>NC_135592.1:1265000-2515000 GCF_965152235.1 Eretmochelys imbricata | reverse complement strand
CATGCAGCAGCCCTGCTGCGCCTGACCCCATTGTAGGAACACAGGGCTGGCCAGACTGGGTCAGAGCCCTGGCCCAGGGAGACCAGCATCCTGTCTGGGAAAGTGGCAGCATACGGCACTTCCAAGGAAGGCTGTCCGAACCCTGCTGTAGCGATGCACACTGGGCAAAGGTCCCAGTGATTTCAGTGGGTGTGCACAACCTGCATCAAGCAGATCTTAGACACCCGGTTAATGTTTCTGACTGAGCTACCAGTCAGGGGGCTTGCAACTTCAGGCAACAGGAAGTATTTTAACATGAAAGTTCTATTCGCTGCATTTCTCATTGTATTAACAGTCAGATCAATTAGAATCATAGAATATCAGGGTTGGAAGGGACCCCTGAAGGTCATCTAGTCCAACCCCCTGCTCGAAGCAGGACCAATTCCCAGTTAAATCATCCCAGCCAGGGCTTTGTCAAGCCTGACCTTAAAAACTTCCAAGGAAGGAGATTCCACCACCTCCCAAGGCAACGCATTCCAGTGTTTCACCACCCTCTTAGTGAAAAAGTTTTTCCTAATATCCAATCTAAACCTCCCCCACTGCAACTTGAGACCATTACTCCTCGTTCTGTCATCTGCTACCATTGAGAACAGTCTAGAGCCATCCTCTTTGGAACCCCCTTTCAGGTAGTTGAAAGCAGCTATCAAATCCCCCCTCATTCTTCTCTTCTGCAGGCTAAACAATCCCAGCTCCCTCAGCCTCTCCTCATAAGTCATGTGTTCTAGACCCCTAATCATTTTTGTTGCCCTTCGCTGGACTCTCTCCAATTTATCCACATCCTTCTTGTAGTGTGGGGCCCAAAACTGGACACAGTACTCCAGATGAGGCCTCACCAATGTCGAATAGAGGGGGACGATCACGTCCCTCGGTCTGCTCGCTATGCCCCTACTTATACATCCCAAAATGCCATTGGCCTTCTTGGCAACAAGGGCACACTGCTGACTCATATCCAGCTTCTCGTCCACTGTCACCCCTAGGTCCTTTTCCGCAGAACTGCTGCCTAGCCATTCGGTCCCTAGTCTGTAGCGGTGCATTGGATTCTTCCGTCCTAAGTGCAGGACCCTGCACTTATCCTTATTGAACCTCATCAGATTTCTTTTGGCCCAATCCTCCAATTTGTCTAGGTCCTTCTGTATCCTATCCCTCCCCTCCAGCGTATCTACCACTCCTCCCAGTTTAGTATCGTCCGCAAATTTGCTGAGAGTGCAATCCACACCATCCTCCAGATCATTTATGAAGATATTGAACAAAACCGGCCCCAGGACCGACCCCTGGGGCACTCCACTTGACACCGGCTGCCAACTAGACATGGAGCCATTGATCACTACCCGTTGAGCCCGACAATCTAGCCAGCTTTCTACCCACCTTATAGTGCAATCATCCAGCCCATACTTCCTTAACTTGCTGACAAGAATACTGTGGGAGACCATGTCAAAAGCTTTGCTAAAGTCAAGAAACAATACATCCACTGCTTTCCCTTCATCCACAGAACCAGTAATCTCATGATAAAAGGCGATTAGTCAGGCATGACCTTCCCTTGGTGAATTATTTGCATTACGGTAGCCCCTGCAAGGCTCCTTGCCACTGGGTGCTGCACAGATGGACAGCAGTGCCATGAAGAGCTCACACACACATTCCAGACACAGCACAGGGTGAGAGAGATGGGAAGTGACTTGCCCAACGTCATACAGCACACCAGGGTCAGAACCATGAAGACAGCCCATGTCTCCAGTCCCAGTCCAGTGATCTAGCCATTCGGTTATGCTGCCCTCCCCTCAAATACATCGATTTAATAGCGTTTTGTCCAAAGCAGCAATTTACCCAAGCAGGGGTGGGAGAGAAATCCTAAATTGTAAAACATAGAAACCTGGCCTGGGATGAACTCTTAGTTATGCAGCCTAAAAAGGGCAACTTAATCTCATGCTTCAGGGCATCATCTTCTCCTCAGCAAGGTTAGGAAGGATTTCTCCTACCATAAAGGGATCACTCTGCCCACAGCAACTGGCTATTTCTGCTACAATGATCAGTGCTGCTTAAACCAGTAAAGCTGGTCAGCTAAGACCCTGACCCTGCCAACATTTATGCACATGCTTAACTTTAAACCTGTGAGTAGTTCCAGTGAAGGCAATGAGACTTAAGGCAGGCCCTTCAGTGTTTACAGGATTGGGGCCAAATGCTTAACTCCCTGCAAGGATTAATTGGTTAATGTTTGCAAAGGGCTGCTTTGAAGATGAAAGGCACTGGGACAAAGTGTGAAGCATTTTTATTACTCTCTAGCTGGGAGTCAGGAAACAAGTTATCAGGGGAGGTTATAAAGATACCCTGAACCCCAGAATTTTTGCCCAAACCATTCCTTATGAGAAATGAGTGTTGCTTCAACCATCCCAATGGCCAAGGCCTGGGAGCGGACCTGTCCCTCTCCCACAGCCTTCTCTGAGAACTTGAAAGGAAATCCTAAAAAAGCCAAAGGTTAACGGGGTCTCCTTTTTTCCAGACCATGTGCTCAGAATCTCCCTCCCTCTCCCTGTGCACATCAAACCAAGGACCGGAGCCGCCTGCACTCACACCGCTCCTCTCCCCTCTGAGCAGAGCCAGAATTGGCCCAAAAACAGGACAGACAGGAAGCCACCTGAGATCCCCCCGTAGAGAAGCCGGCATTTGTAACTGCTTTTGCTACAGGTTGGAATAAACACTTTGGGACTTGGACCCAGATCTGCAAGATGCAAGTGATTTGGGGGTGAGGGTGAAACGCCTTAAAGGAGCCTAATTGTCAGAGTCTTACACTGGGCTCCCCAAATCACTCCTCACTTTCGGGAATCTGGGCATTGCTGGTTAGTGATTCACACGGGGGGAGTTCGCAGAATCATCCCCCAGCTGCTCTGGTTTCTCTCGCCCTCCAGATCGCCCCAGTAGTGGGGGGCGGGGGGCGTCCATACCTGGGCAGTAGCGTCTCTGGGCCCGGGGGAAATCAGTGACCCTTATCTGACCGTCTCCACAAGAGAGAAGCATTAAAATAAGCCCGTCCTCATAGGCGTGCGGGGCTCAGAGTTTCGGCGGAGGGAGGCCGAGGTGAGCTAGAGGGCGAGTGAGTGGCTGGAAGTCCTGTCCCGCCAGGCAGGAGTGGGGACCCCAGGGCCCGCAGGGGGTCACTGGCCAGAGGCAAGTCTGCCCCACCGGGGCTGAGCCTTCAGTGGTTCCCCCTCCCGGGAAGTGCTGGCTTGTTGGCAGTCAGGGTCCCGCCGGTCCCCCCAGGCGCAGTGTCCGGGGCAGGACGCGCACCATGCCCCGGGACAGCCCCAGGAAGAGCTGGGGGCTCCGTTACAAGGAAACCCTCCTGCTCCGCCCCCAGCCCAGCCCAGCCCAGCCCCTGCTCGCTGGCCCCCGCCTGGGGAAGGGACAGTGCCCCCCCCCCACCCTTTGGCAGAGCTGTACCCAGCCCGGAGCCGGCCGCTCCCTGAGGCGCTCGGAGCCCAGCCCAGCTCCGGGAGCCGCGCAGTGTCTCCAGGACCCCGTCCCGCTCTCGCCGGGCAGCAGGTGGGCTGGTGCCTGGGGGGCCGGGACCCGCAGCCTGCGGGGGGTGGCTAAGGCGCCCGTGGGGAGAGGGGAGCGCAGGGCCGGCTCCAGCCCCGCTGACTCTGCCCAATGAGAGCCCGGAGCGCGCTGGAGCTGTCAATATTTCTAGGCTGCCCCCACGCCCGCAGCCCCAGTGTGTCCGCAGCCCCCGCGCCAGCAGCTCCATGGAATCCGCCCCTTCCCCGCTCGGGAGCCGGCCCGCGCTGGGGGCTTAGCCCGGCTGCAGGTGCCCCCCGCGGGCGGCGCGTCCCCAAGTCAGCCGGTGCGCCCGGGCGCATGGAGCAGCCCTCCTGCCCTCGCCTGCTTCCCGCTGCCCACGCAGCCGCGGAGAGGGGGACCTGCCAAGCCGCGCTCGGCCCCACGGACGAGGCGGAGCCTGGCTGCCCCGGAGGAGTGAGGGGGGCCGGCCCCGTCCCGCGCCCCGAGGGAAGCTGGATAAAACTTGCCCCCGTTCTTTCTCTGTCTCGAGAGCCGCCCGGGGGAAGCGATGCTGAGCCTAAGCCGCGGGGCAGGCGCTGCTAGGATTCCCTGGGCCCCCCGTGGCCCCGGCTGCAGCCAGCTCCCGCGGACGGTGGCCCCCGCCGAGGGCACGAATGCCAGCTCCCGGCTCTGCTTCGCCCTGGTGTTGGTGCTGCTGACGCTCACGCCCGGAGTGGACTCGTCGTGGTGGTAAGTGATGGGGGGGCGGGTTTGGGGGAGCTGGAGCCCGCAGCCCCTCCGGGCCGGGCCCCGCTGCAGCCCCAGCAGGCTGGCTGGGAGCGCTCCGCTTCGCCCCCTGCCCGGACAGGACCCAGCCCGGACAGGACCCAGCCCCGAGAGCCGAAGGGGCGACCGGGCTCCCGCCCGCAGCCAGCGCGCGCTGACAGCTGCTGCCTCGGGCCCCGGCCCGGGCTGGTCCCCGGGGGGTCCGCGGTAGAGGGGCGGCGGGGGGTCCGCGGAGCTGAGCGCACGGCGCAGCGAGGGTGGGAAGGGCCGAGGGGGGCCAGGGCCAGGGCCAGGGCCGGGCAGCGCTACGCCCGGGTTGGCTGAGCTGAGAGAAGTTACTGCCCTGCTAACCCCCCAGCCGGGTTTGTAGCTAGCGGGGGGGGGGGGGGCGCACATTCCCTTGGCCCAAAGCTCAAACCCCAGAGCGAGCGCGTGCCCGGGCAGGGGGGATCCCGTCCCCCCCAGGCCGGCTCCCTGCGCGGGACAGGAGCTGCCGGAGCAGGGAGGTCGCTGGGGCGGGTTCCAGCCGGTCGAAGGCAGCGTGACAAGAAGTGAAGACAGAGAGGCTAGGCCCTAGGACCCCACCTATCCTGGCCCGGGGGGCTGGCCCTGCCCTGCACCCCTTCCCCTCGCGTGAGCGCCAGCCCCGGGGCGCAGGGCGAGCTAGCTGCGGCTCCGCTCGCCCCGGCTGCCACCAGCCCCGGCGCTCCCCGCTGAGGCGCTGGGTTCAGGAACCGAGGGGACCCTGGCCCCAATACAACCCCCATTCCCCTAGCAAAACTGCCCTGGGAAAAGCCCCCCTCTGCCCTCAGACACATATCCGGGGGGGGGGAACGAATAGTCCAGGCAAGCTGCTCGTTTTGCCGGTTGGTTAGGGTGCCGTCTCATGGCGAAAGCAAAAGTTTACGCTTGTTCTTGTTAATGCAGCTTTGGCACAAACAGGGCTTGAGCCTCCTACCCCCAGGATAGTTTTAATTTCAGGCTGTTCTTATTTCTCGTACTTTGGAGTTAAATCAAAGCTCCCTGAATGACTCCGGCCGGGGGGCCGCTGCGGCAGGACCAAGGAGGAGCTGGTCCCATGCCGCCGCGAGGCAGCCCCCTTGAGAGCTTGGCAGCCCAAGCTGCGATCTATAGCGCGGGGCTCCCGTAAGCCACGGAGACAGCCGGTTTACGCACCCCGGATTTCACTTCGAGGGTGGAAACCCCCGAGCGAAGAGCCGCGCGCTGCCGGCGGCCCCGCTGCCCCTTGAGGCACAGGCGGCTCGATGTACAGGGAAGAGCGGCCCGAACCTCTCCCAGTCTCGGGCCCGTGGCGTGTTTAGCCCTCGAAGAGGGGGGCTGTAAAGCTGGGAGAGGCAAGAGGCATGAAAACAGGTCCTGTTTCCCGACGGGAAGCTTGACCGGGAGAAGGTCCCCAAACCAAACTTGCAGCGCCCCCCGCAGCCACGCCAAACGCCTCGTTACCCAGGCGAGCCAGGAGCCTGCTTGCATGTCCCTGTTTCAGCCTGCACAGGGCTGCGAGAAACTCCCCCCTCAACCACGGGCCTGCAGCGGGGAGGGCTTTGAGCAGCACAGACATGGGGGCAAAGCTGCAATTCTCTCTTCAGACACACCGTAGTCACCCATTCCGCCCCCCCCATCTCCAAAACCCCCTCCCTGATGTCTCCTGGCCTGGGACCGCGGGTCACTAGCTGCGTCCATTTCAGACCAGAGAAGGGGGGTTGCAGTTTTCCTCCTTTGGGCTACTACAAGTTAAGAAAAGGAGAAGGCAGCGGACCAGATGCTCGCTTTTGTATTGCTACGAAGCCAGATCGCCGACAGAAATAGGGTGGGAAAAACAAACACGGGGGGGGGGTCCGACTTCCACAGCCAGATATCCAACCTGGCCAGGGGAGGGCGGGTCATGGCTGAATTCTGCAGCGGCCAAGAGGGGGGTCGGTAACCCACGCGGGTGTCCTTTGGAGAAGGCTCACCTGGGGGGCTTTACGGAGCGGAGCTTTCGGATCATCCTAGGGCCTCTGGTGCCGCGGATACGGATCTCTGGGGCTTCAGTCTCCCTGCTGCTCCATACACCGCCTTTCAAGTTCGGCTTCAAGGAAGAAAGCCCAGCCAGACCGAGATCAAACCCAGTTTCCCTTCAGAAGCCCCCGTCAGGTTTTGCTGCTACCAGCCTTGGCTGCACTCCAGGGCAGGTCTGTTCTTCGTCTCGTCAATGTCCTTGAGACCGGGGATTGAAGGCCCTTGCTCAGGGTAACGGTTTTAGGGCCTGACCGGGAGCGGTGGTGAAGTCAGTGGGAGCCAGGACTGGTTCAGCTCCTCTCGGGTCACGCCCTTAGCCAGCGAAGTTCAATGAGCTGTCTCAGGTTTTGCTAATCCCCGGCTCTGAAAGATCTGTGAATGCAGCTGACCCAGCCTTGGGTCGGACAGGTGGCTCGTATTAAGAATCAGAGCGTGTTAGCGAGGGCCTGCTCTGTGCTTTGGAGTTGCCAGGACCAGGTTTTTTAGGAAAGCAAAGTGAAGCGAACATGGCATCGCGGCTTTTCGTACTGCAGCTCTGGGCAGAGTCTCCGCTCCCCTGGAGAAAGGTGGGAAATTCCTTATTGCTCTCACCGGTGGGGGCGGAGGGAGAGCGCTTGAAAATCTGGCCCCAGGTGTATTTTAGGGGTTTGTAATGCCCCATCGCGACCCCAGCACCCGCAGATTCTGCCTGAAGTGAGATGAAACCCTCTCCAAATTGCTTTCAGCCATAAAGTCCCCTCCCTGCCCCAGAGCCCCCAAAGCATTTGAAAGTCTTTTTGGCCAACACACCACTGTGTTTGCAAAAACCTCTCAGCTCAGACATAAAAAAAGTAACCCCCTTAAGCAGCAAAAAATCAGTGCCAGCCCTGGGGTATCATGGGAGAGATGCCCATGTCAGAGACCAGGAAGAGCAATTTAACCCACTACATTCTTGGGCTGGGCTTGTCAAAGGAACCCACAGCGTTTAGGCACCCACAACATTTCAAAGGGTCCTTTGAAAATTGCAGCTTGAATCCCGCTCTTGAGCGGTCAGTCACTTCACTAGAGGGTAGCTTTTATACCAGAAGACAGATGGAATGCCTCTCCTCTACACTCTGCCATGCAGAAGTCCTACTGTCTGAATGGCTCTGGGCTAGTTTATTTTCTGGGACATTTGAATCAAGACAGGAGCTTTGCTCTTTCAAGAAGGAATCATCAGGAACAAGAGAACTTTGAAATAGGTAAACTTCTGTCAATCATCTCTGTGACAACTTGAGAATGAGGTCAGAGAAAACTCTTGTAGGGATAAAGCAACAGGAGCCAGTCAGTCTTCTAGTCCTCGTCTCCTTCCTTGTGAATTCCCTCAGAAATAAGTGGACAGAAACGAGAGCAAGAGTGACCAGGAAAGTGGAGAATGTGAGGTTTTCCAGAAGGCACGTGTGGCTCTTCAACATTACAGTGATGCTAAGATTGAATCAGTGTCAGCTGCTGCTCAGATACAGGGAAGCTTTCAGTGCAGTCCAGCCTGCAAAGGGCCCTCACCCAACATGGATTTAGTAGCCACTTTCTGGCTTTGCTAAAAACTGGGAGTGAAAGAACCAAACATGACAGCGAAGAGGAGCTTGTCTTCTCCCCCTGCTTAATTCTCTGCAGCAATAGCTCCTTGAGGGGCAGGTGCCATCCACGTGCTCTCCAGCCAGGAAGAGAGTCGTTCTTGCTGTGTGGGTGAGGACAATTGCATTTTCACTGGCATAATCTCAGAGACCAGCTCCACAGTGGTAACCTGAGGGCAGCTGGACTGCTTCAGCAACTGGTAAGAGGGGAGAGGCGAAGGGGGATGGGCACTGAGCTCATATCCCAGAGTTTAGTAAAGGAGAAGAAGTGGTGACATTAGACACAAGAGGTGGACTGCATGAAAGAGCGCCCCGCACAAGGGGGCTCTGACCACAAGCGTAATACAAACAAATGAAAAGGAAGAACACTGTTCCCAGCAATACCCAGAGATGGACTCGTACGGCACCTTCAGCCCATGTGGAACTGAAGTGACTGGGACAGCAAATGTGCATCACTAGCCATGCGTAACAGGTTGATCCAGGCACTGGCCTGGGGCCACCACTATCTATGGCATCTGCCCCCACCTTCAGGGCAGGTGAGAACAGATCATTCTCCTCTTGGAATGTTGTGTTTCTGATGCATGAGTTGCTGAAGAAGCAAAAGGCTCAGGGAAAAGAAGGGGAGCTGAAATATTCTCCTTACCAAGGAGGAGGGAGAAGGGAGGGCTGGTTAAAGGATTGTGTGTCTGGGAGAAAGGGACTGGAAGAGACCTCCATGGGCCAGCTAACAGCATTTGGAGTAAGTAGTAATGAGTACTGGCTAGTCCCAGCTGGTGTTTTCTATCTTAACTGAACTGGTAGGAAGAGGCCATTTATTTTTCATGGGAAGTTTAGAAAGATTTGTTGTGTCCGCCCCCACCAAAAAAAATCCTGCAACTTTTCTTCCATTTTTTCCAACCAAAAAACATTTACTTTGTTTTCCTCTGCTGCCTCCCCTACTTTTTCCTTTTGTGCAGCTGACAGAGGAGGAAAAGCAAAGAAACAGGGAGAAATAAAAGGACCCATTTGTTTTAGGTTTATGATGAAACACTGACCTTTCAAAAGGGAACAAATTTTCTATGGAAGTTTTCATTTAAGAAAAAGGCCATTTTCTGTTTAAAAATATTCAACGGATAGGTTTTGACCAGCTCTAATCTTTAGATTTTATGAAGATTTCTAGGTTCTGTGCAAACATACCAGAAGATGCAGATCATGCCTCTGAGCTCACACTCCACCATTCCTGCTCTCTCACAATATAATCCTGTCTCCACTCTGCTGGTTAGAAAATAATGTTTGGTCAGAGGGTTTATACCCCTCCTCCTCACACTGTAAATGTAACTGCCATTTTGATCACAAGGGCATGGGGAACAGGGAGATAGATGTGATCAGTGCCAAGGAGCAGATCAATCTTACATCTCCCAATAGTTTGGAGACTGCAGATGTCTGACATCAGTGTCTCCAGTGTCTAGTGAGAACATAGCAAGAGTAGGACCTGTTCTGGATGAACAAAGCTAACTCCTCCAGTGCTGAATTCCAGGCTGTTCTGCAGCATGGAATTGTACTTCTTATAGATCCATAGATAATAAGGACTGAATGGACCATTAGTCTGACCGCCTGCATAGCACAGGTCAGAATTTCACCCAGATTCCCTCAAGGGAAGAATTCCCTCCACTGCAGGAGTTCCTGATCCAAACCCTCTGAGCTTCAGGCAAATTCAGATTCAGACCAGCTTCCAAACTTGGGCTGACCCCTGGGATGAGGCTCCAGAAATCTTAGCACCTGCATGGCTACACAGGTCTGATCCGAGCACAGCATTGTAGTTGGATGCTCTCAGGCAGCCATGGGTAACTCAGGAACCCACATCCAGGTGTCCAGACTTAGGTAAACACTGCAGTGAAGGCATACCCATAGCTGCTAGCACCCTGAATGCTGCACCCTTGGAAGCTACAGATTTAGATGCGGGTCTAGCCTTTGTGCCCAGACTCCCTTCCCTCCCGCCTCTCTTGCTAGACTGAAGGGGGGTGGAATTCCCCAACATCTTCAATCAGAGCAAGGTGTGGCCATAGTTGGTATTTATATAGCACTTTACAGAAAGTGAGAAAATACCAAACCTCCTCCCAAGAGCTTACAGTCTGTTAGATATTCTAGTTACTGGCCTGCTGCTCTCCCAGTTCTGGAACTAAAGAGATCTCCTGTTCTGACAATTCAGCACCTTCTACCACCACTAAATTCACATTAAAAATATTTTAAAAGTTGGACTTTTAGAGCTGTTGAGCTGTCACTCAGATACTGGGAATTCTAAGGGATTCCCAGGAGATGGCAGGTGTGGACCTTTCCATTTTAGTGACAGATAACAGCTAAGTTGTGTATCCAGATTCTTATGGGCACCCCCCATCACCATGGTATCTGATCTCTGAAGGTCTACAATTGAAGGTCTCTCCCCCTTTTCCAATTGATAGGAGTAAATACTTCATTAGATTTAGGAGCATGTGTAGCATGTGTTCTGGGGAAGCTCCATTTAGCTCTTAAGAGCCATCTCCCATGCTCTCAAGATGACCCTCTTGGCTGGCAGGTTTTTTTTAGCTCTAGGGATGGGGTTTTGCAGAACCAGGAAGGGCCTTCAGGTGATAAAACCCTGTGTGGGTAGTGGCATTAACTCCATGCTGGCTGGGGAAAGAATTCTGTTGCACAACATTGAGGTTTCCACATTTGTTTTTGTTCCACACTGAAATACAAAGAAAACCTTTCAAATGTTTTTTGCAACACAGTTATGTGAAAATGGCTGGTTTGGGTCTGAAATGCTCAGGTGTTCACAGTTCAGGTCTCTGGTCAGATGTGACCAGTGGAGCCTTGGACCTCAGACATTCCTGATGAAAACTTTGTTGAAACCATTGTATCTCCTTGAAATATTTCAGTATATTTAGATGAAATGACTTCACAGAAAGTGTTCTGGCCAGCTTTTCTTTGAATGCTATCTTCCTTGTGATCTAGATAGGGTCGCAAGCACATCTTTTGTGCTATTGATATTACAGTAAATACTTCTGGTGGTGCATCATCACTCATTTTTATTATTGCCAAAACCCTTTAGGGATTGACACAATATGCTTGTGCCCTAGAGGAAATGCATCTCCTTTTCCCAGTCAACTTTTAAAGGAGTTTAATTGAAGGAACCGGATCAGTTCAGCCAACAGTGCATGGAAAGGAAATATCAACCAAATGCTTCACCTAAACAGCAAATTATGGATTTTCAGTGACATCAGGCAGGCCCACATTGCTTCACCAAAGCTCCAGGAATTGGCAAACTTTGTTAGTTGAAAACAGTGTTTGTTCAAAGCTTGTAGCTCTGAATATTTGTTATTTACACTACCACAGAAGCTCAAGTTCAAATTATGACATGGGCTCACTCAGAGTTCTCAAAGAGCTGTGAAAGTTTGTGGTGCCATCACATCTGGGTTTGTGTTACTCAGTGCAGTTCAAGCATCACAGTATATTGTGTTAACTAGCAACAGCAGGAAGAAAGAAAGTCATGTATAAAGACTCATGTAGAAAGCCTCCAAACTATAAAGTGTTACTTGCAACCCAATACCAGCTGATCACTGAAATTGAAAAAGGAGTACTGAGGGGAAAAATCTCTAAGTCACATTTGCCCATGAGTGCACACTAGTGTAAGGAAGCCAGCTTCATATACAAAATGACTCCAGGACTGGGGAAGCCCAGTTGCTCCCAGTCTCTGCTCTGGGATACAGCTCACCTTGCAAAACCTTACTGCAGTGCTTAATCCTATACATGATAGTGGGACTATTGTATGAAGAAGATCAGGCCCCACAATGAGCCTCAAATTTCTTTCGAAAGATTTGGGGCAGATTAGACAAATGTTGCTTGTCTATATAAACTATGCAACAAACAAACGTGGTGTATAACTTAGTAGAGTTTACTCGCTGTTGAGAGCTTGGTTACTGGAGTGTGGAAAGTCATTTTAAAATAAAGGTTTGGTTAAAGAAGAATGTACACAAACATGTGCCCCCCTCTCCCTCAGACACCCAACCCTCACACACATGCCCCAGCCCCCTATAAACTCAAAGCCACACAATCCTCCTTAGCTAACTTGTTTAATGCTAACCACAATCCTCGGAAATTACAAATATTTAATTTCGTCTGGCACCAGAACAGATGTGAGGCATCAAACTCCTTAGAGATAAAACAAGCAAGCTCATTCCCTGGCTCAGAAGCTCATGGGATACGAGGGGCCACTTGGGTTCCTTTAAAACCACAGATACAATAAGGGAGATCCTGCACTAGCACCAGTCATATTCACAATGGAATTCTGTTTAAATCCCCATGAAGATGCATCCCAAAGATCATTCCTGGGACAGACTGGCAGTACCCAAGACAGGCAGTCAAGTCAGACATTCAGAAGAAACAAGTCATTGGCATAAAGTCAACCTTAAAACTGATTCTTACAGTCAGTGTAGCTCTCTAGCGAGGGTATATTCGAGGGTTCCCTCTATGCTGATTGGCAAAGGATCTGTTACAGCCCCCCCAGACAGCTCTGGCCCACACTGTAGCAGATTATGCTTTTAGCTTGGAGGTCCCTGGTTAAATCTCCAGTGCATCTGCCAAGATAGCAGCTGTCCCAGCAGCTCTCTACATAGCTCTGCCTTATGCAGAGTGCACTGTGGTTTGCTTCTCTCTTCCACAACACCTGCAGCAAACTACAGAGCCATTCCTTTCTACCCAGTCTCATCCCACATGGCTGAGTAGGGGAAGGAGGGTGCAACAGGCAGGTTCCTAGGAAATGGACTCTCCAGATAAAAGGAAGCACATACACATCACTCCTGAATGATAGCAATTGGGGGTCACAAACCAGGACGTCTTTATGCTGAAGTGCTCTAATGCTTGCTATCCAACAATGGCTTTTTTGAAAAATAAGTGGTTGTTGTTTTTAAGGCAAACCCAGCTAAAAATGAACTCTGGCCTGTGGAGTAGTTCCAGTGTGCGTTGGTGGGAACCTATTGCAACAAATGGGTTCAGTCATTGCACACAATCTGCTCTAATTGTATTTCTTGGTTCATTCTTCAGAGGAACCTTTACCTAGACGGTATTTCACTGAAGAAAAAGAAGGGTGTGGGGGGGAACTCATCTGTTGCTCTTACAAATCTACAACCCATTATTAATACTCACTGCAGCAGTGCCTCCAGGCCTTAACGGAGATCAGGACTCTGTGCTAGGCTCTGTCCAGACACAGGAAAAGGTCTCTGCCCTGAAGAGTTTACAATCCAAATACACAAGACTGGATGGGAGAACTATTCTCCTCATTTTGCAGATGGGGAACTGAGGCACAGAGACTAAGTGACTTGTCCAAGGTCACACGAGGAGGCTGAGAGAGCCAGGAATCCACCCCAGATTTAAGTCCCAGCCCAGCGCTGGAACCACAGACCATCCTCTCTTTTAGAGCTACCAAAGGCCATTATCCAAGCTCTTGAGCAGTGTAAACACTGTAGTGACTAGGAACTCGCAAGCCCTGGCTTCTAGCTCCGGTTCCAGCATTGGTTCATCGTATAAGCTTGTGCAAGTCACACTGAAGCCAGGGATCAGGAATACTGAGCACCCTCAGCTCCAGTTGAAGTTGATGGGAGATGCAGGTGCTCAGCACCTCAGAATAAACAGGTTCCTCAGTGTATTTGCTTCCCATCTATCAAATGGGAGAGATACTGATCTACCCTTTGTAACAACTTTCAGCCTGTACTGAGCTAGATTTCATTATAAGGGAGGTTGTTTCCATTCCCTACTGCTTTCTAAGACCACATTTGTGTCTTCTCTTCAATACAAGAATACAATACAAGAATATTCCTTGGCCCAACACTCAGGAGACCTGGCTTCTATTTTCTAGCTTAGCCATTGACCTGCTGTGACAAGTCCCTTCGCCTCTGTGCCCATCTGATCTCTGGGCCTCTTTGGGGACGACATTATCTCTTACTACAGGTTTGTACCCCACTGAGCACAGAGCTCCAAGTTCAGTTGTGGTTCCAGGCACCACAGCACACCCACACAACCAACATGGGGTGTCACTAGGCCATTGGCCAGTTCTTGGGGGCAGGCTCTTTGATTCTTCAGATCCAGAGGAGACCAGTAGTTTCAAGACACTTGTTTATGAAACAATTCTCTGTAGTAACCGCATTTTGATACCACAGGCATTAGGGCTGTAAGGTCATGGAATGGGGGCTTTGATCAGGAATCAGCCACAAGGCTGGGGAAACAAAATTTAGAAAGTGACCAGAGAGCAAAGAATGGAAAAAAACACACAAATTAAATGGGGTTGGGAAATTTAACAGCATAATGCTGTGCAGTTATTCAAGTGAGACCAGCATTTTCAATATGCAGAGCAGTGGCTCTAAGTAAGGAAATTAGGGCTGTTAATCATTCCAAGGTGTTAACAATTGTAACAGGCCAGGATGGCTCCACTCCCAGTACAGCTTAATAAAATATTAAGGATTTATAACAAACAAAGTAATATCTTTCACATATATAGCACCTTGAGGTCAGACAGCTGATCATACTAGTCCCTTCTGGCCTTAGACTCCATGAATGAATCCTAAAGTGCTTTGCAGTCAGCTAGAAATTCTGTACCCACAGTAGCCAGGGCCAGGAAAGGAAAAAAAACACAGTATCCATGTGAAACCGGCCCAGGGAACAGTCATCCTGTTTGGAATTTGCCCCCTGCTTTTGCAAAAAAACCCATCATGGGCTCTTTAGCAATCAAAAGTGACCAGGATCTCCATTTTACATCTCACCTAAACAGACCTCTTCAGTCTCCGGTGTCCTCCAGCACCATACTGATGCACGGGTTCAATAATGATTCAATGGGAAGAGCCCCATCTACTGAGTCACCAGCACCCACTTCCTGGAGTGGAGAGCACCATGCTAGGCCAGGGTTCAGTGCACAGGAGGATTGGCCCTCCAAGTCTATGATTCTCTGTGATAAGTTGCAAGAGTCAGTGGCACACTGAAAATGGAAACCACAGGGACAGCGTGAAATAAATGGAATATTAAACTAGCTAATGCCACTGTGCTGAGCATCTTGCTCATGTTTAAACTAAGTGGATGCAGAACCTGGGAACCCTGCTGCAGGTCCATCTAAATGTGGCATGCGTGGGAGCACTGGATATTAAAGCAACTGAGAACCAAGGGGGATTCCACAGGGGAGCTGGAAAGGTCAGAGATGAGATGTAGAGGTTTCCTCTCTACACGAGGAAATCTTTTCCAGCCCAGCACCACCTGAAGTGATGCCCAGTGGCAGCCTGGGGGTCTGCTATATGAAGTGAATTTGTGGCCCTAGACTACTTCCTAGGGCCTGATTCTGCAAGGTACAGTGTACCCTCTAAGGGGGGGTCCAGAGCCCTTCACTCCAGTGGGTACTTGCACTCTCCCTCCCATCCGGGGGGGCAGAATGTCCCCCCCTCACAAAAACCATTGTAACACTGCCAGTCTTGGAGAAGAGGCAGAGAATGAGAACAAAATCTGGAAGCTAGGTACACAGCTGTCAGGACTTTGGAGGCTTCAGGATCAACCTGTCACTTATGGATTTGTGGCCTACTTTACGGTCTGTGTGCTGTGTTGAGGGCCTGGAGACCCCAGTCTCTTCCCTCCACAGAAGAGATTACAGCAGGGCAAAACCTCCCCTGCTCCTGCCCTTACTCCTGTCCCTTCCAGAATAGAATCCTAGAATACACCCTTGTATGTTGCCCAATATACAGCTGGCAGCAGCCCATATGCCAGAGATCAGAATTAAGCCTTTAAAGAATCCAGCTCTGATCCATTCCCCCAGCAGCTAAGATATCCTGTGCTCAAGTCATGTTTGACTGAGGTTATAACTCAATTGAAGAGGTTCTGATGGCACCGTTTGCTTAGCAGCAGAGGGATTACATGCTTAGCATTTCTTCCAAATGATGCTGAGCCTACTAGCCTGAGTAAGAATAGGTGGGAGCGTGACATAGGACAGGCATCCAACACCCAGAGCAGGGTATTGAATGGGGGAAGAGTGTCTGATGCGTGGGCCAAGAACAATGGATTGGCTGCTTTTAACAAAGCCTTGTCAAGCTCTGAGCCTGTGAAGACTGCTCTGCAGAGAGCCACAGGACAAGGCTGCCAGCATTTCTTTGCTTGATCCAGTCTACCTGCAGCTGCCAAAGCTGCAGCTTGTGACTAAGAGGTGACTATACTGAAGGGGTACAAGGGAATTCAGAGCTTCCAAACTGTCTTAAGGGAGTATAGGAAAGTTGAGTGCCAGGTACTTCAGTGTGAAGGCACCACCCACTCCATCGTTCTGTGCTGGACCTTTCAGAGCAGGTCTTAAAGCCCAGTTTGCCCTAAGCGCCTGCTCCAAAGGAGTCAATCTAAAGTCTCCTACAGACTTCAGCAGGCTTTGGATCAGCTCCGACATGGATATTTTCAGAGTTAGGCTTTACTCTGCTTTCCTTGGTCAAAATATCCCCTCCTGACTGCCCTGCTGTGCACTGTTCAATCTGGGTGATTGTGGATAGTCTGCAAGATGCCTGGGGAGCTCTTGGGATGAAAGCAGCTGCAGGAAGAGCAAATCTTATCCTGGCGTCAGTTTGCCGTCATGACCTCTCCATGCACTACTGAGAAGTAGAGCTAGCACCTTCTGCCTTGGCTCTGTCCATGCCGGAGCCGGCAGCCTGTGCACCCTTTGTGTCTGAGCTGAAGTCAGGGGGTCTGAGGCCTTGCCTATAATCAGAGGTGCATTGGTTAACTGCAGAGGAGTTTAAAAGCCAGCTTAGTTTTACTAGTGCAAATCCATATGGACACCCTTAATTTGATTTAAATCTTGTTCACCCTATTTAAGTAATTTAAACCAAGTTAAATCAGTTCAAAAACAGCACCTTCCATTGAACTGGTGCAACCCTAAATGCTATAATGCTGGTTGTAAAATGGAATTACCTTCCCAGGGCAAATCCTGACCCTTCAAAATTGACATTTATTGTGAAACAAATTGCAAAAGTATTATGATTTGGAAATAATGAAAAACATTGAAACATTTGAGGTAAACATGTTTCACGTCAGTAATGTCAAAACATTATGTGAAATGCATTCATAATATTAAATGAATATTTAGCATACAAGTCTCTATAAAAACAGACATTAGCAAAATAAAGTAAAAGCCAAAATGATTCCTTTCAACTTTCTCCCATCTAAAATCAAAGACAACAACACTGCCACAAAATGTTCCAATTTTCCCACCCCCACGAAAACCTGTGCTTCTGAGCATTAGGCTATGTGGATCCTAAAGGCAGGCAGAGGTTCCTATTATTCTCGCTCTCTGCTCCCATCAGATCACTACCAGAGCCCTGAATAATGACCTTGACTGTTGCAAGGTCAGTCGCGGGGAGGCCTGGACAGTTTCCCTGCATGCTCAGAGCACATGGCTTGTGTTAGAGAAGGAGAATCTCCGATATTCCGGAGGAGCAGCTCGTGTCATGTTGGTATTCTAGCAGTGATTCAATCCCCACACCACACTAGGAAGAGGAAATATTTTTGCTTTCAAACTAGCAGCCTGTCCCATAAACATGACCGTTCTTTTCACCCCAGAGCCGCCTTGATTTTATTAAAGCCCTTTACAATTGCCATGAAGTAAGAGCCCAAGCATTTCCACCAGAGCACCAGAAAAGCAGAAGTTTCCCGTGATGAGTCAGGGGACAAACTTAATTATTTTCAGACAGTGAGATGCTCTGCTTTGCTGACTGGCAGCAACAGATAGAGCCTCTGCAGGGCTGTTCTAGTCAGGATTTTATATTCGTCACCAGAGCACCAAAGCATCTTCCAGCCATGCATTATGCCTGATGCCTAACATCTGTCACGTTGTTTGTTCTCTCCAAGGGGAGAAGCATGTGCCATGGAGTGCCTTGCTCTGGTAGGGGGTGTCTTATTTATATCTACACACCTGTTGCTGTGTTTGTTAGCGAAGGGAAGGTGAAAAAAGCATGCCAATGCACTTGGAGTGCTGAGGTTTCTGATAGCCCTTAGCTCCTGGAGGGGTTTTATTCCCCAGCCTTGGACCAGGCCACAAGAAGTTGTGTTTCACACTGAAAAGTTTCTCCCTTGTTGCAAGTTCCACTGTCCCAGAGGAGTGTAGGTGATTACCATGGGCTTTGTCCCAGAGCTTTAGATAGTCTTTTTGATCTCCTGGGCCCAGGCCATGGAGCATTTTGAAGATAAAAACCAGACTTTGAACTTGATCCAGTATTCCATATGAAGGCAGGGCAGAGAGCAGAGGACAGGTGTGATGTGCTCATGGAAGCCTGTGTTGCTGAGGAGACTCAAGGCCGTGTTCTGTACTAGTTGGAGTTTCCTACATGCCAGAGGCCTCATGCCCATGTACACCATTGCAGTAATTCAGCTGAGAGGTAACAAAAAGCCAGAATAACTGAGACCAGGTCAGTGTCTGCCAGGATGGGGTGGAGTTTCCTAGCCAAGTGGAGATGGTAGAAAGCACTACTCATGGATGCTGCTATGCGAGAGCTCAGCATTAGTGGGGAAATCCATAAGTCCTCCCAGACTAGACTGAACTGGCCATTGGGGAAGAGAATTTGCCTTCTTTACCCGGACTATTGGGGCTGGGGTTATCTGTAGGAAAATTGTGACCCACCTTAGGTTTTTGGGTTTGTTTTTTTACACTAATTAACACAATTAAATTGTTTTCCTTTTTGCTGGTGCAGAGGGGATTGTTTCACTTGTAACGAGCCCTGTGCCCCCAGGCTTGAGCTGATGAGGAAGCGGGGCAGGCAGACTCTGCAGGCCATCGCTACAAGCAGCTTTCAGTGCGGCCCTACGGCCAAGTCAGTGGTATTTGGGGAGCGGATTTGATTTTTAAACAGTAAAAGCTGGGATGTCCTCTGGGTTATGTCTAAGGGGAGACTAAGCTGAACTCCCCCTTCTCCCTTGGCAGCTCTGCCCCCCCCAACCCTCTGAGTAGCCCCCCTCCCCTATGAAACAAAGGCAGTAGCCGCTGCTTTGCAGCCCTGAACCTGTGCCTCCATTTCTCCAGTGGACACCTCACCATGCCAGGGCGGCACTCCTCCTGAGCCGCACACGGGTGCTATAAACACGCTAGTGCAGAAGCGCCGGCTTCCCTCCCAGGGAGGCTTTAGACAGACACAGATAATGGAGGCACTTTCCTAGGGAACAGGAGAATATGCGGCTCTAATTGGGAGCAACTAGGGTCAAACCCAGCTGGCCATCTTAAGGCTTGTCGTCCGTCTGTATAAGCAGGGCTATAAATCAGGCTGCGTGATACAGAAGCAGTTCACGCACTTAGGCGAAAGCAAGTCGTGGAGGGAGAAGGGGCATGAAGATTCTAAAATTGTCAGCATTCTGGAGAATGGTTTCTTTTAAGCCTCGCAGGCGGACTTTGCTAACTTACCTGCACTCTCCCTGGGGAGCCATGTGCCATTTCTGTAAGCCTGTAGCAGAAAGCCATCGCCGGGGGAGGTGGGGAAAAGATTCTGCACTACTGCAGAGGAAGAGTCGCCAATTCTCCCAATTGCTACCAAGTTCCTTGTTCAGTGTTAGAACGAAAAGGTTTTTCTGGTGATTTTTTACCAGGGTCTCATAACCCTCCTAGCCACATGCCTATTGCTAGATATCAGTGAGGCAAGTTAATGGATGCAGGCTTTTCAAATCCATTCATGTGGCAAAAATTAAATTTATTTCACAGCAAATATTCCCAGTTCTTTGGAATATTTGGTATATTTGCTCATGGCCTCAGCATGCTGGGTCTGCTTGAAACCCAATTCCTTGTATACAGCTGCTCCCCCATGGCTTCAGCACCACAAGTCCCACTTCAACCCAGAGATGGGGAGACCTTGTCCTGCCTCTACAGAGGGTGGCTGGGACGTGGCTGGTACAGCTGAGGGTAGCATAGGGCTCATTGCTGCTGGCCTTTGCAGAATGAGAAGCAAGGACTGTCCAGGTCCCCATTACAAAAGAACTCCGAGAACAAAATGTTTCATTTCTAATTCAGGCCCAGAGAAGTTGTGGCATTTAAACACAGGAAGTTTACCTGAGCCTGGTCTATAAATGGGGTCAGCTGTTCCCTTGACTGGGGCTTGATAGTCTCACATGCAGCACAGCCCTGAGAGCTGGCTGCAGTCTCAGGTGCAAAAGAGAAGGGGCAGGATGGAGCCATAGGTAGCTGGCAGAAGAGCTGATGGGGTGTTTGCCAAGTCCTTTGGGGTGTGTATGCACTGGGAGCTCAAAGTGCACCGTCTGGGTTGGAGACAGCTTATAACCAGTTCTAAATCCTGTATACAAGTGTGCTGTTTGTCCTGACCTCCCCAGCACCCCCAAGACTACAGCGGTCACTGCAGCCACCCAGATGGCATGGCAAATTTGTTCCCATGTTAGAAACAAGGATCAGAGGATCTCAGGGACAAGTTCTGTCCTGGAGCAAAGCTCCAGTTCATGAAATACAATGAAAATGGGGCAGGACAAACAGCAGGAAGTAGTGAGAAAGAACAACTGCCTGGTGAATAAGTAGAATGATGGGTGTCAAAACCTCTCCCAAGTCACAGCCACAGCTCCCAGAACATTCCAGTCAGCCTGGGGACTGGTCATGGCAGATTGTGGAGGTATGTAACAGGAACGCATCTTGCTGGAGAAGGAAGCCATAAGACAATTCCTCTCTGCTGTTTGGTGTCACCCTAGCGCTTTCAGGATGCTGCTTGTTTCACAGATACAGAGGTGTGAAAAACCCCACACAACACTGACATAGCTATGCTGACCTAACCCCCACTGTAGACAGCTAGGCTGACAGAAGAATGCTTCGATCATTGTAGCTAACTTTATTCAGGGAGCTGCATCTCCCAGGAAACCTCAGCAGCCATTCCTGCATGCAATACACTGGTCTTTCCTCCCTTAATCCACAGGGCAATTGAACGTAGAACCTCAGGAGAAGCGATGAGGGCAGGAAAGCCCATAACCCTGGACCTTATTTCATAGCTGTAGCAGTAGGAGAGCAGGGATGTGATGAAGGATTCAAATCTCTCTTGGATGACCCAACCTAGTGCCAGCAGCCTTCTGAGAACATGAACCCTCATGGGAATTTTTCAAGAACTGGAGTGCGCGCCATACAGGAACACCCGCTGGTAGGGGGTTAAAAGGAAATGTATACTGTTGAGTAAACAGATGCGTCTGCCTCCAGTTTGTGTGTTTATCTTAGAAGCAATTTAGGGTTCTCCTTGTTTATAAGGATAGAAGTCAGCAGATTCTTAGAACAAGAAAAACAACTGGAAGCCAACATGTGACAGTTCTCTTCTGTTCTCCCTCTGCACTGGAGGAGCCTGCTCTCAGAAGCAATTGAGAGAGCCCACGTCAACTGCATATTTGGATTTGCTTGTAAGAAATTTACCCATGGGAAAAAAAAATAGTAGCAGAAGGTCAGAACCACTTTACCTCCTTGACATCTCCGGCTCTCAAAGCCACTTGCCCGTGTGTAGAGCAACCTCAGCTCTGGAGTTAGCACTCAGATTGCCAATGCTCTTAGAGTGTCTTATCCAATTGCTCCTGAAGGAAAGAGTAACAAACAGAAGGTGGAAGCTCTGAGAGTAGGAATCAACATTAGCCTGGCATCTCCCATGATCCTCCTTGAGGCTCACAGCCATCTCCTGGCAGTAGTGGGATCTGAGCTCTGTAGAAATGGGAGGTTTGGATGCTGCTCTAACAGGTCTCCTGTGTGCTATTTGTAAAGAGTAGCACTGAGGCCATAAAGCAGTGATATGTCATCGCCAGGTGTTGCACATGCAGAGCATCAACCCTGACCTCTACCTGAGCTAAACTACTAACTCCTTTAGCTGGCAGCAGCTGGGCTCTTACCCTCCATGCGACCAGCCACTAGAGGGGACATGAGACTATGAGCATGTCAAACGACACGTTTGCAGGAGTCACAGACTTAACATTACACAAAGTAGGTCTCCTATTTAGCAAAACTTGAGGGAAAGAGCAACATCCCAAGATTAGTGCCTGTGAGACTGGGTGTAGCTGTGCTCCCTTTCCACTATCCCTGGGGATGGAAGAGACACTGGCAGAAATAACCAACCATAGTAAGACTTACCTCACTGCCTGCCCCCCAGTCAGTATAGAGCTATCCTTGTGCCCATTTTGCAGAAAGGCAATGCTTCCCCTAGTTCCCCCTGCCCAGCTCTCCACTGGCTCACCCGGCCTCCTGCATGCTCTCCTCAACTCTCCCTCTCCAATATTCAGCAACTAAAATAGTCTCCCTCCCCTGGCACCTGCTTCCCTCTGTGGCTTGTCACTGGTTCCCTGGTTCTTTCCACAGGGGCTAGGAACTGCTCAGCCTTGCTCCTGGCTGAGAGACCTCAGCACCCTCACATCAGCCCATCCCCATATGTGCTTCTCCCCATAGCCTCTGACATTGCTCTGATCACCTGGACAACATCTCTCCTCCACACCCACCTGTCTTCCCTGCTCCCACACCCCTTGCTCCTTCTCACCTCCCTTCCCCATTCAAAGGTGATCATGCCAGAAGAGCCTGCCTGGGCCATCTCCACGTGCTGGGACCATTCTGCTTCCCTCCCTTTGCCTTCCATCCCCCAATTCCATGGCTGCCTAGTGGCAACTGCAAGCTGAGGTGGCTGACAGTTCATTGGGGGCAGAGGGGTCCATCAGAAATGCAAGTTTATCAAAACACAGCATTGAAAGGAGTCAGACTAAAATTCTCTTTTACAAACCAAACAGAGCATTTTTGTAAGATCAGTGTCCCATCTCCACGTTCTCAGAAAGGAAGGCTCCAGGTTTCTGTTTCAAAATGACTTGGTTCCATTTTTTAATAATTGGGGTTATGAGTGGAACATTTTGATTTTATCAGCCCAAAACAATTCCTGTCCCCCCAGCAATTGTGTTTTCTGGGAAATTTTGAAGAATTTCCATTCTGAAATGGACCAAAACCAAAAACTTTGAAATCACAGAATTTTGCATGGTGCCGTTGGAATACAGGGCTTGATTCTCCATTGTCTCTGCACCTTGTGTAGTCACTGGCACCTGGGCAAATTAGGTGCATCAAAAAAACCCAACCAAACCCAACCTCTTCCTGTGTAGCATTGTACACCTGCTTTGCACAGGTGTACATGACCATGAGGTGCAGGACAGCAAAGAAAAATCAAACCATTGTCTTTCTTCCAGATTGTGGACAGCTGCAAATAGCACTCACACAGCATGGAAAGGGAGCTCTGGGAGCCAGACATGCTGGCAAGGTGTATCATGGAAAAATGAAGAAATCAGTGACCCTACTCTGTTCTCTCATCCCACTTTCTCCTTCCAATAATATTTGCTGTGATCTGGCTATTTGGCAGCAGAGCTGAGGAGAGCAGAAATAATTATCTCACAGAATGAGAAAGGGAGTGCCCGGTGTTTATCTTGCTCAGAGGATTCTACGTGACCAAAGCTTCCTGCGGGGATAAGTTAGTCAGTTGCCATTAGCGATATGGCTTCCTGCTATGAAAGCATCTCCTTTGTCGGCTCACGGTGTTGTCTTCTTCAAGCCAGCAGCCCCCATTCGCCTCTTGCTTACACCCGCTTCAACCTCCATCACTCTGGGGACATCAGCGAAGCCATTGCCAGCTTAGACTGGTGCGAGTGGGGAGCGTCCAGGACCTGGGGCATCTTCCAGAGCCCCTAGTGCTTTGGTGAGGTTCTCCTAGGGGAGTTGGGAGGAAGGCAGTAGGAATATTCTCAGGCCTTGCTTAGTAATGCCTCCTTCTCTGGGCACCTCTTCCCATGCCCATGGAGACTGAGCATCTGTTCTCCAATTGCTGCAGCCAACCCCCCAGTCTCTCTCCTGAGACTCCAGCACTGGCCTCAGCCGTGGCCACTGGTCCCAGAGAGATGAAGATGCAGACACCAGACCTGACCTCTCCATCCTCCCCCATCTCTCTTGGGGACACATGTATTACTAGTCTCAGAGCCCCCATCAGCCCACACTGATCACATAATCCGACAGTCACAGAGCCCCCCACTGCAGCCCAGAAGCGGGAAGAACCTCAGTTACAAGACTGTGGTTCGGCCCCTAAGCAGAACCCTCCCAGCTCAGAGCAGCTCAGGGGCAAACAGTGGCTCTCTTAGCCCACAAGCAGCATCTCTCCTGGTGGACCCCAGAGCCAAGCCAGGCTCCACATGGTCTCTCCCGCCACCCCCAGCAGGCTGAGCTAGCAGGCACTCTGGTGAGCCAGACTCACCCAGGAGTCACCATCTTCCTCCTGCCCCATTTCCCTGCTTTGGGGAGGAGCCTCAGTTTCCTTTGAAGTTCTGGGGAACTTGCTTTGGGAGCAGAGAGCCCTGCCCTGGCTTTGCAGAACCAGCCAGCCCTGCCACATGCTGCTGCACATCCATGCGATGGCTTCTTGCCACTGGGCTCTGGCCCATGCTAGCAGCGCACAGAAAGTCACCCTTAAGCCATATCGGTCGATCAGCAGCAACAGGCCAGCCTGCAGGTGGGCACCTGAGCAGAGCACACCACTCAGCTCTGAGTTCCCAGCTGTGCCCTTGCCTGCTGAGTAAACGTGGGAGGGGAAAACCCCACTTCCTGTGTGCGCCCCTGCACTCAGTGCAACACTCCCAGAGCAGGCTGAACTGAACCCAGCTTGCACCCCAGGCAGCCGTGATAACCCATCCTCCCTTTAGAGCAAAGCACAAGGGAGCGGTTACTGGCCTCCAGCCCCTGGTAGTGATCACTTGGTGAGCTGCTGTTGGCTCTCCCCACCTCCCCTGCCCTGCTGCTGCCTGATGAAAGGTTGATGAGCAGGCTTGCGAAAATCATGTGCCTTGGCCAGCACAGCCCTGGCTTGCGAAGCCATAGGGAGCGGGGAGTATTATCCACAGCTCCAGCCTGAGATGACCTTGTGTTTCTGCCAGCATTTAAACAAAATATTTTTAAAAGGTGGTGGTGGGAGGGGAAGCCTTTGCTCCCTTTCTGTAGTCACAGGGCTTTCCTGGGGCTGCCAGCTATCTGAGACAGATATAGAGCACAGCCAGAGAGAGACAGTGAAATATTACCCACATTTATTGCTTTTATTATTAAAGGGAGGGTCTTATTTCCAGCCTACAGGCTTGAAAAAAAATCTGACTCCCACCCCAAGCTCTCCTCTTCCAGCCAGCAATGCAGCTCAGTGGTATGTGGCAAAGCCCATTCCCAAGCACAAAGTATCAGCTGCTTTCTGGCTGGGGTAAACAAAGGACCTAGGCAGGGCTTTTGGCTAGATCTGGAAAATTCTCCACCCAACTCTGTTGTCTGTGTTGCTTTAGAGTCAGCAGAGAAGTCTGGCACTGAAGGGGAGTTGAGCCTACTGGCACAGGCGACCGAGGACACACCATGCTTGTTTGGCAAAGGCACGTTTGCCACTACAGACGAGCCGGGGCTGCCAGTGGATGGAGAACATCCAGAACAGCAGCAGTCAGGGTTTTAAAACCCAAGTGTTTTGGAAGGGATAAAACACCCCTGCTTTGGGCCAGGAGTCAGCCTCTAGCTAATCGGGGGTGAGGGGAAGAGACATTCCCCAGGGGCAGGTCATCACTATCACTGCTAGTGCAGGATTCTTTCCCCTTCCTCCAAGGCAGCTGGTCCTGGCTCCTGGCAGAGAGGAGGCTGGTCTAGATGGACCTGAGTCTGAGCAGACAAAGCAATTTTAATGCTTTTTGTGGTCCTTTCCCCCTGGTCTTGATTCTTCTATTGATTGGCAGTAGGGGGCTGGGCTGCCCTGCTGATTTCTGGGATGTGCTTCCATATGCAGGAAAAAAGGGGGAGAGACTGTCAGTGGCTATTGAGGGCAGATCCCTCCACCCCCTGAATGTGTCACAAAAGAATGGGGCAAAAATGGGATCTCTAGAGCCCAGGGTCACTGTTACCCCCAAGATACACTGCAGGGCTTCTACCGTATTCCATGTGGCCAGCTGAGACCCCTGAATGCTGTTTGTTCTGATGTCACTGCCTCTCAACCCACCGCTGTGCTGCATGTCTGCTTCATCCAGCTGTTGCTTCCAGTCAGCCCTGTGGGTCATGCTCTCTGGGGCAGGGACTGTCCCTTTTCTAGCTTGACTGTACAGTACCTAGCACAAGAGGGGCCTGCTCCTTGATTAGGCTCCCAAGGGGCCGCAGAGCAGAAATGAATTAATGGTAATAATCAAGTCCTGCCCATGCTGGTTCATGTGTTTGCCGCACTGCTCGGAGCTGGAAAGAGCTACTTGATCAAATCCTGCAGCCGCCAGCAGAGCTGGATTCATGTGGCAGGAAGGACAGGCAGGGCTAGAGGGTTTTGCATATCAGCCAGTTCCATCAGCTGCCACCGCAGTAACTTATCCCCTGAGCTGAAAGTTCAGCAGGCTTTCACAGACAAATGTCACTTTTGAAAGCTACTGCCTCCCTCACGCACCTGACTTCAGCATCTCAGAAGGGGAACCTGCTCCCCAGGTTTCTTTGCTTCCTACAGCAATAATTCAGGTCGAGCACACAGCTCCCCTCCTCCCATTCTGGGCTTGGTGCAGCTCAGGGTTTTGTTAGACACAGAGTCCCTGATGGCTCAGCACTGCAACATCCCTACACCCTGCCAGTCTGGTTTAATCACAGCACTGGGAATTTGATACAAATCCAAGCAGAGCGCTCCAGGTCTCCCCATAAAGTACAATGAGTGGAGCGCTGCCTCTGAAGGAGAAGGGTCTGCTTGTCAGCAAAACACAGATCCTTGTAGGCAGTTTTCCCCATCCTGGCATCAAACAGGGCTAAGCTCACGCCACTGGAAATAAAGATTGAATCCCTTCTGCGTTGAGTGCACCACTCTTAAATGGCAAAAATTAGACCTTTAATAAGCAGCCAGGTAGGAAGAGATGCAAGTGTGCAGCAGAGGCGTGAAACTGGGGGGCAGGGGAGAGAATCACCACCTTTGTGCTCACACCCCCAGCCACGCCTTGCTGCAGAAGCATATTCCACCCACCATCCCTCTGTCATGGTTCCTTTGTGCCATCCTGCTGATGGGGAAAACCGGGGCTTAGCCCCCAGTCAATGTTCTCCCAAAGCAGTCATCGTAAGTCAAGTGTCTATACCAGCTTCACCAGCAGGAGGCAAAACAGTCCCTCCCAGAATGGCTTCTGGCATGCAGGGAGGGGAGGAAGGCTGGGGAGGTTGAAGCAGCCGGTTGCCTGCCCAGTGCATAATCCAACACTCAGCACAAGAAGGAGAGGAACTGGGGCACACCAAGCTTACCACGGTGTGAGCAAATCATACAGAGTGAATGGCAGTGCAAGGAACAGAACCCAGAACACCTGACTTCCAGTTCTGCCCCACCCTCTTTGCCAGTAGACCCCTCTTCCCTCCCAGGGCCAGAGCTGAAGCAAGAGTCCAGACTCCTGGTTTTTAACACACGAACCCTCATTCCCCTCCCAAAGCTTAGACTAGAACCCTGGAGGCCTGACTCCAAGTCCCCCCTGCTCTAAGCCATGGGACCCCACTCCCTGAACACAAAGTGCTGTGAAAAGTCAGCACAGTGCAGGCGTGTTCTCTTTCTACAGGTACATCGGGGCACTGGGGGCAAGAGTGATCTGCGATAACATCCCTGGATTAGTCAACAAGCAGCGGCAACTCTGCCAGAGGTACCCCGATACCATGCAGTCGGTCGGGGAGGGAGCGAAGGAGTGGATCCGGGAATGCCAACACCAGTTCCGGCATCACCGCTGGAACTGCAGCACGCTGGACAGAGACCACACCGTCTTCGGGAGAGTCATGCTACGCAGTAAGTGCTGTCAGCTTTGCCTTTCCCACTGAGCCCGGCCCTGGGTAAATTACTGCCCAGCTCCAGCCTGGATGCAATTTGTCTATGGGAGGGAATTTGGAGAGTTGATTGAAAAATGCCAGTTATTTTTTGTAGGAAATTTTGAAGAACTCTTAAACAGATGTTTCCCCTCTACAATTTCTCTGGGGTTTTTGACCAAAGCATGAAACTGAAGAGCATGTTTTAACCAAAAAACAATCTTCAAATGTTGTGTTTACATTTTTCCAATCAAGAACCAGATTGGGTTTTTCCAGCAAAACTGAATGTTGATGGAAAGACTGACTTGCTCTACTCTGCATACAGTGGCGGAGAGAAACCCGGACATAGCCCCAGATACAGGAAGAGGGTGGACAATTTCTGTTTGACAGAGGAAAGGAGCATTTGCAGAGAAGATTATTAACTAGGATCTATAAAGACCTTGTATAACACACTGGAAGGAAAAGAAAACTAGCTAGTCCCTCCCTCTAGATTTAGGAGGCGCTCTGCATTTAAGTTCTTTCATATCTCTGAGTCATGGAGTATCTGAAGGCGAGGCTGGAAGTTGAGAACCCACAGGGAGGGGAAAGGGTTGCTAGAGGATCTGACATTGATGCTCCTAGTCATTTGACTGTTGGGTTTCTCCCATCCAAAGCAGGGTGAGGATGTAATCCTAGAAAGGCCAGAGAGTCAGATTGCACAGCGCTGCTGCATGGCACATTGGGATAAAGCTATGATGCAGCAACCCAGGAAGCCCAGGGCCCGACTGGCATTTCCACCACAGTCCATTCATAGCAGGCACAGAGAGGCTGGGTAACTTTAGACACACCCCTTTCTTGTACCAGCGTGATGTAATGGGACCACCGTAGCACACTGGTTGCTCAGGGCCCAAAGGCATAACAGGCAGGGAAGAGGAGAAAGGGTGGCTAACAAAGGAAAGTGTTACTTCACAAGCACATAGGTCCAAGGGGATCCCAAAGATCTGCTTTCACTGAGGATCCCTGGCTCCTTCCCTCACAACTTAACCTCACGGAAAGTCAAGGCACCCTATGCCAGGGGCTTACCTTGCCACACATCCCATCTGACAGTCTCGAGCC
Organism: Eretmochelys imbricata; assembly: GCF_965152235.1. Classification (NCBI taxonomy): domain Eukaryota; kingdom Metazoa; phylum Chordata; order Testudines; family Cheloniidae; genus Eretmochelys; species Eretmochelys imbricata. The sequence continues at coordinate 2,486,173 of NC_135592.1, read as the reverse complement.
CCTTCCCTCCCAGACTCACCCCTGCAGCTTGTGGCCTTCACCGCCTGTCTTAAAAGAGCAGCCAGTTCCCATCTCACTTGCACAGGGTTCTGAGCACCCCAGAACCCTGCAACTTGGCCTGCTGGACTCCACCACCACCGCTGGGCTCATCTTCCTAGCCCTGCTTCAACCACTGTCCTGCCAGACCTGATGTGAACTCAGCAAGCTTCTGCCCATCAGTAGGAAGCCAGATGCCCGGTGCCCTTGGCTGGGTGACTTGATGGGAGCCATCGCTCACACCCATCCAGGGGACAGTTGTGTCTCTAACCATGCTGTGCAAGGGTTCATTGCAGCAAGCTCTGGAATGCAGCCAGGACAGGATTCTTCCTATGAACCCAGGAACAAATCCCCAGCAGTGCAGCACCCACCCTGGGAAAGAGGATGGCTTTGTGCTTGAGGCATTGCACCAGGATTCAGGGCAGCTGGGTTCATTCTTGCTCTACCATCAACTCCCTGGGGGAACCTAGGGCAAGTCCCATGTCATTGGCACCAGATTTCGTGTGCTCAGCTTCCAAAGGGACACTTATGGCCAGACATGCAAAAGAGCCCAGCTCCCAACACGCCATGCCCCTTCTGTTCCAGCAGGGGCATCCAGAGCAGTGTGGTAGGGATTACACCTCCTGGAGCAATGCCCAGCTGAAGAGGGATTCGGACAAGGTGAAGGCATATTAACGCCCTTCTGGAGTCTGGGGGACATGCCCTGTGTCCATTGCTACTGCGCGAGCTATCTGTCCCTCCCACACCTTCCTACTCCCAGACCCCTGCTATACCCAGAGGCTAAAGTCCCCCCAAAAAGCAGAGCCCCAGAGCCTTCCCAGACAATATCCTCCTCCCCAGCCCTACAGTACAGCCAACCCCCGCTTCCCTTGCCCCCGCTATCCATCAGCTAGGTGCCCTTGTAAAGCCAGCAGCTTAGAGTTCCTATTGTGCCAGCACTCAAGAATCACTTAGGAACCTCTTCTTCTCCTCTTGTTTCTCTGTGGCTCGGCTGCCATGTGAGACAGACTGGGTTACTTCCTTGGAAGCATGACTATTCTCTAAGTTAATCAGGCGGTAACAGGAGCCTATCATTGTTCTGGGACAGGAGGGGGTGGGGGAAGGAGACACTTCTGAAGAACAGGCATGTATGTAAACAGTAATGGGATATACAAATATTTGGAGAGTAGGGCTGGCCAGGAGTCAGCTGCTCACATGGGAACTTGCTGTCTCCCTACATGAGAGGGAAGCCAAGACAGAGAGCAACTAGATCTCAGGACAACCACAGCTTTGGGTCCCAGAGGAGTGGGCCATAGGCCTGGCACTGAAGTGACCCTCCGCCCCAAGATGTAGGGACAAGGAGGGGCAACAGGTGCACTGTACCATAAATCAGAAGGTAATTGCCATGGGTCAGCAGCGGGACTGCATCCTTCTCTGAAGCCTCCAGCATTGGCTGCTGAACTAGACAGACCATTCTCACAGCACTCTGTGCAGCCATTGCTCTGCTCTGGAGAGCGAGCTAGGGAGGAAGGGTACTGACCCCACAGACCAGTCATCTGACCGAGTGCTTCTGGTCCTCACTCCCTGGCCACAGGTAGCACAGCCAATTCGGCGCGTACACAGATCAGGACTCTGGCTCTCAAATATCCAGAGATTACTTTAAAAAACAGGATTAAAAATAGTGAGTGCTGAGGTCTGTTTTCCACCTGGCCTATGAGCCTATGGGGGCCAGGTTTTCAGGCTACCAGTCGCACTAGAAACTTCCCGTTAAAAAGACAAATCAGATTCTCACATAGCACTATGACTCCAGGAGTTGGGGCTTTAAGAAAAAGCACCAAATCCCATGAGACTTGTGACAAAGTTACAAGAGTTAGGAACACCATGAGCTCAGACAGTGGGAAACAATTTGCATCCTGCATGCCACAGTGACCACGCTGAACAGATCTGATACTGTAGCTCCTACATCCATGGAAATGACAATAACCAAGGTTAGAGTGTCCACAATGCCCCCCACATTAGCAGTCAAAGTCCAGGGGACCCCAAAAGACTCATTTCTTTTAGGGTAAGAGTTCCCAGCCTGTTGGAGATACTTTACATCAGAAAGATGCAGGCATCTCCTGGGAGCAGAGGGAAGTGCTTGCTAGGCAGAAGGGCAGGTTGTCACTCAGCTACTCTGAGGAGAAGGAAGAGCAAGGAGGAAGAGGGGTGTGGCACAGTGGAGCCACAAAACTGTCCAACAGAACAACAAGACCCAGCTCAGAAAGTTTAAACAAACAATACCAAGACTTATTTTAAATAAAGGCCAATAACAGCAAAGAATACCTTTAATAATGTCACTCAAGCAGAGCCAGGCTCCTCTAGGTAACTCTTCCTCCAGCAGCCCTGAGAAGCTGGCTTGCAGTTGCCAGTTTTATAGAGGGCTTCCTTACCCAGAACCCTTTGCAGGGAAGGGAAGTCCTGCCCCATTTCTCTGGGTGATTGACAGCCCATTCAGCCAATCAGCTCTCTTTTCCTCATTCCTAGTTCTGCAAAACTTTCACCACTTCACAAGGAGTTCTGACACCCAATGCTATCTGGAGGGAGTGTTTTTAATTCATGTGTGATCAATTGTGGATGAGGCTGGAATCAGAATGATCAAGCAAGAAGATAGATGGTCCTGTCCTGTCCCACCCTGCCTGCCCACCTGTCCTCCCCCTCGATGCAATGGGTCACATTCAGCCACAGGGCCTGGAGGCCAAGATCAGCTGGGAAGGTGCTTTCCTTCACCCCAGATCACTCACCTGGTGAATGTCTGAGCACCCCCGGGTAGGAGGCAGAGGTGCTGGCACCCTCACTGTACATCCAGGACTGTCTAGGAGGCAAGGCAGCCTAGGGAGAAGGGCGAGCGGAGGAGGGAGCTAGCTAGATCCTGAAAGATCCCAGTGCGGGTTACTGGAGGGAAGCTGGCAGGGTGGGAGGAGGCAGAGGGGGAGCACTGTCGGCCGCAGCCTGCAGGAGAGATGGGTCCGGGGAACTGTCCCAGTCCCTGACTGAGGCACACTTGCTGCTGGGTCAGAGCCTTCCTGTCCCTGCAGAGCCAAGGGCAGAGGCTGGGGTTAAACCTCTTGGAGTTATGGGCCCCCCACAATCAGATGCAACCAATGGCTTTAAGCCCCCCCTGCTCCCCGAATATGATAGAGACCAGGGACTGCTGGCCTTCATCCCTGTCCACCCAGATGTTCAGAATGCAGAGCCTGTGACACCTGGAACTGCCTATGCTGAGTTACGGGGCGGCCTCCCCAGCCGCTCTGTTCTTTGAGGCTGCCTTTGAAAGGGTCCCTCCTCAGTGCACCGCTGCATGGTTTTGATTTGCAGCTGCTTTTGCAACATATAAAACCAGCTGTGAACTCAAACCAGAACCGTAGAATACCAGGCGGCATCCTGTGCTGCTTTGGGGCATCCTGCAGCCCAGCCATTTGCAGCTCGGGCAGGCTGGGGTTGTAAGCGCTTCCCAGCGCAGGAGGGGGAGATGAGAAGGCGACAGCTGTCCCTGCCCAGGATGGAAGGGCTCCTCTGCTCAGTCTGGCCACAGCAGGGGAGGGAGAGGGAACGGAGGGACAGAGGGCGGTGTGAGGAGCTGGGAACTCAGCTAGAGGTTTGCAGCCAATGCCCTGCAGAACGCCAAGCTCGCCAGCAAGAGCAGGCACACTGGGCATGCCTGAGAAATTACCCTGAGAGGCAGGACAATCGGTGTCTTTTCTAGCTAATCCTCAATCTTCCCTGGCATGGTGCGATTGTACACGCCCCCCTTTCCATCGGCTCTGCTCTCTGGCCTTTCCCCTTCCCAGCAGGGCCCAGCCCTTGTGCTTTCAGTCTGCCGCCTCCAGGGCAGTTCCGCTCTCAGCACCCTAACGCCCTTGGGTCTCTCCTCTGTCACGCTGTCCGTGGCATCCCTCTCAGGGGTTGGACTGTGCGCCCAGGTTCCACTTCAAGCTCATACTCCCCAAGCCCGGCTTTGTGAGGTGAGGGATCTGCCGTGGGGAGAGCTCTGTGCAGGGATCTGCTGGAATCTGCCTCTGCTTTGTTCTTCCAGGGAACTCCTATCTGCCAACAGGCCGCCCCCTTTATCTCCCTGTTCCTTCCAGGGACCTTAGACTCTGACCTCACCAGAGGGCAGCTCTAGTTCGAGCATATCCCAAACAGGACCCCAAGCTCTGTGCTCATCAGAGCCGCCCCCCACCCACTGTCATCCCAGGGAGCTCCCTGGGTCCCTCTCTCAGAGCCGAGTTACACTGCTCCTCTTGTGCTCAGGGTCTCGGGGAACTGTCCAGCAAAGGAGCTCTGAACAGGCTGGTGCAAGTGCTGAATATTGACCAGCAAGGCTGCTGGATAGCCCCTGGGGACATCTCCCGTCTCCTCCAGCTCCTCCAGCAGAGGACGCACTAAGATCCATTACGCTTAGCAGTGCTCCCCACCGCCCACTCAAAGCCCGCCGTGCCACACTGCTGCATTGCTTCCTGGACTCATTCACACCCACCCCCCGTTAACAGCCTCTCCTTTGGGCCCAAGTCCCCTTATTGCTTTTTAATGAGGTTACAAAATGACTGGGGGGCAAAATGAGCCGCTGGAGTTCTTCAAACAGCCAGGCAGCAGGACAGGGTCTTTGGGCCAGCAGCGCACTGCGGCCCGTGGATCCACGAACCCAGCCCGTTAGCCAGCGGTCAGAGTCCCTCGGAGGGGTAACACATGGGGGTGATTTGTTTCTCACTAGCCGCTACAGGGCCCAGTAAGATAGTGGGGGGCCTTTGTGCCAGGCGCTAAAAGACAGGCCTTGCCCCACAAGGCTCTCAGGAAGCATGACACGAGACAACAGGTGATCCCACAAATAAAAGAGGTGGGGGGGGGCCCAGGTAAACTGTCCTAATTACCAAGCTGCCAAGACCCCAGCCAGGCAGGGGGTGGGCTGGCATGTGATGGACAGGCATCCCGGCAGAGCGAGAGGTGAGGGGGCTTTGGGGTTGACAACCCTCCAGGATTGTCCTGGAGACTCCAGGAATTAAAGATGAAATAATTCGTTAAAGATTATGTCTTGTGATGAAACCTCCAGGAATACGTCCACCCTAAATTGGTAACCCCAGGGGGCTAGCCTAGGAGCTTAGCAGCCGTTTGTTGGGGCCGTGGGCAGAAGCATTTCGTCACTTGAGGGAGAAGTGGAGGTTGAGTGATAAAGACCGGCACGGCCAGGCTGCCAGTTCCCCCCGGCTCAGTGCAGTTGTCACCCCCTCATTGGCAACCACCTGGCTCTGCATGACCCCGCGCCCTGGCTCATGCCGTGCACTGCTCTTGCCGGGCAGCGTGATGGGGGACGAAATGCAAGCACTGCCAGCCAGCCCCCGGGGTGAGGTGCCCTGCTCACGCTGTTCGGGCTTGCAAGCTAGCCGGGACCCTAGCAGTCCAAAGCAGCTAGCTCCAGGTCAGCCCGGGCATGGCCATGGGGCAGAAAAGGCAGGCATGGGCAGCGCCAGCCAGCTGCCTGGTAAGGTAGGCTGCCTCGTGCGGTAGGAAGATGGAGTCCAAGCAGTGCCCCCCTGGCAGTGGGCATAGCAGACGGGCGGAGCTGGGAGGAACTGGTGGCCTTCAGCCCTGTGAGTCTGTTTAGCCAGGTTCAGTTCAGGCCCTGCCTTTTCCCCGGCCTGTGGCCTTGGCCGCTTTGACGCCCGTGGGTTCAGCACCCGGAGAAGCGTGGGGGGACAGAATGAGGCTACGGGGCCCTGTTGGAGGGGTCTCAGGGTGGGCCAAGCACACCTTGGGGTATCTCTGAGGTTTCCTGCTCTCCTGGGGCTGCCTCTGCCCGAGCCCGGTGCACACCCTCACGCCCGTCCCTCGCTCCCCCCGGCAGGCAGCAGAGAGGCGGCCTTCGTCTACGCCATCTCCTCAGCCGGGGTCGTCTACGCCATCACCCGGGCCTGCAGCCAAGGGGAGCTGAAAGCCTGCAGCTGCGACCCCCTCAAGCGCGGCCGCTCCAAGGACGAGCGAGGGGAGTTCGACTGGGGCGGCTGCAGCGACAACATCCACTACGGGATCAAGTTCGCCAAGGCCTTTGTGGACGCCAAGGAGAAGAAGGTGAAGGACGCCCGGGCGCTGATGAACCTGCACAACAACCGCTGCGGGAGGACGGTGAGTACCAGGGTCCAGGCCCGGGCCAGCGCCAGAGCCCGGTGAGTGCAGCCGGCCCAGGCCACAACCTTGGGGCAGGTTGCAGTCTGGATTCCTACCCTGAAGGGCCCCCCTGTGCCCGGCCTGGCGCCCAGCAGCCAGGGCTGTCGCCAAGCTGTGGGCACAGCTGGTCACACCCCCATGTGGGCTGAGCACCTAGGGACAGCATGGGTCATGAGAACTGAGCAGCAGCTGCCCCAGGCCACTTGCTGCAGCCCTAGTTGGCCAAGGGTGCCTGGCAGGAAAGCAGCTTCCCTGCCTAGCTGGGGCATCTCCTCCCCAGCTGGGTGCTCTGGGGTATGATAGCTGCTGGCTCATTCCCAGCCAGAGGCACTAACTCTCCAGCCAGGGGAGGGGGGGACCCCGATCCAGCCCACACCTTCCCCCACCAGCCCCACTGGCAGGAATGCCCTTGCCTGCCTGGACTCCCCGCCTTGGCTGTTTGTAGCACAGCAGTGCTCATTTGTGGGGGGAAGGTAAGGGGGCTGGGAACAGCACATCCAGCCCCCAGGGCACAATAGGGCCCCCGTGTTTGGGGTGATTCCCCATTTAACTGGGACTCTCTCAGAGGCAACCAGACTGGCCGTGGCCCCCGCCCCCATGGCTGAGCTGCTTGCTTCCAAGCTCTTCTCTGCAGCAAAGAGCCCAGGCTTCTGCACAAGCAGCTGGGAACATGGAGGAGCAGCTAGCGCCAGGTCACCTAGCGCTGGGTCACCTGCCAGCTCCCTGCAGACTCTGGGGAGCAGATGGATCCTGTGGGCCACCAGGGCCTGCAGCCCTCCCTGCAGCCCCACTGGCCTCAAGGAAGGCTGATCCCCATGTGACATTCCCCAGGGTATAATCTGGACTGCTGAATAGCTGTGTCTCCTCAGTTCTCCACGCTGGGGTGCCTGTCACACTGCTTTACTGGTGAGCAGCCCCTCCTGGCCAGTTTACACAGAGCCTCCAGCATGTCACTTGCTTCCAGCTGCACAGTACGAGTGAATTACATGGCGGAAGATCACCGACAGATTCCTGGCCCCAGCCTTGTCCCCCAGAAACATGCATCTTGTACTGCTCAGCACACTGCTGAACAGTGCAAGCTCATAGAAAGTCCATCATTTCATCAATGGAACATGATATGCACCAACCTTGTGATCCCAAATGGAGTTTCCCACACACTTTAATCCAAACACACTGGTTAAGATTAAGATAAATTTATTAACTACAGAAAGATAGATTGTAAGTGATTACAAGTGATGATTCATCAAAGTCAGGATTGGTTACAAAAGAAATAAGAGTAAAACACCAGCTAATACCTAACTTAACAAGCTAAGTGAACTGAAAGGCAAAAGGTTTTGTCTTGCCATACATTTACAGCAGTCTGTACCAGCTGAAAAGCCAGCCAGGACCACCGCTCTCTCAGTTCAATGATGCTTTCTTTGTCTTTCCAGCATTGCAGCTGCCATGAGTAGAAATGAGGGAGAGAGAGGTGATTTGAGGCCACTGTCACTCATTCTTATATCACTCTCCCCTCTGAGGATTACCCCCAGCTGGGGGCTGGTGCCAAGTAGTGTCTTGAGGACGTGAGTGTTGAACTGTCCCTGTGATGAAATGTAGATTTCTCGTTCACACCTTCCCTTGCTGGAGAATGGTCGCTGAACTAAGTGATAACCCAGGTGACTGTGTTGATACCTGTCTGGGTGTGCCAGTGTCCCTGAAGAACTGGTTTAGGTCGGCCTGTCTGACTCTGGAACATGTTACAGCAACGTTATACAGTAGAAACTGGTAACTTTACATACACAGCTGATACACACATTTTACCAGGACGATAACGTTCAGCAGATTACAACATTTCAAATGATACCTAACAAGCCATACTTTGTACAAAATTTATCATAGTCTTGTAAAAATGGTGAACATAATACTATTGACCATCACACCCCCTTAGCACTGAAGTCGGGCCTGGGTCTGTGAAAGGGCATCCCCTTCTGGACAGAGCCTAACCTCTGACCTGTCCCCAGCCCATGAACTCAGTTTCATAAATGCTGAAAGCTTCCTTCTCTCAATCAGTCTTATCACTCCTCCCACCCCGATTCCAGGATAAATGGCCACAGGGCAAGGTAACGAGCAGTACCACAGACCTGCTTTCAACTGAAGCTTTGTCTACACTGGCAAGTGAACGACAAAACTTTTGTCATTCAGAGGCGTTGAAAAAAACCACACACCCGAAAGACAAAAGTTTTACCGATGCTTTATGAACAGTGCTTTGTCGGCTCTCCTGCCAACAACGCTAACACTGCTCGTTGGGGGTGGAAATTGTTTGTTGGCACAAACAGCGGCTACATTGCGCACCTTTTAGCAGCATGGCTGTAGCAACACAGCTGTGTCGCTAAAAACTGCATAGTGTAGACATAGCCTGAGATGTGTCCTGTGCGTAAATCATGCCTGTGGCCTTTTGGTGTCAGAGGTGTTGCAAGGGGAGAGAGGTTTGTGGCATGGCAGAGACCTTCTGCCTTCAATCCCTGCTGCTCGGTTCCCTGGGGTGATCAGGGGGCTTCACAAAAGCCAGTCTTTCATGATTTTCCAAAGTCGCCCTTTGGCTCTTCTGAGAAGGCTCACAGAACTCCCTGCCTCTTCCCATGAGCTACCACCATCCCACGTGGGCACGAAACAGTGAGCAACTCCAGGAGGCTGAACGTCCGTGGCTGGGATCTGACTGACGTGAGTGCAATGGGCTGTCTTGGCCCTACCTTTTCCTCATGGCCTCTTTTCTCTCATAGGCTGTAAAGCGATTCCTGAAGCTGGAGTGTAAATGCCACGGAGTCAGCGGCTCCTGCACCCTAAGGACTTGTTGGTTGGCAATGTCAGATTTTCGGAAAACTGGGGATTACCTTAGGAAGAAATACAACGGGGCCATCCAGGTGACAATGAATCAGGATGGCACCGGCTTCACCGTGGCCAACAAGAACTTCAGGAAACCCACCAAAACAGACCTGGTGTACTTTGAGAACTCTCCTGATTACTGTGTGATGGACAAGTCAGCAGGTAAGAACCTGCCCCAACAGTTGTCTGCATGGCCGGTGCGGCGGGGAATCTAGCAAAACATCTCACACCCCCTTGTCAGGCCTGCAGCCTCCCACTAACCCAGGGTAGGACTCCCACAACCCATATTAAAGAGCAACCCACCCCTTGAACTATTCGTTCTCAGCCCAATTGTCAAATTTAGGCAGCGCAGGGCTATCTCACCTTGTTACCACTTAGAGAGACAAGATGGGTGAGGTCTTTTCTTTTATTGGACCAACTTCTGTTCTGAGAGAGACAAACTTTCGAGCCACAGAGAGCTCTTCTTTAGCCCAGAACTGTCTCTCTCCCCAGCAGAAGTTGGTCCAATAAAAGATATCACCTCCCCCACCTTGTCTCTCTAATATCGTGGGACCGACCTGCTACAGCCACACTGCAGTTACTGCTTGGCATTTGGCTCGCATGTGTAGAGCGCTGCCTAGCAAAAAGTGAGGTTTGAACTGGGGCCGGGGCTGCAAGAGCAAGGCAGAATGTAGGGTAACCTACAGCACACGCTGTGCATTCTCTGCTATTCCATCTCTTTGTGGAAGGTGTCCAGGTTTCAGAGCCATATTTATTCCCTTCTCTCTGCCCTCAGAGGCCCCACAAAACCAGTGAGTTGCAAAACAGCCCCTGAGGGTGTTTACTGTGGAATTTCTCATGAGAAGAAAAAAATTAAAATAAAAAACCAAACAGCATCTTCCCAGCCAGAAGAGTCTGTGATTGTGAAAGTGCAACTGGCAGACAGCTGCCACTTGGCCAGGCTGAGAAGCAAGGGATTATGGGAGCTGCCGTAGGTAGCACGAAGGACATGAAGGGGGCTGGCTCTGTGCTGTATGCCTGGGAAATCAGAGGTGCCTCAGGCAACAGGGCAGGGGAGGGCTTCAGCAAAATACCAGCTCAGTCGGCTGTGAATCTTGTCCCTTCCACGCCTACAAACGTCCAGGTGTGAGGAAATGGTGAATGGCAGTTGTCAGACTGCTGCTGGGAAGGAATCAGAAGAGCCCCACACAGGCAGCCCCGCTCTGGGAACCCCCCAGCCATTTGTAAGCCTGCTTATCACTGGGTGTCACTCAATACTGAGCGAGGGAGTGGTGGCTACTTCTCCTCTGGGGCTTCCAGCCTAATGTACTAATCAGCTCGGAGTCCCAACAGCCGGGGGGGGAGCCAGCCCACTGGAGTTCGCCTTACTGGCCTCAGGAAACTCCTGTCAAACGTCCCAGTGCCCTTCACAGCGCAGGACCCAGCTCTAACCAGCGTGGGTTTGATCTGGTTACCCTATATGCTCAAACAGTGCATTGAGGGCCCAGGAATATCAGGGAACCATCCCCCAGTATTACCAGGCAGCTGCTGCCCACCTGCTGCTGCCCACACCTGCCCTCCAAGGTATCAGCATGGTCCCTGGGCAGCAGCCCGCACTAGATGTGAACAAGGGGCAGAAATGCTGCTGGGACAGAGATTTGCGTTGCACCGGTTTGTCTAGAATTTCACCTGCCCCAATTCTGGTGTATGTGATCGGAGACTCCCTAGGCCCTTCGTGGACACACTGCTCCAGCACGCAGCCAGGCAGGGTGTGCACGAGCTGTTACTGCAGGCTTTTGAGTCACAGTAGCCACACCGCACGGGCTTGGGGTGACGTGCAGAGAAGCCCAAGTCGCTGCTACTCAGCTTCTGCGGCGAAAGCACCCGTCTCCTGTGTGACAATTCTGTCCACCAGGTCAAACAGCCCTGCCTGGCCATCGGCTTCCCTGGCAATGGGCACAGCTCCCCGGACCCAGCCGTGCAGTACCCAGGCAATCTGTGGGAGAGGAAAATAGCAATGAACAAACGGTTTCTACATTTAAATGAGCCACTCGCCCCACATTTATTCTGTGCCTCAGCAGCCCCGAGGTATTTCTACCTTCTAGTCCCACCAGTCCCCTTAGAATCATAGAATCATAGAATATCAGGGTTGGAAGGGACCTCAGGAGGTCATCTAGTCCAACCCCCTGCTCAAAGCAGGACCAATCCCCAATTAAATCATCCCAGCCAGGGCTTTGTCAAGCCTGACCTTAAAAACTTCTAAGGAAGGAGATTCTACCACCTCCCTAGGTAACGCATTCCAGTGTTTCACCACCCTCCTAGTGAAAAAGTTTTTCCTAATATCCAACCTAAACCTCCCCCACTGCAACTTGAGACCATTACTCCTTGTCCTGTCCTCTTCTACCACTGAGAATAGTCTAGAACCATCCTCTCTGGAACCACCTCTCAGGTAGTTGAAAGCAGCTATCAAATCCCCCCTCATTCTTCTCTTCTGCAGACTAAACAATCCCAGTTCCTTCAGCCTCTCCTCATAAGTCATGTGTTCCAGACCCCTAATCATTTTTGTTGCCCTTCGCTGGACTCTCTCCAATTTATCCACATCCTTCTTGTAGTGTGGGGCCCAAAACTGGACACAGTACTCCAGATGAGGCCTCACCAATGTCGAATAGAGGGGGACGATCACGTCCCTCGGTCTGCTTGCTATGCCCCTACTTATACATCCCAAAATGCCATTGGCCTTCTTGGCAACAAGGGCACACTGCTGACTCATATCCAGCTTCTCGTCCACTGTCACCCCTAGGTCCTTTTCCGCAGAACTGCTGCCTAGCCATTCGGTCCCTAGTCTGTAGCTGTGCATTGGGTTCTTCCGTCCTAAGTGCAGGACCCTGCACTTATCCTTATTGAACCTCATCAGGTTTCTTTTGGCCCAATCCTCCAATTTGTCTAGGTCCCTCTGTATCCTATCCCTGCCCTCCAGCGTATCTATCACTCCTCCCAGCTTAGTATCATCCGCAAATTTGCTGAGAGTGCAAACCACACCATCCTCCAGATCATTTATGAAGATATTGAACAAAACCGGCCCCAGGACCGACCCCTGGGGCACTCCACTTGACACCGGCTGCCAACTAGACATGGAGCCATTGATCACTTTCCGTTGAGCCCGACAATCTAGCCAACTTTCTACCCACCTTATAGTGCATTCATCCAGCCCATACCTCTTTAACTTGCTGACAAGAATACTGTGGGAGACCGTGTCAAAAGCTTTGCTAAAGTCAAGAAACAATACATCCACTGCTTTCCCTTCATCCACAGAACCAGTAATCTCATCATAGAAGGTGATTAGATTAGTCAGGCATGACCTTCCCTTGGTGAATCCATGCTGACTGTTCCTGATCACTTTCCTCTCATGTAAGTGCTTCAGGATTGATTCTTTGAGGACCTGCTTCATGATTTTTCCAGGGACTGAGGTGAGGCTGACTGGCCTGTAGTTCCCAGGATCCTCCTTCTTCCCTTTTTTAAAGATTGGCACTACATTAGCCTTTTTCCAGTCATCCGGGACTTCCCCCGTTCGCCACGAGTTCGCCTTGACCTCAGCCATCCCATCACACACACATGCAGACCCACAGCTGGCCTCTGCCCCACGTGGAGGGAGCCCAGCCATAGCTGCCGTCGTGTTGCAATCAAGCCAGCAGGGGGTGCGTACGCCGGCGGAAAATTGGATGAACTGACAGGGCAGAAGTCGCTCATGACCAGTTTGTTGCTGCCTTTGGCACCTGGCAGCCCCATGGAGCAGCACGAAGGTTTCAGTAAATACCATGAACCCTCCTCCGGATGCAAAGCCGTGCTCCAATCAACCAAAACACACAATAAACCAACCACAAACTTTGCCACCCTGGTATAACCTTCACAGCCAGCCGGGGCCACTTCAGACATGCCTGTACTTTTAAACTCACAAAGAGGAGCAAAAGAATCATCAAGCCAGGCCCAGGGCATATTCAGACCCGACTCTCTCACTCAGACACACACACACACATACACACTTCTGACAAGCTAATATTAAAAATTTAATTGTCAGTAGGGAAAAAAAACTTAAATTTTGTTGAATAATTTTTTTCACCATTTGGGGATTTTTTGGTCTGAATTTTTAATTTGTGAAAAAATTCTAAAAAGCAGCAAAAGAATTCAAAAACGTTTCACAATGACTCGTTTTCCAACTAGCTCTAAAAAGCCCTAACAACATAGCAAATTAAAACCAAATAGCCCATGGTTTATTAATCATGCAACTGGAATTCCATTGCGATTGCAGCCATGCACGGCAGGGCTCTGCGGCTGGACTCGGCGGGTGCGTCTACACTGCAGCTGGAGCGAGACTCCTGGACTCGGATGACAGACACACACAAGCACTGGAGCTAGCTTGCTAAAAATAGCAGTGTGGATGTTGTGGCCCAGGCTGGAGCTCAGGCTCTCCAACCCGCCCGCTTCCCTAGGCGTCAGAGTCCCAGCCACGGCTGTCTACACAGCTGTCTCTACAGTGCTAGCCCAAGTTTGTGGAGTCGGGGCAGGAGGCTCACTGCCAAGGGCTCCAAAATGCTGTGCAGACAACCTGCCAAGCTGGGCTGCAAGGCTCACCCCCAGCTACAGTGTAGACATGCCCTGACGTCCTGGCTGTGCCGTGCACCGTGAAGTCAGTCAGAAAAGAGACTCAAATGACTTGACTTTTCAGTCTTGCTTGTTTTGGGGGGGTTGTTTAAAACGTGTCCCAAATACTAAACCCACACACGGCACTAGAGTAATGCCAACAGTCCCCAGGAGATAGGATTGAACCTGGGACCTCTGGAGCTTAGTGCATGAATCTCTACTGCATGAGCTAAAGGCCAACTGGATGTTAGCTAAGGCTGGAGAGCAGACTCCTTTTATCTCTCTCACTAAGTGGGCTTGGTGCCAGTAGATGGGTCAAAACACCACATGCAGGAGGTGTGTGGGTTACACTATCCCCTTCCATCAGAGACTCGCAAAGCACTTTACGCTGCACAAACATCAACCTGCATAGCAGGAAGTGACAAGAGCTGCTCAGGAAAGAATTCCCTCTCCTCCCCCAAGGGGAGAGGGTTTTGATAAAAAAATGAAACCCCCAAATCTAGCACAGTTTCAGTTTAATACCCAAAAGTTTGTTTGTTTTCAGTGAAAACATGAACATTTGTCAAAAATAAAAGTTTTGAATGAAAAACTAACCATTCTTTTTGACAAAATTTCAACCCCCCCTCTAGTAACTATTACCCTGTGTTACCGCAGTGGGAATCAAAGTAGAGAGGAGTGAAGTAACTTGCCCAAGGTTTTGCAGTGAATCAGAGGACAGAGCTGGAAACCCAGAAGTCCTGTCTCAGTTCTTTGCTCTTTCCACTAGACCTTGCTGCATCCGCCAATAGACTCATAGACTTTAAGGTCAGAAGGGACCATCATGATCATCTAGTCTGAGCTCCTGCACCTTGCAGGCCACCACACCTCGCCCGCTCCTGAAAGAGCCCCCTAGCCTCTGGCTGAGTCACTGACGTCCTCAAATCATGGTTTAAAGATTTCACGTTACAGAGAATTCACCATTTACCCTAGTTTAAACCTGCAAGTTTAAACTAATCCTATCTAAACTCTGTCTCCATTTCAGAGGCTGGGAGTCAGCCGGTCTGGCTGACCGTTACACTGGTGTTAATCCAGAGTAACCCCATTCATTTGCACCAGGGCAAAGCTAAGCAAAATCTTCCAAAGCGATCTTCAGTCACTCAAAGTCTCCCTTACCTACCTAGACCATTGCAGAGAGCAATGAACAAACCTTTCAATGGTGTTTTCAGAGCAGCACCATGCCCCGATCCTTGTTTTTTTCTTTGCGTGACCAGAGAAGCCAGTTCACTGGCAGCTGCAACAGCTTTGCAAAGGCCGTTAGCCCTGGAGAGGACCTCACAACTGGAGTGAGACATTTCCACTTCTAAATCGGGGTTGGCCAGGGCCACTTAACTGGACACTCAAGCCAGCTGTCTGCCGATGGCTTGGTACAGGTCCCAGGTCCAGTAGCTTCCTGCTGTGTATAAACCCTTGCTCCTAGTAACTCAGCCTCTCCAGCCATCATACAGGATAATTAAACCAGAAGTGAAGGGAATTTGACACGCGCTAGTGGGGAGAGCTCAAGGGAGGGCTGCTGTGTGTTCCATCCAGCTCCAACTAACTCACCCCAGGAGAGACAGGACCAGGCACAGCGAGAGAGCAAACCCAGGGAATGCAGAGCCAAACAGCAAAGACGAGAGGGGGGTGAGGGGGATAGCCGTGGCATGTACCTGGCTCAGAGAACAGATTAGTGCATGGACAGAGGGTGGGCTGGGGTGGGCAGGGAAGATTAGCAAATCTGAGGGGATGTTTAATAGGAGAGTTTCAGCCATTTTAGGAGGTTGCTTCCAAATCTCCACCTCTCACACACTAGGAGCTGCCATGAGGGTCTAGCTTCCCAGCCCTTCTGGCTGATGAGCTGGTGCAGCCAGAAGGCTCTGGCTAGGAAAGGCAGCTGGGAAATCACCCCGGGTATGCAGCGCTTTCCAAACGAGCAGCGGCGAGCCTGAGCCCAGGGCTAGCCCTGGTTGTGCACACAGGTAGACATGCGAGGAAGGTCCCCAGGGCAGCAGGAGGGGCTAAGGTAGCAGAGGCTCTCCGTGTTGTTTAAAGCATGCATGACTGGGTATTTCCCTGCTGCTGTTAAGGGGGCTTAGCTGATCCCATTTAGGTCCATGCATGCAGAGGCCCTCATGTGTGGGAACCAATTCCCCATTTCCCTGCACCTGGTGCAGTCATTTACACCAGTGGAGAGTGAGTGTGGAATGGCACCATGCCAACGTGGCAGTGGTTCCCACCCATGTTGCACTGGTCTAATCATCAGCCTGAGGTGCAGGATCACGGGGAATTGGGTCCCAATGATTCCTGAGCACTAGCCAGTAGATGCCACGCTTGTGCTTTTGTTTATGGGCTTAACACAGGATCCGGGACTTCAAGGCAGGCCACTTCGTATGACCAGGCTCTACCATGGGGGCCAATTCTCAGAGCAGCTTGGGGCAAAGTGTCTCTATTTCTGAACCCATCTGCCCTGTGAGTTATGAGCCACAGGATACAAATGAAACATGGTTCAAGGATGTGGCTGGTTGAAAATTCATCCAGAAAATTGTGCTCTGCATTGCATAGAAAGATGCCAGGGCTGTTGTGTAACGAGTCACGTCCTCTCTGGGCGAGGAAGCTGAATGCTAAGGCAGAGAGACAATTCGTCCATAGATCTGTAAACTTACTGATGTTAACCCACAAGGCACAGTGCAATCCCTGCACACAAGAACCTACCATGTAAAGCCAGTAAATTAGGAGCTCATACACTGCTAAAACAGCATGTGATTAAACTCAGTCTCTCCAACTTATATTGCAGTAGGGCCTAGTGGCCCCCCAATCCTGACCTGGTCCCATCATGCGAGGGGCTGTTCAGACAGAGAACAAAACAGGCAGGCCCTGGCCCACAGACCTTACAGTCTGGATGGACAGTAGTTGGTTGCAGAGAGCCCCTGATAGCAATGGGTGGGACATCCTCCCAAGAACTATGCAAGGGACCACCATGGAGCGTTTTCATTCATAGCGAGATTGAGCAGGGACAGTGTAATGAACCCTTGCTTCCTTCCCACAGGCTCCCTGGGGACGGCGGGTCGCGTGTGCCATAAGCTGTCACGTGGGACTGACGGCTGTGAGGTTATGTGCTGTGGCCGGGGCTATGACACCACCCGCGTCACGCGTATCACCAAGTGCGAGTGCAAATTCCACTGGTGCTGCGCCGTGCGCTGCAAGGAGTGCGAGGACACCGTTGATGTGCACACGTGCAAAGCACCGAAGCGAGCTGAGTGGTTAGACCAGACGTGAGGAGACGGGAAGCAGAGAGGGAAAAACAAAGTCAGGCACGACCTGTGCTCCATGGGCCATGGCATTCCGGGAGCTGCAGTTCAGCTGCATGGCTTTTATTTAATTAATTGTGCAAAGCACTAATGACAGGACTACATTTCCCAGGAGATACCGTGGACCCTTCCAACTTGCTCAACAAAACTATCCCCTTCCCTAGAAGGAGTCTGCAATCATTGCGTAAACTGTGAAGCTTCCTCTGCCCATTGTCATCCTGCAAAAGGTCAGTGCAGCTGCTTACGAACTTGAGACCGATCATCGGAATGTGAGTGACTGGTCCCTGCGTGTCCCTAAAGAATTTTGTTGCTATAAATTAAATTTCACCAGAAAACCAAAAAAAAACCCAAACCACCATGACCAACCTAGAGCGAACAATGAAATCCTTGCAGAAAGCTCTCTCTTTGCTTTGTTTTTAGCAAGGCCCAAGGAAGGATGTTGCAAAGCCTAAGGAAGCTTGATGGTCTCAAACAGACCCAGCATGTTAATGCACAGCTGCACTATAGACATAAGATGACAAGAGCAACTCTTTGTAAGTGGACTTTTCTTCCACTCCTCAATGAAGATGACAGGCAGAGTTGCAAATTGTCACCCAAAATCTGAATAACTGCTAAAGGAAAAAAATATCCATCGAGTGAGAAAGAAAGAGAGCAAAGAGTCTGTGAAGATACTGGTAGGTGTTAAAGTAAACTAATATAACAGTGGCTCTTTGTAAAACTCATTGTATGTTGTGTATACTGCTTTATTATTTTAAGATAAAATTCATTATAAACTTATATCAGAAACCAGCGCTCTTTGCTTTGTGCATTACTACACATGTGACTGGGAGCGAGAGCTTCTCTGCACAGTCTCCAGTACAGAAACCAACCTGCTTCCCCACTCTGCTTAAAGCCTGGTGCCGTCTTCCAGTGAGATTTCCACTGAAATGATCATTCTTGGCTTTCCGTGAAGATCGTCAGCATGCCAGACATGTCCCACCAGAACAGACCAATGGTTCATATACTCCAGCCTCCTGTCCCTACTGCTGGCTGCCTCATGGGCAGGCAGGTCTCTGTGTAAGCCGCCTGACTGCACAGTGTACTAGGTTAGCCTCCAGAGTTTCGCTGAGTTGCTAAAACTTCCACATTATTGACCAGAATTGAAGTTGATAGAAAAAAATATTTGTTAGCACCCCACACACACTACCCCTGGTCCCCCACCACCGCAAGCCCTAAATTAGGTCTAGTCTACACACAGAAACTGCACCAACTACCATTTCTGAATGAGTATAGTTCAGTCAGCTCAGCTGAGTCAGCTCTCCATTTGGTTTAAGGGTGCTTTACATTGATTTGTTAGCCACTCTGAACTGGTTTAAGACTTTCCTAACCAGCAGGTCACACCAATTTAACTAAATTGGTTCAGCAACGGATTTAGCTAACCCAGTGTAATGTTTGCATATAGACTGGGCCACTATTTGTGGTGGGCAGTATTGTGCCGTAGGAGTTAACTGTAATATAGTGTGTCTGATACACTACCTCCCGCCTGGTGGGTTTGCAGCAGTGTATTTACTGGGATACATGTATAGTTCATTTTTGTGTCATTCTATACAAGTCCTTTAAAGGAAATATATATGAAATGCCATGATACTGAATCAAATTGTAAAGGATGCCTCTAAACTCTCCTCCCCAAGTTTGCTTCCCTATTTGCCCAGGGCGAGTCATGCTTGTGTGATGGCTGAGTAAAGTGTCACAGGGTTTCCAGGATCAATCATTCTGCTGAAGGGCAGGCGAGTAAACGGCGTGCTGACCCTGTACATTTTCATGCAAGTTTGCAAAGGTATCATAACCCTAAAGCAACTGGAATGAAACCCAACTTCCGTGGAAACATGGCCCACTGGTTTCCATGGCAATGGACAATTCAATGGTTACATTTTTTTCAGCTGCAAAAAAAAAAAGGGGGGGTGGCAGGTGGGAGTCCTGTCTGTTTTCTGTACCTCTTTGTATTTCCACCACGCCTCAGAGAGCTGGGAAAACTCTCTGATGATTAGCCTCCTCGAGCACTCAGCCGTTAGAGATGCAGCCAGCAGAACGGGGGCAGGGAGGGATTAAAGCAAAGGGATTTTTTTATTATTATTTTTAAACCATGCCTGTGCCGTTTCACTGTTCGGAATGAAGCTCCTGCCCTGGACTGTGATTTTACCCAGCTCTGCCTCAGGAGTGACTAGGCTGAAGTAGTGGGGGAACCAGCTTACCTAGACGCATCCCAGGAATCTAAAGCGTTTGCTGGTGAGCCAAGCTGTGAATCCCTGCCTCCGTGTGGCAAGTTGGTGTGGTCTGCCCAGGTGTGGAAGGGGCTCCCCGTCTGGCCCCTGCTGAATCCTTTTCATATAGACAAGGTAATGAGCTGAAACTTTAACTAGAGTCTTGCGTGAAATGCAGTGGCAAAGAACTCACCCCTCGGCCAGCCTAGAGTAGGGCCCGTGCAGCACTGGATGGGGGTGTGTGTGTGAACACGGACTAGAGAGGGCATTTCATCAGCACTACGAGACGGTACATCTGTTACAGCCCAGTCTGTATCTGCAGCGCGTTACCAGCCCCTGCTGAACTCCTGTGATGGATGAAATTGCTTTCGCCATGTGTGCACTGGGTTTCCACTGCCCAAAAGGCTGGTGCCTCCAGGCACTGATGTGTCCTTTAGACAGGCAGGACAAAGTCTTCTCTCAACCTTGCTTTATCAAGTCCAGATTTTAAACCTGCCTCTTCCAAAAGCCAGGCCGAAGCGCCTGAACTCCTTCGCTTTGCGATTGTCACTCACATGTTTCATCCCAGTTAACAACAAGCCATTTTAGCAGCTGTTCCCTACCTGACAGGCGCACAGCAGCAGCAGGCTCGGGGCACACGACAATGTACGCACCGTGCACTGGAGCAGAGGCGTTCACTTCTGCGTGGCCATGGTGCAAAGCCATTGTCCCTGGATCGCTGTTGTACCTCACTCTGGGCCTTGCAGCCAGCGGAGAGGGAGCAGAGGCGGTTTCTCTTTTGAACGGTGCTCATATTAGGCAGTAGAGCGCCCACCAGCAGCTCCCAGCCTCTCTCAGCTGATGCAAGGCTTTGGTTCAAGGTCAGGTTTGTTCATCTCTGGTGCCTCCCCTTGGGCTTTCCAAACTCCTCTGGGTTTCCGACATTATGCAATTTTCACAGCAATTTGTTTCCTCGCCAAAGGGTGTTGGTGGAATTCCTGCAGATGAAGGGGAGGAGAAGGGCTTGTACTCCACCCAGGGCATTTCAAACCTGCCGTAGCGGACGTGTTCACCAGTGCCAGATCTAATCTACCAGGAAGAGCACCCCTCATTTATCTTCATTACGGCCCCATCTGCCATCAATTTAAGACAAACTAATGTGGGTAATGCACCCTGAATGGGCCAGAAAGGACCCCAGTGCCCTCGGAGCGGAAGAAACTTTTCCGTCTCCCTGCAGACCTTTCAGGAGTGCTCCTCTGGCAGAAATACAGTGTTGCTGGTTTACAGGCCCACCTGATGAATGATAGGACATGTGCTGCACCTTCATCATGAGTTGCCATTGAAGCCTTGGAATATTTTTTCTCCTTGAACGTGGGTGTTCAATATTTTAAAGCAATGCAGAAAAAAGTCTTGAGCACCATCCAACAATGCTGGCAGGCTGCCTCAGCCACTGGGGTTTATTGGCTTTCCCTTCCTAGCTGCAAACCACACCAACTCTACAAGGTTAACCTTGGGAAAGCATCATTTCACGGTGGGGCAGCAGCTGAAGGGGCAAGCCTCTCAAGCACTGGTAATTGTGGCCTTCCCCAACCCTGCATGACGGGGAATTAGAATGACACAGGGCAGTGGATTAAGGATGTCTGTTAACAGTTATTAGAGAAGCGGCTAGCGGCCCCAAGTGAGATCAAGGCCCCATTGCACTGGGGGCTGCACATATCTAGTGTGAGACGGTCTCTGCCCCAAAGAATGTATAGTCCTAAATAAACAGGTAGACAAAGGATGAGAAAAAGGAAGTATTCTCCACACTTCACAGGTGGGGAACTGAGGCATACAGAGACTAAGTGACTTGCCTAGGGGCACACAGGGGCGTCTGTCGCAGAGTTAGGAACTGAAGCCAGATCTCCTGAGTCCCACTCTAGTGCATCACAAGACCGCCCTGCCTTTTGGGTTAGTTTTTTAGGCACGAAGAAGAAGCAAAAATCACAAGGGTCCAAATAAATGCAAATGAAACAATCCACCACTACCAATGTGTGCTTCTCCTAGAGACATTACTGGAGACAGATGAAGGGGAATGAGCAGCCAGAGGCAAAATAATCATTTTTTCTATAGGACATTAGAGACAAAAGTCTCAATTCTGGCTCCAATAAGCTTACAATGCATGGTAGACATGAGATGCGTGGGGGAGGTGAATTTTTATGCAAAATTAGGGAGTGACTTGGTTGCACAAGGGGCAGGTAGGGGATGTGTCACTCCTCTGTCGATGCTTACATCTATTTAAACAGGGCAGAAGTGTGACATCTGAGGGACTGGGAAAATACAATCTGAGCTTTAATATACTCCCAATAAGGCAATAACAAGTTCCAAAATATTTCAGATGAGCTGTGCCGGATCTGTGTGAGGCACTCACCCAGGTAGAGAGAAACCGTGCAGGCAGGTGCGTGAACCAATGTTGGAATACGTCTAGGAGATCACTCAGGTTGGGTGCGTGTGACCTGCACGCAAGGCAGGAAATGTTAAAGTTATGTTCTCCCCACAAAGGTGGTCCTTAGCATGATAGACATTCATCAACCCGCACAGCACTGCGCAGGATTATCCCAGTCTTGCAAACAGCAAGACCAAAGCAGGAGAGTTAAGGGCCAGATCTTCAAGCACAACTGCAGTTGAAACCTAGGGGAGCTGCAGGTGCTGAACACCTTTGAAAGCTGGGCCTTGCGTGGTTTGCTTAAGGCCTGAGGAGGAGTCCAAGCAGGACTTCATGCACATCCCAGACCTAGCAATGTAGAAATGTATTCTTTTTTCCCAGCTGTGCATGGGATAAGGCACAGGGCAGGCAGTGATGCCTGACACTTCCCTGGGTTTGAGTGGGTTGCATAAACAAAGGAGCTTGTATCGATGATACTGAATCATGTCCAAAGTAGCACAGAGAAGGACAGTGGCGTTAGAATCACAGAATCTCAGGGTGGAAAGGGACCTCAGGAGGTATCTAGTCCAACCCCCTGCTCAAAGTAGGACCAATCCCCAATTTTTGCCCCAGTTCCCTAAATGGACCCCTCAAGGATTGAGCCCACAGCCCTGGGTTTAGTAGGCCAGTGCTCAAACCACTGAGCTATCCCTCCCCCTAGATAGGGATGGTTAGCAGAGGGCTCTCTCCTGGCTCTGCAACCAACTTGCTGTGCAGCCTTGGAGAACTCCCTTTGCCTCTCCACCCATCTGTGACTACACAGAGGCCATTGTGAGACAGCTAATGTTTGCCCTTTGTTCTAACATCAGACAAGGGATTAGTAATTAAATATCTAGCAATTAGAAATAAGTTGGCTATATGGAACTACCTTCTCATGCTTAATGTGGAGACTTTCCATTTGCAGGGCTAATGAAATTCAGACCTCCCTTGCGCTCTGCTACAAACGGAACCGACAAACTCCCCCTCCATTCACCACAAGCCTCCTTAGAAAGCAGATGTTTTCTATCTGTAAGAGCTTACTAAGGCTGGAGTCTTGTCAGGGGATACTCGATTCCACTCACTAACCTCTCTTAAGTGATCTGTGCTAAGTGTATGGAAAGCCCTCCATGGAAGATCACGTGCTAATCATCCTGAAATTCATCAAGGCCTGTCTGAACCAAAAGACAAGCAGCAGAATTAATTGCTTGATGGATTTCTGAATGGATGTCTGTGAAGCTGAGATCTTGGACAGGACACATAATGAGGCCGGGTAAGAAGTAGGATGCCGTGCTTAATTTGTGCCAGGGCTGAGCCCCGGCACTCTAGGCTTGCTGCATCCGTTATGAATGTAAAACAATTGCTTGAGCCCGGGCACCAGTTTCATTACAAATGAAGCACCGGTTGGATGTATCCTACACTTCTAAATGGACAGAGATTGAGTACAGAATTTTCCTCCTCAGAAGCCGGGCATGAGCGAGAGCCAGCACTGCACCCTGGCTACACAATGACACGCTCTTCGTAGATAACATGGTGCTACTTACAAGACATGGTTAAGGTCAGTAACAGGCTCTTAAGGAAAGCCAGGGGGATGCTCCAATGCGCCCCAGCCCTGAAAGTGCCTCCTTGCTGCCATAGACCCATCAACAATTTGTACACTTAGCCAACAGCCCATGCTGTGCGCTTCTCCTGTGTGTGTGCGTGGACACAAGGAGCTCTGCCAGCAGCCACTAGCTGTCACCTTGGGGGGGGGGAGGTACGCACATGTGCTCACCAAGCAGTCATGTTCCCCCGCAGCAGGGACCAAGCGCCAAGCCCCAGGGTCAGAGTTCTTGGGACCTTTGTTGCATAACCTGTTGTGACCCACGTGGGAGGACTTTGTTTGGTTTGGTTACCGCCTCCAAGTCCATTATTACTGAACATGAGACATGGGAGGCTGCCCCAGAGATCATTGGAGGAAGGGGAAGGGCTGGATTACGGCCCTGGAATCTCAGCTGATGACTCAGGACAAGAGAACGCACTAGCCACAGAGTCCGCTGAATGACTGATGATAGCCTACAGCGGGATTACAGGGAACATCTAGACAGCAGGGTGTTTCTGAGCCCAAGCTGTGGTTGCATAATTCAGAGACTAACAAGCACAGAGGAATGCATCACTGGACAATGCTCCAGGGCTAGAGCCAGGAATTCACCAAACAAACAAGGAGCCAAAGACTAAGGAGAAGAGATCCCCTACTCTGAAACCTAGAGAGAGAGAGACATTAGCCCCATGGAACGAGCCTAATACAATGAATTATGGTAGAGACAGTGCATTACACAGCATCCTCCGTGCACCGAAGGGCTCAGAAAGGGTTTCGCAGGTTTCCAATCCGGACTGAAGGGGAAGTGGCTCAGAGGAGAGGCAAAGCTCAAAAGAGACAGGCAGCACGAGAGACAGCAACCCGCCTCTGCCAAGCCACAGGCAGCAGGGCACGCGATGCCCTGACAGGGAGGGAGGGAGGCTGGTGGCCAGAAGGGCGCAATGGGGCAGGGAAGCAGAGTGAATGGGTGGCAGGAGACTGGACGGAGTGAGACCATAGAGGGTTCAAGGTGGGCGTGGGTTTCTGCTGCCATGGTCTATATAACCCCAGAGTGGAGGGCACAGCAGCAATCGCCCTACACTGCAACCTGGATAAAGAACAGTGGAAGCCAGCTGCCCAAAGGCAAATGAGATGCCCGTTCACTCTTTTGAAGTGCAACATACATGGAAAGCTGGCGCTGCCCATAGGCTGCTGGGCAGGACTTTATACTGCACCTCTTCCTCACCTCCCGCTCTCTGTGCACCTTCAGCAGCTGCCCTGTCCTCTGCTTCCTCGGGAGAGGAACCCCCTGCCTCTGCAGCCCTTCCGACCCTGAAATCCTGGGCCTTGGCTCCCACACCCCAGCACCAGATACTAGCAAACTGGGGAGTGCTGGTCCTCTCCCCCAGCCCCGAAAGGATCGGTTCAGTTAATTTATGACCATGGGAATCCGATAAAAGCATCCACCTCCTTCTGGGGAACTAGCTCACTTTTTAACCTCTTCGATCTGCTGGTACTAGAGACCTGTGATCCAGCTGAAGGAGCGAGGCAAGCCCCTGTACCACCCCGCACCCGCTAACCCCTCTCCAGTCTGTATTTCTGGAGGTTTTCACCCATTGCTTCCCAGAGAGAAAAAGGATGAGCATGTATTTAATAACTGGAAGACAAATAAGCTCCAGCTACTGCTGCAGAATTACAACACCAGAGAACAATTTGCTGCATTCCTCCAAAGCCCTGTAGAAACCCAATTGCCTGCTCTCAGCCAACACAGGTACCAGACACCAAGTGCTCCGTAAGCAACCAGACCGAGCCCCCAAAGTGCAAAAACGAAATAAGTAAAAAGCTTCACGTTACATATAAACCAGCCGTTTGCACCTTGTTATTAATGGTTTTGCCTGTGACCCCTGAACCCTGCCTCGCTCAGAGTCAGGGATCTATGAGCCTTGGCACCTTCACAACAATTCCAAAACGAGGGGGTGGGGAATAAATAAATTGGACGCAGTAAGTGGGAATTAGGCTGCAGCAAAACTGCCCCAGCCAGGCCAGGGCTTTCTTCGTGCCAACATTACATTTACACGGCGCTTGGGGAGCAGTGCATTCCCACCCCGTGGGTAGTGCTCTCACTAACCACACGCTGATGGATAAGAGTGAAGTGAGCGGCACGTGCACCTGTACAAAAGGCTTGCAGTGTTGTAAATAAATCACCAGGAATCCTACTTCACCAAGGGCCTTCCCTCTTTGGCTTAGAAGCCTGAAGGAAGTGATGTCGTCTCACACAGACCCTGCTACACAGAAACATATTGCAACCCGCAAAATGCCACATCAGTCACAGCAGGTCAGTGAGTGGAAATCGTTTTAATTACAGGATTTATTTGATAGATGTTGCAGAAACAGGAAACGCTCATACCCGTGCAAAGGGGACTAAATTATAGAGAGAATTTCTAGCAGAAACAGGTTTATTTCTCTGAATCATTCATTTATCCAGGCCTCAGTTTAGGAGCATAAAAAAGGGAACACCACAAAGGGAGACTATGCTCCGTGGCTGAGTGCGTTAAATGGGCCTGAGAGAATTGGTATCCCAGCCCACTGACTTCCAGTGGAATCTGAGCACTTACCTCCTGTAGGTGGCTTTGAAATCTCAGTCCTGACAAAGTTATAGATAAGCGAGCAGCCGAAAGTCTATGTTGTGTCTCAGGGGTAATTCATAAAGTCATGTGTAAAAAGCCCAAAATGGCTGAGAATTTCAGAGCTGGAGGGCAATGGACTGCAAAGCCCAGTGAACAACAAACCTGGCGATATTTGAAACACAGAGCACTCTCAGCCATGCTTGCAGCTGTTTCCATCACTTCTCACTGACTCAACTGACTTCTAGGCTTGAATGACGTTTGTGGCTATTGTGTGGGCTGGTTGTGTAGTTGTGCGGGTGGTAAAGGATGGGGCGTGCACTGCCATGAGGAGCTGGGTGTGTTTCAGGTTATTGTGTTGCACTTTGCTTCAAAATTCTTAAATGGAACACATGGTAACAATAGTTGATTTTTCTATCTTCCCTGAGCAGTCATTACTCATTTCTATAGATGTACCTGTGCATACCACTGAGGGATAGTTAAATGGCATTGCAATGTATGGTCAGGTGCTGGGACACTGCTCACAAATGGCAAAGGAATGCTATGTAAGGCATGTGTGGTTCCCCTAAGAAATGAAGCAGAGCGGCTCCCTCATTAAGAATCCCTGACAGCGGTGGAAAGGCTAGCAGATTTGCATGACAGGGGAAGTTGCTAGCACTACTTTCGGCACAAGCCCATCCCCTTTCTGTTACTGTTATGTCAGGGGAGGACAGTGAGAGAAAGCAGCTCTTGGGATGATACATGGGAGGCAGGGCTTCATTTATAACCCCACACAAATGCTGGAAAATGTTCAACTTTAAAAAGCATTAGATTGGTTACCTTCTGGGCCCCTGTGGGCCATGAAGTGAAATTACATGAGCACAACATGTCTATTAATCACAGCAATGATTCCACAGTGAGAAATAGCCCCACTGGCTTATATTCAACTGGAAGGAAAAGTTGAGAAAATTACCTACAGGTAGTTGGAGAACTCCAAAACTTTGTCAGTATCTTTCTGTAGATCTCCCCTCTTGACTCCTCCTAAATGAAATCAAGTATTTTACCTACTGCTTACAGCAAAGGCCCCGTTAACGCAACTGTACAGTAGGAGATGATAATGCTGGGCCCTGGTGCCTACCAAAGGGGGGTCTTTCTCTCAGACACAATTGTGACATAAGAGATACTCAAGAATGGATATGCTAATGACTGGCCGCTTCACAGTCCTTCAATGACAAATTGAGCATGGATTAGCCAACTCCTGCATCAAGAGGGAATTACGGGGAAAATCTGAACGGTAGGGGAAACATCCCTTATGTAGCCTATTGAGACTGCATTGCCACTGTTTGAGATCAGATTTCAGACCCTGACCTTGCCCACCTGTTCCTTGGCTAGGACCTGAGACTGCACTGAGGGGCTGGTGGGAGGGGATGCTTCCACAGGATCAAAGGTTTGGCTAAACATGGACTTTATCTGTACTGATTAGAATACCCTCATCTCCTCAGGAGCCCTGACTCCATTAAGCAGCACAACCACAGAAGCGCTTAAAGAAATGGTCAAAAGAACCTTGAGTGTCAAACCCCTCCTTACTGATCTTGAGTTATGTGTTGTCAAACAGTAACATGAGGATATGCAGCAGCTTCTTCCATTAAGGGCATAGAAGTTAGTCATTCTGCATTTGGCTGGCAGTAACAAGAAGCAGGGTGTGAGAGGACTCCATCGGCCCCCACAATCTGAGTTACGTGCCCAGAGTGCAGTGAAAAGCATCACGAGTTGCTGCACTCCTGAGACCTCTGTGAAATGGTTGAAATGTGAGGATAGCAGCCTTGTACAGCCTCCCTGGGACTCCAGAAGTGAATGCAGATAAACACTGATATTTATTAATAGACACCTCCCCCACCCAAAAGCAGATACCTTTACATTTACGTATGTTACATTTTTCGACCTCCATACTTCAAGGGGTCAAGGTTAGTGTGGTTTTGTTTCCTCAATAAGGAGGAACAGAGACCCAAGCCCTGTAAGCACAAAACAGGCAATTTTCCCCCGGATGTCTCGTTTCAATTGTCCCAAGCCATGGTGCTGCCAGCTACCTCCTTTGGGAGATTCTTTTTGTTACTGACCAGTAGAAATCTACATAAGTATGCTATCCCTCTCAGGAGTGCTCAAAGTTTACGTTGTTTTCACACTTCAGAATCAGTGGATGCAAGTATGTATCTTGGACCTACCTTTAGCAGTCCCTGCCTCACAAAATGACTCATATATAGGTATCTCAAGCATTTTGGGGGCACTTTAAAAGCCAATTCTTAAATCCTTTCACTTTGAAAACAAAAACAAAGGCAGAGTGTTTAGCATTTAACCTAGAACGATCTGAATACTGAATCCAGAAGTTTTTTCTAAGTTTGCACCTTAGTTTCCTTGTGCAATGTAACCCTATGGGATATGACATAAGCAGACTGCTCATGCTGCTTACTGTCTAGTGTAACCTGTCTTAAACAGCCACTTAAAGGGTCAGCAAATTCAGCTACTTACAAAAGTGGCCTTCTAATAAAGAGAGTGCAGAACTGTACTCAGGCTTTTAGGAATACTTAAACCAGGGAGGTTGGCTAGTGAAGGTATCATTATTTACAGTTCAGAAGGAAATGCCAACACTGAAAACATCTGCCTGATTTATTATGTTCTGAAGTTTAGTACAGAGAAAGTACATCGACTTGTACATCTGGTTCAGGGAGCAAACAAGTTATTGTTCAACAAAAATGTTTTCTTAAATGATTATAGATCCTAAGGCCAAACAAGGGATTTGGTTACTTTAAGCACCATTAACAAGATGGAAGACAACAGTTTAAGTAATGCAGCTTATCTTCCTTTCACTCCTCTAGCTGCCAGGTAAGTGCTCCATTGCCCAACGGGAGCTGGTGGTAAGGTTCCTGAGAATATCAGCACTCATTACTGTGCAAAACACATTCCTGTCAAATTTGGGTCAGCTGATGCCAGAAACTGGATGGCAGGAAGCGCTTAATCTTTTCCATAATGAACCTGAAGGGTGAAAGAAGCATCCCAAAGAACTAGAAGAAACAAAACAGGAAAAGTTTGTGCTTGAGTTAAAAAAGCAGGGGGATCTCTCATACCGTTGGAGTACGAATGGAGAAATCCCACATCTTTCTTCAGCTCAAACCCAGGCTGCATTATCCCTGCTGCTGTACCTCCACCAGGGAGTAGAAATTTAATACTAATACTGGTTTACACTTACACTTATCTCAGAACCTCAGTGCATGTCACGATACATTAAACCCTCAACACTTCAGTGACATAGAAAGTCTTATTCCCATTTTAGAGATGGGCAAAATGAGGCAGAGGGTAAGTGACTTGTCTGAAGTTGATGGGACAATGACAGAGCTGGGGATAAAACCCAGCAGATCCCAGCCTCCAATCCTTTGCTCTAATCGCACCTTAATGTTTCCTTGTATGACACTCATGGCCACAGTATAGTCCCAACAAGGAATGTGATAACACTGTACAGCACATGTGTATATAAACTCATCCAAGAGTAACTTTTAAAAAATTTTTTATCCTATATTGGAGGGGCTGACAAATCTACAAAAAAATCAAGAGAACTCAGAGGAGGAGCTGAAACTCAATTTAACTCACCCCACTGTGCTTAGATGGTGCAGTCTGCTATCAGCTGGATGCCAGTGTTGGATCTTATTAAAGAAGTTCTGTATTAAAATCACAAATGAGTTTGATTCCCCATAGTTTAAATTCCAGGGTATTACTAATTAAGAGGTCTCTTGGTTTTTATACTGTTTCTCTCCCTCTCTGTGTGAAACTTGCAAGCTGCAAATTGTGTTAGTACAGATTTAATATTCTAAGACAGAGTCTGTTCTCAAAGCAATTCTTTGTAACAACCACCACTCACACAGAGAGAGACTCAAAGCAATACTCTGTAACAACAGAAACAGCACCCAGAGACTCCCCGCCCTTTTGTTGTATTCATCTTGCTTTGTTAACAATTGTGATTAAAATAGAGATAGAGGATGTATGTGGATGGATGCTTGGTGTGAATAATAACTGAATGATCAGGGAGGGGCCAGCCTAAGAATCCAGTGTCCATCGGCTGAAGAAGGCATCAAGTGGAAATAACCAGAGGACCCCTGGAGGGCATACTGGAATCCACCTAACAGCCTCAAGGATGGGAGAACCAAAGAACAAGATAACATCTGGAAGCACGGAGCCGTCAGGAATGTGCCATCTGCTGATTGATTCAGCAACAGCATGATGAAGCAATTCCCATAGACTGGCATAGGAAGAAATTCCTATAAAAATGGACTCTAGAAACTGAGAACTTTGGGGTCTGATTCTGCAAGCCAACTTCCAGGAGCACCAGATGTGCATCTGACAAGGCCCTGCTCCCTCCTCGTGTCCAGGCCACCTGGCCAGTGGCTTGGCATGAGCAACTCTAAGGCTGGTAAGTATGATAACAACCATGCAGAACCTGTGTGTGTGTGTGTGTATGAATGAATGTGTGAATAAATATGAAATTGAATGGAATGTTATAGCTATAACTAACTGCTTCTATGATTCTTTCTGTATTCACAATAAATGTGGTATTTTGCCTTTTCCCCTTTAATAAAATCCTGCTGGTTTTTATTTTATTGGTATAACACCAAAACACTGGGGGAACCTGCACACCAAAAGAGCCAAAACACCTAGACGAAACAGGATGAGTTAGGATGGAGTTTCTCTTTGCTCTGAATCTTCCTGCTGCTTCGTTAAGTTCTACCCCCTTGATGTTGATCAGGGAGGCTGGGGGAGGAATGCGGCACATTTCCTTAGTTTTCCAGGAAAGAAGTGCTTAGACCATTGATTCAATAGTATAAATACAATCTAACAAATAGACAGTGCTCACAGATATAGTTCATATTCTAAACCACCAAAACTTTCCCCCCCTTTAATGTGGCACCTTCACATTAAATCCATGAATTAAGATGTAGATTAGCAAGGCAAGAAACCTTTGCCCTTGGCATCGACACACACAGCTTGTTACAGGACACATTAGGATTTTTTATATGAAGTGTAGAACTATAATCGTTACGTATTGGCAGGGAATTGCACATCTCCAAACTACGCACATTTTCTCTTAGATAAGCAAAAGCTTCAAGTGTTTATAAATATGAAAAGTTCAGCAGCTGGGTAAAAAGCTAATTCTCCAATTTCACTTAATGAGCCTTCAGAAAATGGTAGCGGATTTGTTCATAGAGTAAAGCAGATTGTCACAAAAACATAGGACATGCCACACTAGATCAGAGCAATGGTCCAGTGTCCTGTTTCCAACAGCGGAAGTACCAGCTGCTTCGGAGACAGCAGCAACTAACCCTCCAGTAGGCAGCTCTGGAATAACCTGTCCACAGAGAAAGTTTCTTCCTAATGCCATCAGAGATTGGCTAGGTGATATCTTTAAAACAAATCCCCAAAGACCGTTCCTTTGTTTTGGGGAAGTCTTTTTCTTCTTACATTACTGAGCAATTATTTTATTACATGGTCTGCAAGGCAAGGGCTGCCTTACAATGGGTTTGTGCCATACTCAGCATAGTGGGGCTGTTCTGTCTGGAGACTGGACATTACTATATTGCTAAACATGTATAAGAAACTAATAGGGGCAAATTCCAGCCGGATATCCTGGAATACAGTTAATATGATTTATAAAGTAGGATTAATTAAAATGACAGACATCCAGGTAAAATGCTTTACCTTGAAAACAAAATAATTTACCTTGAATAAAATCATTATCTGATACAGATTGATAGCAGCTATTGTAGAACTCTGAAGTATGTGTCGGCTTGGCAGAATTCAATTTTTTATAATTTCAGTGGAGAATATTGGTGTTTATTTTAAAACACTTTTATTGATTTACATTTTCCCAGTTGCAGGAAATTATGGGAGGTCAGACAATTATTTAATGACAGCAGACAGATTCAAAAAGTGAAAGGTTTATAACCATTAAAACAAATTATCAACATCACATCAAAATATACCAAGTAAATACCCTTAAATCAAACTAAGACATTTTCAAGCAGCATTTTTCTTACATTCCCTATCTTAAATTTCGATTATCAATAGAATTTTTTTTTGTCGGTTTGTGTGTATATGGTGAAATCGATGTGTACTGATATTTACTGATAAAAATCTAATCCCATTCCAAACCTAAGTATATGTAAGACTGCACACATTGAAGAGTTGGGAAACTTTGCTTCTACAAGTGCATTCATACTTTTGAAGGCCTAATTATCAGAGACAGACTTTAAAGCCAGAAGGGATCATGATAATCATCTAGTCTGAGCTCCTGCACACTGCAGGCCATAGAACCTCACCCACCCGCTTCTGAAATAGGCCCATAGCCTCCAGCTGACTTACTGAAGTCTTCAATTGCGATGTAAAGGCTTCGAGTTACAGAGACTCCACCATTTTACTTTCGTTCATACCAGCATGTGACCCATGCCTCATGCTGCAGAGGAAGGTGAAAGCCCTCCAGAATCTCTGCCACTCTGACCTCGGGGAAAATTCCTTCCCAGCCCCAAATATGGCGATCAGTTAGATCCTGAGCATGTCGGCAAGATACTAAATTCAAGCACTAAACTGTGAAAATATTTAAACCAGGACTACTCAACTCAATACAAAGAAGTATTAACATTTGGGCTTTTATGAAGCATATAGTTAACAATACAGAGTCAAACAGCTGAAAACTACGGTTTGATTAAAATAATCTACTCAATGAATTACATATAAGAAATGACATTAGGGTTTACATTCACCTAAAGCTTAACAGTGAAAAATCTAGGTATTACACATACCATTCTACCTCACCCACCAAGCCCACACTTGTGTGTCTTGGATTTTCTATAAACCCATCCTTGGCATCACACTTCACTATGATCAAACCATTCAAAATTTCCATTACAGAAAAAATCCTGAGTTATGTAATAAAAACAAATGCACAAAAGTATTATGATTTACCTGGAATTAGGATTTTTCCATTTCAAAGGGATAAATTTAAGGCAATTAGATCTTTATGAAGGTATAAAAATAAGACTTATGTAATAGTCACAGTATAGTGACACATTTATGTTTAGGAATAAAGAAATTTTAACCACTTGAGTATTAATCAAGTTTATAGCGATAATCCTGTTTTTTAAATAGCAGAAAGCCAGTAGTTGTATGCTTTGTATCCTTGATATTAACTTCAGTAGATTGTTGTAGAGCTGACAAGTTTTATGTTGCTCACTACAAAAAACAAAACAAAAACACATTTCTACTTTGCTGCTATTAAAACAAAAATACCACTATGTGGCAAGACCAAGCCTTTTCAGGATTCGAGGACAGGTTTTCAGACTCCCCAGTTTATGTGCTAACCACTAGGCATTCTTCCTCAAAAGGAAGCTTTGATACATACTGGATTAGTTGGATTAGTTTCTTTTAAAGAGTCGATATGAAGCACCTGTTCTGAATGGCACTTTAAGAACTATTATTGCACCCAGCCAGGGGAAAGAACACATCCAGGGGTACTGCAAGTCACTACAACCATTTCTGTACTTTCTGTGGAGGTTATCCATTGGGATCCTGCTAGGAGAGGCACAGAGGCATGCACAGTTCTCACCCATCTTTTCAGCTGAACAGGGACTAGAAAACCATCCCTTCCCATGGATAATAAGGGCAATTTATAGCACTGCCCAATGAATGAACCAGGCTAGTGCTTTTGCCCGTATTCACCAACGTTCCACTTGACATGCAAATTCCCTGTTATGCAAAGCGAATGTAACGCACACAAATTATATTTTTTTGGTTGAAGAAACTCGGCAGAGAGAACTTCCCCAAGCAATTTTTTGTTAGTATAACATCTGACCTTGTATCTCTTTGGAAATCATACAACTCTGCTAATGCAGTCCTTAAAGAATTAATCAAGCAAATAGTTAGACCCTGGTTGCCATGAAGCCAGCCAATTACAAGCAGCACAGAAATTTGTCACTGGCACATCCGACTACATTTTCCCACATAAAGATGAACAGAGCAGTGTGGCAATGGGGCCCCGCTCTCAGACCTGCGTGGCTTGGCCACCACTGTGCGGGAATGTCAGCAAAACAAGGATTCCATCAGAACTTTGCACTTTTAAAATAAGTTAGCATTTTTGTTCCATCTGTCTCATTACCTGACTTGCTCACCAGCAGGAAGTCTGACGCTCTCTCATTCTCAAGTTATTCAAGGTTTTTTTAGTTCCAGAATAATGACTGAATGTGTGTTCAGTGGCTCTGTGGTTAGTGCTCCAGGCTACCACATGAAAGACAGGAGGGCAAGCACATTGCAACGTGGTTTTGATTTTTTGATGATTTTTATTTGAGGGATAAGCAGGGTGGCAAGCAGCTTGTAGGACTCCATAGTTTTTGCTCTTTTCTAGAGCGGCATAACCTATTTTTGAGAGCCAGAAGGAAGGTTACCACTATGTGCAACCTTATATGGGGCTGGCAGGGGAGAGAAACCATGAAGAGAAACAAAAGGTGTGGGTGGGAAGAATCAGTTCTCTGTGAGACATGCAAGATACTCTGTGTAGCACATTTCTAAGTGCCTCACAGCACATTACAGAAGGTAGGCAGAAATCCCCATTTCACGAGTAAGGGGATTGAGCACAGTAAATCAGGATCAGAGCCTACATCCAACTTCCATCCTGAAGCTCATACTAGCAGAACATGGTGCTTCCTTAAAACAGAACGAGTTAACTATGTTGTAAGAGTCATCCAACTTCCCACCTAGGAACTGGAACCAGAATGTTTTATATCCAATTGCTTTAGTTTCTAAAATGCAAATGGCAGTTAATTAACAGCTGGCTTGGAATCAAACAAGTAATCCACCTCTCTGTCCTGGTCAGTCCCATTCTGAGACTTTCTTGCTCTTAGCAACTGAAACATTTTCTCTGGCTTCCAATCTGCCTTTTCACCCTCACTTTTCAGAGTTTCCAGTTTATTTTTTGCAGCTCACACACTGTAAAATTTTATGAAAATAAAATCTGTCTTCAATGCAGTGCTTGGTAGGGAAGTTTCCCTGGGGCTGAAATGCTCCACTGCCCCTATAAGAGTACAAGTGAAAACCACAGGATGTTTTAATCACTCCACTTCTTTGTCCAAGTTGACTATTGGTTTTACCCCAACTTCAAAAAGCATTTTTCACAAATTAGTTCCTTACAAAGCAAGACAAGGTGACTCATGACCAGTGCCTCTTCCTGAGAAAAGGTTTAGAACTTCATTTTCACCAAGACAAGCCAAAAGTTTTGAACTACACTGCAATATGAACATGTTAGAAGACAGCAACTGTGTAAGTGCCAAGTTTACATAGCTTTGATTAACATCTATCCACATATCACCACAGTATCTTAGCACTCAGGCCATGTAGTAACAAAGTTCACAGACAAAGTGTTAAAATAATTTTTAAATCAACAGAAAGATAACTACATAGGAACCTATTTTTAGGCTTTATCTCATTTATTTCTATTATATAACACCTAGGAAACCCAATCAATCAATGGTTAAGGGCCCCAGTGCAGTACATATATTGCAATCAAGAAGAATAAGACAACAGTCCCTGTTGCAAAGAGCTTACAATTTAAGTATCAGATGAGATGCAACAAGTGGATGCAACAAACAGGGTAAAGGAAGGAAATGAGGTAACAAAACACACAGAGCTTAGCATGAAAGAAGAAGTCAATTTACTTACTAATGGTGCAAAGTCCTGATTGTTTCTGCTTAACACAATTTGAAGAAATCAATTTGGGTGTTTTTAAGTCACAAGAGTTTAACAAAAGAAGGTCTGAATGTATAAGGTGCCTTTTGCACTCCAACATCTTAGAAAATGTTGTATGCCATTACCACTATAGAAATGAAACTGCTGCATTTAGACTCATTGCTGTACATGCCCAAGAAGCTTTTCCATCAGTCTCAAAGGACTTGGAGAACATTGGTTTTGTTCTTTAGCCCCCCCAGTCTACCATATATACCTTACAGGCTCTTTTCAAACTATCCCAGGGGTTGCTGCGGGCACCATACAAATGCACAAATCCCAGCTCCTGGCTAATTTCTCCATGAGGGGGCTACTAGAAGCATGTATGGAAGTTATCTATGTAGGGTACTCCCATTTCACTCCACCCTGTCACTGGACTCTTCTGTGCAGCTCCCCATGGAGCCTAGCAGTGACCCTTGCACATTAGCCAAGGGGTGCACAATGCTAAGGGATGTTTCCCAGTCCTCCCGCTAGGGACTGGCTCCTGGGCCAGTGTACTACTCCATTCAGTATTTTTGTAAAATCCCCTTGTACTGTCTGTTGCGTGCTTAGAAAGAACTCTCTCTGAGCAGCAGAACAGCGCTGCTCTGGCTGGATGTAGACGCTGCCTCCCAGGCTCACGGTAGCAGTGGCTTAACACAATGCAATTGATGAAGAGGCGCTCCAGGGAGACCGAGCGACTGTAATACTGCCTGCGTGTTCATAAAACAGTAGCACCTACAGGTCCCAGCGGAAACAGGGGCGCCTCCGCACGGAGCACGGTACAAACACATAGTAAGAGACTGCCTCACCCTGAAGACCTTACAGTCTAAACTGACAAAAACAGCAGCAGGGAAAACCCAGATGATCAGTAGAAGAGCTGGTCTCCTGAGTCCCAGGCCACTGCCCTGCCCACAAGGCCACTCTCCCTCTAGTCTACATAGGTTTTATACCGTACTCATCACCACAGTATCTGAGCACTTTCCAGAAGCACACTAAGTAACTTAATTAACACCTTTCATGTGCAGTTTGGCCTTCCAGATCTTTAAAGGCAAAGAAGAGGCACAAGAGAGAAGTGAGATGCAAGTGAAAAAAGGGCTATTTTATTAGCAGGCTTTCTGGGGATTCACTGATTTGCTTTCCAACTTTATCTGATGTAATGGAAGTCTTTTGCAGACGTTTTTCAGCCCTTAATGTCACTACTGAAGCATCTTTGGACTGTCACTATCCAGCATTTTGCAGAATGAAAAGCAACAGCATCAAGCAACAATGGGGTAGGAGGAGGAGGTTAAACAGTTTGAGAGCGTGTGTGCAAAATGTTATTTGTTAAGCACAGACAATACCCTTGGCATGGTACAAGATGCAGCTATAAACAGAGTCCTTGCCTCAGAGAGCTTACAGTCTAAACGTTCCCATAGCTTTGGTTTTAACCCATTAGTTACTGAAGAGCCCTTAACTCAAAATTCAGAAGCTTTTGTTTCAATAATTCAATTTAAACTAAAAATGAGAAGCTGTGACTAACCCATAGATCTAATGTGCAAACCAAATTCTTCTCCACAGCCTTTCCAGCCAAGGGAGAAAGAGAGGGCTGGATTGTTCCTAAGTTGGTAATCGGGACTGATTATCTACTAAGATCGATCTGCAGAAATCAGCTTTATAATCTAAAAATAACAGTCTTTACAAAATGAGGAACTCTGAGTCCAAGTGAAGAATCAAGTTTAATAGTTGCATGACAAGTAACTTCAGAAGCACATGACAATGCATATTTACTGCATCACAAAACACCTGCACAGACAGGGCCCTCGGCTTCTGAATATCTCACAGATACTCTAAGCAAGTCCTGGACTGGAGACAATACTTACAGCTTTAGCAAAAATGACCATGAGTTCAGGGAATTGGTGTGTGAGAACGGCAAGCATTGCCGAAAAGGAACACAACCCTGCTGTGAAGTGGATGAAAAAAGGAAGCTCCTTCTGTGGGTAAACGGAGACATCATGAAACGCTGAAAGGGAAATATTGAAAAGTTATTTGACATTTTAATATCCATTGACTGTTTTACAAAAGGTCATAATTACACACCAGTTTACATTATACAAAGATGTCAAAGAGAACTATTATTGCAGAGCAGCTAGTGTTTTACATTCAGATTTATAGTTCCAAAGGACATATACATGGACCCAAAGCTTAAGTGCAACACAAGACTAAACCCCTGACATTTACTCAAAGCATATTTAAGTGGCTTAGTCCTGATATGTTTTCTAATATACTACATGTTTTTGCTCTTCAGTTATTTATTGGTGTCACTAAAGCTATCCTTCCCCCACCACTTTTTCCCCCTCCTTTATTTTGTAGAACATTGCAGGGTTAAGTTTTGGAATCAACTGTTGCGACAGAAGAGAAGAAAGTAACATAAAACTCACAAGATGTCATCAAGACAAAGGTTCCAATGAAAACACTTGGTCCAATTTAAATAATCAAGGAATTTTTAACAGTTACAAATGCTGAATTCTGTTATTTTAGTGAACGCCAATGTTTTAAAAAGCAAGCACCCTATTTTTTCCTACTTTTTATGTCATGTTTTTCTAGCTTAAGAATTCCCATGTCTAAAAAGTAAAATAATTCTGAAAGCAAATCAGATAATATACATGGTCAGATTCTGTTAAAACTTCCCAAAGACTGCAAGCTGGCAGGCTACAGTAAATTTCAGAGCAATTGACAAAGCAGATCTCAAAGAAAACAGCATCAAGACTGGGGTACAAATTTTGTACACAACCATTACTTACACTTTAGGGCAAAGAAATCAAAATAATTTCACTAGACAGCTCTTGGGAGTGGAATATGGAGCTTTCACAGCTCAAGACATTGAAAGTAGTCACCATCTAGGGACTGTGACAATTCTAGATTTTTTATCCAAGAATTTTGCAATGTTTTAAAATAAAAGGAACAGGCAGGGTCTGTACATGCAATTAAGTATGGAAAGTCCTGTGTATTCTTCAGTAAGCTAGACTTAATTCTGGAGCAGACCCAGCAAAAAGTACCTTTTGATTTAATTAAATATGGAAAATAGATAGATAAATAGTCAGTGCAATAGCCAGTGTTATTTATTTTTTTATTATTCACTTTGGGGCTGTGCACGTTTTCAGCTTTCAGTAGGCTGCAGAAGGAAATTTAAAGATGACAGAGTTAAATCAAGCTGTCACCAGGTTTCAGGTTGCCTGCAAATTCAGGAAGTGATAACTGCAAATGTGACCCAATCTACGATGCAACCTTTCCTTTGTAACCCATGAAGGCTAGAAAAAAAAGGTTGAATGAAAGCTGAGATTCTGAAGCACAACGGTGTGGAATGCATAAGGCTTTCTGTGAGGCCAGATGCCAAAGGGAAAGAAAATAAGTCCTAATCAAACATGCTTAAGGGTGTCCCCCTCAAGATTCTCTCTCATTTCACCTCCTTGACATCTAGTCGTCCCTGTTACTCAGCAGACTACTAGGATATCCATGCTGTTCTTCTACTGGACAAACAAAGCAGTGGCCTGCCCATGATGAAACATAACATGCAATACACCCCATCTACCATCAGCCATCCTCATAAAAACCTAACTGGGACATGGTCAGCTCAGAGAATGGTGTGTAACCATATATTAAGGACATATATGGGTTGTGAGGGGGTGCTTTTTAAACAGGAACTCGAGAGAGGAACAAATAGTAGAAGACTAGCAACCTGAACACAAGAGTAAGAAAGGCAGGAAAAATTGGGGAGCGCAACGAACAAAAATATACAAGAATTCCTTACGCTCCCAGAACTGCCACTACACAAGTAATGCAGGATCAGGCCCAAAGTATGTAAAGAGAGCTAAATAGATTTCTGCATGGTCAGAGCTCTCTCTCTGTGCATCATTACCAATTAGAACAATTAGCCTTCTATTTGAAGTTTATCAATTTAAGCCTCAATTTGGTTTACTTTCTATTTTAAATATATTAAAAGTATTGATTTTTTTAAAATTTCAAGACTTCTTGAGAAAGCTGCACAATAAAAAAATGTTAAAATGGCTTTATTTATGAATAGCCTTGTATTTAAAATGTAACAGGAATGTGTGAATGATTGTGTTGAAATACATGCATGTGCTGGTGTTTAATTATGCTGGAAAGCCTACAGCTTAGGGTTAGTCACTAACCAAGGAATTCCTTGTGCAATATCCTGCATAAGTGAGAAATGAATAATTTAAAGGAGTCTGGGGGCAGACTTCAGTTACACATTTTAAATTTAACTTTTCACTTTTTGTAACAGAAACACACGTGTACGTTTGCTCTTCTGCAGCTGTATCCCTCTGACACTTTAGCAGTAGCCCCTGCAATTCCATGAAGAAGCTGAGATTTCCAGAGATGTAGAAGCCCACATTTAGAATCCCACCAGTAGGTAAGATGAAACAAGAGCCCCATTATCATCTAAGTGAATAAGCGACAGAGTGAGTGACGGTCCTAGTGGTTTATTTTCAGGTTGCTTTACACAGAATACATGTGGGCTAATACCTGGATAACGAAGTAGGGGAGAAGACTCATTCTTCAGTGTCAAATCTTAGGTCTCATTGCTGATGTATAGCAATGTATGATAATAAATATTCCATGGAATGTACAATTAATCAAATCAAATTTTGGAACAATAAGGTTTTCTCTCAAACTACAGGTTAACCAAAGATGATAAATATAAAGGTTCTGCTGGGTACCCTCATGCAAGAGTCTGGAATGTTTATCAATCTACCTGCTACTTGCAGATAATGATGAAGGAAGCAGCTCCACTACAACAGCCAGGGAACCATTACTTAAAAAAAAAAAAAAAGAAAAGAAAGAAAGAAAGAAGAAAAAGAAGTGATCACAGAGGACTAGCCCAGTTTTCTTGCCCTCCAAGTTGGGAAATAGAATTTGGAAGCACCAGGCATGGAAGCCTCTTTCCGCCAGACATGATGTTATTACAAAATCCTCATGACATAGGGCAACACTCACTGGCAACTCAGTACGTCTTGGTGGCACCCTCCGCTAGGATTTGGTCCTGATCTAAGGAGACAGCAGAGAGGTGTGCTTTGCCATTGGTGGGGACCCCATCCAAGTGAGATTGAAAACTTAATTTCTGATAGCCATTAGTCATTAAAGATCCCATGGCACTCAATCTAGGTGTACACACTAAACTGGAATTTGGTAAGGATGCCAAGAGTTATTATAGGTTTCAGAGTAGCAGCCGTGTTAGCCTGTATCCACAAAAAGAACAGGAGGACTTGTGGCACCTTGAAGACTAACAAATCTGCTTAAATTCCCCTTGCTGTTGCAATTGGTATGGTGCTTCTCACTCTCCCCACTAAACTGTTGGGCAGTGCCGCTATTCAGTTACACAGTTTATTTCATCCAAAAGGTGGCTGCATTTCAGTGGGAAAGTATGTAATATTATATACTTATATATCCTCCCCCCACACACACGTTTGTGAAGTGCCTTGGGATCCTTTGGGATGTAAGGTTACAACGTATACTGCTGTTGAATTTGCACAGTGCATTTCCAAGTACACCAGACAAACAGCAGAATCCATGTCACAAGCAGTTCATGAGCTAAGGACACAAGAGAGTAAATACACAGCAACACAGTACAGTACATACTGGAATTTTATTACATATATTTTATTCTAGTTATTACTTAGAAACAAAATAACCACTTACTTGGCAACAGCTCTCTGTCTGCTGTCTCTGTGCAACTGGGATAGGGATAGAAAAGATGGCCCTTCTCTAACGGGTATGGGATCATTCTAAATGCTGAGGACAAGACAGTCAGTCAGACTTATGCTAGACCAACGTACAAATCAAACCCCCGAAATGCCACCAGAAAGAACATCTCAGTCACCAAGAAAGCACATCTCAGTCACCAAGAAAGCAAATTTAGAAATAGACTGGAAACAGCTGCATGTTGTAGTTTATATTTTCTTTTAGAAGTGAACTTAGTGAAAGGTGTCATCTCTCCAGTAAGAATTCATACCAGCCTGGGTTGGGTCCTGCCACAGTATAAATTCTTACTATTAGGATTGGGGCCCCATTATGCTGGGTGCTGTACAAATACAGATGAGAGAGAAGATTGACAGCAACATCAGAGATGGAAGAGCCCTATTACTCTACAGATCCGTTCCAGTATAAGCAGCAGCGCCTGCTCCTTGCACCTCC
The DNA here is from genome assembly GCF_965152235.1 of Eretmochelys imbricata. NCBI lineage: Eukaryota > Metazoa > Chordata > Testudines > Cheloniidae > Eretmochelys > Eretmochelys imbricata. The sequence continues at coordinate 2,444,354 of NC_135592.1, read as the reverse complement.
CACCCCACGTGTTTCTATCGGGGAGGAAGCCCCTCCAGGAGTAAGACGGAAGCTCAGTCTCCAAGGAACATTCCATGTCTCCCTGCTGACAGCGCCAACAAGGTGACCAAAGGCACGTTAAGGCATGATGGCAGAGGGGGTGGGGGTGCCACGCTGCACTGCTGCTGCTTATGCTGGCCCCCAGTTCTGGGGTGAATGAAGAGGATACTTCAGTCTCTGTACTGTCTAGCTCCAAACAGTGACTTAACAAATATTAAGATAAACATATTTTAATCCAACAGTGGAAGAAAAATGAACGATTAACAAATCCAACGGGGTCTTGATCTGAGGTGGATTGGTCTCTTCTGCTCTGGTCTTGTTGAGGCTGCTGCTGCTGTTCCTCATCCTGACCTGCCAGCAGGAGCACAGGAGCTGTTGCTGGCTGGCTGCTAAGCGAACACAGACCTCTTCCTAGGTGACTGTACAGGACCTACTCCCCGCCCCGCCCCATCCCAGGTCAGTGGCTGGCTGTTCTCAGCCCTTGGTCCCTCTCTAGGTAAGTGTGTCTGCAGCCTCAATTCTGCTTTTTATACCCTGGCTGCTTGGTGGCACTGGCTCCAATTGACACAGACACCCTGGGGAGCTTTTGGGGGGAGGTAACAAGTTGGTGGAGGCCACAAAAAGTGTTAGTTCCGTATATGGCTGTGAACAGCTATCGTTGGAGGCCTGCTGATGAATACGAATACTTGTATTGCTTGACTGTAGTTGTCTGCATCCCCCTGGGTAAATCCCTTTGCCTTCCTGTAATGTGGCATCAATTAAGCATCTCCAGCAAAAAGCCAAACAAGAGCGCTGAGTTCCCTTTGAAACTGAACTGAACAAGGATGCCTTAAGGAAGCTCAGACGCTGGTTAAAGTATGCCAGTTATGAATTATTTGAATAAAAGGTAGAGGGATTAGCTAGCTGCACTGGAAAAAAAAGATACTTACTTCCCTCCCATGTACAGTGCAGCAGGTTAAGGGCCCCTTCTATCCGCTTCCAGTGCTGAAGATGGAAGAAAGCATATGCTACTGCCTCACTGTCCCCTCGTTTCAGAATATGCTCTGGAGGTAGAATTAAGCTTTTCATTTCTAGTAAGTACTAGAAGTAGAAAATGGAAAGAGAAAGCATGCTTAATTACAGGGCCATGCCCAAATCCTTGATTTCCCCAAATTTTTCAAAATGATCAGAACATAGCATATGGAGGTCTTTCATGCATTAGGGAGGCATTGCAATTTAGGGCCCAGTTCTGATAAATTCTTGCCAGATCTTATTTACACAGAAAAACTGGGAGGTTGGGCTGCTAAACTCAGCAGAATGTTACATTCAGAATGTTAAGAAGTATACGTGCTATCAAAATGGATTTGCATTTTACTTCAGTGAGGAGATAAACACTTCTATGGCTGCAGTGTAGTTCCTGGATCATAACACATAAGGTAATTTATCTGGGGAAACGCACACACATAGACACACATTTTATGCTGCATCAGGTTGTGCTCCATGAATGCCAAAGGAAAGTGAACTGATTTAGCACAAGTGTTTCATGCGCAGGTATCCCAGAAGTCAGCCGTTAAATCTGTTAAGAGCTCCATGTAAAGCAATGTTAATGCTATGACACTGAAGTGCTTGCTGCAAGTCTAGGTTGATTTGCACCTTGATACCTTTGCCTCTGAAAACTTTCAATCTAAAGGTTTTAATATCTGTTAGTTCCCAAGTGTCAGGTTCAAATTAGAAACTGATGCTAAGTGCCAGGCTACCAGGTATATCCTTGATTATAAAGTTTAGAACAGTATTTTTGGAAGCATCAAGCATGGATCTAACTCTAATTCCACTGACTTCAATGGGAGCTGAGTTAAACCAATGTTGAGCACTTTTTTGAAAATCCCATCTTTAATTCACAGCTGTGTTGTGCTGGCACAACTATAACTGCTGTTACAAGCTGATGGGAGAAGGCAGAAATGTGCCGATACACAGGCAGAACAGCTGACTTGTTTCCAGGCAGTGAACTCCCAATTTTAGATGCTCAGAATGAGAGGTGGCAAGCATAAAACTGAGCATATGCACTATGAAAATTGCAGAATTACTAAACAAACATTTTACATTTTTCTAAAACCTTACAGGAGGTTCAGTTTATTTTTATTTTTTAAAATGCAGCAGAGGAGGAGAAGCCAATTTGTTTTAATCCTCAACTTTGTTTTTAAGAAATGTTAAATAATTTTACAAGTTTAAAATGAATGTTCCAATTTTCTAGTATACGCTTATGAGTTGTCCTTTCATAGTATATAGTGTCCCACTCAATAATGGCCAAAGTTAATCCTCATCTTTGATCAGTGTAGCTGGCAATTCCTTTAACTCCCTCCCAAAGTATAAGAATGCAGTCAACTCACCAATTTATTTCAGCAGATGCCACAAACTATGAGATTATTTACTAATCCAGTTTGGGGACTTAACTTTTCCCATTCAGATTCTTGAAGGAATGTAGCAGAGGTTGTGCTCTGGCCAAATAAAGCACATTTACTGCCTGGCTAGGTTCTTCTCTTAGTGCCTTGGGCCTGCACTCTGGAGGGTAATATTCTTGCTAATCCTTTTTAATCCCTTCTATTTTTTATTTTTTTTAACACGGTAAAGGATCACTCGCACAGGGCTGCTGTGGGAAAATGGTCTCAAATATCTGACCTTTGACATGACTCCTCACGCTCTCTGCAGTGACTAGTTGGCAGTTGAATTAAGTGCTTAAACAGTAAGGGAAGGAAAATGTAGCAGCAATGGTGAAGCCTCAATGTAATTATTAGTGCCTCAATAACATGTTTGTCAGTTCTAGAGGGCATGGATCATGTATTCTGCCTTGTGTGTATCATGCCATGCACACTTACCGTGCTGTCCAAATCAAAGATGCAGTTGCGAATTTTTGAACTTAACTTCTTATAGTCCCTGTTTAACCATTTAGTTTTAGGTAATAAAAAACAAACCAGGTACTAATGCTGAAAATGTCTATTTCCAAAAGCTACTCAAAGATACTAGCTTACCCAATTCAAAGCAAACTTGTATTTGCAATATTGAGACACCCTTTCCTAATCATCTCCTGGTTACATCTCAGTGCCTGTATTTCCTTCCTATTATAACATACTACAGGGGTCTGGATTGACAGCTGTGACTCAGTACCTCACCTCTAAAGGGGGAAACAAAAGAATATGTTAAGATGACCCCCACCCTTTCAAAATAAGATCCATCTCAAAGAAGTGTCACTGCAATGGAAGGAAAAACCTCTTGTTCACTTCCCTTCTCCTTTCTTAGCGTTAATCTTGAATGCTGTGTAATACAGCATAATGTTATTCCCCCAAACCAACCACTTTCATTAAATGCAAAGAAAGATGGATTTCTATCTTATGTACATACATTTTTGGTCAGGGGATAGGACAATGGACTGAGACTCAGAAGAGCTGGGTTCTATTCCCAGCTTTGGCACTGACCTTCTGTGTGACCTTGGGCAAGTCACTTCACTCCCTGTGCCCATTTCCCCGCCCACCTTTTGTCTGCTTTGTCTGTTTAGACTGTAAACTCTTCAGGTCACAAACAATGGGCTCCCAATCTCAACTGGGACCCTTAGGTACTACTGTAATACAAATAATAAAAGTCTCAACTGGCACATGATTAGAGGAGAAGATATGGTTATTGAAACATAATACTAATTTATTTGATTGTCTACAAAACTAGTGAATGCGCCTCACATTAAGTAGTTAATATAACTCTTTCAAAGAGCATAAGGGTTTTGAAGGAAGTGAAGGATACACAAAATAAAAGAACTTTTAGATAATGGTAACCTATTATAATCTTCTTCCCCTAAAGGCACAGTCTGAAGAAAAATCTGTCTGAGACTGCCTGAAATGAACTTGCTACACTCTTGATCAATCATGCGAACAAGCAGCAATTTCTCTCAGCAATTAGCTTTCTCCATGCACATTCTATTAAACTGGACAGGCAGACAGAACACAGTGAATAGATAAATTCAGACCTTCATGGCTAGATTCATTTGGACTCCATGATTAGTTGAGGAGAATTAGGGCTAAGCCAACTTTCCACTTTCAAGACTATAACTTGCGTATTATATAGTAAAGAGGTTGCTGAGAGTTCAGTAAGGTTAGCCTGAAAACAAGAATTCCATTTCACAAAAAATTCTGAGGTTTCAACTTTTGTTTGCATTGTGCATTGGAACAAAAATCTAGACCTTTTGAAATTTTTCAAGAAAAAACACGTATAGGAGAGAGAGAGAAAGAGACCCACCCTGGAATAGCCAATATCCCAATGGTTAGGGCAAGTGTCTGGTATGTGGGGGGACAGCTTCAATCCCCTACTCTGCCTAATTTGGAGCAGGGGGCTTGAACCTGAGTCTCCTTTAGCAGAGGTGAGTGCCCTAACCATCAGGCTGTGGGAAGTTCTGGCAGGGGACATCTCTTGCTCCTTCTTCCCAGAGATTTTGTCAAAACTGACATTTCCATGAAGAGTTTCCTTTTCAACAAATTGACATTTTCCCTAGGCAAAAAATTCCTGCCCTGCTCTAGATTTCAGGTACATGTCCTGCTTGGGGTGTCTAATATCCTGGCCACTTCAGGTATTAGCAGACATGACCTGCAGCACAAGAGTGAATTAGTTTTATTTTTCTTCATACACAGACCAAGGGGGGGCGGGGGCGGGAGATGAACACATACTGTTCTGAATTAGAGATCTCAGATCTCATACAATTATCAGGGTTTTAGAGGTGCTCTTGCCAATAATCTAGAAAAACAAAATAAGTAGTTACTCCTTGGAGAGGCCTGTCCAGCTTCAGGGATTTTGAAGACTACACATTTTAATTAGCCCTTACCCTTGCCTGACAGTGCCTTCAGTAGCACACAAGCAGACTGCCCTGGGGAGGACAGGAAATTTTAGCATGGATTGTAAGCTTTTGGGGACAGGAACCATGACTGTGGTTTGTATAGCACCTCACACAGAGACCTGGTCCGGGCCTCCAAGTACGACTGTAATATAAATATTAAATGGCCTAATACCAATAATGGGTTGGAATTACCACAGTCCTCAAGAACATTTCCCTGATAAGGGGAGCGTACAGACATAGGCCTTGTCTTAGCAGGAAATACTGCACAGTGAGGCTTAGACAGGCAGGGAAGAGGACTTGTGCTGTAAGCCAGTTTTAACAGTTCATGGGGATGCAGTTATCACGGCATATTGTGACAATCCTGGTGAAACAGCGAGGACATCTGCTGCAGGTATGGTTGCATTTAGCCCATTTGTTCAGTTTTATATTTCATTCGGTTCTCCTGAAGGCTGAGGCTGAATGAAAAGTGTGTTCTGACACTCTTGTTTTTCAGCTTCACAGACATTCTCATAGTAAGGAAGCTACTGCTGTCACAGTCTGCAAGCGATAACCAAATAAGCCATTTCTCATCTAGGCATAAATATCTTAAATACGCTGCTGATTTTTAAAAGATCTTCCTATGTAACCACAAGCATGTAGCAGCTTACATGTGTTTATGGATAGCGGTTAAGCCTAGAATTGTTCAAACTATTATTTATTCAGATGAATCAAAGCCCTGTAGAAGCAATCAGTGCTAATGAAATATTTGCAGCCAAGGGAGATTAATCCACCACACTAAGTTTCCCTCTTTAACAAAATGCATGCTACAGATAGCCAGGCCCTATAAAACTAGAGGGGGAAATGGCAAAGAATCCCTGATAAACAATTCTATCTGTAGCCGTTTTGCTGCTATGTTCTTTAAAGATAACGCTAACTCTTGCCAATGTTATCAAGTACAGTGTTAAAAAGGCGGCTTTACTACATAGAAAAGTTGTTAGTCCCAGGAGATGTTTAGGAAAACAAGCCTGGAAAGTCCTCTGGTAAACAGACGGTTGTCAAAAGTTTCAGAAGAGTAATCTTCTGTCTTTGCCCCAAGTTTGCAGGTAGAACAAGTGGTGTGTAAGGTGGTGAAGGAGCTTGCCAAAGATATTCCAGTAAATTACTCTCTTCGGTCACATGAGACCTCAGTATCATCTTGACTTCTAGTCCTGTAATCACTAGATCACAGAGCCTTTACTAGCCAGGACAGCATGAAAATGCAGCCAATTCACCATTTTCTCCCAGAAGTTGTGTCATGGCTTCTGGGCCCTTAAGCATTCTACTAGCTTTGTGGCAGCAGCAGGATTTCTTCTAGTATGTAATTACTGCTGCAACAGTAGTAGGCAGTCTGTGCTAAACTAGACATATTGTGCAGTTTGCCTTGGAAGGGAATATCGGAATATTATTCCATGCACTTGTTTATTTACAAGTGGGAGAAATTTTTGAGAGAGATTGGTACAGAAATTAACTAGGGACTAAAATGATGACTCAGCCATCCTTTTGGGAATCATCTGTTCTCTATTGTTAATTATTTGATCTTTTACATGTCCAGTCTTTATCTGCACTTGCAAATGCCAAAATTTCAGACGTTTAGAAAAAGCTTTTAGTTATAGTTAAAACACAGGAAATTTGATCTAACAGATTCATTGTTTGAAATTGTCAGAGAAGCTACTATTAAGAGCATGAAATTTTGCTACTTATGCCCAAATTTCTAATTCAAGAACAGTTTGCACCAACATACAATAATTATAGTCCCAATTCACCTTGGGTTAAATGGGGGTGTTCCATCAAAGATGAGGTTATCATAAAATCGTCAAACTAAACAGCTTCCATCTATATCTGCTTCTGGACACCCTTAACCTCAGTGGTTGTAATTTCCCCAGCAAGAAGTTCAATAGTAGTAAAGGTCATACCCATTAGACAAGTACCAGTATTGTGCCCATTTTACAGATGGGGAAACTGACAGAAGTTAAGTGCCTTGTTTGAGAAGTGTTATAGTGGTGGATTATGCACGGGCACAGCAACCAGGACATGTGGTTTCTAATCCTAGTTCTAACACAAAACTTTGAGAAAGTCATTCCCACTCTTTGTGCCTGTTTTCCCATCTGTGAAGTGGGGACAATTATATTTTTACCTACTCTACTGGTGTGCTAAGAGACTTAATTAAATGTTTGGAAAGTGCTAAATACTAAGTTAGTAGCAGAAATTGGACTAGAAATCAAGAAGTCTAGCATTTCTCTAATGCGGCCACCATGGCTGCATGCAGCCATCAGGAGCTTTTCTTGAGGACACAGCCTCCTGGGCTGTGATCGGGGTGGGAGGGGGGTGGAAGTAATGCCCCTTCCCCCTCCCAGTTGCTCCTGGATGCATCGCCTTGGGGTTGGTTGCTGGGGCCACCAGTACGGGCTGGCCCTGCCCCCCCCGGAGTTACCTGGTGCACAACACTGGAGGAGCAGGGAGCCAGTGAGTTCCCCACCTTCCCAGGGGTGATGAGGCTCAGGCTCTGGGCTTCAGCCCTGGGGTGGTGGGGCAGCAGGCTCTGGCCGCAGGGCTTCAGGTTCCAGCCACAGGTTCTGGCTGCACAGTGGCAGGCCCCAGGCTCCGGCCACATGGCTTTGAGCTCTGTCCCTGGGCCTCGGCCTCTCCCCATGGGGCTTTGGGCCAGGGCCGGCTCTAGGTTTTTCGCCGCCCCAAGCGCACAACTGCCCAAGCAAAAAAAAAAAAAAAAAAGATGGCCAGAATGCTGCCCCTGGAACTGTGTTGCTTCAAACATGTGCTTGCTTTGCTGGTGCCTAGAGCCGGTCCTGCTTTGGGCTATGACCACAGGGCTTCAGGCCCTTGATGCCTCCCCCAGCCCCACTGGCCCCCACTGCTTCCCCGACCCTCCATCCGGGGCTTAATTTGCCCCCAGGCTTGCCAGGGCTGATTAAGTCTCCTGTGAAAAGTGCTACTTGTATGTTTGTTAACATCACTTTTCACAACAGACTTACTAGCTAGCAATAAATAAATTACAACAATTTGGATGTGTATATGTGCATATTTATTTGGTTTTTTTAACACTCGAAGTATTTTAGGAAAAAGTGAGAGTGGCCACCATCAAGAGTTGGTGGCCGCACTCTGAGGCCACCAAAAAATTTGTCCTGAGAACCCAAGCATTCCAGCTAATTCCTTTAGGCCATAGGTTCTCAGGATGGTAGCAGCAGCAGGAGAGTGACAATTACTTTTAAACACACTTTGCATGTTTAAATCAGCTCAGTTGTATGGGCACTTCACCATGCAGTCAAACAGCTGCTGCCACATGACTACTGAATCTATGTTTAGAAATGCCACTTTCAGTTTTCCACTGAACATGTGCTGTAGTGTATTTTCAAATGTTCTTAACCTGTATTTTACAACCATTTTATGAACTGCCCAAAGCGCAACCTTATCATAGAATAGAATCATAGAATATCAGGGTTGGAAGGGACCTAAGGAGGTCATCTAGTCCAACCCCCTGCTCAAAGCAGGACCAATCCCCAGCTAAATCACCCCAGGCAGGGCTTTGTCAAGCCTGACCTTGAAAACTTCTAAGGAAGGAGATTCCATCATCTCCCTAGGTAACCCATTCCAGTGTTTCACCACCCTCCTAGCGAAAAAACCTTCTTCTTATAGACTATGTACAAGACTGAGTTTAAAGGCTGGAAAAGTTACAAATGTGCAAGAACAAGAAGATATGAAGGAAGATGATTTGCAACTTCAATTATAGCAGTCATTAGTGGTGGATGCTATTATTTCTATCCATGCTACGATTCACCCAGGATTTCCAAGTAGTTTCAGGTTTTACATGAGCTACCCTCAGCCTACTTCAACCACAGAGAAGTAGTCACATGTTCCACAGAGGTAGCGAGACTCCAGGACCACTGCAAATAGTGACTATATTTCAGATAGTAAGCTAAATTGATCCCCATAAGGAGAAAAAAAGTCAGTTCTTACCTTTGGGACATGAGGGTTAAATTCCACAGCTCTGTGAATTGCTTCCACAGCATTAATTTCTGCTGTGCTGAGCCCTCTTCTGGAGGCTGTTTCTGGAGAGAACCTGCATGGAAAACCCAAACTCAACAATTTACTAAAGAAAATGCAAACAAGAATGATACTTTAAGATTGAAGCTCATCATAAACTGTGGGAAAGACTGATTCTTGAGAATGAGAAAACGCATTTTGGCTCAGCCCTGCTTTGCTCTTTATGCAGTTCACCACCACAGGTGACTGACTCAGGTATCTTGACTACCATCCTTATTCACGTGCCAAAGGCATCTTAAGCTTTTGGAAACCAAGTGGCGCTATGGAATTATTTTCTCTGGAGCATAACAAACACAAGAAGTTGAAGTGATGACCAAGATACTAGAAACTTTTCCATCTGGAGTTTTCAGATGGAAACTGGACTGAAAGCTGAGCATTCAATTAGCATTAAAAGATTTTATGATGACACACACTAAGAGGCAAAGCTAAAATTAGCAGAGGATGCAGTCAGCAAGCAACCAGAGCGGGGTGGGGGGGGGAGGAGCACCAATCTCCATGAAGGGTCAAGCATCCATCTTCCACCCACACCCTCCATCATCTCAGCACGCGCTCAGGAAGAGTGAACCATCTAAAATCCAGAAGAGCTAAATATCGGATATTTGTATGGACTAGTTGTGTGTGTAATGTATACTTTAAAGGAAGCACGAGAATAACAGAAGAAGAGAGAAGCTGAACATTTGCTCATGAATAAAGAAAGAATCTGTCTTCAGAGATATGAATGCTACACATGGGATTTAGGGTTTTGTTTTTAATAATTGATCTATCTTTTTACACCAGAATCCAAGATTAGCATAATTCACTGATTTCAGTAGTTTCTGTGTTCACTTACCTATCTGAAACAGCTCTGGCCTTCAACAGTGCTGCTGTGTAACATATTGCTGCTGATTTTGGAAGACTGATATCTATGGTACAATAAATAGTTAACTTTAGGATTCTAAAGTAAGACAAACATTTTAAATCTGTCTCCTCTGAGCTGAATGATTTGCATTTGGGATGGCCCATACAGTAAATTCAACATCTGGAACATTTCAGTTATGACTAGAAACTTTCAATTCCTTAACTGCTTTGCACCAGTCCCCAAAATCCTCTTTCAGAAAAATCCCCTGGTTTTACAGTCCCAGTTGCAGGGTCAGGAATTGTTCTTCACCACTCATGTCTGAGCATAGTTATCAGATATGATGCTGTAAAACTGAATTTATATAGAGGTACATTAGTGGGTTAAACACCTTTAGAAAGCATTTTCAGCTGTGTTAAACACCACGCTCAGTATTAAAACAAATAAATTTTAACCTTCAAGTTATTCTTTGCATTTCTTAACTTAAAAATATACTAGTCAGTTTCTAGTAAATTTCATTTTCAAGTTCTCACACATTAGCACCTTTCAACATTGAATTACAAACACTACAGGGGAATTTAACTAAAATATCTTACCATTTAATTATTTTTAGTTCTATGGAAAAATATCTATCGGTTTTAGTTTCTGTAAAACCTAAATTTATACAAAGCTTAAATTTGGTCCCAAATTTGACCTGACTGTCTTTAGGAGAGTTAAAATTCTACAATACAAGGTTATTGTAAAAATAGACAAAAGATTCTGTTCCTAAATAAATTCCTGAATACTAGTCTTTGCGTACCAGTTGAACTCCTCCTGTTTCTTAAAACCTCTCTCAGTCTTGTCCATCATGTAACAAACCAGCCAAGCATCTGGCAAGTACCATATGGGAAGGATTTCTCGCAAGTTTCTCTGAGTCTACAGCCCTCTGAAGCTCATCCTAACTGTTCCAGATGTTTAGAAGGAATCAGTGCCCCCTAAATTAAATAAGTGTCAAACTTTCTGAAGTCAACATGAAAAAATCCCATGACCACATAAACATTTTTACCGTGTTAATGAAAAATACCCACACAACACAGCATGGATTGAGTAATATCAGCACACTGGCCACACACTTGGGTATTAGGTTTTGGCAAGACCCTCATGCCACTTACTCCCTGAAGCAATAGTGATTCAAGGCATTACGGAACACACTGACTCCTGGGTGCGAGGAAGACTGCCAGAAACATTGCTTCTGTAGGCCTCCTCTCTGAAGCTGATTTAAGGGACAGTTTTGAAAGTGACTTGGGTGTAACATTCTGGTCCCCGACTCTAAGGACACAAACAAAATAGCTAGGCTCTTCCACAGAATCTCTAAGCATACGGTACACTGGAAGCAGGTCAGCCTGGAGGACTAGTAACTGTGCAACATACTGCAACATAAGGGATCAAATGCTTGAGTCCTGATCTCTCTGGCAAACAGGATCCGAGAGTGGTATAAAAGACGCAGGTCAGACAGTAGGGAAGACTGCCTCTTTTCTGCTCACTCGCATGGACAACTCTGGTGAGGGGAGCAGCGCATTGACTGTGAAGGGCTGAAAAAGATCAGTTAGCAGTGAAGGAACTAGGAGAGGTAAAAAAAGAGGTGCTCCTGGAGCTCACTTTGTCCCCAATACACAGAGCGGTTGTGTTTGTTCACGGACTAAAGCTGAGGTTTGAGGAATATCTGTCACATGCTCTATGTTAACACACACAATAGCAAACATGAATGTTTTTAGGCATCATGACAAATGTGACTCACCATCATACTTCGCTAAAACTGCCTGGACATCGGCATATGCCTGTAATTCCAGCAGCGCCTCCAGAAGGTTTTCGTGAATATTCAACATACTAAGAAGTGGAAACTCTTTCATTAACTGCACATCAGAAAAGAGAAATACCTCCATTTTACTCAAACTTACCATAAGCGGGATCTGAAAACACAGAAAGCCTTTTGCCTTTATTTATTAAAATGGTAGTTTGGGCACAATAACCCCAAATATAAGAACAAAAAGAATCTAATTTAGCCAAATAAGATGTGTCTGGTATTTGTGCTTCAAATTATTCAAGGTCACAAAAGCCCAAAGAAATCAGCTTTTCTGTGGAAATCCAGAAAAAAAAAGTTGATAAATAACCCATTTTAGGCCTTGTAATTCTTCCTGCCAATGCAACAGACACACTTACTTATATTCAATCTGTTAATCAAAGCAAGTAACCATAAATTGTTCCAAAATGCAATATCAGAACTGTATTCATTTTCCAGTGTTGTTTAGGTCACTGTTTCACATCCTTAATAAATTATCAGCTCTGAGCTGCTAACCCAAACCAGATGATAAATCTAATCACATTGTCCAATAAATTCAGCAAGGCATTTAGATAAAATAGAGTACATAAATATTCAATGCAATGGTTTCAAGAACTTAATAATAATGACTGATGTTCCTTTTCATCCTTTACTTCTTCCCACCTCTCTCTGCCCCCCACCACCAAAGAGACCACAACAATTTTTTCTACATTCATCTGCTCAGTACACTTGTTTCCCAGGTGTTCACACAATGTGCTCCCCGCCTGACTTGGCTAGCTGCACAAAGTAGTTGGTTTGATCTATAATACATGCCTGTGTAAAAATAACTTACCATCCACCTTGGGCAAGTGAAAGAAATAAAGTGCCATAGTACGAAGCATATAGTTTAGCTACTTTAACAAGTTAATCATCAAGCCAAACAAAAGGGGAAATGGAAGGTAAAACTCTAAATACATTAGCCATATTATGTACATATATACTTCACAGATATCAAAAACTAAAATTTTGTTGAAAACATTCGTATCTCACTATGAAACTCAGTCACAACCTAATTGTTCCATCCCCTCCACTGTGGTTACCCAAGTTGTTTACGTTTTATTTAAAATGACTTACATCTCTCATCATTTTTACTGCTTCTTTTATTCTTCCAAGTTTTCTTGCACACATGGCTAGTCTCCTTTTCACGTAAACCAACACATTGGTGTCTCTTCCTGAGTAACAAAATAAAACAATCTCCATTCTAAAAACTCACTTTCAATCTTTATTATGTTAAGATATGCTTAGTTGCAGAAAGGGAGTAATAAAAAAGGGCTGCGGGATGTGTTGTGGACATCTCTCTAATAGAGTGCCTAAAATGGCATGAGATGACATTATTCTCCAAGAGAGAATGCACACCACCCTTTCCCTAACCAGCAGCAGAGAGAAGTAGTAAGAGTATGGAATAATCACCTATACCTTCCCAGCCCAAATTCTGGCAGTGGTCCACCAAGACCAAACCCAGCAATTCACTTCAGTTTGGTTCCCAGTCATCATATGGCAAGAACTTTTGAGTTTCTTTCCATCTGTTGGGTGGGATAAAACTAGTGGTGAACTGCACCATTAACGCTTACTAATCCTTCTATTATTCCCCACCACCAGAGTATCAGATCAAGACATTAAGATATACTGCCACATGTTTGCAGAGGCCCACCAAGGCAGAGTGACATACGCTACTGTGATGACTACACGCTCTATCTGCTTTTTTATAGACTTACTCATATGAAGACCATATAAAATTCATACAGCATATCATGCTAAAGTGTAATTACAGAATAAGTACTAACAGCGATTCTCCTTATCTGGGTTTGGTGTTTCAACTGCTACCCTAAAAACAATCACATTTCTTTCATTTTGCTTTTGTGCTCAAACAGAAAAATCTGTTTAACTAGTCAGTGCCAAGGTGCTTACTAAGCTGCGCTTCATGCTGGGAGTTTTGGGGATGGCAGTGCTGAGATTTTCTGAAAACTGTTTCTCCTGCTTTTAGCGCCTGCTTAAAATACTTCTCAGCATCTGTAATAGTTGTTGCTTCTTCCTCGGCTAGGAGAACATATGCAGTGGCACAACTGTAATGGAAACAAAAACAAGAAAGCCACAAACTACTCAGACGGAAGTCAGTTGTAAGGATTTTTTGCACAAGAAAGTAACGGCATCAAAGGTATCTACAGGTTTTGTCCTGTATGTAGCACTTGAACGTTTATGAAAACCCATTACTAATGAACAAAAATTAAGTATGTAAGAATCCTTATCAAACACCCAGTGAAATACATGGTACCTAGCAGAGTATTCACTGGACTACAGTCAAGTGACAAGTGCTAGGAAAACAGAAGCCTTTACAGTTTTAAGAACTTAAGGTAAATGTCTCAAATGGAAAAATAAGTTTGTTGCAGCAAGGAAAATTATTTTCTCAAAAACAATGAAAAGGTAGTGTGACAATGTCGAAAATGGTTCTTTGTGGCCATGAAATCTGTAAGTCTGATTACAACGTTATTGGGAATCAATAATGATATTGCAATAACAAGACTGCTTATGAAGACTTACTTTGTTTCACCTCAAAATAAGTTTTTTCTCCTTGTGTACGTTATTTCTAGTGACCCAAAGACAGAAATGGCACAAATCAAACTAATGTACTCTTTTTAAAAATTAAAAGATACGCAGGCCAAAAGCTATCTTTTAATCAAACCTGAGCTAAGTGCTGCAAAGTACTCCGATAGCCACATTTATTTCTAATTGATGCATACAGGAAAACCCTCACACTATTCGAAGACATTCCTTCTTGCTAATTCTAAATTTAAACAAAAAGTGACAGTGTGTCCTGGGTAAAGCACTTTGTTTTTTTTATGCCAGAACTTAGATTTATGTTTATATTAATTTCAAACTTACTCATTATTTAACTCTAAAGCTTGATACGCTGCTTTGATTCGAGCTTGAGGGTTTCTCTCTCGCCATGCCTTCTGCATAACTGTTGGAAAAATGTTTTAAAACAGATCATGAACAGAAATGCTTATGCATGAAATATACAGTTAACCATCCATGAAAACTAGAGCTTTTTAAGAAGTTAACACTTAGGTTATTTATACATCAGCTCCACTTGACCAACAATCATTTGTACTCTGAGCTTGACTCTATTCTTCCCTCAGATGCATGCAGCAAAAGGAGATTTAAATCCTGAGGAAATCCTTCCACCACCAACAGAATATTATGACATCTGATTAGATTACAAATTCCACTTAAAATGGGAATATCTGCAAGGAGATTATTCATTGTTCATTTAAAACCCATTTTATATGCAAATCACATAGTTCCTGTGCACATACAGACTGGTGTACAATTACTCGATTGGTGCACACTGTTTTTTGCATGCACTGACAGCGGCCCTGGCACAGTCCTGCATGAAATCCTAGTTTTTGTTTTTTATTGACAATACTTTTCTTTTAAGGAAAGACATAATAAAAAAAATTATTGTTCTGGTGCAGTTTTGTGGTGTTAAATCCTTGAGTAAGTGCCTTCTCAAAGCTGTTATTTAACAGATTATACACGGTTAAGCAATCCCTTTTAAAGTTTGGGTTAGAAAGCAAGAGCAAATTCGAGTGGCATAACATGTTACAGCCAATTCAAAATATACTGTTACTGTTTATCATCTTGTTGAAAGGTGCTACGAAGCTGCTAAAAATACACACAGATCAGAACATGCTCTTTATCTAAACTATGTTTGAATCTAGGAGGTTTGTCTGAATTCTAATTTTCTGTAAAAGAATTACAGCAAGAGGAGGAGTGGGAAGAGAACCAATTCAGCACAGCACATCTCTGGACAACATCAGCCCACATTATGAAAAAATGGAACCCAAATTTAAGAGCCCACTTTACCCAAAAGAAGGGCAATGTTCTTACCACTACCATTTCCTAGGCAGAATTAGAGTCTTCACACCCAACAGCATTTCTGAAAAGACTCCAAAACTGTTGGTTCATGGAACTGAATATCTGGCCTCGCTCAAGTTTGATAAGAAAAACTGGAGAATCTATACATGTTTCTTTTGGAACAAAAACTGCAACTGTCCAGTAAGAATAATGTGGAAAATATTTGAGTTTTCCTTTGGAAACAAAATATTAGTCTTGGCTTAAAAGACGAGACAATATACTCCATTTGTGCAACAAAAATACATTCCTCATATCAAACATGTCACCAGCTAGCTGACAGCTAACGCTTCCTGAACTTGACAAATTGATAAGAGTTAGCACCTCATCTGACAATAGCCAGGTAGGGCATACTAACTGTACAAAAATGTTGTAACATTACAATACACTTAAAGAGACATGACTGTTCATTAGTTATGGCCCCAACTGTGAACTTCTTTAAAGACATTAAACTAGTGGAGAACACAGTCCAGGTTTTAAAAATATATAATTAGGAAAAAACAATCCTGTAATGCCTAGTTTATGCATTATCCTACAATATTTGGTTTTCTAGATGCACAGCAAACCGAGACAACACAAGATCTCCCTTTTCACCAAACTGTGAAGCACTGTTTACCTCCATGATGTTGTAAATGTAATCAAAGGGAAAGTCCTGTGGGCTAGTTTAATAAGAAACTGATTGAAGACAAACAAGGAAAGATGTTATTTTCAAACTTCTGAAATGTATTACAAACAACAAAGTAAACAAAAACAAGAGTCTCTTACCATATCCCTTAACAAATGTAATTCTGCAATCTATACTAAAACACCAACAAAGTTGCAACCATAGCTCTATTATATGACAAGAGTTTTAGTCCTGTATTCTGGATGCCAAACCATCTTGAGCTGAAAACTCATCAGATCTCAAGCTAAGCAGGGTTGGACACAGCCTGTTCAATGGGAGAACTCCAAGGAATGTCTAGGTCAGAGGTTCTCAAACCGTGGTCCATGAGCTCCATTCAGGTGGTCCACGGATAGTTCCCTCTAAGGTGCGTGCCTGGGCAGTCACACACAAGAGAATGAAGGGCCACCCACCTAATTAGTGGAGCCGCGCAGGCATGGCTCCACTAATTAGGTTCCTGGACCCTGGAGAAGACGCACATGTAAGTTGAAGTGGTGGCCTTGGGGGAAAAAGAGGGTTGGTGGGAGGGGACAGTGGGGTGAGAAGAGGGGGTGGGGGGAATTTGGGCTGTGGCGGAGAGAGAAAGAGGCGACTTTCCCCAGCTCCAGGGCTGCGGCGGCTGGGGAGAGATGGCCCTCCTTCCCAGCCCCAGCTAGAGAGGGCACATCCATTGCATCAGAAAGGTAAGACTACTGATATTAAAATATGAGTTGTGTGCTTTTATCTGTAGAACAAAAAAACGTTAATTATTATGTTTTAATATAGCGCTTTCATCCAAAGCGCTTTACAATAGTTAGCTAACGGTACAAACAACATTTGGAAAGATCATTAAGTGATCTGCCGAGACCCTCAGCAATTTTCAAGTGGTTTGTGAAAAAAAAAGTTTGAGAACCACTGATCTAGGTGATGCAGGAAGCAGGCGCTCTTCTTTCTGAGTCAGTATTGAACTAATGACCAACCACAGTACCGAGGGCAGAAAGCTGCTGAGGGGACCATTTTTCAGGAGACCAAACTACAATACTAAGCATGTCGTAGAGTCTAAAGCACCTTTTGCAAAAGCAGGAACATTTTCACAACTTACTATTTCATATACGCAACACACTGTCTTTAGTGTGTCTTTCATCCAAGGTTCTGAGCATTTAGGCGAACATGAAGCCTCATCATACTCCTGTAAGTTACTTTAGCATTATCCCCATTTTATAGATGGGCAAACTGAGCCACAAGACAGGAAGTAACTTGCTCATAGTTACAAAGTGAGTCAATGGCAGAGTTTAGGAATCACTTTAAACCTCTAGACTGCACTCCCTATAGAACTCAGAAGTGTATCACTAAACATATATTTTGTACTCCCTAAATTGCTGAATTATGCACTTATTGCTTTATAGGTTTCCAGTCAGTAGTTGGGATCACCTTAGGGTGAATATTTCCAATATACTTTAGATATTTCAACCATTCCATATTTCACACATACATCCCTGTTTTCATGCAGAAATAGCTAGTACCTGTATCTGAAGGACGAAGAGAGTCTGTGTCACATGTGAAAAAGGTCTGATGATCCTGAGCAGACAAATTCATGTCGTAGTATGTAAGCGGTTCCTTCCCAGTCACCCACGTGTACCTTTAGCAAAAGGCAAGAAAAGTCTCAAAACGTGTTGGTAACAGCTGTTACAGTGGGATGTCTGATGTCTTCAGAAACAGGGGCTAGCACTGAAGGATCATTTGTTACCTGCATTTTCTAATCATAAGATTGCAACACCAGTGTTCTGTACAGGTTACCAGATGGCTTCCTGGCAATAAGGCAATGCATGAATTTTTAACCTAAAAGCCAAAATGGTTTGGCAACTGCCTGTTTGAGAAATGCCTCTATCCCTGTGCAACAGGGTCAGAGTTATGGACAACGACAATGCTGAAGCTGAAACCACCGCTCTATAAAGGGAGTGTGGGGTTCCACTAGGGCGTTCTATATGACAGACTCTACTTCGGAACTCACTCCTCAAGATTTGGAATGAAATAGCCCAAATCTGTCAGCTTTCCGGGCATGCTGCAAAGCTCAAATCTTTACAAGTTTGCAGATATTTTAGAATTTTGGAGAAAGAGGGTTGCGATGAGCACTGGAACAGCTGTTTCTTTGCTTTGGGGAAGCTACAGAGTTACTTTGTTTACAAGAATATTTGAATTTCTAATATGGGATGAAGGTGCCTAGAGCTCTGGAGAGATATTTTTTAAGTGTAGGACTGGTATAAATCCCAACAATTATCCATGATGCTCTTTGGATCTCACTATTATTTCCAAGAAGTGCAAGGATGAGAGCTCTGGCAACAAGTTAAAAAGGTGTGTGTAGGCTCTAAGTTCATTTCAACAATTGCTTGTTATACTGAAAATAAAATGAAATTAATACCTGCTATATTCTGCTCCTCTGAAAAGATTAAGAGGGTTTCTCCATACTTTGCACTCTGCAAAATGAAAGAGCACTACTTCAAGTTTGAATAAAGTTCCAAAATCACTCTCCTTATAGTGTGTATGGGTAAGACCCATTGTTTCATGTTCTCTGTGTATATAAAATCGTCTTACTGTATTTTCCACTGCATGCATCTGATCAAGTGGGCTGCAGCCCACGAAAGCTTATGCTCAAATAAATTTGTTAGTCTCTAAGGTGCCACAAGTACTCCTGTTCTTTTTGTGGATACGGAACACGGCTGCTACTCTGAAAATTAATCCCTTGTCTTTAAACAGCTACAGCCCTTTCTGTAAAATCCACATAACTTCAATTCATTCCCTGATCACTTCCTGCTGGACATGACTTGTCCAAAGCCAGAGGTTTCCAGCATTCCTGTCATACAAAAGCACTTGGGAAGAAGGTTAAACACTGTACGAGAATAACCGGAGCAATGCTCAAATTGTGTAATTTTGGAGCCTGCAAACCGTAAAATGTTGGTGTCTGCAAAAGCCTGGTATTACTGGGACAATTCAGTGGTGTGTTTCAGTCTATTTTTTGCATTCAAGCTGTGTATTAATCTCTTGACTTAAACTCTTATTTCTAATCATTATGTAACATACTAGGCAATACATAGGTTCCTTCTTTCAGCAGTTCTAACAAATGCAACGGTATTCACAAAGCAATTCCGGATTTTACTTCACTGATTTCCATCATCATTTCTCTTCACTTCTGCAACTCTCTCGTACTGATGGTCCCAAATGAGAGAACATCTTTGTCTGATTGTTACTATAGGCACTAACGTGAAGCCAAGACCATTCTAAGACAGAAATCCAACTAGTTTGAACAAATCTTTCTGGGTTTAGGGGAGACACTTAACATGTCCCTGTAAAGCCAAAAGTTAGAAGGAATTACCTGACAAATTCTGCCTGTTTGTCTCGTTTTCTCCGTTGTTGTCTGAAAAACCTGGCACTGGAGGACTATTCTCTACTCCCCCAATGAGCGGCCTCAAATGGCTCACAGACACCTGCTCAATGAAAGAGGTGCCATGTTTTTGGAAGTACCACCATTCGAATATCTGCAATGGGAACAAGAGAAATATTGCACCCAAGTGTTTCACTGGACAACAAGTTTCCAGTATTCACAATAGACATGAAACAATAATGTGAGCCATGTGGACACCCCTTTGCAACTGATTACAGACACTATTTATCTATATAAAATATTGTTAATTTTTATATTTCCTTCCACTAAACAAGAGAGACATGGGGCTCTCCATACACTGAAGGAAGAAAAAACATTACGAAATTTGTCAGATTTTAGCCTAATAATGGATCATCATCCACAAAAGTATGCTAATTTCTGAAGCAATTACAGCAAATAAGGTGTCTGGATCCTGCAGCCCTTACTTTAGCACATAGCTAAAGGGACTTACCCCTGGAAGTAAGGACTACATGACTGGGCCTAGCTTTGGGTTTCATTCTTCCAAATTCACTTTTTTTGCCCATTTTGTATCACCTGCAATATGCTTTGTTGATAGCCTGTGAGAGTCCAGGGAGGGAAGTCATTTAGTTCATTTATGAGATGCTGAAGGTTAAGAGTGTTATTTCTTTCCTCTTTCCTCCTGTAGGCCTTATGAGGCATTTATATGTAATGATCTCCGGGAGTTTCAGTAGAGGACCACCCTAGACCAATTCATCTGGGTATTTCCATCAGCATGAAGAGAGAAGTCACATTTGAATACACGGCATTCCTATTGTGCAATGTTGCAATAACTCATCCATTTTAAATGTCAACAAAAAAATCCACTTTTTTCTTTAAAGCGGGGATTTTTCTGTATCTTAATTATGTAAAATGACTAGGGCAAACATCATCATCCATCTCCTTCTTAAACAGCTCTTCCCAAATCCCCCATTCAGTACTCACAAACCACATTCTTCCTGCAGCGATGGTAAACAAATTGCTTCCTTCACATTAAAAAAAGATTTTTCTTTTCTTTTAACTTTAGCCACACAAAATGTCTGCTAAACACAGCTTCAGCATATTCTGGTAACTGTGTGTGATGTCTGACAGTGAAAGAATGTTCCTAAAGGCCCTTATCCTGCAACCAGATCTGCCCACACAGATCTGACTGCAGGATCAGAGCCTGATATCTCAGACGGCTAAAGATCTATCAGAGTTCAGCAAGAATAATTTCTTTTATAGCCCAAACCCTCTCCCACACGAGCCTCTCTTCAGATGTAACTTTTTAATGAACTCAGTGCTCGTGAAACATCCAGAAAAGCTTTCACCCCCCAAGGCAGTCAATTTGTCCAAAGAACACGTGCAATGTGGCAGCAGTGCAAGCCTTCTCTGCACGCACCACCCACGACTTGAAGGGACCGCTTCCAACGGTGAGAGAGGTGGTCAGTTTTCGTGGTCTGGCTGCTGCGACGGCCAATGAGAGAGTGCCAGTTGTGGCAGTGGCTTTGTAATGCAAACTATCCATTGGGAAAGGGACTGAGTTTCCCTCTTTAAAACACAGGAAATTATGTGCTATTTTGAAGGTTGAGATTCAATTAGCACAAAATTCAGGAAATTCAGAGTTAAGGTTGTTGTGGGAACCATAGCTATACCCTCTTCGGGTAACAATGGATAGAGTCCTGTGTACAGAAACTACTGAGGCACCTTCGTTTCTTTTACAGTATAAGGACACCACCTAGAGACTGGTCAGAGAACAGGAGGGTTTCTTGCATCCTCACTTTAACAAGAGACATGCAAAAGCTCTAGTGAGAAGAGGAATCTACTTACAAATATCAGTCCAGATATAAGAGATGAAGTCCCTGTAAGTGCAACGTAGAATTTTGGAGTCAAAGTGCTTAAGAACACAGTCACTGTTAAGAGGGAAGAACAGCACAGTCAATAGGCAGAACTAGAAAATTCCAAATATGTTTGAAAGCAACATAAACAACCATATATAGCGCACTACACACACCCCCCCCCCCCAAAATTGCTTAGGTTTTGCAAGGGCCTTGGTAGTTTCACAGATGGAAGAGTACAGCAAGCAGAAAGATGTTAGTTAAAAGAAGATACTGTATCAAATACAGCTTGTGTTTGTAACCAGAACGATTCTATACAAATCCTTTGACCAGACAGCAAAATTGTAATGCTCTCACTACACCAACGGATCTTAACAGTTGCATGATTATTGAATGAGTAAATAATTTTGACAGATCATATGTTTTATTGTAATTTAGAAGTGAGCTATATTATTTTGATACAAGTTTCTATTAAGTCTTAGCAAGTAAAATGATCAGAAGTTCTGTTTTAAAAAGGCACATAGAATCAATAATCAATCAACAATAAATAGGTGCTGCTAGATCCCAAATATTAAAAAAGGCACAACAAAACAAAGAGTGCACCAAAAGTTATTATGTTCAAATACATTGTACTGTGTAGATTTACACAGACTTCCATTCCTTGGTATTTACAGAACAGAAGAAACCTCTTCAATGTTACCACCCTGAGTGAATCTCACATTTCCAAGTAAGAAAGGCATGTTTGGTCTGAGTTGTTCTACTAATCCACTGCAGGAAGCAGTAACAGAGGAAACTGGAATCATATAGCACCACCAACTGGAGTATTACATAACAGAGATAGCCTCTGTTTCCAATGTCCAATATTTACTGCAGGCTGAGCATATGTTGAGTTTAATACTGCAGGTTGAAAATGGGCTTCTGAGAAAACCTGAAAATCTAATTTAAACAGTGGCCAACAGCTAAATGGAAAAACAGACCCAAGAAACATCCAGCTTTACCTTTGAAAAGAAACTAGTACACATGCAGGAAGAGTGACAAGAGTCATGTTGGAATCACAGCAAGGGTTGCAAGCAGAAAATGAACTCTCTGTTAGATGAGGATGCTATTACAGTAACATAGTGTAATTTCTCTAACTATCATAAAATCCTGAATTCAACTTCACACCAAAATGTTGGAATACTAATTCCTCAATAAGTAAATATGCTCCCAGGAAGAGAAGAATTCATTTTAAATAGATTAACAGACAGAAAAGCAACAATACAATCATCAGGGTATTTTAAAAGAGGAGGGGCAGGAAGGAAAGAACATATGTAATTTTCACTGGAAAGTCACAAGCCAGAATCAGAGTGCATAACATCAAAACTTTTTTTGCACAAATAATCCATCTTTTACAGCTGTGGAGAGAGACATTAAATATACTGACTACCTAGCCATTGGCTAAAGAAAACTGAGGCAATCATCTATTGCAGACTTTTCTGGAAGAGTTAATTTTAAGGAGCAGGTCCACCACCTTCACAGCATAAATCTATTTAACCAGCCACTGATCCGCAGTAAAGGAGAAATAGAAGAAAGAAACATCTGATGACAGCAAGTCTGAAGCCTATGTAGTTCAGCAATAAGTGCCATGGTCTAGTGTCCCTTCAGTTTTTAAACGATGCTTGTGACCACTGCAGTTTCACCAAATCTTTACCTATTTCTAGATCTTTATCTAGAAAACCATATTGTTCTCGGAAATGTGACAAAAAGACCGATTTGAACACTAGACCAAATTTGTGCTAAACTCCCACAGCTCAGAGAATCTTACAGACTCAAGAAAAATATCAATTTTCATCTCATCTTCTCACCCACCTGCAATAAAGCAGACTAAAGATCCCCTTTGTGGGACCAGCTGGGGTGTAGTGTTGAGTTATTCCAGAGCACGCCCAACCACAGGTGACATTCCAAACTGAGCTGAAATTATGGATATAAGGTAACGAGAACCTTCAAACTGACGGTGGCACAACCAAAGAACATGGCCTAACAGTCACCAGCCACCATTCCAATACCAGAACATTTGTGTTACCAAAGGGTTATCCACCATCTCCCAAATAACTCAAAACCAGGGCCAGAAGGGACATTTCCAGTTGCATCAAACAAAACATACAATATTGACAAACCGCAGAGGAAATTTTAATTTCTGAACATCTCTAGGATTTGTTGAGTGAATTTCAAAGCACTGAGCTTGAGATGCTACCCAGTATTCCATAGCCTATCATTACCTAAGGCCCAGTAAAATCCTTCTAATTGACATAGTTCATACAAAATAAACATGCCAATTAAACCATCAACCCAACTCTTCCCAGGCCAAAAGTAAACCATGGCAGTGGGAGATATTTACTTTTATTTCTTGAACTGCTTTTTACATAAGCATTGTACAAAGTATTAGAACATTTTCAAAATCTACATGAAGGTAAATGTGTCTTGTATGATAGCCACAAAAAAGAGCCAGGAAGCAGTCATCAGTGGAGGGACACAAAAACCTTGTCTACACTAACAAAAGTTACCCACTATTAAAGGATTTATGCAACAACTGCAGTTGAAACAACACTGAACACAACTTAACTGCAAGTTCAACCAAGAACAAACCACACTAAGGATAATTTTGGAAACTGAAATTGGGCATTTTTGTTAGGCAAGGCAGAAATTGGAAGTTAGTACCAGAAAGCTCTAATTCATAATGGTTAATGTTATGAGACTGTAAATATTAACAAAAGGGTGAGTGACTGCATCAAATGAATTTTGCTGAATCTGTTCCTTAGCAAGTGCCTTGTGCAATTTATTAAGGAGCTCATTAGGGAAAGGCCAAGGCTTGCTGAGTTTGTTTCCAAAATTAAGGGTGACAGTAATAATTAGTATCTCTAAATAGATAGCAGCTCCAATCCATCCAAGAATTTCCAAGTATTTTACAAGTGTTATTATACAGCACTTGAAATGTTTATAAACACCAAATGTCTAGGAAGGAGCTAATACAAAAAGATGAGGCTTGAACCACACCCAACAAGAGGTGTTAAGGCACCAACCCCATTCCAGCAGCTGGAGAGCATACTGAGCTTCTTTCCAAACGCTCATACCTGCACATTCGCTCAGGAGGTTCCATCTTTGGTATCAGCCTCTGGCTAATAATTAACTAATAAACCTGAAGAGTGAAGCTTTTTCCCATTTTCCCCTGGCTCCTGGAAGACAAGAGAGCTTTCTCCCTTATCTCCACTGCTAATTGCAGCATCCTCTGTAAGATGCTGTCCAGAACCCTATGGGCTGAAATGAAACTCAGATTGGGTCAATTTCACCCAGTTTGGACATCATCAACTTGAAATGCTTTCATCTGAAGAGGAAAAAAAAGTGTGAAAGCAGTTACAATTCCTCGACCTGCCTGAGTCTCCCTGAAAATTTTGTCACGTTGGAGTCACATATTCCAACTTTTTTAAAAAAAAATTCTTCCATGCTGATGTATGAAAGATCCACACAAAGAAAACTGTACAAAAAAGCTGCCAAATGCACAGAGTAAACACAGTAGAAAATAAGAGGAAAAGCATTGTTTCTTCTAGACTCTTTCAATTCTAGACATGTTAAATGCTACTTGAAACAATAACAGCCCTACTAAATTCATGGTCATGAAAAACGAGTCACGGACCTTGAAATCTGGTCTTTTATGTGCTTTTACCCTATACTATACAGATTTCCCGGGGTAGACCAGCATTTCTCAAACTGGGGGTCCTGACCCAAAAGGGAGTTGCAGGGGGGTCACAAAGTTATTTTAGGGAGATTGCGGTATTGCCACCCTTACTTCTGCACTGCTGCAAGAGGCAGCGCTGCCTTTCCAGCTGGGCAGCCAGAGAGCAGTGGCTGTTGGCCAGGCTCCCAGCTCAGAAGGCAGCGCCCTGCCAGCAGCAGTGCAGAAGTAAGGGTGGCACAACCTTCCCTACAATAACCTGGGGACCCCCACCAACTCCTTTTGGGTCAGGACCCCTACAGTTACAACACTGTGAAATTTCAGATTTAAATAGCTGAAATCATGAAATTTATGATTTTAAAAATCCTATGACTGTGAAATTGACCAAAATGGAGGGCAACTTTGGTAGGGCCCTAATAAGGGGTAAGACATTTTTAAACAGAAGGGTTGGTGTCCTTGCAAGTATCATGCCCAAGCCAACATACAGAGCACATGAAACTAGCAGTATTTTTATTTCCAGTAGTGCCCACGTGTAATTAACAACCAGACCAAAAACTCTGCAGAACTGACAGTCTATCCTATGCTTCAGGAAAGCAAAGGTCTCTTCCTGCTCCACTTTTCTGGGCTACACTTGACAGTCTGCTGTAGCTGGTTTATTTATAATGAGCACTAACAAAACAAAGAACAAATCCCAATTACTTCTAGATTTTGACAAGATTAGAAGAAAAAAATTATTTCTTCCCTACCCACCCTGTTTGTTTAATATGTGCATTTGACAGTTTTGTGAACGCTACAATCAGTGTCATTACTGTGGGTGGGATCTTTCACAAATCAAGGGGTGGGGCGGTAAAAAACCATAAATGTGACTGTAAAACCATGGCAACTATCAAGCAGCCTCAGCAGTCAGGCGCAGGAGGAGCAAGCTGAGAGGAACCTGGGGCTGACATAACTTTAAAACTTACTTTTATTTGGAGTTAATGACATTTCTCATGATTGGTGGTGCATCAGAAACCTCTTCTGGGCCCATGGGAAATTGTGCAAAGGGGTCAGAAACCAAAAGCAACTACCTACAGGTAATACCCTCCTGCCTACACTACAGCCACCCCTCACCCCAGGGGAACCCTCGCCCCCAAATTGTTCCCTTAGCCCCAGGGAACCCCCGCCCCTCCCCAAGAACCCACCCCACTCCCAGGGAGCTCCCACAGCCCTGGGGAAACCTCCCCACCCCAACGTGTTCCCTCAGCCCCAGAGAACCCCTGCCCCTCCCTGAGAACCCACCCCACTCCCAGGGAGCCCCCACAGGCCTGGGGAACCCTCCCCCCCCAAAGTGTTCCCTCAGCCAAGGGAACCCCCACCCCTCCCCAAGAACCCACCCCACTCCCAGGGAGCCCCCACAGGCCTGGGGAACCCTCACCCTCCCCAACGTGTTCCCCCAGCCCCAGGGAACCCCCGCCCTCCCCGAGAACCCACCCCACTCCTAGGGAGCCCCCACAGGCCTGGGGAACCCTCACCCCCCCGTGTTCCCTCAGCTCTGGGGAACCCCCGCCCCTCCCTGAGAACCCACCCCACCCGCAGGGAGCCCCCACAGCCCTGGGGATCCCTCCCCCCCGCAACGTGTTCCCCCAGCCCCACCTCCACACCCCAGCCCCCGCACACCTGCCCTGGGGAACCCTCGCCCCCTCCCACCGTGTTCCCTCAGCTCTGGGGAACCCCCTCCCCTCCCCGAGAACCCACCCCACTCCCAGGGAGCCCCCACAGGCCTGGGGATCCCTCCCCCCCCAAGTGTATCTTCAGCCCCAGGGAACCCCCACCCCACTCCCAGGGAGCCCCCACAGCCCTGGGGAACCCTCACCCCCTCCCACCGTGTTCCCTCAGCTCTGGGGAACCCCCGCCCCTCCCCGAGAACCCACCCCACTCCCAGGGAGCCCCCACAGGCCTGGGGATCCCTCCCCCCCCAAGTGTATCTTCAGCCCCAGGGAACCCCCACCCCACTCCCAGGGAGCCCCCACAGCCCTGGGGAACCCTCACCCCCTCCCACCGTGTTCCCTCAGCTCTGGGGAACCCCCGCCCCTCCCCGAGAACCCACCCCACTCCCAGGGAGCCCCCACAGGCCTGGGGATCCCTCCCCCCCCAAGTGTATCTTCAGCCCCAGGGAACCCCCACCCCACTCCCAGGGAGCCCCCACAGCCCTGGGGAACCCTCACCCCCTCCCACCGTGTTCCCTCAGCTCTGGGGAACCCCCGCCCCTCCCCGAGAACCCACCCCACCCGCAGGGAGCCCCCACAGCCCTGGGGAACCCCCGCCGTGTTCCCCCGGCCCCGCCTCTCACCGGCCGCCAGGTTGTCCCGGAGCCGGAGCGGGACCCGCAGCCAGTAGAGGAGCCCGAGCGCCGCCAGCAGCCCCAGCGCCCGAGCCCAGGGCACGGCGGCCAGCCCGGCCCCCCGCCGCCGCAGCCGCTCCCACCGCCCGGGGGCGCAGGCCGAGCCCGCAGGCTGCGCGGCCGGAGCCGCCTCCCCGCTGCCGCTGTCCGCCATGGCCGCGCCGCCGGGGCCGGGGCCGGGGCGCAGCGCTCGGCCGCGCGCGCGGGGGCGTCCCCGCCGCAGACGGACTGGGCTGCGCGCGCGCTGCGCTCGGCGGGGTCCGCGCGCTGCGCCTGCGGCTGCGGGCTCCTCCCGGGGACTCGGGTGCATGTAGCACCGGGGGTGCGTGCCCTGCTCGGGGACTGCGGGGGGGGGGGGTGTCCTACACTGATGGGGGGCGCACACAGTACTGGGGGTGCGTGCCTTGCTCGGGGACTGCGGGGGGGGGTGTCCTACACTCATGGGGGGCGCACATAGTACCGGGGGTGCGTGCCCTGCTCGGGGACTGCGGGGGGGGGGGTGTCCTACACTCATGGGGGACGCACACAGTACCGGGGGTGCGTGCCTTGCTCGGGGACTGCGGGGGGGGGTGTCCTACACTCATGGGGGGCGCACATAGTACCGGGGGTGCGTGCCCTGCTCGGGGACTGCGGGGGGGGGGGTGTCCTACACTCATGGGGGACGCACACAGTACTGGGGGTGCGTGCCTTGCTCGGGGACTGCGGGGGGGGGTGTCCTACACTCATGGGGGGCGCACACAGTACCGGGGGTGCGTGCCCTGCTCGGGGACTGCGGGGGGGGGGGTGTCCTACACTCATGGGGGACGCACACAGTACTGGGGGTGCGTGCCTTGCTCGGGGACTGCGGGGGGGGGTGTCCTACACTCATGGGGGGCGCACATAGTACCGGGGGTGCGTGCCCTGCTCGGGGACTGCGGGGGGGGGTGTCCTACACTCATGGGGGACGCACACAGTACTGGGGGTGCGTGCCCTGCTCGGGGACTGCGGGGGGGGGGTGTCCTACACTCATGGGGGACGCACACAGTACCGGGGGTGCGTGCCCTGCTCGGGGACTGCGGGGGGGGGGGGTGTCCTACACTCATGGGGGACGCACACAGCACCGGGGGTGCGTGCCCTGCTCGGGGACTGCGGGGGGGGGTGTCCTACACTCATGGGGGGCGCACACAGTACCGGGGGTGCGTGCCCTGCTCGGGGACTGCGGGGGGGGGGGTGTCCTACACTCATGGGGGACGCACACAGTACTGGGGGTGCGTGCCCTGCTCGGGGACTGCGGGGGGGGTGTCCTACACTCATGGGGGACGCACACAGTACTGGGGGTGCGTGCCCTGCTCGGGGACTGCGGGGGGGGGGTGTCCTACACTCATGGGGGCGCACACAGTACCGGGGGTGCGTGCCCTGCTCGGGGACTGCGGGGGGGGGTGTCCTACACTCATGGGGGCGCACACAGTACTGGGGGTGCGTGCCCCGCTCGGGGACTGCGGGGGGGGGTGTCCTACACTCATGGGGGACGCACACAGTACCGGGGGTGCGTGCCCTGCTCGGGGACTGCGGGGGGGGGGGTGTCCTACACTCATGGGGGGCGCACACAGTACTGGGGGTGCGTGCCCTGCTCGGGGACTGCGGGGGGGGTGTCCTACACTCATGGGGGACGCACACAGTACCGGGGGTGCGTGCCCTGCTCGGGGACTGCGGGGGGGGGGGTGTCCTACACTCATGGGGGGCGCACACAGTACTGGGGGTGCGTGCCCTGCTCGGGGACTGCGGGGGGGGGTGTCCTACACTCATGGGGGACGCACACAGCACTGGGGGTGCGTGCCCTGCTCGGGGACTGCGGGGGGGGTGTCCTACACTCATGGGGGACGCACACAGTACTGGGGGTGCGTGCCCTGCTCGGGGACTGCGGGGGGGGGGTGTCCTACACTCATGGGGGACGCACACAGTACTGGGGGTGCGTGCCCTGCTCGGGGACTGCGGGGGGGGGTGTCCTACACTCATGGGGGACGCACACAGCACTGGGGGTGCGTGCCCTGCTCGGGGACTGCGGGGGGGGGGTGTCCTACACTCATGGGGGACGCACACAGTACTGGGGGTGCGTGCCCTGCTCGGGGACTGCGGGGGGGGGTGTCCTACACTCATGGGGGGCGCACACAGTACCGGGGGTGCGTGCCCTGCTCGGGGACTGCGGGGGGGGGGTGTCCTACACTCATGGGGGACGCACACAGTACTGGGGGTGCGTGCCCTGCTCGGGGACTGCGGGGGGGGGTGTCCTACACTCATGGGGGACGCACACAGTACTGGGGGTGCGTGCCCTGCTCGGGGACTGCGGGGGGGGGTGTCCTACACTCATGGGGGGCGCACACAGTACCGGGGGTGCGTGCCCTGCTCGGGGACTGCGGGGGGGGGTATCCTACACTCATGGGGGGCGCACACAGTACCGGGGGTGCGTGCCCTGCTCGGGGACTGCGGGGGGGGGGTGTCCTACACTCATGGGGGACGCACACAGTACTGGGGGTGCGTGCCCTGCTCGGGGACTGCGGGGGGGGGTGTCCTACACTCATGGGGGGCGCACACAGTACCGGGGGTGCGTGCCCTGCTCGGGGACTGCGGGGGGGGGGTGTCCTACACTCATGGGGGACGCACACAGTACTGGGGGTGCGTGCCCTGCTCGGGGACTGCGGGGGGGGGGGGTGTCCTACACTCATGGGGGACGCACACAGTACTGGGGGTGCGTGCCCTGCTCGGGGACTGCGGGGGGGGGGTGTCCTACACTCATGGGGGACGCACACAGTACCGGGGGTGCGTGCCCTGCTCGGGGACTGCGGGGGGGGGGGGGTGTCCTACACTCATGGGGGACGCACACAGTACTGGGGGTGCGTGCCCTGCTCAGGGACTGCGGGGGGGGTGTCCTACACTCATGGGGGACGCACACAGCACCGGGGGTGCGTGCCCTGCTCGGGGACTGCGGGGGGGGGGTGTCCTACACTCATGGGGGACGCACACAGTACCGGGGGTGCGTGCCCTGTTCGGGGACTGCGGGGGGGGGGGGTGTCCTACACTCATGGGGGACGCACACAGTACTGGGGGTGCGTGCCCTGCTCGGGGACTGCGGGGGGGGGGTGTCCTACACTCATGGGGGACGCACACAGTACTGGGGGTGCGTGCCCTGCTCGGGGACTGCGGGGGGGGGGTGTCCTACACTCATGGGGGACGCACACAGTACCGGGGGTGCGTGCCCTGCTCGGGGACTGCGGGGGGGGGGTGTCCTACACTCATGGGGGACGCACACAGTACTGGGGGTGCGTGCCCTGCTCGGGGACTGGGGGGGGTGTCCTACACTCATGGGGGACGCACACAGTACTGGGGGTGCGTGCCCTGCTCGGGGACTGGGGGGGGTGTCCTACACTCATGGGGGACGCACACAGTACCGGGGGTGCGTGCCCTGCTCGGGGACTGCGGGGGGGGGGGTGTCCTACACTCATGGGGGACGCACACAGTACCGGGGGTGCGTGCCCTGCTCGGGGACTGCGGGGGGGGGGTGTCCTACACTCATGGGGGACGCACACAGTACCGGGGGTGCGTGCCCTGCTCGGGGACTGCGGGGGGGGTGTCCTACACTCATGGGGGACGCATACAGTACCGGGGGTGCGTGCCCTGCTCGGGGACTGCGGGGGGGGGGTGTCCTACACTCATGGGGGACGCACACAGTACCGGGGGTGCGTGCCCTGCTCGGGGACTGCGGGGGTGGGTGTCCTACACTCATGGGGGACGCACACAGTACCGGGGGTGCGTGCCCTGCTCGGGGACTGCGGGGGGGGGTGTCCTACACTCATGGGGGACGCACACAGTACCGGGGGTGCGTGCCCTGCTCGGGGACTGCGGGGGGGGGTGTCCTACACTCATGGGGGACGCACACAGTACCGGGGGTGCGTGCCCTGCTCGGGGACTGCGGGGGGGGGTGTCCTACACTCATGGGGGACGCACACAGTACCGGGGGTGCGTGCCCTGCTCGGGGACTGCGGGGGGGGGGTGTCCTACACTCATGGGGGACGCACACAGTACCGGGGGTGCGTGCCCTGCTCGGGGACTGCGGGGGGGGGTGTCCTACACTCATGGGGGACGCACACAGTACCGGGGGTGCGTGCCCTGCTCGGGGACTGCGGGGGGGGGTGTCCTACACTCATGGGGGACGCACACAGTACTGGGGGTGCGTGCCCTGCTCGGGGACTGCGGGGGGGGGGGTGTCCTACACTCATGGGGGACGCACACAGTACTGGGGGTGCGTGCCCTGCTCGGGGACTGCGGGGGGGGGTGTCCTACACTCATGGAGGACGCACACCGTACTGGGGGTGCGTGCCCTGCTCGGGGACTGCGGGGGGGGGGTGTCCTACACTCATGGGGGGCGCACACAGTACTGGGGGTGCGTGCCCTGCTCGGGGACTGCGGGGGGGGGTGTCCTACACTCATGGGGGGCGCACACAGTACTGGGGGTGCGTGCCCTGCTCGGGGACTGCGGGGGGGGGGTGTCCTACACTCATGGGGGACGCACACAGTACTGGGGGTGCGTGCCCTGCTCGGGGACTGCGGGGGGGGGTGTCCTACACTCATGGGGGACGCACACAGTACTGGGGGTGCGTGCCCTGCTCGGGGACTGCGGGGGGGGGGGTGTCCTACACTCATGGGGACGCACACAGTACTGGGGGTGCGTGCCCCGCTCTGGGGATTTTGGGGTGCATGTCCCACACTAGAAATTTGAGGGGTACCCAATACGAAGGGCCTGCCTTCCCGTACGGCCCGGGGATGAGGCTTGGCTGTGTCAGTGTCAGGCCTAGGGCTCACCCCTCTGGCGTGCGTGGGGCCCCTCCACGCAGTACATGCCGGCCCCAAGGAAGCACAAATCGTGCGATTAGGAAGTAGTTGCGGTGCCCTTTTTGCTTTCCCATGGCTGGCAATGCCGTCAACGATTCAGTCACGTTCCCAACTCCCCTTTGCAGCCCGGAAGGCAGAACCGCTCCATATGCCTTTCCCAGGCCTCCAGGAGCTGGGGCTTCAAGAGCCGCGGCACCCAACAGTGCGGGACGCGCCACGCACCAAAGTCATCGCAGCCATAGAGGGCGGGGCTGATCCACTGCCCAAGACCGAGATGGCGCCTATTAGCGTCAATGAGAACTACCGGGGCCCACGATTGCCCTCAAACAAGATGGCGCCGGCAGCGCTTCCGGCCCGGCACTTCCGGATGGGCGGTTGCCTGCGGCCCCAGCCTCTCCCCCGCTGTCAGTTCCCGGCGTGCTTTGCACGGGTGGCCGGCGGGGCGGGGCCCAGCCACAGGATTCAAGATGGCGGACCTCGAGGACCGGGTGTCGGACGAGGAGAAGGTAGGGGCAGGGTTTTCTTGCCTCCCCTGAGCTTCCCGGGGTAGTGCCCCCCACGGGCAGGGCCTCGGTCCCGCTGTAGGGCAGGAGGAGACCCCCAGACAGCCCCTTGCCCTATCGCGAGGGGGGAAACTTCTCCCAGAACCCCCCACAGCCAGGGAAGAGACCCGCTGACACTGTCCCCCCACGCCCGCCATGCCGCCGGGAGAGACCCCCTCCGATGCCCCCACATCTCCCTCGAGCGGGGGACGAGACCCCCCAGTGCCCCCCTCTGCTGCGGTGTCATCTTGCCTCCCCCAAGGAAGATCGTCACCCCCCAACGAGAGAGAGGAAACCCCTTATGCTAATTTCATGACCCAGTACGGCACACGGACACGTACAGCACCCCACAACGGTGGGACGACACTACATCCAGTTCCTAGTAGAATTCCCCCTCCCCCGGCTCATTTCAGAGGGGGTGGTGGATAGTACCTCCTTCCCCTTTTAGTCTGTCTAACAGTGGGGGAGAATGGTGGGCTCTTCCTCCGCCTTTTATTGCTTCACAGGCATGGGATGGGAATTGCTGCTTGGCAGCACACTTAATCTGGACTGTTTCCAGGTGCCACGGGAGGAAGACCCAGACAGGCACTAGTGGGGAGCCAGGAGAGGAGCAGTCAGTTCCTTGTGACGATTAGTTTCCTTCTAAGGTTTTTGTGCAAATGCTCTTTCAAGTATCTTTTTCAGTGACTGTGAAAAAAACTGGAAATGTCCATTTTCTTGTTGATATCTTGTCCTCTTCTTGTAAGTCTCAACTCCTGCCCCACTGCTGAGTGAACCAACCTCAGGTTGGAAGTCAGCAAGCACACAAGTTGGAGGAAGGCTTGTGGCGAGCCCCATCTCTTATGAAAAGTCATTGGAATATGTAGCGTCAACAGAGCAGACAGGGCCTTGCCTACTAAGCAAATACACTGACAGTATAGATGTAGTCAATCTAAAACTTTCATTTTGCCTTTATCATCTTTAGTTCAGTTTTTCTAAATTCTCTTCTGATCACCCCCTATGAAAAGAACACAATGAAAATTCAGAACATTTAAGAGATTACAACCATAATTTAGCTGCATAACCTGAGAGTATATGGCTGTAGTCTGGGACATGTTCAGGAACATGAATTTGCCAGCACACTGTGTAGGCAGACCGAGCATGACCTGCTTGCTACTAACTACAGTGTATAAAAGACAGTGTTGTTCTCAGTTTTCTTTCCAGATCTGGTCAGTCAGGGTGTGTCAGTTCCTTAATCTGCTTCTGCTAGCAATGGGAGTTCTCGTTGATTAAACTTGGGTTTCATATGCAAGAAGTGGCACAAGGGGTAGATACTTTGACAAATTGAAATGTGGATAGGAAGATTTGTTTTAAGGATAGCAATCTACATTGCACAACTTCCTGCTTACTCTCACTTCTAATAATTTAATAAACTCTACTGAGAAGGTAATAGCTTGACAGTGGTTTTGGATTGTAGAAGACAAGAAAGATGGAGTGAGATCACTAGAGCTCTTCATAAACACAAAAAAAATTTTGTTTCAGTGTCTTAAACTGCCATTGGGAAAATAAATTTACTTTTTTTTCCCCCCTTCCCTGTAACTTATCACTTCCTCTCCACCCCCCCAATATTCTTTTAAAAATTTTCTGACCAGCTTCAGCTCATAAGGATTTACTTCATAGATTCATTTACGTATTACCCTGGCTTTCCTCTCACTTGGAAGCTAGAATTACCTGCTGAATGTTGATACTAAAAATGGAGACATATTTTACTTAGCTAACGCTGGTATTTTAAATTGATATTTTGGTACTTCACATTATTGATCTTTTCATAGCTTTGAGTGCAAGTACTATGTAGTCTAATTAGTAGTATGGGATAAAATATGCTTTTTTCTGAACAATTCTAAGGCTAATTTCTAACAGTTTTTTCCATTTGCAAACAGCAGTTTTTAAGCCAAACATGCAATAAGTGATACCTGGACTTTGTCGTGATTCTGGCCTTCTGTTTCTGAAGCTTTCTTTAGTCCAGGCCTCTTCCTAAATCAATGAGGTTAGTGACCCTTTGCAATAGAAGACAGGAACAAACCAGGCAAAGGAACATAGAGGCCCCTATTTACAAAAAAAAATAATAAAAATTTAGGCTCTGCTGTGTTTCACAAAATCCCCACTCAGCTGCTGCCTAACCCTGTAGGCACTTACATTTTTGCTGTAAAAGTTTCTAAGGTGCTTAAGTTTCAGCCTTTTGGCATGCACACCACTGTCTCATACCTAAGCCCTAGTGTGATCATAAACCAAGAGAGTTAGGTGTTGCCCTGTCTATTGTGCTCACCAGATTGGGCCCTGCAAGCCAACTCCGAGCATACTGAATTCTACACAAAATGAATGGAGGAGTGACCACCTCCTTTAATACCTTTAGCCCAGTGGTTAGGGTTTTCAGGTGAGATGGGGAAACGCTGGTTCAATTACCCCACCTCTGCCTGATGAGAAAAGTGGGAAATCCTGGTTCAAATCCTATCAGGTGAGTGTCCTAACTACTGATTTATAGAGTCACTCATGCTGTCTGTGGGCTAATGCATGTTTAATTAGATATACAAAATGGGACAGCTTCAACAAGAGAAATTGAGAGAGACTTACATCAGAATAACCCATAGTCCTTTAGTTAGGGTAGTTTGCTCAATGTTATATAGTATAAATTCTAACCATAAGATTGTATATTTCCTTCTTTTGAATAAATTCCTACCATTTTCAGCTATTCATACTTTGTAGTTCATTACTGAATTTCAGCTGAAGATTTTAACAAAATAAACTAAGCCACCTTTTACCCCTTTCAGTAGGTGTTTCCCCAATTTTAAACATGCTGGAATCAGAGGGGAACTGAGACAGAAATTAAACGAGTTGCCTGTGGCATCGCTGACATTGGCAGAGCTGGGAATAGAAGTCAAAGCTCATAGTCTTCTGTTCTAACCGATAAACAACGTTGCAAACACTTTGCAGACAAATTTAGGGCATTGTTTGTCTTGCATACACTTTCTCTTTTTAAATGCTTAGCTTTAACTGTACTGACTTTAAAAAGATAAAAAAATCAGTGCACATCACTGAGAGACCAAGCAAAATGAACTAATCTGGTTTGTCGCATCTAAAACTATCTAGTCATTAAAAAGAAAAGGAGGACTTGTGGCACCTTAGAGACTAACAAATTTATTTGAGCGTAAGCTTTCGTGAGCTACAGCTCTCTTCATCGGATGCATCCGATGAAGCTCACGAAAGCTTATGCTCAAATATATTTGTTAGTCTCTAAGGTGCCACAAGTACTCCTTTTCTTTTTGCGAATACAGACTAACACGGCTGCTACTCTGAAACCTATCTATTCATTGTCCCTCATAGTCATAGGTAAATGTTGGATAATTGAAGCATATGCAGCATATTCAAGACTCTTTGAATCTATATTGCTCTGGCTTCTTATGAATTCTTTGTACTGTCACCCTTTTTTCTGCTTCTATTTAAAAAAAAAATAGCGGTCAGGTGACTTCACTACTTGATGCTTTCCCCATTTCAGAAAGAGGAAGTTAGCAGAAGCTAACACTCTGCAGAGATACCTGAAATGGTAATGATGAGCCCGGAAGTAGGTCAGTTTTGCAGAAATAGTTAGTTTCATACTTCTGCAGACTAACATGCTATCAGTGTGCTGACACCTGAAGGCGAAGAGACTCTGAAGTGACAACAGTGCAGAAGCTTGATATATAGGATTAATATCTTTACCAAATACAAAGTCTGCTTCTTCCATTTCATGAGTAGGCATTGCTGTTTTCAGTTGTGTAGAGTAATGCTCTCTTCCATTTTTTTTCAATTGCTCCAGAGCAAAGGGAGAGGAGAGAGAGGATAAAGTTACAGTTTATAAAAAGGATTACATGTCTTTGCAGTGTGTGTTTTGCTCGTGGCTGCTGTTTTAATGGCACTTGTCCTAAATGTAGATTTGTCAATCACTGTCATATCTAGTTAACTTCACCAATCTTACTAAAGTGGGCGAAGTTACTTACAGATTGAAGTGTATGTAGGAGTTATGGTTTATTCAGGGTTTGAGTCCTGGACTTAGTCTTTTAGGAAGCAAACTATTTTAGGTGCAGAGCAGAATTTGGGTCTAAGGTGGGGTATAATACCAAAAGAGAGGTGGTTATGTCTTCCTAACTATAATAAGGCCCCACTTTATCAGGGCCCCAAGTACAATGCAATTGTGCAGCTGCATTAATGACCAGCCACATCATTTATCTAATTACCAAGATGTTGCATAAATATAGACACTGCATAATTATTTTTAATGGCCATTTTATCCAGCTGTCATTTTAGGAGCTCAGTTGGAAGAGAGCAAACTGTGTCCAGTTGTGGAAGTGGAGTAGGGGGACTGTATTCCCTGCTGTGATCCTTCCTATTGACATGGATCTTGGCATCAGTTAGATGAAGTTGTGTGAGTTCAGCAGTTGTAGTAACGCTTTAACATTTACAGAGTGACATGCCTTATGTTTATGCTTATACTTTTTAAGAAAAGCACACACATCAGTCATGTAGGGTAGGACTCACAGTAAAGTCTACAGGGCAAACTGGAACAGCAGTATCCATATTAGTTACTATCCAGTAATCCTGATCACAGTCAAGGATAGTCTAATGCTTTCTGTTACACATTTTCAGAAGTTATATGGATCTTAGATACTCTAACTAGGATGAGAGTTATTTAGCTAGTAGAATTTTATTAAACAATGAAAAAACACATTTTAGCAATTCTAAATGTCTGTCATGCTTCAGCAAAAAGCAGAAGGGAACTAAGGGCTTGTCTACACTGGCACTTTACAGTGCTGCAACTTTCTCGGTCAGGGGGGTGAAACCCCCCCCCCGAGCGCTGCACTTTTCAGCACTGTGAAGTGCCAGTGTAGACAGTGCACCCAGCCACGCTCCCAGTGCTGGGAGCTACTTCCCTTGTGAGGGTGGGTTTTTCATGGTGCTGGGAGAGCTGGTGCCGCGACTACACAGCCACGTTACAGAGCTGCCGGGGCAGCATTAACGTTGCTAGTGAAGACATGCCCCCAGCCTGGAAAGGTGGGCAAACGTTCCATCCCGCTTCATGCCCTTGTTTATGCGTTTTTATTCTTTTGTCAGTTGCACTCAAACTAATGTAAATATTTTCCGCATTTAAAAAAAACATAATTTTTTAAAATAAATAAGTATCAATAGTTTTTGCTTTTCAAGTATCTGTGATGCTGGCACCTTGCTCAGGCTCAGTCCAACTAAGATGGAGGTGATGCTGGTAGGATGGGAAAGCACCAAGAAAGCATGGCAATGCCTCCTATGTCAGTGAAATGTTTTAAATCCCTTCTAAGGATGTAGAATTGCAAGCTAGAAGCCAGAAAAGTGTTTTTGAAGGGGGTTGGCCTCTCAACTCTGCTCCTGCAGATTAATTAATTTAATGATTAATTTGATATTTGTACTACTTTGGTTTGTTATTCAAAATGGCCTTTACAGGACAAATTTAAAACAATACTTGCTGTATTGGCTGAAGACAGTGAATGTAATGCCTTATCCAGAAAGAAAGCCTTAGCCAGCTTTTGCCGTAATTGAAAGTTATGAATAACTGTAAAACTAAGTGGAAAAAAGTGGTGTGTTTTATATAAGCCTCAAAGGGAGCTGTGTAATTGTGTGGCTGAGTCTATTTGTCTCCAGAGTCCTGACCAGTAACATTTTTCAGAGTAGCAGCCATGTTAGTCTGTATTTGCGGAAAGAAAAGGAGAACTTGTGGCACCGTAGAGACTAACCAATTTATTTGAGCATAAGCTTTCGTGAGCTACAGCTCATGAAGTGAGCTGTAGCTCACGAAAGCTTATGCTCAAATAAATTGGTTAGTCTCTAAGGTGCCACAAGTCCTCCTTTTCTTTTTCCAGTAACATTATATTCCCCCAGGTGCAAACCATAAAGCCTATCTTGGAATTAGGGAAACTGTTTAGACTGAAACAAATTTGCCTTAGTACCAAAGCCACGTGAATTCAAATAATACAACACACTAGCATTTAATACATTTTAGAACTCACTGGTGGTTTTGATTTTCCTTTCCCACTTCAAAGTTCAGGAAATCTCAGGTATTACTTTCTTCTGACATCAGCCTGCTCAGACCTTTATCATAGTCCTTCTGATTCCAGATGCCTTAATTCTTTCACTACATTGTGAAGCTTCATGATAGGCCCATAGTACAACTTTCAGTGAAATATACAGTTCTAGACAAATTAATTAACATTGTGTCACAGAATGGCACCAACTCCCATGCCAGAAATGGTCCCACGTTCTGTGTGGAATTGTTTTCAGTTTTTTCCTTAACCGAGGACCCCAAGTGAACAATAATTCCAGACAAGAGAGTAACATGACATTACTAATGATCAGAGATCTTAGCTTTCCATGATTTAAAAAAAAAAAAAAAAATTCTCAGATTAAAAATACCTGATAAAAATCCATGTTTTTCCATGGTTAAAATGAAACACTGAACTAGTTTCCCTAGCCATAATATATATAGGTATCAATGTTTTATTGATATACAGTAGAACCCCATTTATCCGAGCCTCCATTATCTGGCTTTCCATATTAACCGAACCACCAGCTGCGCAGGGACTGACCGCCTATGCCCCAGCCACCCCGGGGCTGACCACAAGAGCTGCCAGCATTGGGCATCTGGTGGTTCAGTTAATACAGAGAGCTGGATTATGGAGACTCGGATAAATGGGGTTTTACTTTATACATCTTTATTTTTTTACAAAATGTAAAAACTTAAGATTCACTGTAAAAATGCAAATTCCATATTTTTTCCATGGCAAATGGATTGCTAGGATCCCTGATAATGCTAAACCATGGTGTCCAATAGTGAATCCCTTAGTCAACTCCATGCAAATTCAGCAACTAATTGCTAGGCTCAGATGAGCTTTAATAGAAATTTTTCTCCCTTGTTTCCAAGTAGGAGGTCTTAGGTCTGAAAGTTTCCTGACCATATTCGCTCCATCGTCTTCTTGCACAGGTCATATTGTGTGGATGAAAGATGGAGATGTACCTGTGTAATCAAAGTAGCATACATACACGATACCCTGAGTTTTAAAGAGGTATTCAGTGCATGCAGCAGAAATAACGTTGGCTTAGGGTTTGCTGCTTTGTATTCCCAAAGGTTTTATGGCTGCTTTTACTTAAGTATTTTGAGATGCTCTAGCTCCAGTAAAAAGGTTTCATTGTGGCTACTTTTTTCTAGACTGTGGCTCCTGCTCTCTAGATTGCAAGAACAAGAGGGTCCCACAGTAGCTGAACAGGTCAAAAACTGAGAGATAAGTGCCTGGCCTCACTGCTGACTAACTCTCTGATCCTTCCAATGTTTGTGAAAAGCCTTAAGGCCATGGGTTGTATCACTGCTCTGCTTAATCAGGCCTATTCTCTTTACAACATGCTCAGGAAATAATGTTTTAATAGCTAGCTTGAGAATAACTTTCACCTCTGGACACGTGTTTGCTCTGGAGGATATCCATCACAAAGCCAGGCAGTGTTGGCAGGAGGTGTGCCCACAGATCAGGGTGGTGGGATTCACCAGAATCGCACAACAGAGGATGCAAGAGAAATCACTTGTTGAAATCTGGAGGCTTGTTTCTAAGGCAGGGTCTCCCTCTGCTGACATCTCAATTTAATTTTGTAACTTTACATCACTGTCCACTTTTGTACTTTGTACGTTTCCATCACTCTCTGCTTTCTCATTTTGTATCTTTACTGTTTCTTCCACGAGTTCTTATGACTTCAGTTACTTTCCCTTTGAAGCCTGTAAAGCATAACTAATTGTGTTTAAAGTAGGCAGGACTACATCTTTATGCAAACTTCTAGTCCCATGGTACTTGGTGGGGAGAGGGTATTTGTCTTCCTTCTTGGAAAGGATCTCCTCTCTCAGCTATCATGTGCTGCTTGTTTCCTGGTGGTCAGTGGCATCTCCTCCTCCTACCCGTCAGCAGCAGCAAAGCAATTACATCACAGGCAACCCTCAATTCTTTCAGTGTATATTACACTTCTTAGCTACACAGTTATCCAGTAGGCTGTCATCTA
Source organism: Eretmochelys imbricata (assembly GCF_965152235.1). Taxonomy (NCBI): domain Eukaryota; kingdom Metazoa; phylum Chordata; order Testudines; family Cheloniidae; genus Eretmochelys; species Eretmochelys imbricata. Next base: position 2,403,312 of record NC_135592.1, on the reverse strand, counting down.
GTAGCAGGCCCCTCCTCTCCATCCCTTTCAGGACTTTAGTAACTCACTCTGTACGTAATCGACATATGGACTGCCAGGTAGTTCCAAGCAGTGGAACTCCGTGGTGTTTTGTTAGGTCACAAGAAGACGGTTAGATTATTTTTAAAGGGAGAATGTTGGCTAATTGTGTGTGCAGTTGTGCAGGCTGAGCAGTTTGGTGTCTGAGGTGATGTTTGTGATCAAAAAGGGTGTTTACAAAGCAAAGTCCATGTTTTCAAGTGTTCACAAATTTTGGGTGACCATCTTGGGAGTCCTAGAGACTGATTTATCAGAGGTGTTGAGCATCTGACTTCAGTTAGAGTTGTGGGTGCTCAGATACTCTGAAAAATCGGGCCCAAAGTCTCAAGTTGGGTCCCCAGAACTGGAAGCCACACAAAACTAATGGTAGGCTTAGAAGGATTAGATTTTTATCAGTAAATGTCAGTAACCCTCAATTTCATTTCACACACACATACACACACACAATATTTTCTTTGATGATCAAACTTTACAGATGGGGAAAGTAAGAAAAATGCTATTTGGGAACATTAGAGTTTGATTTAAGGGTATTTGCTGTGTATTTTGGCATATGATACTGACAGTTTGTATTTTAACTGTTAAAAAGCTTTAACTTTTTGACTTTCAACATCTGTCACTAAATAATAATTGCCTGACTCCCTCATAATTTCCTACAATTGTGAAACTTTAAATTTATGACCATCAAAATGAATGCAGAAAACCTATAATTTTGTGCAACTGTGAAAATTTACACAGATAAAAATTTAAAAAATACTTAAACATCAGTATTATCCATCAAAATTATAAAAACATAAAAATCAAATTCTGTCGAGCTTTAACTAAAGGACGATTTTGAAAATTTGTGCCTAAATCTCTCCATAAATAGTAGCACTATCTATAACTGTAACACTCAGTTCTGCTAGTGAGCTATGCTGGTGTAAATCTGTTGCAGTGTGTTGGTACCTAAACAAAAAAACTTGCACTGTTTATTGAATTTAGTCTGATGACTATTGTGCTTTACTGCAGGTGCATATAGCTGCAAAATTCATCACTCATGCACCACCAGGAGAATTTAATGAAGTGTTTAATGGTGAGTAAATAAAAGAAAATTAAATAGTTCATAGGATTTTCTAGGTTTCAGCTATTATCAGAAAGTATTTAAGGTACCTCACAAAATATGATTGGCAGAGAGGCTATACTTTTTATGGCCAAGATTTTTTAAAAGTGGCTAATGATTTTAAATACTGACTTGAGATACCTTACAAGAGGCTGGATGCTCAGCACTTTCTGAAAATCAGACCATGTTAAAGGGTCCCAACTTAAGCACCTCATAATTGAGGTACCCAAATCAGCCATTTGTGGAGTCAAGGCCTAAGATCCTAGGTTTAACGTAAATCTCCCCACTGTATTTTCCACTGAATGCATCCGATGAAGTGAGCTGTAGCTCACGAAAGCTTATGCTCAAATAAATTTGTTAGTTTCTCAGGTGCCACAAGTACTCCTTTTCTTTTTGCGAATACAGACTAACTCGGCTGCTACTCTGAAACAAGTAAATCTTTTTGTGATCTTTGTTTATGTGTGCATGACCCGTGGATGTTGTTCTATTGTGTTTCCTTAGTACCTTTCAGGCTTGATCTGAACTGTTTGAAGCCATTCATATGAATGCAAAATCCTTTGTCTGGATGCTATTTCACTCTGCTACTTTGGTACAGCATTGACTTGTGCTGAATAGTAAATACTCTAAACTGGCTTTTACCAGACAAATGTAACATCTGATTGTAAAGGGATATAATCAAGTACTCTGAAGTTTATGTTATGGAGACATAATAGTAACTAGCTTTCCATTTATGTAATATATTTTGGACTCCATCGTGAGAAAACACCACAGGAGCCATTTTCACTGTTCAACAATGGTGTGGCTGGAATTTTGTTAGAGCCAGAAGGGTTTTTGGTTTACTTTCATTCTACCATAACTCAAAAGTGGCTAAAGAAATTCTTTAACTTAATAATAATAATAATTAAAAAAAGTTGTTCTGAACAGTGACCAAGAAAGAGAAAAATTAGAGCCCGAAAGGTACATGTTTCAAAAAGCTGTGAATGTATGAAAATGGAGAGTATAATGGGAAAATGTTTAATTCTTATTCTACTACTACTAATAATAATAATCTTATATAGAGTTTCATCAGTAGATCTCAAAGAACTTTACAAAGCATCATTATCCCCATTTTACAGATGGGGAAACTGAGGCATAGAGGTAAGTGGCCAGCAGGCCAATAGAGTTCAGGTCTCCTGAGTTCCAGTCCAGTGCTCTATCCACTATAGCGACAGTTACTTGTAATGACCAGTAGGCTAGCCCGTCTGCCTAGCATGGTTGTGCTTTACTAGTCTTTAATCAGAATCATCACACAGACAGCAAGGAGGGAAGAATTTAGTTCCATTATACAACCACACACTGTTTAGTAAAATGATTTACAGCTACTGTAATGTTTGTTGAGCCTCTGCTTCCATTTCAATTTTAGGGTGCAAAGATAGACATTTGATACTCTGTCTGAACACTTTCTTTTCTCTAGATGTCCGATTACTGCTTAACAATGACAATCTTCTCAGGGAAGGGGCGGCACAGTAAGTGTTGTTTAAAACAGGTTTCAGAACATTTTAAGGAAGTGTATAAGCTTGTGTTTTTTCAGTCTAATGACATAATGATGTGAATTGCGATCAATTGTAGTGTTGGTGGAGGGGGCGATGTACTGTAATTTCCCCCTTCCAATCAAAACACCTGGAAAGGAAGGTCATCTCCCAAAAGTCTAAGCAGAACTATCTTTGTTTTAATAGAATCTAAACAAATGAGGAGAGCCAACATATATATATATTGTAACCTTTTAGCATCTAAGGAATGATTCATCTTTGTTCAAACCGCCAGAGGACTGGTACCTGTCACGCTGTCTGGAGTGGCTCACAATCATGAATGCCATCCTCAGGGCGGGCAGGTGTCAAGAAGCAGAGCCAAGACCCCAAACTAGTTATATGGTCTATAATTGGCTTTCACCAACCCGGTAACAAGTGTGAATTCCTGAAGCACAACAACAGTCGTACTGTGGCATCACAGACAGTCCCCTTGGGCACGCCAGTAAGCTGGACGGAGGGCTTGGGACACGTACAGTGCTGCAGCTAAAGCACTGTAACACTTTAGTGAAGATATTACTACGCCAAAGGGAGAGGCGGTAGTTATGTGGATGGGAGAAGCTCTCCTGTTAACCTAGCACTGTCTCACCTAACACCGGGGGCTAGGTTGGTATATCTACGTTGCTCAGGGTGTGGATTTTTCACACCCCATAACAACGTAGTTACACCGTTGGGAGTTTGTAGTGTAGATCTGGCCTTAGTGATAGTTGGTTGCTCTATACCAAAGATCTCAAAATATTCATGTTGCTCCCATCACAGGAAACTAGTCATTTACCCCAGGTCAAGTCATACCTTAGATATCACACCAAAAAATATTCCCAAGGCCACTGTCTATGAAAGTATTAAATATGGACATTTTCTCTGTACTGGTATTTCTATTCATTAGTCCCTCAGTGAAAATATAAATAATAAAGATTGCACAGTTAAAGCTTACCTTTTTTTCCATTATTAACAGTGCATTTGCCCAGTATAACATGGATCAGTTCACTCCGGTGAAGATCGAGGGGTATGATGATCAGGTAAGACGAAGTTTTGCTGCCTGTCTTTGCAGGTTTTCATATTGGTATCCATCACTGCAGGTATTACGATGGCCTTCCATACTGAGCTGGGTGGGAAGTTGTGGTTAGGTTGAAAATATGATCATCTGATCACCTAACATTTTTCTTTGCACTCAGTACTTAGCAAACTTCTCTCCTTACAGAAAAGCCTCCGACTGACCATGGTCTCTATTGCTAACGAAATTCAGTACTTCTTCCTTAGGCACAGTTCCCTGCTAAAGCCAGTGGAAGTCTTGCCTGAGGCAGAGCGAGCAAAGAATGCTTTTCTTTTAGGGCTGTTTAGCAGCTCTCAGATGCTGCATACTCCCAGCTCCCATTGGTTTCAATATCAGGCTCTTAAAAAATAGCATATGTTTTGTTTTCCATTTCCATCTATACCAAACCCCTCCTTATCCAATTATTCCAAATATATTGGCTCTCCCATTATATCATTTCAGCCTTTCTGCATTCCCTTCTCCTGTATAAAATCACAAACTAAAGAACTTCCCATTTGCCTCCAAAAGATGATCTGGGAATTTTTTTGCCTCTTGATACTTACAGACTGAAGTTTCACGAAGGGTACAATTAATTTCCATTTTTCAGAGGCAGAAAGTGGGCCCTGTTGGAGACTGAAAGCAGGCTTGGCTGCCTCTGGTTTCTGAGCTCAGTACTGATACAGGAACTGCATCCCAGTGTCCACTTGTGAAAGAGGGTTCGGTCAAGTGGTGCAGGCATGGGAAGTATAACAGTACTAGGCTGCCAACAGAAGCAGATTTGACAGAAGCTGTACAACCTGTGAGAAAGAGGTTTGGCTCTTCTGCTTGGTCTGGCTTCTGAGATGACTGATCTTCTGGTGAGGCAGGGAATGCCCTGTTGTGCTGTTCAAGACCATTCACCCTAGCCTAAACCTGATACATAGTGAAGTAACCACATTTACTCTCCCTCCTTGATCAGAGGAGGAGTTGCTGCAACATACAGGCTTATGGAAGGAAGAAGAGAGAGGAAAATGATGGAACCCTGAGGTACACCCACCCTTCTCTCTAGGAAGGAGAAAGAAATGGGGCTTGAGTTATCCTATTAGAGTTTGACAGAAGCAGAATAATTGATGTTTGTATTTCGTACAAAGGATCCCAAAAAACGTTGTAAGCATTCTATAAACAACATCAGTGAATGCAGCCATCTTTGGGCTGGATAGCTACAACATAACCATGGTGAGAGGGAAAGTTTCTCCAAGGACCTCAGAGCAAACCCCAAATCATTAAGTGAACCACAGAACCATTAATGTCCTTGCAAAGGAGAGGGCACTTCAGATCATAAGGTTTCATCTGAAACAAATAGTGCCTTGGGGTGAAATTGAGCAAACTTGCGCTCAAGAGCCCCAGAAGAGCAAAATGAGATTTAAATCAGCATAAGGAAGCGCTTTGATCTTTCCCTTTATTTTTCAGGTCTTAATTACAGAACACGGTGACCTGGGCAATGGCAGATTTTTGGATCCAAGGAACAAACTTTCCTTTAAGTTTGATCATTTAAGGAAAGAAGCAGGCGACCCCCACCCTGAGGACACAGAAGCTGCTCTAAAGCCCTGGAGAGATGCCTGTGACAGTGTGCTGAGGGCATATGTGAAAGAGCACTATCCCAATGGCGTTTGTACTGTTAAGTACCTGCCTTATTTCATTGATGGGTCTTTGCCCCAGGCCTGTGAGCCCCACGGGAGACTTTGTACTGCATTTTGAGCTCGCATCTTCATTAGTTTCAGAGTAGCAGCCGTGTTAGTCTGTATCTGCAAAAAGAACAGGAGTACTTTTGGCACCTTGGAGACTAACAAATTTATTTGAGCATAAGCTTTCGTGAGCTCACGAAAGCTTATGCTCAAATAAATTTGTTAGTCTCTAAGGTGCCACAGGTACTCCTTATCTTCATTAGTGTCTGTCTTGTAGGTCCTTATTCTTGTACAGCAAAGACAGGAGGGTTCCGAGATTTTGTGTGCACATTCATATCGTCTGTAAACTAGTGGCAAAATGTTTCCCTTAATTACCTCAATCACCTGTGGGTAAATATGCACTAATGCACCTGGCAGCCCTCTCCAGTGTTAAGCTGACCAGGAAAGGGAAGTAATGTGTACATGCATAGACAAGGTGTACGTGCACGGTCTGCGTGCTCTCAGCGCTGTGATATAGCAGGATATTGAAGCTCCATCTAGTGTTACCGGGATTAGGACCACAAAGCTTGTGTAATACACACAGCAGGAACATGGCACTATGATGCTTATTTTTCATTTCTTTATGAATTCAGGTTTACGGCAAGACTGTAGATGGACAGCAGACAATTATTGCCTGTATTGAGAGCCACCAGTTTCAGCCCAAAAACTTCTGGTAAGAATATTTTAAAGTATTCACACTCCTTCCTTTTCTAGCCCTTTGAGCACAAGCAGTAGGCTGATCCAGAACAAGTGCTCTGCTTCCTCTCTTGCCCACTTCCTGATAACTTCTGCTTCTGGCCTGCCTCCCTGGCAGGCTGTATGAAATTGCTCTGAGAGAGGCCCCTGTGCTGCTCCATGAACCAGCCAGTGAAAAAGGCACTAGTGAAGCCAGGGAGCTGTAGCCCTCATTGTTTCGGAGCCCAAGCTGTACTGGTGCATCATTGCCTTGAACTGCACTGCACCAAGGGAACGAGGTGCCCAGTGAGGCCTTTGAATATGGCCACAGGGCGCGGGGAGAAGAGCAGAGGCAGCACGCTGGGCTCTTTCCCAGTCCGTTTGTGCTTTGATTCTTTTTAGGAATGGCCGTTGGAGATCAGAGTGGAAATTTACCATCACGCCCCCTGCGGCTCAGGTGGTTGCAGTGCTGAAGATCCAGGTTAGTTACACTGCTCAGCAACAATCACATCGATTGCATTGCTGTTTCTCAAGGGGTTCTTGTGGATTTGACTCAAAAAGTAAATCCTTAGGTGTCCACAAAGATGCCATTTTAAACTACGACACTTCACGACTGCTGAATTGTGCATCGGCTGTATGAAATGCTAAAGAAATGGAATCTTTTGAAAGTTATAATAGCTAAAGTCTGGCCTGACGGTTTAGTGTTAGTGGATTGTATTACCATGTGGATCCAAGCTCTGCACTTCACTTCTGGTCCCTGCTAACCAGGAGTAAGCCTACAAGTTGTCCAGTGAACCCTTTATTGCCTGCTCTCATCCCAGCGGTAATGAGTGTTTACTGCATTAGCATAATATTGAAAGGTCCTGGCTGAGAATAAGATCCCTTGGAAAATCCATCCAGCCTTGGTTAGTCTCCACTGGAGACTGAGAAACCTGTCACAATATTGTTGTTGTGAGTTTCTCCTGGTCTTTGGCCGCATCTGTGGACAGCACCTAGCATAATGGAGGTCTGGCTCGGTTGGGGCCTCTAGGTATTACCACAATATAATGTGAATTATAAACTGTTCTTGTTCTTTCTTTGTGCAGGTTCATTACTATGAAGATGGCAACGTGCAGCTAGTTAGCCATAAAGACATCCAAGACTCTCTAACGGTTTCAGTGAGTATGGAGAATTTACAACATTTCAGCAGCTCTTTTGTGTTGATTTATGTCCCCAAAGGCAGCTTTACTCTCAAATATGACTCCACTCTTGTGTCACTTACTGTAAAGGCTTTTGATCAAATTATAGGCTGACCAGTCAATGAGCAGGAACACATACAGGGGCATGTGGGAAACCCAGCTTCTTACACTGCTTGTAGACTAAAGACTGTAGTGAGAGGCACGCTGCAGGGTGTTAGTTGTATGCTCTTCAAGTTTAGAGTAGGGGTCACGTATGCCTTGGGGGAAACTAGTTGCCTTCTCTTCCCTATGGGAGGAAAAGGGAGAATTTGAACCAAAATACAACAGCACATTTCTGAAAAATCTTGATTCTTCAGCACCAAGGTCAGGCAAATGTAGTTGCAACAAGTGCTTGGGAGTCCTCAGAAGAGAAGGTAACTTTATTCTTGTAATGACAATTAGGCTGGAAGAAAAAGGCGGTCAGTAGTGTCTGCTCACAAGTTTGTTCTGTATCGAGAATGCCCAGTTCTCTTTTGCTCACTAGAGGGCAGCCCTGTCTTTCAGTTGTTTAATGTCAGCTTCACTTACCTCTCTTCCCTGCTGCACCCTGCTGAGCAGCAGCCCAGTTACTAATGGGTACTGGCCCGATGTAGGTCGGAAACTGTCAGCTTTCTTTCCCTAATCACCGATGAGCTAAGTATTTACAGAATTTCATTCTAGAAGGAAACCCATTTAATAGATTTTTATATTCAGCCTTTTGATTGAACTTGAAAGTAAATTTCATTCCTCTTACTCTGTAGAATGATGTCCAAACAGCCAAGGAATTTATTAAAATCATAGAACATGCGGAAAATGAGTATCAGGTAAGAGAATTTAGCAGGGATCCATGGGATTCCATTAGGCTTGTTTATTTTCATGGATATTTTAAAAGCTATTTCCCTCTATTTACAAACAATCAGAACATGAGAGATTAATGCTCTAGTTTTGTTCCGCCCCTTGTCCTTTCTTCTCTACCTTCTGTTTCTAGTTTCATAGTCAGTTTATCTGATTTTGATTGTAAATTCTTTGGAGCAGGGACAGTAGTTTATCTGTAAGCCACCAGGCGCAGTTACGGGGCTATATAAGTGTTTAAAAACAAATGAAATAAAGTCAGCAGTTTAGGATATTAACAAGAAAACTGGAGCGGGGCCTGGAAGGTGCAAAGTCACTGATTCCAATTCATGAGAAGATCACACTGGATAGACCTGTTGGCAAGCTCAGCAGAAAGGCCAGGGAGCAGATGAGTCAGGGAGCCTGAACTCACCTCTCCACCTCCCTGTGACTAAGGCTATGGCTACCCTGGCACTTCACAGCGCTGCAACTTTCTCGCTCGGGGTGTGAAAAAACACACCCCTGAGCACTGCAAGTGACAGCACTGTAAAGCGCCAGTGTAAACAGTGCCCCAGCGCTGGGAGCTGTGCTAATCCCCTCGTGGAGGTGGAGAACCAGGAGCGCTGGGAGAGCTGTCTCCCAGCCCTCGGCGCTAATCCCCTTGTGGAGGTGGAGTACCAGGAGCGCTGGGAGAGCTCTCTCCCAGCCCTCGGCGCTGATTCCCTCGTGGAGGTGGAGTACCAGGAGCGCTGGGAGAGCTCTCTCCCAGCCCTCGGCGCTAATCCCCTCGTGGAGGTGGAGTACCAGGAGCACTGGGAGAGCTCTCTCCCAGCCCTCGGCGCTAATCCCCTCGTGGAGGTGGAGAACCAGGAGCGCTGGAGAGCTCTCTCCCAGCCCTCGGCGCTGATCCCCTCGTGGAGGTGGAGAACCAGGAGCGCTGGAGAGCTCTCTCCCAGCCCTCGGCGCTGATCCCCTCGTGGAGGTGGAGTACCAGGAGCGCTGGAGAGCTCTCTCCCAGCCCTCGGCGCTGATTCCCTCGTGGAGGTGGAGAACCAGGAGCGCTGGAGAGCTCTCTCCCAGCCCTCGGCGCTGATCCCCTCGTGGAGGTGGAGTACCAGGAGCGCTGGGAGAGCTCTCTCCCAGCCCTCGGCGCTAATCCCCTCGCGGAGGCGGAGAACCAGGAGCGCTGGGAGAGCTCTCTCCCAGCCCTCGGTGCTAATCCCCTCGCGGAGGCGGAGAACCAGGAGCGCTGGGAGACGTCTCTCCCACCGCTGGCGCACGACCACACTCGCACTTCAAAGCGGTGCCGTGGGAGCGCTCCCCAGTTTCGAGTGTAGCCATGCCCTAAGAGCCTTTGCTAAGGAAAGGTCTGCTACAGCTTCCCATGCAGTGCTTGTTCTGTGCGTAAGAAGGGGCCTTACCACAAGGCCTTTTGCAAATAAATTCACGGGAGAAGAAGGCAAGAGAGACCCTTTCTCAACACACACACACTCACTCTCTTCCCCCCCCCCCCCCCCCCCCGCTAAGTTTGCTTTATCAGTTAGTTGGTAACTAGCATGCCTGGCTTTAATACTGAGTAAAGCTTTTTGAAAGCATCCATCCTCCTGCTCAGACAAACACTTTCAATGTGGTTGCTCTTGCAGACGGCAATCAGTGAAAACTATCAGACTATGTCCGACACCACGTTCAAAGCCTTGCGTCGGCAGCTGCCCGTCACTCGCACCAAGATTGACTGGAACAAAATCCTCAGCTACAAGATTGGAAAAGAAATGCAAAATGCTTAAGGGAGAACTGATGAGATTGATGAAACGGTAGCATACAAAAACCTAAATGTGGTTGTATGCCAAGTAGGTGGTTTCCAAACCAGTGTGGCATTTTGCTAGGGCTTTCAAAGTTAACAAGTTTTCTAGCCTCAAGAAAAACTATTGAACAAATTGCATTCTCTTTGTGTTTTGTGTTCCCTACCATATAAACTTCCTGTTACTGCATTTACTGGTAGGTCATTTGAATTAAACCACATTAATGGTTCAATTATATAGTTCTGTTTGGGAGTCACTGTAATTGTACTGGTTGGAAAATTTCCTAGCCCTGAAAGCCCCTTTATAAATACAGGCCGATGGTGTTGCGAGTATTTTCCCTGCACCCTTATACAGCACTCCAGGTACTTCAGTAAGTTTCAGATCTGGTAACAGCTCACGCTGCTGCGCTGCAAGCTGTAAGAAATGCAAGAGAAGGCGCATCTCCCACACATGCCTGCTGCTGATCTCCACATAGCAATGGACCTATACGCTTAGATTTTAATATCTGGAATGAGTTTACATGATCCCTTACAGAAATCTCAAGAAGGCCAGATTTTTGTGTAAGTAATTTTTTTAAACCCAAAAATTCCATGTTCCCGCTAAGAGAACTTCTTTTTTTTTTTTTTTTTGGCTTTTCTTTTCCCTGGAAGTGTGGTTAACAGACATCTGCATTTTTACAGAACAGCTAATCCAGTTAGTTCTTTCTCTCTCTTTCTCCCCTTTTTTTTTATTTTTATTTTTAGTATTGTTAAATTTGTTAGTATTGTGACTGCTGAGACATTTTGTCTGGTTGGAGATGAAATATTAGAGTTAAAAATGCAAATGTCTAAGGAATAGTAGGTATGTTGTGCTTTAATGCTTTGTGGCAGGTTCCTAGAGTTTGTACCACAGGTGTATGAATGGATGGTGTATTAAACGATAAATAAAAGATTTGCACCGACGTGAGAGAAAATCACTTGCAATCTTTGTCTCTTTCTGTTGGGGCCAGTTTCTTCTTGTTATACTTGGAACGCTGGGATTAATATCTGCTTTTGAAAACTTGCTCTAAATTATTCCATTTTTCATAGAAGAGAAAACAGCTGAGTGATTGAGAAGCAGCTTCCCCCAAAAGAGAGGAGGACATTTTCTCTCTCTCTAAGGCCATGTCTACACTAGCACGTTTGTCAATATAACTGATATCACTCATAGGTGTGAATAAAACCACACCCTGGGCAACACAAGTTACCCCGACAGACGCACCGGTGTGGATAGTGCTATGTTGGCTGGAGACGTTCTCCTGCCAACGTAGCTACCGCCGCTCATTTGAGATGGTTTAATTATGTCGACAGGAGAGCTGTCTCCCATCGACATAGAGCGGCTTCACGAGCGATCTGACAGTGGCACAGCTGCATCGGTATGCTAGCTAGTGTAGACATGGCCTAAGAAACCAGAACATGGATGCACTGCTAAATGAACTCTGTACAGCTAATTCACTCTGCTTGGTTTTCACTTCGTCGTCCTTCCGCCTTTCCCAAGGTCGTCTTAAAGCTGTGTTCCTATTATTAAAAATGCAAAGAAAAATGGCAGGTTGTGCATTAAACATCAGGTTTGCTCAGTAATACCACAAAATAAGAGTGTCGGTGTTCCAGTCCTCGTGAGAAGTTTTGTCAGAATAAAATAGATTTGTATTTGCCATTCAGAATATCCATGCATTCATCCCTCACACATCCTGTGTGTCATCTGTTCCAGTAGAAATACACCAGTCTTTGTTCTAAAGCTACTTGTGTCTGTCCTTTATGATCTTTGATATTTATGCCTAATCAAAATACAGTTACCTGCTAGAGGAACTCAGCTCTGCAGCCTGCTATAATGATGCATATCCTGACATGAGTAGTTTGGGGTAGCAACAGTGAGGGCAGTACTAGACACTAGGCTACCAGCAATTTTTCCACCATCTCACATAAACCAGCTTAGAATTGGAGTCCTGAACTGAAAGCTGCTATATTCACATGCCTGTGAGGACTGCAAAACAATCTCTCCTATTCCAGTATTACACACGGGGCTTATACCGTCTGTCCCTGTAGTACCTTGATATGTTATATGGTATCCACCAAACTCTCAGTAACTCATGCGGTAGTGTATCACGGCTGCAGCTAACACCTGGGAACAATCAGAGTTCTGTCAGATACCTTAGGGTACGAACAGGAATAATACACATTGTGCATATCTGCACCCTGATTGGTTGTTTTACGGGCTGTTGGCATATCCATTGCAATGAACTGTGTAAGCCAGTTACCTGCTGATTTGCTCTTTTAAATAACCTTCAAACGACATGTGATGATATCCACCAGTATTAATGTAACAAAGTTTCAAGATCAAACATTTGCGTCAGGGAATTCCGAAAGGTTAAGATTGTGCCGTTAACTCAGTCGGGTTATGCGTGCACAGTATTTCCTAATCCTCTTTCCCTCTTCAGTATAAGCCTTAACGTATTGCACTTTAAGAATGTATGCCAACAAAACACACAGTAGGATACTGTGAAAGCTTGTCGCTTTCATCAACTGAAGTTGGTCCAATAAAATAGGGGTGCCCAACCTACAGCCCATGGGCCATATAGGGCCCACCAGAGCATTTCATAAGGCCCACAGCAGGGCTCAGGCTGTCAGCCCCTGACAGAGAATCTGTTTGTCCCACACAAGGTTGTGCTTTGGTTTATGTGGCCCACTCGTGTAATAAAGTTTGGCACCACTGCACTAAAAGATATTGCCTCACCCACCTTGTGGTCTCTAACATAATGTGATTGACAGTAACTTGCGAGGGTGCTCCGAGCAGAGCTGTGAGCAAGAAATCTGGGTTCGGTTCCTAGCTCTGCTGCTGCTCTCCCATGTGACTTTGGGTAAATTGCTTCCTTGCTCTGCCTCCATTTCCCTAATTTTTAAAACAAACAATGGAAACTTACCAACTATCTCAGAGGGGTATGTTGACACTTGACCATCTGACTGCAGTAGCGTCTAAGGACCTGATCGAAACCTCACTGGACAATGCACTGTTCAAATAAGCAACAGAGACTCCCTGTACTAGTGAGTTCACAAGCTAGGGCCTTGTCAGTGTTACAAGCTTAACTAAAATGGATTTTAAAAAATTAAAAAAACTGGTATAATTGATTTAATTAAGGATGGTAAGGAACCTGCTTGTGCTAACTCAGTATAACCCACATTTCAATTGATGTCAGAGTCTCCATACAGAAGGTTTGCACTAGTCTAACTAAGGGCTTGTCTGCACTTGGAAGTTAATGAGTAAGGTAGGGTGTGAATTTAAAGTGCAATAGCTGTTCCTGAAGAATGCCATGTGTGGACAGTCTTTGAAAGCATAAGTGGGTTAAGCTAAACAGGAACAAAAAGCACTTTTATTCTAGAATAAGGGTATCCACACATGGAGTTAATCACAAATGTCTCCTTAGGTAGACAAGCCCTAAATCAACTAAAACTCCACTGTTCGTTAAAGGTTTCAGAGTAACAGCCGTGTTAGTCTGTATTCGCAAAAAGAAAAGGAGTACTTGTGGCACCTTAGAGACTAACCAATTTATTTGAGCATGAGCTTTCGTGAGCTACAGCTCACTTCATCAGATGCATACCGTGGAAACTGCAGCAGACTTTATATATACACAGAGAATATGAAACAATACCTCCTCCCACCCCACTGTCCTGCTGGTAATAGCTTATCTAAAGTGAGCAACAGGTTAGGCCATTTCCAGCACAAATCCAGGTTTTCTCACCCTCCACCCCCCCACACAAATTCACTCTCCTGCTGGTGATAGCCCATCCAAAGTGACAACTCTTTACACAATGTGCATGATAATGAAGTTAGGCCATTTCCTGCACAAATCCAGGTTCTCTCACTCCCTCACCCCCCTCCAAAAACCCACCCCCATACACACACAGACTCACTCTCCTGCTGGTAATAGCTCATCCAAACTGACCACTCTCCAAGTTTAAAACCAAGTTAAACCAGAACATCTGGGGGGGGGGGGTAGGAAAAAACAAGAGGAAATAGGCTACCTTGCATAATGACTTAGCCACTCCCAGTCTCTATTTAAGCCTAAATTAATAGTATCCAATTTGCAAATGAATTCCAATTCAGCAGTTTCTCGCTGGAGTCTGGATTTGAAGTTTCTTTGTTTTAAGATAGCGACCTTCATGTCTGTGATTGCGTGACCAGAGAGATTGAAGTGTTCTCCGACTGGTTTATGAATGTTATAATTCTTGACATCTGATTTGTGTCCATTTATTCTTTTACGTAGAGACTGTCCAGTTTGACCAATGTACATGGCAGAGGGGCATTGCTGGCACATGATGGCATAAATCACATTGGTGGATGTGCAGGTGAACGAGCCTCTGATAGTGTGGCTGATGTTATTAGGCCCTGTGATGGTGTCCCCTGAATAGATATGTGGGCACAATTGGCAACGGGCTTTGTTGCAAGGATAAGTTCCTGGGTTAGTGGTTCTGTTGTGTGGTATGTGGTTGTTGGTGAGTATTTGCTTCAGGTTGCGGGGCTGTCTGTAGGCAAGGACTGGCCTGTCTCCCAAGATTTGTGAGAGTGTTGGGTCATCCTTTAGGATAGGTTGTAGATCCTTAATAATGCGTTGGAGGGGTTTTAGTTGGGGGCTGAAGGTGACGGCTAGTGGAGTTCTGTTATTTTCTTTGTTAGGCCTGTCCTGTAGTAGGTAACTTCTGGGAACTCTTCTGGCTCTATCAATCTGTTTCTTTACTTCCGCAGGTGGGTATTGTAGTTGTAAGAAAGCTTGACAGAGATCTTGTAGGTGTTTGTCTCTGTCTGAGGGGTTGGAGCAAATGCGGTTGTATCGCAGAGCTTGGCTGTAGACGATGGATCGTGTGGTGTGGTCAGGGTGAAAGCTGGAGGCATGCAGGTAGGAATAGCGGTCAGTAGGTTTCCGGTATAGGGTGTTTGTTAAACTGGTTTGTTAAACTGGTGCCACTTGTAAAATAGACAAAGCCTTAGACTGAGACAATATGCAGCAGTTGAGTAAATCATCTGTGGGTGGGGAGGACAAAGGTAAAGATGTTTGCATAAATGGTAGGCCAGCATCTCAGTTGCCACAATGTTAGCAAAGCATTTGAGGTGGTTGGGTGGAAGGTGCTGAATTACAAAGTGTTCTCAATGAACCTATTAACATTCAGCATTCCTTCCTTGCATTGCTCTGATGTTCCCATAACCCCCCACCCGCATATTCCCTTTCTAATCAAGTAGCTGAATGCCAGTGCTGTCCACTTTGATGACCGTAACCTGGGTTCGGTCATTCAGGGGCTCTTGTAAGAAGTTAGTCCTGCTTCCTGGACAGTAAGGTTCTGTTACAGCAGGCTCATTTTGTGAGAAAATTTCTCAGAACAGCTTTCAGCGGCAGCGCTAGGAGCCACCTGGACCCCTGTCTTACCATTGCCAGTGCTGGGGGAGCTGCACCAGAGGCATGGAGGGAGAGGAAAGGGCTAGTGCTAATCAAGTCATAACCCAAGTTAAACCCCAAACCACACCTACGAGAGTGAGTCAATTACACACAAGCCAGTTTATGGAGAGACATGGTCATAACAAACCTTCAGCACCACAGTCTCTCTAAATCACGCCCTTTGCTGACCCATGAGCCCACCAGCCCTCTCCCACTTACTGGGAGTTTGCAGTGCTCCCCGAAGGACTTTTCCTCCAGTGACTCCTGAAAAGGAATAAATGGCATTACACCCCATGCCTGGGGACCTATGGTAGTTGGCCCGAAAATCTGAATATATTACAATCTTCCAGTAGTATTTGAGCCTTATCCACACCCCCGACTCCCTCTGGGGCTGGGAAGTACCATGTCCCTGGTGTACAAGTAGGAAACTGAGGCACAGAAAGGCAAAGGGACTTGCCCAAAATCACACTATGAACAAGTGACAGAGCTGGGCATATGACCCTTAGCTCCCAGAAAAAAATGCCTTCTCCATGCGGCCATCCTTCCGTGCTGTGTGCAGGGGGCTCGATCAATCCCTCCTCTGTCCCCCCTGGCCTGGCTGCCTTTCCCAGAATGAAAATAGCAGCGACCTAGGTCATAACTGTTCACCCTGAAGAACGGCCCCTCCATGGGCAGCCAGTTCTCCGGGCCCCGGGCAGCAGGAACGTCCCTGGCCCGGGTCTCTCCCTCCCCACCGCAATTTAAAGCGGCCGGGGGGGGTCCACACACCACCAGCCGGACCAGACTGGAGAGGCTGCTGCCTGCTCGCTCCATGTGGCTGCCGGCCAGGGGCATCGGGGTCGGGGTCTCTGCGCTGTTCCTGCCCCAGGCGCCCCTGCAGCCAATGGGAAGCTGTGGGGGCAGTGCCTGGGGGGGAGCAGCACGTGGAGATCCCCGGCCCACCCTGCCTAGGAGCCCCGGTAAGCGCCACACCTCTGACCCTCTCGCAGAGCCTACACCTCCCACCCCCCTCGCATCCCCCACCCCCTCCCAGAGCTTGCACCCCTTCCCACCACCCCCCTCCTGTCCCCAAACTCCCTCCCAGAGCCTGCACCCCTCAACCCCTCCTCCTGCACCCCCTGCCCCAGCCCAGAGCCTGCACCCCAGACCTCCTCCCCCGACCCAAACTCCCTCCTAGACCCTGGGGTGGGCTCTGGGCATTCTGGGCACCACCAAAATTTCTACAAACCTGCCGCCCCTGTCCTCTCCCTAGGCACAAAATCAGCCTCCTGCCTGCAAGCAAAGGGATCTGCTGCCTGGCCTCTTCCTCTGCTGCCCCTTCCCCGTCCTTCTTCTGAGCCAGGATAACTTCCGTTTCTCTGAGGCAGGGAGCCATCAGCTAGTTTACTCACTTGACTTGCCCAGCCAGTGACTGAGTCACCAGCCTGTTGATTAGGGCGCAGCCAGGCTGTGATAGAGGGTTTTAATTTTTCAAAGGCACAGATCATTCTGTGCTGGGGAGTCAAAACTGCAGAGCTGTAAGACAAGCGCAATGCCAGCTGGGGGAGGCTCAAAAGTTGAGGCTCACTCTGCCAAGAGCCCCAGAACAGCAAACATAGGCCAAGTTCTGCCCTGTCAAGCCAGAGTTATTTCAGTGAAATCGCTGGGGTAGCAGGGTGGCATAGAGCCCTTGCACTCTGATCCTGCACACGCTCACGAGGAATGGAATGACTCCCATGCATTACGGTCAACACCTGAATAAGTATTTGCAGGGTCTGGGTCCAACTGCTTAAACGTCAAATCTGTATCTAGTGCCCAGGGTATCTATCAGAACCTGTGATTACAAAGCTGCAGAATGGAGGAGAGGTAGTATGGTCTAATGGCTGGAAGACTGGACTGGGAGTCAGGAGACCAGGGCTATCACTGGCCCAGGCTCTGATCCTGGCTCTGCCACTCACCTGCTGGGACACCTGGGGCTAGTCACTTCCCCACGTCGTGCCTCGGTTTCCACATTTGTAAAATGAGGATAATGATACTGCCCTCCTCCATGAAGTGTTTTGAGAGCCACTGATGGAAAGTGGAATACAACAGCTCGGGATGCACTTAGGTGCACAGGAGCAAGCATTGGGGTAGTTAAACTTGGTATGCTATCGAAATAAATTTACAAACATTCTTGGACTGACTCATGGCCAGCAAGATCCAGGTGACTTCCGTCCCAGTGCAGATATTCTTAGCACTTCCACGCTAATACGACAGACGGAGCTAGTTCCGCAGAGTCAGAGCAGCCTGTCTGGAGATATAAAAGGATGCTAGGGGACAGCAGCATCTCCAGACTATAACTGAGCAAAAGGAAAGCTAGCCGGAGCCGAAACACACTGTGCCAGGCTGACTAGCAGCCATTATACCCTGGCATCCTGTGGCCACCATAGAGAGGAGATTTCTCCTTGAGACACCAGGGGACCCATTTTCAGAATTCAGGCATTTGCAGAGGTGGCTCAGCCGATGGGGAGAGCAGAGGCGAAGAAGGGGGAAGTAACCCAGCCAAGGTCATCCAGGGAGCAGCCAGCGGCAGAGCTGGGAGGAGAACCCAGCTTCCCCATTACCTCCACTCCCCCCACAACGAGCCCACATCAGCTCTGGGCAGGATTGCGCAGTGCAATATTCGCAGGACAGGAGACTCGACTAGTGCAGACCACTGCCGCACATCCCCCCAACAACACCGGCTGCCGTGAGCCCATGGGCCCTGCCCTCTGCCCTCTGCACTGGCTTCCACAGAATACCCAGTTTAGGCCAAGGACTTTGTCCTAATGGTCAGGGCGCTCTGCAGCCTGAGCCCTGCGTAGCTAAAAGAGCCTAAAGCGCCGGGACAAAGGCCCTGGTTGAAAATTCACCCCTCTGGCACAGCAGAGCCCTCACTAATAAGGGAAAAGCTCACTGGGGGGGACTTCCTTGGGGGGCTGCCAGAGACCGTGGCATGATCTCCCCCATGAACCAAGGCCCATCCCAAATGCCTCACCTGCTGCTCCAAGGACAGGCCCATTGCTTTGACCTGCCTTTTCCAAAATAAACAGAGTAACCTGTATAACATGAATATGAAACAAACCAACAAGCTCCGAAAGGAGCCCCTGGCCTGCATGCAGCCCTCTGCCCCAGGGCAGGCTGACAGCCAACAGGTGCCTCAGGCACGGGAGCTGGTGTGAGTCCCTGCAGAGAGCAGGCCAAAGCAGCATGGCGGGGCGGGTGCAGCTCTCAGAGGAAGGGGAGCGGTTCTGATTTTTATTCAGAGCTTCCACAGAAAACTTTGCCCAGTCTGGGCTGAGCCCTGCCAAGCACTTGCTCTCGCCCTGGCCCCAGGGTTGGGACTTTCTCAGAGCCCTTGAAGAGGAGGTTCCTGAGACTTCCCCCCCCTCCCCCGGGCATTTGCAGCTGCTGCTAGAGGGCCTGGCTCCCTGGACAGTGCTGTTCCCACCCCCAGCCCAGGCAGGGGCTGTCTCCAGGATGCACATAGCCTCTTTCACTTTCGTTTCAGCCTGCTGAGAGTTTGCTATCATCTTCCCTCTTTGATAAGCACTTTGCTGGCAGATTTCACAAGCAGAAGCCCTGGCCAGGAGCTGCTGAGCCAGGCCACCCCACAGGACAGGACAAGAAAAGGTCTGGGGGTGAGCAGCGGAGCCAGAGGAGATGCCCAAGTTCACCTTTCGGGAGAGGAGGGAGTTTGGGAATCAGTTTGTGCAGCTCCTAAAAGACACAGGCAGAGAAGCTGTGAGCAGCCGGGAGGCACTAAGGACCATCTACAATCAGGAGTTCAGGACCAGGTAACAGGCAGACCCACAGAGAGGGAGCGGGGTGCGGATGGCTGATTCCTCACTCCAAGAGCACCCCATTGTCCAGGCCTGTTGCTAGGGAGAACACCTTTCCTCGTCCACATTACCTGGGTCTGGGAGGATTTCTGCTTGGCATCCTGTGTGCAGGGGCTGGGGACAGCTGCAAGCCCCCCTGTATGGAGCATGGCCAGGTGGGATGGGGCCAGCAGGACAGGGGGAGGAAGTTTAACTTAAGGGCTGTGGCTGTTGGGAAGCCATCAAACTCCCAAGCAGGGAGAGGAGAGTCTGTGTCGCCCCAGACCAGGAAGGAAACGCACCCCACTCCACTGGGGCTTGCCATTCTGTTAAGATCAAATCCAGGGCAAACCATCTCTCCCCTGGCTGATGGGGTGCAGCCCGGGCCTGCCACAGACCCCGTCCCAAATCACTCGCTAAGTCAGGCCGGAGATGTGAGTGCCTCCATCCTGGCTGGGTGGCAGGAAACAGCATTGGCCGGGGAAGCCGGTCTTCTGCTCAGGCGGACGGCTGAACGGCTCCCTGCGTCCTGGTGTGAGGTACTGGGCCAGATCTTAAGTGACATACAAAATGGGCAATGACTGCCTAGGAAGGAGTACTGCAGAAAGGGATCTGAGGCCATTGTGGACCACAAACTAAATATGAGTCAGGGGTAGATCAGCACAGTGCCGCTGGCTTTGGCGCAGCTCCAGCCATTGACACAGATGAGGATCTGGCCCATGGCTGAACAACTCAACCCGCCAAGAGGGGCCCCTGCTTTGGAGCATTCCCCTGCCAGCACAACTAAGTCTGGCCCTGGGCACCTGACAGCCCCAGGTAATCACTGACGGGCCAGCCTGCCAAACTATCAGAAGGCAGCTACAAATACATACCCACAAATAAAATACCACCCTGACTTCCCCTTCCTGAGCACTTGGGGAGCCGGGAGAGGATGTTTTCCTGAGAGAGGGGCTCTATTCCAGCAGGAATGAACTCAGCTGTTCCTTGGCTGGTGTTCTACAGGGGCCAGAACAGATGCTCACCCAGGCCCATCTGGCCTTGGATTGAGGACTCTGGGTCCTGGGGCTAACTGCTGTGGGGCGGCCCTGTCATTGGGCCTTGGCTGGGAATGAAAGGAGCCCCCGCCAGCTCTCCTCTGCCCCCTCCCCAGCAGCCAGCAGGCTGAGACATGCAGCGCTGAGGGTCCTGCTCCATTCGGATTCAGAGCCGGATTCGACTCATCCCAGCAGTAGAGATGGGCCTTGGAACGGGATGGGGTGGGACAGACACACAAACACCTCCCAGCCCCCAGGGCTTTGGGGTGAGCATGGGCCTGTCCAGGGGGACTAGCACTAGCATGTGTAGTGACAAAGGGATGCCTCTGGCATCAGGGCACAGCGTGGGCAGGCAGCAGGCTCAGGACTGCTCATGGCTGCTGTGCAGCGACAGCCCTGCGCCATCCGGGCCGTGGGGCGTCTGCAGCAGGGGCAGCAGAGTCCAGTGCACACCAAGGCCAGGCGGAGGCAGGCCCCGGGGGCTCAGGCAGGAGCAGGTGGAAGTGTCCTGGGCAAACACTCCTCTGACCCCGCCAGGTAAGTGTTGGGCCTGCTGGGAGCTCTGCTCCGGTACCATCCCCTGCATGCCCAGGGCAGCAGGGCGTCTCTGTGGCCCTCGTGTACCGGCCGGCAGCCTTTGCTCCAGCTCTTCAGACCCGACTTTGCAAACACTGAGCAAAGCTGCCAGGCCAGCAGCCTCATGGTCCCCCACCCTGGCCTGCACACTATGGCAATTGGGGGCCCCCACCTTCCCCATCCCCAGAGTGGGGTCCTGCCCTGGGGGTGGGGGTTGGTCTGTTGAGACTGAGTCCATCCCGCACTCACCCCACAGGGGATCCTGTCCAACGGGGCTGGCCCAGCTCCCTGCTCCAGCCCATTGGCCCTCTCCACAATGTGTGGGCAGGGCCCTACCCCTGCGACCCCCGCCGCCTTCCTGGCTGGAAGGTGTGTGACACACGCCTGTGTACGCATGTCCCGCCCACTGGTCGGGGTCTCCCCTGAGATCCCCCTAGTGCACGTTGGCTGATCCGGCCTGACCCCATCCCCCGGGCAGGGATTACACCCTTTGCGCTCGGTCACACGGTGAATCGGTGTCGTTGCTGGGGAGAGAACCCCCAGGCTTTGCTCTAACCTCTAGCCGGGCTGAGGCTCAGTCTGCCCCCAGTGCTGCCAGGCTCACCCGGCCATAGCACGTTGAGGCTATCGCAGCACGAGCCCTGACCCCCAGGCCCTGGGCTTGTTTCCCGCTGGAGTTCCTTGTGTGCAGCTGGCTGCGGCTGGCTTTGCTGGCCAGCCCGTCGCTGCGTGAGCAGGGAATAGACCAGCCCTGCTCCCAGGCTATCACTGCGCTGTGGGCGGCAGCTGGATCTGCAGCTACTACTAACCCCCGACACTGTGAGCCCCGCCTGGGTTGCAGTTGCTGGGGACGGTCACCCCCCAGGGAAGATGCCAGGGCAGGGGAATGGCAGAGCTCGGGGTGCCCATGCTGCGTTCGAGCAATGCCCTGGGGCTCCTGCTGAGTTGCCCACATGGCAGGCGGCGGTATAGGATTTGGTTGGAGATGACGAAGAGATCCCCCCACTCTCTGCAGTCGGGGCCCCTCTCCCCAGAGCAGAGCACGGCCCTGCTGCTTCCCGGGTGGCAGTGGTACAGAGGGCCAGGGCTGACCCTAGCCCATCGCTCTCCTACCAGAGGAGCGGGGGAATGCTCCTCGCCCCAAACACTGGCATCTCCCTGCCCCTGCTCCTCTCCCTCCTGCATCCTGCCAGCTCAGTCCCTCCCTGGAGACGCACCCCGGGTCTGGGCATCCCGCAGTCACAGACTCTCCCGCTCTGTCATTTCTGCAGGAATGACACGAAGACACCCAACTTCTCCTCCATCCTGTTCACCCTGGGCCAGAGCGGCCGGGCCGAGGTCCGGGGAGACTTCGTGCGCTTCTGGAAGGTAGGTGCTGCCCACGCGGACCCCGGCAGGGCTGCTGCATCTCGGCTCCCCTGGCAGACGAGGGCCCGGTTGCCGAGGTCTGTTCCCAACATCCCTGCGCCCTCGGGGAGCCCTGGGGCTGGTGTCTCCTCCCTTGCTAGGGGCAGGACTGTTCCCTGCAGGCCAGAATCCAGGGCTGGGCGGGCTTGAAGTGGCTCAAGCGGTGGGGCTCCCCGTCCCTGGGCAGGCCGATGCACCTACAGCTCTCACTGCTGGGCCTGGCTGCATGTTGAATATGGGGGTGCGAACCGCCAAGCCCGCCACCATCAGCTGGTCCAGGGGAGTGCGCTCCAGCACAGCCCTGGCTCAGCCCTGGGGCCAGCCCCACTGAGCCCACAGGCTTTGTGAGTCCACTCTGCTCCCTGCCCCAGCTTCTCCGGGGCTGCCCCGCCACATGCTGGAAGCCTCCACTCCTCTGCCAGCTCCTACCCGCTGGACAATTGCTCTCCTTCCCCAGGTGAAAAAGAAAGTGAAGGTTACCAACCAGTACTGGACACCCAGGCCAGAGGAGCCCCCCACGGACAGCCAGGAGGCGGGCACTAATCAGTCTCCCCGCAGAGGACGTGCCAAGGAGAGGTACCAAAGCCCACCCAGGCACAGCCTGGAACCCCCCTCGCTGTAAGAGCAGCACGGGCCAAGGGGACAACGAGCCCCTAGGCAGGGGCAGCCCAGAGCAGGCTAAACGTTGGCAGCTCACAGGCTGTTCCTGGGCTCCCCTCCAAGCAGGACGGGGCAACTGGGGGGCCGGGGAAGAAGCAGGAGGGCTGAACAAGGAGTGCGTGCTCCGGCAGCTTTCGGCCCGCTCTGTGGGCCTGAGCCAAATGCCTCTGAAATCGACAGGAGTCTTTGCATCGAGGGCGTTGGCCCAGCCCCAGAGCCCCAGCAGGGTCTGGACCCCGAGGGACTCCGGCCCAGATTCTGTTATAATAAGAGGGAAGCGGCTCCTAGGGCAGCCCCGGCCCGAGGAGACGCAGGCCAGCTGGGACTGTACACGCACATCCAACCCGCACCCTCTGCCCTCAGAGCGGAGTTCATCGGTGGGAAACACAGGGTGGAGATTCTCTCAGAGCACGACCGGGGGAACGGGAGCATCCGCTTCCCTGTTACGCCCAATGAGGCCGCAACAGCCAGCATTTGGGTTCAGAACAACGGCACCGAGGATGTGATACTGCTAGGATACAGAGCGCTTCGGAAGCGGTGCGAGATCACCTTCCACGACGAGAGCAAGGTGACCAGACAGCAGCCCCGGGTGTTGCAGCCAGGTAAGAGAGTCCAGCTTCCCACAGGAGCAAGGTTCTCCTTCGCATCTGGTCCCACACTGACCTTCAGCAAAGCTGTGTGACTGAAACAGCCGCTGCATTCAAGCCAAGAGGTGGCTGCATCACAATAGTGGGCAGTGTATGGTCCTCCCTCTGTACCCCTTTCTCTGCATTGTCCTGGCTCCCCCATCTGGTGCACGCAGCTTTGGGGAAGCAAGCATGGTAGGTGCAGTTGCCAAGCCATCTGGGTATGTGGGTGAGGGTGGCACGTAGGGGTGTGGAAGGAGGAACTGCAGGCCTTGCTCTCACTCTGCCCTGCCAGTGGACATGGCAGCATAGAGAGCTTCTGAGCGCTCTTCTCCCAGCCGCCCCCCCCACACACACACTCATGGACAGCCGCCTTCCTGGATGTCTGAGTTAGCGTCAGAGACTTGGCAGAATGTTGCCGTGGGGTGAAATGCCCAGGGCCCCCTGGGAGGGTGAGGGAAGCACGTGGGGACCCCAGAAGGGGGAGCTCCCTGTTCACACATCTCCTTTGACTGCAGGGGACTCTTACTTGATCGAGGCGCGCTGCCTGACTCAGTACTATGGTTACTTCCCCGTCACCGTGCTGTTCGAGTTCACCAAGGAGCAGGACGGGCCCTTCAGCATCGGGCGATTCATCTCTGCCATAGCCAACAGCCGGCTGGCTGAGCAGCTGGGGCCCACGGCACCATACAGGCCTTACCAGGCCAACCTGAAGAAGACGGTCACGGTCACCACAGAGGATGGCGTCCCTCCTGACAGGTATGCAGGGGGAGAGTTGGGCCAGGCAGCTTGCACCCAGCATCGCTGGCTGAAGGGATGGATATTGGTGCAAAATTGGTTTGAAAACCATTCCCAGAGAGTAGTTATCAGTGGTTCAGTCATGCTGGAAGGGCATAATGAGTGGGGTTCCACAGGGATCAGTTCTGGGTCCTGTTCTGTTCAGTATCTTCATCAATGATTTAGATAATGGCATAGAGAATACACTTACAAAGTTTGCAGACGACACCAAGCTGGGGGAGGTTGCAAGTGCTTTGGAGGTTAGGATTAAACTTCAAAATGATCTGGACAAACTGGAGAAATGGTCTGAAGTAAATAGGATGAAATTCAATAAGGACAAATGTAAAGTACTCCACTTAGGAAGGAACAATCAGTTGCACACATACAAAATGGGCAATGACTGCCTAGGAAGGAGGACTGCGGAGAGGGATGTGGGGGTCATTGTGGAGCATAAGCTAAATATGAGGCAACAGTGTAAGTCTGTTCCAAAAAAAGCAAACATCATTCTGGGATGTATTAGCAGGAGTGTTGTAAGCAAGACACGAGACACAATTCTTCTGCTCTATTCCACACTGATTAGGCCTCAACCTGACTATTGTGTCCCGTTCTGGGCGCCACATTTCAGGAAAGATGTGGACAAATTGGAGAAAAAAAAAAGTGCAGAGAAGAGCAACAAAAATGATTAAAGGTCTAGAAAACATGAGCTATGAGGGAAGATTGATAAAATTGGGTTTGTTTAGTTTGGAAAAGAGAAGACTGAGAGGGGACATGATAACAGTTTTCAAGTACATAAAAGGTTGTTACAAGGAGGAGGGAGAAAAATAATTTTTCTTAACCTCTGAGCACAGGACAAGAAGCAATGGGCTTAAATTGCAGCAAGGGCGGTTTAGGTTGGACATTAGGAAAAACTTCCTAATTGTCAGGGTGGTTAAGCACTGGAATAAATTGCCTCGGGAAGTTGTGGAATCACCATTGCTGGAGATGTTTAAGAGCAGGTTGGACAAACACCTGTCAGGGATGGTCTAGGTAATACCTGGTCCTGCCATGAGTGCAGGGGACTGAACTAGATGACCTCTCTATCTTCCAGTCCTATGATTCTATGTGCAGCTGGGATCCAACCCCATTCCCTAGCCGGGGCGAAAGCACCTGCTGGGCTTTCATAGAGCCAAAGGGACCGTTGGCTCGTCTAGTCTGAGCCCCTGGATAGCACAGGCCTGCCCCTACCCCAGCAACCCCAGGGTGAGCCCAGTAACTTGTGTTTGGTTAGAGCATCTTCCAGTCAAGAGCTGGAGAATCCACCACATCCAGCGGCTGATCACCAGCTGTGTTACCCACTGGTACCTTGTTTCCAGTTGGAATTTGCCTGGCATCAGCTTCCAGCCATCGGTTCTTGTTCCACCTTTCTGTGCTAGATGAACGAGCCCTTTAGTTCCCGGTAGTTCCACCCCAGGGAGGTGACCCAGCCACCTCTCCATCTTCTGTGTGTGTGGGGAGGCAGCTGGCTGGAGACCCCAGCCACCCGGGTCCTGAGAGCCAGCATCCCCCTACCTGAGCCCCAGCGCTGGAGTCTGTCCTGCCGGCTGGGCAGGGCGAGGAGCTCATTCCCACAGAGCCCTGCAGTAACCCTGCATCTCGTCTGCCTAGCTCCCAGCACCCCGAGCTCGAGCAGGTGATCCCGCTGGACTTCTACAACTACCCAAAGGACCTGAAGGATACGGTCAGCGCTGAGCGCAGCAGGCTGCAGTGAGTGCTCGTGGGAGTGGGGGTGGGGGGATCATCCTGCTTACACCACACTGGTGGCCTCATTGCCCTCCCAAGGAAGAGCGCCTTGCCCCGCACAGCCATGGGGCCCAGCACCCCTTAGCCAGAAGCCCCCCTTAGGTGAGCTGCCCAGAAAGCAGGGCCCCAGGAGCAAGCTCAGTATCCCAGTGGTTCCTGGTGCTGGGGCCAGGCAGGGATTCCTTCTCCCAGACACTAAGCCACGGAGACACATGACAGCCTTTACTGCCACTGCTCGCTCCGCCCCTTGCCTCTGAGGCCCTGCCACGCTGCAGGGCACCTGGAGCTTGCTGCCTCGTCTGTCGTGCCACTAGTCCATCCCCGCTGTGCCCGGCGAGGTCAGGATAACCCCTGGCTGGCACTGGCCCTGCAGGAAGTCCCTGGCAGCCAAGCTTCAGTTTGAGAACTACCAGGAGACGTTCCGGCTGCTGCTGCACCTGGAGGAGCTCCAGATGGAGGTGGACATCCGGCGCTATGACATGCAGGATGCCCCGATGGTGAAGGACACGCAGAACAAGAGGCTGCTCAGCCTGGAGGTGAGAGCCAAGGCCTGATGTCCCTGCAGCGTGCCCCCTCCCTGCACGTCTGGGCTGCCAGTATGGAGGAAGGGGCCCGCAGGATGGTTGGCTGCCAGGGGAGCACAGCCAGGCATGCTCCCCGCTGAGCTGCCCCTTCTCTGCTCTGTCCCTAGGTCCCTGGCGTGGCAGAGAACCGCCCGTCCGTGCTGAAGGGCGATCACCTGTTTGTCACCCCCAGCGACCAGCGCACCTTGCCCCAGCATGTCCAGTACAAGGGCTATGTGCATGCCGTGGAGCTGGAGAGGGTCAAGCTGGGCTTCTCTCCGAAGTGAGTTGCGCCCGTGTCCCTGGGGGTCTCGGGCCAGCCCCCGGGGCTGGGAAAGCTGGGCCCTGACTGGTGGCACCAAGTGGTCTGCGTGGAACAAGACTGGAGGGGCTCGGGCCAGGTCCAAGGCAGCTGCATGATGCAAGCCAAGCAGCCCCTGCTGTTAGCACTGATGGGTGACTGCCTGGGGGAGTGCAGCAGAGGGGGAGGTGCTGTGCTGTGGGGTGCAGGAGTGCCAGGCTGAGCAGGGGTGGGAGTGGGAACCACGCGCAGTAGCGGGGAGGGTGGGACTGGGCAGGACAGTGCCTGGGGAGGGGTGCCTAGCGCTCTGTCCAACCCTGGTCACTCTTTTTCAGCCTGCTGAAGAGCTTCGTGAATAACCTGAAGTTCGATGTGATCTTTACCTTCAACCGGCTGCCACTGCGGGTGCAGCACCGGGCCGTGGAGCTGGCCAAGAAGAGGAACCTGGGTGACATCCTCTTCCCATCCTTCTCATACGGAAAGTCCCTCCTCCCCGAGGGAGGCCGGCTCAGGTGAGTGCCTGGCTTCAGAGGAGAGCCACTCTGAGGGCTGGCTGTGTGGGGAGTGGGGTGGTCACACGCAGCAGGGCCTGGTCTTCCCCTCAGCACCTGCCCGGCTCCATTTCCCCTCAGGCTGTTTGACCGGAGCCTGGAGACCAACCAGGAGCAGTGCGACGCTGTGCGGCAGATCGTGACGGGGATGGCCAGGCCGGCACCATACCTCATCTTTGGGCCGCCAGGGACCGGCAAGACCGTCACCATGGTGGAGGCCATCAAACAGGTGAGGAGATCCCCTGGCTTCCCAGTCCAGGGCAGTCAGCCGGCCCACAGCCCCTCTCTCCCCTCTGTATCCATTGCCTCCCGCCTGGGCTGCTACGCTCTTCCTCGTTCTCAGGTGGTCAGCTGCCTGCAGGACTCCCACACCTTGGCCTGTGCACCGTCCAACAGCGCCTCAGACCTGCTCTGCCAGCGCCTGATGAAACACCTGGACAAGGGCAGCATCTACAGGGTCAATGCCAGCAGCAGAGACTATCGCCAGGTGCCGGAGGAGATCAAGGTACATGTGCGCCCCGGCACCCCAAGAGGCACCCAGAGAGACATCGCCCGTGGAGCAGGGCAGGAACTTTCCTCTCTGAAGGATTTTATGATGCCCTTTAGCATACTTCAAATTTTCCATGGGAAAACTGAAATTGGGGGTGGAAACCAGTTTTGCGTTGGGAAAAATAGTCAGGGCAGCCCGCCTGGAAGGCTCCTGTGAGTTTCACTTTCCGCAGACAGGCACAGAGTGAAATTGAGGACAGCTTCCCAGGCAGGCCTCTCCCAAGCCGAAAAATGCCAATTCAGGACAAAAGTTTTTTTCAAAACTGTCATTTCCTTGTGGGAAGGGACTTCCATGTTCCAGCAGCTGTAGTCACCTCCCCAGGCTGCACGGTCGATAGGGGTCCCTGCCCTCCCTGCAGGACCCTCAGGTCACCAGCCAAGACGCACATGCCACTCCCAGTTAGCTCAGGGCTTTCTGGGGGGAGGCATGTCTGCCCCCAACTTCCCCAAGGGAAACAAGCTCCGATCCCAGACCTTGTCTAAATGCTGTTGGTGTTCGTAGCCCTGCTGTAACTGGGACGATGCCCAGCAGTGCCACGTGTACCCAGGCAAGGAGAAGCTGCAGCACTACCGGGTCATCATCACCACCCTGGTGACAGCAGGAAGGTAGGAGGGGCCCGGTGCAAACCCCACTTCTGAAGACTGCGACTGTGCTGGGGGAGCACAGTAGGGATGCGACTGGGGGATACCTGGCTATGCTGGGGGAAGAGAAGGGAATTCTTTGGGCAGGGTTTACCGGGGGAAGAGGCGTAACAGAGAGATGTGGGCAGGGGCTGACCGGAGGGGGCACAGGACGGGGGCACATCATCAGGCCGCATTGGTCACTTTCTGTAAAAGGGGAGGGCCATCCCCTCAGACTCCAGGGGAGGAGTTCTCCCCATGCCCAGCCCTGGGCATGGCCATGGAAGCCCCTGCTCGGTGGGGAGGGGGCATTGCCGGGCTCAGGAGGGGGCCAGCGGCATGGCAGGTCCTGCAGAAGGCCTCGGTGGAGCAGTCTGGCTATGCAGGTGGCAGGGCAGGGAGCCAGCACTGTACAGGCTTGTTCACTGCCTCTCCCTCTCCCCTGCAGGCTGGTAACGGCCAGCTTCCCTGAGGGCCATTTCTCCCACGTCTTCATCGACGAGTGTGGCCACGCGGTGGAGCCGGAGAGCCTGGTTGCCATCGCAGGTGAGTAGGGATCTGGGGACAGGAGCACTGCACCCCCAGGCATCACCTCATCCACCCTACCCCGCACGCCCGGGGCCTTGGACCCGGCCGCCTCACTCCTGCTCAGACAGATGGCCAGCGCCTGGGGCTGGCCAGCACTGGCTCCTGGCGGTGCATTCTGGGTCCTGCATGCAGCCCTTTCTCTGCGCTGTAAGCTTGGGGGAGCCCCTCCCGGCTGCTCGACGCAGCTACAGCCGTGATGAGGCCCTTTACCGGCTCCTCACTGTGCGGGGATCAGTCAGCGACCTGCCTGGGCAGGGGTCTCCTACCCCGCCCAGCCGCCTCAGCTGTCTCTCTGCCCCAGGAATTCTGACAGCGATGGACCAGGAGACCAACACCAAGGCGGGGCAGCTGGTGTTGGCGGGAGATCCCAAGCAGCTGGGTCCAATCCTGAGGTCCCCATTGGCCATCGAACACGGGTTAGGTGAGTGGAACAGAGGGCAAAGGCACCGGGTGGAGAGCGGGGAGTTCTCAGACATGCTGATCTGCCCCACTCGTCTGGGCTCGGGGGCCATCTGGCTTTGCACAGCCACTGCAATGGCATGTTAGTGACCCTGGGCGCCTCTGGAGAACAGGGAGAGGCTCGCTCTGTGATAGGCGGGTGAAAGTCTCCCCCACGAGAGCCACTGAAGCTCCTGCCCCCTGCCTCCTGCTGAGAGAGGCCCAGGCCAGGCTATGACAGGCCTGACTCCGTGGGGCTGCTCGTAGGGGGCACAGTCCCAGGCCAGGGTTGCTGGTAACGGGGGCATTGCTCTCTCTTGCAGAGGTCTCGCTGCTGGAGAGGCTCATGCTGCACAACTCCCTGTACCAAAAGGGAGCCAAGAGCTACAACCCGCAGTTCGTCACCAAGTTACTGCGGAACTACAGGTGCCGTATCCGCCCCCCCGGGACCGACGCTGTGGCATGCGGGCGCCGGGCGGGCTGTCAGAGCCGGGCTGCCAGCAGCAAAGGCTTCCAGCCCCCATTCTGCTGGCTCAGCCTGGGATGCTTGTGTCTGTCCATTTCTCTGATACCCACCTGCCTGGCGTGGGGCTCATTTAATCGTCACCCAAGGGCAAGAGACCTTGGACGGAGCAACCTGGATTCCTGGGTTCTGCTCTCCCTGCCCGGAAGCCCGGCCATGGCCACTCTGTGCCCAGAGCAGAGGTTTCTGGGGCCCCTCCTGTTGCTGGTGAGTGGGGAGGGGGCCTCAAGGCTGCTGCAGTGCAGGTGGGTCTGAGGAGCAGCCGAGCACCCCCGGAAATGCTGTCACGGCTTCTTCCCCAGGTCCCACGCCGCCCTCCTCCAGATCCCCAACCAGCAGTTCTACGACGGGGAGCTGCAGGAGTGCGCCGACCGCCTCCTCAGCTATTCCTACTGCACCTGGGAGGAGCTGCCTACGCAGGTGAGGGTGGGGCGGGGAGCAGGCACCCAGCCTAGCCCCCACCCCGGGCGGGGCAGCGCCAGGCGCCCCTGCTGGCCACGGGGCTAGCTGCAGCCCTGACCGTGGTACTCTCCCTCCAGGGCTTCCCGATCATCTTCCACGGAGTCTCCGGGGAGGACCAGCGAGAGGGTAACAGCCCCTCGTTCTTCAACACGTTGGAGGTCGAAACCCTGGTCACCTACCTCAAGAAACTGCTGCAGAGTCAGGGCAAGCAGGGCCGCTCCAGGATCTCCCCCAAGGAGATCGGTATCATCTCCCCCTACAGGAAGCAGGTGAGATGCAGCCCGGCCCCCAGGGCTGCCTTCCCCACACATCACATGCCCTGCAGAGGTGCAGGCAGCCCAGCCCTGAGCGCCCCCATCCCAGGCTCCTTAGCCCCACATGCCGTCGCCCTGCTGCACCCCATCAAGCTCCACTCTCTGCTGAGTATCTGGAGGGAGTGCGCAGTGCCCCGTGTGGGGGAGCCCCCTTGGGGCAGGGGCCAGGAGCCCTGGGGAATTGCCCCAGATGGAGGGACCTGCCAGATGGGGCTGGGGAACCCCAGTGGTATTCTCTGGCCAGTTGCATCGGAACAACCTAGAGCAGGAGCCTGCCCGGCACTTGGCTGAGGGGTCGAGGGTGTTATCTCAGAGAGATGGCGGAGACCGAACAGGAGGGTTAGGGCGGGACCCAGTGGCCAGAGGCAGCTGGCCATCACAAGGGCGTACAGGCTATGAGAGGAGCGATCACGGGGCTGGGAGCCAGGAGCTCCTGAGGGCGGCAAGAGTCCCATCCACTCCTCCCTCGTCCCTTCCCCAGGTAGAGAAGATCAGACTAGCCATCACGAAAATGGACCAAGACCTGATGAACCTCCCAGACATCAAGGAGCTGAAGGTAAGTCCCTCCCTCCCCCCCATCCCTCTGGCCGCACCTGGAGTAACGGCTGTGGCCCGGCAGCTACGCCAACAGCCACGCCCAGCCTGATGCCAGACTGTCCCAGCTCAGCAGTGGGACTCGCTTGGCGCTGGGCCGGGGGGCAGCTCTCCGCCAGCAGACACCAGGCCAGCCTGGGGCCCCCCATCCCTTGGGCTTGGAGGGCAGAGTGCTTCGGCCGTGCGGAGAAGCCAGCAGCGCAGCTGTGGGCTGCCTCTCCTTTGTGAGCCCTGCAGCCGGAGCGCTGGGGCCAGACGGGCTCCGTCCCGCTCCCCCATCGGCCAGAGTCACAAGAGCAGGGGAGGAGGTTGGGGGGACGCTCTGCCCCACAGGGTCCCTTCAGAGCAGCCGAGGGAAGGGCCCCCTGCACAGCTGGGGGAGGCGGGGGGGTGTGAGGGAGGCTGCCAACGGGGGATGGAGATCCCTGCCCTCTGCTCCCTGCTAGGTGGGCTCGGTGGAGGAGTTCCAGGGCCAGGAGCGGCGTGTGCTCCTCATCTCCACCGTGCGCAGCTGCACCGAGTATCTCAGCATGGATGAAAAGTTCAAACTGGGCTTCCTCAAGAACCCCAAGGTAGGCACCCTGCCCCTGCTGCCCCAGCCTGGCCCCGAGGAGACTGTGGAGCCCTGAGGGCAGTCATGGGCTCTCAGCCAGGGTGCAGAGCTGCCAGCCATCCCCACCCCATCTTCCTCACTGCCCACCCCCTCACCGCTCCCCCCGGTTTCACAGGCCATGGCTGATTCATGGCATAAAATAAACTACGGGCTGCTTTGCTGCCATGGACAGGAAGCGTGCGCTAGTGGGCAGAGCAGGGCCAGGACTCTGGGTCCCATTCCAGGCTCTGCTAGTGACCGTCTGCAGGACCTCAGGTAACAAATCAAAGCCCCCCCGCTCCATCCAAGGCCCCAGTCACACAACCCTTCCCCCAGCGCACAGAGCCTGCCCTGGGGACAGTATCAGGGAGAGACCACTCCAGGGGCACGGGCCACTAGCCCCAGGACAGGAGGGCAGGTGAGGCTGCTCTCGCAGTGGGGCCCGTTCCCTAGCTCCCGTGTGGCAGTCGGGGGAATGGTGCAAGATCTAGAACCCCACGGCTCGGGCATTCCCCGCCCTGCGTCCAAAGCCTGGGGCAGAGCCAGCTCCCACAGGGCCAGGCTGCTTAGCACCCAGCATTCAGGTCAGTCCCGCAGGCCTGGCCTCCCACACCAGCTCCCACACTGGGGAGACAGGAATCCTCCCTGCCCGCTAGGGTCTCTGCTCACCTTGGGTCAGCTGCAGCTGCTTGGCCAAGGGGCCGAACGTCCGGCAGAGCCTAGAGCACTTGCACCAGCTGACGCAGACTGTGCCTGGCCCGGGTAGGGTGCTCTGGCCCTGTGGCTTGTCAGAACCACTTGCTCCAAAGCCTTCCTCGGGCCTGAGCCTCATCATCTGTGACAAGCGAGCGCTGATCCCAGCAGAGCCCTTCCCCACGCCGCTTCCTGCCAGAGCGGGGGCACCTGTGGAAAGGAACACCCTTTAACCCTTCCTGGCTGGGCAGGAGGCGGGGCACGTGCGGAGAGCCCTTCTGCCCCCCACACGGTTGTGTGCCAGTCTGGCCAAGCGGGAGGCAAAGGCTGTGACCAAACATAGCAGAGCGGCACTCGGGCCAGCCCTTCTCAGGACACAGCGTTCCCTGCGGGTGCAGTGCCACTGGTGTAGACGGGGCTCGGACTATCAGCTAGCCTTGCTCAGAGCTAGTCCAGGCAGCCACAGTGAAACCCAGCTGAGGCCAGCCAGCTGTGGGACTGCACCCTGGGGAATCACAGATCCTGGTCTGGACACTGCCCCACCCCTCCCATTAGCCCACTGACAGCCCGAAAGCGCTGGGGCTAAGGACCAGCCCTAGAGCTGTGGGGCAGGGCAGTCCGGGCCGGCTCCCCTGCCCATCCTGGGCGCCGAGGGGCCTCATCCTACTCTCTCTGTTTAGAGGTTCAATGTGGCCATCACCAGAGCCAAGGCTCTGTTAATAATCGTGGGCAACCCGGCCGTGCTTAGCAAGGATCCTCACTGGAACACGTAAGTTGCATCCTGCAGCCTCCTCCTTCCTGTCCTCTGCCTCTTCCCAGGGCCCAGGGGGCTCCCCCGTCCCCCAAACCACGTGGACCCCTCCTCCGGCCTGAAACGCAGCGCCCCATTCGCAGGGGTTAGCACCTTCGGGTGGCTGCTCGGACACCAGCCTGCGACCGGGCCCCCGGTGATGGGACCCGCTCTGAGGTGACGAGGGGAGGGGAGGGCCGGCACTGGGCTGGGAAGCTAGGCTGGGAGATCTGGAGGTGGCAATACACTTCCCTTGGGATCAGGACGGAGCCAGTGACCTCGCAGCGTGCGGGGGGCAGGGACACACCATCTTTTGAAGGAGACGTTTAAACCCTGTTCCAAGCCCTTGCCACTTGTGGTCGTTAAAGACCTCAGGGCACTTTCTGTAAGCTAGGGATAAGTGCTGGGATCCTGGTGAAATCCCAGCCGGGCTGTCACCCTTCTGCCCCGTCGTTAGGACAGAAAGGGGAGTGTTGCCCTGCACGGCTGCCCCCCAGAGGTGGCTGCAGAACTTGGGGACGGTCGTGCCTGTGGAAATGCAAGATGCTGCTGGGCCCAGAATTGCAGTGGTCGCTGCCCGCAGCACAGAGACAGGTCAGGCCCTTCATCCTCCATTGCTGGCCCCAGGCCTGCTCTGGCCAGGGCCTGCTGGCTCTGGCCGGGTGCTCTCAGGAGCGGGTTGACCGTGCCATTGGCCTTTCTCACACAGGTTTGCAAGCTGCCCAGCAGGCCCCCCGCCGAGGCGGGCCATGCCCAGCGGGCTCTCCCTGCACTGAGGAGGTGGGCCATGCCCAGTGCTAATGGGCACCTTTGGTTGTACCTGCAGGTTTCTCAGGTACTGCATAGCGAAGGGTGGGTACACGGGGTGTCCCTACACTGAAGAGAGCACGGAAGAGGATGCCCTTGTGGATGAGCTTAGCGCTCTCTGCTTGAGCACGCAGTCACCAGGTAAGAGCAGCACAAGCTTGCACCCAATCTGGGTCCGACAGGGCAGCCCTCTCCCCAGCTCTTTGGGAGGGCGGGGGGCAGGGGTGTGGGATATGGCCTGGCTGCAACAGCATTTTGGGGCCCAGCAGCATGACTTGTGACTCAGCTATGCCCTCTGGTGTCCCGCTGACAGGCCCAGCATGCGTGGGGGGAGCAGCGGGGGCTGGGGAACACAGGTGTTCGTTTATGCAAAGCAGACAGCCGCTACTCTGTGCAACGAGTTTGGTGGGTCTCAGCCAAGGTCCGCGTTGGGCCGGCAATCACTTCCCGGAATCCCCCTTTAGCCTGGCTCCGGCACCCCCTTGTGGGCAGCCTTGGGAGAGTGTCCATGCCCCTGTTGCACCTCTCTGGGGTCTCTCAGGCGACTGCAGGCTCCTGCCCCTGCCACTAGCCCTGACCGCCTTCCAGAGAGAGGAGGGAGCTGAGGGGTACTCTGCTCACCCCCTCCTGTGCCCTACACAGACGTTGCCCTGCTCCCCACCCCCAGCCTTCCTGGGCGCTGCTCTGCTCCCCCCTCACAGCCGGCCGGCGTCTCTCTACAGGGAGCCACATCCAGCAGCAAGTGGAGCCAGCGTGGAGACACGAGCACTGAGGCATCACCTGCAGCTCGTCCTACTGCCATGTCAGCACCAGCGGGGCGTCTCCTGCCTCGCTCTGCAACCTCCCGTCGCCCTCTGTCTGGTCCCCTCAGCCACCTCGCTTGCTGCCGGGGGCTTTCCAAGCACCCTGGGGCGGGGCAGCGGAGGGGAGCAATGCAGGGATTGAACTGGGAGCGTAGACCCGACCCTACCCCCTATCCCAACGCCCCCCTCTCACATGGACCCAGCCCCGACTCCTACCCATTAGCCTGGTCGATGTAGGATCTGGGCCCAGCCCTGAGGCCCGCTCGCTAACCTGAGCCAGTGCGATTCTGTAAACTCTTGGAAGCACAAGGGCAGCTGGACACAGAAACTGGTCTGCTTGGCCGTGTGAGGCGTTTGTTTGCACCCTCTCTCCCCTGTCCTCTCTCTGGCTGCTGTCAGGACGGGGAGCTGCAGCAGGAAGCCCTGGCTGTTTGCCGACATTGCCGCACAATGGCTTAAACAACGATTTCACGTCCAATTTTTGAAAAATGACACTTTAAAAAAAAAAAATCCCACCCCGTGGCTAACCTGACCGGCCTGAACTGGCACTGCAGAAACCCAGCCCCCCCAGCGACGGCGAGAGCGCCTCCTCTAGGGCTCACCTTTTCCACCCATGGAAACCTGTTTTTGAAAATCAAAATTCCCAGCTACTGGTCAACTGACCCCGCTCCTCTGAGCTGGAGCCGTTTCCAGAGCCCAGCGGCAGGGCCTGGAGCTGCTTCCAAGTGGCTGGCTACAGCCCTGCTCAGGTGTTGCGGTGATGCTGAGTAACTCCTGGTTAGCGCTGGGGACCAGCTGGGCTGTAGCTCCTGACCAACAGGCCCCGTGCAAAGGTGCTTCCAAAATAAAGGGTGAGAGGAAAACACTGTGTGCTTGTCTGTACAGCTCTCAAGCAGTGCCTCGGCTGTCCCTGGGCAGCTGGGCACTGCTCCCAGGGGACGGGGGAGCCGGATTCACGGGCGGAGCATAATGCTGCTGGCAGAAGCCGAGGCAGGGGGCAATGCTGGGCACTGTTTACAGGGGAGGGATAGTATGAAGTGGGGACAGGACAAATATGTTCCCCCTTCCTGGAGCCGCACACGAGTCTCTAGAGGCTTAGGAGATAAACCTGGGCTCATGGCAGGGGCAGAGGTAAAGTAGGCAGGAATCATGTAACCAGCTGTGTTCATTTCTGTGGAAAGAAAACTAAGCAGGAGCCATGCCAGGCCTTTCCCTTCCCGGCCTTGTCTCAGCCTGAGAGAGAATCTCTCTTAGCCTCCCTCCCGCTCAGCTGCAGTTTGCACTCTGGCTGGGGCTGAGCGGGCCGCTCTTTGCACCATTCACAGCCCCATAACTCAGCTAGTGAATTATGGGAGCAGCAGATGCATGGGGTGCTGAATGAGGCACCCCCAGCTGAGCCCCAGCCCCTTCCCTTGCTGGTTGATTGCCTGCCAGGCAGAGACAAAGTGGGAAGGGGGAGTGTTTTCCTTCCACAGGACTGGGCTCTGGCGCATCTCCTGGCTTTTCTCTAGCCCAGGCCCTGGCGCTCAGCCGAACGTGGATACCATCCATTGGCTGGAGGGAGTTCAGAGTCTGGTGAGGGATTCCCCGGCCGGCCACGTCGCTCCTCTGGGGCTCAGCTGGAACGCCAAAGCCTGTGTCTCCCGCGGAGGAGAGGTGTTAGGAAGAAGGAATTGAAGTGGCAGCAGTAAGGGGAAGGGGCACTGGTTTTCCAGCGGCTTGTGTGCAATGACGGGCTGCTCACAGCAGCTCCCCGTCTGCGACTGGAGAAGTCTCACTTGACGAGCATGTTGAGTACAGCACACAGCACTGTGTCACGCATCAGGCAAGGCTCAGCAGCTCTCCAGTGTCACTCTCATGGCTAGCTCCCTGGGGCCAGTGACTTGTGAAAGGAGAAGGCACCTGGGGAAGGGCCTGTCTACGCTGCAGTCGGGTTTAGCAGCAGCACGTGTAGCCATAGCTGAGCTAGGCAGCACCGACAGCAGGGACTCCAGCATGGCCACACCAGCCTACCTCGGGTCCTCCCACGGGCAGCAAGCCCCACTGCAGTGTGCTGCGATGGGCACCAGGCTGGTCACTGCTCTCACAGCGCCAGTTCAGCTGTGGGGGGAGACCCTTGCTGGTAAGAGGCTTTGACTCATGGGATGTTTATGTTGAGCAGCAGTAGTTAGGGAGCACAGGGTCTCTTTCCTTTGCTCACAGCCCTGAACTCCCCTTCTCCCAAAGCCCTAGAGGAGCTGTGCATGGCCCACCGCAGACTAGGAATATGCTGCTCTACGGGAACAGGCATCCAAACCAGAGGCGGGGGTGGGCAGTCAGGCTCATCTCAGACAGTTCACAAATAATTAGCCCCCAAATGGGCAGGGGAGGTTATCTGAGACTAACCCAGCACTGACAGCGCATTCATTCACCCATGCAGCAGACACACAAAGGTATAAGGTTTGCCTTACGCTAGGCATTTGTACTGCTTTCTATCTCCACTCCTGCTGGCCACAAACAGGACAGGGCAACAGAAAGGGCTGTACTGTTCCCCAAGGTGCATTCTGGGCATGATGCAATGTGGTATTTCTTCATTTCAAACATCCTTCTTCTCTCTGCTCAGAAGGAGGAGAGAGGACAAAGTCCTGGTGCCCGCAAATCCTGTCAAAGATCCCCTACTCTAAACCTGACATCTTCCAAACATTCAGGCTCACGATTAAAGCAGGCAACAGCATCAGGATGCTCCAGGTCTATTTGCCCGGCCTGAACGTACATGTGCATTTGCTCCCCCTGCTCAGTGTCGGGGAACTAGGGAGCATTTCTAGAGTGTGGACAGAACGTTCCAAGAGCCCGGTTTTCAATCAGAAAATGCCATTTCACAAAAACAAGACTGCCTGTGGGAATGCAGCTGCTGGTGAAATTTTATTGAGAAAATGTCAGAATGAAGTGTTGTGACGGTGCCCAAATGTCCCAACTGACATCAAATCGGAACTGCTTTTTAAAAATCACTTTTTGAAACAGTCAAAATTATAACAATGTTTTGACTTTATCAAAGGGTTTTTATCAGTCAAAAAGTCGGGTTTGGTTTTTCAGTTTGGTTTTGTAGAAAGTTTCAAAGTGTTTTATTTGTTCCAATGCGGAAAAGGGAAGAGATTTCGGTTTCCCTATCTCATGTGAGCATTGGGTGAAACCCCATTGCAGAAACCGCTGGCGTACTGGGGAGTTCCCAGCAGAGAATCAGCATGAGGTGTTGCAGACGATAACCACTGTTAGCTGTGCAGAACAGACACACACTGTGCTTCTTAGGGAAGAAAGCTGAGCCACCCCATTTCCTATGACCCAGCCCCGGAACAGCATTTACATAAAGACTCTGACCAAACCACTCATGACATTTCCTTTTGCATTTCGTCATCATGGAACTCGCCTCCCCAGAGCAGCTCAGCTGTTCGGTTTCCGTAACGTGCCCAAAGTGCTCAACCCCTGTGCTGGCAGGGGATGTAGAATCCTCCCATCCCTCCCGTCTTAGTTGTAGCTGGGCATCCTCCCCTCGGCCCGACAAGGCAGAGGTGGGGAACCTCAGTCAAACAGGGTGATTAGAACTAGGGCTTGAAAGAAACTGAAAGATGCAATAGGCAGCCTTTGCCCCTCTCCAGGCCGTTTGCAGGGCGCTCAGGGTGCATTAATGAACACCAGCCTGTGAAGCAAGTAGTTCTAACTCTTATTTTGCAAACAGGGTGGCCGAGGTAGGAGGCACTGTGCCTAAGGTTAGGCAAGTTATGGACAAAACCATTGAATTTCGTCCACAAGAACCAAGAAGTCCTGACTGGCAACTCCCTGCTCTAGCCCCTCAAGCCAGCTGCATGGCACGGGGATAAATGAAGACCATCCCCAGGAAGCTAGAGGAGAGGGGAGCAGGAGACCCGAGAGGTCTGTGTGCATGGGGCAGAATAATGGTGCACAAGCGCTAAGTTACGGTTATTAAAATGCCAATTTGCATTTATTCTCCCAACTATGCATTTTAATGTACAAGACGACCCAGCCAATGGTTATTTTACAAGGCCGTACTTTACTTAAAGAGGGTAAGAGGACACCACCACAGGGCAGGTCCAAAGGGAAAGCACAGCAGAGGGCATTTCTGAGAGCAGCAGAGCACAGCTCCTTGCAAAGCACTGGTGGAATCGGGCAAGGCTCTGAGTGCAGACAGAACAGAGACTGCTTTGGTGAGTCTGTGTACAAAATGCAGGTGGGTGTGCTGTACACCTTAACCAGAGGGAGAATCCAAACCCCCCTGGAGCTGGAGCCGCTGAACATCTTGGCTTGGAGAGAAAAACACAACCAGGATTCCAGGACAGGAACACACACCCACAGGCAAGGATTAGAACAGACTGTGTCAGAGCTTCCTTATTGTGCAGAGTCTAATGGAACAGTATGAAGGCAGAGATTAAATATTGCAGAGAATCTGTACAGAGCATCAGACAGTAACAGGGGATGAGGGATTAGTATAAAATGGGACTGAAGTACAATACCGAGAGCTACTCAAATGCACTGTATGGTGTATACAAAACAGAAGTGTCTGCCAAAGACGTTTGGCCCTTCAGAGCCCAGGACCGGCTTAGGAGGACAGTCCACGCATGGCACAGAGAAGCAGCACTAGACGCCTCCCGTACGTGCTTCAGGTAGTGGGTTTTGGGCAGTGGGGTGCAGGCCACATTGTATTCTCTAGACATCAGACCTAACAGCGCTTTTCCCATCCTGTACCCCGTTCACACACATGGGAGGGGGGTGCAGGAAAAGACAGATACAGTACAGATGGCAGTCACCTTCTTCACGGGCATTGCTGCTTTACAGGAGTGGGCAGCCTTTACGCTTCTTGTTTTTCCTGACTTGTAAGCCAGCCCGAGTGGCCATCTCAAAGACTTCCCGCACGCCATCCTTCGTCTTGGCAGAGCACTCGAGGTATCCAAAGGCATTGATTCTGTTAGCCATGTCCCTCCCTTCCTCCGGCTTCACTGGCTCCTAAGAGTAATTACAAAATAAACCTTTAGAATGCGGAGTTAAGCAGGCCAGACATGCAGTCAGAGAGGCGCCGCACCTCTAGGTACTGATACAACCATGACTACTCCTATCTGAGTGCCTCCCTCTGTGGAGGAGCAGCTAGGATCGTCTCTGGAAATACTTTAATATCCTGCACCTCTCAGGGACTGGGATTCTGCTGGAACATTAACAAGGCAGCAACAGCAGTCAGTAAACCTCCGCAGGAGTAACTGCACAGCTGGGAAAGGCATCAGCAGGTCAGTCTGGGCTGAGCCAAGGGATTGCCCTGTTACTGTGGAGCAGGGATCACCATTGCCTCGTGCAGAGGCAGCTGCTCTCAATGGGCAACCACCCTCTACCCCTCAATGCACGAGAGGCTCCAGGGCACTCTGAAAGAGGAAGTTACAAGTAGCTGCAGGCCTGACTTATCCCCACAGAACATGCCTGACCCCAGATGCACTGTGGTTGCCGTGGGGCTACGCAGCACAGCAAGAAGAGCAAACGTGTCTGCACAGATGTGGTGGAACTTTCCTTGAAGGGATGCTGGCATTGCAACTAGAGGTTATGTAGCCCCTTTACCTGCTTCATCTTCGCTAGCTCCCTCCGGGTGTGCTCATCATTCCGTAGGTCCTTCTTGTTTCCGACCAGGATGATAGGAACATTAGGGCAGAAGTGTTTCACTTCCGGAGTCCACTTCTCAGGAATGTTCTCTGGAAAAGCCAAGCACAGGTAAGGACTTTGCACTGAGCTGACAGGGCTTTTTAAAATCATAGCAACCCCCTTGCAGGCCAGGCTACCGCTGCTGCCTTCCTACGACGTTATAAAAGGCACATGTTTTAGGTTCTTTCCTGGAGAAATTGTACTGCTGAGCTGCACAGGACAGAGATACAGTGAGAGCCTTATCCGCACACCCTGACGGCTGTGTCATTAGCAGAGAGGCTGGGTCCTATACCCCCATCACAGCTTCAAGCGGACACTGCTCTTCACACCACCGAAAAAAGCGTGAAGAAAAATCTCCACCCAAACCC
Organism: Eretmochelys imbricata; assembly: GCF_965152235.1. Lineage (NCBI taxonomy): Eukaryota > Metazoa > Chordata > Testudines > Cheloniidae > Eretmochelys > Eretmochelys imbricata. The sequence goes on along the minus strand of NC_135592.1, from coordinate 2,362,007 downwards.
CAGCAGGATTGCTAGTGACACCCCTACAGACATGGCAAACAGAAGGGCCTTCAGAGAGCGAGAACATGCCAAGGAGCTGGGGGAAGGGAACAGACACTCATGAGGTCTGATTGCCAAGTGTGTTGATTCCAGCTGGTAGAGGGACAGCATCATTTGCAATTAGCCGCCATTTCCTTGTGAAAAGGAGCACTGTAGTCCCTCTCTCCCTGATGGACAGTACTGAAGGGCACTTGAGCAGGATGTGGTACAATCATGCACGGGCCTGCAAGCCAAATGGGGTGGTTTAGCAAGAGCTGTAATCACAGCTGTGACAGACAATTGTTCACCCATGAGCATGGAGGAGGGGACTTCTCTTGCCAGTGGCACCAAGGTAGCCAATTCCTCCTTGGTCCAGAGAGTCCCACTGCCAGCCCCCCTCCTCTCTCCCAAGCAACTGATGAGACACTGTACCAAGCAGAGAGCACTCTGGGAAACATCCTCACACCTATCTTCCCTCAAAGCCTCTGCCTAAACCTGCAGCCTGCCGAGCACAGCAACTTACTGAAATGGAAGCATGAAGATTTGGGCCTTATCTATGCTCACAAACGGCCCCGATTCAGCAGTGATGCAGTGACACCAGTTACTGCATTGGGGCCATTCTTGAGCGTAGACAAGGCCTTAGCAGTGATTGACGTTGACATGAACAAGTTACACAACAGGTTTCCCAGGAGAAATTTCTTTTTCTTTACTATGAAGAAGCGTCAAAGGAAAGTAGATCATCTGCCACAAAATATCCAGGGTCAGGGAGAACCACAGGCAGCCAGGAATGGAAGTCAGAACTCCCCTCAACACACCCGCTTTAACGAAGGCACTGCCAGCATGTGAATTACACATTGCCAGTGCAGCAGGTAGGAGAGGAGCAGAATCATGTCCTCTTCAACACAGGAGATCATTGCTACGGAGGGAGAGATCCTCTTCAGCACGAGCACCAGCTCCCCTGGGTTTGGACTAGATCTTCACAATGTCAGGACAACCAGACTGGACACTAGATTTAGCAACGGAGCTCTGGTTTGCTGGCAAAACTGTGCTCCTGGCTCCACTTTCCTACGGCCTTCTTGTGGGCTGTGAAAAGACACTATAACCCTGCTGAAAGCCAGGAATTTGTTGGGCATGGAGCGCCTGAGAATGGAGCAGAAGTGCCACAAGGTATCTGCACTTCTGCTCCTGCAGGTTTCACTCTAGTCACCTAAGGCAGGCTGCAGAAGGGGCTGGTGGGAGTTCTGGATAGACTGCAGGCCTCATCTTCCGGGATCTCTTTCTGGCAGCATAAGCAAACGCACTATATATAAGAGCAGGGTAGGTTTTTGCTGATGCCCAGAGCAGGACAGAGCGCATGATACGCCCTTTGGCTACAGGGGAGACCAGGCCGAAATCAAGACCTGGCAAGTGACTAGTGCTAGCTCAGACACATGGCTCTCTTCAGGAGCCCCAGCCATTGTCAAGAACAGCTGAAGCATTTTGGCCCCCAGGCCCTATCCCTGAAAGCCAGGACAGAGTATCCACTGGAATTCGCCCTGACATTGCCAGACAATACCTGGATCTGCCAACACCTACATTGTCAAGTGTCAGACTCCTCTCTATCCACTTGGGTTTACACCCAGGTGCTGCAGAAGGAATGAGCGGCGAGGGCATGGGGCGGGTTGGACAGGGCTCCATTTATTTTGCAGCTGAGGAGGTTGCACGAGGAAGGAGTTGACTTGCAGAAGCCGAGCAGGAGCGATGCCGTGACATTCTAAGTCTACTGAGTGCCGAGTTTGTTTGCTAACAAGAACTTTTCCGTTCCTCTCCAGGCTATTCTAGGCTTTCAGCCAGACGCATCTCTGCAGACTGCAAGCAGAGCGCTCTCAATCCAAGCCTGGGCTTAATGGTTTTGGAAGAACATGTTGTTAATAGTCCTGTTTAGAGCGAACTTCACCCCTGTGCAGCGGGCCAGCAGCACAAGGCCCACCCACTTACCAAGTGGCTTTGTGCATAGCAGTGAAGTTCAGTCTAGTTCCTAAACCCCACGTTTGTTCCCCTGGCCCCAGTGATCTTACCTAAACTGTCTGGGCTGTCGATGGAAAAGCACATGAGAATAACGTCTGTGTCTGGGTAGCTGAGGGGCCGCAGCCGGTCATAGTCTTCCTGCCCCGCTGTGTCCCAAAGGGCCAGTTCCACCTAGAGAAGGAGAGATTTAAAGAAGGCAGCAGCATACCAGACGACCAACCCCCCCCACCCCACCCCAGCCCCCAACTGCCTCAGGCTGTAATGATGGCAATTCTCTCTGGCAGGGAAGCAATCCGTTTTTCTCAGTTAAGACAATTAAATTGCTTTGCTAATTCTGGTAGATTTAAAGGTGACCAGGCAATGCCCCTTCCCTAATCCATGTCCGTGGGCCCACCCTGCTGAGCTTGCCACTGCATGCTGGGTTGAGGAGAGCATTGCTGGAAGCAGCCTGTCGGTCTTTGCTTCTCTCTTCCTCCCCTGCTGAAAGGCCTTTCCTCCTCTCGGAGGTACTGGAGAAAAACGGTAAATAGCCGAGACCTCGAATAGTCTCAACAGTAATGCCTGGCACAGGGCTTGAGGAGCCAGGCTGCCATGGCCAAAGCATTGGGACAGGGGGATGAGTTGTGTCACTGGACAGACGGCATGGCAAGAAGCGGGCAGATGGAGGGGAAGAGCACACGGCAAACATTCCACCAGAGGGGAAGCGAGCAGATCTGCCGAGCGCACGGCAGCTGTAGCTGAAGAGTCCCTCGTGCAGAGACTGTCCGCGGCTTGGGAATACAGGCGCTAGGCAAACGCAGATGGCCCAAGACCCCCAGGAAAGTTACCTGCTTTCCATCTACTTCGATATCAGCAATGTAGTTCTCAAAGACTGTCGGCACGTAGACCTCAGGGAACTGGTCCTTGCTGAACACGATCAGCAGGCAGGTCTTCCCGCAAGCGCCATCTCCCACAATCACCAGCTTCTTTCTGATGGCTGCCATTGCTGCAGAGACAAGAGCAAGGTGAGCCACAGCCCCCAGGAAGGCCAACGGCACAGCACACATCGCTCATTTTGTGCTGCTCTCTTATGGGCCACGCAGCCCTGTGCATTTAAGTGCAGCACCAAGATTTGGGCTCCACATCAATGCCAGAACTCAGTGTGGGGCTGGTTTGGGGGAGGAGGGTACACTGCAGATCCCTTCTCCCTGATGGTACATAACAGAGGTTACTTTGCCCCACCACTTGCAGAAGTCCTTATGGCACACTTCACTGCCAGTCAGGAGTAAGCCCAGGGGCCTAGCCAGATTCTGGTAGGCAAGTTACTGCACTGCACAGAACACCCGTCACGAGCCTGAGCATTCCCAGCATTGCACGTATCCACGTTGCTGCTTTTCAAACGTGCTTTGGATCCTTCTGAGCACGAGAAGTGGGTCTCAAATTTTGGGGGTACAATCATCAGGATAGGCCACACGGCTTATTGCTTGTGTCCCATTATGAATTCTGGGTACATCGTGGATTTATAGACATTCACATGAAAGAGCCCAGAGTCTGGGAACTCTATAAATCCGAACAGTCAATAAAAAGAGCTGACAGTGCACTAGTTTTTAAAATGCAACTTCCTGGCTACATCCCCGTGCACACAATCTTTCTGGGTCTTTTCGCAAGGTCAGTAATATAATTAGAGAAAGGGAGTCATGAAGTAATGGGATAAAACCCGACCAGCCTTTAAAACTAGTCTTGATTTAGAAGATCTTCAAGTAAAACGGTGAAGTTATGAACTGCTTCCATTTGCCAGGAGGGCACAGCAAACATGAGCTCTACAGGGTAAGAAAGCAAAAGCAGAATACCATTGGTCAATTCCCTGCTGGTGTAACGCCACTGAAATAAACAGGGAATCTAGCAGCATCACTCTGGATTTCTGTAAGTGAACCTGCTGGGTAGTGCTTAGTATCTACCCTCCTCCCAGATTATGAACAAAGATTCCTATATGCACAAGAGGCAAGGAACATCAGGCATGGTCAGGATTGGACCAGTTTAGATGGAGTCTCAGATACCACTTGCAATACAAAACAGCTGGTTCCTGCTCAATACTGAGGACTCCAAGAATTCCAACTCTTAAAATTAGATTCAGTGTCTATGCCAGAAGACGGATCAAATGCCTGACTTCAGTCAAGTGGCCAGCAGTAAACAGAGAGCCAAGGAAATGGCAAGTGACTACATCAATAGTGTAGACAGAGGATACAGGTCCACGCTGGGTGATAAAGTGAGGTTTTATTCCTGGAACACTTTCCAGCCTTGCCTTTGAACACAGACTTATCAATCCAGAGACAAGGAAGGGCTAAGCAAGAGGCAGAGATAAGCAAGAGGCAGTTTTATTGCCCTCTACTGAGGCCTGGTCTACACTAAAAAGTTAGGTCACCCAGCTATCTCACTCAGGGGTGTGAAAACTTCACTCCCAGGCATGGTAGTTAAGATGAGTTAACGGCTGGGTTAACCTCTCCAGGGATTGTATTACCTGCGCTGACAGAACCCCTCCCATCAGCTAGGCAGTGTCTATGCTGTAGCATTTCAAGTGTAGAGAAGCCCTGAGTGAAAGTAACGTATGAGAAAAGTGCCACGGTGACAATTCAAGAGACAAACTCACTTCTTCTTCACCACAGGTGTAACCTGTGCAGTGGCACTGAACGCTCTCCCCACACCACACCTTGCTGACCTGGAGCACACCTTCCACTTCCTGTTTTCCAAAGGTGACTGGGTAATTCATTCTTTATCTCCGTTCAGTTCTTGAGTCTACCCAGCTTGCTAGCAAGGGGGACAGCTACGCCACTGCGATGGTGGCCCACAAGGAACTGGACTGAGCCATTTCACACAGGGCCCTGAGCAGTAATGGGCACAAATAGCAATCAAAGCACGTTGATTATTAAAGTTGGGTGGAAAGAAGAGCACCTTAGACAAGTCTGTTAGAGCTGCACAGATGGCTGCTGCTGCTAGAGAACAAGTCATGAACTGATCCACAGGTCTGCAGTGCAGAGCCGGGCACCTAATACCACTATTCTGAAGGGAAATACTGTGCAACGTTCATGGGAGGTGACTTTGCTCTCTGCCTAGACAGCAACCCTTGCACTCGCTACAGAGGCGAGGCAACCCCTCCTGGAGTCCCCGGGGAGAGGAGGTTCCAATCTGTACAGCCCATAAGCGCGACTGCTGTTTGCCCTGAAATGCCAAACTGCACTGGGCCACCAGCTGCCCCAGTGTCCCAGCCTGTGGCTAAATTTTGCACACCCTTATCTGGATTTGAATAACGACAATGAGCACCCATCCCCAGCTCCACATTTACATAAGGATTTACATACGGTTTGTGCCTGCCCTTGTAACTGCACTAACCCGGGAAGTCCGAAAACCCTCGCTCTACTAGTGTACCCTTGACACTCAGAAGTATCCAAAGCACATTACAGTGCAATCTCTCACATCACTCTGTCTAGAGATACCACTCAAGGTCAGGCCCCAGGCTGTGCCACCATATTAAAAGACAAGGTCCCTGTGCTGAAGAGCTCACAGTCTCAGTCCTAAGGGCTGGTTTACACGGAGAACTTACATCGGCATCACTACATCTCTCAGGGGGGTGAAAAACCCACATGTAGTTACGCTGACCTCACCTCCCGGTGTAAAGCAATGGAAGAATTCTTCTGTCGACCTAGCTACTGCCTCTCAGGGAGGGAGACTGACTACGCAGAAGGGGGAACCCCTCCCGTCAGCAGAGAGCGTGTCTTCAGTGCAGCATTACAAAAGGGCAGCCACAGCCGTGCTGCTACCATGGTTTAACTGTAGACACGCCCTTAGTAAATTTCGAGGACAGAGGTTTGACCTGGTGCCTTGTTACCTACCCAATGGGTCGGAAGTCAGTAGAAACAGTATGTTCTGCTCATACTGTGGCATCTGTGTATGCGTGTCATGTCACATGCATCATTCAGAGAACCCGTCTGTTTTGCATCTTTTTGCATTCACGAGAACTTGTCACACAAAATGCCTATTATCTGTTGCATAGTGGCAGAAAGGATTTAACAAGCTGAATCCATTTTAACATGATGAGCAAATTATTCTCTCTCCCCCCCCCACCTTGAAAAAAACAAAGTAATGATTAAGGTAATTAATTGCCTTACACTATGAGATTGTGTTTCTAACCTCTCACTAAAAGCTCACTTGGAACACACGAATGGGCTGTCTTTCAAAATAAGTGTGTGATTAACTGATCACATAAACGTCATCACATCACAGCCTCATCCTGACTGAACAGTAATTATTTCAGTTACCACAAAATAAGCCTGTAGTGCCATGATGTAATAACTCAAGACCCAACATGAATAAGCATTTCTACTTGAGGAATGTCCACCAATCAGCTGTACAAGCTGCTGAAGGGTGGGGGCTAGAGGCATTCATGGAGTTAATTCACAGAAAAACCAGTTGATATTCCCAGAATTAGCTGAGAATCTCCAGATAGCCACATTTAGGGGTCGAATAAGCTCCTAGAGCAGCGTTTTCAGAGGACACCCAGCCTCGTTTGAGGTATGTGTTTCTTGCACCATATTCACAGTCTGCAGGATGTGGAAAACCCGCAGAGCGTAAAAGGTGTGTTACTTATGCAGGGCTGTTTTTAGGCCATTTGTGGATAACAGCTGCAATGCTAGTGAGGAACCTATGCTTTAGCTCAATCTATCTAGCCCATTTTAAAGGCTGGAGCCTTGTCTAGACTAAGACTTTTCAAACATGTTACTGTGCTATCCTCATGCCTTCATATCGCTGGGGCCTTGTCCAGATGAGGATGTAACCTGCGCTCCCAATCTAATTTCCTTCTCCCACTCTGGCTGTTTCTGTCATTCTGTGCTTCTCTGTGCATGGAAAAGGCCTTACAAACCCATTTCACCAAGCCACTACCCTCTACATTCAAATCCCTCTGGGATTCTTTCACAACACCAACTCACAAATAAAAAAAACAACTCTATCCCCTCCAGGTTACACACACCTATGGTGTGTTCTTCAGCTGTAAGCTCTTTGGAGCAGAGACTGTATTTTTGGGCCTGTTGCATGGCATATTTGTCAGCACTTAAGATCAATGTGCAAAAGTGTTCGGAGAAGAGGAAGCAGAGGCCTGTGTGTGTAAGTGTCAGCTACACGCCTGGCACAGGGCAGCCCACTCAGAGCACATCTGGCATCATTTTACCCAGGGTCCATAACAAAGCATCCTTTGCCACACAATTACTGTTTGAGTTAGCCCTGGTACGGAGAGTAGGCAGTGCTGCCAAACTGCACTCAGCAAAGAGCACTGAAATCCCTCGATAAAGTAACGATTCTATTTTCAGCCTGAACTTCAAAAAGGGACAGGTTTTTTTAAAAAAAGAATTATGCCTTCACGTCCTTGAGTCTCACAATATGGCAATTATAACTTAGCCACAGAGGGCTCAGTGCTCAGGCACAAAATGCCTCCTGTGAAACAAGAACCAGGTAGCTTAAAACTAGGTTGAACAAAGCAATAGAAAAATATATACTCGAGGAAACAAACATCCCTTGGCTGGGAAATGCACTATAACCTAACAGTTCTTTTCCATCTCCGATTTACAGGATTCCTTGATCCTAAGAGTCTGACTCGTTCTTTTATCATCTGCAAAACACACTGAATTCCCTGTGTCCAGGGAAGGCTTGGGACAGGACTTCAATGATAGCTCACTGTCTAATCCCTTATTAATTACAATTCACTCCAGCAGTGGGGAGGACAAAGCCTTCCAAAGCAGCACCAGCCCTGACCATTCTGAGCACTGTAGCCTGAAGTCAAACACTGACTTGCTGCATACCTGCCGAGATAAGGCTGCCCCCAAGGGATTAACCTACACGATTTTTGTAAGCACAACAGCCACAAGCTTTCCCTGCGGATCCTGCAGGAGGCAGGGTTTTGGTTTTTTCCTATAAAGCCAGGTATGCCACCTTCACAGCTTAATTTGATTTTTTCCCTGCAAGGTAATAAGACCATTTTTCAAAATATCAAAGTCCCTCTTGGAGACAATTCATCATTCCTGGGCCTTCTATCAGCGTTTCTACCTCACCAAGTAACGCCTGCCCTGTGTATGTGCTCTTTTTCTCCCTCCTCTCGCAAAGATGTGTTCTGCAGGTCAGGAAGAGTGAAGGCAGACTATTCCCTGCACATTTTAATTGTAAGATAGCATGAGATTTCCCAAGGACAGTCCCATTTGAAGAGGTGCTTCCATATTTTTGCACCTTGTTCAGCAGTGTAGACCTGCAAGCCATTTTTCCTTTTTAACTATTATTTTTCCCTGCTTTGGTGAAGCAACACACATGCCGCCCCCCCTTTAAGCGGCATGGCACAATGGATAGTAAACAATACAAGGCACTTTCATAGTTACACTGCTATGTCCACACCATGGGGTCACACTGGTATAGCTACAGAACATGTGTCTAGACCAGGCCTTAGACTCATTTTACAGGAACTGAGTGTAGCTTACCTAAAGCTATACTGGAAATCTCTGTCAGAGCCAGGATTAGAACTTGACATTCCTGGCTCCCAGGCTGGGCTCAGACTGTATCCTTCTCCCGGAAGTAAACAGGGAGGGGGAGTACAGTGTATGATGTGGACAGAGGCATGTGGATTTGTCCTTATGTTGGTTCATGGCCCAGTTAAAAGGAAAACAGATTCCTTCAACTCACAGGAATAATTTAAGACAGCCCGGCAAAATATTCACAAGTTTACCAACATAGGTACAAATGAAGATTTCCTTGACTTTCACCATGACGTGGGAAGAAACAGTAGTGATATTTCACTCACCTGTCTAAGGCTATGTCTACACTTGCAGACTTTTTGCGCTGTCAGTTTCACCGGTGATAGAAAGCACTGGTTTGTGTACTCACTTTCTGACGCCTATGGAAGTGAGTGTTTACATTTGCAGCCCTTCCATCCCTGATGAGAGCAGCGCACTGAGGGCAGCTATTCCACAGTGCAGCTCTCTCCATTTTGACAACAGGCCTTGGGGGAAGGGGGCGTGTGATTGCAGGGCATCCTGGGTCCCTGCACAGCCTCCTCTCCCCAAACACTGATCAGCTCCAGGAGTTCAGCATCGCTCCAAGCAGGGGATCCCATGGAGCAGGCATCGTCACCTGACCAGATAAGTGAGCACTTGCCAAGAAAACAAAAAGGCGAATTTAAAGTTCCGGGGCCTTCCAGGGGACGGGTGGACGTCTGTCTACCTGGCGTCAGAACAGCAGAGCTGCTGGCCAGAGTGGTCACCCGGGCACGGTGGGATATCCTGCAGAGGCTAAAAGCTCTGTAAAAGAGGAAGAACGTGTCTTCACTCACACATCACTGCAGAAGCATCACTGTTAAGAGCTGTACGCCTCTCATGGAGGTGGTTTTCTGAGTTTCACCGCAAAAAGTCATTGGCAAGTGTAGATGCTCCCACGGTTTATGCACAAAAAAGGGACTTTTCCCGCTTTAAATGGCAAGCGTAGACATGCCCTAACACGAACGAGTTGATTGCTCAACCAGAATGTTGCAGGGCTGGCTTTAAACACAAATCACCTCAAAGAAAGAGCAATAACAGTCCAGTCCCTTTAAAAAGATTTCATGGCCTAGTGTCCCCAGGTTTTGTCCTGTGTGACCATTTCTGTTAGGGGCGTGATTCTTTTTTAATCCTGAACAGTTATATCAGCACAACCCCATAGTGTGGATGCGGCTATACCAGAATAAGGGAGTCTTCAACCATTATTCCCATTTTCACACAAGAAGGGAAATATCTCTACCAGAATAACTGCATACACATTCGGGGGTTGTACCGCTTTAACTAGACTGGTATAGATCAAGTGATGCAACTTTCTAGTGTAGACAAGTCCTAGGAGTAGGAAGCTTTTTAAGCAGAGAAAGGAACTAGTTAGTTGTACACTGTGCTCTCTAGCACTAATGCAGGGGGACTTTACTCTCACACTGACCTGCTTAATCTGAATTGGGGACAAAGCACCTTTGATTAGGTCAGCTTTCATCCAGAGTGATTTTTACGTGCCTGTCATCAATGATAAAAATGAGTGAAGATCACACTGAGCTGGAGATCTCCATTTCATTTGTCTCTCCCTTAACAGGTTATTGGGCCAAGACAGATTAAAATGGGAATTGCTAAAACTCCAATCTTCTTCAGATAATGAGAGGGAAAAAGTGCTCAGAGCCCTCCCACATCTCCCCTCAAAGGCCTGTGGCTGTCTAATTTAGATCTGCAAAAATGTAACTTTCCAGACAAACTCTTTGTAAACAGCCTGGGCCAGCGTGTGAACGAATAATGCATTGTGCGAGCTCTAACTGTGTTTCCAGTGCCTAGCTGTACACGCAGGGCCTGAACGTGCAGCTGCTTTGTGCCCGAATAGCAAAACTTTGTCAAGTCATTAAACTGAATTCCAGGACAGGACAAGAGGAGCAGCATGCAAAGGTAAAGGGCGAAGATATTCCCCCATTCTCCAGAGTGGGCACTGACACCCAAACTGAAGAGAACATTGCTAATTTCCTTCCCTCCCCATAAAGCTTCTTAATCTCAGGCAATTTTGTGACAACGACGCACAGCAGGATGGGCAAAGTGGCTGGCTCTCCATACTGGGGATTCTTCCTCTGGCATAGCTACATTGGTGCAAAAAGGCACTCCGCCACTTCCGCTTACCTTTGTACAAGCCTCGTATAACATCAGGGCAGCATGTCTACACTAGTGGTCTCAACTGGTCCTCAGGACAGACAGGCCATCAGGCCCTGCAATTCTATAGGACTCTGAGGGCTTGGCTACACTTGCGAGTGACAGCCCAATAAAGGAGCCCCGGGCGCACTAGCTCACTCCCCATCCACACTGGCAAGGCACGTAGAGCGCTCTGACTCTGTGGCTACAGCGCGGCTGGTCTCCACCTCGGCGAGTGGGATAACGTTTGCTGCGCCCCCGCTGGAGCGCCGCGGTGCCAGTGTGGACGAGGTGTTGCTTTACTGTGCTCCGACCAGCCTCTGGAAATGTCCCATCATCCCCTTAAGTCAAGTGGCCACTCTTATTGTTTGGAATCGACTGTAGGAATGCCGAAACGCCCTTTGAAAGCTCCTCGTTTCTGACAGCCGGCTGCTTATCTGCTCCGAGACAAAGCAACCATTAGTGTGGAATGCTGTGCGTGGGGGGTGGAACTTATAAGACAGCATCCTGACATGCTCTCAGGCCCCCCAAAACCCACTCTCTCCCCCCACATACACACAACACACTCCCTGTCACACTCCACCCCACCAAGGAACAGACAGTTGCTGCAGTAAGTTAATATTCTCGCTCATTTCAGACCCTTCTTTCTTTGGGCAAGAAGAACAGGAAGGTATTTAATAGTTTATGCGCACATGAAAATTCCAGGTCGCACTAACTGAGGAATTTCATCTAGGAAGGATTCACATTCCCAAATGAGCTCACTAAACCACAAATGCACAGATTAGCTGACAGTCAGGAGCCCTGGCTGGTCACAAGTATTTTATTTAAACAACACGTTCGTACGTGAGGGTTAACGGAATGAAAAGCTACTGTAAGAGAACCCAGTCTGCTCCCAGGATGATTACACATGCACCCAGCTCCTACATTAAAGGAAATAAAAGATTAAGGCTGCATCATAATTAGCTGGAAGCGAAAGATTAAGAACGAAATTCAGAGGCTGACTTACATTTCAAAAGCAAGCTGAAGAGGGTGCTTCTAATCTGCATATTTAGTTCTGCTCTAGCTCCTGCTACAAAGCATCTGGGAAAGAATCCCATAGCAGAGGCTTTCCTAAAGCTGCGCCAGTCACAAAGGCAGCAGCCCTGCATTCACTTTACAACCCACCTCTGTAAATCAGGGGCAGCAGTCCAGCTTTTATAGCCTCTGAACAGCACACTAAACACTGTCTGCAAACATGTCTGGTGTGAAGGGGAGTGTGGAGACGTTTTATCATGGTAAAGCCAAGTAAATTCGTTAGTCTCCAAGGTGCCACAAGTCCTCCTTTTCTTTTTGTGGATACAGACTAACACGGCTGCTGCTCTGAAACTAAGTCTTGTAGTAACCCCGGAACGTAAGAGGTCAGCAGGCACTGCAGTCCTAGCACAACCCATGGAGCGTTCCCTGCCCAATGCCCGTTATTGCCATAGGGCTAGTAATAAAAGCTAACCTGGAATTTACCAGATGGGTAGGATTAGAATGAAGGAATCAATTTGACAAGACCTGACAGCCCTAACCCAGGAGAAATTCAGGACTTTGAAATGAATTCAAATCCAATTAAAAGCAAAAAAAAAAAAAGGTACAGTAATATTAAAACTGAAGGTAACTCTGTGGTAGTTACTAGTTAACTTTTTAGGACAAGGCCAGTTTTACACAACATGTTAAGATTTTACTTGACTGACCTTAACCCAAGTTGCCTGATGCCTTTTTTCAACAATTGTTTGTACAGTCCCCACGCAATTGTATTGAAAACAATCCTTTGCACAAAGGAATTGCCTCTCATCAAAAGGTCTGAAGCTCTTAAACACATTAAGCATTACATTAATCCCCTTTAAACACACACTTGGGAAGTAGAGAAGTATCAGGAGTTTAAGGCCAGATGAGACGACCAAATCATCTGTCTGACCTCCTGCATATCACAAGCCACTAAACCCCTGCCAGTTATCCCTGCATTGAGCCCAGTAATCTGGATTAGACTGAAGTGTTACAGCCCCCAGATCCCTGCATTACTGTATGCCACAGGGTAGATAACAACAGAGACAGAGGTACACTAATGACTGAGGCCCCTGCAGTTGACCAGGTGAGAGATACCCAGGTGAACCTAGCTAGCATTCCGCACAGATTTGTCCAAAGGCAGTGCCAGGAATAAAACAATGGAGACTTGGCTTCCAGTCCCCACAAAAACTACATCCCCTTCCACCCCAACAACATTCCCCAACATCAACAAGCAGCCTTGGTTTCCACAACTAACTTGCACCTCTCCTAATTAACACACTTAAATTACACTCCATGATCCATATGACAGACAGAGAGACAGACACAAAATCAGAAAGGATTCTGGGGATTTCTTTGTTTGGTGACAGAATCCCAGAGGATTTCAGCCCAAACCTGGAAATAGTCTTTACAAGTGGCTCACCACTACTCAGCTAGTAAAACTTTGAAACAAGATTGCTTTTGTGCAGCTCTACATGAACAGTGGCTTTTTAGTAAGTGGTGTGGTAGATTTAAGATAGAGATATTTAGAATATCAAGGGCATTCCAGGTTAGAACAGCAAGTGGGAAACCTCATCAGGTATCAGGAATTTTGCAAAGGAGTTGCGATATTTTGTGTGTTGGGGGAAGACAGTGAGTAGACAGACACTTTAGACCCATATATCCAAACTATGTGGCCATCCTGGGCCATTAACCTGACAGTGGATAGCATGGACCCCCAACAAGCTGGCATTAGGGGGAAGGGGAAATTTCCTGAGGAAAGCTTAAGAACTAAAAATAGCTGCAAGCCATCATCAGCTGAATGATGCAACTTGCAAGGGCAAATCCCCACCCATCCAGGCTTCAGCATGTTGAGCTCACTTCAAATCACAGCACTAGTCACCTTTAACGGCTGCACCACCACCACTTCTGGGCCCAGAGCTTTGCAGGGTTACTTGCGGGGTTTGAGGCTGCAACATTACTTAGGTCAGCTCCAGAAAGGGCCCATTGCCTCTGAGTAACTCTAAGGGCCTGGGTGCGAAGGGGAAGTCCTCCTAGGCTGGCTCCCTCTTCCTTGGTCTGGGAGCATCTCCCTCCCTTAGCACCATATGTAACAGTACGATGAGGGCACTCCCCCCTGCCCCAGCTACGGGCCAGCCTGCTCCCTGGCACTGTGCTGCCAATCCCTCTTGGCTGCACCACTGGGGTGACCCTTCAACAACAGAGGGAAAGGATTCCTAATTGGTGGTCCAGGGACCCCATATGACCTGAGATTCCTGTCCCCCCAAGGTACTCATACCCCACAGATGCCCTCCTTACTTAGGATTCTATCCCTGCAGGAATATTACTCACAGAACACCAACCCCAAGGCTGGGCAGACATGCAGATGGCATCTTTCAGGGCAATGTGTGGTCAAGAGACACACGTAGGTTGGCTGTGTCAGCTGGAAGGAGCTGTTCCTGGACAGTGACGTGTGAACCTGGGCCTTCCAGGAGTTTCTATCTGCTACAGATCAGGGCTCCCTCTGACAAACTGATCTGACACCAAGGCTTGTACAAAGGTCGATATCCGGGTCCCAGGAGTTCAGCTCATGAAAATGCAAGATGTTGGCGCGACAGACAAAAATAAAGGGTATGATATGCTCTGATGCCCACATCTCTATAGAAAGCTTGTGCGGGACACTGTATCCAAGCAGATGAAGGAATGAATCACCTACATGTTAGTCCATCTTTATTTACCACGAGCAGCAGATCAGCTATGCATGCATCACGCCACAGATTCATTAGACAGGACAAGGTAAACCTGGGGCCACTTAACATATTTGCCTTGGGACACAAGAGTCCTTTGCCCACCACTAATCCCACTTTCCACCTTGTGTCTGTTATTCCATAATCGAAAAGCCTTTAACTGAAGGGGACAGGGGTTGTGAGCCACCCTGATGTTCCTGGGAAGGGCCAGTCTGCAGGGTGGCGAAAGGAGGAAGTTCAGGGAGACAAGTGGCCTGTTCCCAGAAGACAGGAAGAGAAAGGCAAGGAATGTGAGATTAGCCAGCACAGAGCCCAGCAGGATTTCTATTGAAGATGATGTTAAAACTATGTAATACACAGGTTAAAAGATCTCTATACATCTGGGTAGAATGCTTAAAAATTGTCCAAAAGTACGGAGTTTGGTTTAAAAAGTCATAAAGTACATCCAGTACATAATCTGCAATATCCCAAATTAAAGTTAATAAATTTAACAATACAGTTTAAATATTAGCATCCAAATATTTGGTAAAAGCAAACCCAGCCGGCAATCTGCGCCTAACATGGAAGAGCAATACTAGCCACCATTAAAGCAGGGCAAAGGGCTTTTTGGCAAATATTATATTATTTGGGGCACCAAAACTATTTGTGAATCAGGTCGAGTTCAATGAATAGTTTTGGCCAAAAACAAACACACACACCTTTAAAAGATTCCGAAATTTCAAACCATTTCCATTAGACCTTTTGTTTAGAAAATGTTGTTTTGAAATTAACATTCAAAATGTTGCATTTGACTCCAATGATTTTTTTCATTTTAGCAAGAAAAACCTGAAAATTTCTGTTTCAATTCAAACCAAACAAGAACCAAAAACCTCAATTCTTCTCACATCTCTAGCCATAATGCAACTCCACCTCCTTCTCCCCTCCACTTCCTTACTCCCCTAGCTAAGCATTAATGCTGCTGAAAATACAACAGTGTTCTAAACAGATGCTTTTAGAAGTGGCCAGGCTCATTGCAGAAAAGCCAGGAGCTCACAGATTGTTGCCTTGCACTTTACAGGCCGTTAGAAATTACATAACATGATACTGTGTTACGTAATTTATTAACAGCCCCTTACAATATTCAGAGATGGAGGAATTCAAGATACTCCCAAAATTGTGGGGGTCATCAGGCCAAAAGGCGGCTTCTCCTACCCTGCCCTTGTCCCATTCTTTCTTCCTCTCTCCCCAAATGCTACCATAGAAGTCTTGATCTTACAGAGAAAGACATCTCCTGCCCCATGTTCTCCATGCATCCTGTCTGAGGCTGAGCAATCAAAAGACAGATCCATGACTCATCCACCCAATAAATTGTTCTACCCCACCCATAACTTGAACACAGAGTTGAGACTCACATGTATTCACAAGGAAGGGTAAGCAGCCAGAAATAGTCCTTCGAGCAGAGATTCCAAGATATTAAATGCAAGCTAGTGTCAGAGAACTTGTGACCAGTTGGATGGAAACGCTGCCCAGCCATTACAATTCCATTAGAAGAAATACATGTCATGGGTCCATTTCCTCCTGCTCCTCTTTATAACAACATCATACAAGCAGTTAGTCCAGATATTTTGCTGTCATCCAAATGCAAAATGACACTGACCATTGCCAGACACTAACTCAATGTTTGTTCTCTATGTAAAGCCACCAACCCATATCCCTCTAGTTTTGCTCGTAACAAGCCAAAAGCTTAGAATCTATTTTAACTCAATCATGCCTGTTTAACACTTGATTAAATATTTCTGGTGAAATAAGTTTGAGATATTCACTTGTGCAAAAGCTACATCTCTTTAGGTCTCCCCAAGTGCATAATTCAAATGAAGACACCTACAATAAAATTTCTTTTGCCTTCCAATATTTCCCCCTTTAGCTTCACCCTGAGTGCATTCATCTTCTTTTCCAACTTACTTTTGGAGGCTTACTTTAAAGTCAGACACACATCCCAAGTTTTTTTCTCCTGCTGATAATAGCTCATCTTAACTAATTAGCCTCTCAGTTTGTATGGCAAATTCCACTTTATCTTCTTACTATATGTTCCATTCTATGCATCCGATGAAGTGAGCTGTAATTCACAAACGCTTATGCTCTAATAAATTTGTTAGTCTCTAAGGTGCCACAAGTACTCCTGTTCTTTTTACACATCCCTTAGGATCTGCCATCAACATTCATAAAATACCAGCCTGCATTCTTTTCATAAAGAGATTAGCTTATCTTTTCAGGTAGTGTTTGTGTCACTCAAGACTACAATGTCCTTCCTGGGGAGTAGCAGATGCATAATGCAAAAGGCTTTGTTTGTGTTTGAGATAACAGTCCCTAGACCACAAGAAGTTCACAGAGGAAATCATGAAGAAAATTTCAGGAGATTAGTTTAAAGTTGCCAGCAGAAAATCTGAATAATTAAAGGGCATCAACATCAGACATGGAAAGCCTCTACAGCCAAAGCTTTCAGGAGGAACTAGCAGATTTTGGGTGTCCAACCTGACATCCCTCAAAGGGGTGTGGAGGTGGGTATTCAGCTTTTCATGAAAAGCAGACTCCTTTGAGATGCTTCAAGTTGTGACTAGTGATTTCTGAGTGTTCTTTACAGGGGTCTCAATCATCTCAGATTCAACTCCCATGAACATTAGAGGGGAGTAAGAGACTATCCTTATCAAATAGTTAATCTATTTCAACATTTCACAAATTATCCCTCCCTCCTTCTCTTTTCCAAACTGGGAATTTAAGCGAAGGGGACTGAGCTACTGAAGAAAGGATGCCAGGTTTAAGAAACATTTCCGAGTAACAGCCGTGTTAGTCTGTATTCGCAAAAAGAAAAGGAGTACTTGTGGCACCTTAGAGACTAACCAATTTATTTCCGACGAAGTGAGCTGTAGCTCACGAAAGCTTATGCTCAAATAAATTGGTTAGTCTCTAAGGTGCCACAAGTACTCCTTTTCTTTTTAGGTTTAAGAAAAAGTCTTGGTTGTGAAGATACCTCCCCTCCCACAAAAAGAGGCAAGTAGTCAGAAATGTCTAAGTAGGCTTTTGAAAGGTTTTTCCTATATCCTACGTTAATGTCTGTTCTGAGGGATTGTGCTCCAAGCAGCTACAACAAACTGAATTAATCACTGCAAAAAATAGCAACAATTCTATCATAGCTATTATAAGTCCTCCTTGGGTTTAATGACTCAGGATTGAAATTCCTACCACATAGGAAATGGGGAATTTCTTTGGTAAAAGAATACATCTTTCATCCAGTTGCCACTGTGGGAGCAGGTTCAAGACAATCCTACACTCATGATAGTTATGGAGATAGAACTTAAATCCAAGTATACGAATACGTGATCAGGATAGGGAGGTTCTCATCAAGAATAAGTTGCACTATTAAAGAAAATAGCACAGACACCAAGCAGGGGCAATATCCTGAATCAGTGCTAGTTACCATCTGACCCAAATGCTATTACATACAGATGGGAAATATAGCCACGGGTACTTGTTCCTCATGTAAGAAAGGTTAGCTAGCTTGTAACTTTCAAAGCAATTAACAATACTGCAGAGAAAGTTACTGCCTTAGTCTTCACTGCCAAAAAAGAGATGAATTTTTACCATGGGATAACTAACACGTGTTCGGCTATCCCACTGTAAAATCCTAGTGGCCATCAGACATTGTAGTTTTTACTGTGAGGTAGCTAGCTACACAAGATGAACATTATGTCCCCGCCCATGGCTGCCTTCATCTAGTTACCTCATAATAAAGAACGCCTGGTCTCCACTAGAAGTTTGCAGTGAGATCGCTGAAGCGCATTGTAAAACCAAAACCAAACACACCTATTTTGGTGCAGTAAAGACATATGCACCGTGCAAGCCTCAATACCATTTCAGTTAGTTCTGTGAGCAGCATAACCAGCTTTACTCAAGCCCAGTGGACAGACACTCAAGAAGAGGGGAGGGAAATAACACAAAGTAAAGCAACCCAAGAAACTGTTTCTGAAATGACACTGCTGACAGACTGGCAAAAGATGGAACAGGCTGTCTGAACGCTTTGATGATTCCTTGAGTTGAAATGGCCTTTGTTTGCATTTCACCTGTAAGAGCTTGATCCACTTTCCCCATCATCTCCACCTTGGTCATTGTGGAAGCCTTTCTCGTGTCTCAGAAAGTTCCCAGTATACACCACTCAGGTAGCTGATTCACAGTCATGATATGGTGGTCTAGCCACTTAGTGCGCTGAGCACTAAACTGACCGGGCAGTGACTAGAACACTCCCTACAGTAGCTTCTGGAATGCAAGGAGCTGACTTTTCTCCAGGAGATGAGCATGGATCTCTAATGGATCCCGGACCAATTTACTTCCCCGTTTCACTATCTAGCCGGGCTGGATAACACCACTGAGCTTTAGGGAGGATTTTTAAATTTAAAAAACTAAATTCACACATTTTTCTTCACTGTTTCAAGAAAGAAGTTACCAGAGTCTGGATGAGTTTCCCCACTATAGATCTGTCATGTTAGTTTCAAGGATGCCTCCTAAGCACATCTGTGCCAAAGAGCCAGCACACACACTGGACTGACATGTCCCAACATCCTTTCCACTTGAACGGGCAGCACTGAAGAGCTATTGGCCATTGCAAACAGTCCAGAAAAGCAGGGACTGGTGCAAGTTGAGAGGGTCCAAATCTACTACTTTTGGCAAGAAAACTGCAAGAACAGATGGAAGCCCAGCAAATCCGGCAACAGAAAAATCTGAAGTCAATACCACAGTGATTAGTACAGAATAAACGCCCCAAAACACAGGATTAAACTGCTTATATCAAAGTCACTGACTAAGCTAGAGAGACGGCAGAAGCAACAGTCCAGGCAAAAGCCAAATGTCTGATTCAGGAAGGGGAAAACCCTTGCTTGTACCTAGTGGTGACCTACCGCTGGAACGTGGTTTGAGACATATGGGGACACAGCTGCTACAGAAATCCTAAGCAGCGCTGTCTCAGCACTGCACAAGGGGACAAGGTGCATTATTTCGGGATGAGCATTTCACTTTCTTCTAACGGGTGGTCACTGACTGAGGCAGCGAGATACTGCTCTGTATGCCCCAATCCTACAGAAGCATTCTTTGCTCAGGTACGCGGATGAGGCTGCTGGCAACATCAACCCAGTCTCTGAAAACCAAGCTATTGTTTCTCCTGGTTTGTGTGTTTGTTGTCTCCAAGGAGGAGGAGCCTGGAGTCAGGCTTTTGATGGTAGTTATGTAAGAGGCTGAACAACAGTTTAGTTTATTCTGCTACAACTGGGGCAGCTCTGTAGGGCTAACAGCAATAAAAACCTTGTTCTTGTCAGTGGATTGAAGGAACAAGACCAGGCAAAATTTATATGCCAGACGAGGTGCTACTTTTATTGTTCCCTTCAGGTAATTTTGGTCAGTAACTCTATCCCTTCCTCCCCCCGCAAAAAAGAGAAAGAAACCAGCTCCTTTTAGCTGTCCTGTCCCTCATGGAGACAAGGGATGCTAGGAAAGGAGAGGGAACAACTGTTCTAGGGCAGCAGGCTCAACCCAACGCTACTGTATGGCGCATGGCAACTGAACTATTCACAAAGAGGCGATCTGAAAACCAGAGACAGATGATTACACAAGGGAGACAAAACCTCCAGCTGCCATCCCCAAATCACCATTTGCTGTGGCAGCCAATTCCAAACCACTTCAATCAAGGATATTTACTATTTTAAAATCTCCGTGGTCCCAGCTGCCAGAGGGGTAAGGCCTGTACTAGCTAGTCCACATGGTTCCGCATAGGGTCATTCCTGAAGCACTGGGGGAAGAGGTGATAGGCAAACTGGTGTTATGGAGCGCCAGCTAACGTCATAATTCACTTGTCTTTGCCTCCACGACACCAGCCACATTCCCTGATGGAAACCTTTCTGGTCTCAGCACAGCTCACCATATACAGTGACCACTAACAGGACATGCTACTTTTGTCTGAAATAATTATGTGGCCACAGATTGCTGATTCCAAGGGCAACCAGACTCCTGAGCTGGTAAAGAGCTTGTTTCATTGCAAAGATCCCTTGCAATAAAGGCTGATGGAAAGGAGCAAAGAAGATACATCAACAGCTGAGGTTACAATCCCCTCTTCCCAACACACGATTCCAGGAGCAGAGGTGTCTGAATCCCTATATTTCTGCAGGTTTCAGAGTAACAGCCGTGTTAGTCTGTATTTGCAAAAAGAAAAGGAGTACTTGAGCTGTAGCTCACAAAAGTTTATGCTCAAATAAATTGGTTAGTCTCTAAGGTGCCACAAGTACTCCTTCTATATTTCTGCAATGGTTGCACAGGTTAAGCATGAAAACTTTGATGCTTTTCCATCTGTAATCAGGCCTCAAAATGTTTACCTAGATAAACTCCTGGAGATTAGAAGCCCTGGCTAAAATAATGTCTTGGGCCAGAAATTTACATAGCTAAACAGGCTTTCGTGGAGAGAGAACCTATGGGCTTGTCTACACATGAAGTTGTTCCCGATTAACTCCATGTGTGACAACTTACTCTGGAATAAGAGTGCATTAGTCCTGTTCATCTTATTCCAAAACAACGTCTACTCATGGAGTTAATGAGGAACGCCTCCATGCATGGAGGAGTCCTATCTCATAAGAGTTGCAGTCAGTTCTAGAGACTCCTGGCTATACTGAAAGCAATCTAAAAGTCATTGTGGAAGGGTTATCCAAAAGAGCCCTTGCGTCATGCAGTATGCCCCCTGCAATTTCAGAAGACTGTTCTGATGAAGTGGGTCCTAACCCACGAAAGCTTATGCCCAAATAAATTTGTTAGTCTCTAAGGTGCCACAAAGACTCCTCGTTATTTTTGTTCACTTATGCTGCACCAGTGGAAGGGCAAGGTATCAGATTTCATTTCCTTTTATGCCAATTGGACTAGTCTGGATTTCAGCAGATTTTTTTTTTTAATCTACATGATTCTGAATTGCTGCGTGACTGTCTCTTTTACGTCCGCAGCTGGCAACATGAACCAACACTTGCATACACAGAGAAAGCTGCTTCAGTTCAACTTCCGTTGATTTAAAACCAATCTACCCCTGCCTGGGTGCACTTATCAGTTTAAAGCTGTTTTATGAGTTTCTACACACAAGGCTGTAGCACTTCAACCATCACATCTTTAGTTAAACTGGTGCAGCTATGTTTTTAAATCAGGCCTTCGATACAAGGCTCATACGAGCATCAGAAACTCCCTGGGTGGATACAAACCTGTCTTGTTTCTTCAGGCACCTGGTTCCACACTCTGAAAACAGCCTTGCAAAATTCTATATACCCAAGTAAGTAAAGATCCCCAGTGTCTCCTTAGCAATCACCTTCATAAAAGACAGGCAAGTACATTTTGGACTGAGTTTCCATGGCAGTTTTGCACGGAGGCTATGGAGTGCTCCATCATGGGCTTCTTCAGGGGTTATTAAAAAAGAGTTCCACGTTTAGAAGTTCTCTACATCCTGGATATTGATTAAGAAAAGAACAAGTGCTTCAACACCACCATTTTTTTTAAATCAAAGTGAAACATGTCTCCAGAGCCATTTCACAGAGATCAGTTTGGGGGTCAATGAGGGACAGAGAGATGGGGTAGTTTGTTTGATACAAAAGGTGGCAAAAGTCGAGCGAATGCTGAAACATCTGCATCCTTCAGTATAACACAGGAGCCTACACAGCAATTAACAAGTCTATATGCGGCTAAACAATCGTCTCCTGGGTCTAGCTTCCATGGCAGTGGCATAGATCTATTAGCATCTGTAAACTGTCAAGGCACCACTATCCAAGCAGCAGCACTGCAGGGGTTTTCCACCCCACAATCAAATACATTAAAAAGGAATGTCTACGCTGTCCTACACCCGGGTAGAGGAGGAAAAGAGGACTTGAAGGGAGCAGCTGTCCCTTGTTCCACAAGGGACGGAAAGCAGCGTATCCTTTTCCACCCCTTCGGTCGCAAGGTATCAGAACCTTTGGCCTTGTCTACGCTGGACTTAAAAAACTTCCCCAGTTCCACCACCCCTCGGGGGAGTGCTAGCAGGCCAGTGCACTGGCATTCAATGGTGTCTTCTCTGCACCGTCCACTCTCAGCAGGGTGCTCAAAATGCTGTTGGCCTGTCTACGTCTACACTATACTTTCACCATTGCCACGGACAGAGCTGCACCAGTGGTAGCGAGCATCAGATTTCCTGTGAAAGTCTAGCGAAGACTCTCTGGTGAGGCTCTCAGCACTGCTGATTACCCCACAGAGAACATTTTCACCTGTCCCCCCTCTAGCCACGGCTATGCAGAAACAAAAGGGAAAAACGTTGTACAGATTAAAGCATAAACCACTTTAGGCCTTGACTGCATTATACATTGCACTAGGTTAAGTCAATTTACTTAGCTTGTTTTGAGCAGTTTAAGTTAATTCATTACCAAATTAAGTCAAGTCAATATAAGCCTGTTTTAAAAAGTGTAAGGGTATCTACCCAGGGCTTTAACTAAATAGTTTTAAAAAACCCAAGCGCCCTCCCCCCCTTTAAACCAATGCAACTTGTCATTCAGACATGGACTAAGTGAGATCATAGCATTTAAACATTGGTGGAAAACAGAACCAAACACAAGAAGGGTGCACAAGGAAATGCCTTTCACCAGCACAGCCAATGGCAAACTGACTCCACATCCAAGCATAGCTGTGCGTGCACAAAGGATCGATGCCACATACCCCAAAAGCACACAATCTGAGTGCACATAAAGATAGCCCCCCAGTACAGGGGACAGGCACTACTAGGGGTGAGATTAATTCATAACTGGATTAACATGCATTTGCAACAGGCCAGCCACAAAATCAATACCTGAACTGTAAACCTCGGAACCGGAAACAGATAAGTGGAAAAAAGCAAGAGCTGTTTGAGAAACCCACCAAGAAATTTAAATGAAGAAACTCTTCTTCTCAGGGTCCCCAGTCAAAACTGACCACTCCTCTGAAATATTAGAAACAAACACACACCACATCATTGCAACCTGAAAGCACGTGCTTCATAGGAATGACAGAAAACATCAAGAATGAGACAAGACAACTCAGCTTGGAGGGGATTCAAAGTATTTGGTCAGACAGAATGGCAAAAGCAAAGGTACACACACAAACACACAGGAACAGGCTCAAAGAAATTATCCCTTAGAATTGCTTGTTTCACAAGATGAAATAAAACCCTCAACAAAGAGGAAGCAGAATGGTCCTAGCAATGAATCCATCTTTCTGACACAGTTAGGACTGTCAAAAGAACACCAAATTTCCACAATCAAGCTTAAAAAGCACCCCATCGGGAGAAACTATGTTCACTGAGCTATCTACACTGGAAGAGCCAGGATATCGTACTGTACACTGTACTCTATCTAATGCCTCAGGTATGAAAATTCTGAAAAAGAATCTGTGGAAAAAGTTCTGAAACTGTCTCCAAAAAGAAAAGGCAGCACCTTCTAGTGACACATGCTGGAAACCAGAGACTATTTTTGCCTTCACAATTTCTGGAATGATCCCAGCTTTCAGAGATCTGATCAAAGTGGCATGTTTTGGCAAAGCAAGGGACCACAATTTCACGTACATACAGTTTGTAGGCAGCACATTCTGTGTACTACCATACATAAAGCAAAGGGCCCAAGCCTACAGCCCTTATTCATGCAAATAATCTTTACTCACAATTAATACAATTAGACCTGTGACTACAAGCATGAACCTCACAAATGAGCAATCCAACTCCCACATAAACTTACACTGCTCCCACAACCTTCCCCAGAAGCACTTGTTTGTATTCCTTTAAATCATAACAGTTTAGAGTATTTTCGGTGGGGGGTTGTTGGGTGTCAGATAGAGGCAGTTACTTTTTCCTTATGACCTGTGAACTCTTTGCTGCTCCTCCATACTCCCCATGGCCACTTACAGGATTTCATCAGAATAAACTAAGGACTGTATCTTAAAGGAGGTTAACCTCAAAATTTACATTTAAATTTAAAGATCTTACAAATCCTTGTACTAGAAATAGTTTAATTACATATTTAAGTGTCATTAAAGACAGCTTGAATTTAAACATTCCCTTTGCAATGTTTGCAGCATGGTGCATGAAAAGGAGAAAGCGAAACTGTCTAGAAACCAACCATAAACGGAAGTGAAATTGACACCCTTGTTTTCATTGTCAAAACTCAGAAAAATGAAAAAGCAAACAGCATAAATGGTGAGAGGTACTTTGGATTTTAAAGATTCTTTCAGTTCTAACAGTGCTTGAAGCCTGTATGCCTGCGTGCTGTGGGACCAGATAGCCCACTTCTCACTGCAGTGAGATGAAAGAAGGCAGAAAGAGTTGGAACCATCATTTCATTCCTTAGTTCATCAAATCTGAGCACAGTGTTTTACTAATCAACAGGTTTCAGAGTAACAGCCGTGTTAGTCTGTGTTCGCAAAAAGAAAAGGAATACTTGTGGCACCTTAGAGACGAACCAATTTATTTGAGCATAAGCTTTGTCAAATGCATGTGCTGAAAATTTCCAGAGGCAGGTATAAATATGCAAGCAAGAATCAGGCTAGGGATAACAAGGTTAGTTCAATCAGGAAAGCTGAGGCCCTCTTCTAGCAGTTGAGGTGTGAACACCAAGGGAGGAGGAAACTGCTTTTGTCCTTGGCGAGCCATTCACAGTCCGTGTTTAATCCTGAGCTGATGGGGTCAAATTTGCAAATGAACTGAAGCTCAGCAAAAAGAAAAGGAGTACTTGTGGCACCTTAGAGACTAACCAATTTATTTGAGCATGAGCTTTTGTGAGCTACAGCTCACTTCATCCAGTTTCTCGTTGAGGTTTTTTTTGCTGCAGGATGGCCACCTTTACATCTGCCAGTCCTTGCCTACAGACAGCCCGCCAACCCGAAGCGAATACTCACCAGCAACCACATACCACACAACAGAACCACTAACCCAGGAACCTATCCTTGCAACAAAGCCCGTTGCCAACTGTGCCCACATATCTATTCAGGGGACACCATCACAGGGCCTAATAACATCAGTCACACTATCAGAGGCTCATTCACCTGCACATCTACCAATGTGATATATGCCATCATGTGCCAGCAATGCCCCTCTGCCATGTACATTGGCCAAACTGGACAGTCTCTACGTAAAAGAATAAATGGACACAAATCAGATGTCAAGAATTATAACATTCATAAACCAGTTGGAGAACACTTCAATCTCTCTGGTCACGCGATTACAGACATGAAAGTTGCGATATTACAACAGAAAAACTTCATATCCAGACTCCAGCGAGAGACTGCTGAATTGGAATTGATTTGCAAATTGGATACAATTAACTTAGTCTTGAATAGAGACTGGGAGTGGCTAAGTCATTATGCAAGGAATGGCAATATACAAAAACCTGTAGGGGAACACTTCAATCTCGCTGGACACACAATAGCAGATGTAAAGGTGGCCATCCTGCAGCAAAAAAACCTTCAGGACCAGACTTCAATGAGAAACTGCTGAGCTTCAGTTCATTTGCAAATTTGACCCCATCAGCTCAGGATTAAACACGGACTGTGAATGGCTCGCCAAGGACAAAAGCAGTTTCCTTCTCCCTTGGTGTTCACACCTCAACTGCTAGAAGAGGGCCTCAGCCTCCCTGATTGAACTAACCTTGTTATCCCTAGCCTGATTCTTGCTTGCATATTTATACCTGCCTCTGGAAATTTCCACCACATGCATTTGAG
This sequence comes from Eretmochelys imbricata, assembly GCF_965152235.1. Taxonomy (NCBI): domain Eukaryota; kingdom Metazoa; phylum Chordata; order Testudines; family Cheloniidae; genus Eretmochelys; species Eretmochelys imbricata. Next base: position 2,335,774 of record NC_135592.1, on the reverse strand, counting down.
GAAGTGGGTATTCACCCAAAAAAGCTTATGCTCAAATAAATTGGTTAGTCTCTACGGTGCCACAAGTACTCCTTTTCTTTTTACTAATCAACATTGGGGCCTCAGGGCGCTCTTGTTGTTTATTTGTTTTGTAATAATGGTACATATGAAGTTCTTTAGATAGTCAAAACACCATGCAAACAAACAAATTTATAATATAATTTTAACCCAAAGTCCCTCTTAAAAATGTTTCAAGATTATATGTATGGGAGAATGTCTAATGGGCTTGGCCCATTCATAAAGTCTCAGCTCAGTAATGAACAGGCATGTGGCAATAGGTATTAATAAATAACATATGCATTAAACATATCCTTTACCTAATACTGAGCTCAACACTTTCTTCAGAATCGTAGCTCTGAACTTTGATATTTTATATGTCACAACACTAAAGTGCAAAAGCTAACTTTTTTATAGTTGCTAAACCAGTCAGGCTGCTTTGAGTTCAGGATCTTATTTTAAAAGAACTCAAACTGAAGTTCTAGATCCTCTGACTGGAGTTTAATAGATCCTCAGACAGGAACTTATTTTAATAGAACTTAGAGCTAAAGGAGCATAGGGCAACCAAAGAGCACACAGTAAGGAACACTCCTTTAGTACTGCTAGGTGCTAAAGACAGCCTTCTTTCTTCCATTTTTTGACTCCATCTGGAGTCTGCATTACTTTTGTCCCCTCATCCAAGAAAGGAATGAGTGCAGATGGTAGCCTTTCCCCATAGGCAATAACCTCAGAGTATTTCACCTATTGTATGGATTTATTTAATAAGAGGCTTGTCAATTACAAGACTCTTCATTATACAAACGGCAGACTGAGAGCGCTTCGTAAAAAAATTAATGCTCAGCAGCATCTAGGAATCAGTTGCCTGCCGAGCCTGATTTCATCTGATACATGACCCCTTTAGAAAGCACAGAATTTGGCTTTATATACCACCTTTCCTGCTTTGTGTATCCCCCGCGCTTTGCACAGTAGTGCATCAGATTCCTGCTGGCTAAAGAGGCTGCCATTTTACACTTGGCATTCACACAAGGATTTGTTTATAACCGTGTGTTGGGAGGGATGCTGGGCAGGACGTGAGGATTATTCCATGTTCTGAGAAATGCCACAAGATTTCCTTAGGAAGTTATTGTTGCAAATCACCTCTGAATTCAGATGACTGTGGCTCTACTTTTGGAAGTTTACTGTTCCACAAAATTTCTTTTCAAAATAGGGAAACAAAGGCTCAACATCCAAAGCCATCTGATTTCATTGGCACCTATCTCAGTTTTCAAGGAGAGGAAGTGCATCTTACATAAAAAATTCTTACAACCCACCACACTTTAGAATGTAGAGACACGTCTCCCCCACCCCCCTCAATTAAGCTATCTAGTCTATCTTCATTCTAAGGCAGCATAGGTCTCTTATTACACATTTATTAATACAAGGGATTCTGTCAACATTTATCTTCAGGAATAAGGGACATGTTATTCGCTTCCAACAAAAAACCAGGTTTCAGAGTAACAGCCGTGTTAGTCTGTATTCGCAAAAAGAAAAGGAGTACTTGTGGCACCTTAGAGACTAACCAAGTACTCCTTTTCTTTTAACAAAAAACCAGTCTCAGGAACTGTTCCTACCTGGTGTAGTTTTGTGCTGTTATTGCCCTGGAGCCAGTCAATATTTGTATAATACATTCCTTACATTCCTTACCTCTAATCCTCACAAACAGAAGATTACAATGTATATTTTGTTTACAGGTTTCAGAGTAACAGCCCTGTTAGTCTGTATTCCCAAAAAGAAAAGGAGTACTTGTGGCAACTTAGAGACTAACCAATTTATTTGAGCATAAGCTTTCGTGAGCTTTTGCTCAAATAAATTGGCTAGTCTCTAAGGTGCCACAAGTACTCCTTTTCATTTTGTTTACACAAGCTTCTGATAACCTGCTGGGTGTGGGTCACGTAACTCTGTGCATTTTCCATTTAGATACAACCTCTCTAAGCAAATATCTTCTACTAGGCACATGATTCCAGTTTAAGGCCCCTACACTCTCACCCGTAGCTAAGGAAGGAAAACAGACCATAAATTACAGCTGTTTGGAGGCCAGAAGACACTTGGTACAATCAAAGTAAAGTGTGACTGAAAGTGGAATATAAATAGGAATGCACAACTAAAGCACTTAAATAGTCTCTTGTCTATGTTATAACACAATTTTAAATCCTTTTCACAATTTGCTTAAAACGTGACTTTTTCCTTTATCCATGACCCAGTTAGTTTCAATCAGCTTGAGGTCTCAGCACACAACATGTCCTCCAGTCACAGACTGCCCACTATAAACTGACTCCACAACTTACTGTTTTATGCTCGGGTTGTCTGGCGGCTGAGGCTGGATTCAGGGGGCTTGGCTGCTGCTGAAAAGACTTGGCTGCCAGACTGTTAGTGCTGGAGAGAACCGCTCAGTCATGGTTTTGGAATGCTTACTTACTCCTAAGACACTACAAAGCTATTCCTCCTTCCCACCCCCCTAACATCAGTGTTTAAAAACCACCTCAGTAGTAAGCAAGAAGCACTTTTTAGAACGCAGAGTTGCTGTTCAGAAAATATGGAAATGCAGTTTGTTAGCACTGGGACACTGCTCCTTTAACAGGAAAATGACCAGAGGAGCACGCACACACACACAGCAAGTCAAATAGTGGGGGCATGGGGGAACCACCACCATTTCAGTCAGCTTGGTTCAAACAAACTTCTTCTAGCACCAGCTGTAGGTGTTCTCCAGTTGACAGTGACACAGGAGACCAAGCAGCGAGCACTCCTACGCTGATTAACAAGTCACACTCTTGCTACACTCAGACAGTAGTGGCCTCTGCACGCAGCTCCTCAGGGGAAGTGGGTGTACATATGCAAGAGACGGTCACGGAAAGGCTAGCCGAGATGTTTGCTCAGCTCAGCTGGCTGTTCTCCCCCCACCCACAAGTCTCTCAGTGTAGCCCAGGCCCCCACCCATCCCCAGTTACTCAGCACACCCCCAAAGGAAGGGACGAACCAGCCAGGGAAGTGTTTCCTAACCGCCCTCCCTACACCAGCTGCTGGGCTGAGACAAAGCTCAACCCAAGCAGGGCTTTATCCCGTTCGGCAGGGCAGGGCGGGGGGATGACCCCCAAGAGAAGGGGACACAAAGGGGTAAATGAACCCCTCCCTCCAGAACAGGATAGGGGAGAGAAGGCTTTTCCCCCACACCTCACTGCTAGAACCCCACTGCACACCCACTACAGCCACCCAACTACCCCCACCCACCCCTGTTCACCCCTACGCCAACCCCACTGACCCCCACACCCCCCAGAACAGCCCTGCCACTCCCAACTTCCTAGGGCCCCATCTCACCCCTGAAGCTCCCATAACCAAGTCATGCCCCAACTCCCCACTATGTCCCCTCTTAGCCCCCAACCCACACACGTCCCCACAACCTCCTCACCCCCAATGCCCATCATAACACCGCCTCACACACAGCCCCCACCCTGAGTGCTCCCCCCACCAGCCTCTACCCACATACCCCCCTGACCCCAGACCCCATAGACCCCCTCTGACCCCACCAGCCTCTACCCACATACCCCCCTGACCCCAGACCCCATAGACCCCCTCTGACCCCACCAGCCTCTACCCACGTACCCCCCTGACCCCAGACCCCATAGACCCCCTCTGACCCCACCAGCCTCTACCCACGTACCCCCCTGACCCCAGACCCCATAGACCCCCTCTGACCCCACCAGCCTCTACCCACATACCCCCTGACCCCAGACCCCATAGACCCCCTCTGACCCCACCAGCCTCTACCCACATACCCCCTGACCCCAGACCCCATAGACCCCCTCTGACCCCACCAGCCTCTACCCACATACCCCCCTGACCCCAGACCCCATAGACCCCCTCTGACCCCACCAGCCTCTACCCACATACCCCCCTGACCCCAGACCCCATAGACCCCCCTCTGACCCCACCAGCCTCTACCCACATACTCCCCTGACCCCAGACCCCATAGACCCCCTCTGACCCCACCAGCCTCTACCCACATACCCCCTGACCCCAGACCCCATAGACCCCCTCTGACCCCACCAGCCTCTACCCACATACCCCCCTGACCCCAGACCCCATAGACCCCCTCTGACCCCACCAGCCTCTACCCACATACCCCCTGACCCCAGACCCCATAGACCCCCTCTGACCCCACCAGCCTCTACCCACATACCCCCCTGACCCCATAGACCTCCTCTGACCCCCTCTGACCCCACCAGCCTCTACCCACATACCCCCCTGACCCCATAGACCTCCTCTGACCCCCCCACCGCAGACCCCCCACCCGCCTCTACCCATATCTCCCCCCGGGCCGCCCGGTACCTCGGCCGCGGGGCTGTCGCTGGCTCGGGCTGCTCGGGCTCCGCGGCGAGCGGGACTGAGCCGGGCAGGGCGGGGCCGCGCGGGACTGACAGCGCCGGGCCGCCCACCCCGCCGGGCCTGCTGCGGCCGCCACCGCCCCGGGGGCGGGGCGTATGGGGCGGGGGCTGGCACGGGGAGGGGGATGGCACAGGGAGGGGGGATGGCTCGGGGCATATGGAGGTGGGGGATGGCACAGGGCGTATGGGGGGATGGCAGGGGGAGGGGGGATGGCTCGGGGCGTATGGAGGTGGGGGATGGCACAGGGTGATTGGGGGGATTGCAGAGGGAGGGGGGATGGCACGGGGCATATGGAGGTGGGGGATGGCACAGGGCGTATGGGGGAGGGGGGAAGGCACGGGGCATATGGAGGTGGGGGATGGCACAGGGCGTATGGGGGAGGGGGGAAGGCACGGGGCATATGGAGGTGGGGGATGGCACAGGGTGTATGGGGGAGGGGGGAAGGCACGGGGCATATGGAGGTGGGGGATGGCACAGGGAGGGGGGATGGCTCGGGGCGTATGGGGGAGGGGGGATGGCAGGGGGAGGGGGGATGGCTCGGGGCATATGGAGGTGGGGGATGGCACAGGGCGTATGGGGGGATGGCAGGGGGAGGGGGGATGGCTCGGGGCGTATGGAGGTGGGGGATGGCACAGGGTGATTGGGGGGATGGCACAGGGAGGGGGGATGGCACGGGGCATATGGAGGTGGGGGATGGCACAGGGCGTATGGGGGAGGGGGGAAGGCACGGGGCATATGGAGGTGGGGGATGGCACAGGGCGTATGGGGGAGGGGGGAAGGCACGGGGCATATGGAGGTGGGGGATGGCACAGGGCGTATGGGGGAGGGGGGAAGGCACGGGGCATATGGAGGTGGGGGATGGCACGGGGTGTATGGGGGAGGGGGGATGGCTTGGGGTGTATGGAGGTGGGGGATGGCACAGGGTGATTGGGGGGATGGCAGAGGGAGGGGGGATGGCACGGGGCGTATGGAGGTGGGGGATGGCACAGGGTGATTGGGGGGATGGCAGAGGGAGGGGGGATGGCTCGGGGCGTATGGAGGTGGGGGATGGCACAGGGTGATTGGGGGGATGGCAGAGGGAGGGGGGATGGCACGGGGCATATGGAGGTGGGGGATGGCACAGGGCGTATGGGGGAGGGGGGATGGCACGGGGCATATGGAGGTGGGGGATGGCACAGGGCGTATGGGGGAGGGGGGAAGGCACGGGGCATATGGAGGTGGGGGATGGCACAGGGCGTATGGGGGAGGGGGGATGGCTCGGGGCGTATGGAGGTGGGGGATGGCACAGGGTGATTGGGGGGATGGCACAGGGAGGGGGGATGGCACGGGGCATATGGAGGTGGGGGATGGCACAGGGCGTATGGGGGAGGGGGGAAGGCACGGGGCATATGGAGGTGGGGGATGGCACAGGGCGTATGGGGGAGGGGGGATGGCTCAGGGCATATGGAGGTGGGGGATGGCACAGGGCGTATGGGGGAGGGGGGAAGGCACGGGGCATATGGAGGTGGGGGATGGCACGGGGTGTATGGGGGAGGGGGGATGGCTTGGGGTGTATGGAGGTGGGGGATGGCACAGGGTGTATGGGGGGATGGCAGAGGGAGGGGGGATGGCTCGGGGCGTATGGAGGTGGGGGATGGCACAGGGTGTATGGGGGGATGGCAGAGGGAGGGGGGATGGCTCGGGGCGTATGGAGGTGGGGGATGGCACAGGGTGATTGGGGGGATTGCAGAGGGAGGGGGGATGGCACGGGGCATATGGAGGTGGGGGATGGCACAGGGCGTATGGGGGAGGGGGGAAGGCACGGGGCATATGGAGGTGGGGGATGGCACAGGGTGTATGGGGGAGGGGGGAAGGCACGGGGCATATGGAGGTGGGGGATGGCACAGGGAGGGGGGATGGCTCGGGGCGTATGGGGGAGGGGGGATGGCAGGGGGAGGGGGGATGGCTCGGGGCATATGGAGGTGGGGGATGGCACAGGGCGTATGGGGGGATGGCAGGGGGAGGGGGGATGGCTCGGGGCGTATGGAGGTGGGGGATGGCACAGGGTGATTGGGGGGATGGCACAGGGAGGGGGGATGGCACGGGGCATATGGAGGTGGGGGATGGCACAGGGCGTATGGGGGAGGGGGGAAGGCACGGGGCATATGGAGGTGGGGGATGGCACAGGGCGTATGGGGGAGGGGGTAAGGCACGGGGCATATGGAGGTGGGGGATGGCACGGGGTGTATGGGGGAGGGGGGATGGCTTGGGGTGTATGGAGGTGGGGGATGGCACAGGGTGATTGGGGGGATGGCAGAGGGAGGGGGGATGGCACGGGGCGTATGGAGGTGGGGGATGGCACAGGGTGATTGGGGGGATGGCAGAGGGAGGGGGGATGGCTCGGGGCGTATGGAGGTGGGGGATGGCACAGGGTGATTGGGGGGATGGCAGAGGGAGGGGGGATGGCACGGGGCATATGGAGGTGGGGGATGGCACAGGGCGTATGGGGGAGGGGGGATGGCACGGGGCATATGGAGGTGGGGGATGGCACAGGGCGTATGGGGGAGGGGGGAAGGCACGGGGCATATGGAGGTGGGGGATGGCACAGGGCGTATGGGGGAGGGGGGATGGCTCGGGGCGTATGGAGGTGGGGGATGGCACAGGGTGATTGGGGGGATGGCACAGGGAGGGGGGATGGCACGGGGCATATGGAGGTGGGGGATGGCACAGGGCGTATGGGGGAGGGGGGAAGGCACGGGGCATATGGAGGTGGGGGATGGCACAGGGCGTATGGGGGAGGGGGGATGGCTCAGGGCATATGGAGGTGGGGGATGGCACAGGGCGTATGGGGGAGGGGGGAAGGCACGGGGCATATGGAGGTGGGGGATGGCACGGGGTGTATGGGGGAGGGGGGATGGCTTGGGGTGTATGGAGGTGGGGGATGGCACAGGGTGTATGGGGGGATGGCAGAGGGAGGGGGGATGGCTCGGGGCGTATGGAGGTGGGGGATGGCACAGGGTGTATGGGGGGATGGCAGAGGGAGGGGGGATGGCTCGGGGCGTATGGAGGTGGGGGATGGCACAGGGTGATTGGGGGGATTGCAGAGGGAGGGGGGATGGCACGGGGCATATGGAGGTGGGGGATGGCACAGGGCGTATGGGGGAGGGGGGATGGCACGGGGCGTATGGAGGTGGGGATGGCACAGGGAGGGGGGATGGCTCGGGGCATATGGAGGAGGGGAGGGGGATGGCACAAGGTGGAGGATGGGGAGGGAGATGACATGGGGGAGGGGGAGGAGGTGCAGAGGCAAGGGCTGACACAGGTGTTGGCAGCAGGAGCTGGGAGATTAGGTACAGGCCTGGAAATGGGGAGAGGGGCTGGAAGTAGAGACTGGGACCTGGGGGCTGGTACAGGGTCAGAGGGGAAGTGTAAAAGGAGCTGTAGGAACAAGAATTCCCCCCTCCCCATCGCACACACACAAACTGGTGCTCACTCCTGCCACCTCCCTGGACCCCCGCAGCTCTAGGGGGTCTCTGGGGACCAACCTCTGTATGGGGAATTGTCAATGAAGCTTTAACTCCCCACTTCCAACCCCAGAACCTGGCAGCTTGTGTGGTGCACTGCTGCCCTGCTCATCTAGGAGTGTGTTACCCAAGTGTTAGTGACTCCAGCATTCACCAGCCAGGGGAGAATCTTTAAAATACCCTTTGAACTGGAGACAGGTGAAACTGGAGGAGGGCTGGTCCAGGCTTGTAAAACCCCGTGGGTTGGGTTTTCATTCTGCAGAACCTTGGGGTTTGGGATCCCTGTCCCAATTGCACATCTGGAGAGCTCCAATAAGGGGTTCTAGCTGCACCCAGCTCCCGGAGAACAGAGGATTTCCCCTATCTGTGGATTGCACCAGCAGGAAAAATACCCCTCCTGTGTAATTGGGTACTCAGAAATTAGAGCTAGGATGTCACTTAATGGGACAGGGTTGGGATTAGCATGAGGGGCTGATCTTAACATCTCGCTGACTATTTCCTCTGTTCCCAGGGAATGCACTTGCTGCTACTTCCCTTCACAGTGAACTTTTCCCATGTTCTAAATTATTATTTAATTGCCAGTCTTAATAACAGGCCTCCAAAAACCAAAAACCTTCCAAAAAGCATATCTGGGCCAACACTTTTCAATAGGAAAGATGCAGTTCTGTTCCTTTCTCCTTAATCCCCCACCCCCAACACACATACCTCCTCATTAATACTTTCAAGCCTTGGCATTTTGGCAAGGTATAGCAGCAGGCCAAGACACAGGATAGATGTGGGTTTTGGTAGAGGCGTGTGTATTTATAAATCGCTGCAACTCCTCAGCCCGAAACAGCTGCTCTGTTCTCCAGTTTCAGTTCGCAGTGCCCAATGCCCATCTTGGAAAGGGTTTTTCTAAGTAGGCAACATTAGCTGCAGCAGCTTCCCGAAGCCAGGATGGCAAATGCCTGTTTTCTAGCCTGACAGAAACCCCTCAGCGACCTTGTCATCCTCTGCACCGTCTGGCATGGAAGGGTTGTGCCCAAGCAGCTGAACTCACACGCAGAATGGTTACTGGAGCATTTTGTGCACACGGCAGGTGAAACCAGACAATCACGACGCTCGTGAATGAGCTCACACAGGAAAATGATACAGGACAAAAACACCCTGTCACCTGTGGGTGAACACTTTTCACAATGCACTCACTCTCTGACCAATCAGCCCTCATCCTCAAAGGAAACTGGTGTAATGCTTTCAAAAATGAGCTCAGGAGTTTAAATTCATAACTTTGCTAGACACTAAAAATCCTGGTCTTAATAAAGACACGGGATTTATGGTTTATTACAACAATCGGTAACCCACAACCCTTCCTTTTTGCCCCAGGACTGCAGAGGTGTTAACGGGCCATTCTACCTTGAATGGTCCCTTACAATATATGCTAACTACTGGGGCTAAACAATCTGTGCCACCCAGCATTTAGCTGGGATGCTGGAAGTACCTTTTCCAGGCCTGACAACCAGAGCTCTGTGGCAATGTCAACAGTGGCAATTAAAGGACAAAACTTTTCTCTTTCAGAGGCGTTAACCCCTCCTGCCCCAGAGACAAAAAGTTTTGCTGGGGCCCGTGCCAGTGCGAAACGCCACTTGTTGGGAGTGGAAGTTTTTCGTGGGCAGCAGAGCCAACGATCAGCGGCTACGCTGCGTGACTTTTAGCGGCACGGCTGTGGCGACAGAACCATATTGCTCAAAGCTGTGAGTGTCGACAGAGCTCAAAAGCTCATCTCCCACCCACAGAAGTGGTCCAGTAAAAATATTGTCTTAGCTTCCTCATCTATCTGTCAGCCATTGTGCTAGGTCCTAGCCAAACAGTAAATGACACCACCTGCCCTGAAGGCCTTACGATAGCCAGTCTGTGTAGTATGGTCGGTAGGCAGTTGTGCCTAGTAGTCTGTCTCATATCTATTAGGTAGCCTGTGTCATGCTGCTAGTAGCCAGGCTATCAAATAGCTCATCCCTTCCGTATGGCTAGTAGCTAGGATAGAGCGTCTAGGAACCAGTCTGCTGTGGCCCTTAGCCAGTTGACCTGAGATTTAAGGCTTTGGTGAAATAGAAACTCAAAAAACGTAATTGTCAAATGTATTCCTTGTTGGGAAAACCTCAAGCAATTCATATTTCGTTCACGAGACACAAGTGAACACACACAGAGACAGAGTCATACGAACCTCACACACACACTCATGCTTGCACACACCCCTACGAAGCTAACACCACCATCCTTAGCCACAGGAGACAGCAAGCATTCTTGCAGCTGTGCAACAGGCAAGGACTGTGATTTACAAACATAAACATGACCCCCAAGGCAGGAATCAGGAAACTGACAAGGTCAGGCTCCGCTGGCTGTGGCATTTCCTGTCTTTATAGCCATCCACAGCAGCAAGACGACTATGAGGCCTTACTTTATGCTATTTATTTATTCCTGAGGGTAGGAGTTTCGTGCTGCATCAAATGACGAGGGACTGGAAGAAGCGGGAGCAGAAGGTGATGTAAGCCACTGCAAAGCGGATACAGCGCAGACTGAACCTGGCCGATCTTCCTGAGCAATCGTTTCATCTTTCAGCAAGAGCTCGGTCTCAAGGGAGAGGAAGAATTCTTACTGATTAAAAGAAAGGATTAGACCTTTACTGTAAGTGAATAAAAACAGTGTTCACCCCTACAGTCACTAGAGCCATCAACTGTCAGGACAGAAGCTGATCTCCACCTGAGTGGGGTGCAGCTCCCATGGGATAGTGATCAGCTTTATTGGTCATTGCTGCGGTCAGGATAGGAGGCTGGCTGGCCCATTGGTCTCTTCCAGCACAACGGGAAATGGGACATTGTAATGGAAGTACAATGACCGAGGCACTAAACTGGGAATCGAGAATACTGGGCATTATTCCAACCTCAGCCTTCTGCTCCATGTGCAATCACCAGTCTGTCCTCAGTTTCTTCATCTGACGCTGCTGACACACCTTTGTCGACTACTTTGCACATGGCGTGTGAAAAACGTTCTACAAACACAGAGCTCTGGATTTACTTGGTTGCGGCTGCCTCCATGGTTTTGTGATTCCAGATTTCAGGACTGATGATAACTAGAGCCTGCAGTTATGTCGGGCAGTGCTGTGAGCAAAGCTGGTTGGATCATTTCCATCCATGGCGAGCGGAGGAAAACAACATGGGGACATTTTCCTGATTTCTTTTTTCTCACCACCTAGAGAACCACTCCGGGCATTTTCATCAGCATCCAGCACGTTGCTCAGGTATGGCTCAGTTATGATTTCCCATCACACAGGGATTTGTCAAGAAAGGAAGGGTAAGTCAAAGCGTATCCATGGTCCTGCTTGAAAGTCCCAGCTGCAGGCCGTGAGTCAGCTAGGAGGGAAAGCCAGCCCCGGACTCTGGTTCAGACCCACCACAGCCTATAAACCCTTTGCTATTTTAAAGGCATTTGGCCTCAGAGACAATTGTTCTTAATTTACTGGGCTTCGGATTTGGAGTTGGCTCCAAAGGAAACATTTCCATATAAAGAAAGGGAAACAAGGAGGAAGTTTTAACTTCAACTCCTTCCCAGGTTTCCTTTCCTTTATACAGCCCCCAGCCTGTGCTCCAGAAAAACAAGTGTCCTGTTCTCTTCAGAAGCTAGTATCTAGTCTCATGCCTTTCCCCCTGCAAACAATGAGCGCGTTTGTGTGCCGGAGAGAGTGTGTATGTGCCTAGATAACACTTGGATACAGGGGAGGGAGAAAGCAAAGGAAAGGAACCAAACAGGGATGATTTCAGCAGTTATCCAGATCTATACAAATTCCCTGGAATGGCTCACAGTTTCCAGCTTGTGGCTTCTGCTTCTTCCTGCCACCCAGGAAGCACAAACACTGCTGGGAAGAGGGAGTCCTGTTCCCAGGACTGGGGTCTGAGATCACCTGGGGCCTCCTGCTAACAGACAGAGAAGCCCTGGCATCTCCAGTGAAAATGACACCACACATAAACCTGGTTTCCATTGAGAGGCTCCTGGGAACTGGGTGCCCAAGTGCCATGCACCCATCGAGGTGCTATGTCCACATACCACCCAACAGAAAATCCACTTCTCCCCATCCAGGATGTCTTCAGAGCGATGGGAGTCAATATTAAATCCCTCCCCCCCCCCCCCCCACTTCCCCCAGCTCCTGTTGACACATGGTCTCTGCCTCCAGTATCTCATCTTCAAGACAAAAGAGGGATGGAGTTGGGCAGGGATGGCTCCAGAGCTTCTCCGCTATATACTGTCTTTTTCCTGAAGATGAGATCCTGGAGGCAGAAATCGAGCATGCTGCTTTTCATTGTCCCTTGCTCCCAGATGGACTCACATTCTCTCCACCAACCAGAGATCTATGGAGTTTAATGTTCTGCTGATGTCTTTGTACCAGCTGGGTGGGTCTTTCACGCTGCAGATTAGTCACTGCATAATTAAAGCGTTTGCTTCTTTCAGCACAGTCCCATTTGTGATTACTCTAATCTTGCTATTCAGACTATTTATGCTTTGCTCACCCTGTCACCCTGACCAGAGGCAGCTGCTTACGCAGGAGGAACTGCGGCCACCAGGAATTTTCTGAGGTCCAGCATCACATCACTGCCGCATGCATTGCAAAGTGACAACATGCCATGGCGTGGCCGGAGAGGGGCTGTTATCCTGTTGATACTGATACCTGTGCCAAGCAGTTTTCTTCCTCTGGGGGTGGGAGATCACCTCTACCAGTGATCCCACGTCTGTGGCTTCCCCAGGCTCATGCCAGTGGCAGGGTTTACTTGCTAGTACGCAGCGTTGATTGTGCCAGCCATTAATCCTGCCCATATGCCAGGCAGCACTGGTAGTGCGCAATGCTCCCGTCTCCGGCTCTCCCTCCAGTGGCAGCCCAGGACGGACGTGCTGCTCACACCCACACATCACCTTGTACCTGTTGCCTGTGAATTTGGTGCTGCTGAAAAGTGCTGGATCAATGGAGGCTTCTGTTAGCCTCCAGGACTGAGATGGCCCAGGCAGAGTGGGGCAAGCTTCCCTCACACTGCCCTCCGCACTGCACCCCGCAGCCCTGGACGAGAAAGGAGCAGTCTTGAACTTTGCTGGGTAGCCCAGGCGGCTAGTGCCCCTCACACGGGTGGCTGCTGTAATGTGGACACCTGGCCCCAGGTTACCATGCTCAAGTCCAGCAACTCAATTCCCAAAGGCCGGCAGCTGGCCCTCCAATGGCCCAGGCTGTCATTCACCCCTGCCCTGTTCTGAGCGGGATGTCTCTGCAGGTAAAGTCCGGCAGGAATTAGCAGGGATCTCCAGGATGGATCTCCTCGTCTTTGGAAAGCGGAGAGAGCAGAAATAAATTCCAGTGTCCAGCACAGAGGAGGGCAAGGGTGGGAGCAGCGAGTGAAATACAGTGCAACAGGATATTTCCCTTGGGCTTTGCTTACCTTGTTATTTCCCTTCCACTTCCATCTCCTGAACTTCTTGAGCCCTGGAGAGTATCCTTCTGCATTTTTATGAGAGTCGACTGCCTGGAACGGTGCTGCTCCCCAGACAAATGGGGCAGCATGAGGAATCTCACACTGTGGGCTGTGAGATTTACTCAAACATGAACCTCTGTTAAATAAAAAGAAAAGGAGTACTTGTGGCACCTTAGAGACTAACCAATTTATTTGAGCATGAGCTTTCGTGAGCTACAGCTCACTGCATCGGATGCATCTTCTGTATTTTCCACAGTATGCATCCAATGAAGTGAGCTGTAGCTCACGAAAGCTTAGGCTCAGATAAATTGGTTAGTCTCTAAGGTGCCACAAGTCCTCCTGTTCTTTGTACTTGTAGAGTTAACACGGCACCACTCCCCTCCTATGGGTGCAGGTATACTGGTACAGAGGTGCTTCATGTTGGCATTGCTCCTCCTGTATAGGAAGGGGAATGACTGTACCAACGCAAGGCAGCTTGATAGTAGAATAACTGCATCCATACAAGCTCTTGTGCCACTAACTGTTTTGGCAAAAAATCACCCCTTACTGAAAGAGTTATATCAATCCAGCAACTGTGTGCAAGCCAGGCCTTTCGCCCTCAGCATCGCCATTCCCCTGTCTGCCAGGCTCTTTCTCGTTAAATGTTCGGCCTCAGTGTTGCACTAGACACAGAAGCCAGGTTGGTGCCCCCACCATGCATCGTTCCCACTGCGTTGCCAAGGTGGAGTGTTTTGCTGACAGTTTCTGCAGTTCAGGGTGTGCTTTAATGTAGACAACAAATGCGCTGGGGCTGAACTAACATTGCTCTGGGAACCTTTAACTTCTGAACATCCTGAGTTGTGGGTGTTTCCGCGCCCTGCCTTAGCCAGGCATTCATTGAATATTACAAGAGACGCCGTAGTAGTGCTCAGGGCCAACACAGTTAGTGCTGTTCCACCCCACTGCCAGCTGCTAACAGAGCCTGTCCCCACTTCCTCTGCCTAGCATCGGCCCCGCCCTGGCTTTGGAGAGGTGAATCCCCGCACATGTGCCTTTCCATTGGCAGCAGGCCTGATTCTCCACTGCTCTGCACCTTCTGTCGGCATTTGTACCTGTGCAAAATCCTGGCATTCTGATTCAGTACTGGTGCAAAGGACAATGCCTGGTGCTGGGCTATAGTGAATGAGGCCCAGTGATTGGAGCCAGGGACCCCTGAGCTCTGTTGCCAGCTCTGTGGCAGAGCAACTGTGCAATCCTGAGAGAGTGACCACCTCTGTTTCAGTTTCCCCATTTATTTAATGGGATAAGACCTGCCTCATGCTGGGCTGTGGCAAGACCTGTTTGTAAAGTAAGCTGCAATTCATCTCCCACTCGCCCTTCCCCAACCTTTGGCTGAGGGCTTGTCTACAAGCAGTTTAAATAAAGGCATGGTTTTAAACCAGTGTAAAGGCTGTGTGGACTCTATTATTTCAGTTTAAAGCAGGCTTGGCTTATTGTGGTTTAGTTTAAGTCCATTGGGACAGGCTTAAGCTAAAAGAAAATAAGCCACTCAAACCTAATGAGGGCCCACACAGGGTTTGCAACAATTTAACCAGACTGCTTCAAATGAATCAGTGCAGGTTTGCGTGTAGACAAGGCAGGAGGGCTCAGCTCCTGCAAGTGCCCACGCAATTCTAATTGTTTGATGATTTTGGGGGGACATTTTCAGTTGATTTCTGTTTGAAAATGTAAAAAGAAACTTAAAAAGCCATGTTATAAAGCGGTCCAAACCCAACGGTAATGTTTTCAGACCAGGGGAAGGACAAGCAGGTGGAGCCAACATGGGGTGACCAGCTAGCACCCCACAGCCTGCCAGCAAGGGGGTGGGGAGCACTGCTTGGGAGCCAGGGCGCAAGCACATGGCTGGGGCAGGGTCCCTGCAGTGGCAGCATACAGCCCGCGCTGGGAAGCACGAGGAGCAGGCTCGGGAGTGCCCCAAGAGACGAATACGTTTTCCTTGTAAAGGCTCTTCTGATCCTAATGAATAGCCCATTAGCCAGATGTCAATCAGAGCCTGCCAGAAGCCTGGACTCCATCTAGCCCATTGATTTTGGCCGTGGGCTCTCCTTCAGAAAGTTTCTCTCAGTCAGATTCAGAGGCAGGAGCGGTGAGGGTGTTGTACCAAACACCGCGGCTGCCCTCTAGTGCCCCGCTGCACACCACGCAGAGCTGCACTCCTGGTTCCTTACCTGGCACCTGCCCATCATGTTCTAGCTCACACAAGGTGGGCGAAGCACCAGGCTGACTGTGCAGTCGTGATGGTGCGTTCACCACAGAGGCGCTCTGGAGCTACGTGGGGTGAAGACGCACAGCCCCGGAAGGTCTGAGGAAGAATGAGGAGACCCCATTAAAGCCAGAGGCAAGTCTCAGAGGGCACGCCTACACAGCAGGCAGGACACACGGACTCAGGCTCGTTCTACGCAAGCCAGCATGCTAACAATAGCAGTGTAGACGTTACGGCTCAGGTGGCCGCTCAGGCGAGCTGCTTGAGTCCAAGCTCATCCGAACACGTGGGTCCAAACTCAGGGGGCCAGCTCCAGCCCCAACAACAACGTCACACTGCTATTTTTAGCGTGCTTGCTCGAGTGGAGCTAGCATGAACCTGCTCAGAGGCTGCTCCCAGCTGCAGCGTGGCCAGGGGGTAACAAGAAAAAGCCCTGCGAGAGCCATTACCGCTATAAGCTCAGCTCTTTATGGGTAAAGATCACAGGCCAGGATTTGACTGGGGCACTCGGCAGCTCTGAAAATCAGGCCACTCCTTTGGGTGCCCTGGCTTCAGGCACACCAGCTGCAAAATGCTGGTAAGAATCGGCCCCTCTCTCCTTGGGCGTGTTAGGTGAGCCGAGCGTACGCTGGGGCAGGCCCAGAGACAATCCCAGACACACAATTTAGTTGGCTTGACTAGCACACATTTCAAGAGACTCTCGTATTTCTCATTACTTGAGGTCAGCACTGCCCGCCTTGTTGGCGGCCCCATTACGCACGGGATGGGGGGCACCAATCTCACTCCACACTGCCCTCTGGGAAGGGCTGTAATGCACTAATACCCTAGACAGTATTCGAACCAGGCATGCCAGCATTGCAAGCTCTCAGGACCTGATCCAAAGCTCACTGAAGTCAGAGAAGCTATCCACTGACTTAAGAGCTTTGGATCAGGCCCTGGGTCCCAATTCCCTCTTCCAGCCAGGCCCCAGATTGTTTCAGAATTCACCTGCTCTTCAGTTCTAATCGGAGTCATCATCGGCAGAGATAGCCCAGCAAGTAGTTGCCAAGACATCTGTCAGCCCAGGAGGGGCGTGAATAGCAGATGGAATACTAACCAAGAGAGTTCCTGTTCTCTTTGGTTTTTTTTGCAAATATTCCCCACAATAATAAAAAAGGAAGCCCTTGCCCACTTACAAATCAATCAGAAAAACATCCTAACTCCCTTTGGAGGCATGAGCAGTTTTCTGGACTCTGACTGCTGGGAATTTAGTGGGAAAGGTGCAACCAGCTGGAGAGTTCCAAGGGAACAACCAAAAGATTAAATTTCCAGAGAAATATACTTTGTCTTTACAAGCGCCAGGCAACGCGCTATGGAGCAACAGACTCAATCTCCCCACAATCGCACATGTAACATCCTGTCTCAGATGGCAGCTAATACCCAGTATTCTGTTTGCTAGCCCAGGGCAGCTAAGATACTCGTATCACATTTTGGGTTAAAAAACAAAACCAAACCAAATAAGAGGCTCTCAGAGCATCAGTAATTTGTTCTCTCTCCAGCTCCTGGATACACAAGAGAGTCAACTCCACTCCTCGGGTGTCATCTTGCCCACTTGAGGCGAGTCAGACTAACTGAGTAACTTTCACTTAGTTGGCACTAAAGAACAACACCTGACAATTGCAGTCAGTTGAAAATATGCACACATTGCTTGGCATTAGGGAAGGCAAAGTTCCACTCTTAGCATATGTGGAGTGGGGGAGGTTTTGCATGATCGGATCTTTGTGAACAAGGCGGAAGATACTGGCTCATAGAGGTCTGTCTGGGTATATTTGCTGGCAGCCCTGTAAACTACGCACAAGTGACTGGCTTTCAGGCAAGTCTCCTTCATCAAAGGCTCTGCAATAAAGACTTGGCAGTGGGATTCCTGGTGGCATTCTTTATTTAAAAACACAGGTCTACACAGGGCGATCTAATGATCTCCTTCCAGCACAGAAACGTCAATAGATTAAACACTCCCTGGATGCCTTTTAGTTCCAACTAGGTGTACCCAGTTTATTTACATTTCACAAATTACGAGTTACAAACAACGTTCATCAGAAGGTGACACATCACGATAGTGCTTGGTGCTCCTGGCAGCAGCAGGACACGAGAAATAGTCAAAGTCAAAGTGTGCTTCAGAAACAGAGGGAATTTGCCCCATTTTTACCCTGGGACAGCCTTTTATAGATACACCCCTTCATCACACTCTGAGGAGACCCAGAAAATTCATGTCCCAGATCAGAGGTTTGCAGAACGTGTTGCTTTTACTAAATCAAGCATTCCGCAGGGCAGGGCAGAGCCCCAGCTCCAATCAGAATAGAGCTGGTCACGGCTCTGAGATTAATACAGGAAAGAAGGTGATTTGCTTTTTTTAGAGAAACACACAGCTTATTAATTATCCTTGGCTCTCAGCTAAGCACATGGATGCAGCATATTTAAATTGCAAGGTCTTTGGGGCAGGCCTGGTCTGTATTTTGAATAGAACTAAGCACCAAATTCATTACAGCTGGTGGGAAAATGGGATGAAAGTTTTGTGGACATTTCATCCAAGTGGTTTTCATTTAAATTTGAATTTGGAAATTTTCAGACCAGCTCTTCAATTAACAATAATTGGGCCGATCCCCTGCCTTGGCATCTGGGAACTCAACACTGGCCCAGGGTGCTAAAGCAGCTCTGGTGGAAGGTGCAGAGGACTAGCAGGGGCAGTACCAGCTCACGGGAGGCCCGCTTACATATATTTCCAAGTATTTATATAGTGCCCATCACCATGGTAACTGGGCACCTGCTCCTGGTTTCAAAGCTGAAACTAAGACACAGTAAGGGACTGAAGGCTGCATGACCGGCCAGATGGCAAGGGTGCTCAGCCACAGCCCCCACAGCACGGCTCCATCCCCGTGCTCTCTCTGGCAGGCGATTAGGCACTACGACTGGACACGGGCACGTGGGAGCAGCAGCTGGGACGCAATGGTGCAGATCTCGAGGCGGGAGAAGGAAGGATTTGCAGCGGGCAGCACGCACTCCCCCGGGTATGCTCCTCCCGCTAATCCACACCATTCTCACATTACGAGAACCAGCCACCACAGTCCTGGGGGCTCTCTCCCATCCCTGCAGAGGACACTTTGAGCGCGGAGTCCTCTCGCAGGGACCAGGTCAGGTAGGGTTGGCTATGGGTGCTGGCATCAAAACAGTCCTGCCTTGATCTCCCCACCCCGAGGGCCCCAGATGGCTTTTCTATCACTAGCTGCTACGGCTCTAGGCTCTGCCCAGTGGCAGGGAAGCAGCAGGCGGAGAGGGGGCGGGGGGGGGAGCCTGGGGTTTCAGGGTTTCTTACTCCTCTTGTAGGAGAGGCAGGAAGCTGGTCAGGCAGCCCCTGTGCCCCCCACCCCAGGTCCTGGTCCCACGCCGACTGTAGCGGTGCCGTGCCCCGGGGCAGCTTGGCCTCATGTGTAATTGCCGGGGCCGCCCAGAGGAATCACGAAGACGGAGATGTCATCTCCAGAACCCAGCTTGTCGTTGGCCAGCCGCCAGCCTCGCTCCTTCAGCACCCCCCTGGACCTCACCACCAGCTCACAGGCCGCCATGGTGTACCTGCAGCACCGCCGGGGACAGCCAACAGTGGCAGCCAGTCAGCAGCAAAGGCTCCCCCCGCCAGCCATTCACACTTGGGGCAGATCCCCCATCCTAGAGCCCCCTACTGAGGCTGACTGTATGCCCTGATGAGAAAGGGGACGGCTGCGGGGGGTGAGGGGGGGTGGGTCAAGCTCTATGGGAGAGGAGGGAGGAATACACTGCTCTCAGATGACCCCTCCTGCCCGCTCCAGTGCGCTGTGGGAAGCAGCATTCAGGGCCCCCCCCCGGGACACATGGCTGTGACCCGGTGCCTTTGAGGAGAGAGAGCGGCAGGCTGTGGGAACTGTAGCCCGAAAGGGAATGATGGCGGCAAGCCGGGAGCGCTGGGCGTTTGGGACTGCTGGGCCCCGCGCCGCACTGCAGCCATCCCGCCCTTGCCTTCACTCCCGGGACAATACGCCTGGCCCCCTCGACTCACCTGCAGGGATCGTTCGGCTCATAGCCCATCAGCACTTCCGTGACCACGTCAGCCACCTCCCGGTCACTGGTCACGTCCCAGAGCCCGTCGGTGGCCAGGACCAGCACGTCGTCAGGGCAGTGTTCATACTGCGTCAGGTCATAAACTCTGACCTGGCGAGAGACAGGGGCTCAGCGCAAACCCCAGCCACTTGCTGCTGCTCTTCAGAAAGGGCCTGTCCAGCTCCTGCCCTGCCCTGTGTCACAGCACCATGCCCTGGCCCATCTCCTCCAGCCAGCACGCAGGGATCCCCAGGGTTCCCATCTCGCTGTCGCTTTCAGAGTCATCTCCCTGTCCCAGCTGGGCTCAGAAGGGCAGAGAGGAGGCA
Organism: Eretmochelys imbricata; assembly: GCF_965152235.1. Taxonomy (NCBI): domain Eukaryota; kingdom Metazoa; phylum Chordata; order Testudines; family Cheloniidae; genus Eretmochelys; species Eretmochelys imbricata. The sequence continues at coordinate 2,315,655 of NC_135592.1, read as the reverse complement.
GAAGGGAGACCTAGCAAAGCACTGTCCTGCACACCCAGACAGGTGGCCCAGCTCCCCCTCTGTCCAGCAGGGACGGCAGCCCTGCCCTGCCTCACAGGGGCGGGGGGATAACTGACCTAAATGCTGCAAGGCGCTCAGCTGCCCTGATGATGGGGGCCAAAGGCAGACAGCTGGGCCCGGGGGCAGTGGCAGAGCTGCATGATGGGCCCAGCACTGGACTAACCAGGGCTGCGTAAGGGCAGGACAGAGGTGCCGCGGCAGAGCTCACGCAGTGCCAGCCCACGTGACCCTATCGCTAAAAGCCCCTCCCTGAGGTGAGCACTGAATTCGCTCACGTTACCCAGCACCAGCCACTGATGGTAACTCTGGGGAGGAGGACAGCAGGCCGGGCAAACTCACCTCAGGGACACAGGAGAGGAAAGGCTTGATGTAGATATTGGAGTTGTACACCTTGAGGTCGTGGTCTCCTAAGCCCCGCGTGACCCCAATTGTCGCCATCACCCGTGCCTGGCGGGAAAGCAAATTAAACAGCTTCACTGTCTGCTCCCCCTTGGCGCCAGGGAAACACACGCACGGTGGGTGCTGCAGTCAGTGCATCTGCAGGGGGCCTGAGTGGGCCCTTGGGCTCACTGGAGAAAACAGGGCTGGAATTTAAACCTTCAGAGACAGAAATCCCCTCACAACCCACCCACCGGCAGAAGTCAGACAAGAAGAATCCCCCCATACCATTGCAGACTCTAATGTCCCAGCTCCCTGCCTGGATTTCTATTACCCCTCTAAACTCCTGGCCTCCTGTTCAATGGGGATTGTGTCTGTATGACATCCTGTACCCCATGTTCACCACTTTTATATGGCTATGATATATTTCATATAAAGTTGGCCTTGTGAGCTATCATTTGAAAACTCATAATCTACTGAACATCATTGCCCTGTTAAAATGTGTGTAACAACAGTGTGTGTAAAGCTATAAGATTTTACTATATGTTTGTTACTGAAATATGTTGTAATTCTGGGGAATGCCTACAGACTAGCTCCTCAGAGACAACAAAGGACTGGCCACAGTTGTTAGAAAATTATTAACTCCTGAAACAACCTTCCACCAGTAAGGGAGACTGTACATAAGGAATTTACAGGTCATCTCCAAGATGGCTCAAACTTCACATACACAGAAGGTGTAGGCAAGAAATTTAAAATTCACCTAAAAGGCATTTCAAGTTTCATGTGCACAGGGGTCTGTTTTGCCTCCCCCCCCACTCCCCGCTGGGGGTAATCCTCAAAGAGCAGAAAAAGGAATAAGAATGGAGAACTCACAACACACAAATTACCTCTCCTCCCCCATCTCTACTCAAGGCAGTAAGATCGCTTTAAAGACAAATGTGCATCATTGAACTGGGGGGAGTGGTCCTGGCCTGGAGGTTTTCCAGCCAGTCCAGACTGCTGAAAGCTTTTGGGTAAGATAAACCTTTTTGCTTTTAATCCTATTAGCCTTGGTAATATTTAGGAATTAGCTTGCATGTTTATCTTTTTATTTCTTTTGTAACCAACTCTGACTTTAATGCCTTATCACTTGTAAATCACTTAAAATCTATCTTCCTCTAGTTAATAAACTTGTTGTATTGTTTTATCTAAACCAGTGTGTTTGATTGAAGTGTTTGGGAAATCTCTACTCAGGACAACAGGACTGGTGCATATTCATTACCCATTGTTGGAATGATGGACTAATCATGAGCTTGTACAGTCCAGTGGGCTACTGGACAGTACAAGATGCACATTTCTGGGGTGCATGGCTGGGACTGAGAAAGATGCGGATTTCACCCTGTATCTAGTCATTGCTGGCTGGGAGAGCATTCATGTATTCAACTGGGAGAGACTTTACATGGCAGTGGCTGGGAGCGAGCAGAGCCGGGAGGGGTGGCTGTTCGGACAGCAAAGCAGTGTAAAAGGCATCCCAGACTGGAGAGCTAAGGGGACACAGCAGTCCTGGGGAATGTCACAGTCTGTAACTCACATCTGCAGTTCCTGGGCACTTTACCTTTTTACCTTCTCCGTAGATAAGCGGAAACTTCAGGTCATCCTCTTCTATCCTTTTATAGGCCCTGGTTACAAACAGGGAGATGACCAGGTAAAGCTTACCAGCAGCACCTGGGCTGTTTTCAACAGAGCAGCTTGTGCCTGTCAGACACTCAGGCCCTGCCTGTGCTAGAAAATCTGCTGGCGGCTGCCAACAGGTGCAGCTGAACCCACCCACAGGGGCAGGAGGGTCTAAGCAGCTAAGTCACCAGGCTGGCACAAAGCATAACAAGCAGGTCAGTGGCCTTACCAGCCGTTCATGTTCTGGTCTCTGTACAGCATCCTCTTCCCCAGCTCCTTGTGCTGAATTCTCCGTGGAAACTCGAGGTGCGTGAACTCATTCCCCAGCAGCTCAGGTCTCAAAAACCCCTAAGGGGAGAAAACAGCAGATTCAGCCACAAAACCCAGCAGCGCCTGATGCATGTAAACAACAGACACAGCCTGTGCCCCAGGCACGCAGCAGGGGCTATGCTGGAGAGGGAGCCCACAGTGCATCGTTCCCCAGCTCATTAAGACATCGGGCTTCGAGAGTGAAGGCAAACGTCCAGGCTGGGCTCCCGGGAACACCAAACCCTTCTGCACCCCGCAGCAAGGGTGCCGTGTGCTGGTCCCAAGGCAACACAGCTTGGGTGCCAACAGCCCTTTCTCCAGCTGCAGCTGCGCTGCCCTGTCTGATAAAAGTCTGACTGATGTCTGACGGCTTCCAATAAGCGTCCTGGAGAGGAGGGTTCTGATTTCACTGGGCTTGGGGTTCCCTGGGTCACTCCCCGGCATACAGCGAAAGGGCCAGACACCGCAAGGAAAGGGGCTGAAATAGCTTTTATTATTGGTGACAACAGCAACACATCTCACTGTGATTGGAAAGGCTGCCGGGCATCTTTCCAGGGCAGCCACCTCCCAGCGCTGCACCGGAAAGCCCCAGTTCCACGTGACACCAGAACGCCTCCATGTAGTTCTGGGCACAAATGCCCCTCGTGATGTCAACGGGGGCTTTTGCCCATGCTGATCTGAAAGGGCTTTGCAATAACTGACCCAGAGGGTCTGGCTGAAATATGCAAGAGAGAGAATTCAGGGGGAGGCTGAAATGCACCTGAGTCTGGTTCAGGTACCCAGAGGTCACCCGTGGGTTGCAATGGCGAGGTGGAGTAGGGCAAGAGACTGTCAGTCCACCAGCCTGAAATCGGAACTAGCAGAGACGAGAGAGGGGCATCGGGTACAGAAAGCAAACACTGGCCCAACTCAGCAACCTGCACCCGGGGCTCAGAGAGGGCCTCAAGTGAAAAGCAACAGGGAGTGACTTCTCTTCTCTCAGCAGGAGCCTCCGTGCCATGATTAATGCCATGGCCTCTGCCAACCCTCCTGTTCGTTTGCCCAGACACAAGAGGAAACGCGGGGACTTAGACACTGAACTAGACTCTGTGGGCGGTGCCACTGTCAACAATGTCCCACCATTTCTGAGTATTTCCTTGGACGTCTGAACACCGCCCACGTGAAGGTTGCCAACTGTTTCATTCTGCAAAGAGGGATCCCCTCAAGCACCCAATTCCCTTCCCATCCCACAGAACCTTTAGTCCTACATTTCTCCATGGGTCCGGGATGGTCCCTGGACCACAGAGTGAGAACCACTGCTCTAAACAAAGCCAATTTCCCCCTAGCAGACCCCTAGCCAATGAGTTGGCTGCCCAAGCTTACATGGGAATCTTCTGCATCAGCCTAGCTCTGAACCCACAGCAGTGGGGCAGGGCACTTTAACATGCAATTATCACGTTGCACCACAGAGTTCAGGGATAAGAGACCCAGTGCCGAGATGCAGGGAGGGACACGGGCTGGGGGGGATTCTAACAATGTTAGCAAATGCCAAATGACTTAGCAGAGGAAAAGATGAGAGCAGGAGGTAAGGGAATCCAGTGCAGAGCTGCAGACAATCTCTGCTGGAATCTGGAGCTGCAGACAATCTCTGCTGGAACTCTGAAATCTGCTGGAAGGAAGGCTCTTCCCAGGGGCTGTGTGTTCTATCTACAGGAACAGAAGTCAAACCGTGAAATAAATGCCCTCCATTTAACTTGTGTCATGGTTACAGCAGTTTCCTGCATTCTTATTAGGACACAAGGCCTACAAAAGGGCTTTGGCGGAAATCAATTCACCCCAGCCCATGGGGCAAATCTAGGGTTGATTTTCTGACTGCTCAGGTTTCACAGCCAATTGGAGAGACTACACTGCTGGGTGCAATTTCCTCCTTTCCAGGGCTGTTTGAAAACAGAGCTGAGGATAGGAAACCTCTTGTGGTTTTTCCAAGGTATAGTCTGAGCCAGGAGACATGTCCAGCAAAACCTCAGCTAACTTTCATGTCACCTTCTCCCTCCCACTCTCTGTGGGGGCGTTTCTTTACAACCCTATCAAGTTTCATTTTGCAGCAGGGTGATTTTTCCAAGGCAAACTGGAGAGAGAAGCTTTCAGGAACCACAAGAGCGATGCTCAGACTTGATCTGTTTTCCTAGTGCTGTGGCAGGCACCGGGGCGCAGAATCAAGACTCGGCATTAGCACAGTCTCCCATCACCTGCTCCCCTAGAGGAGAACAATGGGGCCTGGGAACATGATGGACAAAGGGAGGGGCAATGTGTACTGACCAGGAGATGGCTGCTTTCACGGGGAACCAGACAACACTAAATAAATATCAGAGAGGCCTCGCCCTTCCCACCACTTGCCTCGGGCACGGCACACGGTCCATCTTACGCATTGGCTCTGTGCTGGTGCGAGGAGCCAGATCGCCAGCCCTGGGGAGCACTGCCCTCTCTATGCCCAGCGTGAACACAGAACAAGCCATAGAAAGGCACGCGCTCCCCACGCTGGCCTGCTGGGACCTAGGGGCGAGAGGGAGTTCAGTCTCCATGGCCCGTTTAGCCCTCGGCCTCTCTGTTGAGGCTGCTACACGAGGTTTGTCTGCACAAGAGGGAACAGGCGGAGACCACTGACTTGCTCCCAGGGGTCCCCGGACAGCTCTGAGTCAGCTTAACTGCCAACCTGGCCTGGACCCAGTGCCCTAGAGGGTAAACACCTCACATGCCATTCCCCAACCCCCGAGGCAGTCCGACGTGGGGCTGGAATGGAACTAATGAGGCCCCACTTCTCATTCCCAACCCCCCATCCAGGCCCCATCAAACTGCACCTATTTCACAATCTGGGGCAGATGGAAACCGCTGCTGATTCACCTGCGGTGTTGTATTTAGCGAACAAACCACACAAGTGATCTCAGTGCGGCTTTTCCCAGCAGCACAACTGCCCGGAGAGCTGCCCGGCTCATTGGTTTACAGACCCAGAAGCTCAGCGGTGGGGGAGGCGGGTTAGAAGGAATCCGATGAGAAGAAAGTTCTTTCTTACTAAAACCTGTAGCCTCTGCCTCTCTGTTTCGGGAGTAAATTCCCTGGACATTGGGATGATTTCCCCGTTACGGATGATAATGGCCCTGCAATGAAATACGGAAGGATGAGATTAGTGAGAAAGGGAAAGCGGCTGCTCTCATTTCACAGCTACGGGAAGAACATTGCCGTGGGCTCCCTCCAGATCTGCCGGAGGCTCCTGGTTTATTTACTACACAGCACACCTTTGAGGAGCGGGGCATCTCACACTGTCCATTTGCCATCGGGTATTTTTGTCTCTGCTGTTCAGATTCCACCAGCCCTGAGCTGAAGAATCACTTGCAGGCTACACGACTGCGATTCCCCCAAAGCTACTATTGGGAGAGCCAGGCACGGGGGACGCAGTCTGCCTCAGGAAGACCATAGAGGTCAAAAAATAAAAAGTAGAAAGCGGGACAGAGAAAATAATCTAAGTGGAAAGTGGAGCAGAGTGAAAAATGAGTGGAGGTTGGCTGTGTGAACAGGATCTGCGATAAGGTCACGGAGGCATCGTGAACAAGAGAGCGGGACAGGGAACATGCAGAACTCCTTGGCCATTCACAGACAGGGTGCGGAGGAAATATTATCCTGTGTTACCGGTTCACTGCCAGTGCGGTGCAAGGCAGGATGGGTTGTTCAGTGGATATGTAAAAGAAGCTGCTCACGGCACTTGGCTAGAGGTTACCAAGTGCAGCCAAGGCCCTTGGGTGTCTGTGGCCTGGCTGGACCTCTGGCTTTCGCTGCTCTCTATGGCAGCGGGGTCTCCTCCACACACCGTGCGACTGCTGCAGGCAGCCCTGGGACCCGCTCGGTGTTTGCTTCCCTGACCAGAGGGAAAGCAGAGACCCTGACTCGGTTGCCGCCGTCTCTCGGGAAGGATCCCAGCGTCGCCGGCCAATGGACGAGAAGCACCCCCAGCCATTGCCCAGTGAAGCCAGCGTTATACTAGTGCCTGGGCAGAGGGCAGGGACGGCTACAGGAGAGAGAGATGGGCTCTACTCTGCCTCGTGCCGCCCCAGCAGGACCCTTAACTGACTTCCCCCGGCGCGGTTGCCTCTGTTCCTGGCCAGGAAGAACACAGCCCACTTCTCGGCTGGCAGGGTGAGTCTGCGGCTCCAGCAGCTGTGTGCGCGTGGGGGGATTCCTCGTTCAACCGAGCCCCATGGACGCAGCTGAACGTGGGAGCCCAGAGCGGCATGTTAGGTCAGTTACCAGAAGCCACACTCCAATAGGGACACAAGAGGTGGGGGTCTTCCGGCCGAGCTGGGTCTCACCATCTGGGTCACTTTGCCCAGACCCACGCATGGGACAGCGGCTGGCAGCATGGGGAGGAGCTCGTGAGAGGCCTGCGGAGGCCACTAGAAGCTGGTGGAGATGAAACCGATGCCTGCTCTCTCCAGCTACCCGTGGCCGTGACAGAAGATGCTTCCTCCGTTTGGCTCGGAGCATCTTCCATGCAACACACTGCAGCGCAGGCCTCTACAGCAAGGCAGGGCTCACACTGACGACAGTCACAGCCTGGCCTACTCCTCCGCCTTGGTGCATTTCCTAGCCGGTGGCCAACCGAGAGCTTCACGAGACACTCTCCAGACTGGTGGCTCCACCTCCCCCCAGCTTCATCAGCCGGGAGTGCCACGCACACCCTCATTCCACTTGGGCTCAGCTGGGAGTGCAACACCACTACACAGGGCACCAAGTTCACACCCCCGACCTCCAACCAACACATTCCACCAACACCCACTTTTGCGCAAGGGGCTAAAATTTTCAAAAGCGCCTAAGTGACTGAGGTGCCTAAATTCCATTGGTTTCCACTAGTACTTAAGCACCTAAGTCACATAGGTGACTTTGTAAATAAGAGTTAGATTGCAAGTGCCTAAGGGCTTATTACACACAGCTTTTGAACCACTTAACTATCACCCCCCACCCCTCCCAGCAACCAAAATAGTTACATGGGTACAAAAAGTGCACGCACCCCTGGGCTCTGACACACAGGGCTCATCTACACTGCAATACAATACGCATGGCACAGCCGTGGCTGGGCTGGCTCGGGCAGTGGGGCTGTTGGGGCTCAGGCTGGACTCCGGGCTCCGAGACCCCACAACAAGGGTGGTGTCAGAGCCCGGGGTCAAGCCTGACCCCCAACGGCCACACAGCGAGTTTTAGCCTCTGGGCTCGGAGGCTCAGTGTTGCCAGTTTTTCCTTGTAGTGGAGGTACATCTCCCCCCAGGGGGATTTTCACGCCCCTACAGCCAGCTCCGGAGTGAAATGCAAGTCAGGCCTGGAGTCCGATTGAGCACAATACGTGGAGCACACAGCAGAAAGGTCTGTTAGGAAATATTGCTCGGGGAAGAGAAGAGCTCACTGCAGTGGGGTCCCCACTCCGCCCCGTCTTTAATCACACACAAGATACTGCCAAGGAAGGTGTCTGGAGCTTAAGGAATCAAACCCCGAGTTAAAGGAGGCAATTCTGCACTACCCGAGTGCCCCGGGCCAATGGGCGGACAGCAGCATTCATTCCTTCAGGGCTGCTCTGAACGCCACCATTACCTACAGCTCTGGACAGCGTGCGATTGAAGCACCCCTGTGAAAGTGCACGAACCTGCAGTTTACAGCTGTGTATGGAGGCATGCAGGGCAGCACCCTCACCAGCCCCAGCCCCAGGCTTCGGGATCCACACCTGACCAGTAGCTGCGATGAGGCGGGTTTCTCCGGGGCTGTCACATGCCTTCACCAAGCTCTTTTTTTTTTTTCTTTTACGGGCACGTTTATTTCCTCGATCAGTCAGTGACTGGGTTCGGGGGGGGGGGGTGTCCAGACCCATTTCCAGCGGGCAGCAAAGGAGTCTCAGCCCATAGTCACACTGTGACTGGAGCTGCCATGCCCCGGCCAGGGGAGGGAGCCCTGGGCCAACGCTGGCCCCTGTACACACTCGCTCTCTCCTACCTACTGTCACCTGCGTTTGCCACGTAGACTTTCCCCAGGAGGTAAACCACAGCTAGGACGCAGCAGCCTCCCGCCACGAGCCGGGTCGTCTGCTCCCGCTCAATCTGCTCATCCTGAGGAGACAGACAGCAAGACGGACCCATAGATGGAGGCAGCTCAAAGATGCCGAGACGTCAGCAGGACTCTTCTAGGCGGGCTGCTGAACCAGACAGCGGGTGGGAAATACCCGTACACACGGAGCAGGGGTTACCACTGCAACAGGCCCTCCAGCATGCCCTCTGCTGGGCAAGGGCCCCCCCAGCGCCAATCCGCCCTCCCCCGTATGCTGGTGGCTCTACGGCCTGAACACCCTTGCTGTTCTGTCATGTCTCCCTGGTTAATTCCTCATTCTGCCCTCTCAGCCTCCTGACCCTGGGAGATGCGTGTCCTGTCCCCTCCCTATCCCCAACCTCTGCTCTGCCACAGCCAGGAGCAGCAGCGAGAGGGTTAACGCCAGATCCTCCTCTCCCTTAGCGATTGCACCCTCATTCACCTGGGGGGGCACCTCTGCCCCAGCCCTGTGCCTGCTGCTGGGTGCATAAGGTCAGTCCTGCCTGCCCCACACGCACACGGGACACTTGTCACTGCACCTGGGGCCCCTGTCGAGGCAAAATAAAGTGCCTGGCAGGCCAACGCACTGGCAAAGCTCTCAGCACCAGCGGGGGTTAGCAAAGACAGGGTCAGACTCCTGAGTCCAGAGACTGCAGCTAGCCAAGCACATGCCTCAGCAGACCAAAATAGCCCTCTGCTGTCCCGTCAGCACGATGGTTACTAAAGGAAATGAGCGTACATTCCAGCTGGAACGCAGCTGCCCAGCCAGGGCCAGGGCACATCCCCTTGCCTGATCCCAGGGGCTCCAGCCAGCCGGCACTGGACACAAGACGCCTGGGTTCCCCCGTGGCTCTCCCGGGGGCAGGCTGGGGAGAGAGGAGTCCTGCAGAGAGTGGCTTCCCTCAGCCTGCTGGGGGCTTGGGAAAGCAGCAGCAAAGAAAAAAACAGCCCGGGAGCCCCCCCTCCTTCTCCCCCTCCTCCTGCTCCCTTGGGTGCTGTGAGGCAGTCTCCGTGTGAGAGAAATGACACATCAGCCTCCCTCCCGCCGCGGGCCTCAATGCTTCCTGTTGCTAATGGTGACGAACAGGACGTGGCATCACGCAGCGCGGTGGGAGAAGCTGATCTCACGTGGCACAACCCCTGAGCAGAACACCTCCAGCAAGGGGGTGCCAACCTGCACCCAATGCAGACTGTGGGGGAGGAGGCCAGGCTTGGGGAGAGCAAGGAACGCTCGGAGGGAACTTTCCTCCTCCCTGTTGTAACTGTGGATGCGCTCATTAGCCCCAGACATGCCTAATCCTTTCTGGCATCCTGCTGAGCTCCTGGCTTCGGTGATCTGTGTGGTAGTGAGTTCCACAGGCTAACTGTGCCATGTATGTTGTGGGGAGGAGAGGTTGACAGGCATTTCCTCCTCTGACAGTTCTCTACCCAACTCCTCCCCTTCCACCTCCTGCTCTGGGACTGCACACTCCCCCAGCTCGCTCACCATCCGCTTGAAGGCATTCTCGATCGCGCCAATCACCAGGCTTTCACAAGAGACTGCCTTCTCCAGGTGGAATCGGGGCAGGGCATCGTTGGGGAGCTCTGCATCTGCTTCTGCAAGGGGGGCCCGGTTCCGCTCAGCCGGGAGCCTCCGGGAATCGCTCGGAAGGCAGAGTGGGGGAGGGGAAGAGTCCTGTAGGATATCCACCAGGTCCCTGAGCTGGTCGGAGATGTGAAGGTGAAGCAGCTTGGATGCCATGACAGCAGCACCACTGCCAGCGTGGCCATCAAACAAGCCCCAGTAGTGGAAGCAAAGGCCCCCCCTGCCCTGTTGGGAGAAATGGGACGGTTAAGGGAATTCCCCTGGGAGTAAAACCAGGGGGAAGAGAGGGCGGGCCCAGCTGAGCAGGGAGGTTAGTGTCACCGGGCTGGGCTTGGCTTGCCCAGGGCACCGATCCCAGGACGGAAGGCCTGTTGGCCCTCAGTGTCAGTTCTAATCCAGCCCACGGGGGGACTGACCAAGCTGGCTGCTCAGTGACTTGTGCCAGATCGATTAATTAGTGGCTTCAGGGCAGTTCCCTGCCACAGGCGGCCCCTTCCCCTAAGTGGCAGGTTCCGCAGCGAGGCCAAGCACTGAATGGACTGAAATCCAATCGCACCCCAGAGGGGCCCAGGCCAGTGTGACCTCCCCTGTCCGTACACGCAGCAGATAGAATTTTGCATGTGTGTTTCCAAAGCCATTTTGCCTGGACCATGGCAGGAGCAGGGCGTGGAGCAAAGAGAGTCAGCATGAGAATTACAGGAAGCCCTGCCAGGGTCCTGGCCTCCATGGTTTACACTGCTCACCCCCTCCGCTTCCCCTGTGCATCCCTTGGGAGCTGGGTTACACCTCGGACTGCATCGCCTGTCCACCAGCACCACCTCACAGCAGGCTTGATCCTCATTGTGCTGGCTCTTCCCAGCATTTATCACCCTAGGGGGACGGAAAGAGATGAAAGAGACAATGATTTGGGGCGAACACTCCATTTATCAGTGGATTTCACCCTGTGACTGCAGAGAGACACGGCAAGCGCCAGCCAGTCCTTCACTCGCCCTGGTTTACAGCATGCAGAGAACAACTGCCCACCGAGACCAGCTAGCTCACGTGGCATGCTGTTCCTTCCTCACAAAACTTCTGACTCAGAACCTGCTAAAGCCTTGGTTGCAGTCATGCAAGATACACATACTAAATCTTGCAGCCACAGGTCCTCCGCTAATCGGTGAGGTCACATTCCAGTATGTGCCAAAATCCTCAATGCCCCACAGAAAGCCTGGTTTGCTTAAGCAGAAGTGGGCAGGCAAGATGTACCAGCAGAAACTTTTGCAAACAGAGTGACATTAACTAATTAATCCCCCCTTGCTAAGCAAATTTCAGATCTCGATTGCAAAACCTCCTTTGTGGGAGGAAGTTGTAGATATGCAAAACAAGAAGTGCTCTTTAGGCAGCAGCTCTTCAAGTGGTTTATAGGGAAGGAATGCTGTCACATGGAGAAGCAGTCAGAGCTAAACTTAAGGGTGCTTTTAACGAGTTCCTCTAATATTCTGAAAGGTTCCTACTTCTGAGAACTCAAGTGCAGGGTTTTCTATTCCCATTACCGCACTGGAGCAAGTGACATTTCAAAGAGTTCAGAAGTTGGAAAGAAACCCAGAAAAACCCATCCAAGCTTTGGCTTGTTCCCATCACAAATTGTGAGCAAAAAAAGCCCAACTGTGTGTAAACAAATGAGAAAGATGGTCATTTCAGAACTATAATAATGCCAAAGTCCGAGACAGTGACTGCTGTTTATTATAGTGAAACAGCACCACCAGGGGCCACCTCTGCAATATATCATCTCATAAAAATATCTTACCGCTTCTCCAAGATTTCCAGTAAATTTTTCCCCACTCTTTAATTAAAGACAAATTTCTACTAGATGACAGATCTTTGCTTGTCCTTGGGGTGGTCACTTGAAGGTAGGTTTCACTGTAATACCCTATAGGGAAGTGATGTTTCTGACAATATTTGTTATTGAAGAACAATCACAGAGTTGTGTGCAGCGCTGCTAGGAGAGAAAGGAAAATAGGGAGTGCTTGGAAAATCCAGGTCCAGAAAACTAGCCCTGACAGCACGTACCACTGTGAAAAGCAGCAGAGCAGGCACCAGACCAAAGACACACTGAAATGAACCCCTGATTGTCTAAGGTCCTTGTCACAAGTAAGATACACCTCCTCCCGTCCTCTCTCCCACCTTAAAAGGAGGCCTTTGCAAAGAATTCCCCATTAAGTCTAGTTTTTACCAACTTCATGGTTGGCATTTCAGAAGTCTCAGGGCCGGCTACAGGATGGAGGTGACAAAGCCAAAAAAAGGCCAGGCTGCGGGAGGGTCCCTTGTGCCCTTCCCAAGGAGCTGAAGTGACTTGACTGGCCTCACATCTCTGGAAATGGGCCAGGTAATACAGCCAAGTTAGCTTAGGGGGCCTCTCCTGCTCCCAACGAGCATGTCAGGAGCAGGTCTTTAAAGAGGAAGTGTGAAGCTGCCTCTTCCCAGGAGCAAGGTTCAAGTCCCTGCTCCTCTGTGATCTTGGGAAGCTCAGTCGCTCTGAGCCTCAGTTCCCCATCTGTGAAAAGGATAGTGTGAGCTACATCCAGAAAACATGTGAAAGATTGTGAGGCACTTGGATACCGCAATAGCAGGGGTATATATCCAGCCGACGGAAGGGCAAAACAAAAGCCCAAACAGCACAGCCTGGCTCCTCTCAAATCTACGTTTGACTTTTTCTTCGGGCCAGGTTCCAACACCCTTATTCACGCTGAATAACACCGTACTCTGCGAGTCATCCCACTCTGGCCAATGTGACTGCTCACCTGCAGAAAGTTAAGCTAAGAGGTAAGTCTTTGTAGGTCTGGGGCTAAAGACACTATTCAGTGGGAGGGCAGCAGGCACTGGCCCATCAGGTTTGCTGCCCTGCAGAAGGTATTTGTTTCACCTACGCAGGTACACAGGTAAGCCAATAATAATCCACTTAAAAGGAAAACATAACTTGTGCCTTCCAGGACCGGCACCAAATGGAACCAGAGTCAGCACTTGACCCTTGGCCAACTAGATGATACTTACAGCAGACATTATCTCAGGGCTGAGCCCCAGTAACCTTTGCTGCCCTGCAAGGACAGGGTGTCAAAAGACCTTAGGGAACCTCCGTGGACTTGTGATGGAATGAGAACAGAGCTTCCCTTTAGCTATACCACAGGTTCGAAACTGCAGGGGAGGAAAGGAAAGTGGACAGACATCTCTAAGGCAGTACGGACCTCTGCCTTACTCCAGCTCAGCTAATACAAAAAATATTGCTAAAAATGAAACTCCCACATGGTAGACTCTCTGGGAGAGGAATCCCCTTTGCATTCTGTGAGCACAGAGCCCCCAGCACTATGGGGCCTGTCGGCAGTATGGCAATTGTACCACCGAACGATGCGCAGCCATTCATTGTACAGTTTACACATCAGGGCTCTAGAAATATAAAATCCTCCGGTTAACAGCAAGAGGGAAGCTGGCCACCACGCAGTTGTGATCCTGCAAACAGGCTTCCTTGTTCACTCACGTTTCTGTGCTTAGACTCACTTCACTCACCGATTACTCATGTGCGTAAGTGTCTGCAGCTTCTGCAGAACGCTGCCTCCAGCTAAATGTCTGGCTCTGACCTGCGACAGGCTTTGGAGATGCTAAGCACCACACAGTGACTGCACAGAGCGGCCACGGCAGGAGGTAAGCCGGGGAAGGTGAGCGCCCTTGGAGAGGTAAACACCGCTGCATGCTTGGCTCTGCTTTCCCCGTGTGGAGCAGATGGGAGCAAGGCGAAGGGCTGCTGTTTGCACAAGGCGAGACCCCTGGGGCAGGAGCAAGGGAGCTATTCAGGGCCTAGGTGCTGGAACTAGGGGTGCGGCCATCCCCTGGCTTGAAGCGGATTCCATCCCATCCAGGGTTTACTTTGGTTCAACGGCTCTCAGCACCCCACTGTACAGATAGTCCAGGACCCCCGACTCAGGGTCCCAGACTAAGTCGGGGGACCCTCTCCCGACAGGGATCCTGCTGGGGGCGTCAGGCACCGCAGCGCCCCTAGGCTGGATGCCCCACAGCGCCTGGGTCCCGTCCCGGAGGCAGCGCCCGAGCAAACCACCACCCGCCTCGGCCCCTGGGCAGCTGCACCCACGGACGTGCCCCGGGCACCGGCAGGGCCCCGCTGCGGGGCCTTCTCCCGCCAGCCCCGGCCACCGAGCCCCGCAGGAGCCGGGACCGGGGCGCTGCCGCCTGCGGCGGGTCCATCACACGGGGGTTTGCGGTTTGGTTCAAAGGCTCTCGGACCCCCCGGGGCCCCCCCTGCCTAGCTCCCTCCGGCGGAGCATCGCCCCGGGCAGCCCGCGCCGGGCCCGGGCAGGGGGAGCGGAGCGCCCCGGGCACGCCGGGCGGGCAGGTCGGTGTCCCCGCCGCCCCGGGACCCGCCCCCGGCTCAGCGCCCGGCCCGGGCCCCGGGCCCCGCGCCCCCCGGCGCCCCGCGGCTCACTCGGCGTAGCCGGTGCTCCAGGGCAGGCGGCGGCGGGTCTCCCGGGGGCTCTGCACGGCTCTGCCCGCGTGATCGCCCGCCCGCCGCAGCTCCTCGGCGCTGAGCTGCAGGAAGGCCGGTCTGGAGAAGCCGCCGCCCGCGGGCGGCCCCCGGCAGGCGCTGGGGCCGGGCGGGACCCGGGGCGGCGCAGGCGAGTCCCGCGGGGGCTGCGCGGCGGGCGCGGGGCCCGGGCCCCCCACCAGCTGCGCCACGGCCGTGCGCACCCTGCCCAGCATGCTGCCTCCGGCTGGCCGCGCCGCTGGGGCCGCCCGGCTCCGCTCCCCGCCCACGGGCCGGCCCCGCCCCGCCCCGCCCAGCAACCCCAGAGACCACCCCACCCCCCCGAACCCCTTCACTGCCCCCTCCAGCACCCCGAACCCCCCGCACCTCTTCCCTGCCCCCTCCAGCACCCCGAACCCCCCGCACTCCTTCACTAACCCCCCTCCAGCACCCCAAAACCCCCTCCACCCCTTCACTGCCCCCTCCAGCACCCCGAACCCCCCGCACCTCTTCCCTGACCCCTCCAGCACCCCGAACCCCCCGCACCTCTTCCCTGACCCCCCTCCAGCACCCCAACCCCCTGCACTCCTTCACTAACCCCCCTCCAGCACCCCAAAACCCCCTCCACCCCTTCACTGCCCCCTCCAGCACCCCGAACCCCCCGCACCTCTTCCCTGACCCCTCCAGCACCCCGAACCCCCCGCACCTCTTCCCTGACCCCCCTCCAGCACCCCAACCCCCTGCACTCCTTCACTAACCCCCCTCCAGCACCCCAAAACCCCCTCCACCCCTTCACTGCCCCCTCCAGCACCCCGAACCCCCCGCACCTCTTCCCTGACCCCCCTCCAGAACCCCGACCCCCTGCACTCCTTCACTGCCCCCTCCAGCACCCCGAACCCCCCGCACCTCTTCCCTGACCCCCCTCCAGCACCCCAAACCCCCGCACTCCTTCACTAACCCCTCCAGCACCCCAAACCCCCCGCACTTCTTCCCTGACCCCCCTCCAGAACCCCGACCCCCTGCACTCCTTCACTGCCCCCTCCAGCACCCCGAACCCCCCGCACTTCTTCCCTGACCCCCCTCCAGCACCCCGAACCCCCGCACTCCTTCACTAACCCCTCCAGCACCCCAAACCCCCCGCACTTCTTCCCTGACCCCCCTCCAGAACCCCGACCCCCTGCACTCCTTCACTGCCCCCTCCAGCACCCCGAACCCCCCGCACCTCTTCCCTGACCCCCCTCCAGCACTCCGAACCCCCCGCACCTCTTCCCTGACTCCCCTCCAGCACCCCAACCCCCTGCACTCCTTCACTAACCCCCCTCCAGCACCCCAAAACCCCCTCCACCCCTTCACTGCCCCCTCCAGCACCCCGAACCCCCCGCACCTCTTCCCTGACCCCCCTCCAGCACCCCAAACCCCCGCACTCCTTCACTAACCCCTCCAGCACCCCAAACCCCCCGCACTTCTTCCCTGACCCCCCTCCAGAACCCCGAACCCCCCGCACCTCTTCCCTGACCCCCCTCCAGAACCCCCCCCGAACCTCTTCACTGCCCCCTCCAGCACCCCGAACCCCCCGCACCTCTTCCCTGACCCCCCTCCAGAACCCCGAACCCCCCGCACTTCTTCCCTGACCCCCCTCCAGAACCCCACCCCCCGAACCCCTTCACTGCCCCCTCCAGAACCCCGAACCCCCCGCACCTCTTCCCTGATCCCCCTCCAGCACCCCGAACCCCTGCACTCCTTCACTGACCCCCCCTCCAGCACCCCAAAACCCCCTCCACCCCTTCACTGCCCCCTCCAGCACCCCAACCCCCTGCACTCCTTCATTAACCCCCCTCCAGCACCCCAAAACCCCCTCCACCCCTTCACTGCCCCCTCCAGCACCCCGAACCCCCCGCACCTCTTCCCTGACCCCCCTCCAGCACCCCAACCCCCTGCACTCCTTCACTAACCCCTCCAGCACCCCGAACCCCCCACACCTCTTCCCTGACCCCCCTCCAGCACCCCAACCCCCTGCACTCCTTCACTGCTCCCTCCAGCACCCCAAAACTCCCTGCATCCCTTCACCGACCCCCTCCAATACCCCAAACCCCCCTGCATCCCGCTGCCCCCTCCAGCACCCCCTGCACCCCTTCACTGACCCCTCCAGCACCCCAAACCCCCCTGCACCCCTTCCCTGATCCCCTTCCAGCACCCCAAAACCCCCTGCATCCCTTCACCGACCCCCTCCAATACCCCAAACCCCCCTGCATCCCGCTGCCCCCTCCAGCACCCCCTGCACCCCTTCACTGACCCCTCCAGCACCCCAAACCCCCATGCACAAGAGGAACAGTGACATTTGGTGTGGAGGACATTAGAAATTATGAGCTATGTTATGTCCCCTAGCCCAGTGGCTCTCCACCTTTCCAGACGACTGTACCCCTTTCAGGAATCTGATTTGTCTTGCGTACCCCAAGTTTCACCTCACTCAAAAACAACTTGCTTACAAAACCAGACATTAAAAAAATAAGTGTCACAACACACTGTTACTGACAAATGGCTTGTTTTCTCATTTGGACCATGTAATTATAAAATAAATCAAGTGGAATATAAATATTGTACTGACATTTCAGTGGACAGTATCCAGAGCAGGGTAACACGTCATTGTCTGAAATTGTAGTTTGTACTGACTTACCTAGTGCTTTTTATGTCGCCTGTTGTAAAACTAGGCCACTATCTAGATGAGTTGATGCACCCTCTGGGAGACCTCTGTGTACCCCCCGGGTAAACGTACCCCTGGTTGAGAACCACTGCCCTAACCTACCCCTCAGTCAGTGCAAGGTGGCCCCTACAATATGTTGTTCAGGGCTTGTTTCTTACTGCTGTAATTTACTAACCTCCAGACTCTGGCATCACAGAAACAAGTCTCCTCATAGGACCTCTTGCCTGGTGTTTCAGTGGAGCAGCATGATGAGCCAAAGCATATCCATTTCTTTTTTCCCTTTTATACAGCGTCTCCTCCCTTTACTGGTGCGCTGGTTTTCTTTTGTATTTACATTTGCATAGACACTAGGATGAGGTATGCTGTGTGAAAACCCTCCAGTAGAGAGAGACTTGTAAATAAATAGCTTTGTTTCTGCAAAACACACTCCTGTATTTTACCGAGTTAACATTTAATGTTGTCTGCATTATATTTTATAAGTGGTGCACAGACAGAAACAGATTAATTGAAAACTCCCTCTGTTTTTAACACTTGTGTCCCTGGCTTTTGTCCCTTTCCTCCAGTTGTAAAATGAATCTTCCATGTGCCAGATCTATCTATTCAGTGTAATACTCACAGACCTACAGAGCACTGTGTATTCTCTGTGTGGTGTCTGAAACATGTTTCCCCACATTTGGAGCACACACCCTGCAGGAGTTCAAAGGATGGGTGGGGAGGACATAACTTGATAGTTCAGTAGCATTTCAGCTTTAAT
The DNA here is from genome assembly GCF_965152235.1 of Eretmochelys imbricata. NCBI lineage: Eukaryota > Metazoa > Chordata > Testudines > Cheloniidae > Eretmochelys > Eretmochelys imbricata. Next base: position 2,297,606 of record NC_135592.1, on the reverse strand, counting down.
TTTTTTTTAAAAAAGGGGGGTCTCCAAAAAACTTCTGTGATAGTTGTGAAGAAAATCTTCAGCATGAGTGTGACCTCTGCTGAGATACCTACCTGAGTTTGCAGAGAGCCTGCAACAACAGTTTGGAGTGGTTTGAACAGCCCCCTATACTTTAAAGGGTTCTAACTCAGAGTCCAGTGAGGATCCTTGAGACGTTAATATGGCTGACTATTTTACTGCTTGTCAAAGTGGCTAAGAAAGGCGAGAAAGTATCATAGCATGAAGATCTGCTCTCAAAGTGGGAGTGGTGGTGGTAAAGAATTAGCTGGTAGGAGGGACTGATGATGTATAGATTGAAATATGTAGCCTTTAACAGCAGCTGGTGGGATGCTGGGGATGGGGGGGGAGGGTTAATTTTCCTGAAAGGGGGCTCGGCTTTCCAAAGGGCTGTGAAATGCTGGTGTGCAGTATCAGCACACAGAGAAGGCCAAGTGCAATGCAGGTTGTGCATCACATCACACCATCACAGGAATGCCACTTTCTGCAGGGTTCCTTCCATCTTTTCCACAGTAGAGGTTGAAAGACTCATGAGCAGAGAGATGCAGTGTGGAGAGGTTGGGACCTTGGAGGAGTAGTTTGCCTGGCTGAAGTGGGTACAGTGGATAGGTGACGAGAGAGAGACAGCATGGCACATTATAATATGGTTTGCTTCTGCTGGGCTATTTCCCCTCTGTTAAAAGCTGCTGCCAGCACAGGAAGCCTGCTTCAGCCTAAGGTAAGCGTGCTTGGTACAATGTACATCCAAGGAGAGAGAAGTTTCCTGGTGAGCAAGCAGGCAAGATATTAGTACTTCCAGTGCCACCATACAGCAGGGGCACCTCAGCCTTTGTGATGGGAATCTTTAGGTAGCCAAGACAGGCCATTTAAATACTGGGACATATGGCCTGTTCATACTTCAAGGCCTTGGCCTCTGATGAGCAGCCATGCCTGACCCACACAAGTAAGCACTGACTCCCCTCCAGCACCGCAGAGACCCCCATACCCTGCTGCCCCCTAAACCCGCACTCCCCCCTCCACCACTGTACTCAGTTCTGACTGGTAACTAACTCCTGCCTCCAAACTCTGTTAATAAGGAAAAAGAACAGGAGGACTTGTGGCACCTTAGAGACTAACAAATTTATCCGAGCATAAGCTTTCGTGAGCTACAGCTCACTTCATCCGATGAAGTGAGCTGTAGCTCACAAAAGCTTATGTTCTAATACATTTGTTAGTCTCTAAGGTGCCACAAGTCCTCCTGTTCTTCTTGTGGATACAGACTAACATGGTTGCTACTCTGAAACCTGTTAATAAGGAGTAATGGAAAGGAGTCCTGATGGGGATTGCCTGGAGACAGATTGCTAGTTGTTTCTTTGTCTACACCCAGAAGTTGCACTGCTTTAACTAACACCAGTTTTTAGACTGATTTAGTTAAACTGGTGCGAACCCCTGTCTAGACACATGTAAATCAGTTTATAACTGACTTACATGGATTTAGCCGAATTAAGCTCAGAATCAGCATTGCTAGATGGCAAGCTCAGCAGAGGAGCTCCTCCTCTTGACCCCTGGAAAATCGTAGGTCCTGGACGGAGCTGAGGCCCTTTGGCACATGCACCGCTGCTGCCTTTGCAGTGGCTGAGAGAAATAGCCTCTAGGAATGTCACTGCAGCACTTCTCCCCCGTGCTAAAATCATGCAACGCGTCCAAGTAAGGATGACTAAATAAGGGCAATGGAGGAAGGTCACTGGGTGGTTTGTTTTACGTTGCAATAAGTAGAAGGCTCTTTTTAGCATCTGCTTGAAATTGCATCGTGGGTAAAGGGGCAGAGTTCTGATTGATTGCGGAATTTATACCCTTTTAGTGTTTCTTGGCATAGAGTCCAGGGAGAAAGAGAGCTGCTAATAAATACAGCGATAGCTTTTTGTGCCACAGCCACCTAAAATGCTAGCTAAGGAGCTTTGCCTGGGGAGGCCCGCTGGCCGTGTCTTCTGCGGCTAGTTTTAAATTACAGCGAGAAGGGTCACAGTGTTACAGCCTCTCACAGCATGACCCTTTGAGCCTTGGCTGGAGATAAGAGGGGGAAGGAGCCTTTTATTGGCTGCAGGAGGGATTCAGGAGGCCAGGAGGGACTTGGCTGGTCAAAGGCATTGGCGTGTATCCATTCACCTTGTGCACTCACTCCTCACCGTCTTTCTTGCTGCGTTTGCTGCCCACTGGATAGGTCTGTCACTGTAATGAGGGCTTGGCTGCTCCCCAGCCCACCCTTCGGCCCCTTGGATATCAGCTACTTCCGTGATAACTGGTGTTCGGTTGCTACCCCTCATTTTGTCAAGTGAAATTCAATCTGTCCCCTTGAAGGAGCTATGGTTGTGTCCTGTCCAGCTATTTAGGCCAAGCCCCCAGGGAAGCAAGGAGTTAATGTGGCCAAAGGATTGACAGCGTCTCTCTCCCTGTTATATCAGCTCAGGCACAATCCAGACCTGGGCAGGGCCAGGACTCCGTTTAATCCTTTGATTAACAGCGAAGCTTTAAGCACCAGTTGGGAGCAGACGCCCGGGCACTAGAAACCGGGCATTTCACCCAGCATCCTTCCATGCAATCCAGCCTTTTCATCGCTCGGTCTCAGCTCCAATCTAGTGAGGTTCCGAATTTCTATGATAACATGGAGCGCTGCTAAAAAGTCTGATGCTGTAGCCCGTCACCTCCAGGGGCGGGAGACGGAGCGGAGTGTGGAGGCAAGGCAGAGTGACGGCTGGGAGGGAATGGAGCAGGGCAACTCACAGACGGGAGCAAGGATCCTTTCACTACTGCACCTTGCATTAGGAACATGTAGCTTTCCGTTCTGTGCTCTCAAAGCATGTTACAAAGGAGGTGTTATCCCTGCTTTACAGGAAAACTGAGACAGAGGGGCAAAATGACTTGTCCAAGGTCACACAGGGAGCACCTGGCACAGACTGGTGCAGAACCCAGGAGCGCTGATTTCCTCTACCCATGCAGACGTACTGTACTGTGCATCACAAAATGAACCTGACCCAAGGAGTTACCCTGTTTCCAGTAGCACCTGCCTCACTCGCCACAGGACAGGCGAGACACTCAGCAGCAAACAGAAGCGGGGCTCCCCTGCTGTCTCTGTTTGATTTATTGCCCTTAGGAGACCAGTTTCTGACAAAGCTGGGGAGAAACAATCTGTACTATGCTGGTGAGAGAGTCCTGGTTTCCCCACACTGGTTTCCCCAGCCAGACCTGTTTTTCTTGTGGGACTGGAAAGCCTGACAAATGAATTGCAGAGATCACTGTGCTGAGCCAGGGTGTGTTCCACAAACAAACTAACTGGCTCAGCACCAAACACCCAGAAAAGCTCTGATGCATTATCCTTGGCCAGGTTCATGAGGAAATCACAGCACCTGCCTGAGGGGAAGGGTAGGATCTAAGGATCTTGCTGGCTGACCTGGAGTGCACCCAGCTCGTGTATTTTAGTTCTTTGCCTGAGTTTAGGAGTGGGCCCTGGGACTCCAGGCCAATAATCTCAGCTCTGACACTGACTCACTCTGTGACCTTGCGTAAGTCACTTCAGGGCAAATCTGAGAAGGGGCGTCTGATTTGGGGTGTGGGTTTCTAGGAACCCAACTTTAGACACCTTGGCTGAGCACCTGCAGCTCCCAGTGATTGTAATGGGAGCGGCTCAGCACATCTGCAGGTCAGGTCCCAGGAGTCTAAAGTTGGGTACCCAAAATTAGAGGCCATTGCGGAAAGCATGGTCTTACCCCCTCTCTGCCTCAGTTTCCCAATTTGTATGATGAGGTGAACGCTCCTTCCTTCCCACACAGGAATGTTGGGGGCTTAATGCCTGTAAAGCACGCTGCAGCTGAACAGCTGTGGGTGAAACCTGAGCCGAACCCCTCTTCTAAACCCGCGTGTACATTCCTCTCTGCTGTGCAGCGAACATCTCAGCCCTGCCCCGTCATGTCTGGCTTCCGTCACTCTGAGATGCCAGGCTCCAAAATCCTCTTGTTAGATCCCACCCATGAATTGTCACCCTCTTCTGGTTTCATTGTCTTGTCTTCTCTGATTCCTTAGCCAGCTGCCCTTCCCTTCCCTTCTCAATCTCTTCCCCCTACCCCAACACTCCCCCCCGCCCCCAGCCCTGGTCTTCCCCTGCTCCCCGCAATGCATTCCTCGGCTGCTGTGGTTCAGTCTCATGCTACCCCCCACCCCTTCTGGCCCCATTTCTTTGGCTCCCTTTCCCTCTCTGTTCATGGTTTAAAACCCCTTTCCCCCGCTCAGGCAGTGCCCCCAGCTGCTGGTGGTGACTCCAGATGACTGTTTCATTGCCCTGTCTTCTGTTCCCCTCTACCAGCGCTTCCGACCGAAATGAACCTGCAAGGATTGTAATAAGAGCTGAACGTCTTTGCTGGCTGTCACACGAACTCAAGCACCGAGCAGCTCCAGCAGCCTCACACATTTCCCCTCACTCCATTCCTGATGCAAGGTCATTGGCTTCGAGGTTTCACACCAGGACTGAAGAAGGCCCTGTCAGGCCTTTCCAGCCACTTGCCCTCAATCCCGGCACCATGCTCATGTCCCTGACCCCAGCAGAACTGAAATGTTTTTCTGCTTCGGAAAAGGGGGTTGCAGTTCCCAGCCACCCACAGGTGCTCCTTACAGCTGGGAGGGGAGGCAGGTCAAAGAGGCTCCAGGATCTTGGTATCTCTCTGCACTGCTGCTAATACCTAAGGGAAGCTCAGCCAGAGATGATCCGGAAGGGTATTTCCTGCCCTATCACTGCTGTGGAGGGACAGTCCCCAGCCTAAGTATCTGCTGCCCTCCAGTGGGGAGAGCGACTCCCGAGTTAGCTAACTCTGCGTGGGCATGTTCAGACTCCGGAAAGAGCTCTGTGTATGCAGCATGAAAGCTTGTCTCTCTCACCACCACAAGCTGGTCTGCATACAAGATATTACCTCCCCCACCTTGACTATGTGGTGTGCTTGGATGCAGACTCCCCCTGCGCGGACTCACACTGGTGCAGTGGTACTCAGAGATTTCCCCTTGATACCCACTAAGGGCTGTTTTCTCAGATGCCCTCGGTAATCTGGGCAGTTTTTAATGTAGCTGCTTCTTAAAGTGCAACTCAAGGCAGAGGGCTCTGTTGTCAGGAGTTTATGCTCTGTCTTTGCAGTAGATCCTGGCTCCCCTATTTCAGTGCTTCTCAAGCTATCGGATGTGGGGGACCGGCATCTTTTTTCTCCAATGTGCACGCAGACCGGCAGCCGATGGCTCACGGACCGGCACCGGTCCGCGGACCACCACTCTGAGTAGCACTGATCTATTTAACTGCCGGCCATTCACTGTGGAGTCACCTTATTTGTTAAAGAGCCTGGGAATGACTGCCCATAGGGCTGGGGCCCTTTGGGGCTGGAGCTGGGGCTCTTTGGGGCTGGGGCTGTCTTTCCGTCCTGTTTCAGAGTAGCAGCCGTGTTAGTCTGTATCCGCAAAAAGAACAGGAGTACTTGTGGCACCTTAGAGACTAACAAATTTATTTGAGCATAAGCTTTCGTGAGCTACAGCTCACTTCATCAGATGCATTCAGATGAAGTGAGTTGTAGCTCACGAAAGCTTATGCTCAAATAAAATTTGTTAGTCTCTAAGGTGCCGCAAGTACTCCTGTTCTTTTTGTCCTGTGTTTGTACAGCATCTAGCACCATGGTGGCCCGCTCCTTGACTGCGGCTTAGTTTTAGGGGCCTCCATAATACAAGGAAATATATAAATAATGCATGTGACAATGGGTCAGTATGTGAATCTGTCTTCCATCCCTTTGCCCCTCCCCATCATTCACCAGCTTCTTACCCTGAAACCCGATAAGCTCTACAGCGCATAACAATGAACTGCTTTAAATCCAGCACCATGCTGAGCACTGAGACAAAGGGATCCGGGAGATCAGCTCCCGGAGACCCAGGCTGCCCTGTCCTCTGTGCCCTTCACTCTTGCACATCCTCACTGCTCCCAGGACCAGCACTGCACATTTCTTCTCACTCTGGCCTGTGCTTGGGGCAGCCCCCTGGTGCCCATGTGCCCGCCTGCTCCACCAGCAGATCCCCCCTTAACCTCCCACACCCCACCTCGCACTGGGTTCCCCACACACTGTCTCCCCAGTCTCGCCCAGTGTGGCCTCTTGCCCCATGTCCGGCAGCAGGCAGGAAACCCTGTGGGGAAAGGGTGCTGAGTTTCCTGTCTATTGCAAAGAGCCCTGTATCATACAAATAATGAGAGCGGAAAAGTAGTGCCAAGCACCCAGGATCTTTGCTTTACGATGACTAGCGGTGAAACTTTGTTGGGGCCCCTTTAGCTGCCCCCCTCTCAGCAAAGGGCGAGAATGAGTTGTGGGGCCAACAGGGAAACAGCAGGTTTCAGAGTAACAGCCATGTTAGTCTGTATTCGCAAAACAGCAGCAGCAAAATACCCTTGGAATTCCCCGCCCACAAATTCCCCCTGCTGAAATTGGCAGCAAAGAGGCCAAGGGCTGAATGGGGCATAGAAGCTGAGCTCCCTGCTAGCCCCAGGGCAGGGTCCCTCCAGGGCAGAAGTGAAGCCCCCTAGTTCCACAGTGTTGGAGAAGCCGGCAGGGCTGTGGGCTGCGTTGTGGGCACACACAGACTTTCTGCCACGCCCGCACATTCCGCCAGTGCTCCGTCCACGTTGGAAACATGAAAGAAAAACAAATGACAATGAATAAAAAGGTTTCAGAGTAACAGCCGTGTTAGTTTGTATTAGCAAAAAGAAAAGGAGTACTTGTGGCACCTTAGAGACTAACCAATTTATTTGAGCATAAGCTTTCGTGAGCTACAGCTCACTTCATCGGATGCATACCGTGGAAACTGCAGCAGACTTTATATACACACAGAGAATATGAAACAATACCTCCTCCCACCCCACTGTCCTGCTGGTAATAGCTTATCTAAAGTGATCATCAAGTTGGGCCATTTCCAGCACAAATCCAAGTTCTCTCACCCCCTCACCCCCCTCCCAAAAACCACACACACAAACTCACAAGTGGTTTTTGGGAGGGGGGTGAGGGGGTGAGAGAACCTGGATTTGTGCAGGAAATGGCCCAACTTGATTATCATGCACATTGTGTAGAGAGTTGTCACTTTGGATGGGCTATCACCAGCAGGAGAGTGAATTTGTGTGTGGGGGGGTGGAGAGTGAGAAAACCTGGATTTGTGCTGGAAATGGCCCAACTTGATGATCACTTTATATAAGCTATTACCAGCAGGACAGTGGGGTGGGAGGAGTTATTGTTTCATATTCTCTGTGTATATATAAAGTCTGCTGCAGTTTCCACAGTATGCATCCGATGAAGTGAGCTGTAGCTCACGAAAGCTCATGCTCAAATAAATTGGTTAGTCTCTAAGGTGCCACAACTACTCCTTTTCTTTTTAATGAATAAAAAGTGTAGCTAGGCAAGGAGGCACTAGAGGGCAACGCAGCCCGTGCTACAGCCCCGACACCAGAAACAGAGCCAGGGAGCAAACTTGTTCCAGAGCCATCTTCACACTGCCAGCGGTCCAGGGGCTGGCTGCAGCTGATCACAGCGCCAGGGCCGGTGGCTCTTTGGAGGAGCCAAAGGAAAGTGGAGAGTGATCTGGGACAAAGAGTGGGGAGCATTCCCAGGCTGTACGCGCTCAACCCCACAAAGGGACCTGCCCTTCGCCGTCCCAATCCCACAGGAGCCCCACAAAGCAGATCTTACAGGGGATGCAATCCAGCCAGAGAGGGGCGTTGTTTGGGCTCACGAGAGAGGACAGCTTCGGCAGCAGAGCTGGTTGAAAAAAATTTTTCCAGGGGAAAAAAACGAACAATTCATGTCCCAAGCAGCTGTATTCTGAAACCTAGTTCTGTGTGTAAGGAGGGTGAAAGACAAAAGCAGGCGAAAGTCCCCCCTCCAAATAGCCAAACATGAAGGATCCCCAAGGGCAGGGCCTATGGGTGCTTGGAGTTATGGGTGCTCATCACCTCTGGAAATTAGTCCAGGCCAGAAATGGGCATGTGTAGCTGGCATCCTGCGGGAATACCCCTTCTCTCAACTCCTGTTGACTCCCTTCTCCCCAGGGAGTCTGTTCAGCACAGGGCAGGCTCCCTAGGGTGCTGCTTCAGGGTCCCCCGGCTGCTCTCACTCCTCAGAGGCTGATGCACATGTACACTGTGGAGCAATGTACGGGCCGGGTGGGAATTGGAACTGGTTGTGATGATCTGGGCCCCACTTCACTTCCTTGGGGCACGTGCTGTCATAACCCTGCAAGTTCTCTGGTCACCCAGAGAGTCACCCAGGAACACTAGGGCAAACAAGGATTAAACTTATAAAGTGTGTGTGTGGGGGGGAATCCCGGCGCTCTTTCTATGTCACAAAGCAGCAAATTAGTCCCCAGACACCCTGGTTGTTTTCCCTTTGCAGACCACCCTTCACAGCTGCACTGTCCCCCTCCATTCTTCCTTTTCTGTCCATGCTTTGTTCAGCCTAGCTCCATTTTGTCTGTATGGCTGACACTTCAGAGCAATTCTGACAGGATTTGGCTGTGTCTCCAGAAGGGAGCTCACACTTCATTGTCTGCCTAATGGCCAGGCTATTTGGCTTTGTCTAATCATTACCCAGTAAGTAATGGTTGTGCTAGAAATTCTCCTATCAACAGGCTGCAGCAGGCTCCAGGAGGAGACAGATTCCTTGATGGGGAGATGATTCATGGGCTGAGGGAATGGGAAGAGATGCAGGAGAACAGGTCTGGGATGGGAAGATAAGTCGCCTCCCTCTTTCAGGCAGGAATGCAATGGCAAAATGTGACATTCACTGGGGACGGAGCAGGAGAGCCAGGGGTTGTGCTAGCTGGTGGTGCCAACTCTCGCCAGCTTGGCGTGACTCTCCTGATATCAGGCATTTTTCTTACAGCCCAAGTTCCAGGAGTCAGCTGATTGCATGAGGGTCTCAGCTTCTGGTTTTTTAACCAAGGTAAATTTCTAGCCCTCCTGGTTGTGAAGAAAAGCTCGTGACCTGATGCCACCTAAAGGTCCAGAAACCAGAAGGAAAAGAACAAGAACCCAACATCTTTTATTTTTTTTAATGCCATGATTTTTGAGCACTTGAGGACCCAGCCTGAGAAGGCTTTAAAACACCTAACAAAGCAGCCCCGGCAATGCAGATATTTGTTCCTATGGAGAGCAATTGCAGGAATTCAGAGGTGCTGGTTGTCTGAGCTCTGTATCACCCATAAGCCTCTCCACAGAGGTGGGCAACATTTTTGAACAAAAAACATGTTTGTCCAAAAATGGCCTTTTCCCCCAGACCAGAAAGGTTTTCTGAAATTTTCAGTTGTTGTTTGTTTTTACAAAGCTCCCCCCATCCCCCCACCCCGAGTTCCAGTTTAATTTCTTTCTCCCCCCTCCCCTTCATCAATGGCAACATGGAAAGAAGGAAAAAGGAAAGAAAGGGAGAAAGGAAAGGAAAAAAAGCGAGCTCTCCAAAAAGTAACTTTTAATCAAAACCAAAAGTTGGTTCTTTTTGAAACCATCAACTGAAAACATTTTCCGAAGTTCCCCTGCTCAGTTTTCCCTGTTTTCTGACCTGCCCCCTTTCCGTACATTTCCTCGTTGATACCACTCAGCAGCCCCGAGTGCCAGGGCGCCTCATAGCTCACTACTCAAGCCAGAAAGAAAGTTGTTCCCAGTCCCTGGGACACTTACAGCTTCTGGGACTTCAGCAATTGGTGGTCCCTTGCTCCCCATCTCGGCACCTGCCATGGTACGTCACTGCTGCCCACTCATGCACGCTTCCACCTGCTCAGACATCTGGGCTGCTGGCTGGTCTGGCAGCTGTCCAAGCTCCACTAGGATGCACACTGAGAATGGGAGGAACTGGGATGGTTGGGAACTGCTGCACTAGTGCCTGGGGTCACAGCCCCCCTCCCCCCGCCCCTTGCAAACAGTCTGCCCTCCCCCCTGGATCCCTCTTACTCTGTCTCCCGGCCTTCCCCATCCCAGTGCCTCCAACCCGCTGCCAGTCACAGCAGGAACCACAAATATTATTAGCGCAATATCCTCCGTGTTATTAAGACTGAAAATCACTGGGCTCCTTTGGAGCTGTTTCCCATCTCAGCGGGGTTGTAAATATGTGATTTACTGGGAACGCTGGCAAGCATTACAAGCCCCAGAGAGGCCCCTTCACGGCTTTCCAGGATGCCCATTAACCCCCGAGACATTCCCTTCAATGAGAGAGGCACTGTCTGAGTGGGGCGTGCTTGGCTGGTGCCTACATTGCAGGCAGGTATTTGACACACAGAGGAAGCCAGGTGATATGGTGTCTCAGCAGGGCAGCTGAGCTTTCTGGGCACGAGCCTTTAATTTAGGTGGGAGACCCAAAAAGTAAGGCAGAATCTGGGTGCAGGGTGAAAAAACACCAGTGGGAGGGTTCTGCCTGGCTGCTGTACACTCGTACTCAGGGTGAGCTCCCCGCCCCAGCACCCGGCACCCCACCATGCTGCTCTGCCGCCAGCACCCAGAGGAGCAAATGCCCCCTCCGGAGGGGGACAGGCGGGAGAAGCTGCTGTGAGCGGCTTGGGGCAAGGCCCATCTCTTTGTTCTGTGCGTGCACACTGCACTTAGCACTTTGCGATCCAGATCCAGGCTGGAGCCCCCGTGTGTGAGCACCGTGCCAACCGTAAACAACAGTAATAAAAGGCTACGTGTGTCTTGTGCCTTCAGGAGCTCTGCGAGCTCACACTACCCATCAGATGCTGTCCGAGCAGGGTCCTGGGACCCAACTAGTCCAGCCCCTCCTCTTGGCTCATTCTTCTGCTGGATTAACTGGGAACGCAGTGCCTTGCTCCAGCCCCAGAGAAAGTATGGCAATCGCCAGCAAAGTGACTTTCCCCAGAGTATCCTCGTACTCTGCTGAGAAGCTTCTCGGTGCTTCCGTTCCTCCTAGGGCTTGTCTTCTCTCCCGGGGTAAGTCGACCTAAGTTACGCCACTCCAACTACATGAATAAGGCAGGGACGGTGTCCCTAGCCTCTGGTTGCCAGAAGCTGAGAATGGGCAACAGGGCATGGATCACTTGATGATCACCTATTCTGTTCATTCCCTCTGGGGCACCTGGCATTGGCCACTGTCGGCAGACAGGATACTGGGCTAGATGGACCTTTGGTCTGACCCAGTCTGGCCGTTCTTATGTGAATCCCCTCCCCACCCCCACCATCCTTTGTCTGTCTTGGCAGGTTAGGAGCAGGGCCGATCTCTCCTGGGGGCAGGTTATCCCATAGTTGCCTGTTGCAGGGTTTCTTGAACCTCCCTCTGAAGCTTCTGGTGGTGGCCAATGTTTGAAGCATGACGCTGGGCGAGATGGGCCACGAGTCTGAGCTGGTCTGGCAGTGCCCATGTACCTTTGTTGTGATGCTTAGTTAACAATAGTTTGTAAAGTGCTTTGGGATCCTCACTTGACAGGTGCTGGAGTAGGGCACAGGATAATTATTTTAGGAACAAATAGTTTGCTCTCAACTACCAATTTTGCTCCCCTCAGGGCTGCTCCCAAGCAAGCCTGGCAAACGGGTCTTGTTATTATTAACAAGTGTCAGCAGTGTCTTTATTAAGATGCCTCTGTTCACATCTTCTGACTCTCCATGCGTGATGCTCACTAAACATGCAGTTCTGCAGAAGGTGCCAAACTGCACGTCTCCCCAGCATTGCGTTTCTCACAGCACTGCATGGGTGCGAATGTGATGAGGGAGCCAGGATAGCTGCTGGGCTTCAAAACACTCATTAATAAGGTTCCCTGAGGCAGGAGGGAGCTGTAACTGCTTAGAGCTCTCTGAGTTACCATCCGTGTTTCAATGGCTGCAGGCGAGGAGTCCATCTCATCCCTGTCTGGGCTCTGCCTCCGGCCCTACTTATTTGCTTGCTATTGTTTTCCGCTCAGAGGCTGAGCTTGAGCTGGTTGTCACTGTGATAATAGTATGTGGTACTGTAGCCGTGTCAGTCCCAGGATATTAGAGAGACAAGGTGGGGGAGGTCATATCTTTTATTGTACCAACTTCTGCTCCGGAGAGAGACAAGCTTTCGAGCCACACAGAGCTCTGTGTCAGGGCTGGGAAAGGGACTCCGAGCATCACAGCTAAATGCAAGGGGGAACAGATTGTTCAGCATAAGTAGTTAGCACATATTTAGGGCCCTTCGTTTTCCGTTTTTATTTTATTTAATTTTTCTTGGGAATTTATCAGTGTTTATTACCACCACAACAAAACCAGGTGAAAATCAGTGCCAGGAAACTATTAATAATTTTGCTGGCTAAATATCAGGGTTTATTTTGGTGGACAGAAAGATGGGGAAAAGCATTCTGCAGATTAATGCTTTGAATTCCATTCATCAGTGTGGTTTGCTGCAGAACTCAAAGCACAGCGCCACCTCTGAGTTTAAGAAAACAATACATCTCTAATCCCCAAATAAAACTTTTTATTTGAATAAACAGTTTACTGCTGAAGACTTAGAACCATAAATATTTACATTTAATAATTGGGCTACACCATTTGCCGTGCATACACACAACTTCATCCTTTTCTCCTGGTTTTGTTTTTTTAAAACTTTCAAATACTTCCTTGCGTTCTGATACAGATTTTCATTTTCTTCCCATTTTAGTGTGTCAGCTCTTTAAACCATTGTCTGCTAACAGCTTGAAATGTGTACGTGGTGGGCGTGAGATTCATCAATATGTTCGGATGCGCACGCACTTCAGAGCTTGCATGCGTATCACCAGCAGGAGAGTGAATTTGTGTGGGGGGGTGGAGGGTGAGAAAACCTGGATTTGTGCTGGAAATGGCCTAACCTGACGATTACTTTAGATAAGCTATTACCAGCAGGACAGTGGGGTGGGAGGAGGTATTGTTTCATATTCTCTGTGTATATATAAAGTCTGCTGCAGTTTCCACGGTATGCATCTGATGAAGTGAGCTGTAGCTCACGAAAGCTCATGCTCAAATAAATTGGTTAGTCTCTAAGGTGCCACAAGTACTCCTTTTCTTTTTGCGAATACAGACTAACACGGCTGTTTCTCTGAAACCTGTTTGTTTAGTGCGTATCTTCTCGCCTAATACAGAGCCTGACTTCGAGGCAACTTTGCATATACACACAGACTAATGTATTATCGTAATACCTAGCTCTCACCCAATGTATTGTGTTTTCCTCATAAAACAAGTTATTTTTTATATATTTGAATGATACAAAAGTAGGGTGAAAATCAGAAAAACCTGAATAATACTTCTTGTAAAGCCCAGGAATTTTGGGGTAAAAATTGGTTTAAACTAAAATCGAAGGGGCTGACTCGTGTTGTAAGGGAGGATTTGAGGTGCTACAGGTGAAAAGGAGCTGGTCCAATAAAAGCTATTGCCTCACCCGCAGTGAGAGTAGCGCAGGTCCCAGTGGCAATGAACGGTATCGGGTGGTCTGCAGGTTTGCATTGTCTAGTGTCTCTGGCAGCTGACACAGGTTGCCAGTCTAGGGGCCACAGTTTGAGTTGCCTCCAGGGAGAGTCTCAAAAACCAAGGGGCTGACTTAAAGTTTAGGGGCTGAAGCAGAGACAAGAGCACACTTTGGGTGTGCTGTGGGCCAGACTCAGAGCGTCCAAGCCTTGTATTCGTGAGGGTCAAATCCTCCCAAGGGGTGTGTGAGTGTACTTAGGAGCGAGCAGCAATAGGGTCTCCCTGCCCGTGTGAAAGGGAGATGAGCCCTCCTTCAGAGATTTCCAGTTCTTCCTTGTTCCTCTTCACCTGTGGCTGTGGCAGACCTGACACAGCTTCTCCTTGCATGCCCGCATAGGCAGCTCCCACCTGAAAGCAGCCAGCCATGGCTCCCTGTCCTGCACCTGAGACGTGCAAACTCCTCTTGTCTCTGGTTAATTGAATTCTATTGCCTGGCAGCCCTCAAGGGTAAGAACTAGGGAGTTAGATGTTATTTTGCTGTTGGCATTTGCTCTGCAAAAACAAACAGCACAGCTGTGGATTGCTAAGAATCGAGGACCTCGATAGTGCGTGATTGGAAAGGCCATGGGCAATACGACTGATCAGCACTGATTTGCACTGGACTATTGGGTTTATCACAGGAGCAATGGGGTGGCATTAAGGAAATCTTAATGGCTGGATTATCAGGGGGAAAAAATCTCGACAGTGAAATTTAAAGATGAAATGAAATGAGACCTAAAGATATGGAGCTAACAAGCCATGTGCTGGACAGACCAGCTTCGCTGACATGCTGAACCCCAGGATAAGAACATAAGAAGGGCCAGACTGGGTCAGACCAAAGGTCCATCTAGCCCAGTATTGTGTCTGCCGACAGTGGCCAGAGCCAGGTGCCCCAGAGGGAATGAGCAGTGCAGGGAATCATCCAGTGATCCATGTTCGGAATATTATAGCCCGGCAGTTCACAAGCCCGACTCAGCTAACCCTGGCTCAGACTCGGTGCCAAAGGCTTTTTATTGCAGTGTAGACATACCTTGGAGCTGAACCCCTCTGACGGTGCAGTAGCTCTATGGATCCTGATGCGCCTTATCTGCTTCAGAATCCTATGGGAATGAATCTCCCCTACGGCCCTATAAGAAACACTGGCTGCATTGAGTTCCCTATGGCCTTTTGCCATACATGGGATGTTCTGCCCTTGGCTTGCACTACTCCCCAGGATGCAAAGGGTTAATGTCACACATGTGCACTCTGACCTAGCTCCCCTTGCTCCTGGAGGTTCCTAGTCTGACATTTGCTCTCCTCACCAGGCCAGGCATGTCCCCAGGATTGGGGAAGTTCCTGCCACCCTCTCCCCTCAGCAGCTGCTCCTCCCTCGCTACCCTTGACTGAGCTGACCTGCATTCAGGAGAGAGGTTTGTCATGCAGCTTTCTGCCCTTTCCTGGGCTTGGCGTCTATTGTCACTCAGCCAACCCTCCCCCCTCCCAGGCTGGCCACAACAATTTAGGCTGACTGTAGTGACTTATTACTCACAGGCAATCTGCTACAGAGCCAGGGTCTTGGTCGGGCTGCTGCAGAGGTCTCCTGGGTGGAAGGTGAGTGCCAGCTTGCAAAGTGGGTTATTCTCTATTGGCAGAAGATAATTAGATAGCTTCCCCAGGCACTGGAGGGTCACGCTCTGCAAACATGATTGATAGCCGGGGACTGATGGGAATGAAATGATGCAGGCTTGGCATCTCACTAAGCAACAGTCAACTGCGCTGAAGCTCGCAGGGCTGGGGTCTGCCTGGGAAATAGCTGTCGATGTGCAGGGCTTTCCTCCTGTTCCAGTAGGGCAGGCCTGCCCCTTGCCCCAAGAATGGGAGTGCCCGGCTGCGCGGGAGGGCAAACCTTTCAAAGCGGAAACTGGATGGTGGGGAAAGAGCAGGCCTGACGTGGGGAGCTACAGCAGCTTGCACCAGCCGAGGCTCTGGCCTGGAGGTGAGAGGCGAACAGCACCATTTCACACAGGACAGGCTGCTTTTATTACGGCCCCAATCCTGCAATCTCGAGGCCTGAGCCAAAGCTCATTGAAATCGTTCCAGTGACATCAGTGAGCTTTGGGTCAGGCCCTTGATGCAGCCCCAATTCCCATGGAGATCAGCGAGTCTTGCCTGAGGTCCTTGGTGCCTTTCTCACCTGGAGACAGGGAGCGGGATGGGAAGCATTTCAGGGAGCTATTTAGGTGCAGTAATCCCAAAGGGCCCTGCAAACAGGCTGGGGGAGGGGCAGCAGTGCCACTTGGCTCCCCCCATGCTGGGCGGCAAGGAAAGGAACGGCTTTTCTTTAAGGAAGGGGAGCGGGAAGGAGTGCAGCTCTAGGCTCCTTCGGAGCCTGGTGAACGCAGGTCCTGCTCTGCTGCCGCCTACACACAGGTCGGGACAATGAAGTGTTGCACGGGAGAAAGGCTGGTCATGTGGTTATGGCGCTGGCTGGGTGCAGGGGACCCACATTCAATTGCTGACTTGGCCACAGACTCCCTGCATGACCTCAAGCCAGTCACTTCATCTCTCTGTGGCTCTGTCCCCCAGTGGGGATGCGAATGCTTCCATGGCCTGTCCTGGCTGTTTAGACTCTCCACTTTCTGAGGCAGGGACTGCCTCTGTGTGTTTGCTCAGAACTCAGCACACTGGGGCTCTGGCCTCCTGTGGAGACTCTGGGCACTACTAAAATAGCAAATAAAAATAACCCTGGAACGCCCACAAGCTCCCAACAGCACTGGGTGCCACCAGAGAACCCCTGGAGCCTTCGCTTCGCACACCCAGGGTGTTGTTAGCCCTGTTGTTGTTCGCTGCTGCTCCTTTGCAATGCCCGTAGTTTTGCCTTTTAATTTTCACTGGGCCGCTGGCCCCGTCTCTGCGAGCACCAACCCAAGATGAATTCATGAGGTAGTTTGCAGCCACAGATGGCCTCACTTTCCCACTGCCATTAAACTGCAATTTAAAGAGATGGGGACCATAAGAACTGACCCATTATGCTGGTTATTTAATTCCCAGGCAAATGTGAGAGGCTGGAGATTAGGTTTTCAAATAGCTGGAATGGGGAGATTTGCATGGATTGTTGCTGGACGGGAGCCGATGGGGCGGTGACAATGACAGGTTGGAAGTGCAAACCAGTCGCTAGTTTGTGCTAAATTACTCTTCATGTATCATTGTAAAATCTTCCCTTTTTTAAAAATAAAAATGTTAAATTGCAGGGATATAAATCAAAGAACATCACTGGGGCTCCCAAGTGTCAGGAGCTCAGCCCAGGATGGGACTGTCAGCTCAGGGAAGACCATGTCCCTACAGACTAGCTCTCACCTGGGGGAAAAACTGGTTTGGCAACATGTGAGAGCAGGAATGGGTCCACCCAAGGATCATGTTTTCTCTCTCTCTCTCTCTCTCTCACACACACACAGACACACGCACGCACACACTTTCTCATGCACCCACAAATCTGCCCTGTGCAATTTTTTTAAAAGTAAACACAGAGAAAAGTTCTCATCATCAGACACACGTGGTTTTCTAAGGCATGAAATGGCTGCAAGTTCCTGTCAGCTCTGCTTGTCACTTGCTAGTTTTAGGAGGATTTATTTAAGTCCCAGAGTTTTCTCATTCGTTTGTGTGTGGGGCGGGCTGTCGGTACTCAGACTTGATGCTATTTGCATTATTTATTTATTCTGGAGCTTGCTTAAACCTTTCATCATCCTGAAGTGGTGCTTCCGACAGGAGGACATTGGTGTTTCCAAAACAAATTCCACATAGACTCTTTTTCTGGGTTTTGCATTTGTGTTATTTTGGCATGAAATAACGGTTGTACAGAAAGCACGGCCCACTAATCAAACACAATGCAAGGCTAATACTCATTTACCAAGAAAGAAAACCCAGTCTCCTTCCATTTCCATGCAAGGGTCCCCTGTCTACATATCCAACATTATAATACTTATCCCCTTGGAGCGTCCCATTAGGGAGACCTCTGGTTTTTGGCTGTCATGAGGTGCACCACTCACCGCCGGACTGGCGCCTCCTCCTGGTGCTCTAAGGATTAGCCCGAGGCCGATGCCCCCCAACTGCGGTTTGTACACTGTCACTCTGTCCGCCTGCAGCTCCTCCCGCAGCCTCAGGAACCCCAGTGTCCTCTTTGCGTCTCGGCCCTCTGACCGGGTCACTGTCTGTGCGCCCCACTTCCAGGGGGTTTAGCTCCTCGATAGCCCTAGGCAGTCCTCCCACTCACTGCCTCGGTGGCACTCGCCCAGTGGCTGGCAGGGGAACCTGGGCCTGCCCTCTACTCCGGGTTCCAGACGGGGAGCCCTCAGCTCAGCAGTCTGGGCCTTCTCCCTCTGGCCTCACTGCTCTGTCCCTGGGCTGTGTCTTCCTACTGGTTCCCCTTTCCTTCCTGGGGCTTAGCAGTTCCCAAAGCCTCCTCCCTCTTCCCTGGGAGTGACTGCAGTCTACAGTGCCCACTCCTCCCTTTCTTCTGCCAGTGTCTGCCTTTTCCCGCAGTCCCTTCTGCTTTCAGCTCCTGGGCTTTCCACCTATTCCTGCCCAGCTGAGCCTCCCGAAACGCTGCCCAATGGGTTAACTGGCCCATCTGGCCTGCACTGGACCCCGCAAGGTAAGTGTGAAGTAGCCACCCCATCACAGATGTTAAAGAGGTTCTGAACAGAGGCTCGTTACTATTTTGGTCGGTCACCCAGGGCCCCTAGTCGACTTCATGAGTTAGACACTCACGATGTGGTTCTCCAAAGCTGGTCTATCTCTGCCCACGCTGAAACCAGGGGGGAACCTCCCACTGAGTCCAACGGGAGAAGAGCTGGGCCAGCTGTGAGTGCTCCTGAAAATCCCTGCTCCTTTAACCCTAGGCAGGGCTGTTTCTGACGGGGTTGAGCAATGGAGCTCCAGCCGTGGAGGAAGAGAGCAGGGCCTGTCTTTACTGCGCTTGGAAGTGGCTGTTCTAAGCCCACTCATGAACTCTCCCTCCATGGTGCATTAATGCACCGTGGGGCTGTGGCCAAATCTGCAGCCCCCTTAGTGAGCTCTGCCGCAGCCAGAACGACAGGAGCTGCAGGCCTGTGGGCAGATTGTCTGGGGAAGGCTGGCTTGGAAAGGCATCAGTGGGGCTCTCGGCTCTGGAATCATACGCAGGCCTTTTGCACACGCCTTCACACGTATATGCCCACAAGGGGGTAGAGGAGTCGCCGTGGCTGGTGATAAGCAGCCAGGAATTAGCAAGCCCCACTGCTGTATCTGCACTGAACCGTCATGGCACGTATAGTAGTCACTAGGAATGCTGTGGACTGAATTGCCCAAACCATTTCTAGCAACCACGTGGGTTTTCCTTAGCCCTGGTCTACACTAGGACTTTAGGTCGAATTTAGCAGCGTTAAATCGATGTAAATCTGCACCCGTCCACACGATGAAGCCCTTTATTTCGACTTAAAGGGCTCTTAAAATCGATTTCCTTACTCCACCCCTGACAAGTGGATTAGTGCTTAAATCAGCCTTGCCGGCTCGAATTTGGGGTACTGTGGACACAATTCGACGGTATTGGCCTCCAGGAGCTATCCCAGAGTGCTCCACTGTGACCGCTCTGGACAGCACTCTCAACTCAGATGCACTGGCCAGGTAGACAGGAAAAGAACCGCGAACTTTTGAATCTCATTTCCTGTTGTGGCCAGCGTGGCAAGCTGCAGCTGACCATGCAGAGCTCATCAGCAGAGGTGACCATGATGGAGTCCCAGAATCGCAAAAGAGCTCCAGCATGGACCGAACGGGAGGTACAGGAGGTATGGGGAGAGGAATCCGTGCTATCAGAACTCCGTTCCAGTTTTCGAAATGCCAAAACCTTTGTCAAAATCTCCCAGGGCATGAAGGACAGAGGCCATAACAGGGACCCGAAGCAGTGCTGCGTGAATCTGAAGGAGCTGAGGCAAGCCTACCAGAAAACCAGAGAGGCGAACGGCCACTCCGGGTCAGAGCCCCAAACATGCCGCTTCTATGATGAGCTGCATGCCATTTTAGGGGGTTCAGCCACCACTACCCCAGCCGTGTTGTCTGACTCCTTCAATGGAAATGGAGGCAACACGGAAGCAGGTTTTGGGGACGAAGAAGATGATGATGATGAGGAGGTTGTAGCTAGCTCGCAGCAAGCAAGCGGAGAAACCGGTTTTCCTGACAGCCAGGAACTGTTTCTCACCCTGGACCTGGAGCCAGTACCCCCTGAACCCACCCAAGGCTGCTTCCTGGACCCGGCAGGCGGAGAAGGGACCTCCGGTGAGTGTACCTTTTAAAATACTATACATGGTTTAAAAGCAAGCATGAGAAAGGATTACTTTGCCCTGGCATTCGCGGCTCTCCTGGATGTACTCCCAAAGCCTTTGCAAAAGGTTTCGGGGGAGGGCAGCCTTATTGCGTCCTCCATGGTAGGACACTTTACCACTCCAGGCCAGTAACACGTACTCGGGAATCATTGTACAACACAGCATTGCAGTGTATATTTGCTGGCGTTCAAACAACATCCGTTCTTTATCTCTCTGTGTTATCCTCAGGAGAGTGAGATATAATTCATGGTCACCTGGTTGAAATAGGGTGCTTTTCTTCAGGGGACACTCAGAGGAGCCCGTTCCTGCTGGGCTGTTTGCCTGTGGCTAAACAGAAATGTTCCCCGCTGTTAGCCACGGGAGAGGGGAGGGTTGAAGGGGTAGCCACGCGGTGGGGGGAGGCAAAATGCGACCTTGTAACGAAAGCACATGTGCTATGTATGTAATGTTAACAGCAAGGTTTACCCTGAAAGAGTGTAGCCATTGTTTTATAAAATGTGTCTTTTTAAATACCGCTGTCCCTTTTTTTTTCTCCACCAGCTGCATGTGTTTCAATGATCACAGGATCTTCTCCTTCCCAGAGGCTAGTGAAGATTAGAAAGAAAAAAAAAACGCACTCGAGATGAAATGTTCTCCGTGCTCATGCTGTCCTCCCACACTGACAGAGCACAGACGAATGCGTGGAGGCAAATAATGTCAGAGTGCAGGAAAGCACAAAATGACTGGGAGGAGAGGTGGTGGGCTGAAGAGAGTAAGTGGCGGGCTGAAGACAGGGCTGAAGCTCAAATGTGGCGGCAGTGTGATGAAAGGAGGCAGGATTCAATGCTGAGGCTGCTGGAGGACCAAACCAGTATGCTCCAGTGTATGGTTGAGCTGCAGCAAAGGCAGCTGGAGCACAGACTGCCACTACAGCCCCTGTGTAACCAACCACCCTCCTCCCCAAGTTCCATAGCCTCCACACCCAGACGCCCAAGAACGCGGTGCGGGGGCCACCGGCCAACCAGCCACTCCGCCACAGAGGATTGCCCAAAAAAAAGAAGGCTGGCATTCAATAAATTTTAAAGTTGTAAACTTTTAAAGTGCTGTGTGGCATTTTCCTTCCCTCCTCCACCACCCCTCCTGGACTACCTTGGTAGCCATCCCCCTATTTGTGTGATGAATGAATAAAAAATGCATGAATGTGAAGCAACAATGACTTTATTGCCTCTGCAAGCGGTGATCGAAGGGAGGAGAGGAGGGTGGTTAGCTTGCAGGGAAGTAGAGTGAACCAAGGGGCGGGGTGTTTCATCAAGGAGAAACAAACAGAACTTTCACACCGTAGCCTGGCCAGTCATGAAACTGGTTTTCAAAGCTTCTCTGATGCGTACTGCGCCCTCCTGTGCTCTTCTAACTGCCCTGGTGTCTGGCTGCGCATAACCAGCAGCCAGGCGATTTGCCTCAACCTCCCACCCCGCCATAAACGTCTCCCCCTTACTCTCACAGATATTGTGGAGCACACAGCAAGCAGTAATAACAGTGGGAATATTGGTTTCGCTGAGGTCTAAGCAAGTCAGTAAACTGCGCCAGCGTGCCTTTAAACGTCCAAATGCACATTCTACCACCATTCTGCACTTGCTCAGCCTATAGTTGAACAGCTCCTGACTACTGTCCAGGCTGCCTGTGTACGGCTTCATGAGCCATGGCATTAAGGGGTAGGCTGGGTCCCCAAGGATACATATAGGCATTTCAACGTCCCCAACAGTTATTTTCTGGTCTGGGAATAAAGTCCTTTCCTGCAGCTTTTGAAACAGACCAGAGTACCTGAAGATGAGAGTATCATGTACCTTTCCCGGCCATCCCACGCTGATGTTGGTGAAACGTCCCTTGTGATCCACCAGAGCTTGCAGCACTATTGAAAAGTACCCCTTGCGGTTTATGTACTCGCCGGCTTGGTGCTCCGGTGCCAAGATAGGGATATGGGTTCCGTCTATGGCCCCACCACAGTTAGGGAATCCCATTGCAGCAAAGCCATCCACTATGACCTGCACATTTCCCAGGGTCACTACCCTTGATATCAGCAGATCTTTGATTGCGCGGGCTACTTGCATCACAGCAGCCCCAACAGTAGATTTGCCCACTCCAAATTGATTCCCAATTGACCGGTAGCTGTCTGGCGTTGCAAGCTTCCACAGGGCTATCACCACTCGCTTCTCGACTGTGAGGGCTGCTCTCATCTTGGTGTTCATGCGCTTCAGGGCAGGGGAAAGCAAGTCACAAAGTTCCATGAAAGTGCCCTTACGCATGCGAAAGTTTCGCAGCCACTGGGAATCGTCCCAGACCTGCAACACTATGCGGTCCCACCAGTCTGTGCTTGTTTCCCGAGCCCAGAATCGGCGTTCCACAGCATGAACCTGCCCCATTAGCACCATGATGCATGCATTGGCAGGGCCCATGCTTTCAGAGAAATCTGTGTCCATGTCCTGATCACTCACGTGACCGCGCTGACGTCGCCTCCTCGCCCGGTATTGCTTTGCCAGGTTCTGGTGCTGCATATACTGCTGGATAATGCGTGTGGTGTTTAATGTGCTCCTAATTGCCAAAGTGAGCTGAGCGGCCTCCATGCTTGCCTTGGTATGGCGTCCGCACAGAAAAAAGGCCCGGAACAATTGTCTGCTGTTGCTCTGGCGGAGGGAGGAGCGACTGACGACATGGCTTACAGGGTTGGCTTACAGGGAATTAAAATCAACAAAGGGGGTGGTTTTACATCAAGGAGTATTTCAGGCAGTACTTCACGGAGGGTTCCAATAAGAAATGGTGCACCTAAGTTATTTTTCTTATTGGAACAAGGAGGTTAGCCTGGCCTCTGATTGATACATGGCTAGATTTACCTCACTGCACCTTCTCTGTGAGTGACTACAGTGTGACCTAGAGGAATGAGTCCCCTAGACAGGGGAGTGGGGGAAGCAAATGAGTACAAAACAAATCTGGTCTATTTCTTGTTTTGATCCACTCCATCTATCTTTTACATCTTTGGCTGGCAGCAGACGGTGCAGAAGGACTGCATGCCATCCACATCTCATGGCTGCTTGGCAGAAGATGGTACAGTACGACTGCTAGCCATCCTTATCTCTTGCCTGCCCAGCAGAAGATGGTGCAATACGACTGCTAGCCATCCTCATCTCTTGCCTGCCCGGCAGAAGATGGTACAGTACGACTGCTAGCAATCCGTATCGCCTGCCTGCTCACCATAAGACGGTTCAATAGGACTGACTGTAGGACTAAAAAGAATGACCTGGTCAAGTCACTCCAAATTTAGTCCCTGCGCCCATGTCTGCCCAGGTGCTCCCAGCTGACGTGGCCAGGAGCACCTCGGACACGACGATGACGGATACCAGTCATATTGCACTGTCTGCTGCCAGAAGGCAATGGGTTGCTGCTACTGTGTAGCAAAGCCGTACCGCGTCTGCCAGCACCCAGGAGACATACGGTGACGGTTACCTGAGCGGGCTCCATGCTTGCCGTGGTATGGCGTCTGCACAGGTAACTCAGGAAAAAAGGCGCGAAACGATTGTCTGCCCTTGCTGTCACGGAGGGAGGGAGGGAGGGAGGGAAGGGGGGCCTGACGATATGTAGCCAGAATCACCTGCGACAATGTTTTAGCCCCATCAGGCATTGGGATCTCAACCCAGAATTCCAATGGGCAGCGCAGACTGCGGGAACTGTGGGATAGCCACCCACAGTGCAACGCTCCGGAAGTCGACTCTAGCCTCGGTACTGTGGAAGCGCTCCGCCGAGTTACTGCACTTAATGCACTTAGAGCATTTTCTGTGGGGACACACACACTCGAATATATAAAACCGATTTCTAAAAAACCGACTTCTATAAATTCGACCTTATTCCGTAGTGTAGACATACCCTTAGAGGCCTTTCCCCCAGTTATAGGCCCTGCTTAGTCTGGCAGGACCACACAGCAGCATGAGCTGTGGCTGCAGGTAGTTTGATTCTTTAATATCATCATCTGCAGCCCCTGTTTCCCTGTCTGAACCCCTCCTCAGCTCCTCTCTGCTTTCCAACCGGGCTGTGGAGAATCCTCCACACATTTTGGCAACCGCAGACCTCCTTTCAGTGTCATGAAATTGCAACGATTACCCTTGAATAGACATGAAATTGCCTGGCACTTTGAACAAAAAGTTGGCGGAATGAGAGATGGTCTGCAATGTCCTTGGAAGAAACGAGCCAGGGAAAATGAATAACCTAGGCTCCTCGCAGGGTTGTTTCAGTCCCTGGGCTTTTCTCTGATCTGCTATCGAAAGCTTTCACTGCTGGGGCACCATACAGCAAGGGCTGAACTTAACAGCCTCCTCAGAAATGCAATTAAGACTCCTTTCTGTGATGCTGGAAGCAATCTTGCATGTCTAGGTCTGGCTCTTCCAGCCCTTTGCCTTTGGAACGCTTCCAAATACCAGATCAAAGGCCTGTGAAAGGCCCTCAGCTGGAGGAGACACTGAAGGGAGTGCTCTAATTCACCGTTCCCTGTTCTCATCTCACCATTAAAGGAAAAAGAAAAGGAGTACTTGTGGCACCTTAGAGACTAACCAATTTATTTGAGCATAAGCTTTTGTGAGCTACAGCTTATGCTCAGATAAATTGGTTAGTCTCTAAGGTGCCACAAGTACTCCTTTTCTTTTTGCGAATACAGACGAACACGGCTGTTACTCTGAAACCTGTCATTAAAGAAAAGCTGCACTGATGACCACCATCCCCTGGCTTACTGGTCTGGGGTCCGAGGACATCACTGTATGTCTTGGGGGGCCCAAGCAGGTCAGTGCTCCTGTGCAGCTATTTACACTCCAGAGGCACCGGAGACGGGCACATCCGAAAACCAAGGAAACAAACCAGCAGGAAGCAGCCTGGCCTGGTGGACTGACTGACCTCAGAGCTGGGAGTCAGAGCTCCAGGGACAGATGGAAAACTTCACACCTAGTGTCCTTCCTCCCTTACTAAATCCGCAGGGTCTGTGTAACAGGGACACCCGCACAGGGCAGCCCAGCTTGCATCCCACCCTTGGTTTCCCTCTGGGCATAAGTCACTCACGCCCAGAGGCTTTACGACAATAGTCCCCCTCCCCAGGGGGTCTAATTTATCAAACAGCACCCAGCTCCCAAGGCAACCCCTCCCCCTTATGTTCAGGGCTCCGCACTCCTCCGCCTCGGAACAGTGTGTTCCAAATAGTGTTATCCCCAGCCTGCGGACGCTCCCCTTAAGTCCAAGGTTTCACAGCCCTCTGTCTAGGGACCAAGCTGGCTGGATTCCTCCTCTCTGCGGGTTCTGCCTGACTGGTCTTGGAGCCACCTTTCTGCTTCACCCACCCAGTCACCTGGCCACACCCTGAATCCTGCCCTGGAGGGTCAAATAACCCCAAAACAGCTGCAGGAAGCTTGTTCTGCCCACTGCACCATGCTCCTGATTCCAGCCCTTAAAGGAATGGTAGCCTGGGGTCGTCCTAAATCTTCCCTCTCCCAGACACTCACCCTTCCTCGGGACCATCTTCCTCTCACCCGTTTTGGTTATTCTGGACCCCTGGAACAGGGTAACTGCCCTCTTAAAATACCTCTTCCAGCCTCCAAGGGTCAGTACCTGATACAGTCTGATTCACCACGGTCCTGCTCCTTGCACTGTCACTCACACCAGAGCACAGCAGGGGTAAAACTCTCCAAGATCTTTTCGGATTTTTGACAAAATTAAACAAAAATGTTCATTTTGGTTCATTTTTTTAAAGATCTTTTTCAATCCCTTCTCTCTGTGTGTCCTACCTCTCCCTTTTATTTTCTTGCTTTATTTTCTTTTTGAAAAATGTGTGTGTGTGTGTTGGGGTGTGGGGTGTGGGGGCAGAAGGAAACAGAGAAAAGAAAATGGGAAAGAGGCCATAAAAAACCCAAACTGAAAAAAACATCATTTTCCAAATCCTTTTGTCTCATTGCAAGACAGGGACATTTCAAAGGAAGCGAAACATTTAATTTCCTTCAAAAAGGCCATTTCAAAACAAACAAACAAAGAAACAAAAAACAATTACCTCCACTTGGAACTGAAAGGCTAAAGATCCGATGTGCCACAGGGACTGAGTTACCATTTTATGCTGGCAGGGTCCCTAGAGGTCAGGACTGAAGCCTCTGGCGGTGCAGTGTGTACGTAAGTGTGGGTGTGGGTGTGTAAAGAAGGGATGCTTGCTCTTCTGCAGCCCGTGCTGTACTAGTTCAATGGCTAAACAGGGAATGTCTGGAGCCAGGACTGCCAATCCAGCGGTATGAAAGGCTCTGTTTAAAAATAAATACATAAGGAATTAGCCTTTTAAAGGCTGCCGTTTTACTCCATTTATTGTATGACAGTTCAGCATAAAAATCCTTTGAAAGGTTCATCATTTTAGCGTGTTTCCAAAGCCCCGGAGGAAGTAGGATGAAGTCGGGGATATTGCCTTCTGAGTTGTAATGCACTTTCTGGCAAACCCACCAGAGAGTTCGGAGAATGACACTTTGGTGACATTTAAACCAATACAAAAGTAAATTAAACATCTAGATATAAAGAATACCAAAGGATGTTTTAAAATGGCCTCTTTGCAGCACTGCATTAGTTGGCTACACAGCTTTAGTGTGTAATGAGCAATATATTAATTTATAATTAGTGTAATACAGTAAAGCTCAGCAAATAGCTCTGTGCACTCTGGCTAATTCATCAACGGAAGAAGCAGCTCTTAATGGTTTCCAAGGTTTGCCTGTCCCCTGTAATTGGGAAGTCCAGAATTTATTGTTATTTCTTTCAAGGGGTAATTTGATTGCAGCTACACATCTTCATTTTGTGTCTGCTCCCACTCCAGTGCAGGGAAGGAGAAATCTCCAGACCATAGTGTTTCGCGAGCACTTTACGTGACCCCATTTGCAGCTTCCCCCTGCCCATGTTGTGCAGCCCAAGGGACCTTGTGGCCTCAGGGACTTCCTGCAGCTTTGGCCAGGCCTTCTCCTGCTGCCACAGAAAGGGTTGGTGCCAGAGGCTTAGCCCTGCTGGAGTAGTTTGGCTGCTCCCCATATCCTCTTGCTTTTTACTGGAATTGGCTTTCCCCCCCTCCTTCCTTGTCACATCGTAGCATTTGGGAGTGACGTTTTCCTCCCAGTCTCTCACGCTCACAGGATGTTGCTGAATAGACAGGAGAGGAGCAAATGGAGGGCTTGAATGAAGAAATGTTTAATCATAAGAATATTTAGCTCTAACGAGAGCCAGTGGGAGTTAGGCACGTAGCTCCTTGAGGCCCATTGGAAAGTCTTAGCCTTTTTCATCAGGTCAGTCAGAAAGCAGCTCCAGAGAGGAAGGATGATTTGTGGATCAGGTGCTGACTGAGTCTCAGGAGATGTGGATTGATTCCTGGCTCTGCCACAGGCTCCCTGTGTGATCCTGGGCAAGTCACTTCGTCTCTGGGCCTTGATTCCCCACCTGTCAAATGGGGATAATCGCCCTGCCTTTGTCTGTTTAAAGTCTCTGCGGCAGGGGCAGCCTCTGACTTCATGCCTGGATGGTGCCCAGCATACAGAGGCCTGCTCTGCGTTGCCGCAATGTAATAACACATAGACAATGGGAAAGTGACTATCCCCATTTGCTAGATTGTGAAACTGAGGAAGAAGGCGGTTACGGGACATGCTCAGGTCACACAGTGAGAGCCTGGCAGACCTGGGAACTGAAGCCGGGTCTCCTGACTGCAGCATGCTGCTGCCCACTCTAGCAAGGGCACCCCAGGGACAGCTCTAGGGCACCGTATGTCAAAAAGAGAATATCTTCCTTCCTGGGTTCTCTCAGTCGGACACTGCTGCATTTGGGCTGAGCAGTCAGCTCGTAAATCTATTTCTCCCCCAGTTAGCAAATGCAACAGGGCAACTGGTGACTCCCAAAGTTTTTCAGCAGTTCAGAGATGCTTTTATGGTTGTGGTGTGGCCTTGCCTATCTACCTTAGGTACCACATCACCAGTGTAGCTGAGCACCTCAAAGTCTTTAATGTTGTTATCTTCACAACACCCTGG
Source organism: Eretmochelys imbricata (assembly GCF_965152235.1). Taxonomy (NCBI): domain Eukaryota; kingdom Metazoa; phylum Chordata; order Testudines; family Cheloniidae; genus Eretmochelys; species Eretmochelys imbricata. The sequence continues at coordinate 2,269,725 of NC_135592.1, read as the reverse complement.
TGATGTAGCCCCATTTTACGGATGGGGCGCTGAAGTACAGAGAGGCTAAGTGACTTGCCCAGGGGCACATTGGACATTTGTAGCAGAGAAACTGAACCCAGGTCTCCCACCTTCTAGACTGGTGCTCTAACCACTGGAACATCCTTCCTCTCATAGCTCTGGATCCACTAGGGTTCTCACTGGTACAACTGAACCATCAGTGAGAAATGTTTGCAGAAGTTCCCTAATGTAGACAAAGCCGAAGAGACAGAGAGAAAGCAAAGCCCTCAGGAGGGGATGTCACATGCTCAGTAGAGCTGGGTGAAAAGTTTTGGCTGAAACTTTTTTTAATAGAAAAATGCAGATTCAGCGACACCAAATTTTTGTGTGAATTCATGTCAGTTTCAAAATGAAACTTCATTCTTTTGGCTTGAAACGACATTTCATTTCAAAATTTCCTTTAACTTTATTTTAAAAAATTCAAAGAATTTTAAAATGGTCAAAATCTAAATGATACATTTCAATTTTGTTTAAATTAAACTTTTTGGTTGATCCCAAACAAACTTTTTTTTGACTTTTTGATTTCACCAAAACTTTTGAAAAATTGTGTTTCTGGTTCAACCTTATACATGCTTTGTGCGTATAAAAAGATCTTCTAGACTTTCCACAGTATGCATCTGATGAAGTGAGCTGTAGCTCACGAAAGCTTATGCTCAAATAAATTGGTTAGTCTCTAAGGTGCCACAAGTACTCCTTTTCTTTTTATATATATTTAACTTTTCAAAAATAGCCAGCAAACCAAAAACCTTTATTCACATAGCTCTGGCACTCAGCTACCAGGGTATTGAGTTGGGTATAAAGCCCTAGGCAGACGGATTAGATAAATAGCTCCCAAGGATAAAACAGTAGTCCATTGAAAAATGTAGGTGTCCCAAATCTTTCCAGAGCATATCACGGAGAACACAGGGGTTTGATAACCCTAATTTAGGCATCTCTCTCTATTTATTTTTAAATTTGACATCTGTAGACAAGTTGATCCCATATTAACCATTTAAAATATTTCTGAGATGCCAACAAAACTCCAGCATCTGCCTGTATATCCTGTTCTAACCCTCTGACTGAAACCTTCATTGTAACTTTTGCATCTTCTTTAGACTGTGAAGCTCCAGCTAATTGCTGAAGCATGTGTGTAACTTTAAACAGATGAGTAAAGCAGATGAGTAAAACTTTAAGCAGATGAGATTAAAATCAATGGGCCTCGTCATGTGCTTAGATATCTTGCTGAAGCAAAGTTGGAAGGACTGACATCAGACATCTGGAGAGCTGAAAGAAAGACTCAGGATAATGATATTTGAGCAGGTATGTCTGGTCTAACCAAGGCTAAGAGGAAATCCTTTGTTGTATTGTGAGATGGATCTTCTTTATTAGGATTTGCTGTATCAGTTCTTTTCCCTGACAAATTTTGTCTTTTTAAGGATACTAAAAAGTCTCTTTTGCATGATTATAATGAAGTGGTGGGATCCTTGAAGATACCCAGGAAGGAGAAGGGAAAAAACAAACAAAACCCAAACAAAACATGAATTTGTTGATGAAATCAGATAAATTACCCGATTCAGGTTCAGTTCTACATAAACCCGATTTTCTCCTCTCTTCCCCCTTTCCCCCCAACCCCCATGTTGTAACTCTGTGATCTGGAAAGTAATCTATTTGTATTTACAAATCATCACGTCAGTAAGGGTCTAAATTGTGCAGATTTCCTTGTTGAATAATATGATTCTAATTTAATTGGCATTTGTCTGATATGAAAAGTAGTTTTGATAGTGTTTGCTATTGATTGTTTGTGTTAAAACTTTGTGATCTGGAAAGGAATATGTTTGTATTGACTTATTATCCTATCAATAGATGCCTAATTTTGTAAGTTTTTCTTTCAAGTGATCTGATGAATATAAATGGCAGATTTCATTTAGCTTCTTATTGATTTTGTTGCTGTTATTAGAACTCTGTGATCTGAAAAGTAAAATGTTTGTATTTACTTAACAGCTTATTAATGCGGCTGGGTTTATAGAACTTTTCCCTTTGTATTGACTAACCATATTAAAAGAAAAAAAATGCAGTTTTGACTTGGTTCTTTTTTTAAAAATAATGTGTTAAATTCCTATATAGCAAAAATGATCTCCTTTTTACTCTAAGCCGGACGCTATGCCCCGGTGACTAAACAAACTCATGGCAGCCCTGCCCTGCCCTCTCATAGAATCATAGAATATCAGGGTTGGAAGGGACCCCAGAAGGTCATCTAGTCCAACCCCCTGCTCGAAGCAGGACCAATTCCCAGTTAAATCATCCCAGCCAGGGCTTTGTCAAGCCTGACCTTAAAAACCTCTAAGGAAGGAGATTCTCTCCCGCACTGCTGCAGCTCCTCATCCCCCGCTGGGAGAAAGGTGGGGAGACCCTAGAACAAATGGGGCCCCAGGTGAAGAGACTCTCTGCCCCCCCAATCGTTAAACTTTTGAATACCTTACGTTTTATTGCATTTGTAGCCCATTTCACAACTTTGATGCATGATTTGGATGCCTGAGTTATCCCTGACATATAAAACAATAAATTTGCACACTAGGATCTGTGAATCTGTGTTTATTCATGCCATATATGAGCAAATAAAACAAATTGTTTCCTCTAAGCTTGTAGAAATGTCTTCATTTTAAGAATAACTGAAATGTACAGGGCATGGCTGACAACATTCTAGGGGGCTGGAGGAAGAGGTAGTTCTCAGAAAGCCTGGAAGGTTCCAGGAGGTTCTACAAAGGTCCAGAACATTCTAGGAGGTTAGTGAAGAATGACTCCACATAGGGAACACCTGAAACATTTCACTTCAGACATCCCATGTTCCCTTTTGTCGCTAACAATAAAAGCAGCCCCGGAGCCTGGCACCCCAGGTGGTCGCCTGCCCCTAAATCTGGCCCTGGTCTGTTCCTCCTCACAGGAGCGGTTTGAAATGCTTTCCCCAGCCCCGGGGCCACCACCTTTGCATGACTTAGGCCCCCATTCAAGAAAACCACTTTAAGCCTGTGCTTAAGTCCCATTGAAGTCAAGGGCTTAAAGTGGAGCGGGTGCTGTCCTGAGGGGCAGCCCTCGCCCCAGGCTCTGTGGGGCAGGGGCTGCCTCTTCCTTAGGGGGGTCCAGGGTCCAGCAGAGTGGGGCCCCACCAGACTGGGGCCTGTCCTTACTCCTGCAGCCTGCGGGTGCAGAGCGGGGCGGGAGCCCCTGGGCCAGGTGCTGAAGACCCAGGGGTAGGCAGAGGGTGAAGGGCGCCAGCTCCCCCCTCCAGCAGCCCCTACGCCCGGTGTCCTGGGGGCCGTGCCATCGGGTGGGGCCCAGGTAGGGTGAGCAGACAGCAAGTGTCAAAAAGCGGGGCGGGGCGGGGGGTAATAGGAGCCTCTATCAGAAAAAGACCCCAAAATCGGGACTGTCGCTACACAATCGGGACCTCTGGCCGCCCTAGACCCGGGGGCAGAGGGGCCAGCCGCCCTGACGGTCCCTTTGGCGGCCCAGCTCCCGAGCGGCTCCCCGGGCCCCCGGCCGGCGGGGCGGGGCGGGGCAGCGAGCGCAGGCGGGGCGGCTCCCCCGGGGCGGGAGGCAGCCGGCCGGGCCGCGCGGGCGCTAGGGGTCGCTGCGCCCCTTCGCAGGCGCCCCGGCTCTGCCCGGCGGCCCCCGAGGAGGCTGCAGCGGGCGGCGCCGGAGCGAGCCAGGCTGGTGCGGAGCGAGCGGAGCCGCCAGACGCTGCGCGTCCAGCCGAGCGCAGCCCTGCCCGGGAGCCCCGGCCGGCCCGAGCCGCGCAGCGGCGGCGCGCAGGGCGCAGGGCGGGGATGGGCAGCGGCCGGGGCGCGCGGCGGGGACACCTGTGACGGGACCCAACAGGTAGGTGCGCGGGGACCCGCCGCGGGCGGGGGGGGCCGGGCAGAGCCGCGGGGGGAGCCGGGGGGGGCCCGGGGCGCCCCCTTTGCCACGGTCGCACCCAGCGCTTCTCCGCGGCCCCCCCGGGGCTCGGCGGCCGGACGCTGCAGCCAGGTGCGGGGCTCGGAGGGCGGCCCCCGGCCGCCCCCCTGCTGCAAGGGCGAGGCGAGCTCCAGGGAGCGCCCCGCGCGCCCGGACCCGCCAACTTTCTCTGGCTGCCTCCGCGCAAAGTTCCGAGCGAGCCGGGGCTCTGGGGGCTGAGAGCCGCCCCGGGACCCCTCCCCGCCTGGCCGGGGTCCCGGTGCCGCTGCGCGAAGGGTCCGGGGTGAGGCGGAAAGCTGCCCGGGCGGGGTCCCGGGAGCTGGAGGGGCGCTCCCCGGGGAGCACGAGGCGTGCCGGGGCAGTGGCGGGGGGAGCAGCCCTGGCCGGGCTTCCAGGACTCCTGGGGATGTTCCAGCCTCCCTCGGCGTGTCACGGGGTGACTTGGTTCTCCGCAGAGATGTCAGCCTCTTGGAAGGGGGGCGCGGGAGGACAGAAAATGCAGATCAGCAGCCCTCCCCCCGGGGACACTGCCTGCCGTGAGCCCCCTGGGGGAACACACTTAGTCCAGAATCGCTTTGGAAGCGGAGTCGGCAAAGGGTCCCTTATTCTGCAATATGAGCGTCCACACGGGGCATTAGTCCCAAATAGCTGCTGTGCTTAAATTTCCGCGCTGCCCTAATCTGGAGTAAGTCCCCCGGGGCAGATAGGTACCTTCGTGGCGTTCTTGGAACCTCCCCACCGCCTCCCATTCCCCTGCTGGGTTAGCGGAGTATGGAGACAGGGTCTGCTCACAGGGAGGAGCAGGGGGAGAGTTTAAACACCCCTCCCACCCCTTTGCATCAGGGCAGGAGTGGGGCTGCACTAATGGGCTGCTGTCTGGGGCAGACTAGGGGGCTTAGGGGGAGAGGGGAATATGTATAGGAACACAGGTGCCTGGCTCCAGGCAGTGTTTTCCTGGCTCTCCGGTTGCTGTTGGGGTTTGAATAACAGCATCTCTTCTCCTTCCCCCTGGGTTTCTCTTCCTGCTGTGAAGTCATAACCCAGTGATGCCGCACTGGTGGGCTGTGATCTCAGATTCAGCAGGAGAGCGTCCCAGTGGCATGAGGAGTCATGGCTGGGGGAATGTGGGGAACTCAAGGGCAGGAAACGTTCCTGAAGCATAAGTATGGGGGGGTGACCTCCTGGCTGGCGTGCATCTGTATGTGGGAGCCTGGTCTCTGTTTGAGTTTCCCCCAGGCGGGCAGTTCTCCACGGAGGCACCGCCAACAGGAGGTGCTTTCCTGCGTTGGATGTAAAGCCAGTTAAATCAGCAAGACCTGGTTCCCATTAGCTGCATTTACATCTCGCCTAGCTGCCTCACTCAGCAGACTGGGCTGTCTTGCACCTCCCTGTGCCCTCTCTGTCGGATCGGCTCTGTGTTCGTGCCCAGGGTAGGGCCTAGGTGTTGGAATGCAGACACCAGGGCCAGCGGTGGCATAGATGTGAGGAGGGAGGTCTGTGGCTCCATGCCAGACAGGACTGGTTCTAAAGAAACGGTGAACTCCTGCTAGGCGCAAGGCTGAACCAACAGTGAAACTAATTAAATTATCCGCTTGCAGCGTGCATCTAAAAAACCCAGCTCAAAACCTTGCATAATTTGTAGGCGAGAGAGAGACCCGAGCTGGGAGAGTGACTCATGGCAGAGGCAGATCCTTCAGGTCTCAGTGGAAGTCATCTGTGACGGTGATGGGCAGCAGCCAGCTGGCACTGTGAGATTTGATGAGTGACTTGCAGCTTGGCTTGCTTGGCCAGAGGAATGCAGCGCCCGGCTAGGACCAATTTGGGGTGGCTCTTGCCGGCTCAGCGAGGCAGAGGCTCCCCTGGAACTGCTGCTGTCTACACACCCTGGCAAGTGTCAGGTCCTGTTCCCGCTGCTGTGGCCTGCAGGATGCACACACAGTGACATCCAGCCCACCAACAGGGATCGAAGTCAATCCTCCCATCTGGTCACCGTTTGAGAGATGTAGTGTTTTCCTGCACTGTACCTGGCTATTGTAAAATCTCCAAAATGAGTCCGAGAACTCCTGCTCCCACTCCCTCTGTCCCAGCATATGCAATAGCTGAGCCTTCTGTTGTCGTCAGCCTCACAGGAGCAGTGGAGGCTGGAGAGTCACATCCAGGCTGCTTCCCTGCACCAGCACTTGCAAACTGATCGGCTAAAATGACTGGCTCAGGACCAAAAAAGGAGCAAACATTTCCTGCTGCCCTTGCTCCATTGCCCAAACCCTGGGAGGGGGAGAGGGCAGCTTAGTGGATAGAGAGCCGAACTAGTGTTCGGTTTCTGGCTTTGCCGCTGGCCTGTTGGCTGATGCTGGGCAAGTCACACCCCCTCTTGTGCCTCAATTTCCCCATCTGTAAAATGGAGTAAATTATACTGACCTCCTTTGGAAAGCAGCCTGAGAGTGCATAAAAGCTCAGTTATAGCAACAGTTGGTTTTCTTTCTGGGAAGGAAATGGCCCTACTTGGCACCAATTGTTCCTGACAGCAGAGGGGTTCAGAAGGAGTTAAGATGCTAGATGGGTCTGATTCTGATCTCACCTCATTTCCCCTGCTTTAATTTTATTGGCTTAGCAGAGCTACTCCTGATTTATACCAGATCAGAATCGGGCCCAAAGATTCTACGTCCTGTCAAGCTGACTTGTAGAATGAGGTAAGGGGCAGAAGGGGACAGAGCTGTCCTTATGCCTGGCATGAGCCTTCCCCTCTTCTCATTGGCCCCTTTGTGTCCGGGGAAGGATTCCCAACAGGGGCCTGGCATCTAGAAAGGAGGAATGTGCCAGCCAGAGGCTTGGCCATCCCAAAGAGATGGAAAGGGGGGTCCCACGCCCTAGCACTGGCCTGGCAGAGAGAATAGGAGGGCTTACTCTCTGAATAATCTCTCTTGCATGATTCAAGTTGATTGGCCATCAGTGGTGACATGGCACAGAGATATCCAAGAGGCTCTCCTCTGCAGCCCTACACGCGTGCTCCCGGGGCACAGAGCCGTGCTGGCAGCACTTGACAGTCACTGGGACAACAACTTTAGCTGTCAAGTGTCCTACTCTCCTGGAATGACCAGACTGATTTAGCTGCTGTTAACTTTGGGTATCAACCCCCCTGCTGAGCTGCCTCTCTCCATCTGAGAGCAGCAGCTCCTGGCCCTGGGTGAATCTGAGGATAGAGCTGTCAATAGAGCAGACCTTCAAAATGCCAGCAGCATCAGGAGATGGGAGTCACGAAGTGCAAGGGCAGGAGTCAGTCCCAGCACTTGGGCTGAATTCAAGTTAAAACCTCCCTTGCTCACCCTTGGTGGAGAAGAGAATGCGGCAAACGCTGACGGAATGAGCAAGGAGGTGAAAGGAAATCAGACTGGAAGAGAGAAGGAGAGAGACCCTTTAATGGGCAGATGTGTTCAGCCCTGCAGGGCTTGCTGCTGCTGCTTTGTCATTCTGGACAGAGTGTTTGTGCCTCCTTTGGGCCTTCCCGGCAGAATCCCAGCAGCTTCCACAGTTTTGCACAACATGTGATTAGCCTGTGGAACTCATTGCCACAGGATGTCATGGAGGCCACCAACTTGGCAAGATTCACAGATGGAGTGGACATCTGATAACAGGAATATCCAGAGCTCTAACAGCTAATTTTAAAATGAAAAGGGGCATAAAACCTACTGCCTCAGGGCTTATGCCAGAGCCTAAATGTTGGGAGTTAGGATGAAATTCCCCTGGGGCAGATTATCCCCCATCTGCTGGCTGCTCAGGTTCTTGCACCTTCCTTTGAAGTAGCTGGTGTCACTGTTGGAGATAGGATACTAGACTAGCGGACTTTGGGGCTGGTCAATTCTGGCAAGTCCTGCGTTCTCTGCTTTCCCATTTCCCACGGTGCTGTGCTCCCTGGCCCCCCAAGATTCAGCAGCTGGGTAACCTCCCAGGCTGTGTCTCAGCCCTGCCCTGCATTGTCATGTCACAGAGGCTTTTCTAATGTGTGTCACTTTGAGTACCAAGAAAAAGGAATCAAGAGTCTAAAAGCAAGCAGTGGAGAAGTGCCCAGAAGCTGGAGGGACAACGGGAGTACAGTGTGTCAGAGGGTGGAAGCTGAATGTTTCAATTTCTGCACAGTAATTTCAGGTAATCAGCCTATGAGTGGGAAGGCAAGCTAGCTTCATGGGATGCATGCCCAAAGCAGCATCAGCAACTCCCCCACCCTGCTAGAGCTCTGCCTTGTGTAATTTGAACAGGTGAATTTGCTTCTTAAGCTTGATTCATCCCCTGGAGGGCACTACAGAAAAAGTTAACCAGTCAGTGTGACCTGTGGGTTCCGCTGTAAACACTGAGCCCATTTGTATTGAGTTTCCAGCCTTGTCACGATCAGCTTATGTTCAAAGGACAGCAACATCTTCCTGAGCCGACTTCCCTAGGAATCCTCCGATTCTCTTCAGACCGCGTAATTCTTGCTGTTGAGGAGAGCAGCAGGATTTGTCGGAAAGCAACCACGGTCTTGTCCGGTCCAGGTGATGGGGCCCAACTCCTCAGCCTGCCAGCGCTGCCGTGGGTATTGGAGGTGCTGAGACTTGTAGTGCAATGCGCCAGCTGGTTTTCATCCTTTCTCGCTACAGCCCACCCACTGCTTTTGCCGTTTCCTTCCAAACCAGGCCTTGGACACCTGAGCTACAGCGGCAGGGTACCCATCTCCCACACTGTGCCTTGCCCCTCACCTGGAGCAACGCTTCGGAAGGAGGTCATTCCCCGTGGTCTGGCTGATCCCCAGCTTCCCTTCTGAGGCCCCCACAAAGGATGCCAGTTAGTGCCAGCGACAGGAGTGCTTCTGCAATGGGCCCATTTCTCTACTAGCCATTGCACCAAGAGGCACCCCGTTGAACAGCCTTTCGCTGCAGCCGGAGGCTGTGCACCCACCACGGGGTTTGCCTTGGGAGAGGACAATGCGCGCACGCTCTCGCGCTCTCTCTCAATTTCTCTGCCTTGTGGGACGTGGCATGAAGGATAATGACTGGTGAGACTAATTCCCCCTGTAATACCAGGGAACCTTTGCTTGGCTACTGCTGTAGCTAACATCTGCAGCCATTGCATCCAGCTGGGCACTACAGTAGGGCGAGCTGACAGACGCAGCTTTGCCCATTGCGCCCTGCGTGGACTGAACGGGCAGAAACCCTCGCCAGCACAGAGGTCTTGCTTAGCTTTCAGGGAGGCAGTGGCGGTACCCAGAGTGCTCGGAGAGTGAAGGGCTGGAGCATTAATCTTCTCTCCTGTCTGAAAATGGCCATCTTAGCTCGGGGCTGGTTCTGAGAGGTGCTGGCCGGAAGTTAAAACTGCTGCCTTACTCAGCCATTTGAGAGCAAGTGGGATTGTGATGGGGCTCAGTACTTTGCAGAGCTCGGCCCTAAGATGAAGACAGGGATGGCTGAGGTGCACTTACTGTGATCCTGCTTGCCAGGTGCTGCTCTGCACTGGGTGTTCCAGTTGTGTACACTGGATCACAGAGAGACTTCCTAGTGTTACAGGGAGGCTGCATGAGAATATTCCATATTGGTAGATACACATCATACCCGTGACTGTCTGTGTTACTAACCAAACCAGGGGTGAGTGCAATGTCCAGAACTGTACAACCTTAATTTACTTTTATTTATTGGGTTGGTTTACCCTTTATATTTCACTCCTTTTGGAAAATTGACATGGACTAATCAGTTTCACCGTAGATTACAGTCTGCTCCAAATCCTGCTTTTCATGCATTAGCCCAATGCTGTTATTCTTTGAGCTGCAAACATTGCAGGGGACTGTTTAAATTCAGCAGACAACCAACCCATATCTTGTACTGGCATTTAGTAACACAATCATGAGACTGTTTTGATTCAATTTCTCCCCATCTCATCTACACCCCCCCCCACACACACATTTGTTTGATAAACTACCTGATACGTTGTCCCTAGAAGGTTGCGGGCACTGTTGGTCCTTTCTGACCAACCAAAAATGCTGCAAACTCATAGCTGTCCTGAAGTAGCTGGACTATTAGAATAGCTTTCCAAAAGCTGGCAAAGCAGCTGGGCCTGAGAGGGGTGTGATGTGGTATCCCTTTAGAGACGAGTGCTGTATTATTTTGCATTGAAAACCTTGCGCCTAATTCCTATTCCCCTATCTCCTCTTTTTTTTTCCCATGGAATATTGCTGAGTATAATTATCCTCTCTCACAAGCCTGTGCACATAATGTGCCAGACTTCCAAAACTCGGAGCATAATTGATTGTGACAGAAAGTCCCTCATTAACGCTGTTGGGCATCAGACTGCATTCCAAACGGCGTTACAGCTGGAGCCGTACCAACTGGAGGTTCAGCATTTTAAATGCTGCTTTAACAACAACAAAACAAGGCTTTAGATTTCAGACCATATAATTTGGTAAAAATGAAATCAACACCTTGGTGCTGAGATCATAATTTCCATGGCTGTTGGTGATTAGCCTCCGCTAACTCTCTTTAGCGCTTCATCACTCACAGCTCTGTACCATACTTAATGAATGCGTTACAAAATTAAACACAACTGCTGCAATGATGCTAGCACAATAGAGGCTGACTACAGCAGGCCCAGAAAATGGCCCATGTTAAAAATGCTCTCTTCCATTTGGAGAGCATGGCAGTTATTAGCCAGAGCTGAAGAGGAGGCACCAAATGCAGCATCTCTTTAAGCTTGATCATGTAGTCTTGCCCAGTTTGTCAACAGCTCTTCTGGGGCATCAGATTGTTGGTGGGGAGGAACATGAAATGGTGAAAAGTGACCCCAGAGACAAAAGGGAGGAATAGGCCCTGGACACTCTGACACGCTCATTAGCATTCCTGTCAGCCTGCCTTTTGGCAACGGTCCTGACAGCAGCCCATGGTGTCTTCACTGGCATTGTCATGAAATGCATTGTGCCATTTGTAGTCAGGGATCCATGTCTGGCCACCTCACTTGCAGGGGATGGTGCGGCATTTCCTCTGCGTCAGTGTGGGCTTGGGCAGGAATGCTGGCCAGCTGGTTCCCATGGTGGCTGTTGTCTTTCCCTGGGCAGGCGGGGATAGGATGAGTATGTCTGCCACTGGGACACAGAAACCAAAGATGCCAAACCCTCCCCTGCCCCCCCCAGTCCTGATAAGCTAGTGAGCAGGTAACCGGAGCAGGTGTTCCCCAGCTCAGCTTTTCACTCCTTGGAAAGCGGGCTTAGCTCTGGTGAACAAGGCAGCATTGGTGACCCTGGGGGACTCTGCCCACTGAGCAGGCAGAGCATGGGCAGCATCTGCCCGTGCTGCCTAGGAGCAAGGTGGGTCTTGTGATTATGGCAGTTGAGGGAGACTCAGGTGGCGCTGGTTCAATTCTGAGCTCTGTCAGAGACTCCCTGTGTGACCTTGGGCAAGTCACTTAGCCTCTCTATGCCTCAGTTCCCCACCTGTCAGTGGAGATTAGTTCCTTTCTGCCGCCTTGCTCTGTCTGGTCTGTGCAAGCTCTTTGGGGCTCGGTGTGGGTCCCTCGCACCTCGCGGTTTCTAGTGCAGTCTCCAGGTGCTCTTGGAATGCAGACAGCAGTGGAGATATCTGCAGGGGCTGGCTGGAGGTGCGGAGAAGGGAACCCAGGCTCCATGGCCCTGCACGCTCAGCCTCTGGCATTGGGAAATGAGCCCCATACTCACTGGCTCCGAAGCGCAGGCTCTCAGTCTGGGGCCATGACCCATGGGGCCTTCCCTCGTGTCCCCAAGGTTTGTGGCATGGGCTTGTGGTACAGAGAAGGCTGAGAGCCCCTACCCTGGAGCCTCCCAGTGGATGTCACTGTTAGCTCCCTGTGCGGCTGGCTTGACTCTGACAGGCTGTTGGCTGAGGTGCTGGCCATTGCCAGTGAGTCCTGGAGAAGGTCCTGGGATATCTGCCCCTGTCTCTGGGGTAGGGTGACCAGCTGTCCCAGTTTTGGGGTCTTTTTCTTATACAGGCTCCTATTGTCCCCCACCCCCTGTCCCAGTTTTTCACATTTGCTGTCTGGTCACCCTACTCTGGGGGGTGGCAGGTTTCCATCTCCTCTCTGCTCAGCCTCTCATGCCTGCTTTGCTCTCCCTCTCCATTGTCACCGCTGAGATAAGTGCCTGTCACACCAAACCCATCAGCAAGGAAAGCAATGGAAGCCGCCTCCACCAAGTGGGGAAACTGACTGGTGAATGAAAGTGTCCCAGCCACCTCCCTCTCGGAGCGGAGCAAACCTCCCTGCGGTTGGGCCCCAGTTCCCTCTGACGGCGCACAGCAGGGGGGTGCCGTGCGTAAAACCCTCCAGGCAGGGCAGGGGAATCGTTTTCACCTGGCCCTGCGACAAAGCCTTGAGCGAGATATTCCCACCAGAGGCGCTGAGCAGCTCGCAGCACATTTCCCGTTGTCTGTGTTCCCACTTGCTGTGTTTGTGTGTGTGTGTGAGAGAGAGATGGTATTGGCTGGGCTTTGAGAGGCTCTAACGCAGACAACAAAGGGAGGAACTGGTCGAGAGGATTCCTTGCTCTTCCTCGTGGCTGGCGTCAGGCCCTCCGGTGTTACTGTGTGTTTATTCACAGGTGCATTGGCCCTTATTGCCTGCCCTCTAGGCAGCACCACCCTAGAGAGGATTGAAGTCACTCACCCACCCATGCCCCGCAGGACCAGCACCATGAATTCCCCTCACGCCATTAAAGAGACGGAGCTGGGGGCTACCTTAGCAAGAAAGCTCCAGGTATGGGGTGAAAAGGGCTTTCTCTGTGGTGTATGGGGGAAGGGGTGCTCCTCCTGGCCCAGGTTTGAGATCTCTACATAGGGATGTCATGGCAATACTTGCCAGCTCTCTCAGCTGCTGTTAGGATTTGTTGTTTGTATGATCCAAGTGCCTCGGAGCCACATGGTGGACCAGAACCCCAATGTGCAGTGTTTCTCAGCCACAGATCCCAAAGCACTTGATAAAGCTTGTCAGCGTCGTTATCCCCAGTTTACAGATGAGGAGCTGAGACACAGGGAGATTAAATGACCCATCTAAGGTCACTCAGGAAATCTGTGGCAGAGCCAGGAATTGAACTGAGATCTCCTGGGTCCCAGCCCAGCACTTCAGAGCCAGGGGGCATTGGTGCTTAGCTCCCATTGGCTTCTGGGGAGATTTGGGTGCCTGAGCCCCTTGGAATAAAGCTCAAGGCTCCTGACTCCCAGGTCAGTGCCTTTGGTTCTGGAGCACACGGTTTTGTGCTGAACTAGGGGAGCTTTCTGGAGGACAGAAAGAGGAACAGGGTCTAGTCCTGGGAGTAGGCGCCTGTAACTGGAAGTTGTTTGCAGAGGCAATCTCTGCTCCTATGATCTCCTCTCTAGCACAGTTGTGTGTTTGCTTTGTTGTCTCAGGAAGCAAACCCGTCAGCGTTTGGTGAGTGCATTCCCATGACCATTGGGTGTCCCTAGATGTAGAGCAGGATGGGAAATGGCATTTTCACACCGTGGGAGAGTCAGATGTTTCCAAATTACTTTCTGTTCCAAATCAGAATGAAAACCAGTGCAAGAAAATCCAGCCTGCCAATGGAAAATTCTGAAAACTTTCCAGCTGGGAATGTCAGATTGGAACTTTATCGACAGTGTCAACCAAAGGAAATGATTTGAGGTGTCAGAACGGTGTTCTTTATGTCAGAGCCACATTTTGGAATGAAAAATGTCATTTTGTTTCAAAGTGTCCAAGTCAAACTGGTTAGGTTGGAGTCTCCTGCTTGGGACAATCAGAAGATTGTGCTGAATTCAGCCTTTTCCCGTGGAAGACAGTGAACTGTGCAAAATCATGTTTCCCAATGGGAACAGTTTTTGTGTGGAACTATGTGGACCAGCTCCCGCGAGGTTGATCGGAGCTGGAGTGCGTGGCTCAGGGTGCCGTGTTCCACAAGGATGGATTGTGCTCCACTTTGTCTCTTATAGCATGCAGTTCTTTAGATCCCCTGCACGTCTCTGAGCACCAGGGAGGGCGTTCACGAAGGCAGTACAGTCCCCAGCTCTTCCAATGCCACACAAGAGCTTTCCCGCTCAGTATAGCATGGCCAGCTTTAATTTATTTATACTTTCATAGCTATCCCAAACAGCTCAGTCTTCCTTAACTAACTGCAGATTGCACAGCTTTGAGAAGGTAGGGGAGCTTGGCACTTGGCCAGCCTTGATTTCTACAGCTGTTTGAGTCCGTTCCAGGAAGAGATTCCCCCAGAAACCCCACGTTGTCTCGCCTTGCTTGGTCACTGTTGTTCGTATCGGAGCAGCACCTGGAGGCCTGAGCTGAGCTCCGAGCCCTTGGTGCTGGGCGCTGCGCTGGGCCAAGTAGCAGAAGTTCCCTGCCCGGAGAAGCTCACAATCTGAATAGACGAGGTACAGAGAGAGTGGGAGGTTGCTGTATTATTGCATGTGAAGGATGCTAGCGACACCACTTAATGCCCTGCTGGACTGTGCTTCTGTGCTCCGGTGACGAGGGTGGACGCTGAACCTGTGTGGCACAGATTCATCGCCGTGGCCTAGATGGGGACCCGAGGCCCAGCAGGATAAATGAATTGCCAGGTGTCACACAGGGAGTCTGTGACGGAGCAATTGGATCCACGTCTTTGGAGTCCCAGCCCAGTACTGTGACCACAAAGCAGTTCTTCCCCCGCTCGCATGGGTAGCATCTGGAGCCGACTCTGTACAGTGCGTGCAGGGGCAATGTACCCTGCCCCTAATCCCAGTACCCCTCTGCCTTGTACCTGAGGGTTCACACCCATTCAGATCCACTCCCAAGGCATTTTCTGCTCACTGGGTGTCACTGGTCTCATCTGGATCGTGTCAGATTGTGCTCATCTCCTGCCGGGGGGAGGAAAGGGGGCAGGTGGTCCCTTCGCTCCATCCCTGCCTGCTGAGCTGGGGTGCCAGTGGAAGGAGGTGGGGATACAGACTGAATGCTGGCGTGGATCTGAAAGAGACTCGCTGAGGCTCGTCCTGACCGTGCGTCTTCCAGCTCAGGTTGAGTCCGGAAGCATTACTGCTCTGATTTCCAAGCAACTGAGATCTGAAGGGATCCCCTGTTGTCCCTCCAAGCCCCCTGGCAGCCACGAGGAGGGCTTTAGGCAGCTCCCAGTGAAAGCTGCCAGTGCCCCCCAAGTGCTGCTCCATTGGGGTCACAGCTCCTCCCACAGGGACGGGGCCCCAGGCCCTGCTGATGCTAGAGCAGTGGTTCTCAACCCCTGGGGGTCCGCAGACTATGGTTAAGATTTCC
This sequence comes from Eretmochelys imbricata, assembly GCF_965152235.1. Taxonomy (NCBI): domain Eukaryota; kingdom Metazoa; phylum Chordata; order Testudines; family Cheloniidae; genus Eretmochelys; species Eretmochelys imbricata. Next base: position 2,254,488 of record NC_135592.1, on the reverse strand, counting down.
AGAAGGGTCTGCACCTCCATTCCAATTTTTATAGAGGTCCGCAAATGAAAAAAAGTTGAAAACCAGTGCCCTAGAGAGCGTGGGGCACTGGCTCTGGAAGGTCAGAGACATGAGAGATGACTGTGGGGTGTGATGCAGGAGCCTGAGGTCTGGAGAATCACCAGGCCTGGGGCAAAGACAAGACGACTCCCCGATATCTGCCTTTCATCAGTGTGCATTGGCCAAACCAATGGGACAGACCAGCAGTGAGGCACTGGGGAGTCTGAAGTAAGTGGTGAGCAAATCTCTCTCTCTCTCTTTCTCTCTTTCTGTCCCCTTATACACCCTCTGTCTGTCCTCAGTCACCAGGCACTGCTGTCTCAGCATTGCTCCGTTATCTTTTTCCATAGCCTAATGTTGTTACAGGCCTGGAGTTGATAGTCTGATGGTCCTGGCAGCTCCTGTGAACTCCCCTCCGTGTTGCAGCAGACCCCTCACAGCGTAGCAATTAAGTGCCCAGGCTCTGCTTGTGGTGGGGATACGTCTCTCCTGGGCGTCAGGCCCCTGGCTCAGGGAAGCAGTGTGCTGGGTTTGGTTTCAGGACACGTTCTGTCACATGGAGATCAGTCAGTGGAACTGGGGGGAGTTTCAGGACACGGTTTCCACCTGCACAAAGAACCAGAGTTGTTGAAGATTGAAACGGAGGCTCGAGTGAAACCAGTTAATGATGGAAAATGCCTGTTTGTCAAGCATTTTCGGGTCACGTGGCAAGTAGGACACTTGCATCAGAGCTGCCAGGCAGGATGCTTGCTGCAGCCTGGTTCTTCCCCCCCCATCCCGCCGTCCCTGCCAGCGAGGTGAGCAATGCTGCTCTATATGCAGACGGTGTTGCTAAAGCAATTCATTCATTTTCTACATTTCCCTGACTTCCACAAGGACAGAGACTGGCATTTAAATTGCCTTGGAGGATCTGAAAACATCTGGCTGCTATTGACTGACCTTCAGCAGATGGATGGGGGATGCGGATCAGAGGAGGTTCCTGGGCTCTGTGCAATGGTTTTGGCCCAGCTTGCTCTCGGAAGCAGCACTGGCCAGCTCTGCCTAGCACTAGTGAGCGTTCCACGTGTGAACGTGCCACGTTGCTAGAGCCTCATGCGCTTCCCCAGCGAGCGGTTCAGAGAGCGCTCCCTCCCTCACGGAGTAGGCAGCTGGCCCCCGGGTGCTTTGCAGGTTGGTGCACACCCAGGAGTCTGCCTCATTGCTCTCTTCCCCTGCACGCCCCACGTAGGCAAATCCACTTGTGCAGGGGCAGGGCCTGGTCTCCTCATGACCACAGATGTTCTCGTGACGGCCTTTGGCTGGTCTCCTCCACCGCGAATCAGTACACCAAGCACCTGCTCTCCCTGGGGAGTCAGTGGCATGTGTAGGTGGAAATCAGGGCCTGAACCTTTCCGCGCCTCGGTTTATTCCACAAACCGTGGATAACAGCAGCTGCCTGGGAGGGGCAACGTGGTCTGGCTACTGGGTCAAAGCCTGCTGCTGGCCTGAATGGTGATGGCAGGGGCTCAGCCATTTATTGCCCCTCGGTTCTCTCTGCACATCTCTGAGATGTGTTCCTTCATGTCCCCTTCCCACGGGCCCCTCACCATCACGGGCAGCAAATCCTAGCTGCCCTCAGGACAGCAGAGCTATGGTTTCCTGCGCATCTTCTTGCTGTGGGAAAGAGGCCATAGTATGGTATGGGAAAGGCTCCCGCGCCCTGTTGCAGCAGGCACCGGGAGATCGGGCTTCTCCTGCACCCCATTTTCAGAGGAAGGCCTGACGAAGGAATGCATTTCAATCGTGGCTCTAAACGTAGGGTGGGTGAGCAGTCCAGCCCTGAGAAAAGGCTGATTAATGCACTGTAACTTCCCTGCATAATGCTGAACTCTTCCTGACATCTGATGGAGCCAGCCTGCTCTGGCAGCTGAGGGCAGGTTGGTAAGCATGGCTGACAAGGTGTTTAACCCTGCGGACTTGACAGGAAGGAGGGGACACAGGATAGTTCTTCCTGCTCAGCAAGAGCAATTCCCCTCCAGGGGAGTTGTACGCTGAAATTGTCTAGTGCTGCTTTGCAGTAGGATCAGACCTCTGCTCAGAGCGGCTCTCCTGCACCCTGATCTCCTTCACCCTCATCACCTGCTGGGGAGCAGGGTCTGCAAAATGGCTGCACCAGGAGGTTGCTGTTTGCCGCTGTTTGCCTCTACTCTCAGGCTAATGCAAAATAATTACTCTTCTCCAACCCCCTGGGAATGCAAGCAAACTGCCAGGCATGCACACCCAGTTGTGTTACTAGCCCAATTATGGGGCGGGAGAAACTGAGGCACAGAGAGTAGAAGTGAGTTGCCCAAGGACACAAGGTGAGTCAGTGGCAGTGCCAGGCCTCTTGGCTCCCCTGCCTGCTTTCTCACCATGTGGCTGCGCTGAACAGCAGTTGTTTTGGCCTTATTTGGAATGGCTAAATCCTCCCAGCAAAGGGGAAAGCCCCAATGCCCATTAGTGGGCAGGAGTCCCGCTGTCCCCCGCATTTCACTGTCCTGCGGTCATGGGCTGCGACCCTGGGCCATTCCCCTGCCAGAGGATGCTTTGCTGGAAGGGACCCTGGTGCTGCAAACAGCCCCTGTGACCAGCCCCTGAGCCCCTACGTGCTAGTGACAAGCAGCATGGCCTTTTCCCAGGGGGTCTGACCACCAGCCTTTGGGTGGGGAAGCCTGGGCTCCTGGCCTCTAGCCGTGCCCCTACTGCTTCTCTAAAAAGTCATTGGAAATGCGTAACAAAGAATTAGGATCCTGCCCTGCTGGGGTGTGCGTGAATCATAGAATATCACGGTTGGAAAGGACCTCAGGAGATCATCTAGTCCAAGCCGGACCAATCCCCAATTTTGCCCCAGATCCCGAAATGGCCCCCTCAAGGATTGAACTCACAACCCTGGGTTTAGCAGGCCAATGCTCAAACCGCACTGAGTTATCCCTCCCCTTCCCTACCCCCCCCGGCTGGGCTGGGAGGTATTGGGGGTGCATTGGGTGGGGGGGGAAGATGAGGGGTGTTGGGAGATCGAGACTCTTCCCTGTGAGAAATGCAGAGGGTGAGGAAGCCTCTTGCTCTCGTTCTGTGGGTGGGTGTCTCGGGGCAGGCAGGCCCGGTGTGTGCTGCTGGGTGCACTGCTCACCTCTGATGCTCCATCAGTTCAGGAAGGAGGGAGGGTGAGACCACAATACACAGCATCCTCGCCCTCCTTTCATTTCTGTTACTGGCTCCCGCTCCCTCGTGCGCCGGCCGTGGTGCTGCAGGCTGAGCGTGCTGCATGGGCACCTCTGGCTGGACGTACACAATCGGCCCTAGTGGTGCAGAGAGGGCTGGTTCCTTTTTTATCGAGGAAATAGTTCACATTTTTAAAATGGTCTCAGTATCTCCACGCTAGGCTGTGCCATCTCTGAAGGGGCCAGGACAACGCAGGCCATTGTGTGAAAATCGGAGCACAGATTTAGCCGACAGACCCACCGGAGCTTTTGAAATTGCCTAGATGTGTCTTTACGCAAGGGAGTCACCCAGTTGTATCCCATCAGCTCATGCCCACTTCAAGCGGAGAGCATTGGCTTGCGTAATAATTCATTTAATTGATTCAGCGACAGAAGGGGGAAGTCCCCTCTCAGCGATGGGGTCTGGGACGGGATCCCCGGGGTGCAGTCTGGGACTGTGGGACCACTGTGCCCCCTCAACTCTCCAGCCTGGGCTGTCTCTCACAATGCCTTGCTAGTGACCAGCAGCAACCCCCTCCAGGCACTGTGATCACTCAGCACAAACACACGTGGAGCCCCACACCCAGCTAGGTTGCATGAAGCTCCCAGAGCCACTCATGAATCACACAGGGAAAGGCATCAGCCAAATCCCCCCCAGCTCCCAGCCTTGTACCTCAGGAATATACCGTCTTGCACTGCTCAAGATGAGCAGTGGAAATTTATTAATTGGTTCACCACTTCATCAGTGGAAAGTGGACATACATCAGCCTTTGTAAACTTGAGCAAGCACCCTGACCAAACGCTTCCAGCAAACCCACTGGTAAAGGTAAACTGTTAAACACACTTATTGACTACAAAAGATTATAAGTGATAGGCAAAAAGTCAGAGTTAGTTACCAAAAGAAAGTCTAAGCACGCAGTCTAAACTCTCAACCCTATTAGACTGGGCAACACCTAGATTAAGCAGTTTTTCTCACCCTAATGGATATAGCAGTCCTTAATATACAGGTTTGTCCTTAAACCTGGGCCCGTCTCTTCTGTTGGAGTCTTCAGTCTTCTGAGTGTCCTTCTTGCTTGCAGCATAGGTGGGGGCAGGAGAAAGGCCAGGCACGGGGCCCCTGTGTTCTGTTTTATACCCTCAGTCCCATGTGCTTGGAGAAGACAAGTCCAGGCATGTCTGGGGGCATTGCTGAGCCCCCAGGCAAGGTTCAGCAATTGCACTGGTATGGCCTCAGGCATTGTAGCTCCCTTGCTGGACAATGGCTGTTGAGGGGTTGTTTGACACCGCCCAGGCGTTGGTGACTTTCCTTGCTGTTGTCTCTGGGGAGCGAATATCTGGCTGGTTCCCCAACTTACAGCATGCTTCAGTGCCAGACATACAACACAATTCTCATAACTTCGTATGCAGTAAAGATATACATATTTAGATAGAACAGTGACTTTTAGCTGATAACCTTTCCCCTGACACCTCACAAGGCATGCTTTTTATGCAATGTCACAGTTTTAGACAGATGAGGAATATGGGGGTTACAAGACCCTCCCCCAAGGTATGGTATATCACAGGGTCTACCCAGCCTCCTTGCTGGGCTGCATCAGCAATGCTGGGTGTGGCCATGGGCATGGGACTATGTCCATCCTGACGGGGGGCGTCAGCACAGCTCTGGAGGGGCTCTGCCCAGGACACAAGTGCCTTTGCAAAGCTGGGTGGGGAGCACAGAACTGGGATAATGTGGGGGGCACTGTAGGCTGAGACTGAGGGGCATTGGCAGAACTGTGTGTTGGGTAGGGAGATCCCAGGAGTAGCGGGGGGCTGTGGGTTGGGTTCAAGGAGCATTGGCGGAGCAAGGTGGTAGGGCTCAGATAGAAGGAGGTGCTATATATCAGGTTAGAAGGGCACTTGCAGAATGGGTGGAGAAGGTGCCCAGCACCTGGCATATTCTGCAGATTCACTCGAAAAAAACAGAGCAAAAGGCAGCTTGTTACGGGTGATCCTGCCTTGCTGGGCCTCTCTTGCCCTGTGGCCCATCTCCCACGTTGTGATGCGCCATCTCCTCGGTGCTTTTCCAGATTATCTCTGTGCTGATATATTTCCCCATGGGTTACACCTTTCCCCACGCCTTCTGCTTCTGTTCTTTCCTCTGGTCACTTTCCCGCTGTGCCAGCTGTAAAATCCTATTTGTATGAGTATTTTTCTAGCATGCAAATAGTCAGGTTAGGCCTGAGGGAGGGAGATAAAGTGGGTGGTGGGGGGGAGCTGTACAAAAATCCAGCCAGAGAGAGACAACCCCCCTACAGATTTCACAAACCTTTTCCAGCCGATCTCGGAGACACAGACCAGGCACCTGCCCAGTGCTCCTGTGGGGATAATCGGATCCCTGTGCTGAGCAGGCCTGAGGCCATCCTGAGGGCTGGCTCCACGCACTGAATCTCCGCCACGTTGCTCAGCCAAGCAGCAGTGGCAGGGCTGGAGAGCTGGAGTGTGGGGTGTCTGCAAGCTGAGGATGTGAAGAGCCGCTGGGAGGAAGATGACTTGCACTCAGAGATCACAAGCCAGGCAAAGGAGAGAGAAGTGAGCGAAGGTCGAACGGGAGGCAGGCACAAGTGTGGGAGAGACAGGAGAGCTCTGGGGGTGCATCTCGGAGCCAGGCTCATTATCGAACTGTGCAGCTTTGGCTGGGATCTAATGCAGCTGACAAACACGGCGGTGAGCAGGGGAAATGCAAACCACCCCGGGGAGAATGGAGATCCGCACCTAGGTGCTGTGCTGCTTGCTTCTACAGCAGCCAGTCCAGGGTCCTCTGCTCCCCAACAGGGACCTTAGGAGATACTGAAATAGAAATACCCAATAACAGGAACAGGTAGACAGGCAGACCCTGGGTCTGACCCGAGCGCAGACTCTGATGTCATAGCACCAGCTGCTGCAAAGGGAGGTACAGGAACCCCCAGAATGCAGAGACCGTGGTGGTGTGTGGAGGGGAGGGCGATTCTTCCTGACCCTCTTGGCCAGAAGCTGAAGCAGGGAGGCCTGGCCCATGCCAGCTTTTATGGGGAGAGGAGCTGTGACACCTGGGAGGGGCCCTCTAGAGCAAAGACTGTATGAAGATTGTCCCTCTCGGGCTGTGTGGTTACCCCTTGGAGCAGGGGCTCTGGCAGAGACTGCGGGGTAGGCAGAGCTGCCTTTGATTGGTGAAGGTTTTGGAGCCGCGCCTCTCCTGGTCAAGGTGGGAGCTTGACTCCAGGATGCCACATGAAGACAGCCTGAGCCCTCACAATGGGGTACGTGGAGCGGAGGCAGCTTCCCTGGGATGAGCTTTCCTCTCCCTCTTGTGGGTAATTCGATCCAGCCTGGGACAGAGCAGAAATGTGCATTGCCTCTGAACTGTTGCCTCGACACTGGGGCATTTCACTACTGCTCCTTTCCAGCATTCCTCCCAGCGCGGCTGCGTCCCTACGCCTACCGCAGGACAGGCTCAGGGGGCGTTATTAGGGGGAAAACCCCTCTTCCCCCCTGCCCGCGGGACCTCCCACCAGCCGCTGGCAGCCCAGGATGCAGTCCCTGCCCCGAGTGCAGGGATCCCACTGGCTCAGGGAGGCTGTGTTGTGCTAGGTTCTGTACATGCCCTGAGAGAGAGAGAGAGAGAGAGACTCCCGTGGGAGCTTACACTCTAAATAGACACCGGGAGAGAGGGGAAACCAGGGCCCAGAGTGGGGAGGTGACTGGCCAAAGATAGCACAGCCGGTCAGTGGCAGAGTTGAAAGAGAACCCAGGTTCCCTGACTGCTAGTCCAGCACCTTCTGCTAGGATACGTGTTAAGAGCGCTGCCAGTTTAGCAGAGATAGTCCACAGCAGGATCTCAAGCCATTCTGGTGATCTGCAAGGCTGGGATGCCCGTTTTGTGTAGGAAAGAGTTTGGTGGCCCAAGGCTTCACCGATCCAAACCTTAATTAAGGCAGTGCGTAGGGGATAAAACCAAAGGAACCCCACAGAGCCTTGTGGAGGAGGGAGAAGATTCAGTGTCCCCCAGAATCAGCAATAGCAAGGAAGATCCGTGTAGGGGGGCAGGAATGGGGTGTAGCAAGCACTGCTCACCGGTGCTCTGTATCCATGCAGTAACCACTATGGCCACAGCAGCTTTCACTCAGTAAAGTCCCAAAGAGTTTTCGCACCGGATACACAGGATTCAGTTCTCCCATCACTGAAATGCAGCCATTTCTGGGGTGGAGGATGTCAGTAGTTCTATAGTTAATGGCAGGACTGGAGTAAGGGGAGGGTGGGGGCTTTTGGCGAGAACGCAGGGGCAAGCCCTCATTCCGATACAGAGGGTATGCCGGATCTTTGGCTTCTCCCCGATCACACACAACTTCTGTTCTTAGGGAACTGGCCAAATGACTCCCCGTGAAATAAACTGCACACAGCTTAATTTCTCTGCCACAGACCGATACAAGGCAAGGTTAGAGCCAGTTGGGTTTGAACCTGAGCTTGCCAGGGAGTCAGATGGGATGCTCAGGGCTATTCACATACCGAAAGTGAAGCATGTGCTTTGAGTGCTTTGCTGGATTGTGTGGGCAAAGTGGGGGTGGTTGGCAGGTTGCTGTGGGTGGCTGCTCTGCCTGCCGTGGGACGCATCTTGGTGACGAAGGGAACAAACTGGCTCCCGTAGATTTTCTGACGCCCCGGAGTAGCAAGCCACGAAAGCAAGGCAGTCTTCCAAGCCAGGTAACCTGGAGCGGTGATCACTTGGGGTCTAGAGAGGGGTGTGAGCCCCTCTCCCTGTCCTGTCGGGTAAGGAGAAGAGAGGGACACGGACAGTTATCTGTGTGTGCAGCTTCCTCCTGAGAACAAGAGATGCCCCTGAAACGCATCCTGGTGAGGTCACTCTGGGTAGGAGCAGTTTAACTAAGGGCGTCTACACGACCTGCGGCGATCGAGCCAGCGGGGGTCGATTTATTGCGTCTAGTCTAGATGCGATAAATCGACCCCCGAGCGCTCTCCCGTGGACTCCCGTGGAGCGGTGCAGGCAGTCGCCGGGGGTGCGGCAGCCGTCGACTCCTGGCGGTGAGTGGGGCTAAGGACGTCGACTGCAGCTACGTTATTCCTGTCGACCCCCCGCCCCAGTGTGGAGCGGGGCTAAGAGATGTCTAAGGGAATGTCAGCTCCTCTGGCAAGCTGCACCGAGCACCGTCATCCCTGCGTCCTCGGGCTGCCACGTGCCCGCGGTCTGACGTGGTCGCAGCTCCCGCCCACTCGGCCGCTGAGCCGGGGCGAAGGGCTCTGCGAATGCTGACGGTGCCTCAGCCCCACGCAGGGGCAGGGGCGTGCTGTTAGCCCCTGTTTCAGGTGGGGACGCTGGAGCCATCTCTGGGATCACCCACTGCGTCAGGCCCAGGTCTCTGGGGGCCTGTGTCCCCTTGCTTCGTTCTCTGTTGGCGGCTGCGGCTCTCGTTTCCAGCAGCCAGCACATTTCTCTCCTCTCTGATGCCTGACCTGTTGGCACTTGCCTCTTGGAAGCAGTCCAGAGGGAAGGCTCCAGCCAGGTGCATTGCAGGAGCGGAGAAGCTGCTGCTTGCTGGGAGAACCAAGCGGTTTCCAGGCTGCAGGCTGGTGTGGATCCAGGCACACAGCACTGCTGGGATCCTCCCACGCTGCACTGGGCGGGTGCCGTCTTCAGAGAGAGCAGCTCAGGACAGCCCAGAGACCTTGAGCAGGATAGCGGCAGCCCAGCCTGGTGCACCCTACCAGACGGGAACCAGAGCTGGCTTTGCTTCCCATGGTCTGTGCAACACTCCCTGCCCCTGGCTGTAATTTCACTCTTGATAGAGGAAATGGTTCTACATTCCCTGTGGTTCCATCACCGACCCTGAAGGGCACGTCCTCAGTCCAGTTCCCCGTGGCCAGTGGCAGGCTGAGGACCCTGGCCAAGGCTGGGAGGGAGACTGTTGCAGCGGCTCCTCTCTTTTGAGTTAGCGGGTGTCTCCCACCCTCTCACAGGTGGCACTTATTGGGGCCTGTTAACAGCTGTGTGTCTAGTAGCTGCCCGCTGATACCCTGCAGGCTCTGTACCAGGGCAGTTAGTTAATATTCAGTGTCCGTCCATGTGCACGTGGGAATGGTGAGAGGTGTGCTGTGAATAGAGCTCCCTGAGATCTGTGTGTGGGAGGATGGGGTGCTGGACCTGGGAAAGCAGAGGAATGCTGCTCTCCTGGCAAGTTAACCCACCGGCATCCCATCCAGTCGGGTGCTGAGGGGGCAGAGCCTCGATGTGTGAGTCAAGCAGAAGGAAAGGAAAGAAACTAGCCCCTTCCCCATTGCCCCCCACAGCCCCCTCCACCAGCTCAGAATACTCAGTGATCAGAAGGCCTGTCTCCTAAATTCTCATCTGTGGTCCACGTGCCACTCATTAGCCGGGGGTGACTGCCAGGCATAGACACAGGAAGCTGGGTAATCCCATTAATACAAGCGCCTGGAGAGCGCTCTTCAAAGGAAGCCTAAAGAAGGCGGGGGTTGAGTCTGTTATTGTAACAGGAGTGACAGGTCTAACCTCCTCCTTTGGGGATTTGTTGCACACTAGCGATGCCATGCCATGCTGTCCCGTGCCGTTCCATTCCACCTGGGCCATGCCCTGCCATTCTGTGCTGTCCCGTCCTGTGCAGTGCCATTCTCCCATGTCACCCTGGGCCATTCCAGGCTGGCTTAGTCTTGTAGACTTAAGGCCAGAAGAGACCATTCTGGTTATCTGATCTGACCTCCTGCCTAACCTGCACCAGATGATTCTGCACAACAATCTCTTCGGGGCGTCCAGTAGCTTCTGAGTGAGCTAGAGTGTGAAGAGAATCTGGTCTTGATTTAAAAACTGCAACCTGCTGCATCCCTTGGGAAATGGCTCGTGTGGTTAACGACCCTCCTCGCTAACAACCCCATGTCCTGAGTTCTGCCAAGAGAAGCTATCCTGTGTCATGCCTTGCTGTCCCAGTTTGTCTTGGGTTACACCCCGCTGTCCTGGGCTGGCTCATCTTTCCTACTTGGGAGCCAGGAGGTGCTAACAGAAGAGGTGATCATAACTGTCCTTTAGGCCTCCAGATCTATAATTTGTGCTCAGCCTGAGTTTATAGACCACACAGCTTGTTGCATCCCTGACCCCTGCTGCCCAGTCCCACTGGAGCCTCCCCATGTGCAAATGCCTGTGAAATTCCCACTGCTTATTTATCATTTAACCCTGTTGTCTCTCCAGCCCAGTTGAGTTCACTTTCCACCCCATGAATTATTCCCTGTGCACGACGTCCAGACGTCTTTCATTTCACCCTTTCCTCTGGCAGCTTCGGCCTCACTCATAAATATTTACTCTGCCTGTGTGCACAGCGCTGTAATGAAATAATCAGTGGCTGGCTCACCAGTGATGGTGGGGAGTGTTTTGAGGTGTACGTTACAGTCCCTGCCTCACATTACTGAGAGCAGCTTTGAGCTCCGGCTGAATCATTTATTGAACAGAGGGTGCTGCATATGAATCGCTGTGTGTTGCAGGAAGCGTAATAACCAGGGGAACTGCGCAGGGCTCTTGGGAAGGGCAGAGACTCAGACAGGCACTCAAGTTTCTGTGCTTTTGGACAAGAAGGGGTTCAGTCCTGGCCTGTCTTGCGATGTAAATTATGTTATTAATTGTATTATGGTCGCTCCTGAAGGCCCCCACTGCAACTGAGCCCCTTTGTGCTAGGTGCCATAAGTATACCTGGTAAGAGGCAGCCCCTGGCTCAGAGAACTCACAGTCTAAAGGTGAGAGGGGAAGAGATTTGCCCAAGATAACCCCCAAGGCAGTGGTGGAGCTGGAAGTAAACAGGTCTCCTGACTCCCAGTCCAGTGCACTATCCACTGGGCTATACTTCATTGTTATGGGGTGTAAATGGCAGGGCTCACTGTCCCCAAGGGTTATCATTAGAGCTGGGTGAAATATTTTGCCTGAAAAAATTTCTCATCTGAAAACATGGGTTTGTCAAAATCCAAATTTTCTCTGGGAAAATACTGATTCTGACAAAACATTTCCATTTTCGTGGTCAGGCGCGCCCATGCTAGCTTTGATGGGGCTAGCATGGGGAACAATAGCCGTGAATATGTGGCTGCCTGAGCTAGCCGTGTAAGTGCAAGGCTGCTCAGCCCCTGGGTACATACTCCGGGAACTAACCCGTGCTGGAAGCTGTGCCACCAGTCTACACAGCTATCTCTTACCCGTGCTAGCTAGCTCACCCTAGCTCCGGTATGTTCCACCTTCATGGGCGGGGCGGGTGTACTCTAACGAGATGTAGAGACGCATGATGTGTTTTCCTGCAACAGAGCAGAGGCCCCTCTAGCCCGTTATCCTGTCTCCAATGGTGGCTGGTCCCAGCTACCTCTGAAGTTGATTGAACTCTAATGGATAACAATGCAATACGAGGCCCATTCCAGCTACGGTTTTGTCCTATTTAGCATAACAGTGAATATTCCTATTAGCAGTAGAAATGCCAAATCCGTTTAGAAACCTGCTAAATTCAGGAGCTCTGCAGGTGTCTTCTCCTCGGGTGCACGAGGCAGAGGAGGGAGACCGTGATCTCGGAACTGGGAGTCTCCGTAATGAACAGCCACATGGCTGGGTTCTGTGCTCGGGACAGTCAGTACAAACTTGCTAATGATCGGGGTGGGGGTTGTGTCTGCTCCCTCTGATACCTCCAGCCCTCTGCTGCCGCCTCCTGCTTTGTATCCACAGGGAGGTGATTGGTGATTGGCACTTCTGCATCCTGGCTAGAAAAGCCCCTCCTGGAGAAGGCCCTTGGCAGAGAGAGATTATAATGCAGGGCCTCGGAGTAGGTAATCTAATGGGCCCCTTCTGGTGCTGTTCTCAGGAGCACAAGTGACCGGAGACCTGGCCAAGACAACGGAGTATTTCACTCCAAGAATGGTGGGCAGCAGTGTGGCATGGGGCTGGGTAGGCAGCGAGGCTGGGCTGCGTGGGTAGCCGAGGGACAGGGCTGCAGTCCTGTGATCAGTGTCGCACAGGTACACTGCTCTGCTTCATCTCTGCCCGTTACCCGAGGCCCGCTGGAAATGCGCTATGTGAATTCTGGACCTGCTCTGCGTTCACCTTGCGTTTGCTGTGCGGGTTCTAGGTATTGATGGATTTTCACTCAACAGAGGAATATCCTCTTCCTGCGGAGACAATTTTTTCACAGCATGACTGTATGTGGGGCCAGCCCTGGGTCTGGCCCCCTAGCTGTAGGTTTCATCCTCACCAGGATTCCAGAAAGGAGGGATGAGTCTGCATTTAGGGCGCTGGGCTGGGATTCAGGAGGTCTGTGATCAGGTCCCAGCTCTGCCCCACGTTCCCTGTGTGACCCTGGGCAAGTTGCACGAGGCCAGATTGTCCAAAGAGCCCCTCTTGTGACACGGCCAGATTTTCCTGGTTGGCACCCGCTGTGCTGAGCTCCTGTGAAAACCTGCCCCCTTGTTTTGATGCCTCAGTTTCCCACTTGTAAAATGGGGCTAATATTTCTTCCTGTTTTCCCTCCCTTTGTATGTCTGGTGTGATTAGACTGTAAACTCACCAGGGCACGGACTGTCGTTTCGGGCAGCGTCCCACGCAAGGAGTCCCCAGTCTCAGCTGGGGCCTCGAAGAGCTCCGGTAATACCCTTAATAATTCCCATTGGGATCTGCACATTGCAGCAACCGAGCTTCCATCCTGGCCCTCCAAAGGGTGTTTCACTCGCAGGGCTGGAGCCCCATTACACATGGATAGATTAACTGCACCCTGGGTAGGAAGTTGCTCTCCCTTTCCCAATAGGAAGGATCCCCAAGGGACTGAGTGGCAGCGTTTTGTCACATTTGGGTTTGGAGACCATTTCTTTTCTTTCACCATGACATAGAAAAGCACGAGAGAGAGGAGCTCCGGGAATGTTTGTGTCAGGCCTGAGACGTTCCCCAGGATTTTCTCTCATATGAGTAGAGAGTGCATGGGCAGCCCCCCCCCTTGCTGAATTAACGCCATAAATGTTTGACGGGTTCTGTCTTGCAGTCGGACCATCTTTCACCGGCGAGAAGTAAATAAAATCATCCCCCTTTGTGGGGGAGAGAAGCTGGCTGTGACGCTGAGTGGAAGCAGCTGCTGTCAGTGTGCAATGTCCAGCCCTTCTGAGCAGTTCAGTGTTGTGCGCTATGGTAAACCGTCCGATGAGCTCATGTTTGTATTGTCGGCGCCAGCCGGCGAGAGACGTGCAAACGGTCATTTCTCCCCGCAGGCAGTCCAGAAGGATAACGCATGCAGAGACGGGGATGGCGGGAGGTGGCATTGTCTCTTTCTCAGCTGTGTGTGACGTGCCGCTTCCTGCGAAGCTGGTTAGAGCAGGCGAGTGGCAGTGAGAACTCCTGACTGCTAATGCTGGCTCGCTGTGTGACCTTGGGCATGTCCCTTGAATGCCCTGCCTCAGTTTCCCTCTCCTCACTGCTGGCTCCTGTAATTAATGTATTCGCTTTTGTTGTCTTGGTACGTGCCGTCGCAGGGCAGGGTGCTATACAGACAGTGAAGAAGGCAAGGCCCCTTGCTATGGGGCTTACAAGCTAGGGGCCAGATGCTGTCCTCCAAAGTGCCCCGCAGGGTCCTGTTGAAGTTGAGCCAGAACAAGGGGGGTGGAGGAGTGGAGATTGCCGGAAATAAAGGGAAAGGCGAGCGGCTCTGTTTGTGCCTGGAGAGCCAGGCAAGGGCAGAACTGCAGCCCAGTAGCCAGCTGTGGGGCCACAGGACGGGCTGGGTTTTACTTTCTTTCTCCGGTGTGTGATGCCACACCATGCAGGGACAGTCCCGTTCCAAGGCAGTTCTAGCCTCTGCTAGCCACACTTCGCAGCTAACCCACTGGCCCGTTTTATTCTGGGGCAAGAAAATGGACCCTGGGTAACTTCTGCCTCCATGGTGCCTGGTCCGGGGTGCTCAGGTGGCGTGGGATGGCTGTGCTGGGCTGTCCGGCAGCAGAGTGGCTCAGAGCAGGGAGGCAGGTTTGTTGCATAGGGGCCTGAAGGGTCATGGGTTCAGTTCCTGCTTCAGCCGTAGCCCCCTCCCCCATGTGACTTGGGGCAGTGACTTAGCTGCTCTCTGCCTGAGTTTCCCCTTCTGCCCAGTGGGGATAGCAGCCCTGCCCTGCCTCCCAGGAGGATAAATGCCTTAAAGATTGTGAGGTGCTCAGATAGTACAGCCTGGGGGGCCAGGTCAGACCTAGAGGGAGAGCCCATGGGGTGGCACTGAGAGGGGCAGGGAGAGGAGACAATTGATAATGACAGCCTCATTAATCTCTGAAGCCACAGCACCTGGCCCTTGGCACAGTTCCCCGGTTCAGATGGCCATAAAGCGAGCTTGGCCTGCTCAGTTATTCTACCTCAGCGCCCACCATCTGCCCCGTGAAACGCCGGCGAGCGCGCCTGCATTAGGTTGAGGTGAGAGTGGCAATACTTGTTGCTGTGTGCGGGGACGTGGGCATTTGGCAGGCCAGGCAGTCTGTAGACACTAACCATCTGAGCCTCAGCAGCCCCCCCCTTCATTTTACAACAGGGAAACAGAGGCACGGAGCACTTAAGAGACTCAGTGGCAGAGCTGGTCACAGAACTCAGGCATATTGACTCCCACTGCCGCTTCCAAGGGCACTCCAGTGAAAAGGAGGGAGGCAGGTGTTGACAATGACAGCAGATTGAGCACTGGCTCCAAGATGCTGCCCCTGCTGCATGGCGCCAGCCAACACCTTCCCTCATTGCTGTTCAGGGAGCGCTGTGGGGATGTGCGTCATGTGCGATGCGTGCTGAGCTCCAGGACAGCTATGTCCTGGGTTACGAAAAACCCAGCCAGTGCCAGCCAGCCTGGTGGGATGGGCATGTGGCATCAGAGAACCAGCTGCTGCTAGGAATCGCATCTGCAACCGGAGATGGGGGGGAATAAAACGGGGGAGAATGGAGCAGCCAGGCCAGGCACAGAGCTGCCTGAACAAGGACAGCTGCCCACTGCTCTGCCGGCTTGGATCCATCCCTGGCACGTTCCCCGCATGGTGCTGGAGGGGCCACCTGCCATTCTGTACCCTGCAGCCTGCCCATGGGCACAGTGTACCCTGCTGTTTGGACCCTGGGAGCATGGCCCTTGCTTGGCAGTGCCAGTGTGTTGCAGCTGGCTGAGGTCCTACGGTGTCAGCGAACGATCACTGAGCGGAGGGTGGGGAGGGGGACCCATGATAGAAGGGAAGAAATATCCCGGGGCTTGGAATCTGGGGAGGAGGGGAGGAAGAAGGGTTACTCTTTAGATCGACTTCTCAAAGCAATGGGGCGATGGCACCAGGGCAGCACGCTCCCTCCCTGTCACTGCACTCCTGGAGGGGTTAGCGTTCACAGGATCACTTACACTGCCAGGCAGACCCGCCGTGCCATACGGGGATGGTGCCACGCTGCTTCATGCTCATGGGACATCATGCCAGCATTTGGTGCTCCAGTAGGGAAAACCTCTATTGGCACTAGCCAGCTGAGCCTCACAAACCACCACCTCATCTTACAGCTGGGGAAACTGAGGCACAGAGCACTTAGGTGACTTGTCCAACTCAGTGGCAGAGCCAGGGATAGTGCCCAGGAATCCTGACCCCTAGCCCCTGCTCCAGTCCCTATGCGATTCCCCTTTGCAATCACAGAGGTGCGGTGCTGAGGGCCAGTACAAATGTGTGAGTTAATGAAATGGCAGCAAAGACAGGAAGGGGCTTGACAAGGCACCGCCAGGCAGGATTCCACACGGGCAGGCAGCCAGCAGCCCAGAGTACAGTCGGCCTGGTCTGCCAAGCATGGCTCGTAAATTCCTTCCTCTGGAGTCGGTGTCATTTCCCGGGGTCCTCAGCAGCCAGGAGCTGCAGCAGCAACAGATTTCCTTGCCTGTCTGCTGGCTCATCGTGGTGATTTGCTTCGTGCATCTGTGTGGGATTACAGCCACTTGGTCTTGTGACCATGCTTCTCTGTAAAGTGGGGAAGGAGCAGACATTCCTTAGCAACCGACATTAATTTCAAGCTGATTAGGATGGCGTGCCATGGGTCAGTGGTGGTTGCTCCCTGCGTATGGCCTGCAGACAGCACTGTTAAAGTGAGGAGGTGGATGTTCTTTCCTGGAGAGAGGCTCAGCTCCCCGGCACTCTCCTGCTCCTGTATTTTCAGTGCCGAGCGCAGGGGCTCCATAAGAACTTCCCCCCTGAGGCGGCGATGCCCCGCGAACCAGGGGCACACGTGTTTGGAGACAGGAGGGCAAGCGGTGGGTAAATCCCACCAGCTGGCAACCACGTGCCTCTGCTGGAAATATTGAGACTTTGCTCCTGAACAATACCTGGATGTGTGAACTGGCCAGGTGTGCAATTTAACATCGAGGCTGGGGAAGAGGGGACCTATCGGTGGATTCCTAGGATGGTCTCTCCCCTCCTCCATCTCAGTGCTCCCCCCCGTATGTTTTCTGCAGATGCCTGACACAGGGTGCAATCCAGTCTATTCCGAAGGCCTCTGACTTCCCCTTCAGGCGTATTGTACTGGGACAAAGGGATGAGCCATCTCTGGCTGGGGTTGATGGAACGAGAGTGACTCTGTCACAGGCAGGCATTATTCCAGCTTCCCTGCGATGGGGTGGTGGGGTTTTAACAAAGCCCCGCTGTCCTGTCACAGGGTCCTGCCAGAGCAAACGTGGCTGGCACATGGGGCAAGCAGCGGAGAGCTGGGTGTAGAAGGGCAGGGTCCTGTCTGGATAAGGAGAGACTGGGCCCAGCTTAGTGATTGTCAATCATAGAAATGCGAGTGGGAAAGGTCTTTTAGGGCCATTTAATTCATCTGGTAAAAGCATGTTCCTTACAGAGTATTGCTGCTTTCCAATGAATTGCTCAGTCTGGCTTTAAAAGCCTCCAGCCTTGTGCCCCTACAGCTGGCACTGTTCTCCTTCTATGCAGCTGGCTCCTGCCTAGCTGTCAGGAGAGAGGTAGTAGCTAGTCTCGCATTTAGGACACAGGACTGGAGCTTAGGAGATCTGAGTTTTCTTCCCAGCTCTGCTGGTGACTTTGGGCAAGTCTTTTCCCATCTGTGCCTGTCTTGTCTATTTAGATGTAAGCTTCTTGGGGCAGGGGCTGCCTCTCACTCGGTGCACACTGCTCTCTGCTGGCCCTGGGACACATCAGCCTGTTCTGACGGGGCTGGTTGCTGGCTGCCCTGGGACACGTCAGCCTCTTCTGATGGAGGCAGGTTGCTGCCTGGCCCTGCGTCAGGTCAGCCAGAGCTGCTCATGAGCATCTGCATCAGCACAGATAGTATTTACTGACTCCAGCTTGTCTGTAATAAATCCTGGCTTGGCACCGAAGCTTTACAGGGGACGTGGTTATTTGCCCTGGACCCTGTCAGGTCCCAGCAGGCAATAAACAGGGCCATGAAGTTGTCATTTTACCTTTCAGATGCAGAATGGACTTTCTGCTATCGAGGCTGTTACCTTGATTGCTGCTTTCTCCTCGCTTCGGCGCTCTGAGCCATCCCCACCCCACGGCCATAAATATTAAGAGGGATCTATTTAAAGCTGCCGAAAGTAAAATGTTGATTTATTTTTTTAATTTCACGCAAGGAACGGAGGTGACATGACTGCTCTGCACCTGCCAGTGCATCCTGCCCCGCTCTGTGGGCACAGCCTGCAGTGTGCGGAAGGCTCCATGCAGTGGGTGCATCGATGTTTGCACACTTCCCCTTCATGTGCTGCACATTGGGGCGGGCTGTAGCACCGTTGCTGTGGAGCTAGGGGCTGGGAGACAGGGCGTCCCCCTAACTAGGGCCCTGAGCTAGGAGCAGGGGACTCGGGTTCTGGTCATCTGTGTGTGAGGGCTGCTGTCAGTGACCTGGGCCTTTCAGTAGACCTTAGGGGTTGTTATTGCCGGCTCTCAGCTAGTCCCGGGAGGGTGCTCAGGTACCACAGGGCTGAGGGCTGGATCAGTCCCTGGGTGCATGCTGTGATATTTTTTCCTGCACAAACATTAAAAAGACCCCCCAAAATCCAGATTCTACAACCTTGAAATTGTTTGAAAAATCAGCCCCGAGTTACCTGGGGGGCCCTCTGGAGTGGCACGCAGGAGCTGTGCGCTCAGTTCCTGCTGCTCACAGGATCCACCTGTGACCGTGGGCCAGTCCCTGGATCCCTTGTCTGTCTTGTCAGGACCCGTGGGGCAAGGGATGCCTCTCCCTAGATTTCTGCATAGAGCCGGGCCCTGACCTCCGTTGGTGCTTCTCCCAAAGTAGAAATGATTACAGTAGTCCCTAGCGACAGGTGTCAGCATCACACAGCCACCCCCTCTCCTCCCTGTGAGCACTAATTACCCCCATTGGAGGCCTCAGCAGAGGTGCCAGGGCTGAGACTGAGCTCCCCTGGTTTCTCCAGGGCAGGGAGCCGGGTGCGGGGGAAGGCGGCCCTGCTGCCGCCTGAGAGGTAGCTGTTCTTCGGCCCGCTAGAGGACTGGCTCTCCAGAGGCGTCAGTCTGTCACCAGCCCCAGATTCGCTAGAGGGGGCCAGGGCTGCTCCAGGGCATGCTGACTGATGGAGGAGCCGAGTCATGCTCAGGGAAACCCCCACCTGCCTGGGAGGTGGCCAGGGGTCCCCCAGCAGGCTGTGGCCCTTGCTTGGTCCCTCTGTTTTTGACACTCAGTTCGGAGCAAAGCAGCTGCATTTATCTCCTCTCAAGTCGTTGCCCTAGGGCAGGCACAGCTCGCCTGGTCTGGGTGCCGGAGGAGCACAACAGGGTGTCCCCAGCGGGCTGAGGAGAGGCAGGGCTGGAGCGCGCAGCTGCTGAGCGGAGAGCCGGCTCCGGAGGTCTCTTCCGAACCCGCGTGGTCCTATGACGGAGTTCTGGCTGTGGTTGGGCAGCCTGTGGCTCTGGGTAGCGATGTCCAGGTGCAGTGTCTGCCCTCTGCAGGTGCCTCGTGTTGCCAGGCCACTGCTGAGATTCCCAGGAGACCTGCCCATAAAAGTTTTGTCTCTGCCAGCACAGTGCGGTTTTCCTGTGTCCCTCGTTTCACTGTGTAATCAGGGCAGGTGGTAAGTAAGTGCTATGTCTTACCGTTGGGGGAACCAATGTAAGTCTGTATGTATGGATCATGTATTATTTGTGGCAGTCTTACAAACCAAATGCTGCAGCTGTTCCTAAGGAAAGTCGGTCCTGTGGTTGAGATGCTGGACTGGGACTCAGCAGGTCAGAGGTCGGTTCCCAGCTCTTCCACAGTCTGCTTATGTAACCTTGGGCAAGTCATGTCATTGCATTGTGCCTCAGTTTCCCCATATGTAAAACAGGGAGAATGATGGCCCCTTCTGCAAGCATTTGTCTCTCTTTTCTACCTAGAATGCAAACTCTTCAAAGCAGCAGCTGTCTACCAATCGGTGTATGTACAGTGTCTCGTGCAGCGTGGCTCTGATCCACAGTGCTCCCACAATGATAATGTTGGGGTCAGCCCCTGTCCAGTGAAGGCAGATGCTGTGAAAATATCTCACTGTTAGTTTACTCTCTCATTTTACTTATACTCTGAATCTGTTCAGCAAGTCTGCGCTACGTGCATAGCGTGGGTGTATATTGGGTCTGGTTCTGATAACAGTGACACCAGTGAAATCAAGAATAGCGCCGCTGAAATCAACGGAGTTTAAAACTGGGACAAATAAGCTCAGAATTAGGACCACTGGAGTATTTAAGGGATTTTTAAGCGTCTCCTTGAATCATTTAAAGGATTGGTTTCTCGATTGGGTGGCTGGTTTGGTCTTTGGCTGAAATTTGTTCAGTGTATTATGTCATGAGAACAGCTGGTCAGGAATTTTTCAATGACGCTTTTTTTTGGTTGGAAAAATGTCAATTTGTTGAAAGCAAAACTTTTTGCGTAAACGTATCAGCTTCAGTGAAGCTTTCATCGGGAAAGGTTTCTCAGGTGCAGGGTGGGATTTCTGGTCAGAACCAGAGAGATGTGGGTGTGAGAGAGGATGCGGGTGTGCAGGTGTGAGTGGGTGTGTGCATGGCCTCCTACTAATGGGCGATGAGTGCTCTGCACAGGCACATACTGTCTCCTCCCCCCGCGTGACCTAGGGGCCCTGCTCCATTGCCGTGCTGAGTGGGAAACCTGTATTTTCAGAGCCACAGGGTGGGAATGCTGGGCCCTCCTGGTGGCACAGAGGAGACAAGCTGATTGCGATGCCTGGATAATTGCAGCTGTGGGTCATTCCAAGTCAGCTTGCTCCCAAGGAGCTGTGATCCTTTCTGATTTGCTCAGGTGGAGCGCTCATAGACGATGTCATTATTCAAGTGGCTGTTTCTCTCTCTGCTTTCAGATGCCCTGATGTTCGCCCTTTTCTGTAAAGAGCAGATCTGTCGGAGACTGGCGAATGCAGAGGCAGTGGCTGCGAAACCCCAGTAAGAGGTAAATATCTCTGCCAATGCGACTGGGTCAATGGCACGGCCTCTTCTTGCTTGAACAGACAATATTGCTTTCAGAAATCTGAACAGATCTCTGCGACAAGGGTGAGTTCTGAATGGCGCATGCTGGTGGGTGGGTGGGTTCCCTCCAGGGGTGTTCACCTGAAATGACAAGGTGCGTTTTTGCCCTCTGTTTTCTAAGCATGAAAATACTTTGGGCCAAATGTGGTGCCAGTTGCCCAGGTGTAAATCCAGAGTAGCTCCGCTGGAGTCAGGGAGGGTTAGGCCGGTATAACGAGAAGCAGAATCTGTCCTTTTAAACACCACCCCAGAAGGTAGGTTCCCTCTCACTGCCTCCATGCTGCTGCTGCCTTTAAAGAGAGAAGAGAGACCGAGGTAATGCGGCAGCTGGGAAGGCCCGAGAAGAGGCATCCCCCCTTGAACAGGAGAATGAGCCCCTTGTCTCACTGTGCAGGAGTGAAAAAGAAGCATGTGGTCAGATTCAGGCATCTCTCCCAAGTGAGCAGTTCTAGGACTCCCATCTCTGTCGCTAGCAAGGGCAGCTCCCAGGGTAGAAGGGCAGAGGCTGCGTTGCTGGTGGAAGGCACCCAAGTGGATGAGAGGGTTTAGTGAAAGGGGAATAATGATACCTCCCAAGCTCTGTGTGCATTGTGTGTGTGCTGTCTGTGAACAAAGCGTGGGCAGGGCTTGGTCTTCTGCAGCAATTCCGTCTTTAATCCTGTGTGTCTCCGCTGCGTTCTGGGACAGCGAGTGCCACCTCGCCGAGATTTCGTTCTAGCAGCATGCTGCTGCCTCTAACCCACCTCCCTCCTCAGACCCGTCCCCTGGCCTGCTGCACATTGCTGGAGTTCTCTCTTTTTGCATCTCTCTCTTTCTTTTTGTTTTTGGTAGAATGAGTGAAAGAGACATACAAAGTTTGAGCAAATGGGTATTGGTGCTCACTCTCTGCCTTATCACGCTATGGGGAAGATTGACACTGGCCTCATCACATCACAGAAGCCATTCAGGTAGGGCGAGTTGTATATCTTATTTCATTCATAACACCCCTGCATGCTAACCCAAGTCTACAGCATCTGAGTGTCTTGAATGGGGGGGTTCCAATGAGTGGTTTGGGGATGGGACAAAGTGATTATTCACAGTCTTACTGGCTTCATTCTTGGCTATGAAGTTGCCATTGCTTTATTAACCCAGCTTGCCACCAGACCCCGTCAACTGCACTGCAGCACCTTGGTAGTGCTCAGCCAGGATGCAATAGAGTTGCAAAGTTTGCAGATGATACTGAACTGCTCAAGATAGTTAAGACCAAAGCAGACTGTGAAGAACTTCAAAAAGATCTCACAGAACTAAGTGATTGGGCAACAAAATGGCAAATGAAATTTCATGTGGATAAATGTAAAATAACGCACATTGGAAAAAATAACCCCAACTATACGTACAATATGATGGGGGCTAATTTAGCTACAACTAATCAGGAGAAAGATCTTGGCGTCATCGTGGGTAGTTCTGTGAAGAAGTCCACGCAGTGTGCAGCGGCAGTCAAAAAAGCAAACGGGATGTTAGGAATCATTAAAAAAGGGGTAGAGAATAAGACGGAGAATATCTTATTGCCCTCATATAAATCCATGGTACGCCCACATCTTGAATACTGCGTATAGATGTGGTCTCCTCATCTCAAAAAAGATATGCTGGCATTAGAAAAGGTTCAGAGAAGGGCAACTAAAATGATGAGGGGTTTGGAACGGGTCCCATATGAGGAGAGATTAAAGAGGCTAGGACTTTTCAGCTTGGAAAAGAGGAGACTACGGGGGGATATGATAGAGGTCTATAAAATCATGCGTGGTGTGGAGAAAGTGAATAAGGAAAAATTATTTACTTGTTCCCATAATATAAGAACAAGGGGCCACCAAATGAAATTAATGGGCAGCAGATGTAAAACAAATAAAAGGAAGTTCTTCTTCACTCAGCGCACAGTCAACCTGTGGAACTCCTTGCCTGAGGAGGTTGTGAAGGCTAGGACAATAATGGGGTTTAAAAGAGAACTAGATAAATTCATGGAGGTTAAGTCCATTAATGGCTATTAGCTAGGATGGGTAAGGAATGGTGTCCCTAGTGTCTGTTTGTCAGAGGGTGGAGATGGATGGCAGGAGAGAGATCACTAGATCATTACCTGTTAGGTTCACTTCCTCTGGGGCACCTGGCATTGGCCACTCTCGGCAGACAGGGTACTGGGCTGGATGGACCTTTGGTCTGACCCAGTACGGCCATTCTTACGATCTTAGATAATCAGGGGCTGAGGACAAAGTCCTGTCACTGGGCTCAGGAAGGGACTGGCTGAAACCATGCTAGTGGGAGTAATGTCCTGCCCATCACAAGGGTTGGGCTCAGTGAATCGACAGCCTCATGGACTCACTGCAGTAACATGGGGCTTCCTCATAGCCCCCTGCAGAAGCCAATAAAAATAGGTCAGTGGGATATGTGTGTTCTCTCCAATAGAGGAGACACCGTAGGTAAGGCTGTGTTGGGATTTTCACGTACAGCAGGGACTGCAGCTCTTTGTGTGGATAGGGTTGTGTAGCCTCAGAAAACTTACGGCACTTCGCCTTAGGCACTCGACTTTTCTGAGCAGTTTGCCAGTAAATGTGTTAACTGGGCTCTGAGTTGTAATTATTTTAAAATGGGCCCTTTCGGAATTATTGTTTGGTGAGTCTAACCATTTTTTGGCTCTGAATGTTTGGATTTGAAAACTGGTTCACTTCTTGACTATAGCAAAATCTAAGGCATCTATGTTTCAAGTCTATTAATGTGTTAATTTTTGATTGCTGAATACTGTTAGTCATAACCATTTCTATCTAGGTCAGAGTGATTGTCATGAAGTACATTTGTCATCAGATAGACACTCTAGACTTTAAGCTTTCATTAAAAGTATAAAATGTTATCCCTCCGGTTGTGAAGGTAATCTTAAAATATGAACGGAGCGTGGACTGATGTAGAACTCAAATCACATGGCAGTACACCTCGCTCTGACATGTTGTGATTTCCTTATACATCATATCCTGAGTATACCTACGAACCATCCCCTATCTGTGAACCTCAATATCATCTCTGTGTGTATCCGAATGTTAAGAGTATGTATTGTGTATGACTGATCAGAATTTTTTGAGGGTCTGGGCCAAAGCGACTGCATGGGAGAGTCAGTAATGTAGTGGTGGGGCTCTGTAGCGGGATGGCAAAGGACTAATGCTTGGAGACTGGTACTGGGTTAGGTGAAAATGCTGCCCTCATGGCTTCCTTGCTCTCTAGTGTTTGCGTTGCTGGGCGGAAATACACGGCCACAGCCATAAGTTTACGTTCGCACAGATTTTTGGGTGGGTCTGTCTAATTACACACACATCAGAATCCAGCAGACACAGATGTGTCCCACTTCCTACGCCATCTCCGAAGCAAGTGGTTTGGAGTGCTGGGCAGAGGAAACACAGACCGTTACAACTTCACAGGATTCCGGGTTGAGTTTGCATCGTTGGCACGATCCCTGATTGCCCCAGCTAGAGCTGCGTGGCTGCTCACTGCAGATCCACAGCCATCATGGTGTACAGCCTGGACAGCACCTCTTCAGCCTGGTACAGGGGCCTGAACCCTGTTACTTTGTTGCGTGGTGTCTCTCTTACAGTGTAGGAATTACAGAGAGAGAGAGATCAAGGAAATGAATAATAAGCAACTGTCTGGGGAGAGGGAACGTAGGCAGCCACAGCTCCAATCCCAGCTGAGCCTGTCTGGAGAACCTGGAGATGCTGGGCTGTAAATGCAGTTTGTTCATTCTGCCCTGCAGTTTATTTTCCGTGTCTCCTTTGAAAGCAAACCCCTTGAGTGGTTTGGATCAACTGGTTTGGCAGGGGGGAAGCCTGACTTGACTCTGAGCAATCAAACTCGCCCTGGAAATTTTAAGATTCAGCTAATGTGTCCCACTTGGTCTCCCTTGTCTTCATGTTTGTTCCCCCTGTTCTTCTCCATTCTGCCACAGACTTCAAGCTTTTTAACTGGCAGCCCATCGTGGTTCCAGAAAATGAGAGGCTTCTTTTTCCCTTGCCCGTGCTGCTCTGTGCCAGTCAGCCCAGCCTTCCCCTGCACCCAGCTGCCAGCATAAAACTTCAGACCAGTTTTGAGCTGCATTATATTCTGTGATATGCACAACTGCCTCAGTGTGAGCCAAGAAAGGAGCGATGGTCACAAAGTAAAGAGATCCAGAATAGGGGCTTATAACTGAAATCCAGACAGAACCATTAACCCTGGCTAGAGATGGTACTGTGGCTGGAGACCAGACACTGTAATACGATCTGTGTTTGGGAGAGACGATATTTAAGGATTAAACTGAATATGCTCTTGCATGACCCTACACCTAACCCTTTCCCCATTTCTGACATTTTCCCTGACAGTTAAAACAGTTCTAATCCCGTAATCCCCATCCTTAAAACCAACATGTCTCCCAATGTGACTGTCTCAACCAGCTAGTCAGCACTTACCTGCTTTACTCACTTTGTAACCTATAACAGGTGCATATGATGATAAACCTCCATAATCATCTCTGGAATTATCTTTAGCAAGAGCTCAGGGCTTCCCAGGATATCTACTTGAGTGATGTCCCAGATGTGATCTTTGATTGTTGGTTGTGAAGTCTGAAACTGAAAATGCAGCCCTGGCTAGGGAAATATTCCTATCAGACATACTTTGGCTGGAGCTTGCTGGATTTGCAGGATTTGCAGTGTTTGCAGATGTGTTTATTCAGTTAGATAAATCCATAGAGGTTTTAATTTTAGCATAATGCTCTGTTTGTTATCACTGCACATCCCCAGTGTTAATCTGGACGGAGACTGACAGATAGACCACGGGTAGCAAACCTTCACTTCTGTCCAAATCACATACCACAGAGTTGAAAGTCATGACATGTCTTGAGATCCAGACATGAGCAGCTGGAGTGATCAGGAACATGCTAGCAGATACTTTAAACAGGTCTTTGTTCCTTCCAAGAGGATAAGAGAATATACAACCCGGGGACAATGGCACACACGCTGGTGCCTAAAATTAGGTGCCTATATTCCAGTTTAGGCATTGAAATAAGTGGTCCCATTTTCAAAGGTGTGGTGAGCACCCCAGCTACTCCAAAAAAAGTCGTCTAGAACTGCCAGGGTGTGAAAATCAGGCCTGAAATGAATAAACCACAGACTCGAAACAGAGCAAATGCTTAGCTCTATTTGTGTGGTGTGACTTAAATCCAGATTCTACACTGCTTTGTACATATGTTTGTGAAGAAACATGCTGTGTTCATGTCTGTGGTGTGCGTGTGTGTACATCTGTGTATTTTTGTGTATGGATATGTTACACCCAGGTAAAGAGCTATCCGTAATGGGCTATATCTTGAAGTTCTTACTCAGGCAGAACTCCAAATGTGGACAAAGGGAATGCAATCTGGCTAACTACTGAGCTAGAACTATTGGGTTCTACATCTGTGTCTCTCTATAAATTTCTTTCCGTACTCCCTGATTTTCATGATATTGAAAGAAGTTCTCACTTTTGGTGCATGATTCTCATTTCTTCCGGGTGTGGCTTGAGTCTCCTTCAGCTTGTACAATGAGTTTCAATCTGCTGATGGCTTTTCTTCTCCAGCTGCCTCCCCCTGGTTCATTTGGGGAGGCAGTTAACAGGGGTTATATTTTGTGCCAAATTTTCTAAAGGTCGGGCTCCCAATTGTGGGTGCAGTTTGACCCTGAAAATCTGCCCTCACATTTTTGCATCTGAAATTGAACTGCAGAGGCAGAACTGGGCACTTGCGTCGCTAACATCTGTTTGTGGGAGCAGATCAGAGCGTTAGAGGCACAAGTGATTTGCCCACACGATTCATGTGCAGTTGAAAATTCTATAAAGGAGAGATTGGGACCCCCCCCCACCATCAGAATGTTGGCTTAAAAACCATGTGACTTTTTTTTAAAGTAAGATGTGCCTGCATTCTGTTTATTTGTCTTCTGTTTTTTGAAACTTTAGGGGTCATATTCTCCAGCTTTTCTCTGCAACCAGGAGAGCTAGAAACTCACTGTTTCTTTAAATGAAAGCTGAGATCCTTGTGTAATAACATGACTCTAGGAGCCAAGGCTTTGAGAAAAGCACCAATTACTGTGAGACTCGCGATAGCTGGCAACACGGTGAGCAAACAGGAAACTCAGCATCTCCTAGAGACCCCAGCCAAGATCAGGGCCTCCTTGTGCTGGGTGCTGTACTGACACAGACTGAGAGACAGTCCTGGGGCCACAGAGCTTGCGGGCTAAGTGCCTTGCCCAGGGTATCATAGTAGATCAGCGATGAAATGGAACTCCTAGCCCCATGCCCTATTCACCAGGCCACACTACTTCTTAGCAAGGGGAAGACTGGAATAAAACCCTCAGTAATGTCCCCATACACACACACAGAAGAGCTCAAAATCATCACTAAATGTAGGATCGTGGATGGATTGCCATGATCGGCCAGGTTTTGGAGGTATTCTAAACCACAGCAGTGGTGGTTTGTGATGTCAACTGCCATGGGTTGGAATTAATACCATAGTCCTCCAGCCTCTTGGATTTGCAGTCTCTCCTCCCACCCCCACTTCAGATTTTCAGATTAGCCTGTGCAAATTCAAGAAAACAATGAATTTTAAACATCTGGCTTTTGAAAGAAGATCTAATCACTAACATCCACCTAGCACACGGAGAATGCTAACCTGTCAGGATCTAGCACCGCTTCCTTGATTACGAGGTTGGATTTAAATAGCCACATAAATCAAGTGCTAAAATTAAGACATTTCTAAATGGAATAGGGAAGCACTTTGGTGAAGAATGGCTCACCGGGAAATTAATCCCCTGCACAGGTTGGTGGCCTCTAATTGGCAAGCTGGGTTTGTTGGTCCATATAATGCTCTTAGTAAGATGTTATTATCGGCATTGCCAGATTGAAGTTGTTAGCGCTGATCATCAGAGCGCCATCCTCATGTGGATACAAGCTCATTGTTGAACGCCTGCGTGGGCAAGCATGTGTAGTCACCTGAAACCTTTGTGTGTGGGTAGTCCCCAGCTTTGTGGTTAACTTGCTGAAAGAATTACTAGTGGGTGTGTCATCGTGTGGACTGACAGCAGCAGCTTGATATTTTCGCTTTTTATGTTGCTGATCCGTTGCCTCTTGCCTAGGGAAATGGTGCGTGTCCCAGCACTTGAACGCATTACATCGAGATTGGATGTCTCTCTGAAAGACCTGCGCTAGCTCATCCAAGTAATAGACATGATGCAGGAATCACTGGGTGAGGCTCTCTAGCCTGTGCTATGCAGGAGGTCAGACTAGACAATCGTAATGATCTCGTCTGGCCTTCAGCTCTGTGACTCTCTTTATCCTGGTGCCTGGTACCCTGGCTGATTACTTGTTTCAGAAGCCTGATGGTGGGTAGTTGTTGCTGGATGGAAGTGGTAAGGCATCCGCCTGGATAGGAACCCTGGACTCTAGGCTGCCGATTTAATTAGTTGCATCACTGTACTCCCATTAAACATCAAACAGACCCCTATAATTCAGGAGCTTCAGCTGAGCAGGAAACATCACAGTTTTCAGCTGGAAAACTGCTTCAGATAGGACAGGAGCAAAAGGATCGAGTGTCATTTGGAAAGGCTGGCGTGCAGAGTCCTGCCTGATGGGACAAGTACACCCTGCTAGCGACCTAGGAGAAAAGGAATAGAAACAATTCTCTTTGCTGATGAAACTTGCACCTCTTCCAAGTCCTTCCATTCCCGGCGTTGTAGAAATCCACGCCTGTGTGTGTTTGCACAGCTGTGTGTGGATGAACTACAAAACCAGGTTCTCCGGTGCCCTGCACCTGGCGCAGTCATTGGCACCAGGTGCACAGCAGGGGTGAAGTGCTTCCATTCTGGTTTAGTAGCTTTTCACACCCAGTTGCACGGGTGCAAATGACAACCCAAGGGGCAGGACAATGGAGAGTCAGGCCCTGGCATACGGCAAAGGGAAGGATCTAGTAGGTCATCTTATCCATCTCCCTGCCAGTGCAGGATCATTCCTCACTGGACATTTGGAAGAAATTTGCAAATCTGTTTACGGGATTTTGATGCCAAATTCCTATTTAACATTAATGGGAATTGTCTGTCCTAATCATTAACTATAGTAATACTAACACCTAGCCCTTATGTCACAGTTTTCATCAGTGGATCTCAAAGTGCTTTACAAAGAAAGGTATCATTTTACACATGGGGAAACTGAGGCACCAGGAGGGAAGTGACTTGACCAAAGTCACCCAGCAGGTTAATGGCAGAGGGAGGGGACTAGAATTCAAGTCTCCCAAACCCCAGTCCAGTGCGTTATCCACTAGGCCACACTGTCTCCCATTACGTGGCTTTGAGAATCTCAGCCTTAATAGCATTATGTGTAGGAGGCACTCAGTATTTCTGTGCAGATTTCTCTCTGTACAAATGCAGACTAATTAATCCTCGCAACTCTTCATGTATGTCCGTGCGTTTGTTTTTCTGTGTTGAGAGAGTCTGTATGTGCACATTTTGTGGGAGTGAACGCGTTTGCCTTTGCGTGTGTGACTTTAGCAAAGGAAACACAGTGTGCTCTGTTGTCTTGCTATGATAGAGAAGTAAAAGGTTTGCTGGGGGAGATTACACCACACAGGTGGTTACGCATCCCGCACCAAGCTACTGCTGGTAATACTGAGATCCTTAAAGTGATTATCCTTTGCATTGTGGTAACACCTCGAAAGACCACCAGAGACCAGCTCCCCATTGTACAAGTGCTGTAGAAATGCAGATAAAGAGAGATGAATTTTAACTGGACAGGCCAGACAAAGGGAGAATGTGGGCACAGAGAAGGGAAGTGACTTGCTCAAGGTCACCCAGCCCCATGCTGGGAACAGGACCCCGGCTTCCTGATGCTTACTCCACTGCCCTGGCCATTAGACCATGTTGCCTCCCAAAGGAGTGTTTGGGCAATGAAAGGCTTACCTGAGCAGCCCTATGTGGGCTTTGGTTTCCTAGCGAGGGCCCTCAGTATGGAGACTGAACCCATGTGCTGTGGGGTGGGGCTTGTGTGCGCTCCATGGTGGTTCAGAGCAGCTCTTCAGAGCTGGTTGTGGGCAGGCTCCGATGCATTTCAGCCACACGGGAGGAGGGAGCCCACCCAGGAATAGTCTTGTTCTCAGCTTCTCTTCACTTTGCAGCACTCCTCACCTGTAAATGGAGTGATATGTACATCAAATGAGCTGGGAAGAGGCTGCATCTCTCCGGGGCTAGACAGCTTGTGCCGTTTCAGGTGATGCTGTACAAACCACGTTCGGCTGCTCACTTAATGGTCAACCGGACTAGGACACCGCTTTTGTTTTCTTTTTACGTGCAGGTTTCCAAAGCCGGGTGCATTTACAGTGCCTTTATGCTTCTAGGAGATACGGTTTGTTGAAAGGGCTCCGGGGGGAAGTAACAGTGAGGTTGGAATGAAAGGCATGCAAGCAGCCAGGAAATGGTCATGGGCTCTCTGAGGGTTTCCCACCTTTCCCACAGGATCCGATCTGCATTTTCAGACAGAACCAATAGGAGGTTTCCCACAGTTCAGCAGAAAAAAGAAGCACCTGCCGGCCAGCTCAGAGACACCCTATGTCTCTGACTGCTCTTGTTCCCAAACTCAGGCCTCTTTCTCCACAGCTGAATGACATCAAAGGGGGACCAAGTGTGGAGCTGATCAGTGGAGCAGTGTGCAAGCAACAGCTGCCTCCACCTGGATAACCCGTAACTTGCTTTAATCCCTCCAAAGCTGTCAGTCGCCGTCCAGCATCTGCCCCGACGAGCTGCTGTTCATTAAGCTGAAATCCTGGAATGAGGGAACGGCAAAGTCATGTGTTCCAATCCTGTGAATCAAAATATTTGATGCCAAATGATTCATTTGCATAGAGTAAAAAAAGCCCAAATGTCTCCCTAGTCATATGCTGGGAATTGGCCAATTCAGAGCTTTGTCCTCCTACAATACCCAGACCATGTTGCCCATGGTTAGCAGAAGGCAAACCTGGTCCAGATGAAATAAGAACTGCTCCAAATCTCGCCCCCAAGCCCCTTGCTGAAAGGGAACTTAAATCACTTGCACTTTTGGAGGTTTGAAAAAGTTGTTACTTGTTGCAGTCCTGCCATGTTTCCTCATCTCTTGTTAGCTCTTATTTTTGCCTGTGCTGGGACGAAGGCGAAGCCTAAGGGAAAGATGTTTGTTTGTGGTATTTCCAGCCAGGCTGAAGCCAAACAGCAGGACCCAGGTCCGGCCCACAGCTGAACAGAGGGTGGGCAGCAGCTTGCCTGGCTTTCCTGCTCACGCTCTGACAGCAGGTAACATGTGATACAGACGGCACTCGAGCAGCAAGTTAGCCGCTGCCTGAAAAATATGGAAGCCCAGTTGGGTCGTCTGGGATAATTGGTGGCCCCTAAACGGATTCACAGAAGCGTCTCTGCTGCCCTGCTAAAGTCAGAGCTGGACTTGTGCCCAGAAAGACGGAGTGCTGGCAGAGGCAGCCTGTTATTTACATCAGACACAAAGATTTTATTTAATTTCCATCCAGTTCTCTAGCACCCCCTCACAACACACACACACCCCACCATCTCCACTCAGATCCTCCCTTCCCCAGATGGCGATGGTTCAAACCCCAACCTGCAGACAGTGCGGGCAGGTTTGTACACCTCACTGTGAGGTCTGGGCAGGCTGCATGCGATTTCCCCATGGACAGCAGGAGAGGAGCGGGGCTGCCTGAGTCTGGAGAGGAGCAGTAATGAGCTGTTACAAAGGCAGCTAAGCCACAGGGCTGCCTAACGTCTCCAGCAGACTGTGCCGGGTGCAGCTACACCCCCCGGGCTGGTGTTATGAGACTGCAGAGGGAAAGGCTACCCAGCACTTTCTGCATCACCTGCAGCTTTATTGGGAGCAATTACATCTGGGCAGCTAATGCTGTGCGTCTGCCCCAGGGAGGTGGATAGCCTGGGCCCAGAGGGCCCGATCTACGCAGGGCAAATCTCCAACTCCAGTCTATCCCAGGACAGGGGAGCTGGTGGCGAGAGGCCACACCATCACACAAGAGCCTTCCCCAGCTTGAAGGCAGGAGGCCAGGCCACAGTGGAAACCTGCGCTGCCATCAGCGCTGTCCTGCACGGCGCTTTCGCAGCCAGCCAAGTGCAGCCTGCTGGGTTTGTGCCATGGGGCGCACACACACGGACGGCAGGGGTGGGGGCTGTGGGCAGAGCCTCCGGGGCTAGCGCCAACGGGCCGGTCTCTGGGGATGCCATGTTGATTCCCTGGCAACACCTGCCTTTCTTGTGCAGATTAGCCGTCCAGGGCCTGATTCTGGAGCAGCACAAAGCCTGCGTGTGACTCTGGCTCCATGCGGCAGCAGGCGAGGGGCACTGTTACCATATGCTGGGCAGCAACCACGTGCTCTGTGCGCCGTGCTGTGTCCTGGGGCACAGACACAGAGCTAGCTGCCTGAGGCCGTTACCATCAGGTGCTCACCGCCGGCTGGCTCCGCGGGAGTGTTCATGCCATTCAGATGACGCACTGGGCTGCTCCGTTGCTCTGCTGAGAATTATGGCTGGAAGGTGCCCGCCTGCTGTCAGGACAGGGGCTGACTTGTTTGACAAGCAGGTGTTGCCAGTTAGGCCTCAGGCGACCGCAGAACATCATGGCCGAGGGCAGCTGGTAGCACTGTCCGGGAGCTGGGCAGGAGGCACAGGCTCACCAACAGCCTCCCTAGGCTGAGCTGGGTTTTATCCTTGCCCCATGGGGCCCAGGGCATCTGGATCGATGCCCACGCACGACTGCATGCTGACGTCTAGACACTGGCCATAGACAGGTGCTCTAGGAATGACAGTGGGGAAGTTTCTTGGCCTGTGGTCTACAGGGGATCAGATCTCCGGGGTCCCCCCCGGCCTTGGAATCTAGGAACCTCTGAGAAGCTGCTGGCTGACCAGAGGCTGGATTTTTACCAGTCCCCCAAATGAGGCACTCGTCTCTTCCTTCTGAGCACAGGCAATGTCTGTGAGAGGTTTCAGCGGCACACGGGCAGACCCCAGCAAGGTGCCTCTGCAGTGCAACTCATGGCTGTGGCTCCAAAAGGCAGGCCTCTAATCAATGTGCTGTAGCTCCCCGTAGGAGTAGGTACAAAGGCTCAGTGATAAACACATGGGCATGTTGGATGTCACCACCCAGCAGAGGGCGGTAGGGCATACACATAAGAGCGTGTGTTGAGTGAGGGCTGGGCATTAGAGGAATGGATTAGGCATCCTGATGCCTGGGTTCTGTTTCCAGAGCTGCACCTGGGCTGGCTCCTGCCTACGCTGAAGTCACGCCTCCAGCAGCAGCATGTGGTAATTTGCCTCCCTTCCCACAGGTGTTGGCCTCCTGTGCAGAGAGCTCTGAGCTGCAGCTCACCTGGGATTCATTCCAGAGCGCCGGCCCGGGGAGGGGGCGGCGGGGAAATGATCGGGTCTGATCAGGCCGCAGAGATAACTGCACCGGAAGCATAGCCAAGCTGGTGACTGCTGCAGAAAGCGGCAGGGGCCTGCTCTCTCCCAGTCCTTCATGCTGAGGATGGCCCTGTTTGCTCCTCTCCTCGCTTAGTCCCGGCATTACTCCCCCGTGGCTTTAGGCTGCGTCCTCTCCTCTCCTCATCGCTGCTGCGTGCTATGGACCTGGTACAGCCTCATGCAGCAGCATGCATCAAACTGTAGTGTGTCATAGCTGCAGGAGCAGCCCCATTGGGACCGGGACAGGAATGGATCTTCCTTCTCCCTTGCACCAACTCTATGCTGCGAGTTTGGCTGTCGTGAGAGCAGAGGGACAAGGAATCGGAGACTCAGAGCTGCAAAAAATGTCCGTGGGATGAAGAGCAAATGGGAATGAAAATGAGGGGAGGTCTCCAGCAGGCTGTGGGGAAGGGAGGACACAGGAATGATGGACACATTAGAACTGGAGCGACATCCCCATGAGGGCTCCGCCCAGCAAGGCACTTCAGCGTGGATTAGCACATGTAAAGTTAGTGGGGCAGACTGGGACCCTGCTGTCTCTCCAAGCACTGCTGTCTAAAGCAATCACCAACTCCCTGCGCTGAAGTCACTGGGAACGAATCACCAGCATGCACTGGAGCATGGGACGGGTACAGGAGTTAGAAGCACTACTCCTTTTGAATTTCAGTGAGATTTGGGCACCTTAAGAGCCTTGGAAAATCCCAGCCCAAGTGCTTTGCAGAGAAGGTCTTAGATCAGGGCCCTATTCCATCCGATTCAGTTCTGCTCTGTTCTGTGTAGGTCATCACAAGAGGTAACTGTCCCGCTCTGCTCGGCACTGGTGGAGCCCTAGCTGGAGTAGCGTGTCCAGCTCTGGGTGTCACGCTGTAGGAAAGATGGGGATACACTGGAGAGAGTCCAGAGGACAACAAGAAAAAGATCAAAGGTTCCAGAAGCCAGTGGGAATTTCTATACAGCAATTAGGGACGCATGGGAATGAGCCTCCCAGCCTAGGTCAGTAGCCTGGGGGAGTAGTAGGGCTCACGCTAGCATTCTAAAACCAGCTGTACAGACAGCACATGGAAGTTGTGGCTTGGGTTGGAGCTCAGGCTCTGAAGCCTGTGGTCAGGATGGGCTTCAGAGCCCAAGCCGTGGCTTCATAGTGCTGTCTCTACTGCCATTTGCAGATCATTAGCACGAGCCGTGATAGCCCATCTATCGACCCAGGTTGGAGGCATCCTCTGCTCACTCCAGAATACTCTGTAGACGAACCTGGGGCGGGAGAGGACCTGAGAACAGTCTTCAGATATGTTAAGGGCTATTATAAAGAGGATGAAAACTATGTCCACTGAAGATAGGGCAAGAAGTAACGGGCTTAATCTGCAGCAAGGGAGATAGGGAAAAACTTCCTAATTATCAGGATAGTTCAGCTCTGGACCAGGCTTCCAAGGGAGGCTGTAGAATCCCTGTCATTGGGGATGTTTAAGAACAAGTTGGACAAACCTGTCAGGGCTGGTCTAGGTTCACCTGGTCCTGCCTAAGCACAGGGGGCTGGACTAGCCGACCTCTCGAGGTCCCTTCCAGCCCTGCATTTCTAGGAGTCTGTGATTTGATACTGTTCTGGGCAGATTTGTACACAGCCTCATGACTGTTGGTTCACCCTCTCATCCTGCCCCCTGGGGAGAGTTGTATGCACAGTGGGGGGTTGGTTTGGTAGGGGTGTTTAACTGTTATTTCGCTGTGTCCCCATTGCTCCGTGTTTCTATTCAAGACAGCAAGTCCGAGGCACACACCTGCCACGCTTACAGCCCCATGCGGCCCACCCCTGGTGGAATAACAGCCAAAGCCTGTAAAGCAGCATCCCTGTTGAGATGAATGGGAGTTCTTTTTGGCAGTGGGGGAGGGGCAGTTGGGCTCCCTAGAGTCTCTTCGCTCATTTTTGCTGTTGCTGGGATAAGCCAGTGACAGTAACTCTGGGAATCGAGTTTCTCTTTATCTCCCTGCTGCACTTTGGTGAGGAAATTCAAAAGGCTTTGGAGCATTAGTGTGCGTGGCAGAGCCCGCTTGCTGAATGGCCCCAAGGAGCCGTTTCCCCCATTCTGCCCCCTTTGCCCTCTCTGTTGCACCTTCCAACATGCTGAAAATGAAAAGAGACAGAGTTTTGAAGTCAAAGGGCCTGGAGGGGAGTTTGAGGTCTGTGCCCTTCCACCCCCACGGGGACCCTCACAGGAATACCTCTGCTACTGGAATGTTGTAGGTCAGCTGTGTAAAAACTCCCCAAAGTGCATGGGTGTGTGTGAGCACCTGGGAGTTTGTGTGCGTGTGTGACCGTGTGAGAGCATGTGTGTACATGTGCATGGCATGTGTTCGATCATGGGCGCACGCAGGTGTGTTAGTTAGTGTATGTTTGTGTGTGTGAATGCTGAGGGATAGAGAGTGTTAAATCTTGGGTGTGACCCACAGTAGGTGCAGAGGGAAAGGGCTAAATAGTGATGTGTCGTTGTCCTAGGATCCAGCAGGACATAGCTTTGCTTTGTGTGAAGTATCACAGCGTTGTGTAGGTGCTGTACGGGGTTTTGTAGAAGGGGGAGGAAAGCTTGTGGGTGGGTCAGGACTCCTGGGTTCCTGGCTCTGCCCCCACCCAAGGCAAGTCACTTAAGGCAGCATTTGCCAAATAGGGTGATAAAGCCAGATCCGTAGTGAGGCAGATAAATGCGTCACCTGAATTTCAGGCCAGATGAGCACTCACAGCTCTCACTGAAATCCATGGGTGCGGAGGGGGCTCAGCACCTCTGAAAGTCAGGTCACTTCTTTAGGTGCCCACATATAGACGTGTCTGTCTGCCCAGCACCCAGATTGATCCATCTGGCCTTTAACCTTTCTGAGCCTCGCTTTGCTCTTCACCGGGTGGCTGGGCAGCACAAGTCGTGAAGGTGGGTCAGGCTGCGCCCTGGGGCCTGCGGGAAAGGAGCCCACTGCAGAAGCACAGAAGATGATTGCTTTGCCTTTCCAGCACGATGAGCCAGCAGACGGAGCCAGTGCTGCGACTCCCACCTCCCCGGTCTCTCTGGGACTACTGCGGGAGGAGCTGGGGGATTCCCAGCGTGTGCAGAGCTAGCATGCTAGTGTAGCCGTAGCCGTCGCTGTCCCCAGGACCGACCTGCCCAGATGCTGGTGCTGTCCCTGCGACTGGCGGCACTGCCCTGTCAGTGCACTCACTCGAGCCGCGGTGGCATGGGCACGTCTCTGCGAGCGGGGAGTCGCTCCCCTACCTCCAAGTGTAGCCCCTGTCGCAGCTTCTCTGCTTCTAGCTGCACCTCAGCCTCCAGCCTTTCTCTGGGCACGCTCAGTCCACTTTGCTCGCTAAACGCTAAAGGCCCGGCTCTGTCCTCAGTCCCCTCTTTCCTGGCTGGGTTCCTGTTATCTGTTGCTGAGCTGCGGCAGGCCTGGAGCTGGGGCAGGGGAAGCTGCCTATGGTTCGTCGAACACCTAGGTCTCCTCAGAGCTTTGCATGCCTCTGAGCTCTGGGTGTTCGCTTCTGCGCTCTGTTTGCCTGCCTGCTGGCCAAGTCTTCTGAACAGATCGGCTACGCAAGCCAAAGGCGCCCAGACGAGCAGTACTTACCAGGCCTGTTTGTGAGGTGAGAGGAGAGAGTGAACGTGTTTCAGTGCGTTCTGTGGGATTGCCCTGAGCTCTTCCCTGCCGAACACGTTCCCTCCCACTTCTGCATATTGTGAACATTCCCAGGGCTGCCTGGCTGTGGTGAGTTCTGTGTCCCCTTCCCTTCAGCCCCTGCCTTCTCATTTGCATTAAGCTACTTGACTGTAGAGGGAAGTTTTTGCTCTGCTCTGTGCTAGGTTGTCCAGAAATCTTGCTAATGGCCATCAGACATCCAGCCTGCTCCATAGAGCTCAGATTCAGGGTCACATTAACATGTGCTTAATCTTAAACCTGTGCTTAAGTCACATTGATTTCAACAGGGATGCTCTCCTGAGTCAGGGCCTACATTAACGTGTTCTTGGGGCCAATGTGAGGCCATTGGGCTGCAAGCAGGGATACTGGTGTTTTAGTTTTGTTTGCCTTTCCACCTCCTTCTAAAATATTCAGACTAGTGAAATTACTTAGTGATAGACAGGCAAGAACTCCACTCCTAAGCAGTCAGGAATGATACATGCCATACGTGTTCCCCTTAAGCATGTTTGCTTCCTACCCAAAAGGAAGAAGATAGTGGAGACATCTGGGAGCGCAACACTGCATGAACACGGATGAATCTAATATGGGTCTTGCCCTTTTAGTCAGTTCTTGTCTGTTCCATCTGGCTTTGTGTCAGTGACAGGCAAGCAGCTGGACAGCATGGTGAGTGGACAGATGGACAGGGAGGTAAAACTGACTTCAGAGGGAGTGTGACAAATCCCCATTCTTTAATGAATTCCTGCAGGATTGAAAGCCGTTTGAGGTCTTCAGCTGGAAGGTTAGGCAGGTACCGAGTGCTGTTCTTAAGGAAGGGATGGAGCTGTAACAGCCTCTCTCCCTGAGACATGCACATAGTACGCTTCATTGTAAAGGGGAGCAAGGATCTAAGTACATTTTTAACAGCTCCCAGTAACAGTATCTTTAATGTCCAGGGGCACAACCGCAGGAGGGGCCTGCATAGATCTGGATTTATGTTCACAATAAACCAAGCTCCAGGATCACTGCTTATTCCTCAGATTATGCAGCCAATCCCATTAACTATTAAAACTGCGGCAGAATATGACACATCTGTTCCACAAGAAGTTACTTTTCTTTTCAGTTTCACCAAAGTCTGTCATTTCCACATTCAGAAGAGGTTCAAACCTTCATTAAAACTGAATTATGATGGAATTGAAAAGGGAGAATAAAATTTACGGCCGGAGACGTTATTACAAAATACTTCCAGGATAGGTAATTGTGTAATTATTATGGACAGGAATGGAAGTGATGGTTCATTAGCAGAAAATGACCATGAAATAACAATTAATAAAGCCAAATAGAACTGATGGAAATTGCAAAACCTATACTGCCTGCAAGGCAGGCCGTGGGGGGTGTACTGGTGTAAAGACTTCAACCCTGGAATGGCTGGTGGCTTTGGTTCAGTCAGTGGGGTACTTTTCAGTCCTAGGTACTGTTCCTACTTTCAGAGGTTTGCATTATTGTCTCCTGGTTCCTAATATGACACCGAAAGTGGCCTTGCCCGTTGTTATTGCCACCGCCGCCTGTGGGAGCATGGCCAGTATTTTCATAGCTGGGCACCCCAAGCGAGGAACCTATGTCCATAGCGAGGCATACCAATAAATGTGGCCTGACCTTTCAGAGGTTCCCTCTCCCGCTCTCGCCCAAGCTCCTGGTGATTGAACGGGAGCTCCAGGTGCTTAATGCCTCTGAAAACCGGGTCACTTTCATTGAGATGCGTAATTGTTGATGCTTGCACTGTAGTTTTAGACACCCAGGTGTGAAAATAGTGGACAGCGTGTTTTGCACTGAGAAGGGCTGGAGAGCGGGAGGCGAACTGAGCTCCCAACTTCATGACAAGAGGGTGGAGCCTGATCTTGTGGTTAGAGCAGAGAACTGGCAGTCAGGACTCCAGGGTTCAGTTTTCTGCTCTGCCACACACTTGCTACATGACCGAGAAATCATTAAACTTCCTTCCCAATGTAGAGCATGAGCTCCTAACCCTCACCTCCCTCCCAGAGGGGACATGCCGCTCCCTGCACCCTAGACTATGCTTTCGGCTTCCGGAAGAGGCTGGAGAGTGTAGGTATGGAATCTGGGGCCCCATACATACAGAGCATGGGCTCACTTGCGACGAGTACGTCTACACATAACCTGCTACAGTGCCTAGCTGCACCGCTTTGGGTCAGACACTGCCTCGCCGACAGGACGGTACTCCACCTCTCTGAGAGGCAGCCGCAAGGCTGACAGGAGAGTTCTCCTGTTGACCTAGTGCTGTCTACACTGGGGGTTAGGTTAGTGTAACTGTGTCCCTCTAGGGGGTGGATTTCTCACACCCCTGAGTGACGCAGTTATACCAACCTACTTCCCTAGTGTAGACCAGGCCTAGCAGTGCATAACCTTTGTAGGAGCCCTCTGCACAGAGTGGATGCCCCCCTGTGCTCCTGATCCGTATCCCATTGATGTCACTGGCAAGTGGGTGGGGGTCAGCCCCTAGAAGCCTGTTACATCTTTTCAAATGCTGGGCAGGTGCCCTGATTTGTGGGGGCGGGGAGAGGACAAATAACTCCCTGGTTAGCTAGACTGGCCCCAGACCCTCTCAGCTCCCTTGCCTCTTGCTGCCAGATAGGTGTTAGCATAAAAGGTGCAGCGCTTAGGAGTAATTGATTAATATAGGCAGCCGCAACATCTTGTCTGGGAAGAAATTACCCAGTGACGTGGCGATGCCTCTGGTGAGCCACCAGCTCTAACGCACTATTTGCTCAGATCAGCGGCAGCTCGGCCCAGACAAATTCCTGGGTTAAGGGGATATAAATATTTGATGCCTTCCTGTCGTGGTAATTATTTGCCTACAAGCTGGTGAAGAAGGAGGAGTGCGGTGTCGGGGCTGGTAAATTGGCTATTAAACGTGATGGCTGCTCCCTCCGGAGTGGCAGGAATGCTACTTACCAATGCTGCAATAAAACCAGCTCAGAGCGGGGAATAGGAGAGTGTTCGATGAAAGACACAGCTTGCAGGGTCTGCCGGAATTCCCTGTGCAGGGGAGCAACGGCAGCCCTGTAGCCAAGGGGGATAAGACTCTGCCCCTAATTCACTTATCGACCCCTAATGGTATTGCTGCTTTTCTTGCTAGAGGGTGGAATTCACCCCTGTGCTGTGCAAGCCCCACGTGTAACTGTCACAGATGGCCTCGGAACAGGACTCGGATGGGACGTCAGTGGTGCACAGGCCGCGTTCTGGCCTGTTGCCTCGGGATGAATTTCACCTGAGCTGAACTGTAACACAGGACATGCGTCTCTGGCAGGGTGTGGGAGAGGGACAGCCCAAGAGAGCTCACACTGAGTCGTGTGTGAGCTGCATGCCCCACAGCAGTGACCTGTGTGAATGTCACACCTGGGCACTAGCTGCAGCGTTCTTGCAAGGGGCTGTGGCATGTGCACTGCGTTGAGGAGGCATTTTGTGAGTGCACTGAGAATGAATTTACTAGTCCCTGCAATAATCCCTGCAGGATTATGAGAACTAGGGTGCCCGGAAGCAGCTTCTGTCCATGCTGCACTCTTTCCCCAACTGACAATGCACTTCCCAGAACACAGAGGGCCATGGCACAACAGGGCTCCATGAGAAATGAGCCAGGTGAATTGCACAAACCACCAAAGCAGCTATCCAAACACAGCTGTGACTTCTCTCAAGGGACCATAACAGTTTGTTCCAGCTACCCTAAAATGCTAGAACACAATGTGCTCTACTGGCTGGGGTGCAGCGTTGCTGGGCTAGCCGTGCCCAGGTGTCCTGCCTGTCTTTACTAGCTCTGCCATGCTCCTTTGCAACACATCAGTAGTAAGATTCTATTTCACCCTGCACCAGGGAGCCCCGAGCACTTCACCCACGTGTTGTCTGGTTCGCCCTCTCCTTCGGTCACTCATGTTGAAGTTCTACCTGTCTGAACAATCTGGGCCGGTTCTGCTTGGGGGACTCACAGCCTGACTGCGACGATGGACACTTTTGTGTTTGCTTCATGGTGGTTTTGGTTTTGAGACAATGCAAATGCAATGTGAACAAACTCTGGCCCCAATCACTCAACCCACCACTCGAGACTGTAATGAACAGGCTTGTAATCTGGGGCGTAAATTAACGATTCAGAACATGGCCACGCTGAGTTTAAAATCAGGGACCCAGATGTAGCAGCAACATAACCAGAGAGGGTTCACTGTTGTAGCCCAGTAGTTTGTGTTTTGTTGTTATTTCCCAGCAGGGAGTTGAAAGCGTTGTAAAGCAGAGGAAATTCCCCTTCAGAATCATGGAAATGCCACCCTGGGGAAGGCAGGGGGTGTTACTGCTTCTCAGTCAACTTCACTTGAATGTGCCTGAAAAGCCAGAGACATTTCCCAATGACTCTTCCTGTTCGATAACACAGCTCAGAGGCCCGTGAGGGGCTTTTGCCATGACAAAAAAATCGCCGCGCGAATGAAGTGGAAAGCCTGGAAATGCTGGGTTCTGGAAGGAGCACACAGCTGAGAAACTTGCACTCAGAGACTTGCACTTGTGCTGAACTTCTACCTTTATCTAACTCCTGTCTGCGGCAAAATTCAGGTTGGTAGGAAAGCAAATTCTTACCCTGGTTGTAAGATGTCCTGCAAATGCTTAGTCCAGAAACAGCACAGGATGGTCACTTGGCCTAACCTAATGCTGCATCTAAGGAATGCAAGCTATTATCACCTCAGGGTGGCTTGAATTTGGGGAGAAACAGAGGTTTGTTCTATCCTCAGGTGAGTGCCCAGTCACTTACCACCCCCCCACCCCCAGCACCCATAGGGATGAGACAATGGTAGCCCAGGAGTCCGGGTTGCCCCTGGGAAGGCTGCACCTTGCTAGTGGGTATTTATCAGACTGGAAATGGAAGACAGCTAGTTTCTCCTTTCAGCCTGTGGCCAGCAGAAATCTCCTTGCTGGGGTATGTGAATGATTTGCAAGGATCTATTAGAAGCAGGAACACCCAGGTATTTCTTTCTTTTTTTCCCCCTACTGTTGATAAGAAGTGTTGGTTGTCTGTAACTTTCTAATCCCATTGAATTAGAATTCCCATCCAGAGGCAGTTTGATAATGACTGTGGGAGAGACCAGTCTGCCCACAGCAAAGCCTTACCTTACCCGTGCTAAAGGAATTTTGCAAAAGTTTCCCACGATTGGCAGCCCCAGGTCAGCACCGTTGGGAGCCCTGGTTTAGATGGCCTGTTGGTGTGCTGAGCATTGTGTCATCTAACCTTGCTCTAATAGCTCTAACGGACCTGATGCATCAAATGCCAGCAGTGGGCTCCCAACAGCAGGACAATGTGGACAAGACTCTAGAGACAATAGGCCAGATGCTGCTGTCTTCTCTTACACTCTGTTCAAACAAAATCTCCACTGAAGCACTGAGCAAGGCCCAGAGATTGCAGGTGCTTAGCCATTCCCATCGTTTCTACAATACCAATGACAGTGGTACTGTTCAGTGCTGTTAGCAGCATTGGGTTGGTGGGCCCGTGACTGCAGCATAGACAAACCCTAACACAGAGCACAGGCTGATGGGAGGGTCTGAGGAGCAGCTATGAAAGAAGGCTTGGGCTAGTAGCAGTGCAAAGAAAAATTGTATTTGAATTTCTTTTTACGGCTTATGAGTTGGGACGAGGGGTGCTGAGCACTAGAGACCTTTCACAGCTGAGTTCGCCTGGTGTGCGGTAGAGAGCAGGTTGGTGCACTGCACAATTCTCCATGGTGTCCAACAGAGGCTGGAGCACACCGGGCAGCCGGCTTGCTCATGGAAGCAGGATAATTCAAGCTAATTTAGCTTTGAACCCAGTGGGGGCAGAGGCCAGCCACTGTGCTGCAGCTCTTTGAAGCCCGTGTGCTTCTGCTACTGCCTGCTAAACTGGACAGGGGGCCTAGCGCTTTGTCGGCTTATAACCATCTGCATCTCCTTCTACGGACGTCCTTATTGGTCCGTGAACACCTGTGCTCATGTCTGTAACATGCCCGTCACTGGTACCAGTCCTGTAGGTAACCCGTCAGTAAAGGGAACTTCATAACTTTATAACCCGTCAGTAAAGGGAACTTCAACATAGAGAGCAACCAAAATCTGTGTTAACAAGAGAGAGAAACGCAAAGGCTGCCCACAGAGCAGCCTGGGCCTGACTCCTGGCCTCCTGTGGCACCAAATCCTTCAGAGAGGGATTGGAACCAGGGATTCCATGGTAACTTCCCACCTTCCAAGCCAGAGTGTGTTTGGTATGAACTCAGTGCCATCCTCCTGCTGTGGCTTTGATGGACCGGCCACTAAAGAGGGTTTCTTTAGATGTGCACCCTCCCGTTTCTGTGCGTTACCTGATCTTAGCCCAACCCCCAGTGAGAATGTGCTTGCTTGGGGTCTCTCGAGGCTTCCTGGACATGGATGTTCCATATAAAAATACCATCTTTTTTAGACCTTAAAAATAATTCTGACTTGGATTCAAATTGGATCAAAGTTTCAGACCAATTCCTCAGCTTCTGTGTCCATCTTTAGGGAGAACTCTTACAGAATCAAATAGAAATAAAAGCAGTAGAATTCCTCTGAAATTACTCACCCAATCTGTGGGGGTTAATAGTGAGTGGGAGCCATGTTATGAGTCTACACAGTCTACAGACTGATTACCTTCAGCAAGGGTGGTATTCTCTATTAAATGCTGTAGGACTTCTCCATAATGCCCCACTCAGTAATCAATGTCCTCTAAGAGCCCGGAAGGGAAGTGGAGCTGAGTATCTTTGTCAGCTCTTGCAGTGTGCAGAGCACTGAGCAGCCCATAGATCCTGGCTGGGGGAACCCAGAGTATTTTTGCACTTAACTTGCCATTACTGTGTTTACAGGCTTCATACAGCAGTACTTCTGGGGGTTGTAAATTACCGCTCTATACATCCTAGATCAGTTTTGAAGCTTGAGATCTTGCAGGTGATTTAGTGGTGAGCACGGGGTCAGTATTCACAGTCCTCTCAGTTTCTGTGTCTCCTTTGAAATGAAATGGCTCTCACTCATATATCTTCCTGATGAACTCTCCAGCGAAAGCATTGCCTGGCGGGCGCAGTGCTGATCCGGGACTGTTGTGATTGCTAAGACACACGCTTCTGTCTTCGGGCCGGGGGTTTCTTTACACCGGTGTTCATCAGCTTCTAGCACCATAAGATGAAAGATGTGCGCAGGCTGTTCAGTAGATGTAAGAGATTAATTTAGGACCAGCAGCCAGTCTTAGACTTGCCTCAATTCACTGGGGGCACGACATAGAAGAGAGTGAAGGGACAGCGTCCGACTGTGGATGCTGAACTGCAAAACGTACCAAGCCTCTGGAGCAAAGCCCGGTTCTGACAGGAGCAGGCTCCCTGGCCGTTTAGTGCATGGCCACTCGCTAGAGAGGGTCCAGCTAATGTGCATTTCCCACATTGTGCCGTTTACGTTGCACTTGGTTTGCAAGTGGTGTGGCGGTGGTGGCCCCGGGGCTGCCGCAGGGTTTTGAGGGCCGCTCGTTGGCTGAGACGCGTGTTGATGATTTGCTCGCAGTGTTACAGCGGAAGGGTCTCAGCACCTCCGCCAAGGTGGTTGCTGCTGTAGAGAGAGCA
Source organism: Eretmochelys imbricata (assembly GCF_965152235.1). NCBI lineage: Eukaryota > Metazoa > Chordata > Testudines > Cheloniidae > Eretmochelys > Eretmochelys imbricata. The sequence goes on along the minus strand of NC_135592.1, from coordinate 2,209,923 downwards.
GGGAGAGACCTGCATCAGAGATCTGGCTGCCTGGCTGGCTGCTCAACCATTTTTATGGGAGTCTGGGCATTTACAAGGCGAAAATCCAGGTAAACTTGAATGGGCTTTTATCCATTTTTTATTATTAATGGCAGCAAAAAAAATGAGACTCTAGGTAAGTCCCGTTTTCAGAAACGTCTGAGGCACTTAGGAGTCCACGTGTCATTGAAAGGCAGGCTCCTAAGTGTGCAAATCACTTCTGAAAGTGGGCCTTAGTCTCCTAATCCCATCGCATCCGATGAAGTGAGCTGTAGCTCACGAAAGCTCATGCTCAAATAAATTGGTTAGTCTCTAAGGTGCCACAAGTCCTCCTTTTCTTTTTGCGAATACAGACCAACCCGGCTGCTACTCTGAAACCTAAATCCCATAGCTGCTTTTGAAGATGTTGCAGCATAGGGGGCCCTGTGGGAGAGACAGCAGAAGAAGTTTCATCCATTAAATGTCTTTCATGTTTCAAAATGAGTAATTTGCCTTAAAAACAAGACTGTTTTTTCGCCCAATTACTAAATCAGTATTAAATCAGCTGGGTACAGAGGACATTGCAGAGCAGACCGGCTTTCCTCTCAGGATTGCTGAGCTGTCATTAGAAAGAGCCCTGGATGGAAGGGTGCTTGGTCTCTCCCAGAATTTAGAGCCCTCAGTTTAAGATTTTCTCCTTTACTGTGTCTCTTTGCCCCTTGCAGGGTCAAGCAGTCTTTGTTCATTCGGAACAGGAACAAGAACTGCATCTGCATTGTGTGAGCAAGGTTTGGGGGTCCAGCTAGGCAGCGGGGTTTGAAAATGTGCCATATACATCTCTGCATAATGGTGCTGGTGCATGGGAAAAGCCTGACTCCTGATCACTGCATCCATCAAAGGCAGTGTATTCCTGGTAACACAGTGGGGTGTTGTCATAGTGTGTGGTGCTCCATTCACTTCTTTCAGTCCTCATTAAGTAAGACCTTCAGGGATCACTCACTCCCAGGTCATGGGATCAAAGTCTATCCAGACCTGTTTGGCTAATTTGTATGGTGGCTGTATGGGCCATTACCCAGTGAAATGCATTGATTTGTGATGCTAACTAGATTCTGAGCTGGGATCCCAGAGGTGATAAGCCAGTGCATTCGTTTCCCTTCTTCCTTAATATTTTAAGGGGGAGGGGCAAAGAGCAGCAGAACAACACCCTCCCTTTCTGCTGAGCAGGAAGACATTGCAGCGTTGCTGTAAAGTTAAGACACGCCCAGGGCTGGGGCTCAGATTGCACATGGATACGGTGCCAGGAATGAACGTCCCTTTGGTTGTAACATTCGGGGCTGGAGCTGATGGTGTTTTGACTGAAGCCACAGGCATTGCGAGGCATCGTCCTCTCTCTGTGGTCTCGTATCAAGTTTGCATCTCATTTTCAGTTCCAATTAACTAACCAACTAGCTGATTTCAGTAAAGCCCTTCCCTCTGCCATGAGGAAAGGCTATTCATTCTGCTCAGCAGGGCGGGTGATTAGGAGTAAATAGAACTCAAGCAGTCTGATGAGCCCAAGCCAGGGCCAGCACTCTTCCTACTTAAAGATGGGCTGGGGAGCCACTGGACACAGCCATAGGGGTGTGCTTAGCAGCCTTGAGGCCTGGTTTAGACTCCTTCAGCAGCAGCACCTGGCTAGATGTCCAATCTTCCAGCAGGCACCCGGCCTTGGAAACATTGCGTTGATCACTTGCAGCCATGGAGTGGGGCTCTCCTGCTGGGGAGATGGGGAAACTCCCATTGGCCTGTGTGCTGCTGGTTCTTACTGAGCAGCCGTAGGAGTGGGCTGGCAGAGGGGCAGGCTACCCTACGTGCTGTTTTTCCCTGAGCTTCCCACTGCACCTGCTCACTGCTGTTGGGACAATGTTGTGGACTCAATGCACTGGTGCAGTCTGAGAGCCAGCGGCTGGATTGGCTCTGTGTGCGCCAGTGTCCCCCAGCAGCTTACTGGAGCCAAAGCGCAAACCCTGGTGAGTGTGAGAACATGATGGCAGAACATAACGGGGTCCTGCAGTTCTAGCTGACAGTCCCAAACTGTCAGCACTCAGCCACCGCCCTGTTGGACGGGGCGTAAGAACCTGACTTACAGAGTGCCAGGCTGCCCCGCTGAGCTAACGGGGTCCCCTCCTCTGGCTGAGACATCTGGAGCTCATGCCAGTTCCTTGCACGACTTCACGCCATGCGCTCTGCGATGAGGAGGAACGTTGCCCTGTTATGCAGTGGACTGAGGGCAAGATGGCGGAGGGTCTGTGACCACGCCTATTAGGAAGGATCCCCCAAGCCTGTCTCCTGTCTGGTGTTGGTGCAACTCCTGGGGTTTCTCAGTCTGTTTCTAGCAGAGAGGCCTTTCTCATTGCTCCGCTGGTGTAAGGAGTTCACTGGAGCCTGCTTGGGGTAACTGCTAAGCTAGAGCCTGGGACTAGGCTCCGGCCACGCAGCTCCGGGTCAGGTGCGGTTGTTTGCCTCCCCACAGTGCACATAGAGCCTGGCACGTGCGAAGTCATCGCTGCCCACAGATGCTGCAATAAGAACAAGATTGAAGAGCGCTCCCAGACAGTGAAATGCTCCTGCTTCCCAGGGCAGGTGGCAGGGACGACTCGTGCGGCTCCCTCCTGCGTGGATGGTGAGTACACGGCGCGTGAAGCCTGTGCGCATGCCTAGCAGAGTGCCCAGGCCACCCTCTGGGGTCTTCAACCAGGGGCCAGGGGTCCAACCAGGACAGATTTTCCTCCTAGAGTCCAGGCACTTCCACTCCAGCGAAAGCAGCTTCTCTTGCTGTGCTGCAGCGTCCCCACTCCCAGTCCCACCCCAGGAAGGGGAAAAGCACCTTTTCAAATGCAACGCGCTGGCTGGTGTGTCTGGTGCTGGCTCCCTCGCGTAACTGGTCCAGGTACGGATGCTCGGGCAGCGTGGCGGTGGGCGCCAGCGGTAACCTGGGGCCAGGTGTCAGCTTACAGCTAGGAGTCGCTCCCTTTGCTCAAGTGGCAGGAGCGTGTGCGTTGGGTGCTTGGTGCAAAGCCCAGTGAAATCAATGGGAAAACGCCCTTTGACTTTAGTGGGCTGGGCCTCATCCCCTGGCTGCAGAAAGTCCCCGGTTCTATGCGGGCCAGTGACCCATGGTGGGCTCATTACCCAGCCATTGCACCACAGAAGGACCTAGAAATGGCCGGTGTGTTCTGTTGGGGGCTGGGAGGGCGCTGGTGTGCAGCCAGGAAGATGAGGACTGTCCCTGCCCTGGGTTCCTTTCTGTTTTGCTTTGGGCCTGATGCAGATAATAGCAGAGCTCTGTGCTTGCTGCCCCTCAGCAGAGCATCCTCTTCTGTATCATACAGCACTCGGGTGTCCCCATGGGGAGTCCTGCTTTGCCTTCATGCTGCAGAGCCAGCCCAGGCTGACTTAGAAGTAGGGCACCCAGCAAAGGAGATAGAACAATGGACTCTGAAGGCAATTGCACATGGGGATGGGTGTCAGCAGCTCTAGTCAGCCCCATTGTCCCCCGTTGTTACAGGTGCCCTGTCTCTGAGGCGTTTTTCCCCTCTAGTCAGTGTCTTGTGTTGCTGTGGGCTGTGTGACCCCATGCAACGTGGCCCTACGGGAGGGATTGAATGCCAGGAGATGTGTCTGAAGTGTCATGGAGCCAGATTTTCAAATGAGCTCAGCACGTTGTGTCCACACTGGGGGCTGGTCTCTTTTGAAAATCTGGCTGCAATTGTGGGTGCTGAGCACTCAGAAATGGGGCTAGGGAAGAAAACGGTCTCAGCACTATAGAGGTGACAAAGCTGAGTAGGGACGAGAAAGGTTCTAAATGCGTCCAGCCCAGGCAGTTAGACCGGAGTCCCTGCCACTCTTCACCTTTGTTCTTGGAAGTGATGGGTCCCAGAAAGATAATAGAGTCCCCGAATGAGGGTGCTCGGGAAATCCCTTTCCTTGGGGCTGAGCTGAGCCAACCCTGCTCCGTTACAGCACAACAAAGGAACTGCGTGTGCTTTTAACCCTGCAGCTGAAAAGCTGTGATGGGCTCTTCCATGCATGCATCTTAACGTGTGGCTGGGGCCCCAGCACCGTACATGGTACTGGCTTTGACTGTGCAGATCTGGGGCAGCGGAAGGAACTAGGCTCTGTAACGACGCCCTCCAGGATCTCACTTGTTGCCCGGACTTAGTGCTATGGACTGTGAGACATGTGACTAGAGTCATGCCACATAATCATCTACGAAAAGCACTAAGACAAACCCAGCCCATCTATATTTTATTGAATGGTGTCACATGGTGTCCCACTGGATCCATCAGAAGTGGCAGGAGCCTTTCCCAGTGCATTATTGGTTTGCTGGGCAACAGATGTGGGGTAAATGTGTCTGTGAACAACGCCAAGAGGCACAAGCTTCATGTCTCTGGGCAGGTTCTCTTTGTCCCGAGTGGCTTTTCTGTGCTGCCTTTTCCCTGCAGAGTGGTCCCCAGTAATTACTCACGAAGCAGGCATCAGATGCACAGGAGGAACAAAGCTGAGTAGTGAATGTCACTTTACTGAGGCTAGTATACCCTGAAGTAGGCTAGTGACTGAAATGGTTTCCCTGCTGTAGTTATGAAGGAGAGGCTCAGTGGATGAGTAGCTTTTACCCAGCCCTAGTGGGAGAAACTAAGGATTCTGCAGAAGCAGACAGAGCAAACAGGTCAAACCGGGTCCCTTGGGGTATATGGAGGTTGCAGCTGGGAGCGACCTCCCAGCTGGGATAAACAGACCCGTGCTAGCTCGGCTGGTGCCAGTGAGCTAGACATTGCAGCACTGGCAGAGGTGTGGGCTAGCCAGCTGAGCTCGGACATGGGGTTGTGTGAGTCTGAGCTGTGGTAGCTAACACAAGCCTCTACTGGTGCACAGTGTCCACACCATTAGTTTTAGCAGGCTAGTTCGAGCTGAGTCAGTGCGAGTTTGTCTGCCTGGCTAGACAGCGCACTCCCAGCTGCAGTGTGGACATACCGGGGAACTCAGCCAACAGCAGGCCTGTGCAGTGCAGAGCGCAGCCTGGGGGGGAAGAGGAAGTGAAAGGTGTGCAGAGCTGGGCAGCCATCTCCCTCTGGCGACATCAGCAGAAATTCCTGCTCTCTGCAGATTTGTGAAATACGTGGTGCTTCTGACCGAATGTGGGGCCTCCCCACTGACACATGCCAGGACTTGGCTGGCAGAGAAATGATACTGGTTTCGCAGGAAAGGAAGCTCTTTGTGATGAAATTACTTCCCCCTGCAGTGATTGCTTGCTGGGAAAGATGAGCCAGAAGAGGAAATGTCCCTTCTAACCTCTGAGGATGGGGGTATTCGCCCCCGTTTTGCCAGCAGTGGGGATTTTTCCATACATCTGTAACACTGAATGTTTTTAAAAAAATATTCCCAATCCAAACATGCTAAACTGGCAGGTTCTCCCACCGTGATCAGTCTCTGCCAAGTGCCTGTTAAGCAGAAGTGTCAGATACGGCTTTCGTGCCCCTGGGTATGCCAGTCTTCTGCCACATGAGCAGGAGAATGTAGTTATCCCTGATTTATTTTATTAGAACTTCTACAAATACTGAGCAGGGCACCCCTCCATACGTACACTCTAGGTACTCCTGAGGTTGCCTAAAAATACAATTAAAATAACCCCGAACCTCCCCGAAGTGCAGCAGTCTAGACAGAACTAGTTGGCACTGGTCTAGTGCCGTCTGTCCCAGGTGCTCTCGCTTCCATTCACGATGCCTCCAGCTAGGAGGAGGTGAGTGTCATCGTCTCCCTGTGTCAGAACGGGGAGCTGAGGGGCAGAGGAATTCTTTGCCCGAGGTCTCAGTGGTACGTCTGGAAATAGAACCTAGCCCTGCCTCCCCATCCCTGCTTTGGAGGTGTTTGCCCAGCCTGCTAAGAGCACCAGGGACCTATCCGTCCTGTGTCACACTGACTGCGAGGGCCCTGCCAGCACTACAGGGAGGGACGTGTTTGAAAGCTGTTTCCAGACACTGTTCCATGTTCACGACTGTTTTTAAAACCATGCACCAGGCAGGCTCCTCACGAGGGGGCCTGCTGGGACTGGGTCTGGCAGCAGCTTTCAGCCAGACAGGGCCAATTAGGAACAGTCCCTGTATTGAGACACTGAACTCGCTGGGCAAAGCAGAGCTCTGAGCAAAGCCGTTTCAGAACTAGCCTAGGGAAGTGGGACCGAGATTCTCCAAAGTGACGAGTGATTTAGGAGCCCATTTGGGGAGCCCAAACTGAGACTCCATAAAGGGGCCTGATTTCACAGATCAGGCACTCTAGGCACCCGACACCACTAACCACCATGGATCACCTTGGCCAGGGCTCTGGCTCCGTTTGCACTCAGCACCTGGAGATGGACGCCAGTCCCTGCTCGGCTCATCTGCAAGACGGTCTCAGGTGCCTAAACTCTCACAGCCTTCTGAGTGTGACTCATCCAATCCACCACCAGCCCCTCCCATCGCACCCTGCTGCCAGCAGCTGGCATCACAGAAGATAATGCAACTTTGCGCAGTTCCCCGGGGCCTGCCTCTAGGCCTCCCAAGTGCTTTTCTCTCCAAGCTCTCACTTCGGCACAGCTTACCCAGGGGCAAGAATAGAAGGACAGAATGTGAGTGGGGGACCCCCCCAACACACACACCTGGTGCTGGGAACCCCCCACTGCACCAGAAGAAAGACAAGCAGATTAAAAAGGAAGTGAGTCATCTTCTGCTTGTCATTAAAATGTGGCCCGTGGGCAGTGACCAGGAACAGCCAGGCTGCCGGGGACAGAATGCACATAAGAGGGGTGAGCTGTGGGGATGAAAGACGCTGCGGGGTCTTGGCGGAAGAGCAGCGAGGCAGGACACCCTCCCTGGTGCCGTTAGATTTGCAAGGAGGACCAAGTTTGCTCTTTGTTTGCCACCACTAACAAGCCTTTCGTCTTCAAAAGCAAACTGGAAAAGATCTAGCAGTGGCTCAGCACGGTTAAATGCCTCTCCGTATGCCTCCCGCTAGCCCGGTGTTTCCTGTCGAGTCCCTGATTCCTAATGACCTCCCGGTTAATGGGATTCAGGCACCGTTTCATTGGGCGCCTCCTCTCTGGCCTCTAAGGATTCAAATTATGAATATTCCTCAACTTAGACCACGTTGTTGCTGAACTTTAGGTTGCTATGGTGACAGGCTTTTGCATGTCTTCTGTCCTTCGGTGATGCCGGCTTGCCGTGGGCTGGGACAGTTGACGATGGCTGCTCTGTGCCTAATAATTCCCGTGCAAGTAAAATGCACCTGCAGGCCCTGTCTCTGTTCAGTTGCTTGTCCCTGCTCTCATGGTGCCTTGGGAAGGGCTCTGTGGCATAGCCCTGAACTCTGCTACCTCAGGAGAGAATTGGCCACGCGACACTCACCCCAATGTGGTTGCGGCTGCCAGAACACCCCAGCACACAGTGACCACGGAGCCTCACGCCCTGGCACTTTACCTGGGAGCGCATGGGACTAGAGCTGGGGCGGGGGGGGAACGTGCCATTTTGTGAAACATTTTGAGATTCCAAAATCGGGCTTCATTCCAATGGGAGTGAAAACCCCCAAATTCCCCACAAGGGTAAATTCCAAACTTTGTGTCCATTTCTCTTCGTTCTAAATGTTTCATCTCAATTTAGAGTCTCAGAATGTTTTGCGTTGCATTATAATATATTCATCACAGGGTGACTGGCCTCTGTAAGGCAAGACAGGGCCAGCCACAGCTGTGCCATCATTAATTCGCTGCGTCCCAGCTGAGGGTGTGAGCCAAACTTAATGGACAGGTGGGCCTTAAAAAAGGACTGAGAAAGATCAGTTTGGCTTGGAACCATAAGGAGAACCATCCTGGGGGCGAGTGCTCTATCCCAGATCCAGAAAGGAGCTGGGAACAGGGCCCAGGGTGAGGGTTGAAGGGCAGAAGAATCTTTTTGTTTGTTGGGACTTTTTAGTTTGGACATTTGCTGCCCTAGAAGGGGTTACATTTGTTTGTGACTTGGCAGGGGACTAAGCCACATCTCCAGCACAGACCAGCGTGTGGCGAGCCAAAGAGACCCACCCCGGGGGAGGAAACTGAGGCAGAAAGTGCTGGTGGTGCCACGCTTGGCCACTAGGGTGTGCTATGGGGAAGCCATGCCCCACGATCGTATTTTATATTTATATACATAGTGTTTGTATAATTATATATTATATCACACAAAATAATAGATCATAGTACGTAATTATGCGAACATTGTAATATATAATACATTTTAAAAAATCAAAACAAAAAGTCATTTCAAAATAAAAAGTGGAAATGTATTGTTCAGAAAATGTCAAAATGGGACATTCCAACATTGTTGGAACTTTTTTCCATTTCTAAACAAAAGTCTGGTGAAACTGACCCAATTTCATAAAGTGGTTTAATTTAGATGGAATATAAATAAATAGGGATGCCAGAAAATGGTACAGAAAATATAAAAAATATTTTTTTTTAAATTTTCACAGAAATTTTTGGTTTTTCATCAAAGCAAAATGAAAACCTGTGTTTCAGTTTGACTTGAATTGAAAGAAGCAGTACCAGCTTTCCTTTCTTTGGTTTCATTTTTCTCCCTTCTCTCCCCTTTTTCGCCACTGGAGAAGGTGGGGACAGGGAGTGGGAGGAGGAAGAAAACAAATCCTCCAATTTTTGATTCAGTGTTGATAAACAATTTAAAAACTTTTCATCGGGTGCAAAAAGCCATTATCCGCTCCATAAACTAGCTCCTTGCTGATGAAATGCCGGCCGTGTCTCATAGCAAATACTAACTCCCCACCCTGTCTCCATCTCTCCCCTCATCCAGCCCATCTGTATGCACACTGCCCGTATCTGCTCTGTTTCTCACTGGCCCTCTCTCCTTTCAGCCTCCATAGTCCTCCAGAAGTGGTGGTGTCAGATGGAGCCGTGTCTAGAAAGGGAGGAGTGTAAGGTGCTGCCAGACTTGTCTGGATGGAGCTGCAGTACTGGCAACAAAGTCAAGACGACCAAGGTATGTGTGCAGTGCTGTTTGGAGCCATACGTTTGCCACAGAAAATGGAGTGAGCCATCTGGAGCACAGGGCATTGGCAGAGCTGAGCAGGGGCTCAGGATGGGAGGAGCTGGCAGGATTTACAGAGCAGAACTGAAGGGCTTTGGCTGAGCTGGTGTGAGGAGCTTCCACCCTTCCCTCACGTCAGTGCGTTTAGTCCCTTCTTTTCACAGCCCAGGAATGTCCCTCCATAGCGCTCTGGTGCAGGAAGAGAAGTGAGGCGCCTTGCCCAGAGTTTTTACATCTCTCTGTCTTTCGTACTGATTATGGTAGTGCCCGAGCACCAACCAAGAATGCGGCCCTGTTGTGCCCCACGCCAACCCAGCATAGCTGACAGTGCCTGGCGAGAGAGCTTACCATCTAAATAGATCTGCCGGACACAGGGGATGGCCAGGGCTGTGACACACAAGCAGAGTGAACAATGTGATGGTGGCAGACATCATTTTAGTGCCCTGGGTTTTGTTCTGAGTTTAACCCCTTTGGTGGGTTTTGTTAGGTGATTACCTGATGCCACCAAGTAGAAGCGGTGGAGGGATTTTCCTGGGGAAGATATCAGAGTGTCTCCTAGGCTAGTCCTTGGCTGACAAAGGACTGGTTTGCAGTCTGTCCTGGCATTGCAGTGAGGTGCTAGACTCCCCAAGCTGTTCTCTGGAGCAGCAGATTCCTCATCGCCTGCCTTCTGCCAGAGCAGTGTGATTCAGGCAAGGGCTTTCTTGGATGTCAGTGCTCCCCTGGCTGGAGCAATCATCTGTGACAGAGAGCTACATGATTATTATTTTCATGGCTTGCTGAATGCCCCGGAGAACAAGGTATAATTAAAATTTTATCAAACTCATTAGTAATTACATGTATGTCATGGTTAATCAGTTGCATAATTTTGTAATCATTGTTCATACAGTTGAGTATAATTATTCTTTATGCTTTAGCTTTGCTCACCCTGCACCCCCCCCCCCCCCCCCGCTGTAAAATTATCCTTCAAAAAAGTGATGCAGGGATTTATTTATTATTATTATTTTCCTCCACAAATTGCGTGTTCGTGCTAAACTGTTTTTATGAATGTCAGAGCTGCCTCCCCTGGCACAGGCATCAAATACTGATGAGCACTTGCGGCTGTATTTCCAGACCATTCTCATTTCCCCCCCGTTTATATTGCTTATTTAATTCCCCTCCCCTCTCCCCTCAATCGCGATCTTAATTGGACGTCAGCGTGATGACTCCAAGTTCTTGAAAGGGACAGTTCAGTTGTGAAGGGTGCTGGAGCTGCTGCAGTCCAGGTGTCTCCCCCAGGAGCACTGTTGATGCTCTGCCAGGGGACAAAGCCATTTACGGTACTCCTCCGAAGATGCACTTTGCTTTCATCTGCCCTTCCCTCTGGACTAGCTGCAACCTGAAGATGGAGTCTGACATTTTCCAAAGCACCCAGTGTTTTTTGGTGCTCAACTTGAGACTGCTTAAAGAGGCCTGGTCTTCAGAAAGTTCTGGGCACGCCCCCGCCACTCCACATGACTGGCAAATTACAATGCGTTGAGACTGGAAGCAGCACCCAAAGCAGAGTGTGCATAAACAATCCGCAGGGGGAAATATGCATCAAACATCCTGTTAAATAATTGCAACTATTGAATACGTTTGCATCTATTCAAGTCTGTTCAGTCACCGTTCACGAGCAGGAAAATCAGCTGGATGTGTTGGATTGCTTGCTCACAGCAGTTTGACCATTTCCATTAGCAAACAATCTCCAGAGCAAGTATTCTTCAGGGAACTCATTTGGGAAATAATTTCAAACTACAGATAAATGAGAGGCGAGTGTGATGTTGTCACAGTTCATCCCCGAGTGCGAAGAGGGAGAACTCATTCCTCTGAAGAACTTTGTCACAAATTATTTTTCAGCAGGGAGGGGATTTGCCTGTTAAAACTCTACAATTGACCCCTGCAAAATACAATATCATTAACACTGAGTGGTCAAAGCTCATGAAAAAATCATGGCATTGATTTAAAAATCATCAGAATGAAAAAATAGTAAATGCTGGGTTATTTTTATTTGCCATCTGGTTTCGGAATATTTATACGGACACATTTTCAAGCTTTTCTCTGCCACCAGGAAAGCTAGAAACTTATTTTTCTTTTTTAAATAAATGAAAGCTAAGATTTTCTCATAATCACATGACTCCAGGACCTGGGGCATTAAGGAAAACATTAAATATCACCAGACTCATGAAAAAAATTGCTGGAGTTGGCAACACTGAAAGTATGCTGCCACCCTGTAATGGGGTACCCAAGCTGCTCCACTCTGGATTCGGCCCCTTGGCACCTCTCCTCCGAGAATCAGGGACACTTCGGTCTGGTGCAACACCTGTGTTCTTTATTCGTGATCAGTTTCCCACCACCAGTTTTCAACTATATACAGGCTTTAGAACTGCTTGGCCTACCACAGGCTAGGAGGCTCCTACTCCCTCTGAGCCTGACCTCCCGTTCTTAGTCTCCACCTTTCCTTTCCTTTTCCTCCTCCTCCTTAAACACATTTTTAGAAACATTTTGATTTAGACAAAAAGGGCTGTTTTAATCAAAAACTGTTTTGATGAAAAATGTCTGAACAGTTCTACTGGTAAACTCATTCCCTCTTCCTTCCTCTCTCTGCGTCGTTTACACCAGCTCCCCTGCTCCTTTGTCTTCTCTCCAGTCCTCTTTGAATGCTTAGGTTTAACTGGTGCTGTATTCGCAGCTGGTTAGTTGAATAATAAGCACGTTTCGTCCCCTTAACTGTGGGTCTGTGCTGAGCACAAATTATCCTGTTCTGTTGAGGGTTTTTTTAATGCTTCCAGTTTGATCTTCCTGCCATTGTGCATGGATTTGCTGAATTGTTCCTGCTGAACGTGCCTGGTACTTGGCATGCACAAGTGGCCAGGAATGGAATTTAAATAGCAATATTTCAAATGCAGCTACACCTCTCATGGGTGCCTGGAGAGAAAGCTCTAGCCCTGCTATGAAATCAGTAAGAAAGGACATTGTGATGGTAAATAGGGTATAAACATCTGAAGGCTGTAAAATTATCCACGGTCGCTAGTACAACCCAACGTTTAAAAGGCTGGGAGACCATTTAAAAAAATTTTTTTTTGTCTCTCTGAATATACAGACATGCTGACATGCGCTCCCTCACACCCACGTCCCTGCAGCCTGTCTAAGGGGCTTGTGCAGGCTGCATCTTCTTTTCCAGATTGCATGGTGCAAGAGTTGCATTTAGATTTTTATTCCATTGCCACCAACAGGAATTGAATAGGCCGTGTGCCGTTCCTATGGAGTGGGGTTGTTACCCCTTGGTTACAGTTGGGGAACTGAGGCACACAGCGGAGAAGTGACTCACCTGAGGCCATGCAGTGAGTTAGAGCTGGAAATAGAGCTCAGGAATCTTGAGCCCCAGTCCCTGCTATGACCACTAGACAGCACTCCCGCTACAGAGTGACCTTTAGGAGTTGCCATTTCAGTTCAGTGCAGTGGGCCTGATTCTGCTCCTAAACTGTCTTTACACCAGTGTAAGTGCCATCTTTAGTGAAGGTACCCCCAGTGCACGCCAATGTAAATCAGGAGCGACCCATTCCCCTGCACCTTGTGTTGTCAATGAAATCTTTGCAAAGTGAGTGCAGAGGGGGACTGAAACCCTGCTAGTGTGAACTCGGGGAGATTCAGATACGACACCTGGGTCGAATGGTTCCCTGAGCTACACCCACATGGTCCTACCAGCTCCAGGAGGGCTACAGGGCTGAAGGCAGGAGCCCTTCACACCTCCCACTGTGACCACACCTTGCACCCTGCGAACAAAAACAGCCTGGGCCTGTCCCAACACTGTGTAGTCACTGGCACCAGTGTGTGGTGCTTCCAAATCAGAATGATGGTGTTTGACACCCTTCTGCCCTGGGGTCAGTGGCTACAATGGAGAATCAGGTCCTGTGGAAAATATGGGGAAACCGCCCTTGGAAAATCCCCTGCTGCTGTTTTTACCACAGGCAATGACCCCAGCCCTTCGCAGTTTAGGTTTTAAGTTTTGCCTCCTTCTCCCAACACCATGGCCCTGAGACTTTATTATTATTATCGATAGTGAGGTGAATCAAGGACTGGGACCACCTTATGCTAGGTTCTGTACAAACCCAGAACAATAAGCTGCAAAGAACTTACATCTGTGTATCAGAGACCTCAGGCAGATACAGACAGGCAGGGAAACACGAGGAAACAAAATCTTGCCTTCTTCCAAGTCCCTTCTCAGTGTTCTACACTAGGGAATGCAGGAAGCAATTAAAAGTAGGTCTGGAAAACTATACGAGTTCGTCTCAGTTTTAGGAGAAAACCCAAATCCAGTCCTGCCTCGCCAGTAGATAGGTTGCCAGGCTTTGGAGTGACGTGTTCTTCTCCTTTGTTCACAGGTCACCCGGTAGTTGCTGCGGAACTCTTTCCTGAGGGTTTCTCTGACAGGCGTCTGCGTTGCGGCAGCCAGCATTGCGAAATGGTACAATATCATGTTCATTCAGCTGCGGGAAGGTCCTGTCGCGTTCTGCGGAGCCGTGAACAGGACTTCCCGGCGATGGCAGCGACGCAGCAGTGTTGGGATAGGGTGGCTGTCCCTCTGAGCACTTTATTGTTCTGACTACACTGCATCTGACAGCGGATTCGTGCTCACTCCTTCTTGGAGCAGCACCGAGAGTTACAGAGAAGGGGACGGATGCACCCCTCTGGCCTGGAATACTGGGAAACCTCCCTTCTGGAAGTGAAAAGCCGTGCCAGCTCCTGGTTTAATGCCACCTCTGAGGTATTGAAGCAGCGATTGCTATTGAGGTGATAGTAATGGGTTCTGAATGCAGTTGCAAGACTCCCTTTCACTCCATGTTTTCCCTCTGCATCAGGGATGCACATGCCAAGAAATTCTTGAGTCACGTAGAATCTGTTGACAAATACAAAGAGAAAAAATGGCTTCCTTCCTTTCCTGCCGCATATTCAGATAGGATAAAATAATTGCCAGGAGAATCATATTTTCCCCCAAGGTCTTGAATAGGTGTCATTGTCAGGGTTTTAGAAATCAATGTCTAAGTCTTCCCCATCTTTGTTTCATTGTTTTTTTAATGAAGACTGGTTTCCAGGAAGAGTTCCTGCAGACTCGGGCCAGATTCCGATCTATCTTCCATCGGCATAAAACTGGAGTAACTCCACTGAAGTCAATGGAGATGCTCTGTCTTTGTCACAGGGTGACTGAGATCAGAATCTGGCCTACTGTATAACAGAAATGACAGTGCAGACTGAAACATCTGACGCTTTGCTGGAGACACCTGACATGAGACAGTAGACTCGCTGAGCAAAGCGAGGCTGGTTTTTCCTTGCTCATTAATTGCACTGATAGGCTGTTAGTTCCAAATCTGAGCTCTGTGATCCAAGTCACTGGAGCCAAATTACTGCTCATGTTTGCAATAGCATTTCAGAGGAATGCAGGGGGGCAAATTTCTCTCTCTTTGGTCTGTTGTGCCTGGTGCGGTTTCCATTGTTATCCAGAGAGAGATTGAAATGGCTTAGCTCCATTAATTCAAAAGAGAGAAAAACCCCTGCAATGAGCTCAAATCCCTTCCCAGGGCAAACTATTGTTCCAAATTTGCTACAATATATTGGTGGGGGTGAGAGCCCTATGTAACCCCTTTATCCCAGCTGCAAATATCACAAGGGAAAACTCTTTGGTCTGGGGGACTAATCTCCCTCCCCACTCAGAAGTCAGTGTGGAAATTGCCATTGAAGTCAGTGGAGTAAGACTGGGCTTTGGGCTCCCAAAGGAGAATTGCAGAGGTACTTAAACCCCCCTTTTGCTCCTTTGGGAGTTCCAGCTCTGATAGTCACAGAACTGTACACATTGGTTTGCTGGGGAAGGGAATAGTTAGAACCAACTTAATCCATACTGAATGCACAGGACAGTAGTAGTGAAAGTAACAGATGCCTCCTCAATGGAAACCTTGCTACTCTTCCCTAAAAAGTCTTTCAGATCCAACCCTTGCTGTGTTACACCCCTAGATGATGGTACCATTATGTTTCTCTTGACTCAGGAAGGCCCATGGATTTAACCCTTGCAAGTAAAAATACTTGTATGATCATTGGTTGCCTACAGTGCAAAGTGTAACCCAAAGGGGACATATGACTGACGCGAAAGCCTGGTGCGGAGATTACATGGATTCCAGGAATAACAGGAGGGAGTGGTGTGGGAAGTTCCAGGCAAAGAGAAAACAGCAGCATATTTCAAATGCAGCCTGGCTCTGTTCTGTTTTGCAGCAGCCTGGTGTCTATGCTACAACTGTACAACCTGCTGGAGTTGTTATTGGAACGTTTTTGTAGCGGGGTATGTAATCCCTGCCTCAGATGCGATGTAAATACCAGACTGTGAAATATTAAATTCATTTTAATCTCTGCAAAAGATCGTTTCATTTTTGAAAAGAAAAGGTGGAGGCGGAAGAGTATTTTTCAAATCAATCTACTAAAGGGCAGAAGGTTTGTGAGGCCTTTATTCTGGGGCAGACCCTACTGCTGTTGAAGTGCGTGCGTGAAGGACTGGCCAATTTGTAATGGATGTGGCTTCCTGTCATTAGGATAATAAGCAGATAAGTCACTGAAGCTTGCCCAGGGCTAGTTCATGGAGCAGGTGGTGAAGCTCGCAGGAATTTTCATTGCTGGCATATTCAAATGACAGGCAGCAGTTTCCCCTGAAAAATCAATGAGTAAATTCCATGGAGCTTGGTAAAGTATCCAGAGAGGAAAAGTGCCTGCTCCCTGCTGTGTGTGAAATGCAGGACCAGAGGTTGTCACGAGACACACTGATCTCTCGCTCTGGTCCTGTCTGCTTTAGATACTTGCACCTAACTCCTGCTATCAGGAAGGGGTGTTGCACCAAGACTGGATGCCAGAACAGACCTTTCTATGAACAGGGAAAACTTTCTATTTGCTGAAGGAAGGACTGGCTGGATGCTCCCTACCTAGATAATACTTTTGCGGTAGAATTTGTTCCAAGCAGCAGCAGCAGCAGCAGGGGAGAAGGAAACGGTCACAGAAAGAAGGTTTAGCTGCAGAGACACTGGGATCTTTACGCCTCCCTGGGAGCATGAAAACTTTTGTTTGCGAGACTCAGAGTAGATAGCTACGTAAATGGGAAGCTGAGAGGCAAAAGCATTCAGTGTGGATTTAAACATTGTGATATTAAAGCATCAAAAGTGCTTGATTGCATCTGCAATGGGTAAAGATAAATGTGGCATATTCAGGAAGGGGTTACGTGCCAAGGCTGAGGATGCTCTGGGGAGCAGAAATATTATGTGATATGGCAGCAGCAATTATATCAGTAGTAAACTATGGTTCAGAATGAAAACGAGTAGATAGCGAGAACGGAAACAGCACCTAACCTGCAGTAACTCTCAGGAGCCTTTTTACACAGTTACAAGTGTTTTCCATATTTTGCATGAGATTCTGGTGATCCTTCTGTTCAGCTAGTTAACGACCACTTCTGGGCGGTTTTGGAAGGTGCCATCTGATTCTGCATACGAGAAAGTGATTGTTGAATGATCTCTGAAAAGCCCCAAGAAACCAGGGGTTGCATGTGATTCTCTTCTGCACTTTCATTAGGCACAGTGCTGGCCATTGATAAGTCAGTGTCCTCCAAGAGTCACACTTCTGAGATGCTAGAGGATAATAATAGAAAATAACCGTGAGAAGGATGATGGTTCCAGTGGGACAAATCCTTCCTTTGCCTGCTTACCCCATTGCACTTATTTTGACTTGTCCTAGGATTGCACGGTGTAAGTGAGGGAAGGAATTGGCCTGCATTCAGAATGCTGGAAAATTGGGACCACTTACGAGAATGAGATTCCAGTGTCTTGCTGAAACACTTCGCAAATACTTTATTGCCTGAGGGAGATGCAGTGAAAAAGTTGGGCTTGTATATAATTTCATTAATATTTAAGGATGCTTCTTAAGTGAGTTAATGGCCTATTGAACAGTATGAGGTTTTGCAAATGGCTGGTATGTGAAGATGCACATAGAGGGTTCTATTGGTCTGATTTCTATTCACAGGCATGCATACGTTTTTGCATAGGTCTGATATGTGAATGGAGGCAGTGAATTAGTCACAATATTGCAAACAGAGAGTCCTTGCTTATATTCCCAGCTCTACCGTCGACTTACTGTGTGATCTTGGCTAGGGCCCTTCATCTGCCTCAGTTTCCCAATCTATAAATAATGAGCCTGATTCTCATTTACACTGAAGTCCCTCTGCCAGGGTGAAAGGACCTTGAAGTAGATGTAAGCTACAGTTACACTCATGTTAAGCCCCTTAACACTGCCAGAGTGATGCAAAGGGGTCTTATCGTCAATGAGAATTGGGGCTCTCAGTACATAACCACATAACTTTGGTAAAGCTCCTATGGATGTCAAGCACCATATAAATGCTACATATAATTGTTCCCTAGGTGGGGTTTGGCCATTAAGTGTTTGGTGGGCGAATGAAGGGTAGTCTGGTTGGTTTGCTGTGCGGAGTGGCATGTGAGGGATATAAAATGAAAGGCGAGTTGCCTTTTTCACCGAACAATACCTGATCTTTTTGATATTTCTTATCAATTTTAGTCAGCGGTCATTTTACCTGTGTAATTCTATTCTGTTTGCAGCACTGTGGTGCCTTTGTTCATCTCCATTCAGGGTTTGGAGCTGACCCTCTCATGCAGGTCTCATCAGATTGGGTCATTGCCTCTCCCTTCTTTAGGGCTGGAAATAATGATGGCACTTCATGGCTGTGGTTTGATAGGCATTAGATTGTACTGCTTTCCTTATTGTCTAATTATGTGTTGTGGATGCTGAGAGATGGGTGGTGAGTGACAGCCTTGGTCATTTAGCCTCAGTGTTGAGCTGAGGTCTAAGCATTTCCCTCCAACCATGACCTCTCTTATGTTCTGAAAGAATATCACAAAATTAATGCAAACAACACATCCCAGCCCTGCCAACTGAGAGCTCTAAATAGGGAGGAAAAAGGAGGACACATTTCTAAGCTCCGCTGGAGCAGGAGAGAATGTTGGAAGAAGCGAGTGGTGAAAACAATAGATACTTGGTTCAAAATTAAAAAAAGATTGAAAAGATTGCCCCCCTAGACAGGGGCCCATTTGGCATGAATGGGACTTGCTGTCACACAACTGCTGAGAGAGAAAGCAGCCAGGGCTGGGGGAGATGCCCCGCTGTCAGTGATATACCACTCCGGTCAGGTGATTAATGCAATTGCTGTGGTCACATGGCCAGTAAAGGTTCCTGCCTATAAGGCAGAGGTCAAGATTGTTCAGTTACATTGATCCAAAACTAACAGCGCCTGCCATGTTTGATGCCTGAGCTGGAAACTGGATTTCTGCCAAGCCTCGCGAACATTTTGGAGTGAAGTATGCAGAAACTCCGGTGCAGACCTAGGGTCCTGTGGCTGTTATCAATTGCACTGGCCAAAGGGAAGCATTAAACGCTTCCTGCAAGCTGACATCCAGCTGTGAGTCTGACAGTGTAATCACAAGCTGTTGGTCAGATTTGTATTTCTTGCTGAATAGGAAAAGCAAGGAAGCACCGAATGTGCTTCATCACTTTCAAGCAGATGTGGCTGACAGCTGGACTGTGACCTCCCTGGGCACCTATCTCGTCCAGATGTGTCCATGACCAACTAGCCCCCTCTTTCCCACTGCCTGCTGCTAACTCCAGTCTCTGACAATGCATCCTTAGTAGTTATTCATTCTGCTCTTAGATGAAGTGTCCCCATTCTGCTAAGTCATGGGAGGGGCTCAGTCACAGTGATAATGAGGGACGCATAAGTACCTGGCTGGACCGATGGACAGATACCATGCTATGTAGCTCCTCTGTTATTTGGACCTTCTCAGCCTGCCCAAAGCCTGAAGTTTCCTCTTTCGTGAGTAGCCCCTAGATACTACTAAGATGATAGACAAATAGATAGGCAGACAGCTAATAATACTGTCCCTCAGCTCTATGCAGTGCTGTGTAGTTAACTACAAGCGCCTCTTTGAGATGGGACTTTGAAACCTGTCTGTGCTGTACGGACACCAGTTGCTTTTTGTAGGTTTTGCCTCAGTGTCTTTGATCCAGTTTCCCGTCCTATTCCCCCGTCATGGCCCTGCCTCCTTCCTAGAGGTGGCTGCATTTCTGTGCCATGCCCTGCATGCAGTTCGGGGTCCTTTGGGGTGAACGCTGGGACAGAACGATCATCTGTTTTGGTAGAGCTTCTCTTTAACAGAAGGAATTGTTTACAATGTTCATTTTAAAAAAAAGATAATTTACCCCTTTCTATCATTCTGTAACCAGATTATTAATTCTATGACAGGTTATGAGATACGTTTAACAAGAAAGCTGCTCCATAAAATAGAGCTGTTTATTGTCATGCTGATAAGCTTTCTGCCATTTATTTGCCTAAGACGCCTCTGATGTATTCGCGTTTCACTCTGATGAATGCAGTCAAAAGAGCCATTGCTAATTCTCTAGCTCCACACATCCTGTGCACTCACACCCCCCCCCCCCGCCTCCCCACCCCCCGGCTCTCTGGCATCCCTGAGTTATGCTTGCATTGCCCGTGGATGGCAGAAACTTCTTTGTATACAGAGACATGGCTGTTTGGTGAAAGAGAAACCCTGAAGCCATTATTAGTGGTTGCAATGCATAAAAATGAATTGTAGTGTCATCAGAGAACGAGGATTTATAACCATTTTCCCATGGTATTCAAATACGTGGCTGGCTTTTTAGTCCTTTGAGCTTCCCGCATGGGACTTAGGGTTTCTTTTAGCTCTTTAAGTGAGTGGTTGAGAGGGAAGAATATGTTGTGAATGAACCTAGGGAGTTGATTTCTGTCCATCGGCTTTAGGAGCTACAGAGGATGGCAGGATTTATACAATTCCCTTGTTCGCGTTTAATACACGTATTCAGCAGACGCTTCTCTCCATCCTGCACTAAACTCTCCTCCGGTGGCACTGTACTTGCAAACAGGGACAGGCTGAACGTCAGGGGGGCTCCCCAGCAATGGGCTCCATTAGCCTTTGAAATAGTCTCTCAAGGGAAGTGGTGGGAGACGCATTGCCTGAGGCGTTTTCAATTAGGCTGGACAAAGCCCTGGAGAACAATACAGCACAATTCTGCCTTGTCATCAGGGGTTCTACAAGATGGGACTGTAAAAATGGCATTGTGGGGGTCCTCGTTTATTGTCTGTCTATGATTCCAGATCAAATATAGTCAATGTAACAAGTAAAAAGGTATTTTTCTTTAGCTGCCAGCCCTGCAAATGGAAAATGAAGCTGGATTCTTGCCTTCTCATGCATTATGACTAGTAATAAAGGCTGTGCAACCAGTTGTCTTCAGTGGGTGTGTCATGGACTTGAATTTAGTCCGCAGTTCTGTGCTGCACAAGCAGGAACAGACTCCAGTCCCCTGCAGCTGTACTGGCTCTGCGGGGCTAGCAGAAGTAAGTAGCTGTAAAAAAATCTAGCAGACTCCAAACCTACACTGGGAGCAGGTGTCATGAGAAAGAGCCAGTTTTGCTTAATAGAACCTCACTGTACTAGTTCTAGCATTTGTAATTCAGCGGCCCAAAAACACAAACAAAACTCCAGTAAGAATTGCTCATAGAGCCCTTTATAGCTGAGGGAGTTTCCCCTCTGGAGCACCAAGACTCACGCCAGCCTCAGCATATGGCACAAACTCACCATCAGGCCATAAGTAAAAACAGCCGAGGCCCTTGAGACAGCTGAGATCGCATGCACGGACATGGAACTTGGGAAGAGACTAATAAAGGTCCCCAGTGATCTTCCTGTGGTGAAACCAGACAAGGGAGAGGCACAGCCCATGGCCAGTGAAAACGTCCTGCTACTATGCCATAACTAAAATCAAACAGTCCCAGGCCAGTTCCGAACAAAGCTAATCCCCCTAGTTGTACATGTGGGGAAAGCAGTAACTATCCTGCAGCTCTCTCTGCTGTATGCACAAGGACAAGGAGTTTTTACACCAGCGTACTTGCAGTCATTAGGCAGAAGCTACTGTAATTGGCCCTTTTCCTTTTGCTTCCCAAGTGGTCTTCCCTTTGCACCCCACATCACCAACCCCCCTTCCCTACTCCCTCCCCCCCATCGCCCGACAACTACAAAGCGAGCCGGGTCTTTGTGAATCTCTGATGGAAGCAAACAAGGGTGGCTGGCTGATGAGCTCCAAGCAGAGAAAGAATCATAGAATCATAGAATCATAGAATATCAGGGTTGGAAGGGACCCCTGAAGGTCATCTAGTCCAACCCCCTGCTCGAAGCAGGACCAATTCCCATTTAAATCATCCCAGCCAGGGCTTTGTCAAGCCTGACCTTAAAAACTTCCAAGGAAGGAGATTCCACCACCTCCCTAGGCAACGCATTCCAGTGTTTCACCACCCTCTTAGTGAAAAAGTTTTTCCTAATATCCAATCTAAACCTCCCCCACTGCAACTTGAGGCCATTACTCCTCGTTCTGTCATCTGCTACCATTGAGAACAGTCTAGAGCCATCCTCTTTGGATCCCCCTTTCAGGTAGTTGAAAGCAGCTATCAAATCCCCCCTCATTCTTCTCTTCTGCAGGCTAAACAATCCCAGCTCCCTCAGCCTCTCCTCATAAGTCATGTGTTCTAGACCCCTAATCATTTTTGTTGCCCTTCGCTGGACTCTCTCCAATTTATCCACATCCTTCTTGTAGTGTGGGGCCCAAAACTGGACACAGTACTCCAGATGAGGCCTCACCAATGTCGAATAGAGGGGGACGATCACGTCCCTCGATCTGCTCGCTATGCCCCTACTTATACATCCCAAAATGCCATTGGCCTTCTTGGCAACAAGGGCACACTGCTGACTCATATCCAGCTTCTCGTCCACTGTCACCCCTAGGTCCTTTTCCGCAGAACTGCTGCCTAGCCATTCGGTCCCTAGTCTGTAGCGGTGCATTGGATTCTTCCGTCCTAAGTGCAGGACCCTGCACTTATCCTTATTGAACCTCATCAGATTTCTTTTGGCCCAATCCTCCAATTTGTCTAGGTCCTTCTGTATCCTATCCCTCCCGTCCAGCGTATCTACCACTCCTCCCAGTTTAGTATCGAGGGCCAAAGAATCAGGACAGTTGGAGAGGGGGAGAGCAGGCAGTAATCACTGCAATACCCAGGATATAGCGCCCGGTCCGAAGCACGCTGAAGTCAGCAGACAGACTCCTCTTGACCTAAATAGGCTGTGGATCAGCCCTTCCTTCTTTCATGTCTCTAATGGAGCCAGGATCTCCCAGCAAGCCAGCCAGTGCGCTGACATCAGCATGAACACAGCCTTCACCAGGAGGTGGCTATTTTAGTTCACTATCCCACATTACCAAGTGACAGATTCCAGAGGCTTTGGATCTGCCCAGGTTTCCCCTTCCAAAAGAAACGTTCACTCTCCCTGCCACACCCACACCTCTCCATGGCCCTGGCTCCTTCACCTCTCCCAGTCCAGCTGCACCTTTCACGCATTCCTATCTTGACCCGAGGCGTGACCCGGCTCCCAGGGTGTCAATGACAAAATGCCCCCCTGGGTTCAGAGGGAGCCCCGTTAAGCCCCACATGGCTACTGCGTTGTTCCCTTCTGTGAGGAGCCCCTTGTGGAGTAGGGTTTTCACTGACTCACTTGTGACACTGAATAATTTAGACCCCACAAAGAGTGTTTGTGCTCTGAACAGGAAGCAGAACATGGGAATTCACATACCAAAGCTTGTTTTGTGACATTTCTAACCCAGTTCTGCAGAGTGCAGAAGTTTTGATAGTTCAGATAGACTTTAGATGAAAACAATGCTTCGGAACATAGGGAAATGAGAATTGCCCTTCCCTGTCAAACCACTGTCCCACCTGCTCCAGAATCCCCTCTCTGGAGAAGCCAGTCCTAGATGTCTCAAAGAAAAGCGTAAAACTCCCAAGTGGACAATTAGGTAAGAACATAGCGATGGAGAAGTTGCTTCCTGACCCCTAGCAGTTAGTGGTTTGTGTGCATCCTGAAGCATGAGAATGTCCGTCCATGATACATTCTAAACTAGCTAATGCAACTGCGGAAGCTCTCAATAAAATCTTGTGGCAGTCAGTTACACAGGCTAATGTTTCATTTAAAAGGCATATTCTTTCATGTAAGCAAACCAGAACTGCACAGTGTTGGGTTCACCCAATGTTACATACAGCAGGCTGAACCTAATCTTGATTTCACTGAAGTAACACCAAGGATGAAGTTGTCCCAGTCTCTCTGTTTTCCAGCTTTGGGATGTTAAGATTCGACAGAGACAATGTCCTATTCCGGTTTGGTTGATAGGTCGCTGCATATTAGGGGCTCTCTATAACGCTTTTTTGGGTGATTTTCAAGACCCACCCACCGCTTTTAACACTTTGTAATACTGAAACAAAAAAAAACAAACAAAATTAAGGACCCTGCCAATACATTGTATAATTTATGGACATAGGCTGCTCACATTATAACAGTGTTTGTTCTACTTAAAGGTCCTTCTTCCAAGCTCATCACTGTAGTATCCAACAGCATTGTCTTGCCTTCAGTCAGCCTTGTTATGAATCATGTTTATTACAGCAGTGCCTCAGGCCATCCAAGAATGGGGCCCCACTGCGCTAGGTGCCCTACGAACTCAGAGTTGTAGCTGGTCTGTGCCCCAAACAGTTTCATAGGCCAGACAGCCCCAGGGTGGGGGAAAGCTATCTGTTATTGGACCAACTTGGGCTTGGCAATTAGGTTGCAAAGGAAGGGCAGCAGAGTGCTCTGTTCTGGCAGGAGCATTGTAGAACAGCACATTGGGACAGGAGCCGGTCAACGTGACACATTCACACATGCTGAGCACAGCAGGAGCTGCCGATTTTGGGGGCCCACCGTGAGACACATTGCTGAGACGCCGGCCTCTAGCTGAGGGCAGTGAGCACAGTGAGTGCACAGTGCCTCTGGAAAATCAAAGCCCAGGAGTCTCAGACTGAACTCCCCTGAACAGAGGCACCTGAGCCCATTAGCCACATCTCTCATTTCTGGCCTTAGTATGTATGAAAGGGGGGAAGGGCTTCTACTGCCACTGTACCAATAAAAACATTAATGAACAGTTCTAATCCCTAGTTCTCATCTAGCGCTCGTCAGGAGGTTGACTTTAAAGTACATTATGAAGGAGGTCACTATCTTTATCCCCATTTGACAAATAAGGAAACTGAGGCAAGGGGAAGTGAAGTGACTTGTCCAAGGTCAGCGAGCAGGTCAGTGGCAGAGCCAGGAATAGAACCCAGGTGTCCTGAGTCCCAGACCAGGGCACTCTCCACTAGGCCTCACAGCTGAAAACAAAATGTGCCCCTTGCGACCCCAGTGGTGCAGCCATAATTCCTGCATAGCTGAGCAGCCCATTGGTTTCCTTAGGATGACTCACTGTTAGAGCAAAGCCCGTGTTGGCGGGGTAGAGCCTATCCCTGGAACCACGGGGACCAGAGCCCGAGTTGGCCATTTGGATGGTGTGTGCAGTTGAAGCGGGACAGCTCTTACAAGGCTCAGGATAACAGTTCCTTTTACTCCTTGTTCCACCTACGTGTGCCTGTCTCTTTTGATGTGTCAGAACGACCCAGATGCCCCACTGCCCCAGAGGAAGGGCCCGAGGATGGTGGGAATTACGTAGAACAGCTTACGAGGATTTAACGTTTAAATAAATTCCCCTTTAATCTTGTCTGAGGAAGCAGGAGCCGTCACTTTGCTCCAGTCCCCTG
Source organism: Eretmochelys imbricata (assembly GCF_965152235.1). Taxonomy (NCBI): domain Eukaryota; kingdom Metazoa; phylum Chordata; order Testudines; family Cheloniidae; genus Eretmochelys; species Eretmochelys imbricata. The sequence goes on along the minus strand of NC_135592.1, from coordinate 2,185,062 downwards.
GGTATTTTACTGTTTGAAGCCCCAGGTATTGCTGAGTCCCTGATTCATTCTGGCATGGAACGGCCAAGACCTCCATGGCTCCTGAATGGCATTGCTGCCACCCTGCAGATGTATCCCAAAGCTGGGCTGCCTCACCTCTTAAAGACGGGCCTCAACAGTCACCGCTCTGGGCAACGTGGAACCAGATGGGGGAGCAGTGGAGACGGGACGCAAGCCCGTCCGTCGTGCACCCAGGCACGGAAATGAGCATGCGCCGGGGCCTGGCTGGCTGAAACAAACAGCTGTGGGCGCGATCTAGTCTGGCTTGCCTATTGATAGCTTGTTTACAAGTATACATAATTTATCTGGATGCTTTTCAGACAGACTTTCATGGGGGAAGAGAGTGGTGCTGGACGGGGAGGGCAGGCAGGGAGTGGATTGAGCATAGAAATGCTTCTTGTGGGCCTCCTGGCTCACTGCCACTGAAATAAACAGGGGAAATCCTGGCCCCACTGAAGTCAGTGGCAACATTTCTAACAGAACCAGGATTGCACCCACTCTGTGTGTGATGTGAAAAGGTTCAAGGTTCAGCAGCGCCCCAAGAGCAGTGAAAGGGGGCCACAGGGAAGTTCCCAGATCTGAACAATCACAGCCCCTGTTCTGGGGAGTTTGTGGCATCTTAAATCAGGGAGGCATCAGGATCCGTGTCTCTCCCTGTGTGCAGCCATCCGCGGGACCGGGAACACGTGCCCAGCCCAGCAGGCGTGGACCAGCCCCTGCACTATCTGTACGATGATCAGCAGGGGCAGGGAAGCAGCTGTGACGGGCTGTGATCTCCATGGGCACAGCATCAGGCAGGAAAGGGTTAAAGGGCGTGGCGCGCACACAGCTGGTCCCAATAGCCTATCTGGGCCCTTTATAAAAGGAGGAGGATGGCAGGCTGTCTCCCTACATTGTGGGAGGGGAGAGGTCATGCTGGAGGGTGGCCTGGCCTGTCATGTCACAAGGGGCCCTGATGTCTCTCTGAAAGGGGTTGGGGTGTTTCTCTGGGCGGTTATTGTGCCGGGGGAAAGAAGGAGGGTTTTGGTGACTAGGCTGTTGATCGTTACACTCAAGGGGAGGCTCAGAGTGGGTTTGCTTTGCTGGGTGTTTGCTCACAGCTCTGAGGAAGGAGGGTTATGTGGGGGCTGTTTGATGGGCTGGGCACAAATGCAACAGGAGGGGGAGATGCATTTGCCCTTCACTGGCCCCCAATCTTCCCTGTAAAGGTGCTTTCCCTTCTCTCTGCTGTGTGAACGGTTCCAGGGTACAGAATTTCCCCAGCATCTCTCCAGAGCCCCTCTGTTCCCCTGGGGTTCCCGGGCATCTAAGGAGCTATTTTTGCCCTACCCTCTTTACACCTCTTCCTGTCCTCATTCTGCTGCCCATTCATACACACAGGCTGCCTGTCGTAGGACTCCGGAGGATCCTCAAGTCTAGGCCAAGTACGAGCTCAAACCTAAATGTCAGTTTAGTTCTTCCAATCTGGCAGGGAAGTAGGGGGGCATGTTCGGGGGAGGTCCAGGGTTCTGAAGGACTTGGCTCCTGGTTAGGCCCATAGCTGACATGGCCAGACATTCAAAAGAGCTCAGCAGCTCCCCTGAGAGAACCTGATGGGAGCAGTTGTGGACTGTTCTCTAGTGATGTTCTCTTGTGCCCCTGATCACATGAATCACAGTAGCTGGATGCAGCCTTCATGTTTGAACTTTGACTCCATGTTTTGTCAGATTCAATTTTTGATGTAACCCCACCCCCCCAGAATCTTTAATAACACTCGATTTTCCAAAGGGGGAACAGAATTTTCAAAATGTTGAGGGGTTTTGGGGGAGTTGCCTGTATCGTTTTTGCAGTGATAAACACAGCTGTGTTTAGTGGGAGCTACAGCTCTCCACTGTCCTGTCAGGAAGCTGGGGCTAGTTTCCCCATGCACAGGATGGGATCGGCCCAATAATGCAGTACAAAATCAATTTCCAACTCAGTTTGCTGTGGAGTTGGCAATTATGAAATGACACACACCAAAGAGTGTTATTTCAGCTCTTTCCTTCAGAGCTTGCCCCATGGACGGGAAAGCAGGCTGGGACAAGGAGGGGAGTAACAGCAGTACGTATGAATGGGGTGCATGCCTCTCTGTGTGTGTTCATTTGGGGTTACCTGCTCTGGAGTGAGATTGACAGGGAGTGTTTGAGGAACCAAGGAGGAAGGAGAAAACAAGGGCCTAGATAAGGAGCATCCCAATGAACAGCCTGCAGCCAGGTTTAGAGCAGTGAAGTGGGGATTCTTTGGCCGTAATCTTGCTGCTATAGTTACTGTGCCAAGGCAAAGAAGAGAGAGATCCAAGGGAACACTAAATCATTCGAGAACTCCCAGGCCTAGCCAAGGCTAGAGCTCGAGTGCGTGGCCAGCAGCTGTCTAGGCGCGCCAGTGGAAGCCAATAGGCTGGCCAGGGACCAAGCAGGCTGTGAGCAGGACAGTCTGCTACGCCCAGCTGAAGAGGGGGATTAGCTGGGTTGAGGGGAACTGACGAAAGCCTGCAAGGAAGAAGGTGTAAGACAGACCAAAGCGTAGAGCCTGGTGCCTGATTTTACCCTTTACTCACTGCAGTTTGGGGAATTAATAAATAAAGCTTTATTTGGAAGACATCGTTTTTGAGTCATTGTAATCAGCTGGCTCGGCATACTTCCCAGGAGTGAAAGAGCTGACAGGCGCCAAATACGATCATCTCAAATCTATCGGGGCGGCCCTGGGGACAAGTCCAACGTGTCTGAGGGAGATAATTGCATGCTCTGTGACAGCCAAGCTGTAGAGTGGGGAGCTGTCTCCGCTGCTCTGAAGGCATTGTTTCTGCTGCCACCACCCTTCGCACCACATTCTGTCTGAGAGACGCGGCCGTCACCTCTGCTTCCGTGTGTCAGGCACCGGGCTCCTGCTCTGGAAACCTGCTAAAGCCACAATCTGAGCACTGTGATAGTGACTGGTCTGACCACATCCTCCTGCAGAGGTATTGCTAAATCCTCTGAGCTAATGCCCCTTGATCTCCTGAGAGGGCTGCAAACCACTTCCCCGGAAACCAGGGAATGAACACAATCAGTGGGTGCCTGGTGGAAATTCCCACCCCGGGGGTGAGGGAGGGAACAATGGCAGGCACAATTGCTTATCTCAGACCTCCAGCTTCAGGCCCCAACCCTGTGATATTGCGCCTCCTTTGTAAATAACAGGAAACGTGTGCTAACTACATATGCTAACCCATCTGCTCCACCTTGCGTTTAGCCGTGATGCTGGCAGTACTTTTCTCAGACCGGAAGCAGAGCTCTGTGTGGCTTGAAAGCTTGTCTCTCTCACCAACAGAAGTTGGTCCAATAAAAACTGTGACCACCTAGCTCATCTGTAATATCTATTCCTTACACAGTGCTTTTCAGCTGTAGATCTTGAACAAGTTTATGAACTGGTCAGGATCATCACCCCCATTTTACAGATGGGAAAACTGAGGCCCAGAGTGGGGAAGTGACTTGCCTATGGTCACCCAGCAGGCCAGTGCCCTCGAGGGGACTGCGTGCTTTATCAAACACAACAAACTGCTCTTCCAATTCTTCGTTTCCCCCCCGTTCAAAAAAACCCCAAAGTCTCTGACAAACACTCGATTCAGCAGACTGGGCTGCCCAGGCAGCTGCTTCCAGCTTGGCTGTTTCATCTCGGGAAGCAGATGAGAGTGTGCAGGTCTCCTGCAGTGAGTGGGTTGAGATGATTCACGAGGTTTTTTGTTTAATGAATTTTTAATACAGTAAAACATAGCGTTGTTTGCAGATTAGGCACCGAACAAGCTCGGCGAGTCTTTTCGGGAATTATAGGTTCCTGCTGCATGGGGGTGCCTGCCACGTGCTCACTGAGCTGCTGTCTGTCACTATTTCTGCTTTTGTTCAGTTATCTCCAAATGCAAGCAAGCAGCTTCTTTCATGTGGGGAAGGATTGATTATTCATTGCTATAATTGTGCAAATGTCTTCAGCTTCTCTGATGTCCCAGAAGCAAAAAAAGTGCAGGGAAGCTCTGCCTCTGATTTCAGCAACTTTTCCAGAGGCCTCAGCTGCTGACGTGAATGGGGATTCTAGCTAGGACTCCCGATCGAATGCGTGTCCCCCTGCCTGGGCCTTTACCCTCAATGGGAGGATGCACAAGCACAAAACCTGTGCCCTGACTCCTTCACCCTTGCTCCCAGAGCCCTTTAAGCACTGCTGAGCCGATCAGGGGTATGCCTGGGTAGCATCATTCGCACCCAGGTGGATGAGCAGTGTGGGGGTAGCGATCAGAGGGACACAGGCGCCTCAGCAACCTTGCCGTGATGTTTCAGATGTGGCTCCCGGCAGGCAGCATGTCAGCCAACACATCAGGCCAGGTCAGCCGGTGGATGTGTCCATCCTACTCAAAGGAAATCCCCAACCACTGGCACCCTGTGCTGCATCCTGCTGGATGTGGTGCCTGCTTTCGGGGAAAGGGCAAACACGGCACACCCCTAGACTACGTGGTTCTGCTGCTCTGGAGAGGACAGACAGAGGAAGTGGCTCATGGCATCCCGCAGTGCTTTGTGTTTTGTCTGTTTCAGTGCTCGCTACTTTTAGACTTGATACAGAAGGCTTAAAAAATGAAACTCTGCAGCTCTTCATACTCTGTCCTTGATGGCTGCTTGGGGGGGGTGAAAGAAAACCCCTTTTCCATTTGCTGCCTATTCTGCCCTTTGACACTGCTAATGGAGTTGGGAGCTTTAATTGATTCTCCTCACTGGGCCAGGCACTGATGTTCTCATCTGCACGAGCATGGATAGTGCCCTCAGATCCGCTCCCACCACTTCCCTGGCATTATTATTCTCAGCTGCAGCTGCCAATGTCAAGGCAGCCTGGGTGCTGACGAACTCTGCGCAGAGCAGTTCGGCTAGAGACGAGCTAGAAATGGCTGGAGCTGGGAAATGGGGGATGCAGCAATGGGAAGTGGCATGGAAAAGACTTGTCAAGGCTGCCTTGCCTGCAGTCATATCCTATGCGAAACCCAGACGCTGCTCTGCCCTGAGGTCCTGGGTGGTCCCTTTCCCTTGAGCCCTACCCCCTGTGACCAGTAGATCACACATACAGGTGCATGTAGACGTGTGCATACTTGTGGACAATAACTGTGTGTGTTTGTAAGCTGTGAAAGGCTTTAGTTTTTCACGGACATAGGGAGGGGCCTATACAACTCATTCCTTCCATTTTCTGTTTGTCAGAACTTTCACCAGAATGAACCTGTTTCAACCAGCGTACAGAGCATATGCCCCTCCAGCCAGGATTGCTTGCAACCACTTTGCTGTACCATTACAATGATCAGCTAGTTAACAGACTGTATCTTAATACTGATTCCCTCACTATTAAAAAAAGAATTAAAATAAATGTGGGGGTTACTTTAAAAAAACCCCTCTTTATGCAGCAAGGAAAGCGTCATGCCTGCATGGTGAAGCTTTTCTTTGGGCTTTGTTCAGGACAGCAAAGGCTAATTCGATTTGGTATTTCAGAACACTGAGCTGTTGCTTTTTGTGTATTACTGTCTCCAGGATACATTTTCCTGCAAGACGATCATTTCACATCCCTGTTGACTTGTTTTTGGTGATTATAGATATGCTAGGAACAAGCTTTATAGATCTGATTGCATACCTCTCCCTTCCTCCTTTGTACAATACCTGTCAGTTTAGATTGTGACCTATTCAGGGCAGTGACTGTGTGTTTGTGCAGCTCCTAGCACGGTGGGACGCTGCTCCTGATTATGGCTTCTGGGTGCTACTTCAGTATACGTTTATTAATTACGATGATTAATAAACAACACTCACATTTTCATCCTTCTCTGGCTGCAAGTATCGCAGCTTGGCTAAACTAATAATTCCAGTGAGCCACTCTACAGCAGTGTTAAGCTCAACATGCAGAAGGATATAAAAACATGGTGTTGTCTACATAATAACCGCCCTTAATGCTTATTTTTCACTTTCTGCAATCTGATGTTTAGTAAAGAAATGGCCCCTTGGTATCTCTGCTGAGCGCCGACCTTGCCAGGTCTCTAATCTGTACACCCATCAAGGTAATACATATAAATATAGAAAATCACTGACTCTCTCCTTGGAGTGTAACCGATTTCAAATGAAACCGCTCCAATAGCTGCTTCTCTCTTACAAGTGGAACCCACCAGGGTTTCGTGCCCCCTCTCCTCTCCACTCTTTTCAGTGTTTTCAGGAGGCACACATTAAAACCTGAGCTCTTTTCCTTTGGCAAAACACAGAGAATAGGTTTATTTTTAACAGCAAAATTAAATGGAAAAAGAACAGCCAAGTGAATTCTGCATTGTTCAGTGTCCAATTCTCTAACGGCAAGGAATTATAGCCTGTATGTCCTGTGGGAACCAATCTTTTCCATCTCTGATTCCTGTGCTTGACTCTGTGATTTTTCACCACTTCTTAGGAAACTTTTGAAGTCATTCCTGGAAGGATTGGGTCCTGCTTTGAGCAGGGGATTGGACTAGATGACCTCCTGAGGTCCCTGCCAACCCTATGATTCTGTGATTTTCCCCTTGAGTTTGGCATCATCCATCCAATCCGTAATCGACTGCCAGCATACCCACTGCATTCTCCTCTCAAAGCCAAGCATGCCCCAAGGCTGCAAGCCTCACAGCTGATCTTGCAGGGAACAATCAGGTGATAACGTGTTCATATAAGAACTTCAGGGTGGCATCCAGTTCAGCAAAGCCGCACGCGGTTTCTGCCTCATCAGTCACCTTTATGGCTCATCTAATGAACAGACTTGCTGCAGAGCAGTGATGGTCCTGGCATGTTTCAAAGTGCACACAAGTCCAGTCCCCAGCTGGGCAGAATCCACTGGTAGGACGGAGGTTACCCCAGTGTCTGCCCAACATGTGCAGTTTGCTCCTTGACCCTTGGCCAAACTACTGCAGCAATAATAAAAATGTGTTTTTTCTCTTCTCCTTTCCTGTAAGCCACACACAGAGCCCCATTCCCCAGGCTCTCCTGATGGGCAGAACTTCCCCGCTCACTAGCAGTTACAGCAGCATTTTAAAGACTTGAGCTCACAGCCGCTAGGTTACAATGTGACCAAAGCACTGCTAAGCCTTGGTCTTAACACATTTGGGCATTAACTGATGTGGGAACTTGCACAGCCAAGATTTATGTGTCACTGGAGGAGCTTTTAGTCACAGGGAACTGTCACAGTTAAGATGCTTTCAATATCATCTCCTAGGGTGTTGTAATTATACCCCATTCAATTAGTCCTCGGAAAAAGCCTTTTGTATGGAGGGTTATTAGAGAATGAATTAAAAGACAAGGATTCCATTTGACTTCACAATAATACAGGCATAATGTATAAAATATCCAAAAATTACAGCTGACTAAATTTAGAGCTCTGCCAGGAGGTGAAATGAAAGGTAAAATGAAAACTCTTTGAGCAGACGCAACATCCAGAACAAGAGGGGTATTATCCAAGAAATAAGATGGAAACATAATTAACCATCCAGCATTATGCTGAAAGATGTAAAATTTGAAATGGGAGACAAAATTAGGTGAAATTGTTCAGTCGGCTCCAGTTTATTTCTGCTTTGTAAATCACAGCTACCTGTCAGGAATAATAGAGAGCCCTTCCGAGACTGGGAGCGCACCTCGCGAGGATGCTGCCACCTCATGTCACTGCCCATTCAGAGCAGACATCGGAAGACTGGTGCAAAATTCACCCTTTCTCCTGGCGGTGATCTTAAAGTTGTTGTCCAAAGGCCCCAAACTGCTTTGCACTTGCCCATAATGTGAACTGTGCATCCGAGTGAGGGCAAGCTTTGGGAGAGAAGCAAATGGTGAAAGCACAGGGGTGAATCAGGGCTGGGGTTAGGGTTTGCCTCTTTCAGTGGGGCTGAGATCATGTTACACGAGCTTTCCACCATCTTGGCTCTGAATTGGACCCAGAGACAAGGGCCCCAAGCTGCAGGGGCAGAATCAGATCCAAGGATTTGACAGTGTCCCCAGTGGAATTCACACTCTGGTCTGGGCCCCTCAGGAGACTGGCTTCCCTACTGCTGTGCTGTCTTTGTGCTCCTCGTCCTGCTCTCCTTTCCCTCCCATGAGGCCTCTAGTGTCCTCCCGCTCCACCACCTTCCACTAAACCCATTTGGTGACCTCAGCTCTTGTAAGGCAGCCTCTGACTGGTCTTCCTGGCACTGGGGGCCAGCCCTGGACAGGCCCGTGTCTTCCAGATGTTTTTTCTGGGCATTGCACATAATACATTCCTGAAGGAGGAGGCAATACGCATAGCTGCTGGCATTTAAGCTTCCTGTTTAAGACACAGGAGGTAGGACTTCTGGGTTCGATTCGTAGCTCTTGTCATCGACTGAGAAAAGCTGCTCCCGCCCTCCCCCCGTGCCTCCATTCCCCTCTCTGACATGGAGACAGTACTGGCCCCCCGAGGATGGGGGTTAATTCATTAGTGCATGCAGTGTGCTTTGAGATCCTTGGGTGGAAGGCACTGGGGAAGGATGAATAATGAGATCTGTATCTTCAGCGCGAGTGAGGCAGATGAAAACAACGCACGTGATTTTGTGCTGGATGCCATCCACATGGCTCCCCACAGTTGCTGGCCTTTTCTTGGCGTTTGGCCTCTTGTTCAGTGAAGGGTTCCAGTAGACGGTTCTTTATGTTGTCAATCAACGAAATCCAAATGGGCTTCGATGATTGCAGCACCCTGTGAAATACCCGCCGTTGAACACAGGGCACCGGGGCTACAGCTACTGGGCTGTGTGTAAAATGCTCCAGCGTGGGGACACTAAATATCCTTGGCTGCTAGGGAACGCTGCCGATAGTTTGTATTACATATTGCCTTCCCTCCCCACTCCTCCCCACATCTCCCTAGGGTGCTTCAGCACTTCCTGGATCCCTCCTGACAGCTGGGAGGAGAGCATAAATGCGAAGCTGTCCCTGGCCATACGGATCAATACCTAGCTAAGTGAAACGAGAGGGCTCAGCGACAGAAGATTACTGCTGGCCCGGTGCCTTCTACTACACTGCTCAGGCACCTAGGGGTGGACAAGGACTTATGCAGCAGGTGCCAGCTGGCAGATTCAATTAGCTGGTTATGTCTATAAAGGAAACAAAATCAGAGATAAACTAGACCAGCTCTTTGTTAGACATAACGGCTCACAGGAAGAAGCTAAGCCGAGGAACAGCAAATTTACACTGCATAGCGCAAAGGACATTGTATTCTTCTTTCTGTTACAGTAGCACTCAACAACAATTAGGGGCTGATTGTGCTAGGCGCCATACGTACACGTAGCAAAAGACAGCGCCTGCCCCGAGGAGCTGACAGTCTCCATAGGTACGACAGACAAAGGGTGAGAGGGCAGCAGAGAAGTCACTCATCAGGTCCGTGGCAGAGGTAGGAATAGAAGCCAGGTCGCCTGCATCCCAGCTCAGCTCCCTGCAGGGGACTGGAACCATTTTTATAGGGGGGGTGCTTATGATGGAAACCATGGATTTGGGTTGCTACTACTTCAAGCCAGGGGGTGCGGCAGCCCCCCAGTTCCAGCAGCACTGGCTCCCTGTGGATCATGCTGCCTCTCCTAGGTGGAGTGCTATTTGCTCAAGGACAATTTTCTTTTTCTGGTTAGTTTTTTCTTTGTCTGGAACCCCGCCCCTTTCCTCCTCCCCCCAGTCCCCAGAAATTAGAAGCCATCACCCGGAAAGCCACTCTGTCGCCTTGCCCATGGGCTGGTAGCACCTGCCTCTGTTCAGGCACGAACTGCCTGGAGAAAGGAAATGGTTCAGTTCGTTATCACGTTGAAGGTTGCTGTGCCACAAGGAAATGGGCCAAGTCCCAGGGAAGTGGCGGCATCTCCACTTCTCTCCCTCCAGGAATAGAGGCAATTCGGGGCACGGTGCTCAGTCCAGGAAAGTGAAATCGAAAGTGTGACTATGTGCAACAAGCTGCAGGTGCTGAAAGAGGCTGCAGGACACCTCCTGATAGTTGGGCTCTGTGTACACTGCGTGGCTTTTAGCGACACAGCTGGGCCGCTACAACCGAGCCGCTGAAAGGCGCGCAGAGTAGCTGCCATTTGTTGGCAGGAGAGAGCTCTGAGCCGGGGACAGAGCTGCCTTGGGGGCCAGTCCAATACTGTGGAATAATCTCCCTCAGGAACTAAGGCCCATCCATCCCCAACCTCCCCACCTTCTACTCCAAGTGCTGGATGTGCTGCTCTGACTGTCCTTCTCTGATAGCAATCCAGAGCACCATCAACATATAATAGAGGTTTTTTTAAATCCCAAACAAACGCTCTGCAGCACACACAATTCTCCCCGCGGGGAGAGGATGAACCGTGTGTAATACACCGGTCATGTCACTTGGTGCATGACCGGAAGGTGCTCCAATACTGCCGTGTGGAAGGGGAGAGATAACTCTGCATGGAACAGAAGTTTGTATTAACTTCCTTTTACAGATAGAGAAGCTAAGGCTCGGGGAGGTGAGAACAGCAATTTCCAAACTTGGAAAAGTGGGGCACCGAAATCTGTGTTTAGGGATGGAAATAAACTTGCCTTCTTTTCCAGCGCCCACAATTCCCTGTGGAGTCAGCGGGGATTTCAACTGCCTTTGTGTCTGAGTAACCAGATTCTGTACTTCTGCCTCTGAAGGCAGTGGCAGCTGAGGGTGCCAAGCACCTCGGAAAAATCAAGCCAATTTTATTGGTGCCTGAAGGTGGGTTTGGCTGCCTAACCAGTTACCCAAGTTTTAGCCTAAATGACTTGCCCATCATCCCACAGTAGTAGAAGTGGAATAGACCCCCGGAGCTGTGATCCACTAGACCACGCCCAGAGCTGGGAATGGAACCCAGTAGCTCTCACTCCCAGCTCCTGCTCCCAACTGCTGCACCCCACACCCTGCCCAGAGCTGAAACGAACCCTAGGAATATCCTCTCCCCCCGCCCTCCAGGCCTCTGCTCTAAAACTCCAAACTCATTAATTTTCTAGAAGGAATAGGGAAACTATTATATTAGGCTGCTACGGTTCATACATAGAACATCACCCTATTTGCTCAGGGGCTCATATTGTTTATTTAGGTTTTCTTTTATTTCTCCCCTACATCTGGATGCATTTTCTCCCTACACCCACAAACTAAAATTCACGTCATTTTTCAAAAGGACTCTGAATCCTGTCATAGCCTTATGCCGCTGGGGACTAATATTTCTCTGTCAGCACTGAGCTGGCTACACAAACAGAACTGGCTTTATCAGCAACCAGTCCCCGAATGTCAGCGGCACATAGCCTTCTCAAACTCACTCATTGCAAGAGGTCTAGGAGAGCTTCCATCTCCATCACTCCCCAAGTCACAGAAAAATGGAAATGCCTTTTCTGAGGGGCTGCATGTGTCCACCTCCTGGAAGACAGATCCCAATTCTGAGATGAACAAGGGCTTGGTCTCTCTCGTCATGGGCACTTCAGGCCAAAAAGAGTCCTACAAGTTAGGGAGGGGAGAATATTAAGTGTTTGGAATCAAGGTTTGGAGTAGCAGCCACCATACGGTCTGAACTTTTGGAGTCTTGTGGCAAAAATGTGACGAGAGCAGGGCTTGCCCATTTGGACCAGAAACTGGACATGCCACTGTAACACACTGGCAAAGCACATGTTGCAGACTCAAATGATGGCAATTTCACAAAGGGTTAACAGCCTACTACTACTGCCAGCTAATGGAGTTCCTTTGTTAGCACTCTGTGTTATAGCTTAGAAGCCCTCAAATTTAATGCCTCATGGGGTGGGGAGTGTTAAACCGTAAGTACACTGAAATCCAGCCATTATTTCAGGGACTAAAATATGCCTCCGTTTCAGATGGGCTCTAAGGATTGATGAAGATTTAGGGCCCGGAACCTTATTTCTCATACCTGCTTTAGCCAGCTCTTGTCTCCACCAGCCTCTGCTCTATAACAGGTGCCTCCCATCTACTCGGCAATGAAAGGGTTTATTTCTGGCCCCTGTCCATAGCTCCCGCCGCAGAGCCCTCATCCCCCACCAGTTCCCTTCTTCACTGGGCTGTGTGCAGTTTTGGATTCCAATGCATTGGATTCTCAACTGGAGAGAAGGGCCCTTTTCTGGGCTAATTTCAGTGGCTAAACACAACTGGGAAAGGCAGCACACCATTAGTTATGTTCTGGGCAGGTTCTATTTACTGATTGGATCAAGGATTAAAAATAGATTTTCATTTTTATAAAGTGATTTCTAACCTTGTTTTCCTGCCCAGAAAGGCTGCTTTGGATGGAGCTAGGAACAATGCCATTGGCTTGTGCAATGCAACAAGAGAAACTACAATTTAATTTGTACATTTCCCAGTGTGTTGTTAATCTCCTGACTTATTGTGGGCATTTGATTTCTGCAGCTTTACTTTGTAATAAGGGGATTAGCCAGAGCCATAGGTCTCTTGTCTGACTCTCATCTGCTGGGGATTACACCTAAATTTTGTGGTTAATTAATGGGTCAGAGAGGTAAAAATGAAAATCTGAGTAGCACTGTACCCCACATTTGGGAGAACACACATCTTTGAAGTCCAGGAATACTTGCTCATATGCTTGGTCAACGAAATGCCTATCTGAGTCCTTTAGTCTTCTGTTTGCTCAGAGCCCTTTAAATCCTTTTATCACCAGAGGTCAAAGGCACAGGGACCATGCAAGGTATGTCTACACAGCGAGGGAGCAAATGTGGCTCATGCTAGTGCTCTAAAAACAGCTGTATCAGCAGTGCTGGGAATTGTGACTCGAGCTAGAGCTTTTGCTCTGAACTCTAGGCCGGGGGCTGGGTTACGGAGCCCGAGTTCCAGCCCAAGCCACAACTTCTCAGCGCTGCCTAGGCAGAGAGGCTCAGTCCAAAATCGCCTTGTAGACATACACACCAAAGCCGTTGCATTGGTGAGAGGTAGCTGGGCCAAGAGGAGTGGGCTTCACTTTGCAACCGCCTCAACTGAATTTGATGCCTACTAGGATAGCCCGTCTCGATGTGTGGGCCCACACTTGTTAAAGATGCTCTTGCAATTGCAGAAAGCAATTGCAGCAGAGGGGGATGGGTGTCAGCTCGAAGGCCTTTGGGCCAGGTTCTGACCGTTTACACTGGTGTACAGCCAGGGTCACTCTGCAGACTTCAGTGGCATGACTCTGGAGTAACACTAGTCGAACTGAGCCCAGAATCTGGTTCTCTTTTGTGCAGCCATGACCCTGGCACACTTTGCTCAGGAGAACGGAGAGTGCCCTGCAGCCAGCCCTGCCGTCAGCAAAAGCAGCTCCCAGTGAACTCAGTGGGAGTAATGCCTGCCGGTGCCAAGATTGACTTTTGGCCTGTGTTCAGTGGCTCCCCATGGAGCCACCAGTGCCGAATGATATCCAGAGCAGGAAGGGCACCCTCTTCTACTCCACGCCTCATGCGGAGGCAGTCTCTATTGTCGATATGGAGTGTAGGCTTGACTCTGCTGCCCCTCTGGGTAGCTCTCCCTGCCCATAAAGAGGCTTGTGCTCTCAGGCAGAAAGTGAATTTTTCTAGTGTAATCCAGGTCAGTGACAAAACTCCTGTTTCTCCTTCATTTCCCTTCCTCTCAGCAGCACGCTGAGAAGGCCTGGCTGGCGGTTTTGCTAACGGGTGCCCTCCGGGCAGTAGTCACTCAATCATAATATCTCCTTGCCTAGGTGATTTCTCTCTCATCATCTTCCCCCCAGAGATAAAGAATAGCTCCGTCTGCCCTCCGTTCTCTCTCCCATGTACTCGGGCTGCTGGAGTACAAGGGCTGGAGTTTTGCAGGAGGTGCAGGGCTGGGTGGGGGGAACTGGTTACCAGTTCTCTGTGCCCCTCTTCCCTGCCTGCACAATGGGGCTGCTAGCACTGCCCTGCCTGCCAGGGTGTGTGAGGATAAATACATTAATGCTGAGGGGGGCCAGAGATGGACCTAAGGGAGCACAGCACCGCTAGCCTTCAAAAGGGGCTAAGTAGGAAATGTTGCTTTCTATCACCATGGTGCCAGGGTGCAGGTTAAGCTCTACAAAAGCTTTATAAATAGCTGACAGCTGTTTAAAAGGAGGCAGCAAACTTTGGCTCCCTAATTACAGCCTGTCTAGCTAACGCTCAGTTTTCTCCAAGAAATCAAGATCTGCTATTGACCGTCTTCCCATAAATACCGTTTTCCTTCTGTGCGCCTCATTTCCTTCGTCTGTCTAGCCATGGTAATAAAGGGGCTCAAGCTATCCGGCCCCTGGGGCACTGAGCAGCAGTACTCTGCATGCTAACAGAAGTGGTTGCATTGTTTAAGCCCTGAAGTGGGGCTTGGCACAGATGGGTGGGTGCCACCCAGCACCCTCTGTGGCAGGCTCCTTGTGGAGAGTGTGTCGGCTGATACAGTCTTCTCCTGGAAAACCCCTGTACCAATGGTTAGACTTGGATTGTTCACATCAGTAGAATCAGAGGCTAATATAATATTATTAGGTTGCCCTGCATATGAATGAAGTCAGACATCTTTATAAACGCCTGCTAACTGGAAACACAGACAAATTAGCACATGCTCCATTGCCTTTCAATACCATCCTGCCTTCCTGTCTCAGCTTCCGTACCTGAGGGAAAGCTCAGGCTGAGGTTTTAACTCTTGTTTGGTGGGACTAGGTTCTTCCTCCGCCCCCGCCACCTTCATGTGTGCCCAGTGGTGCTAGAAGTACGGGTGCTGGGGGTGCTGGTGCACCCCCAGGCTTGAAGTAGTAATAACAGACACCAAATACGTGGTTTCCATCAGCAGCAACCCCACTATAAAAATGGTTCCCGCATCCCGGAGTGTGCATGGCCTGGAAATGTTGCACTGTTCTGACTCTTCACTCCACACGGTGCCCCAGCCCTTATTCCCTTGGTGCCGCAATGTCACTGTGCTTCTCAGTCCCTTCCATGCCTCCCCATGGCAGAGCTGGTATCCCTGGGCTCTGCTCTCCCAACCAGTTGTCACAGTTCTAGGGGTAACTGCCCCGTCCTGGGTATTCCCTTAGGTCTCAAACCTCCAGACAGCACAGTACTCAGGATGAGACCCAGGTTCCTCACTCTCCAGACCAGAGTATTTAGGGCTCCAGGGCTCCCCTGGCAATTCACTGTGCTATTCCCAGCAGGTCTGACTTTAGTTCAGCACCTGCAGTTCTGCTTTCTCCCAGGGACAATGACAGAGTTAACCAGTGACCAGCCAACTTCCAGGAAGCATGGCATGTTTATGGAGGACAAAGCCACTGCGGAGAAAACAACAGACAATCTGCCCATGTGCTCAGCTTATCAGGAGTCAGTCATCATCTGCACAGGGGCTCCTGGGAGCTTGAGACACTAGTTTGTCTGTTCTCTATTCCAGAATGAGTCTCTCCTATGTCAGATCAGGCTGGCTCTTTAATACTGTTGGGGGCCTTTGTCTTCCAGGTCTCCTGAACCAGGTAGAACCAGTTCATCCTAATTCCCCACAGGGGCAAAGCTTCAAAGGACCGAGTATCTAAATGCCAGCATTGGGCATTTGCATTCATTACTCCTCTCCTGCGATTTCAGATTCCACTGTGAGCCAGGAACACAAAATACTTACCCTGCTGATGGGTACAATGGTCTGTGAACATCCCATGTGCCCATAGTCTCTGGCATGTCTCAATGTAATACCCTGTGAAGTGTCCATGTTCATACCTGTCACACCAGTGCCTCCAACACCTTTGTTTCCTAGGGGATACATTTCTGGTACTTGTAGGTTGCTACTATGGCAATGTATGGTGACCCTGGCAGTCAGTCCAGCTGGCCGCCGACTGCCAAGGAACAGGGAGGAAGCAGGGTGGGTAAGTATAGAAAGCCTTTTACCTCTAGCACGTCAGTGCAAATCCAGCCCAGTGTGGTAGTGACTTAGGGGTCACCCTTTGAGGGCTCTTCAGTAGTGTTGGAGAAATGAGCCTAGCAGCTCGCCACTCGAGTTCCCAGCGGACAGGTATCCACACTGCAGCATCACCCTCCCACCCCACCCCCCCGCACTCGTTTGTCTGTGCTGGCCTGTTTGCTGGGAGCACCAAGGAATGACCAGGCCAGGGACTGCGCTCCTGGGTCCCTCACCGCCTGTGGAGCGAGGTGGAAACAGATGCAAGGCGGGAGGAAGCTTGCATGGGTTCTTTCTCTGGGTGCATGGCGGACTTCAGTCCCCAATGATGCCACCTTTGCTCTGCTAAACCAGTGATGAGGTTTGTTCCTTCGGCTACACTGAACCCCCAAAGCTGGGATGTGTTCGACCCGCCTCCTTGCCATTGATCCCCTTTGACAAAGTTGCAGGCCCCCACTCTGCTGCAAAAGGAAAGGAAAGGACAGGTGGCTGTATAAGGCACTGGAGACGGGAGCCATTCTCATTTATAAACAATTGCACAATAATCCCACGACAAGCTCCAGATGAGACTGCTGCCGACTTTGTCTCCGTGCTGATGAGGGGACACATAAATAATAGCTCACATGAGGGGCACAGCTACACACACACTGTTTGGTTTAAGGTTTTTTCTTAAATGTTTATTCTAAACTTGAGCAAACAAAATATCAGACTTTTAGAATCAAGCCCATTTCTACCTGCTGTTTCCTCTGACATCTCTTCCCACTTTGCTAGGATCATCGCAACCCTTAAATTTGGATCTAGTCCATCCCTATTCTGCAATACATTAAATGCATATTTAAGTCCCCACTCTCCCTCCCTACAAGATCTGTCCACTTGATTCAGCTAGGGATGGGGGGGCACCTCCGAGCTTCTAGACTGGAGAGATTAAAGGGGATCCCGAATGGTCCAATCAAAACCAGACTAGACATAATATGGGACACATGTTCTAGAGCAGTGGCTCTCAACACCATGGCCTGTGGAGCAAAACAGCGTGAACCAAGTAGTAGGTGCTGGTGAGGTGGGTCCATGAGACAGCTTCTCCGGCTGGAAAGGCTGGAGAACACCTTGGCCTGGGGCGTTCAGTGGGTCCCCAGGACTCCAGTGGCTGAAATCACAGATGAGATTTGACTCTGCAGGTGATGGGGAGGATAGCACTCTCCTGTTACAAGGGCCAGGGCCCAGCCAGCCTCTCTGCACACCTCTATATCCCTTGTTAAGGCAAGGAAACCTTGAAGCCCTATGGGGAGGTGGATGGTAAAGGTTAGAAATACTGGGGAAGAGTTTTCATGACTGCACAGCCCAGTGGTGAGGGTTCTGCACTGGAATTTAGGAGATTGGGTTTAAACTACCAGCTCTGCCACTGACCTGCTGGGAAACCTTGGGAAAGTCCTTTCACCTGATGCTCTTTCCACCTGGGTTTTCCTTGTCCGTTTAGATTGTAAGCTCTGTGGAGCAGGGTTTGTCTCTCACCGTGTGTTCAGAGCCCAGCACAATGGAGCCAACAGATGCTGCTGTAATATAAATAACCACTTTGATATTAGAAAACCGGGGCAAAGGGAGGCAGGTGCAAAAGGCGACTAGCAGAAATAGAGACCCATGAAAGCTTTGGGAAACCCAGAGGAACAGCTGGCTATAAAACAGAGCATAGGACTGTGCCAAGCCATCAGGGCAGCCCTTAAAAATTAAACCACTGCCACTCTCAGAACTGTCCTAAGGATACTGGGGCAACAGGGGCAGAGCCCAGCATTGAATTGGCCCCACTGTGGTCAAGCTGAGCGTGTTCAATACTTGCTAAGCCCTGCGATCAGAACGCTGCGTTTCCCTGAGGACCATCTTGTGCAGCAGTTCCCAGATCAGCTGTTAATGAGGACGGAGGTCAAAGATTACAGGGGAACACGGAATCCTCCACTCACCACTTGGCAGGTGAGTAGAGAGGAAATAATTGAAGTTTTCAGATTTACTTATTTGTTCAGTAGCTTGTGCTAGGCCAACTCTCCATCTCACAGAAGAATGGCAACACTTCCAGAGCCTTCAATAGGACTAAGATTTAAGTCTCAATATGGGATTTTAAACAGGGGAAAAATTTTAGCCCATTTGTTTGTTTAAATACTTTTCAGTCCACCTGCAAAGTAGCCCTAGCTTCCAGGGCACTGAGGCTGAAACCCACCTTGGCTTGTGCTTCTCGTATCTCGTGATCTCAGAGGAAAAGGGAACATGATGTAGCAGTGAAAGAGCCAGTTTTGGTAATCTCTGGCTTCCTGCTGAGCCACTAGGATGGACACTTCACTGCAGAGAGAGAGAAAGATGTAAAATTGATTTACAGGTAACATGAGACATTGCATGGTGCTGGGATCCAGTAGCGATCCAATTAAATTCTTGTTGATGCATTTGTATTAGTGTGTAACCTCTAAGTCAATCAATTATTTAAATGCACTGGGAATCATGTCATAGAATCATAGAATATCAGGGTTGGAAGGGACCTCAGGAGGTCATCTAGTCCAACCCCCTGCTCAAAGCAGGACCAATCCCCAATTAAATCATCCCAGCCAGGGCTTTGTCAAGCCTGACCTTAAAAACTTCTAAGGAAGGAGATTCTACCACCTCCCTAGGTAACGCATTCCAGTGTTTCACCACCCTCCTAGTGAAAAAGTTTTTCCTAATATCCAACCTAAACCTCCCCCACTGCAACTTGAGACCATTACTCCTTGTCCTGTCCTCTTCTACCACTGAGAATAGTCTAGAACCATCCTCTCTGGAACCACCTCTCAGGTAGTTGAAAAGCAGCTATCAAATCCCCTCTCATTCTTCTCTTCTGCAGACTAAACAATCCCAGTTCCCTCAGCCTCTCCTCATAAGTCATGTGTTCCAGACCCCTAATCATTTTTGTTGCCCTTCGCTGGACTCTCCAATTTATCCACATCCTTCTTGTAGTGTGGGGCCCAAAACTGGACACAGTACTCCAGATGAGGCCTCACCAATGTCGCATAGAGGGGAACGATCATGTCCCTCAATCTGCTCGCTATGCCCCTACTTATACATCCCAAAATGCCATTGGCCTTCTTGGCAACAAGGGGACACTGCTGACTTATATCCAGCTTCTTGTCCACTGTCACCCCTCTTGTTACTAAATGTCCTCTTGTTACTAAAGGGGATGAACTCATGTTGCATTAATAACAATAATAAATATTGAGGATGCTCAGTTCTAAAAACGATTCCAGGAGTTCTGAACTCTTAGCAGGAGTTGGGAGTCTGAGAAGTTGACGATGGCTCAGTAGGACTGTTCCATCACAGTGGGACAAAATCCGCGTGTTTAAAAATCTCTGCAAAGACCAAAGATAGAATATGAAGGCATTGGCAATCCATTTATAATAATGACATTTCCATTATAGAGCTATGGCATATCTGGATCATGTATAAATTATTGCACAGATCTTCAGGGCCAAGTAACAAGCTGGAATAAGTGGGAGCGGTGGAATTGCACTGGCTAAATTCAGCAGAGACAAATGCAGGTGCATAAAAGCTGGTTGAGAAGTGGAAGGAAGTGACAGAGCAGAGTGATTGCACCTGTTCTGGTATTCGGTGGATAAATGTAACTGACACAGTGGGGAGGCAGACGGGGAAACGCTAGGAGGAGAGTCGGATGAAGCAGCCAGTCCTGATTTACCCCGTTCCTTTGCTGTTCCCAGAATTGGGTCACCTGCGTGGCTCCTGCTGAAATCAATGGGGTTAGGTTACCTAGGGATGTTTTTACACTACCTACCCCTAAGGCTGCACCTGGACTCACAGAACACATTGTTACACGCTCCCTGTCTGATACCATGAGTGGCACTTGTGGCTTCAAATAGCATCTGGGTCAGGGAGCCCAACACAGGTGGGCCTAAAACCCGGCTGTCCTTGCCCCTGCTTTTCTGTCACCCAGTTGCCAGTCAAGCTGTTTCATGCTGCCGCTTTGTTTAAAAGCACTAAATGAGAGGGTTTCCTTGCCGCTGGCCTGTTTAGAGCAGATTCCCAACTGGAGAATGAAGAGCAGCAACTTCTGCCCATTCATCCATTTCTGTCGTGTGGTCTGAAGTTCCTAACGTGCTCCATGAGCCTTCTCTGCATCCCCCACGCTCATTCGCTGCCCCCCAAACTAGCCTCTGCAGGCCGGGCTGCCATTCGGCGTGTGATGGGGAATGTAGGGGGGAGAATCTTTTCCGTTGTCTTCCGTGTTCCTATCAGACAGTGAGGGACACTGCCATGCTTCTCACCTCTCCCTCTTCACTCTGCAAGGGGAGCAGACAGACAGCTTCTTAGGTCCTTCCACACTTCTTGTAGCAGCTCATTTCCTTTGGGGACACACCGCTGCTTGTGACTTATTTTAAATCAGCGTCCGGATGGGACTTTGCTGTGTTTGTGAGAGGCTTAGTTTTAAGCAGCTTCCAGGGCAAAGCTGTGATTATTTGAGGCCGGGGCAGGGGGAGAGAGAGAGAGAGAGAGAGGGAGAGAGAAAAGAGGAAGCTTCTCTTTTGTTTTATGTACTGCTCCTCAAGACCTGGTGGAGGGTTTATTCATGGGAATCTGAGAAATGTTGATACATCAGTAGTGTTAATGCCTGGACCTTTTTTGGCATGGAACCATTAAAGATGCCCTGCACTCAAATATACTCTCTACATACTTCTGTAATACCAATAGACAATAAAAATAATGATATTAACAATAATGAATAATGCTCCGGTGGAAAATAACTATCAAATCCTTGGAATGCTGTATTGCTAACTGTGAAGAGTACAAGTTTCCCCACCTGGAGTGGATCCTGGGCGGGAAAATCCTGATTAGAAATTTTAACACACCGGTCATTTTACAAAACAAACAGATGTCAAATTCCCAGCCCAATCAATCCCTATCCCGATCTCAGAGTAAATCTGGTAACTGAAGTCCTCTGCTATCGCTATTAGAAACTAGTTGCAAGTATCAAAATATTCTGCACTAGCCAGCAAATTACAAGTAAATGAAAAATATTTGCTAAAATACAGATTAAAAATGTCACTGGCTGCCTTATGAGATGATTCCCTGGTGCAAGCATAGGGAAAATCTGTGGTGAACAGGGCATCCTGTTGGCTGGAAAGACACTGCATTAAAGCTCAGTCAGAGGAGATGCAGACAAAGGCCAACTTAAGGAGTAAAAAGGAAATGAAGTGCAACCAAGAGCATAAACCTGAACCAGGTTGTGTGAGGTTGAAGTAGTTAGCATTGTAGAGGTTAATGCAGCCCTAAACCTTTCAGTCTTTCCTTTGAAGCTGAAAGTCAAAGGAGTCATGTTTTGCTCTCTAGTGAGTATAAATATTGTTATAAGAAGCTGCATGCCGGCAGTAGCTCCTGAACCACAAAGCTGATTTATGTCTGAGAGCAGTGAGGGACTGAATCTCTCCCCTCAACCCCTCTTGCTCTGCCTTGGCATCTCCTCCAGAAGCTTCCAGAAAGTGGAATATTTTTCTTGACTTTTTGTTTGTTTGTTTTTGGTTCATATACAGCCAAAGGAGGAAGAATCTGAACCACAGGTTCCTGCCGTTCTTATTCAGAGTTATTATTCCTGTTGCGGTAGCACCAAGGGATCTCAGCTTATCTCTGTACAGACAGTCCCTGCCCCAGAGATCTTACAATCTAGGATTAAGGAGATACGCAACAGGGAAGTACACCACCATAGGAGTGCAGAGCACGAGGTGACTGTAAATCCTCATGTTTGCATGTTAGCACTCACAGGTGTCAGTGGTCACAGTGCTGTTTTAGATTTGGTCACAGGTTCATTCTCCCTTCCAAGTTGACCTCGAAGGGCAGGAGAGATGCAGTCATCTTTGGAGGTTTATTTTAGCCTCTCCTCATTCATGGTACAACACACACTTGTTACAAATGAAGAAAAGGAGTACTTGTGGCACCTTAGAGACTAACACATTTATTTGAGCATAAGCTTTCGTGAGCTACAGCTCACTTCATCGGATGCATCACGAAAGCTTATGCTCAAATAAATGTGTTAGTCTCTAAGGTGCCACAAGTCCTCCTTTTCTTTTTGCGGATACAGACTAACACAGCTGCTACTCTGAAACTTGTTACAAATAGTGTTTCCTATAAAGTTGGGATGTCTTCATCCTTTCTCCAGGATGATCTAGGGCTGGGTTCTACTGAACAAACAAATCAATGGAGAGTTGCAGGGAAGCCTTCCCACAGGAGACCCATCACCTGTGCCTTGCAAATACCACAGGGAACAATCCTCCATTCCCCCCAGGAGGATGGATTTCCCACCTCTAACTGAGCTTAGCTGAGCTCTAGCTGAGCTTTCCCACCTCTAACTTCCATAATCCCTGTGGCCACAAAAGTAATTTAACTTGCCCATGTCTCTTAGAGGGCAAGGTGCATCTCACCCTGAGCTGTGGGGTGCTGAGCAGAGAATCTTCTGGACATAAAGTAGCAATTCAATGACTAAAGATGCCCAGTCAATATTGTCCAAGAACAGGCGCAGATCTTTACCTCCATCCCCTGGCAAACTGCAAACCCAGCTCCCGAGAAAGAAAAGCAGTTACAGAGCCTCATTAACATCAGCCAACAAGAGCCTGGGCTTGCCTCTCCTAGATTTGTGTGCTGTTTACGTGGAAGAGAGTGGGGTGGACTGTTGCTGTTTTTTACACCCAGTGTTCCTTCAGCTATTCCACTCATTTGCCATGGGTCAGCCTGCTTTCCCCACACTGCCCCCTCTGTGCTCTGATCCAGAACAGGCTAGTCATACAAGACTGCTCAGTTCCTGAAGAGGCTGAAGGAGTCAAAACAGGCAGCATCCGAGGGGCCTTGCATGAGGCATGAATCTTCATTGAACCAACCCAGAGCCATTACAGGGCTCAGCCTGGGAGGCTGCTCTGAATGATTGAGGGCTGAATGCACGGATGAGCTCCTTGGGGGACAGTATCCTGACTAAGTGCTTCCCTACACCTGGCCCAGATGGCTAGATGTTTTTGCATAAATCTGTAGTTTCTCCTTCATGAATCACTGGTGGAATTTGCTCTCTGACTTCTGTACATAGCTGAAAAATAACAGGCAGTGTGACTAGTGTTTGCTTATTTATTCACTCGCACAGTATAACCAAGGCTCCACAGAAGGTGCAGAACTTGAGTTCAGGAGCAAACGCACAACCACCATTTCTCTATGCTGGTACTGTGTTCTCCAGTAACTCCTTCCACAGGGCAGCACTGAAAGGGAATGGAGTGGAGTGTCTGAGTGCAGGAAAGTGGTCTCAGGATGAAAAGGTGGCTATTATAGCTTACCCCAAAGTTTCTGATCCCTGTATTAGCCTTCCAGGACCTTTACTCTGTTGTGTTTTGGGGGGCAGCTCCTGTAGCTTCATTGGTTTCCCTAAACCTCCCCCTTTTTCAGTCTTTCTGAATTTTGTTCAGAAAGGTTTTAATATTTTGGAAGAGGTCCTTGTATTACTCTGGTATCTGCAATATCTCTTCCCCCAGCCACCACCACCCCTCCAATTACTGTAGAAAACAATGAGACACTGAACAGAACAGTGATTGGTGCAAACGAGAGACGAAAAAATTGATAGAACCATGAGGGTGTATTAGAGATTGGAGGAGAGAGAAGAACTAGCTGGAACATTGTATTTTGCGTCATATGGCCTAGGTTTGTCCCAGATGATCCCAGGATCATTAAAACGCTGTTAAAAAAACATACTGCTATAATATTTGTAACAAACATACGCTTAAGAGAAGAAGAGGGAGCATACTCAGAAATTCTAGTGTAGCATTTCAAATTGATCTATCCTAGATACCTCCGGGGCCCTATTACTCTAGTATCTGAGCAGTTTATTTATTCATATAACACTCCTGTGAGGTGGGGAAGTATCATTACCCCTGATTTTGGGATGGGGAAACTGAGGCATGGATAAATTAAGTGACTAGCCCTAGCTCACACAGAAAAACTCCAGCTCTCTGGAGTCCCTCTCCAGTCCACCACAAGACCATCTTTGCTCCCTCTTATAAACCGAGGAGGGAGAGATCCTGTTTTGCATGTTTTCTGTTCATAGATAGTGGGGAAAACAGTGCACAAATTATTTAAGCGGGCAGAAGATAATTAACTCTAATCAATCTGGTTTCTGCCCAGATTATAGCTCTGGAACAGCATTAATCTTACTAATTATTTAATATTACTAACACAGTTTTCAATGAGTTCAACAATGCATTCAGTGAACCCAGCTCTGAGTAATAGATATAGTGTGATTGATTTTGAGTTGAAACACCCTTCAGTACTGCAAATTTTACCATTTTATTAATCAAATTATCACTTTTAGGGCATTTGAGCTGGAACTGCTCAGTCTCAAAGGGAAATCATTTTATTACACTAGTGGGCTATGCTGAGATTGAATTACAGAGTGTGTGATTTAGGGGACATAAAAAAAATGAAGAATTTAGACTAAATTAACAGTCTCCCATATAAAGAGTTATTTAAGTTACTGGCTGAGCCTTTGTCTAGCTTGTTGGAGGCCCGCTTCATCTGGAGTAGTCTGCCGTCACTTAGCCAGATACCTGCCGCAGAGGAGAACAAGCAACCAACAATGTTTTCTGTCCCTACCAGCCCAGTGCAGGCACATCTGCTTGGGTGCAATTCCTCTGCCACGCCCATGGTTTATTTTATGCCATCCAGCCTGAGCCAGCCTTCGAAATACTCCCATGTGGTGATGATTTGTACTGGAGTAGCATCTAATGGTCCCAGTGGAGATGGGGGACTCGGTTGTGCTAGAAGCTATACAAACGCACAGTAAGGGACAGGATCTGCAGAACTTACACTCTGAATAGAGAAGGGCTGGGAGGAGAAGAGGCAGAGAGACTTGCCCAAAGCCTCTCAGCGGGTCAGGACTGAACCCAGGCATCGAGTCGTGGCCCAGTGCTCTATTCACTGGAGCACAGTGCCTCGCTCGCGGTACTTTTGCCACTGGCAAAACCTAGTGTGATTGTAGCCGCCTGCGTTTTGCCTAGTGTAAGTCAAGGAGCTGGGCGGAAAAAATTCTTGCCACTGGTGAAAGTATCCAATTCCTGCAGGCTTCTGAACACATCAGAGATGTGTCAGGCCCCCATCCCGGGCACACTCACCTGCCACCCTCCAGAAATCTGAACTCCAGCAAGGTTAAAGACAGAAGACAGTTGATTGATGGGCTCATGCTCCTGTTTGTGGGCAAAGTTTAGCTTACCCTGTAAGGGTGAAACCAGCTACTAAACCCATCGTTTGAGGGTGTTCGTAGGCTGGCCCTCTGCACAGGGCTGAACTTCACGCTTGTGCTGACTAAAAGGAATCTGTTAAAAATGCCAGTGGGTTTGTAATTTGTGGATAGACCTGACTGACTAAAAATCAAAGGCTGCTTCCCCTTCATCAGTACCTGGGTGAGGGGCCCTTTGGAAATGTTCTAGATAGGCAGGAAAGAGACCCCTGAAAGCTTCAGCTGTGGGTGAGGTGCATGAAGTCTGAATGGAGAAGAAATTGCTGATCACATGTCCCTCCCAACAGGAGCGTTCCAGCCCTGTGGGCAAACCAAGCTGTATAAATCCCGTCTGGAGGCATCAGCTGCCATCTCTGCAGACACCAAACATCTCATTCTGTTATTCTAAGGCACCCCAGCCTGCGAGTTGCTGGAATCTGGGGAAATGAAAAGGTGAGAATGCATTATTGATTAATTACTTAGTCATCTCCAAATGGTTATTGAGCACAGCTGTGACTTTGACAAATTACTTCTCAATTTTTGTGACTGATATGCAATTTGAATCATGCCGTTTTACTAGGCTCCTATCAGAGTGTGACATGGAATATGATTCTAGTGTCTTGCATAAGACAGCTGTGTCATGTGTAGGTAATTGATGATATTTGCAAATGGTTAGCTAAAAAATAATTAAACACTGTGATATTTTCTTTGAAAGGACCATTGGATTCATTAGTTGAGCTGAAAGTGAAACATCAACTTTCTGTTATAGCCACATTTAACAAGAAAGTCTTAGGCCACTGCTCTGCAAAGACTAGTGATAGCCTGAACCTACTGACAGGTTTCAGAGAAGCAGCCGGGTTAGTCTGTATTCGCAGAAAGAACAGGAGGACTTGTGGCACCTTAGAGACTAACAAATTTATTTGAGCATAAGCTTTCATGAGCTACAGCTCACTTCATCGGCTGCATTCCTGAACCTACTGACACCAGTTTATCTCATGTTCCACTCACAAACACCTGCTGCCCTAGACCTACACAAACACACTTTTGCCTGGCTGCCCTCATTCACACACACCGCATCTCCATGCAAACATGCACCCACATGTGCATGCTCACATCCACAGCGAAACACATACATGGGGGGGCACCCAGACCAGTTCGGGGCTCTGTCACCACTTGCCCTGTATCTTCGAGGTGCCTTACTGCCGTGGCGCTATGGCTGAGATCCCTGAAAGCAGGGCCTCACCTACAAGCCTAAGGTCTCACCCTGGCTGCCAGCAGCCTAGTTACTCCTGGCAGGGTGACCCCAACAGCCCTTCCAGTCCCAAGGCTCCCCAAATCCGTCCTCCCCGAGTTCTGAAGTACCAGACACTGGGACCATTCCCCTCTGGTTCCTCACCCTCAAAAACACAAAACCAGCCCCCCAGTTATCAGTTCACTCTGGCACCTACACAATCTGCAGACCAGGCACTAGCTGGGGATAAATATCAACAGACAAGTTATTTCGTAGAAAACCAGGGATTCCAAGGTGGAATAGCCAGGGAAAGCAAACCTAGACAAAGTGCACAAAAAATAACATGAAGCCGCACCCTCAGGGGCTACATTTCCTTATTAGATAAAATTTTCATTTCTAACACGAGTTTCCTATTGCCTGTGAACAGTTTCCCAGCATACCCCTTCGCTACGGGTGCGGGGGGAATCCAGCGTTTTCAGACAGCCTCTGGCAGGAAGCTGTCTCTCAGTTTCTGGATGGATGGATTTCATTTCACGTGGAACCTCTTCCATTTTAAAAGGGTTGGCAGATTTTTTCTTCAGACATTATAGATCTTCAAAGTGGGAAATTCCCACTTGTCTCAATGGCTTTCCATTAACTTTAATGGTCCACCATTGTCTTTTCCTGGGTTGGACAATGGAGGGGTACTTGAAGCTGGCTTTGTGTAAACACCTGGCTTGGGAGGTACCCTCCCTGCTTGATTGCTTCACCACCTGTTGGGAGGTGGTGTTGAAGTCATAGTACAGATTATAAACACAGTTTTCTATACACACAAATACACAGATACATAATCATTGTCTGTATACATATTTCATAATGACAGGTTTCAGAGTAACAGCCGTGTTAGTCTGTATTCGCAAAAAAAGAAAAGGAGTACTTGTGGCACCTTAGAGACTAACCAATTTATTTGAGCATAAGCTTTCGCGAGCTACAGCTCACTTCATCGGATGCATACTGTGGAAAATACAGAAGATGTTTTTATACACACAAACCATGAAAAAAATGGGTGTTTATCACTACAAAAGGGGAGAGAAAACCTTTTGTAATGATAAACACCCATTTTTTTCATGGTTTGTGTGTATAAAAACATCTTCTGTATTTTCCACAGTATGCATCCGATGAAGTGAGCTGTAGCTCGCGAAAGCTTCTGCTCAAATAAATTGGTTAGTGTCTAAGGTGCCACAAGTACTCCTTTTCTTATATTTCATAATGACTATCATGTTCAAAATGTTACAAGCTTTCATAAAAGACCTCACGTGATACACTTCCATAGCACAATAATACAGTTTGCAATCAGTTCAGCTGCTCATTTTGGGGGTTTAAACCTTCTGTTCTCTCCTTGGGATGCCTGGACCCTGATGTTATAACATGGAACTTGCTGAATTTCTAGGTGTGATCAGAAAGCAGGTATCAGCCTTTGAATCCTCTTGCAGATCAGGTAACATTTAGGGTCAGCAAGCGTAGAGGCATCTGCTGTGAGTGTCAGAAAGTCTAAGCTGGGAGAAGGAGCTGAAATAAAAGTTGCAACCAAGAGCCCCAAGACCTTTCATTAAATACTGTCTCACTCAGTAAATAACCATTTTTATCCCCAGCACCTCAGGAGATGAATAGCTGATCTCACACTCATAGCAAACAGCATAGGTCAAAGTACATGCTGAAGCCCATTACCTACCACTTCTTACAAAGGTTTCAGAGTAGCAGCCGTGTTAGTCTGTATCCGCAAAAAGAAAAGGAGTACTTTGTGGCACCTTAGAGACTAACAAATTTATCTGAGCATAGCTCACCTTACCTGATCGCTCTCGTTACAGTGTGTATGGTAACACCCATTGTTTCATGTTCTCTGTGTATATAAAATCTCCCCACTGTATTTTCCACTGCATGCTTCCAATGAAGTGGAGCTGTAGCTCACGAAAGCTTATGCTCAAATAAATTTGTTAGTCTCTAAGATGCCACAAGTCCTCCTGTTCTTCTTTCAAAGGGGAGCTCAGGAAGTCTTTCACTTCTGATTACATGGGATGCTGAAGGAAGTTTATTCCTGCCAGAACATCCCCGTGGTGTATAGTTCCCTTTAACATACAGGGCTGCTCTGAGAAGTGACCATGCTCAGCCCTACAGAGCCAACATAACTACAGGAGTGGGAGGTGGATTCTCCTCTGTCCTGCTTTTTAACTCTGGAAGCAAATGTAAGCTGAAACTCAGACTCTCGAAGTATTCTGCATCATCCTTGTGCATGACAGGCTGTGTCTGTGTCAGAGAGCACTCCAGGAGGTGATATGAAGGTGGATGGTCACATGGCTGCCTCTTTAAACTATTCTAGAGAGGAAGTAGGTCATAAGCCTTGAAAATGCCTGAGCATGTTTTAAATAGACCTTGGTAGCTCTCCTGGCCAGTGGTCTCTTTGGCAGAGGAGTCCTGGGAGAGTTTTCAACTGTCTAATGCCCCACTGCTAAATATTTAGGAAAATGAAACAGGGAAAAAAATCTCCCAGCCAGAAATAACTTTGCTTGTTCTTAAAAATAACGGAATCCCATGCAGGCCTGATGTGATGCAGGCTTTGCCTGAACCCTTGCTTTGGCTTCTCTTCGATTTGTCATCACATGCCAGATTCCACTGGCTGGTTCACTAATCAAACTAAGGAGTTTCCACTGGGGAGGAATGTGGGCTGCCATGGTAATAAGAGTGGATAATCACTGTGTTGTGTGTTAAGGCATCATCTTGATGGGGAGGCTCATCTGTTGTTCTTATTAAGGCAGGGGAGAGCATGTATTTTAATGCTTTGATTATTTTAAATGCCTGTTTACCCAACTCTAACATAACAGCAAACAGGACTAGTGGTGACTCCAGCCTGCTGGATCCTTGCAGTGCAGAACACCACCTTCCCAAGCAGAAGGGACTTGGGGTCTGATTTCCATTTTTGATTTCAGTGGGAGTCAGGTTCCTAAATATTTTTGAGGATTTGGGCCTCCATTTCTCCATCTCAGATTCCGAAAGCCGAGCCAGCTGCCTCAAGCTGCTGGGGAAGTTATCAGGGGCTGCAAAGGGATTGCAGAATCCTAAACTCAGCTCTTGAGAAGTAAGTAAAGGGGAAGACAAGTGATGCTAACAATATTGGGTAGCTCATCATGTACTGACTTAGTCCTACAGAGTCTCTGAGCACTTCAAATTATACTGTTACCTACTCTGCTACTTGCTACTTCGGTGAGAGAGAAAAAAGCCCTTTAAACAGCCAAAAGCACACTCCACAGTCATTCTGCACCAGCTCAGCCTGTTGTTGAACTGCTCCTTGCTGCTGTCAAGGCTCCCTGTGTAGGATTTCATGAGCCATGGCATTAACAGGTAAGCGGGGTCTCCAAGGATCACAATGGGCATTTCGACTTCCCCTACAGTGATCTTCTGGTCTGGGAAAAAAGTCCCGGCTTGCAGCTTCCTGAACAGACCAGTGTCCCAAAAGATGCGTGCGTCATGCACCTTTCCGGGCCAGCCTACGTTAATGTCAATGAAATGCCCACGGTGATCCACAAGCGCCTGGAGACCCATAGAGAAATACCCCATCTGATTAACGTACTCGGAGGCTAGAATTGGAATATGTGTGCCATCTATCGCCCCTCCACAGCTAGGGAAACCGATTTGTGCAAAGCCATCCACAATGTCATGCACGTTACCTGGAGTCTTGGTTCTTCTGAGCAGAATGCGATTAATGGCCCTGCAAACTTGCATCAACACGATTCCAACGGTCGACTTCCCCACTCCAGACTGGTTAGCGACCAATCGGTAGCTGTCTGGAGTTGCCAGCTTCCAGATTCCAATAGCCACCCGCTTCTCCACTGTCAAGGCAGCTCTCAATCTCGTGTCCTTGCGCCGCAGGGTGGGGGTGAGCTCAGCACACAGTCCCATGACAGTGGCTTTTCTCATCCGAAAGTTCTGCAGCTGCTGCTCGTCATCCCAGACTTGCATGACGATGTGATCCCACCACTCAGTGCTTGTTTCCCGAGTCCGGAAGCGGCGTTCCACGGTGGTGAGCAGGTCCATGAATGCCACAAGCAAACTCATGTCATATGCATTTCTCAAGTCAGTATCGTCGGAGCCCTCGCTGTCACTTTGGATCATAAGGAATAACTCAACTGCCAAACGTGACGTGCTGGCGAGACTCATCAGCGTACTCCTCAGCACTTAGGGATTCATTCCCGCAGAGTGCGCAGTACAAAAAACGTTGAAAGATGGAGCCAAATGTGGACGGAAGCAAAGGGATTGCTGGGATGCGAACCAATGTCTCACGGGGTGTTGGGACAGGACCCAGAATGCCCCGCCCCTCCCACCCCTTTCCCACAAGCCACAGCGCCAGCCTGAGAAGAAGTGCTCTGCGGGAGGGCTGCCCGTAATGCACCGCTCCCAATGCCGCTGCAAGTGCTGCAAATGTGGCCACGCCGGTGCGCTTGTTCCTGTCTGTGTGGACAGACTGCAGCGCTTTCCCTACTGCGCTCTCTGAAGGCGGGTTTAACTCAAAGCGCTCTGCATCTGCAAGTGTAGCCAGGCCCTTAGTTAAACTGTCCTGACTCGCTGGCTCTGTAGCAGTAAGTCTAATTATTTTTAACTCTTCAGCTCACACTTACCATCCAGTGTGGTGCCATTCGTACTCAGACGGGGCTGACAAGCCCTGGGTGCTGCTTTAGGACATATGAAGTATTGTGCCCAGTGTGTGTGTGTGAGAGAGAGAGAGATTCCTGAGGCCAGCTCTCCCTGGCTCTTTGAGGGCTTCCTTTTCCTCAGGACAGTTTCATCAGAAAGGAATCAAATGAGGGGCCAGGGAGGGAAGCTAAGTGATTTAGAGGGCACAGAAGAGTGCCAGACTTGTCAGGGCTCCAGACGAAATAAATACGAAGAAGAGTGAAAACTGCAGTCTGTTCTGCAAAGATAGGCTCCACCTGCAGTGCCATTATATCACTGAGTGCGGGGCGGGGGATCAGATCGGGCTGCAGCCAGAATGGATAAAACAGACGCTCCCCTCTGTTAGGATGTTCAGGGTGTACAAACATTATATTTACTTCAATGTCTAACCTGGCTGTTATTCACTCTTCAGGGTTTAAATTCAGGACCTTTCCATCAATTTAACCACTTGGGCTATAATAACAAAGGCTGAAAGAAACCTGAGTTTCCATAGGATCATGACCATTAGAGATGGGAAGAGCCCATAGGGCTCATGCCCTGGTCTGTGGGGTGCTGGGCGCCCTCATCTCCCAATGCTTTGCAGAGTTGGGGTGACATTCCATTAGTATCAAACTAGTACTGCATTGGGTGTGAGCAACACAGGATCCTCCCGTCTCCAAACCGCCAGCCAGGGTATTCCCCTCAGCCCTGGTCACTGTCACGGCAGGGAAGAGCACTAGGGATAGTGGAAGCAATATGTGCCTGATCCAGCGGTGCACAGACAATCCAGGACATTTTTGGAGAGTGTTGGGAACAACTTCCTGGTGCAAACGCTGGAGGAACCGACTAGGGGCTGTGCTTCTCTTGACCTGCTGCTCACAAACCGGGAAGAATTGGTAGGGGATGTAGAAGTGGGTGGCAATCTGGGCAGCAGTGACCATGAGATGGTCGAGTTCAGGATCCTGACATAAGGAAGAAAGGAGAGGAGCAGAATATGGACCCTGGACTTCAGAAAAGCAGACTTTGATGCCCTCAGGGAACTAATGGGCAGGATCCCCTGGGAGAATAACATGAGGGGGAAAGGAGTCCAGGAGAGCTGGCTGTATTTTAAAGAAGCCTTACTGAGGGCGCAGAAACAAACCATCCCGATGTTCGGAAAGAATAGCAAATATGGCAGGCGACCAGCTTGGCTTAACAGAGAAATCTTCGGTGGGCTTAAACATAAAAAGGAAGCTTACAAGAAGTGGAAACTTGGACAGATGACTAGGGAGGAGTATAAAAATATTGCTCAAGCATTCAGGGATGTAATCAGGAAGGCCAAAGCACAATTGGCGTTTCAGCTAGCAAGGGATGTGAAGGGTTTCTACAGATACATTAGCAACAAGAAGAAGGTCAGGGGAAGTGTGGGACCCTTACAGAATGCGGGAGGCAACCTAGTGACAGATGGGTAAACCCCTTTGAAATCCCTCCTGGCCAGGGGAAAGCTCCTCTCACCTGTAAAGGGTTAAGAAGCTAAAGGTAACCTCGCTGGCACCTGACCAAAATGACCAATGAGGGGACAAGATACTTTCAAAAGCTGGGAGGAGGGAGAGAAACAAAGGGTCTGTGTCTGTCTGCATGCTGCTTTTGCCAGGGACAGAACAGGAATGGAGTCTTAGAACTTTTAGTAAGTAATCTAGCTAGGTATGTGTTAGATTATGATTTCTTTAAATGGCTGAGAAAAGAATTGTGCTGAATAGAATAACTATTTCTGTCTGTGTATCTTTTTTGTAACTTAAGGTTTTGCCTAGAGGGGTTCTCTATGTTTTTGAATCTAATTACCCTGTAAGATATCTACCATCCTGATTTTACAGGGGGGATTTCTTCATTTCTATTTACTTCTATTTTCTATTAAAAGTCTTCTTGTAAAAAACTGAATGTTTTTTCATTGTTCTCAGATCCAAGGGTTTGGGTCTGTGGTCACCTATGCAAATTGGTGAGGCTTTTTATCCAACATTTCCCAGGAAAGGGGGGGGTGCAAGTGTTGGGAGGATTGTTCATTGTTCTTAAGATCCAAGGGTCTGGGTCTGTAGTCACCTAGGCAAATTGGTGAGGCTTTTTACCAAACCTTGTCCAGGAAGTGGGGTGCAGGGTTTTGGGAAGTATTTTGGGGGGAAAGACGCGTCCAAACAGCTCTTCCCCAGTAACCAGTATTAGTTTGGTGGTGGTAGCGGCCATTCCAAGGACCACGGGTGGAATACTTTGTACCTTGGGGAAGTTTTGACCTAAGCTGGTAAAGATAAGCTTAGGAGGTTTTTCATGCAGGTCCCCACATATGTACCCTAGAGTTCAGAGTGGGGGAGGAACCTTGACAGATGATGTGGAAAAAGCTGAAGTCCTCAATGCTTTTTTTGCCTCAGTGTTCACAGACAAGGTCAGCTTCCAGACTGCTGCCTTGGCAGTATGGGGAGGAGGTGAGCAGCCTTGAGTGGTGAAAGAACAGATTAAGGACTATTTAGAAAAGCTGGACATGCATAAGTCCATGGGGCCAGATGTGCTGCATCCGAGGGTGCTGAGGGAGTTGGGTGATGTGGTTGCAGAGCCATTGGCCATTACCTTTGAAAACTCGTGGCGATCGGGGGAGGTCCTGGATAATTAGAAAAAGGCAAATATAGTGCCCATCTTTAAAAAAGTGAAGAAGGAGAATCCAGGGAACTACAGACTGGTCAGCCTCACCTCAGTCTCTGGAAAAATCATGGAACAGGTCCTCAAGGAATCCATTTTGAATCACTTGGAGGAGAGGAAAGTGATCAGGAACAGTCAACATGGATTCACCAAGAGCAAGTCATGCCTGACTAACCTAATTGCCTTCTATGATGAGATAACTGGCTCTGTGGATATGGGGAAAGTGGTGGATGTGATAGACCTTGACTTTAGCAAAGCTTTTGTTACGGTCTCCCACAGTATTCTTGCCAGCAAGTTAAAGAAGTATGGATTGGATGAATGCACTATAAGGTGGATAGAAAGCTGGCTAGATTGTCAGGCTCAATGGGTAGTGACCAACAGCTCGATGTCTAGTGGGCAGCCGGTATCAAGCAGAGTGCCCTAAGGGTCTGTCCTGGGTCCGGTTTTGTTCAACATCTTTATTAATGATCTGGAGGATGGTGTGGATTGCACCCTCAGCAAGTTTGCAGATGACACTAAACTGGGAGGAGAAGTAGATACGCTGGAGGGTAGAGATAGGGTCCAGAGTGACCTAGACAAGTTAGAGGATTGGGCCAAAAGAAATCTGATGAGATTCAACAAGGACAAGTGCAGAGTCCTGCACTTAAGACAGAAGAATCCCAGGCACCGCGACAGGCTGGGGACCGACTGGCTAAGCGGCAGTTCTGCAGAAAAGGACCTGGGGATTACAGTGGACAAGAAGTTGGATATGAGTCAGCAGTGTGCCCTTGTTGCCAAGAAGGCTCACAGCATACTGGGCTGCATTAGAAGGGGCATTGCCAGCAGATTGAGGGAAGTAATTATTCCCCTCTATTCAGCACTGGTGAAGCCACATCTGAAGTATTGTGTCCAGTTTTGGGCCCCCCGCTACACGAAGGACGTGGACAAATTGGAAAGAATCTAGCAAAGGGCAACAAAAATTATTAGGGGGCTAGGGCACATGATTTATGAGAAGAGGCTGAGGGAACTGGGATTATTTAGTCTGCAGAAGAGAAGAGTGAGGTGGGATTTGATAGCAGCCTTCAACTACTTGAAGGGGGGTTCCAAAGAGGATGGAGCTCAGCTGTTCTCAGTGGTGACAGATGACAGAACAAGAAGCAATGGTCTCAAGTTGAAGTGGGGGAGGTCTAGATTGGATATTAGGAAACACTATTTCACTAGGAGGGTGGTGAAGCACTGGAATGGGTTACCTAGGGAGGTGGAAGAATCTCCTTCTTTAGAGGTTTTTAAGACCCAGCCTGACAAAGCCCTGGCTGGGATGATTTAGTTGGTGTTGGTCCTGCTTTGAGCAGGGGGTTGGACTAGATGACCTCCTGAGGTCCCTTCCAACCCTGGTATTCTATGATTCTATGATCCTGCATCCATCAATGCCAAACGCAAACCTGCACCTGCCCTTTGAAGCTGTGGTGAACCTTCTGGGTGAAATTGTGAACCCACTGAAATCAAAGGGAGTTTTGCCATTGAGTTCAGTGCAGCCAGGATCTCACCCCCTGTGCTTGTGGCCCTCTCCGGAGCAGTACTCTGAATCTCTGCATGTTGAGGCTTCATGCCCCATGCATCTGTGATGAAGTCTTGTTCTTCAGCTCACCCTTCCCTGCCACTAGGCACTAGACACAGGAACCAAACTGCAGTTTCAAAAAGGAAACACTCTTACAATCCTTTGCAGGACATCGAAAGATGAACCAGCTGTGGTTGCTGTATCTGCTAGTCCTTCACTCTCAGTGCTGGCCAGTTTATCTTTCCATCCGTAGCTGTTAGCAATCTGAGCGCAGGACAACTGCCCCCCAGCTGGACTGACAGAGTCTAACAAATAACCTCTGGGATAACAGAGAACATTAGACACTGCAAAAGGCCATTCCTGGAGACCAGAAGGTGAGTGGCCTCATAAAGAACAATTTCACACTATTTAAACAAGTCCCTGCTGGCTGACCTGTATGACTCCATGTTCTGGTAATAGCTACAGGGACACTGTTGCTTTTCTACCTTTTTGGGAAAAAAAACCCTTTACCATGAAAACTAATTGAAAATGAGGAATGTCTGAGATGCCCTGTCTCAGTCCATGCTTAGAGTAAAGGGAAGAGCCATGTGAAGTAGCAATTAGGAAACAACTAGCCTTGTTCACTACATGTATTCAGTGCCTCCGTACTTATATGTCCTTTAGAACCCAGCTGGCCCCAGGAGGTGGACCGCAGTAACAAAACTCCTTGTTGCATGTGTCCTCTAGCCTGCTATCAATGCTTGGAGTCCCCCGGTTTCAGCATTAGGCGCAGGAGAGCAGTGCTGAGATGGGAGAGCCCTGGCTGGCACGACGGGGACATGTTAATTGGGTAGCTGGGAAGTGTGAGTCGGGGGCTGGAGGTGCAAAGGAAGGAGAGGGAGGGGCTGTGTTGAGTGAGGTGGTCTGTAATGCAGAGTGAAGCGATGGAGGGCGCCATCCCAGGCCACACTCCTACTCTCCACTGGGAAATCCAGATCTGCTCTCTAGGTGCCATGTCTTTTCTTCCTGCCTCCAAATATCTCCTCCTGAGTCACCTCTCATTCCCGTGTGTCACATGGGTGATTTGGATCTCGCCTACATTCATTTCGTTTCACACGTGTGTCACTCCACTAACATCCACACTGATTCAGATGGGTATAAGGTAAAACAAGAATCAAGCCTCTATGCCGCGCCTTGCCATGGACAGCTGGACATCCCCTGGCCTCAAATTCACTCTGGCTCTGTGCCCCGGGTCTTCAGCAGTGAGCCTGAAGTGTCCATTTCTTCACAAAATCCTCAGGTAACCTGCACGCCAAGAGAGGAAAGAGCCTGGTAGCTATGGCACAGGACTGGGACTCAGGAGAGCTAAATTCAAGTCCTGTCCCTGCCACAGACCCTGGGTGACCTTGGGCTGATCACTTAATCACTCTGTGCCTCAGCTCCCCAGCTGGGGCTAATAATCCTGCCTTTCTCCCACCCTTTTCTGTCTCATCTCCTTAGACCGTTAGCTCTTCGGGTCAGGACCGGTCTCTTCCCATGTTCATGTACGGCATGTAGCGCAATGGGCCTGATTGTGCTCAGGGACTGTGGGTGCTACTGCGGAAATTCCTCACCATAATTTCAGCCAGCCATGACAAGTCTGTCACTCGGAGCTCCGTTGGGACCAAACAGCTTAGTGCAAAATAGAGGAGAAACAGAAGAAAATGTTTACTCTCCTGTTTTGGTTACTCTGACAAAGTTCAAACAAATATACCCTCTTCCTGGGCCTATAGCCAGCCCTCTCTTCTCATTGCCTTCACTCGCCTTTTTTACTATAAATTTGCTACTCTGCTACTTTGCATCTTATTATTTTGTCAAAAGTTAGGCTGGCATGCCATTCCCTTGGTCCTAAGTGTTATCAGATGGTTGGATCAGATAGATAAGGACACCTAGTAGATGGATACAGATTTTTCAGGACAGATCTGATGATAAATGCCATATTTATAATTTTTCCAGTTTTGTCAACTAGATTGCCAATAATGTCAACTATACAAATCCCATTCAGTGATTTTGAGGGTTTTTCTTCTCACTCCTCTGTTGGCTTAATAATTTATTTTAAAAACATTTGGCTCTACATTCTAATTGGAATCCTGTCTCTCCCGCTGCTCAGTGTGGCATTTACAATTTCATGTGTTTAGTAAACTACATATTTTTAATTTTCACATTTGTTCTGTGTGTGGAGTTCTATTTAATGCTCTTGCTCCAACTGCAAGCGTTAATAATTTGACTGCTAAAAATGCAGTTGAGTGGAAATTCATTCCAATGCAAGCTATTTCTGCAAGTTTGATTGACTTTTGTTAGCACCTTTTTCACTTGAGACTTTGACTGGAGTATTGACATTCTGAAGTTCTCTGCCTGGAGTGAACAATTATTGACAGTACACAGGGAAAGGGGAATTTTAAAGGTGACAAGACTAGTAATGAATATTTTAACTGCTTTGCTGGAATAAATTCAGCTTTAATGAAACAAACCTAAAACAATGGCCTTGTGCCAAATGAAAACAAGTGACAGAGCCCAGCATGAGACAATTGATGGGGGGTACGCAAAGTTCCAACGATGAATATTTAAAGAACCAACACATTTCAGGTAGCAATAAATTATGGCCTTCAGGTTGTCTCACCCTAACAGTTACCATATGTCAAGCTGACACCATTTGTTGCTTTATTTGCTCTGCAAATATTAATTTTTTGGGGGAAAAACATCCTTTGCAGAATAGGCTTTTCTGTACACATTGGTCAAAGCTTTAAAATGGAAAAGGGGTGTGTGTGTGTGTGCGTATGCATTTGTGACCCAACCATTGAGATCAGCTGAGATGCATTTCCCAGCTGTCCCAAGTCTTGACTATCTGAAAGAAGGGGAGAGGACATTTTCGGTGGAGGTCTTGGACTCTTCTATTCACTCTGCCCATTATTCTGCTGGAGCATGAGTCTGACATCAGAGCATGGTGAAAAGTTCCTCTGTTCACTCGGTGATGGCTTGGCTTTCAGAAGGGCTGAACACTAGCAGTTCCCACTGAAATCAGTGAGGTGTGGATGCTCAGCTCCTCTGGCAATCCAGCAAGAGCTAGTGCAGGGCGGGTAAAGGAGGCTGTGGCAATGATGTCTTACCATTAACAGGCAGGCCTGACTTCTGCTGCGTTTGCTTCCACTGACTAGCCCTTTACCCGGATTTACTGGAGCAGGACGTGACAAGGGATCCAGGAAGGAGGGTTAAGGATAGTAAGAAGGAATAATAAGAAGGATAGTAAGTGTGGTGTAGCTGAAGTGTATACGAGCACAGACAGCAGGACAGAGGATTTAAA
Organism: Eretmochelys imbricata; assembly: GCF_965152235.1. Lineage (NCBI taxonomy): Eukaryota > Metazoa > Chordata > Testudines > Cheloniidae > Eretmochelys > Eretmochelys imbricata. The sequence goes on along the minus strand of NC_135592.1, from coordinate 2,146,460 downwards.
CACAACTGCTTCTGCACAGCCATAAGCAAGGAAGGAAGCATCATTGCTCAGAGGCTGCACTTCACAGGGAAATGTTGTCTCCTGGAAAATATATTGTCTATTCATGGCAGTAACGAGTTCAGCCTGTATAACTGGAAATCCTCGTGTGTTTGTGGGAGTGGGTGGTGTAGTGACATGTTTGCAGGGTAAGGGTCTTTGTGGATCTTGCAGGCAGAGCTGGGATTCTCCTCCTCTGGGAAATCTTTTGAAAATATCCCTATTGGGTGCAGTCTGGTCCACTCTAAAGCCAAAACCCCTTCTCTTCCTAGAGCGAGAACTTCTTTGACTTCTGGGATTTAGCAGCCTCCAGAGAGATGGAGGAATCACAGCAAGCTTCATTTCACTGGGGCTGGAATTTTAACACTAGGTTTCCAAGGGCCCTGTCCAGAATATCACGCGTGCTGGCATGTTCCAAAGTGCTGAGGAAGAGCCGGCCCCAATCTCCAAGGGGGAAGGTGCCTTTGAAATTTGCTCATGACAGTCAGGAGAACTTTGTTGCAGGGCTAAGCAGAATGGAGGCAGGTTCCCTTTCTCATGGATATGCCACTTAGCATGACCGCTCCGGCCACTGGTGCCTCTTCAGTATTGGGGATACAAGCAACATCCCCCAATGTCAAGAATTAGAGGAAGGGACCAGGGGACTGGGAATCAGGTTTCCTCCTCTATTAGTCAGTATTTGTGCTGTTTTTAATTAGTTTTGATTGCATTTACAAATGTAAATGCATCTCCCATGACATCCTCCTCACCTCCTGGAAATCTGAAATGAGTGTTTAGAGCAACAGAATCATGCACAGTAAGAAAAACAAACAGAGAGAATCCCAGTGCATGCAAACCACCATCACAACTGCCAGCAAGCACACACACCCCCTCTTGGTAGACACAGCAGAGAGGCTAACGACTGAATGGGTCATGCAGACTAAGCTACCCTGGACCACCAGTTCCTAGAAGGTACATTGATAGATGGGGCAGTACGTGCAGAAGTTTGCAAACCCGTTCTATGATTCGCTATCACCTCAGAAGATGGAGATGAACAAGATTGATGAGAGGTTTCAGAGTAGCAGCCGTGTTAGTCTTTATTCACAAAAAGAAAAGGAGTACTTGTGGTATCTTAGAGACTAACCAATTTATTAGAGCATAAGCTTTCGTGAGCTACAGCTCACTTCATCGGATGCAGCTCACTTCATCGGATGCAGTGAGCTGTAGCTCGCGAAAGCTTATGCTCAAATAAATTGGTTAGTCTCTAAGGTGCCACAGTACTCCTTTTCTTTTTAAGATTGATGAGGTAATCCAGCTGTGTCCCTGCAAATGCAGGATTGTCCATAGAAAGGGCCTCAGTCCCTCAGGGCCAGCATCTTTTGCCTGGACTGCATTTACCGTCAAACAAGTGAAGGAAATAGGGTTTGCTAAATGTGTGAAATCGTTTTCAATTTCCCCTTCACCTCCCTGCTCCATGGTGGCTCATCATTAAATGTGAGGAAAGTGGTTTTTGAGGATGGTGAAATTAATGAGGCTTCACTTAAAAATAAAATAGCAAAGGCCAGATGTGAAAAAGTTGCAATGTAGCTGCATGTTCAATTTCCTCCACTCATAGTGTCTCAGACTAACCAGTGAAAGTCATCCCAGTGTAAGTCCGTAAGAAGTGAGGAGTTTACACCAGAGGTGAATCTGGCACAACAGTCTTAGTTAAAATACAAAAGGAATCACAAATATGAAACATGGCTGCATTTGTCTGAAAGAGTCTCTGATGAGCTCCAAATAAATTAAAAGGGGAGGAGAGCCTTGAAAAGAGAAGAGAAATCAATCTCCGTGTTCCTTCAAGTGTCTGGTACTCCAGGAACAGGATCAACTCTTCAGCCGCTGTGAGGTGTGCAGGAGTTATTGGCTGCCCCATCATGCAGGACCTTATGCGTGGCAGGAGGAATCATTTCATGCTGAATATTCTGTCTCTTGATGATGCTAAAGGCCTGCCCCTCAGCCCCGACACATCTCCAAAAAAGAAAAGTCTCAATAAAGGAAGATTTGCTGCCATCAGTTCCTCCGTTCATGCCCTGGAGCACTTGGGATACCTTGATCAAACTGTGAATATGATTAATCACGCTGAGAGCTTCCCAGAGCTACTGACTCCTTCGCTGTAAGAACGGCATTTGTGCCACAGCAGAAAATGCAGCGTTTCTCCTTTATTGTTTTTATTACAGGAGTGCTTAGAGACCCTGGCTGAGGTAAGGAGCCCATTGTGCCAGGCACTACTCAGACACAGTCCCTGCCCCGAGAGCTTACAATCTAAACGGACAAGACAGATGAACAGTGGGAGGGGAAATGACTCACCCAAGGTCACCCAGCAGGGCAGCATGAAAGCCAGGTCTCCCAGAGCAGAGCCTAGCACTGGACCATACTGCTTCTCAGTAGAACTCATACATTTGGGCAGGAGTGAAAGCCTGCCATGCACACAGCTAAGCAGTAAATAGGCACTTTGCAAAGTCCTGCCCCACGATACACATTCCCCTGGCATCCCATGATCTGACTGGTTTTTACCAAGCCCAGGGGGCCCTGCACTCGAGTCTAGCAGGCTCCTTCCAGCCCTGGCGAGTGAAGTATTCACACAGCAGGCACAGCAAGGGCTGTGGCAATGCAAGTAGCCCCTTTCCTGCCACCTACCATTGTTCCTTTCCCACAACCACCAGGATGCAGCCCCTGGTGCAGGGGTGGAGAGGGTAGCTCTCTGCAGACCCATGCAGCTCTTTGCCTTCCCCTCTGAAGCTGCCAACAAAGGTTGCCACTTAATGGCCATTGTGAGAGAGACACCTGTCCACCAGGAACTGAACCCAGACCACTGATCTTCTGCTTTTAGGACTCTAAAGAGCTGCCAGCTAGTAAAATTGGCCACTCCATGTGGGGGACAGATTTGGAGCCATTGGCTTGACAGTGAATGGTTCCATATTCCATTCCCAATCTCCCAAATTGTAGCTGGCCCCACGATGGCTAGCCTTCTTTTCTGGACGTGACTGAGTCCTGCTCTGGGCAGGGTGGGCTAGGGAGGTGTCCTACCAAGTTTTTGTCATCTTGCATTTGTTTCTTTGAATTCTGTGGGCAGTAGCTGGCAATTTGGTGAGACAATCATTTGGCTTCCAGAGTTGGGCAAGTTTACAAGATGGCCTATAGGTCAGTTAGAAAGTCTCCCTCCATGCACAGTTAGGGAACCAAGCAACCTTAACTCTGCCCTGTAGGAACAAAATGAGGGGAGGAAAATGAAGAAAAAAAAAGTTTAATCTCATCTGGGATCATAAATACTGAAATTCCTTAATCCTGCTCACATGGTATCACACGCATGGTTTCACTACAGGGCAGAGTTAAGGTTGCCTCTGGGCCCTAACTGTGCATTTCCAACCCTCAGCATATTTGAATTTCTTTTAAGGGTAACCTTAGATCTGAATTTCCTGGGTTGATAATGTTTGGTTTAGGGATAATTACAAACACCCCTGTAATGTATTTTACATTCAATTACTGATATGTACTCTCAAGTTTAACCACATCTTAACTTCGCGTTTGTCTGGGAACACGAACACACACACCCGGGAACACGGACACACCACTGTTCCAGGAGAAAGCCATTCGTTCCCTTCCTCATGAGGAGGGGATTCCTTGGTGGCCGGGACCTTTACTTTGCTTTGGGAGTTTCTCAGATCCTCCATCAAACGAAGGAAAGGTTCCTTACCGAGAGGTTAATACATTTGATTCACCACCTTCAGGGATATCATCTTTCTTATTAGTCTTTGCCATCATACCATTTAATTAAGGTCACCCAAGGGGCCTGTAAATGACATCTTAATTAATAGCCTAAGATCTCTGCCTCTGCCAGCCAGTCCTGCTACAGAGGCAATGCCCAAAGAGGAGGGAGAGAGAGAGAATAGAGAGGATATAGACACCTGCAGTTATTAGTCAGCAGAGGAAAGACACATGTGCATGTTCTAACAAACGTGTGTATATATATAGCTACTGCCAGTTTCTAGAAGTATCGTGATCAGACAAGTATCTATACGTACAGCCACTTAGGGGAGACCTTATACAAACATGCTCATGTCCCAGAGGTGTAATGATCTCCACAAATCTTGGGATCATACTTTCTACAGGCACCATAGAGAAAATCAGAGACCAGCAAATGAGGGGAGTGTGGAAATATCAATGTGAGAGGATTAGCACATGTAATGTACTATCAGGAGCTGAGTGCTGCCCTTCTGTTTTCTTCCTGATACTGTAACCAGGTGGCAGTGAGATACAGTATGTATTGGAACCAGGTGTAGGTGAACTGAATGAGTCAGGTAACGAGAGACCTGACAGCCTTCCCCCAAAACTCAACCCCAAACCCTTTGAGGTTCAAAAAATGGGTGAATAATGCTTGCTTGCTTGCTTGCTTAAAATTAAGGTCACAGTCACATAATTTTCAGCCCTATACCGTATCAATGAAATGAGCTTGAATTTTCAGCCCTATACCATATCAATGAATGAGCTTGGGCCCAAAGGCTGAGTGACGGTAGCAGGTTAAGCCATCAGGTAGACATGGGGTGTCTGGCTCCTCTACACAGCCTTGAGTGTGAGCTGCGTCGCTAAGGCTTCTGCGTTATTCCCACGTGTGCCCTGTCAGCTGTTAGAAGAGGTGGGGCTGAAGTGCACAGGTGTGTGGTGGCCAGGAGTTCTGCTAGCAAGGCATTTTGGTTCTGCTTGCTGTGAACACCGGGCGAGTCCACTTACACACTTTCCTTTCCTTTACACTTGCACTTATACTTACACACGCCATCATAGTATTTACAAAGCATGGGATAATACAGATGCCGTCTCACTAGCTCATCAGTCACTAAGTGTTGTCCTGCCAGTGCCTGCCAAAAGGCCTGGAGAAGAACAAACCCACCTTTACCTGACCAGTCTCAGTGAGGGGGCTCACCACACAGCTGGGACTTTTGTATTCAATCAAGGATTTATTCTTAGTGCAGGTTTGATAAATGCAGATTTTCACTCAGTACGGCTTGCAAAGCGGAGCCATGATTTGTGTGTCACAGCTAAATCCATCCACCATTTTCCAAACAAATGTAGGAAATGGTGTTCTAGCACCTGACCAATCAGTTCAATGTATGTGATACAGTTACATGACTTGCAATTCAGTGGTGTAGCCAAATGCATCTCTCTCCTGATTTATTACTCAGGTTCGTGACGTATAGTTCTGAGACACCCTATAATTTAGTCCCATCACTTATTCATCAGTGACACGGAACTTGGATAACTCAGGAATAACTTCAGAATTAATTGTGTTACTTATAAAGTTACTGACATGACTTATAAATTGCCGTATGGTCAATAAATCAGTGAGAAACCTGAGAAATCCATCATTTTTTTTTTTCAGTCAGAAACTTGATGGTCCTTATAAATCAAGCATTTGAACAGTACATTATTTGTATGTCTAACCTGCACTTTGAAAACAACTGTTGTGGGGGGAATGTATATTCACCATATATCCACCACAAAAGCAGGGTTCAGCAGGGTTAAAGAAAACATAAGAGCAGATGGAGAGAAACATGCTGAAGAAAATAGATACAATTCCAGATAAGATCTGAGAGCAGTGGATGCAGTGTCTGAGTAACATATGGCTGCATAAGGCGCTTATGCTGTCTGAGTTCAAGAGCACCTGGGTTTTATTCTCAGCTCAAATACTGACACCATTGGGCCTCGGACAAATCAGTCACTTAACTTTTCTGCCTTCGTTACAATGGGTTGGATTCTGTGCTGCTGTAACAAGACACGTATCTATTGTCTTCGACAGAACATTGGGCCCATTGTAAAGTGAGGCTAAGAGTATTATTCACTTAGCTTCCATGAGGACTGTGAGGACTACTGACTACTATACTGGCATGCAAGGGCTCACATTGGCACAGAGATCATTCCGATATTCAAGCAAACAAAAGCCTATTGGCACAGAAGCTTTTGGGTAAAAATGAGCCAGAAGGGGCAAGAACATGGTGGAATTGAAAAGTGAGTCAGAATTTGCAAAAATTGCAAGGAATAGTTTTCCTCACAATTTGCCAGTTCTAGTTCTAGGGGATTTAATTTCCCAATCATAATGCTATTGTGTATTAATAATTTATCTTAGATCACATTTAGAGGTTTCTGCAACACTATAGTTACAATCTGTTCTCTCCTCGTGAGTGCCGTGTGACTCATGCTACCAAGTGCCAACCACACTTTAAAACTCAGCTCTCTAACATGCTATGTCTGGTGAATAAGCAGCAAATCTAGAACACGATGGGGGACGTCAGGTGTAAAGATTCCAGCGGCTCTTGTTCGGAAGGACCTGAATAATGCATTGGTGCCTTTGCCACCTGTGAGTTGTATGGCCAGTGCAAACTCAGGAGGACAATACTTTGGTATTCCTCACTGCATTATCAGACATTCCTTCTTTCTCTCTCGCATGCGCTCTCTCTCTCTTTCTCTTGTGTGCATACATATGACATAGGCGTTTGCATTAATTGTGCATGCAAGATTGTCCATAATGCCATGTTCCAATTTATGGAGCTTAGACTCTCCCTGCAATTCTTGTGCATTGACTTTGTGAATGGATGTGTGAGCACTAAGAACACATGCTCCCATTCGCCAGTATTCGATAGGAGCATGCCATCTGTTCATGCTATAACATCAGTAACATTGAAGTGGCTGCGGCCTCCTAATGGGATAGGAGATTGGTATGTATCATTTTGCTAGACTGAAGCAGCATTATATTCCAATTAGGGGCAGTGTCTGACACACAAGATTAAACTTCCTCAACCTGCAGTATACTGTTCCACGTTGTTGAGAGCCAAGTGCTTTCCCCAGCAAAGAAGTTGATTAAGGAACATTTAACAAACTACACCATGGAAACGCAAGTGAAGTCTTTGAGCTGTTGAACTTTTATAATAGTTATCACAGGGCAGCCCATGAGCTATAATTCACATCATGAAAATTCTGAGCAGTTCTAATAAGTGCAGGATCACAGACTATGTTCAGGTGAGAGGCCCAGAGGACTCTGGTTCAATAAGCCTTTTCTATTTGCTGGAGCAGCATATTCTTAGATCTCAGTGAAGTATCTGGATCTGCAACAGTTTTTGTATTTCTTTTTCTGCCAGACAAGCACGAGCATGTGTTGTGGACTTAATGACTACCTATCGCCAGCAATAAACAAACTTCAAAAGGCTCAGAGTGCAGGTAGTAAGCACCCAAGAATTTGAATGTTAAAATGTCTCTGATCAGGCTTTGGGGTTTTGGGAATGTTTCCCTGCATTTCTGCTTCTGTTCCCAGACAAAAGTACCAAGAGAGATGCTTTTCCAATCCCGAGTCAGCACAGCAAGTCCTGTCCTCAAAAGTGCAAATGCAGACCGCAGAATGAAAAAGGCACAACATTTTAGAATCTCAAAACAGTTTTGCTTTGACTTTGGTTCTAGGACCCAGCAAAGGATTAAGGGGAGAGATGCTTCAGTGCTTGTGCACCTTCCCTCCCATTTCCATCTACACCCTACCCCAGAGAATTCTCCTTAGTCATTGTTTTAGGTTCCTTCAGTCTCTCCTGACGAAGCTCCCATTCTGTCATGATGGCTCGAATGGTGAGGAAGCCTCCTCTTGTGTGACCAATGCCCCTGTTCTCTTTGCATAGATGTCAGCAAGAAATAAACAGTGATGTGCACTGACCACTCCCTCTGCCCCATCTCTCCAAGCAAAGTGCTAAAGCTTCCCAGCAAATGTGTTCCCTGAAGGCCTGAGTTTTCTCTTCTCTCCACCTGTTTCATTTCCTTAAATACATCCTTTCGATCTCTGCCCCCTTGTACCTTGCTAACTTTGCTAGCCATCAAGTCACCTCTTTGTCTGTCGGTGTCTCTCCATAGCCCCAGTGCACATAACGGGGCCTGATTCCCCTCTCGCTAGCCCTGATGTAAATCAGAAGTAGCACCTGTGAAGCCAGTGGGCTTACGCTGGTGTAAGTCATGGCTATGATCTTGCAGTATCAGCAGGAGGCTGTTCTCTCTCACTGGGGTAAAAGGCAGCTGGCTTTCTTCTCCTGGTTTCATTTCCCTTTTTTGTCATTCTCTCATCTAAATCGAATAATGTTTTGGCTTCTCTTTCCATAAGGCCCATTCTCGAGCCCAACCACTTTACTGTTGTCAGCTCATCTGTCTGCATCTTCTAATTCTGCTGCTTTCTTTTCCCTGTCACATTTCATATGCGTTCTAAGTTGTCTTCACTACCTCCTCACCCATTCAACTGCCTAACTTCTCAAAATCTCATCCATGCTTTCTCATGTCATCTGTGTTTCTGGGGCGTGATCCAAAACCCCCTGGAGTCAGTGGGAGTGTTTCTGTTCACTTCAGTGAACTTTGGATCAGGTCCTTAGTTTGTCATCCTTCTCCAGAACAGGCAAGATGCATGTATATATCAGTGGCAGGTTTATAACATGTCAGGATTATACATGAACCGTAGCCTGACGAGATTTGATGATGGCTGGAGGGCTGAGTATCAGTGAGGAGAGTTATGCATGGTACTCAGACCTGAACGCAAATGCAATGACAGAGGAGCCCCCATCCCACCTACACCCTGAATTTCCAAAACACAAATATGAGGGTTGATGGTTCTAAAGGCCAGACCAAACTAGGGCCATTACAAATCCAGCAGCTGATCTCCCTTATGGGCAGAAGCAGGGTATCCTGAGCTGACGTTTTATCTCCGCACCTGTAACTGGTTCTGCTCCCGTGTCTCAGTGGCATACGCCGCACCATGATGCCAGGGCCAGTTCCACAACCCCAACGCAAGCCATGTGCCACTTGATTCAGAAGATCTCGCACTCGTCTACATTTGTAGTTATTAGAGCTTATAATTAATAATTATCGCTGTGAGGCCGACACCTTCACAACATTAGGCTGGTACTGCTGCCTATTGTCTCTGGCGATTCTGTGTCCGTACAGGGCCTCACACAATGAGAGCCTGTCCATGACTGGGGCACCTGGGTATTACAGCAGTGCCAATAAAAATAAATAACTAATGATTATTATGAACAATAATAATAATGGCAAGGGCCTGGTTCTGAGGCAGAATGATCCTCGAGCTAAGACAGAACGCAGTGCAGTTTGCCCTCCCTTTCCATTTGATACCACATTCCTATGGCTGGGGCAGGAATGGTCCATGTGCAGTTATTCTGTGAGGCTTTGCACAATCAATCTTAGACAGTATAGGATGGCAGTGGCCATTTTAAGTCTGTCTCTTCATAGAGAAAATACTTACTAAAAGAAAGAGGTTGTTGCTGACCTGAATCTGGTGTGTTGTTTTATTTACCTGAGTGTTCAGCTCAGTCTCAAACTTACTATGCGTTTGTTCTGTTGGGTCTGGATGGGCTGCAGATGTAGTCGGCTCAGCCACAGTCAGCAGTGGACAGAGCACTGATCTGTGTTCCACTAGCCTGCTGGGTGACTGTGGACAAATCACATCCCCACTCTGTGCCTCAGTTTCCCCATATGTCAAATGGAGGTACTGATACTTTGTAAAGTGTTGCCTTGAGACCCATGGATGGCAAGTGCTATATAAGAGCTAGGCCTGATGCTGCTGGTACCTGGTGGGAGTAGGGGGTGTGGTGGAAGCAGGGTGCAAGGAAACACCTGTCTGGGTCACCAGGAACTGGGAGTGCTGCAGAGACAGCACCCTACTTTATCAATCTTTTGAGCCTCTAATGGAAAATACTATGGAGGAAGTAGGGAGCTCTATCCCGCCTTCCTCCCTGGAGGAAGATGGAGATGGTGGTGTCAAGGTGCGAGCCTTCGGAAGGGGCTGGCAGAAGTCAGGCCTTACAAGGGAGAGTGGGGGAGCTGTAGGGATTCATAGCATCCCCCCTCCTGGGCAGAGACGTCGAGTGCCCTCGGGGTTTTATAACGTCAAACAAGAAACGGTAGGGTTGGAGCTCTGACAACATTCTCCTAACACAGCTCTCTGCACTGCACAAACTGTCCCCTTGGAGGGGACGGTGAGTGGGGGAATTAGATTCTTTCATACCTCAAGAGGAAAAAATAGAACAAACAAAGCTACAGACGCTTTATCTACTCTATTTCCACCAAACACGGCAGGCTGTGTTCCAGAAATACGCTTCTGTGGGCTCCTCACCAAACTTCGGTCTGCGCAGAGAGTGCGCTGTTCAAGACCACTGCTCTTCTTCCTGCGGGGCAGCAGCACTGCTGGGATGAAAGGAGGGAAATGCCACTTCACTGTGTGGAAAGAGGTCCCTTTCCAGTGGTGCACTGGGGAAAAGGAGAGATGCTTGTCAGTTAGTGGGCAGAACCGAACTAACAGGAGACGGCAGTTCCATTCCCTTAGGAATGGAAAATCTGTACACTGAGCGTTCCACATTGCAGGGTCAGGGCCTCAACGACACCCACAAGGGCAAACACCTGAGCTGACTTAAATGGGGCTTGAGCCAGGCACATGGGCTCAGCCTATGGAGCTCTTTGCAGATTCAGAGCCTCCCAGTGCTATGTGTAGCCATCCAAGCCCTGCTATAAAAGTGTAACGAGTATGTACTTAATGAGGATAATCAATAAATTCAGTGATCAATTGGATTTTATTTAATGCGCAATTCAGTTACAGCCCAATGCATCTATTTGGATTTATTAAAGCAATTCTTGCATATTGATTCCATACTGATTGATTCCTTGAAATACACTGTAGGAAGGTTTTATAATCACATGTAGGATAGCCGTCTTTTATATGCAGTATTTAAACCACCACAAGTACAGTGTATTCTTATCAATAGGGTTTCATTTAGCATACTGAATCACCCTGTTTTCATTCTATATGGAATGAACAGAAGAGTGCATTTAGGACTTATTTTAGAAGTGTTTGCCATGGTTTTTATGAATCTGAGGCCAGTTTACCATAAATTACACATGGAAATGTAAAAACTAATCAAGTAGGAACACAAGCAAAGCCATATGTGCAGGAGCGGAAAGTGGAAATAAACAAATTAAATTAATACATTGAAGATTATTTGAATACATTAAGCCAATTTTTGAAGTGCTTCCCTAAGAAACACTGGCTGCACAAAGCGGTGTCACTAATAGAATGGGAATCCTTGCCAGTAAATATTTACATTGATAGCGTTAGATGGAAAAACATAACTCAAGGCAAAACATCTTAGATGTCTCGTCAATCTCATCTCCGACATTCTTTTTCTTCTCTCGCTGCTCTTCCCCGTGGGAGAAAGATCGTGGAGATAACACTCTACCTAACACAGAGAAATTTTGCCTGAAAGGAGAGCTCTGGCTTCAACTTTGCTGACAACTCCTGTGATTTTACAACAGTGTTTCGTATTGTTGTGAGACATTGGCAGTGCTCATTTTGGCTCCTGGTCCAAAATCTTTCTGTCAGCTTCAATGGGCTTTGGATGAGGCCCTGAGTTCCAGGACCCTTCCTCGTGAACTGATGATCTGCTATAGATCTGTGGCGATCTTTGCACTCTCCTCATAGACAGCAGGGCTACGGTGACATGTCTTAAAAAAATGGATCAGGCTGAATTCTCAGTTATACAGGGCCCCATCACCACTCTTTATTTATACTCAATGGCATATGTCACTTAAGTGGCATAATTTATTGGAAATGCAAATCAGGCCTATATTATTATTACATTTCTCTCAAATGGTACCTGCTCCTCCTCCTATTGAAGTCAATGGCAACACTCCCAATTGCTTCCTTCAGAACACGTCTGAGCTCCTTAGCCATAGCACATCCGTGCTCTGTGGTGGGTGTCCCATTGATATGGACTGAATGACCTATTAAGGTGCCTCAGGTGTAATATTATAATATATAGCCCAATCCTATTCCTACCCCACACAAGAATGATGCCTTAACAGTTATGGATGAGTTTTCTGATCAAGTGATCAATGGTTTTTTTCAAAGTCACTGGATCACACAATGCATGTGTGGGCGGGTTATTCATATTTTGATTCTTTGATTCATAGACTGTGTTCCTGAAAGTGAAGAGAACTCCAAACTAGCATCACGTGCAGACAGCAATGCACAGAACACCATTTCTGGGTGGTAAATGAATAACCCAAATGTCCTGTTAGGAAGCATGGGACAGCAGCTGTATTAGGGCAATGGAAACCAGAACTCCTGGATTTTATTTGATGTGCTAGCCTGTTGGGTGACACAACAGTCATTTAGGCCATAAATTCTCAAGAGTGTCCAATAATTTGGGGTGCTTCGAGTTGTTAGTAACGAACCTGAGAAACCTTTGGCCTGGTTTGTGCTGAGCCCTTACAACTTCAGCTGGAATCGGTGGGATCATGGGAGTGCTCAGCATAAGGCCCTGAGCCTACATTTTCAAAAGTGACCAATACTGTGGGCGCCTCCATTTTTGATGCCCAATTTGAGACACTTTAAAGGAGCCTGATTTTCTGAAAAGGCAGAGCACCCAACCTCTGAAAACCAGGCTTCTTTTTAAGGTGTCTAATGCCTAGCATTCAAAAATGGAGGCGCCCAAAATTAGAGGCCACTTGAGAATGTGGGTCTTAACCTCTCTCTGCCTCCATGTTCTCCTTCTGTGCCATGGGCACAATAATCCCACTCTGCCTCACAAGGAAGTGGCAAAGGTTAAGTATCAGAGGTCTCTGAAGCCCTTTGAAGTGCTTGGATGAAAGACATTGTCACACAGCAAAGTCTTCTACCATTGGCATCAAAATGCACGTCCTCAGAATGCTGTTGGGCAGTGATATGTTTGCCGGCTAAGGGGCTCTGTTACACCCAAATAATCAGCAGTGACGGTAAATTATTAAATAATCTGTCTTGTGCTAAGGAAACAGTCTTTCCGCTAGAACTTTGTTTACATGTCTCTTGACTGACTGCACTGTCAGTAAACTGTTGCCTTTCCCCATTGTGTTCACTCAGCCACAAAGAACTTTTCTCTCGGCATCGCTGGAAAATATTACATGATCACAGCCAGAGGAGTAGATTACTCAATACGCGTGTCTGTCGCTCACCTCAGCATGAGTGGTCCCAATCAGCTGAAGAGACATGCAATGGGGTAGGTCACCATGGCTATTCAACTGAGAGAGAGAGTGCAGCTAAAACTAGACAGTATTTGCTCCATACAGCATAAAGAAAAGGAGTACTTTTCTCTCCTTTTTATTTGTTAGTCTCTAATTTGTTAGTCTCTAAGGTGCCACTAGTCCTCCTTTTCTTTTTGCGAATACAGACTAACGCGGCTGCTACTCTGAAACCATCCATAAAGCATGTTTCCCTGCCTTTCTCTTCTGGCATCTCTGGATTTCCATCTGTCTAGGTACGTCCATGGCCATATCTGAGCACCTCGCAATCCTCTGGTGAGGTAGGGAAATATCACCATTTTTACAGCTGGGGAACTGAAACTTAGTGTAGATTAAATGATTTACCCAAGGCCACCTAGAGCTTCTGTGGCAGAGCCAGGAATTGAACCCAAGTTGCTTGAGTCATTGCGACGAGATCCTCCGTCCAAGGCAACCACCTTCATCAGCTAAGTCATGCCACACCTAGCACAAGGGACTTCAGGGCACTTTGAGAAGGCTTTAGCAATGGGGAATTCGGTTACAAGGTCTGCAGTTGCCGTAAAGATTTTGGGGCCCTAACTACACTGAGAAGATGGCCTGTCCCTGACAATGGTCATGGCCCTCTGGCTGGTGCAGAAAATGGCTGGTCAGTTGGTGAGGAGAGGTGCCCATGGCACAGTGGCTCCCTTGTGCACAGTGGCTGGCATTCACTAGCAGGGCCTAGAATGCCCTAGAATGGCACACAGCGCAGGTAGATCCAAGGTTCTGCACGCTCCCCAAATGCTGGCACACAGGGAGGGGCCTTAGGGACTCATCTCTGGTCTCCCCACATGCCAGACAGCTCTCAGATGACCGGGGAAGCAGAAGGGGGCTCACCTACCTCACGTCCCCCACATGGTCACATTAAACCCAGACACAACCTGGCCCTCAGTTGTTCATGTGTACTGCAAAAAATGAAGGCTACTTAGAGATATGAAGCATCACTCCTTACCAGTCATCACGAGAGGGTGGTGTGATGCAGGGCAGTCTGGCGGGAATTTGAGTTGTGATGCTTATTGTGAATGTGGGTTCATTGGGCAAGTCACTTGATATTGGTTCTGTTCCCTGATTGGATGAATGCAAGTCTTGGAATTAGATTTAGGATGCAAATAAAATGTGCTTTGTACAAGCAAGTCAGAGCTGGTAACGGATGTTTGTGGGGACCAGGCTCAAGGAGAGCACAATGCAGATGGAGCATACCTGTGAAACACTCAAACTAACATTCACAGCAAACCTTTTGCGCAATTCACCTAGCTCAATGAGCACCGGGCATGTTACAATAAAGAGCCCATGCCTGACCCTGGTTTTCTGGGAGTGGATGGGACAGCATGACCATTCATGCCAGCATCAGGCAGCTGTCAACTTGGCTTTCCAAGGGCTCTAGAATAAAGATCTGATCATACTCTTTAATCAAATGGAAGCCATGACACTACAGTGATATGCGGTTGGTTTCTATGGGAACAGGTTGAGCTGGTTGATTAGAAACTAAGTGGAGGCGAGGGAGGGAAAGCACTGAATGGTGCTGCTGAAGTAGAGATTAATTGGTATGAATCAGGCTTGGTTTCTATATCATTTGCAGCCATCCCTAATGCTGTCTATATGCCTGAAATGGGGTGTAATGGGCGAGAGATGCTCACAAGGAGAATAATACAATCACTTGTTGCAACCATTATGGCTCCTTCTTATGTGTGTGTGTGGGGGAAAGAGTCTGAATAGATTCGTTTTGTCAGCTGGTTTTTCAAGTCACCTACAACTTCACTCTCTCTGTGATCTGAAGCTGGCCAGACTGACTCTCTGGCAGCACTCAGGGCATCTTGGGGAGCACCCACAAACTTGTGTGAGTAATGGGAAGCTCTTTTCTTTGTTCCAGATTACATGGGTTGGCCCTCACTTCAGACAGTCTCCGGTCATGTGAAGGCTACATGCCGTATCATGGAATGACTGTGTTCCATTGTACACTGCATGCACAAAACTCCTTGCTCCTGGACAAAGAGGGGAATGTAATCAGGAACCCACAGTAGTATTATCCTGGCTGGAAGCCACGGGAAATAGGAGATCCAATGACCTTTCATGGCTTCTTGCAATTGGCATGAAGTGATCATGGATTGCCACATGATATTTATCCTAGAGCTCTTATATAGGAGCTAAGAAATATTAACAATATTACTACTAATAAATATGCTTCTCTGAAGACAACTCAGGCATTTCCTGAGTCTGTAACAGACTCAGAACCTTGCAGGAGATGCTTAGTACTTCCTGGCTCTGGCTAGGACAAAGACGTTGCAAAAGCAGCCTTTGCTGGGGGTTTCCAGTTCCAAAGACAGGTATGACAATGAAAAATAGAAACTAAAATCAAATTATCCAATTTCTTGGACCAACCCCTGGTTTCTGCTGCAGTTCAGGGCTGTCCCCGCTTTGTCCACCCTTAGCAGATGATGATAAGAAACTGCAGACATAAACTGCATCGAGCCCATTTTCTATATAGACGTTATTCAAAGAGCCACGCTGAATCCTGGGAGCCCATTTCAATGGCAATGTTCTTGGAGGATTTGTTTCTCCATTAAAACTCTTCTGCAATTCAAAACAAAGCATGAAAACTTGACCTTTGGGAATGCTCCCAATACTATTTATTGGGTGGCTTTATTTTTGTACTGGTGATAGAAGGGGCTGAGTCTTTGCCTTCCTGTGCAAAGTTAGTGGAGTGAGTGCGGAGAATTCTGATTTGGAAGCATCCTGCCCATAAAATTTGCACAGGCATAAATGACTTTGCCATGTGCAGGCAGGGGAGGGTCAGGCCCAAAATATTTTAAATATTAGGGTTAAAAAGTGAAATTCTACCCATTAGACAGCAGGGTGATGAGTTTGGGGTTTGTTGTTTGGCTGGGTTACAAAGTATAGGTCTAATGATTGGTGTGGACACCTGTATGTGTAAACATCACTTCATTTATAGCCAGAGGTGTCATCATGCTCTGGAAATGCTCATTTCTCTAACCTTTGCATTGAAATACTGTGCAATTAAAAGACCTTCTTTATTTAGTTAAATGTCATTTTTGGTAGGCAATGGATTTGAGAGCCATCTATTGGGCTGAGGAATATAAAAGCAATAGAGATTATATAACTTATCTGTTTAAAATGGCCGTTGAAATTCCAGCCATGTTCCCTGTTGTAAAGGTCAGAATCTGCCCCTGCTGGATATCAAAGTTTGGCCTTATTCCATAGTTCAGCAGTCATTGCACAGGACAGTTTCATTTTTCTCTCCTTTCTGTTCTCTCTGGCATTTTCTTTCTCTGTGGACTGAGGTAAGGGACACCTCTGCAGCACAGGTGCATAAGGCCATGGAAGTGCCACCCATTTCCACTGGCAGGGATCAGCAAGGATACTGGAGAGGCATGCAGAATGTGTACCCTACCACGCATCACCATGCAGGCAATGGTCTTGAAGCCCTAAGATTGGTCCCTTGCTCCCTGGGCTCAAAGCTCAGCCATGTAGACCTGATCCAACTCCAGTGGCCATTGGGCTGGACCTTCTTGTGTAGCCTGGCCCACCAGCTGGTGCTTGGAATGTCCTGACAAACCAAACACTGGGCATCCCCTGAAAACAGGAGCACCCTTTTAGCTAGCCCCTGAAATAATACCTACAAATCCTGCAGGCATTGTTCTGCGAGCATATGCAGCCCCTGGGTGCATTCCAGCCCCAGAGGATTGTAGTACACATGTAAAGCACTTTGTGATGGTTAGAATGACAGAATTATTATAGATTCAAAGATCAGACGGGACCGCTGTGGTCACCTCCTCTGACCTCCTGTGTTGCCCAGGCCATTGAATTTAACCCATTGATACCTGTAGCAGAGGAAATTGTACTTCTCTGTTATATACAGGAACCCTATGAACAGCTGAAACTGGCTGCATATTTGGTCAATAATTTATTCAACAAACTTCATAACTGTTTCAAATAAACAAAACGTTTCCACTCATTTCTCCAGCCTTAATAACAACAAGGAGGCATTTGATCTGTGTAGCTGTTCCTCTTGGCTCCAAGAAATGCCACCCTTTCATTTTCTGAAACAATATCAAATTCAACAGATCCATTGAGCTGTTAGTAGAGGAGGCAGGATGCAGCTTTTCTCTCCTGTGAACATTGTCAGGACTTTTAAAAAAATTTCCTGTCATGATTTGGGACAAAAAGTTGAAATCTTGAAAATTTTTGGTTTGGATCAATCAAAATGTTTTATTTCAATTGAAACTGTTACTTATTTTATTTTATTTTACTCTAATTAGCTTAAGTTTCCAAATGAAAGGAAATCTTGAACTGGAAAACTGGAATTTTTGGTTATCACCAGAAGTGATATTCACCCAAAGTGACCTTTGGCTGTGAAAAGTTTCAGTTTGACAAATTGGCACTTTTGACAATTCCTGACCAGTTCTCGTTGTTAGGGGACAGAGGTACCTGCGATAGAATCCTTGCCCATGTGCCTTTCTCATTCTTGTTAGCAAATACCATGCAGTGCTGTAAATTTACATGGAGTCAGGCACTTTTCCTGCCCCAGATGGGGTACATGCTCACTAATAGGGCACGTGCCCAGGACACATACTCAAGATCTATACTGAAGGGGAATGAATTTAAGCACATTCTTAAGGTTAGGCCGGTACTTAAATGCTTTGTTGAATTGGGATCTCAGTCTGATAGATCTGTCTGTCCAGCTGCCCCCCGTTGCCACAGTGTCTGAACTGCTCTCATGTAGCCATGTATTTCAAGTCCCCTTTGACTCTGTTTCTATGGGGTTTTTGTTTGTTCTTTAGTGTGTATTTCCGTGAGATTGTCACATTGAATCCCAATCCTCCAGCTGCAGTTTCTTTGGATGTTGATGGCTCCTGTGCCCATCCTGAAGGCTTAATCCTGTCTTGGGCTAAGATGCTCTGCATGTCAGCAGTGCTGAGCCCTCACTGCTCGTCTCATTTGTGTACATTGAGTAGCTGTCAGGACCATCTTTATGCTTTGCTGTTTCATGTTCCTCATTCAGGATCTATAGCTCAAGGTTTCACAATTTACCAGCCACAAACTTTCTCTTTCCCCCCTTTCCTCTTATATTCTCATTAGCCACTACTTCACACCTTAAACTCCTGGGATTATCAGATCAGGGAACAAGTCCTTGTTATTATCCCGGGGCTTTCACAGAGAGGTCTGCTCTCTCGACTGTGAAGTTTCTCAATCAAGGGGGGAGGGTGGTTTGAGCATTGGCCTGCTAAACCCAGGGTTGTGAGTTCAATCTTTGAGGGGGCCATTTAGGGATTTGGGGCAAAAACTGGGAATTGGTCCTGCTTTGAGCAGGGGTTTGGACTAGATGACCTCCTGAGATCCCTTCCAACCCTGATATTCTATGAATTAATTTGCCAGCCCTTCCCTTGGATAGAGTGTGAGATCATAAACTTGCTGGCAGAATAAGGATTGTTTTTGCAGTTCAGGGAAGGCTGTGCAAAGCTGGCTCTGTGCCTTAACAGGACAGTTGTCATGTGGTGACATTTACAGGACACAGTGCTTCAGTCAGTGTGCAGTTAGCCATTGCCAGCTTACAGCCTCCGTCTGAAAAGGGGTGACAATACGCTGCATGGATTAGGTCATAGCGAGTTTAAAAAGCATATATGAATCACTGGGGCAGAAATCATGTGTTTTTCTGTCTTTTAGCAAAAAAAACTAGCAAAATAAGCAGACATTTCAAAAAGGCGCTGCCAGCTTTGTATTTCGGCATTCCTAAAAATAATTTTCTTTCTCACTGCTTAGAATAGCCCCTGGTGACCTTGTCACTGTCACTGACAAGGAGGCCTGAGATTTTCAGAAGTGACTACTAGTGATTTTGTGTGTCCAGTTGGAGACATCTGAATGCACAGCCCTAGCCAAAAGAGCGTCAGGATCTTTTCAATATCCTGAGCCCAGACCAACATTTCTGCCCGGGGAGCCCCTGAGCGTTACAGAACCAGAAAGCAGGGGTTCTACAGGCTCTGGCATGGGGGTGGGGTAACTGAGGGAAAGGCTTTGTGCCCGGAGTGCTTCTATGCTCTGGCTGTTCCAGCTGCAAGCATGGCCTCTTGGGGTTGTGGGCAACCTGTCATGGTGAGAGCAGACCAAGGCTGCTTTCACTGAACACAAACCAGCTTCTGGCTGGCCCAGAACTGGGGAGCCACAAATGACGGATAAAGCTGCCTTTGTCATCTCTCGGGCTCTGCACTGAGCACAGCTCAGCCAGATCCAGCACCATGGCCTGAAAATGTTGCACGAAGAATCACACAGATTATTTCTGTTCGTTGATGGGATGAACATAGCTTCTGGTGCAAGGTGTCAGAAACCAGTTCAGAATTCGCTTTCTGTGAATATTCTCCAGTAGTTGTTTACAATTCTCCAGCTCACCCAGTATTCCTGCCAGCGAGCTCGTCGACAGGTGCCTTCCTGGGACACAAGTACAGCAGGTTTTCCTACAACTTCCAGAGAATGTTCACAGGTCTGTCTGTGCAGTGTTTTCCCCACTCTGGCTGGTTATTGCTGGGCTGCTCTGTACATGAACATCACTGCTTCTTGGAACAGACCTTTTTCTAATCAGCATCTAGTAAACTACAGCCCTGAGACTCGGCTCCATTACTTTGCTCCTCCGACATAGCCCTGCAGAGTTAATACATTGCAGCACAGGATTCATGTATTATAAAATAGGCTGAATCAGCTGGGGGAACTAAGGGCTTGATCGAATGGGCTGCAGAGCACTCTCAACTCCCAGGAGAAATCTCTGAGACCTGAGGCTGCTCAGCATCACTCAGAAAGTGCTCGGCTCCTTTGCAGGAGCATCTCCTGAATGCTTCGGGACAGATTAATATTTGGTGTAACCGTAAGGACTTCAGTAGTTACCCTAGGGCTGAACTTGGCCCTTTGTATGGTTTTATTTGATTAGAATTAATGAGCTAGAGGCAGTTCGGGCACTGCCTTAATCCACCAGTTTTTTCTCAAGAGAGCGGGATTCACAACATGAGTTAGAGCCAGCGCAGGACTTTGCTGTGGGAAGCCAGCGCTCTGAAAACCAACCTGCTTGCATTGTTTCTGAAAAACAGGCCTGGGTGTCGGCACAAACAACAAATGGCCCTTCCCGGCTATTCAGAAGGGGCTGTTCTTGGCTAGTCATGCTTGGCTGGTATTGACTGAAATGTCAGAGGAATTTAGCACACTGTGCTGTCTAACGGTAGTGTAATTGGCCTATAAATAACCCACCAAACAAAGCAAAACAGCCCACTGTTCAACACTGTCAGGCAAATGTGTAAAGAAAATTCATAACATTCTTGGTGTATGATGGCTTCCAAATCTCATGAGGCTGAACTGATAGATGTATGAATGTGGAGTCATGCCCAGGTATGTATGTACGTGTTTGCACCTAGTGTTTGGAGAATGTGCCCTCACAATACCAAGTAAATGTCTGGGATTTCATTCCTTTAAGGTGAAATTCATCCCTGACGAGGCCAACAAAAAGGCCTAGCTATGAGTTAAGCCCTGTTTTAATTTAGATATGTGGGCCAAAGGTATTAACATAACCCAGTCACTGTCCAACATTAAACAGTATTAAACAAGGTCTGTGGTTTGGTATTCAGAGTCCTCAGCCGATTTAGCACCATGGCAAACACACCATGAAAAATCCCTTTTACTAAAGATAAAGAAAAGAAAGAAAAACAGTGAAAGCATTTGAAATGTAAAGTATGAAATAAGTAGGGGTGACCAGATGTTCTGATTTTATAGGGACAGTCCCGACATTTGGGGCTTGTCTTATATAGGTGCCTATTACCCCCCATCCTCTGTCCTGATTTTTCACACTGGCTGTCTGGGCACCCTAGAAGTGAGCCTTTCATTCTAACAGCATCCCTTTTTCCCTTGCCCTTTAGCTGGAGAGAGTTTTCTTCAGGAAATCCCCGACCATCACCACCAGTCTCTTAGATGGTATCATAGATGGTAATAACTGTCCTTTTGGGAGGAAGAGAAGTTGGTTGAAATGAGCTGGAGCTGTTGTTGCTGCTGCTGTTAAAGTCTGATCCCGTTTCATCCGGGGTGGTCATTGGGATTCAGCGGGAGCTGGTAGAGGTGCCCAGTTAGCCAGTTGACCAGCTAAGAGAATGACATGCACTGCTGTATGTAGAGAAGTGATAACTTGCCCTGTAAGGTGAGGAGGAGACCTACAGAGCAGAAACAAACTCACTCCAGGAGCAACCTGCTGGAGGAGCCCACAGACAGTCAGCTAAAACCCAAAGGACCAGGTTGATTTTGTTGTTGTTTTTAAAATTCTCAGTTCAGTTGGCTGGTTGTGACACCCTTGGGACCCCACATGGGGTGACAGCATGGGTGGCAGGTGCAATAGGCTAGGGGAGGCAACACAACCATCCCTGCCACCCGACACTTGGGCCGTGGTGCCCCCCCCCACCTCTTCCCCTCCCTGCTCTGACCCTTCCCTGACTCAGCTCCCAGGGCTTGCTGCTGCTGCTTGGAGTGAATCTTTCTCCTCTCCTCCCCTCCCCTCCACCCCATGCCCTCCCCCCTTGGAGGTCCCCGCAGCTGCTGGCTGTGTCTCTCCTAACTGTTTTCCCCGCCCCCCCCCCCCCCAGTGGGACACCGGGGGTGTGTGAGAATACCAGTGGGGAGTCGGTGGCAGACGGGGGGAATGAGGAGGCAAGCTGGGGGGATCCCTGAGTAACTTTACACGGTGAAAAAGCCTTCCAGAGCCCTAGTGGCAGTCACTCAAACTGTTTAGGAGCCATGACAGTGGTAAAGAAGCCATTCATCAGGCATTTGCCAATGCCCAGGAAGCCTTTGGCCACATTCAGCTGGCTCTTCTATTGTAGGAAAATGTGTTATTGGGGTTAAAAACTGTTTCCAAATGACGACCCCTCAGCTAGTCTCTGTACCCAGAAGAAGTAACTGTTGACCTGGCTCAAGGAGGAGCTGACATAGCCAGTGAGTTTATTTCTTGATCGAGTCGTTTTATTCAAACCCAGTTTAAGTCAATGAGTCTGGCAAGGAATTCTGGGTAAGGAAGGTGATTAAACTACTGCCCTAATGCCGGCTGCCAATGACAAGCACTTGTTTAAAAGGAGAGATTAGGTTTCAGGTTGGTGCAGGGAGCTTGAGCTGGGGCTCGAGCCGGACTTACTGGAGGTGGTGCACGGGCTGGCTGCTGGCCCTCTGCGGGTGAGTGGATTTTGCCACTCCAGGGCTTCGGCCTGGGCAGAGGCGGAGGCAGGGCTGTGTTTTCATCGCTAACGAACCCACTGCCTTTGTGGGCAAAATGATCACTTTTGTACAATCAACGAAGACGTGTATTAAGAACCAAAACCACTGACAACAAATTGGTCCACAAAGGTAAGAAAAAGCCAAGTGTTTCCTGGAAAAACCACCCACCTTGTTGAGAGGATTCATTGCTGCACAGGAGAGACATCCTGTAACAGCTTGGAGAGAGAGTCCAAGGGCGAAATATCCTGGGAATCTTGTCATTGACTTCAGTGGGGCCAGAATCCCCCAGCCCCTCCCAAGTTGGGAAAGTGCTCCCCAAATCCCCTCTCTGCTTCATTAGCCAGAACATCAATTGTCTCTATCTTAGGTACTTTCCTACATCCCATTATCCTGGTACCTGAGCACCTCACTCACGGTATCGTATTTAACCTCACCACACCCCTGGGGGAAGGAGGGGGAAGTGCTGCTGTCCTGCAGAGGGGGAGCAGAGGCATAGAGACTAAATAACTCACACAGGGAGCTGAGCTTGGTTCTCCTCCGTCACAGGCGACCACCCTGACCAGTAGGCCATTCTTCCCTCTCAGCTACAGCTGAATGAGTCTATTTCTAAGCCCTATACGGTGGAACGCAGTGAGCTTATTGAGTCTGGAGCCCAGACATGCACACTTACAGCCTGGCCTCGTGAGAGCTTGTTTCACCCTCAGCAAGTATTTCTCTTGGCAGGCCAGAGGATTTTGGGGTCTGATCCAATCCAATCAAACTGAGCCAAGGAATTAGGAGAAATCTGTCCATGTCACTTGCATGTTTTTGCTTAAATCAGAGGTAGGGCTTGGGTTAGTGTTAGTTGCCACAAAGCTGTGCTCAGCTCCGGTGCTGGTGGCAAATCTCCAGCGAGGTGAGGATGAGGGCTGTTCTCGAGACACTTCACTTCACAATTATCTATTTAAGAACAACATTTCTGAAAAAATTCCTAAAGAAATCAGGTTTCAGAGTAGCAGCCGGGTTGGTCTGTATTCGCAAAAAGAACAGGAGGACTTGTGGCACCTTAGAGACTAACCAATTTATTTGAGCATAAGCTTTCGTGGGCTACAGCTCACTTCATCAGATGCATCTGATGAAGTGAGCTGTAGCTCACAAAAGCTGGTGCTCAAATAAATTGGTTAGTCTCTAAGGTGCTACAAGTCCTCCTGTTCTTTTTTCTAAAGAAATCAGGCATTGGTGACGGATAGGAGGCCCCTGCTCTCTCTCAGAACTAATACAACTGCTCCAAACGCCATCTCCGTTTCAGTGTCATGGGGGGAAGAGCAGTGAACGCCAGTGTGCTTTGCCTCCAGGCCTTTGTCTATTCATTTACTGATAATCCATTTTAAAATAGTCACTGATTTGTGCACTGTTTTGGTGATGACGAATTCCCCTGGCTGTCTGAGCACAGTGGAAGCAGCAGCCTGCCGCTTGCAGGACTGGCGCTGGGAACTGGCCGGGGTGGTGAGGAGTCTGGAGCGGTGTGGATGGGAATCCCGGTGGCAGCAGGCTGCAGGGTAACTCTAGTGGAAGCAATGATGACAGTCAATCTGCAACATTGCTTGTAGCACAGGATACTTAAGTGCTTCTGCAGATTGTGCGTACAGAGCTCACCTCCCCCATTGCTAGGATCAGCCTACCACCTCCATCACCATCGGACGGGCTCCAAGAGGACCTGCTGAACCAGTCCCCTGGAGAGTGAAATCCAGCAGCTGCTGACTGTTGCTGCTACTGCACAGTGGTGATGAAATGTGCGAGGTAACTTCTTCCAGTGAGAACCTGGTGTAGGGACGGCCGCACGCTGAGTCCTGAAGCAGACACCAGGTAGCTGTTTGCCATGCAGTGTTTTCAGCAAAGGCTGGACTTCCTCTCCCCCCACAGAAGTGTCGCAGTCTGGGCTGTGAGAAATCCCCTGTGGTTATATTTCTAAGCAAAAGAAATTCTCCTTTCCAACACCCGGCAGGGCAGTTAGACATTACCCACTGTGGAACAGGTCACTTTCATTAGCCTCAGGCCAGAGTCTCTTTTGCACACCTACTCTTTTTCACCACTCCACTGGAGAAGTGGGACAAAAAGCCTGCAGCTCTCCCCAGCTGGAGCAGAGCTGGCATAGTTAGCTCCTATGCCTCTCCCGTGCAGCCCCGACAGCAGGATGCTTTGGGGTGCCCAGTGCTCTGTGCTCTGACTGTTCTTGGCCTGTGTAATGGCCAAAAGGGGCATGACCAAGAGCAGACAGCAAACAGGTGTATACAACACATGCTCCAGTCACAGCTTGCACTCACTGCTTAGCGCTCCATAAAAGGGAGTCAATCAATATTATTTCTATTTGTGAGAGCTGTTAATTGAAATGCTGTGAAAATTTTAGAATAAATTCAATTTATTCTGTGCAAGCAAGAGCTCACTGTTAAAAGAGGAGCCAAGCATCATTTAAAGAACTGGAATACATGTATGCTAATGAGGGAACCTGCCATTTTAAAGGTTTCAGAGTAGCAGCCATTTTAGTCTATATTCGCAAAAAGAAAAGGAGTACTTGTGGCACCTTAGAGACTAACCAATTTATTTGAGCATGAGCTTTCGTGAGCTACAGTGAAGTGATGAAGTGAGCTGTAGCTCACAAAAGCTTATGCTCAAATAAATTGGTTAGTCTCTAAGGTGCCACTAGTACTCCTTTTCTTTTTGCCATTTTAAAGTTACCACTCGCACATTTCCTCTCTTGACAGAGTGGTGAGCTCTGATATTCAAAGGCAGAACTCCCAGCACAACTACAAAGGAGACATAGAAGCTCTGAAAGCAATTTTTTTTTTTAATTTCAGGATCATCAGAGCAAGACAGAGGTGAAAGTGACCTAAATTGTTAATGCATTTGCTCCTGCCGTTCCAATCCCATTTTCTATCTTATTTTTAGGTTTTTTCCCATGCATATTTAAGAATCAAGCCGTGTGCTGGGCTGCTGCGTTGTTGGGTCACGGTGGTATCTGCTGGGAAGCGGCACACACTGCAGGTGATGTGGGAGTGAGAAGTGTGTGCTGAGGACAGAAGCCTTAGGAGATCCTAAGAGGTGTTGCTTTATAGCAGAGAGGGAAGTTCCAGACTAGGTTTGTGTTTGATTTCTGTGAACTCCTCTCTTGATTGGGAACTTGAGACTTCCCCAGTGAATCCGTTGGGGGTGGAAGTGTAACCGGATAGCTTCAGGTATGAGGTTCATTCGGGCTTGAAGGCACATGGATGGGCAATGTGTGCCTAAAATAAAGCAAATGCAAAGGGAGGGACATCCATTTATTTCTCCAGATGACATGACTGAATGTGCCTGCTCATATAGATTTTCATGTTTAATATTTTACTACACACACTCAGATATTGATGGAGAAGCTGCAGAATCCACAGACGTTCACAAATAAAATAAACTCATTATATTTTAGAAAGAGACTTTTTTCCGATGGCCTTCTGCAATGCAATTCACCTCAGGCCATTTGCCTGGTAACACTGACCATTCCGACAGCATATCTCCCTTCACTGTGTAAATATCTAGCTCTAAAGATGAAGCTGAGATGTTATATTATGAACACACAAGGCTAAACTCATCCCTGCTGTAACTCCACTGAACCTGGCCTTATCTCAGGGGTGGATTTGGCTAACAGCGTAATGTGGGAGCCAGATCAATTTGTACTTTTGGCACAATTATCGTTAATCCCGTTGGGTCTGCTCCAAAGCCCATCAAAGTCAATCAGAATCTTTCTGTTCACGTCTGTGGGATTTGGATCTGGCCCATATTCTTAGTATACTTCAGCTGAGAGTTTTAAAAGCATGTAAGTGACTTTCCATTGGAGTTGGGCTCCTGATTAAAGACTTGTCTGCACATGAAAATTAATCTGGAATAATGCAGGATTTAAAGTGGATTAACTATTTCTAATTAATGCCATGTGTGGATGCTTTTATTCTGGAATAAGAGTGCCTTATTCTGAATTAGTTTAATCTGCTTCCAAGAGGTGTCATGATCAGGTGCCAGAACCCCTGTCAACCACAAGGCATGCCTTTCAGGCACTGTAATACCTAATGTCAAAAAGTGGCAATTCAGAACATGGGCAAAAAATGGCATTTGGAGAACTTCAAATAAATGGTTTCATTTTCTGGTCTGGTTTCACTGGTAACACTTCTGCTTTGTGGTTTGTTGTTGTTGCTGCTGCTGTTACATTTAGATCTTGTTAATTAGGGTCTAAACTGTGTTTCAACAGAAAATTGCAAAAAGAAAAGGAGGACTTGTGGCACCTTAGAGACTAACCAATTTATTTGAGCATAAGCTTTCGTGAGCTACAGCTCACTTCATCGGATTACTCCTTTTCTTTTTGCGAATACAGACTAACATGACTGCTACTCTGAAACAGAAAGATTTTCCGCAACACAAAAATGTGCACACAAAGTGTCTGCTTTACATGGACAACTTCAACTTTTCATCAAAGCTGAAAACTGAAAAATTTTTAGACAAAACCTTTTTTGGTTTGGGGTGTTCTGATGAAAACTCAAAATTTTCCATGGAAAATTTTAATGAAGAAAACCAAACAAACCCTGTTTTTCATATTTGTTGAAATTTTCAGCAGAAACTCATGCTCCTCTAACCCACATTTTCCAACCAGCTCTACTATTAATGCAGATTTCCTTTTAATTAGTTATAGCTTTTTGGTGTTACTTTGTTACTTTTGTCCTGGAGAATTTTCTCCAGGACAAAAGAAACTCTGTTGTTCGTTGGGCCAACTCACCACCTGCATTTTCTTTCTGGACTCTTCTGTGTTTTAGAGAAAGGAATCAGACAGTGTGGTTCATTAGTTAGTGTATAGCTGGGAGTCAGGAGACTTGGACTCTAGGTGTGGGTCTGACAGCAATTCAAGTGTTGTTCAAACTCTTTGTGTTTCAATTTCTGCATCTACAAAACTGGGATTAATCATCACCTGCCCCCATTATAGCAGGTACTTGGGAATCTAGACAAAATGTTCCACCAAAGTGCTTTATTAATATTAATAACACCACCTCATTTGGAAAGAAAATGCATTTGGAAACCAAAATTAGACCAAAGTGAAATGATAAACCCTGTCCCAGCTCTGTTGTAGGCACTTGTAAAATAGAGTTTAAGAAATGGATTAGGAAAGATTTGTTGGGTCTCTGAGACAGAGCCGCTCCACCAGGAGATCTGATTATCAGCACCGTGGAGCATGCAGCAATGTCAATAATAAGCCTCATTTCTGAGTGGTGAGGCCCTCGCCTCTTCCCCAGATGCTGTCAGTTACAGGGAGCCTTGAGGACTGACTTGCCGCCCATTCCCTGTCAGGAACAAATCGTGTTAGACAAGGGTGTGATGTCCGACCCCTGTCTAACATGTTGCTGACAGACAGTTCAGCCATGCAGAACTCTTAGCTAAGGGTCGTTGGGCTCTTGATAGACACAGGGAAATGCCACTGGTGGTTTCTATCGGTGCATCTGCTCCATCGTCTCATAAGAGGCCGTTAATAGGAAGCAGCTTAAAACTCGAATTTCAGGGGAGTTTCCCTTGGAGAGCCGGTTGTGGCGACAAGCCGTCAAGACTAACAGGCGCGGCTGTTCTGATGCAGGCAGGAAAGGGGGAAATGCCACGCAGGGCTTGATCACAATCCTCCGCTGGAGTTTCTTTTTGCCTCCTTTGCCCGTTGAAGCAATGAAGATTCTGAAGCCAATGCTAGTACGTATGGTGTAAGTGGGCACGACTACCTGAGCTTGCCCCACTCTGCTGGTCACCTGCTTCCTTCCTCTTACTTCGTAGTTTGCTCTCCAAGGGCATCGCTAATCTTAGTAACTCCTACTTCTGGTTTTTGGTGCAATCAGACCGAACAAACATGCCTGCCAGCCACGCTGCACCACTGGTCCATTCGGAGTGGAATGGATTCCTATTGCCCTGATGGACAGGAACACAGACAGCTGGGCCTGGACGGAGCTAGGGAGCACGGCATCTTCCTGTTCTATCCTGACAAATCATGAAACCTGCAGGCAGGCACTGGTTTCCTGGGGAAGAGGATGGCCTGCTGCCATGCTTCTCTGTCTTATATTGATACAGCGCCCCCGTTGCAACAGCACCTTTCATTAGGACAAGAGGCACGTTTCTAGCCACGTCAGTGGCTGTACAGAGCCCGGAACACGGCAGGACTAGACGCCACAGGGAGTAAACTTCATCTGCCCTCTTTTGTGGCAGAGTGGCTGAGATGCTCTTTACATTAGTCCAAGCCAGACCCTGCAGCAACGAGTGAGTTACCAAACAGAGAGTTAAAGAAGAAAAGAAAATCTCCACAAGATGAAAGAGGGGAAGGTGACATTTCAGAGAGCAGTGATTCGTTTGGATTCAAAGCAAAGGCCATGGTAAGCAAGTGGTCTCTATCACAAAGTAAATCAAGATGTAAACCCCAGGTTACCACTCCAAACATGCATCATTAGGCGCTGCAATTTCACAATCACTGCATTACAAACAGTGTCAGGCCCCCCTCTCCCTCCAAGTCTCCATAAGCTGCAGATTCCCTGGAGCTGGCCGGGGTAATTCTAAGGAGAAGACTATAAAGCCTGTACGCTGGTTCCCCCGCAGAGGTACAGGTGAAAGCCTGTGTATGCAGGGTGGCATTCCCAGCAGCAGTGTGCCGGGATAAAGCGTCCACCTCCATTCATGTGAATGGGCGTCACATGCGTCACTCCACCCCCTAAGCGGGCATGGCAGGGCCCAGCTCGACCAACTTTGCACTGTACTTGCTGACATACGAGAATGGTGCTTTTTAAAAACAAGTTTGAACCAAGTTGAGTGTGAATCTCCTGCTGGAGGAAGGAGCTTCACTGACAGCCCTGGAGATGGAGGTTTCCTCTTGCTGCACGCTGTGAATGGGCGTCAGTTGAGAGCTGCGTGGGAAGGCACTTCTAGGCCTGAGCAGGGAGCCTTCACTGCATCCCCTGGCTCGTTCAGCCCTCAGCCTACCTGTAGAGATGGCCAATAAGTGGGTCAGTTAGTGCAAATGGCGGTGTAGGGATTTTATTGCTGTTGTGGATGTTGGTGTCGAACTATGGGAGGAACTGGACTGAGACCCCTCCCCCCCCCCCACCCCAGTTTCTGCTCCACATGTGATAATGAAGCCAGACTCTCTGGGCAACACTCCCCATGCAGCAGGCTAGCACCAAGGCAAACTTCACGTTGATATTTCCGGGCCTTCGAGTGCATCACTTGGCAACCAAAATGTCCTCTGAAGAGGGTTTGGGGGTGTTGGCACACAGGGCCATACTGTTCACTTACACCAGTTGGTCATTGACACAGCCATACGCAAAATAGAAAGAGACAAATATATATTTTAAAAGGTAACTAATAAGTCTAGTGCCAACCTTCACTCACTTTGCCTGTGTATTGTATCCCTTTCCCCTACCTTTCATCTGCTTTCTGACTTCTTTTCAGTGGCAAGCTCTTTGGGACACCAACTGTGTCTTCTTGTAAGTCTAAGACAACCTAGCACAAATTGGGTGTTACTGTCATGTACGTAATAATAATAGCTAAGTCCACTACTGCAGGGCTGCCTGCTAAAGCCCCCTTGTACAAGGAGCAAACCGTGTCAGAAATCACCTTCCAAGCAGTGATGAAAGGGGTAAGATGTGATGATTCAGCATCCTGCAAGCTAACAACAAAAGGAATTGAAGGCACAAGGCCAATACACCCCAAGCTTAGCTGGAAGATGAAGGATAGTCTTCTCTTCTCTGCTGCCACAGAATTTGTGAAATGCCATCAGCGCATTTTCAGGCCTCGCACTGTCATCGGGAGAAGCTAACCCTGGAGCAGGGTTAGTCAATTATTATTTGTTACGGTCTCAATTTCTTGGTCAAGGGATTGTCAAGGTCCAGACTCCAGAGAAAATAACAAAAAATAATAACAATAAGTAAACAAAAAGATTTCAGGTCCGTTCAAAAGTGTCTGGCAGTCTGGATTTGGCCCGCGGTCCTCTTATTGACTAACCTGGCCCTGGAGAGTATGAATAGACCTGCTATTAGCCAATGGATAGATGCTGTTTTCTAGCTTTTTCCTAATGAAAGATGCTTAAATGCAAATAAGGAGACATTATTTATGTGCCAGTGAAGGATGAATTATTCATTGGTGAAAAAATCACCTGGGACCAGCCAAAGGAAAACACAATAAGCAATTAACTGCTCTCATCACTACTGCTTGCACCTCGTGAGTCTGTATGCATTTAATCAATACTTTCCCCCAGGAATATATTTGTTGCAGGAAGCTGTAAGAGGGCACAAGGCCTGCAAAGTCCAGGATAGCACATGCTAATGTTCCCAGGAGGGCGGGGGGACAGTGAAGGAGGCTGCCCCTGTTTTGTCCTTTGTGGCTGGGTAGTTTGTTTTTTGATTTATTTTTTACGGAGTTGGCTTTGGCAGGCTTTGGGTACAGGAAACACAATTCTACAAAGCAGGGGAAAGTTTTCATCTTTCATCATCACTTTCTCTGGATCCTTTCATTTCTGCAGTTAGGGTCTGATTCAAAACGTGGGAAAATCCCCATTGATTTCAATTGGCTTTGGATCAGGCCCTTTGCACTTGATTTCCAAAGCAACGGGACACACCTCTAGTCCACAGCAATGCTAAAAGTGCTGGCTCCTAATAGAGTTAAGCAGCTTAAATTCTCAGTTTTGTGTTTCCTTCTCACTATGAATCCTGGTGCATGACAATTACCAAGGGCACAATGAGAGGTTTCAGAGTAGCAGCCGTGTTAGTCTGTATTGGTTCCTTTCTTTGGGGCTCATATTCATGCCTTGGCCAGAGTAAATTTTCCTTTCAGACATACATATAAAGCTGGGCCATTGCTCAGAGCTGGAAATCTCTCCTACTAGACAGCAGACAGGTCAGTGTACGTTACATCAGGAATGTGCAGCTAAAAAGAAAATATCTTCATTTGTGTCTTGTGTTCTATGGCCCCCTTAAATACCACTGTGCAGATACCCTGGAATCATTCTACCTAGTGCATTTCAGGGGGAAACTGCTTATAGAGATACAAAAATGAGGCCCGAATTATTTCAGGAAGTGGGGGAGGGGGTGTTACCATGTTTGGGGCAGACACTGCGGGGGGGTATTTTTCTGTTGGGGGGGGGAGGGGATGTCCATGCGGTCTCCTTGCAGATGTCATGGATTCACAGAGTGTAAGGCCTGACCTCCTGCACAGCATAGGCCGTTACACTCATTAAATTACACCCCAGAACCTGGGGTTGGCTCAAGCACACTCCACAAAGGCAGCCAGTCTTGAGTTGAAGACCTCAAAAGCTGGAGACTCCTCCATTGCCTTTGGAGGACATGTGTCTAATTCACATTTGTCTGGACTCAGCTTCCAGCCACTGGCTCTTCTGCCTTTCCTCCCCTCTCTGGTTGGCTTTTCCATGATGGGCTATGCCTGGTCCCCAGTTAATAACTGCTCCTCTTCATGAGGGTCTCCCTACATATACTCCATTGAGGAATTCATCTGTTCTTGGTCTGGCTAGTTCTTAGCAGTCTGGTATTGTCCCTCTGTGTGTTTCTGCCAGCACCTAGCACAACTCGGGGCTGATCTCCGCTGAGCCTTGGGGTGTCACTGCAACAATGGCAGGAAAGTTTCTAAGGCATTTGTGTCCGCCTCTCCTTGACATATGGGTCTGAAATAGGGGCCCTCCTGCTCAGATTAATCAATGCACAGCAAATAACTTCTGTGCTTCATAATTGCCAATTGTTCTTGAAGATTAACACGTCTCATGATCTGATTAAACACTGACAATCAACTGAAAATGTTTTTTTTAATACAATTTACATGGAAACAATTGGCCGTAATTATAACAATTAGTTTGTTATGAGAATTATGTGTGTGCAGGGAGATGCAAACATTCTTGGAAAGAAAAAGAAAAAAAATCAATCATGATTACAGGAATTAACTCACTGCCATCATAACTTGGGCCAGGATCCTGCACGTTATGGACACTTATTGAGGCTCTTCACATGCTTAACTTTAAACATTAGCTGGATGGAGGCTTTACATTTTAATCTGCACAATTATTGATCTGATCATTTTTAAACCACTAGAGAGCTACAGAAAATATATAAAAAAAAAAAGCATTAAATTTTTACTATTGATTTTTCTAACT
Source organism: Eretmochelys imbricata (assembly GCF_965152235.1). Taxonomy (NCBI): domain Eukaryota; kingdom Metazoa; phylum Chordata; order Testudines; family Cheloniidae; genus Eretmochelys; species Eretmochelys imbricata. The sequence goes on along the minus strand of NC_135592.1, from coordinate 2,113,885 downwards.
TTTTAGCAAATCCTTTTAACTTTTTCAGTGCAAAATCCTCAGAGCTCTTGGAAAATAAAGAAACCACTGAAGGCGGCAGAAATATTTATGGAAATTAAAGAGAATATGATTTTTTTAATCAAGGGAGAAGCCCAAAGCCTTCTTCCCTTGTCCCCCAACCCTAGCATTTCTGAGCTAGAAAACTCTTATAGCTTGGAGGAAAATAGTGAAAACTCCAAAATCAGTGCTGTTCACAGTTTGTGTTGGATAAGACAAAAACAAATGTTTCCGGAAACTCCAAGTTCAACTCCAGAAGTCATTAGCTTGGCAGGAAAAGCCATTATTTGCTCTCTTCACAATGTTACATATTTTATTAATTTTAATAAAGTACAGAAAAATGCCAAAGTAATCTATTGGAGTGTAATAATTATGAAGGGAGAGGTAGTTAGAACAGGGCTACGTGAGAGCGAAGAAGAAAGCAGCTATCCTAGCAAATATTGGCCTTTATTGGCTGTTTAAATCCTAAACTCTTTTTAATGTCACCATTTATAAATAGAAAATGTTTAAGTGATGCTCTTAGCCCTTAGGAAATTCGCTAATGCCTAGCTGGCTGGTACTTTAGCATCGGGCTAAGCACTCTGCAGGGAAGACTGATTCCTAGGGGATTGATCTCCATCCATCCACAATTCACTAGTAAGTATTGACAGTGTCTGTGTGGTGTGTTGGTTCCTGACTCCTCCATCAAGCCAGAAAGCAGCACGGGGAACTAGATAACATTGGGACTTGAGGCCAAAAGAAGACAGAAATGGCCTGGAGCCCAGTCTGTCTCCAAGCAGGGAGGTAGGATCTCTGGCATTGCCCGCTGTGCTGGACTGCAGGCTGGTAGTGGGAGGGGAGCGGGTTGTTCCAGGTTGCAGGCAGGAGGTCGAGGGTTGTGGAAAGGTTCTGGCTGTGGTTCTCTTTGTGGCAGAGATGCAGATCTCTTGCTGAGACAGAACTAGGGGCTTCCATGTCACGGGGATAGGTGCTTTGGAAAGAGGAGGAGAAAGGAAGAGATGAAGACCAGTTCTCACTGACTTAGGGACTGCCAATTAAGCTACAAGACAGCTCGAGTGATTCTGAACCCCGGAAACCCCTATTTAGACTCCAGAATACAACTAGCACAAATCTATATCAGTGTTTGACAATAACATACAGGGATCAAAACCCCAAGGTGAGGAAAACAGTGTACCTGTTATGTTTGTTTTAATCTGATAACATGCATGTTTGAAATGCAGTGCTATGCAGGAAATTGGTTACAAATTATGCAGCCATAAGTCACATTATAGTCAATTGGTCACAATATATTATTTGGTGAAAACAAGAATAAAAAGAGAGAGAGAGAATTATAGTATCAGGTGCTCAGATCCTGTGGTCAAGAGCATCATATAAATACAGAGAGAGGGAAGGCAGCATGGCCTAGTAGGTGGAGACCTGAGTTCTGTTTTCAGCTCTGTCACTGATTTGCTGTGTAGCCTTGGGGAGTCATTTCCCCTCTCTGGATCTCTATTGCTCCTCGCACCCTTTGTCTGACGTGATTATAAGCTGAGGCAGGGACAGTCTCTCTATGTATTTGTGCAGCACTGAGCACAACGCACTCAGTGGTAGTGGGAGCCTCTAGGCACTACAGTCATACAAATAGACACAGGTAACAGGAGGGTTTATGTTAGAGGTTTGTTGAACTGATAACCATGGCAGGCGGCTGGAGGCTCCATTTCCATTTCAATCAGGGTGGTGCAGTCTCTCAGCCAGAAAGGTTCTAGCCACATTTGGTAGCAGATCTGTACTGGCTGTAACTTGTTGCTAATGATCACCCAACACACTGCTGGAGAAGCTGTACTTGGCAGTAGTTTCCCAGCAGGTTTCCGGACCAGCAGGTTCCACTGTAGCAGAGCATGAGTATCCTGGGCGGCCGTGGATTTATTCTGAGCAGCAGAACTAACAGAAACTGCTATAGAATAACACCCCTTGGCAGTGAGGTACTTCACACACTTGCAGCGTGGGCTGGGTGCAGAATGTGTTACAGCTGCATTTGGCTGTTCTTAAAAAGACAGAGTTTCTTGCAATGCTTCTCCCCAGTGAACAGAGCTTTGCAAGACCCCGAGGAGATATTTACCAAGACAGTGCCAGGTGCTGGAACCTTAGAGGTGCCAGATGTCTCCATTATGGAAACCTGCAGATGATGATGATGATATTCCTCCCACAGAGGAAAGCAAATGTGAGGTACAGATTTAGGGGCTGATCCAATGGCCTTTGGAGAACTCCGTTTTACAGTACGTAGAGTCATCATAAGCACTGATCAATGTCTGTGTAACTTGTCTGTGCTTTTAAACAGATGATCATGAAAAGCTGTCCAGTCACACAAAGTATCAAATAAATGGTATTTGTTGCAAATTAAATCTATAGAAACTGTCTTTGGTCCACTGATAGAAATATATCTCTTCCCTGCTGGATTATATTATCCTGCATAACTTTCCTGGCTTTGCTGCCTATAAATAATTGTTTGTGATTTTCTGTTACAGGATATTTTTTCTGGCTGCTTTGCTTTAGCAATGCAGAGTTGCTTCCTTCTAGTATACTGTATCGCTTTTCACAATGTATAAGTGTCAGACACTGCATCTCACTTTGCTGTTTTACAAATCATTTCCCCTAGGTTCCCCCCCCACACACACACGCTCAAGTGAGATAAGTGTTCAGCTTTGTTTTTTGCAACTCTTTCATCTCCCCACCTCCCTCTCCGATTTTCTTTCCCTTTAATCTGACATGATGGCACTTGTTATAAAATAAATAACTAAATGAATGAATGAAAGCTGCAGATTTCTCTGCTGCTGTGATCACTGAACAAACAGGTTCCCAGTTCCACTGCAAGAGCCATGACCATGTTGTTCTGAAACTAGAGGTTCACTTTTAAGCACCTGCCTCTGGTTCATCTCTGCACTTCTGTGGCTACCCTTCTAGTCCTCTTCTGTAATCTGCTATTTCCCCTTGCCTCAGACAAGATCCCTCTGTGGTGGTTTTTGAGGCCTCAGAGAGAGCTGGCCATCAAGATTTCTGTGTGTGGTGCAAAATGAGAATGCTTCAGCTTCTTCTGCAGTTACGAGCCTTTGAAAAACTCCCTCTTCAGTGATTGGTGTCTCTGCTTTTTGTGGGTGTCACCAGCTCTGTCAGCTTTCTTTGATCGGTTCTGTCACCAAACACTGCTGCCTCCCCACAGTGAAGCCAGCAAAGCTCTCTGGCTCTGCACACACTCATGTCAGATCTTCAAAGCTAATGAACTCCCAAACCTCCCAGTGAAGTCAGCAGCCCTGTCTGTGGGTGCTGTGCTCAGCACAACATTAAGTAGCTTCCAACTCTGGGCCCTGCATGGGTGGCTCCGTGAGCATGTCTCTCAGCACACTGAAGAGAAGGAACTATTCGAGCAAGGAGTTTCAGCATACTCCCATGGAGGACCCTGTTCCATGCATGCGCACACAAGGAAGGAAGGCCGGTTAAGGTTAAGGCACTGGACTGATAGGCAGGAGAGCTGGGCTTAGTCCCTGTTTTGCCACAGACTCCTTGTGTGACCTTAGGCAAATCACTTGTCCTACTATGTCCAGACTGCATAGGAAACCCAGGTCTGTGGGATTCAGGTTTGTGGACTCAGTGTTTCCAAGCCCATGTTTGAGTGTCCACACTGCCTTGTAAACCTGGGTTTGCAGTCACTGGCCCCAGGTCTTACCAGCTGTGCTAACACATCCCTACTACATTACGCAGACCTCTGACCCTGGTCTGTGGATTGAGCTGCATCCACACTGCAAAATGACAGGGGACTCAGGCTCTGACTCTCCCTGCCCACAGCAGGGTCCTAGGACTCGGGTCCGGTGTGCTTGCTGACCCAAGCCAGACTGATTTGTGTGTAGATGGAAGTGGGGCTCTGGCTCGATCCTGACTCAGCGCCTAGGCTTATTGTATAGTGTAGATGTGCCCTATATCTCTGTGTACCTCAGCTCCCCAGCTATCAAATTAGCTCATAGGTGTGTTGTGATAAATCTGTAAATACTGGGAGATGTTTAGGTACTACCATGATGGAGGATGTACCTAGACAGAGAGAAGTGGATATATTCCAAGAGCCCCTAATTCTACCATCTGAGATCAGCATTATAGCGCTTGATATCGAATTAAAATTAGTGACCAAACACCCATTTGGTTCAAGGGGCAGGATCAGGGCCCTTTTTTGCATTTCAGACTCACAATTACAGGGAGAAAGAGTTATAAACACAGATCCTTGATCACTTACTGAAAGCAGGAAACTCCTTGTTTGCTATCACAACTCCAAATATAAGTATGGGAAACTTCTAACATTGCAGTTTTCATGCCAAGGCTTGATGTATAGTTCAAAGACACAGAGCACATTGCCAGCAAAATAAAATATTTAGTGTCACTATTAGACACGTGTCTGTTTTGTTCTCATCTGTCTTGTGAACAGCATCTCTAATGCCCGCTTCTTTGCCAGTTTCCTCTCCATCCCACAATTTGTGCCTAGCAGATAGTAACTAAAACAACAAAAGCTGTTGAATTATTAAATATTTTGGGTTTTAAAAAAAAAACCCACAGCTTTTGCAGCGTGTGATGGGAAGTGATGGGTGAGTGTCAAATGGCATCCACAGACCATGCACTCTGATAAGGCTGATGTGGAAATTTGCTCAGAGCTTCTGGCTTTACCTGGGCTCTATTGCACAAATTGCCCTTCTTGCTCTATCTTTCCAATCCCAAAGGAAACTGGTAAGGACAGAAACACAAACACTTTAAAAAGGAACCCAACGTTTTTGATGTTAGGCTTGGTTTAAGGATTGACGTTTGGGTGGTGCTGGAGAAGATTTGTGCCAATGTTGATTTTATCTGAATGGAGTCACCCAGCCCCAACTAACCTATGTCGTGAAAAATACTCCCAAACCTAGGGCCAACTTTTCAAATGCTCAGCACCCAACCTGCTGATAATCTGCCCTTAAAGTATCCATGAGGCTTCTCAGCCCGTTACACAGAGCAAGGGTAGATGCAGGATGTTCATTTCCCCAGTTGGAGATGGAAAGAAGGAAGTTATATGAACAGGCTCTTTGGCCAGTCCATAGCTATGTATATTGTACAGGGTGTAGACTCAATGAAGACCAAACTATGAGACTGATCTCAGATCCCTAAGAGGCTGTGATTCATCCTTATACTGTCACTACAGTCCTCAGCTGTTTTTCTTTCCAGGACCGAATAACATTTTCTCACCTGTTTGGATTCAGGGCGTTTATTGGTTTAACTCTGACCCAGTTAAACAGCAATTACATTAAGCCTGACTTAGAAAAACTTCATTCCGAAAAGAGCCCCCAGAGCATTGCTGCCTGTTGTAATGCAGGCTTGCATATGCACAACACTTTGCCAACAGCAGGGAACGTCTTTCTGTTTCTCTTTGGCCAGTCTGAGCAGTCTCTATCTGTCAGTTTCGGGTGATGCTTGGCATCATTAATGACCATTGATTACTCTTCACTCAGAATGCTGCCGGACTCTCTCGAAGGGTTGTAGTCATCCATGACCAGCGGTCCTCAAAGTGGGCCCTGTGCTGGTTTTGTCCACAGGCGTGGATCTCACTTAAGGAAAGTAACTATTCCATTGCCTTATCAGTTCCTTTACAAGCTCATTTTTAACCCTATGTACAAAGAGGATTAGTTTAGAGCACAAACCTCCTCCTCCATCTGGACTCAAAACTGATACAATTCTATATCCCCTTCTGTCTCTGGCTCCTCCCCAACCCCTCCTCCACCTGTTGGTATCACGACGAGCTACAATTTATGCTCTTCTTCTACCGTGAGTAGAATTTGTTTGTAATTGCTCAATGGGCTCTCTGGGGGAATGCCACCATTTTCGCTTGATTCAGATCTGGCTGAGTTCACAGGCATCTGAACCTGGGGCTGAGCAGTGAGAGCCTTGAGCAAACTGACAGTAGCCCTGGGCTGTGGCAGGAGAAATGCTCTGCAGCCCTATTAGGCCCGAAGGATCTGGAACAAGGTCAGTGACATGCTGGCAAGATGACAGAGCGGAAAAAGAAAAGGAGTACTTGTGGCACCTTAGAGACTAACCAATTTATTTGAGCATGAGCTTTCGTGAGCTACAGCTCACTTCCTGACACGAAAGCTCATGCTCAAATAAATTGGTTAGTCTCTAAGGTGCCACAAGTACTCCTTTTCTTTTTGCGAATACAGACTAACACGGCTGTTACTCTGAAACAGAGCGGAAAAAAGTGTTTCTCTTCTCCCTGCCTTGCTTAGGTCGCATTTAACAAACCCATTTAACCGGTACCTTCAGAAGCAGAGCCAAGTGCCCTGAATGCTGCTGGGGACCAGGAAGCTGGTGTACGAGTGGGGTTTTATTATCCTACAGAGAGTCGTGAGAAGGGTATAGTTTTGGTGCCCTTTGTTGCTCTAACAGACTGATTTTAGTCTGTCCGATGAAAAAATGTTAGCTTGCTCCACTCAATTTCCATTTCAGCTGCATACAGGCAAGCTGTTCTTAAAGATACTCCCAGGGTGTAATTATGGAAGAACATAATCAATTAGGAATCTTGTCAGCCTGAAATCTGTGTGCTTAACCTTCTGGGAGGGGGATGACCCCAATGATTACAATGCTTCTGAGATAAGATTCTCAGTCTCTCCTCTTGCAATGGCCTTCTAATGAGACTCTGAGACAGGTGCTGCTAACAGCGGATGTAAGGATCAGCGAAGCGCCTGGTGATGTTTGTCATACCCGCCAAACCCTCCTGTCACTTTCTTAACAATGCTGCAGCTTTTTATAGCCGTCTTCCTCAGTCATTCTGATGGCGATATTTTGAGAACCGGGTGACGGGGGGAGCTGTGCATAGTTTCCCATTGTCCTCCTGCACCCCAGAGTGGAAGAAAAATGAGGCACATTGGAACATGACCATGTATGGGTGCATCCCACCCTTTCTGGTGTGCTCCATGGCTGGGGCTGCCCGCCACGGTTGATGGAATCTGCCTCTGTTCCTCATTCTGGAGGAGGAGATCTGACATGCCAGAAAGGACTGGAAGGGAGTCATACTGCATCTCCAGCACTGTGATGGTTGCCAATATACCAGCCATTGTGTTTCCTTCCATGTATATGGCTCAGGAAGGGATTGAACAAAGGACCCAGTCTATTGTTCGCACAGTGAGCCAGACAGACAATGTAGAGGAAGATGCTAAAATAAACATATGAAAATAATGAGCACACTTTGCCCTTGACAGACAGCTCCTAATATGAATTCCTTGGGAGACCTTTACTGATACTTACACATCATACTCAAATGTGGTTTCAACTCAGTGAAATAGATGCTTTCTCAGCATTTTAAATTCTGGTCACCTGCATTTTTTGGCACTTGTCAGTTCAGCGAATCCATTCCTCAAATGTTGGTGTGTGTTTGGGGCTGCCTTGAAGTCAAAACTCTCCTAGGGGATAAAGAGAGAGAGAGAGAATACTTTGAAATGGTTCTCAGAAGCCTGTTTTAAAAGGTAATTGTTAATAACTCTGGTAAAATCCGTTAGAGGGCAGTACACAAGAGACATTTAGGCCTGTGTCATGAATGATGTCATGTTGCCCACAATATGGAAAGTCCTGTTTCTGGGAAGTGAGAGCTACAATCTAGAAACTAAAAATGAGATTATATCCGAAGGATTCTATATTTCCTCTTTCTATCAAGACCCAGCTGTTGTAATGGCTCAAAGAAATGGACCAAGAATTAAGGGCTCCCAGGGCAGATGGGATTAGATGGCACTTATTATAACTCCATCTGATTTTAATTATGTCATTCTGTTACATTTATATAATTGTGTATCACTACAATAGAATTCTCCCTGTACCTTTACCAACTGTATAGATAGTTCTGATTGGGCAGAGGCAGATTAGATTGTATCTCTTTTGCCATTTCCACATGTTGCTCATCTTCTCAGATGATGAGCTCTTTGAGTGAGGTGCTTTGTATTCTTATGGGTCTGTACAGCACCTGGCACAATGGGCCACTGACCCTAACTGGGGCCTCTGTGCCCTATTGTAATATAAATACAGACTGCACCCACCCCTGCTTCTGGTAGAGACCTGAGGGCTCTGTCTCTGTGACACTCGTCCAGCTTGTCCCGTCACTAAAGTGTACCTGAACTGAGCGAGATGTGTGGCCTTCACTGCAGTGAAGAGAGATGCTGGCTTTACACTGAGCGGGATTTTATACTGGTGGTGGTTTGGGCCTGATCCTTGGAGATGCCAACTGTGGTATGGAGAGCTAAATAGAGTTCTCGGCTCCTTGCAAGTGATGCTCCATAGCTGGCAGGATTGGGCCCCTCACATCCTCTCCTTACTCTTGGAGGTACATGAGGCCGGGGAGAGCCCTTGTTACGCTCCAGCCTCCATCTCTACTGTTGCACCTGTTTTACACGTGCACATTGCGACAAGGCCTTCGCAGTGCTTCCCATATGCTCTTTGTTTGGCTGTTGGAAGGTGCCAAAGTCACCTGGCTGTTTTCTCAGCAGTGCCTTGGAGAGGCACTTTTCCTGCTCTGTGGTGATCAAATAATATCCCTTTGTTAGAGTTTCTCAGGAGAGCGCATTACAATAGATGCAATTGCTGTTGTCAGACAAGGGCATAGCTGTATGAGACTTGCCACTCGGATCAGTTCAGACCTTGCCTTAGCAGAACTTCCAGAGAGCAGGACTCTAGTCACAGGACTGGCTAGTCATGGGCAGCAAATGGGCTGGCTGGTTCAACTGCTTGTTCACTGTCTCCCATCTGTGTAGCCGTGTCAAGGTCAGACAATACAGCAGCCACCATGTTGCATGGATTGGTTGTAAGACTGTCTGATGAGGAATTAAGTGGTTCACAAAACACAGTGTGATTCCAAGTCCGCCGGGTGTGATAACGCTACAGCTGTGAGGTACAGTTGTAGACAAGGTGGTTTCCATAGAGTGTCTATCCCAGCTTCAATATCTGGCAAACCGAAGAAGGCAGGTGTTCGTGTGAGGCTGGTATTTTTCCAGGCGTTGTGAGCATCGTGCAGACCTGAATTCTATGGAGGGGAGCCAGACATTTGGGGCTATTTATATCATGTGTCCATGGTGATACTGACCCAGCTACCACCCTGACACCTTCAAATAGAAAAAATACTCACGTCTCAAGGGAGCTGCAGTACTTCCCGCTGCCCTGCAGCATTCAGCTGTGCATGCATCTTCTCCATAGACTGTGGGGAAAACCTAGCTCCTTAGCCATGGGGGCCTTTCCTCCCTCCCTGAGCGTGCACACGGACACACACACTGTCACAGGTACACTGACATAGCCCGTGCTCTCCTGCACCACACACAGACACATACGCTCATCTCTAAAAGAGGAACCGCTTCCTCTCTCCATCCAAACATAGTGCCCTCGGCCAGCACCTCAGCAGCTCTGCTGATGCATTAATGCTTTTCATCCGAACCCCTTCCCTCACGCAGCTACACGCTCTAGAAAATCGTCCTCGTTCCTTTCTGAGAGCAGATGGGTCAGAAATCCACGTCCACCAGGCCACACAAATGCCCCTGTGTGGAGAGTCCTGCCCTAGGGAACTGACACAGACGGACGTTGGCAATGTGGCCTTACACGGCTGGCAAAGACCAAAGTGCCCCCACCAAAGTACTTGATCAGTAATGGCGGCAGTAGAAAGGTCAGTTCTCACCTGTGGATTGCACAGCCTTCGAGTGAGACTGCAGGCTTACAACCTGCCCCGAGTGAGGGATGGTGTGTAGCTGTGCCAGAGAACGAACCGCGGCTCTGAGAATCACAGCTCATTCCCTGGCTCCAGGGGGCTGGAATTCGCTATTGCTCCTGGCCAGCAGCATATTACTACCCCTGCCAGCAGAGCAGAGCTCGAAGGGCAGAGGCAAAGCTCCATGCAGCTGTGCAGGAAGAAGAGGGGGCTCTCCCCATGCCAGCTGCTCCACCCCCAGCCCTGGGATCTAGTTAGTCCTTGCACTGTCGTTCCTTGGGTGAACAAGGTCATACCACGCTTGGCCTGCATGAGACACGGCACCACGAGGGATGGCAACAAGCAGAGGCGAGACTGCAGGAGACACTCATTGGTACAGACACATTTTGGGGTTGCCTGTGAATTGATTACAGTTTAAGGGCAGGGACCGGAGTGAAGGCAGGGGGAGCGAGGGGAATGGGGGTCAGCATTACAACTCCAGAATAAGAATCAGCTGTGGGGTTAAGGGGTGTTGGTTGGCAATGGGGAAAGGTCAGTACTGGGAGCAGGCAGAGGGGATGAGCCAGCAGAAAGCAATGAGTTTGGTTGTTCACATGTTCATCTCATAGCAGAAATAATGAGCTTGGCACATGGCACTTCCCAAGCCCTGTGCTCTAGGCTGTTGTTTGCACCGCCCTCTCCCGCCAGCCAATGATTATCCTCAAGGTCTGCCCCACACCTGCTGTGGCTTAACTGCATCCTCTGCCCTGCTGGCAGGGTTAGGGGGCTCACAACGAGCCGTAGTTCTTGGAGCTGCCAGCACAAGGAGGGTCCCCCCTCGCCTGTGTGCATTGTGTGGAAACAGGAGGCTAGGCCCCTTTAACTGCATTTCTCGCTGTTGTTACTAGGAAAGTTTATGGACCCCATTTTCAACGGTGAAATATGCACCCAGACATCACAGGCGATCTATAGACATGAGGAATAAACCAGAATGCAGAGCATACCCAGGGCATCTTGGGACAATAATTGTCCTAGGCCTCGTTATTTTTACTTTACCTCATGGATAAGCCATACCTCAGGCTGCAAGGAACCTACCATGCGCAAAGAAAAAAAAATTAACAGTGCCGGAGACATCAAACAAGATGGGACTCACGTCTCCAGCATAAATAATCACTCTGAGCCCAGCTCCATGAGTCAGCATTTCTGAGATGAAAAATTCACAGCTGCCCGCATGAGAGGAACCTGGAGTGGGTGTTTTGGGTTTCGGAGTGGGGCAGGGTGGAAGCCAGGCACCCCTCCGAAGGAGGAGAGAAGGGAGGCGCAGACTCACTTGCAGCACAAATCCAGTGGCCTCAGCAGAGTTACGCCAGGAGTGAGCTTGGCTTACTTAGTGTGAGTCAAGTAATGTTTATGTGACCAGCGAATACCTATCGATGCACTAGTGCCCGTAGGTGTCTTTCTATCTCAGGATCACAAAGAGTCTTGCAAAAGGGGTCATGGCTCATTATCCCCATTCTGTCCCTGACTGGGGCGCACACAGAGGTGAAGTGAGGTGATTTGCCCCAGGTCACCCAGGTACTTGGCTGGTCTCCTGACTCAGTGCCCTCTCCTCCAGCCCACTCTGTCTCCCTGCAGCTTTACTAACCTTTGCGGCCCGGTGGCTTTTATAAACACAGGTTAGTACAGCATCTGTGTGCAAAGAAGCCTCTCTGCTAACGCGAAATGTTAGCCATCATACTGTGCCATAGAGTTGTGTTGTGGGTGTAATTACAATCAATCCATATCAGCTCCCCCGCTCCATCCCCTGTTACCCCTCACAGTGGGTGTCATGAGATTAGTGAAGGCAGCTGCAGCAGAATCGTTTACAGAGCCTGCAGGTATATTCTCACCTTCTACATCATATTTAACAGAAAGTAAATGGAAGGTTGGCGTAGGGCAGCTTCCTGGAATACTTATTAGCTGCTTCTCCCTGCTGAACTCCCTGCAATCATTCTGCACGCGTGCCTGTCCTGAAACTGGTTCTGTTATTAGATTTAAAACAAGTTTCAACCTTTACAATCTTGTCTATAAAGCAATAAACCCAGAAGGCTCATGTTAGGGACAGCAGGATAGCAGGGAAACAAGGAGCTTTGTATTTTCCCAATTACTGACAAGGTGAAGGGGCAGGATCTCAGGAAAAGGTATTCTCCTGCTCTCTTCTTCTTCCTGCTCACCCATCCTTACTGCAGCTTGTGATAATACGGCCAAAGGCAAATGCATACAGCTAGGAACAAAGCATGCAGCTCATGCTTGCAGTATGGGGGACTATCCTGGGAGGCCATGACTCTGAAAAGGACTTGTGGGTCATGGGGGATAATCAACTGAAGATGAGCTCCTAGTGCGATGATGTGGCCAAAGGCCAAATGCAGCTCTTGGAAGCATAAGCAGGGGAATTGCAAGTAGAAGTAGGGAGATATTACCTCTGTGTTTGGCACTATTCGGACCGCTGCTGGAATATCACATCTGGTTCTGCTGGTCACAGTTCAAGGAGGAGCTGATAAATTGGAGAAGGTTCAGGGAAGAGCCACAAGAACGATTAAACCTACCTTATAGTGTAGACTCAAGGAGCTATCTTACTGAAGAGGAGGTTAAGAGGTGACTTGATCACAGCCTATAGGTACGTACATGGGGAACAAAAATTTAATAATGGGCTCTTCAGTCTAGCAGCCAAAGGTGTAACACGATCCAATGGCTGGAACTTGAAGCTAGACAAATTCAACATGGAAATAAGATGCAAATTTTTATCAGTAAGGGTAATTAACCACTGGAACAATTTGCCTTCACTGGCAATTTTCCACTCAAGTTTGGTTGTTTTCTAAAAGATCTGCCCTAGTTCAAACAGGGATTATTTGGGGGAACCCTAGAGTGTCTGTGACAAAGGAGGTCAGACCAGAGGATCAAAGTGGTCCCTTCTGGCCTTGGAATCGGATTCAATGAAAAAGAAAGGAATCTGAGTAATAATGGAACAGGAGGATGACCGCAGTAATTGCTGGCAGCCTCTCAAGCTAGGAAACCAATGTCTGGCCTAGGAAAGGAGTCAGACTAGTGCAGGGAGGAGATAAAGGAAACCAATGTAGACATTTCTATAGCCTGAACCACACAGAGCCAAACCCCAGATGTAAGCTGAGAAGCACCCCCGAGTGCAAGAATACAAAGCAGGCTGGCTGCTCTTGCTGGTTATTCTAACCTGGAGGGGAGCTCACGGCTAGAATGAAATCAGCACAGCTGCTATCAGCCATCATCACCACATGGACTTGATCCTCCAAGCTCAGCTTCCGGTGATAGAGTTGGCAGGTTCTCTCCCAGCCTCCTGGGAGTTCATTCAGCTCAGTATCAGTACCAGATTTCCAGATCGGGTCTGTGGGTTGTGTCGGTCTTCCTCCTCACCAGAGGGGGCTATTGTCAGCCCCCTACACTACCCCAGCACTCAGATTAGGAGTCCAGTCTGAGACACCTTAAAATGGGCCTGAATTTCAGAAAGTGCTACGTACCTTCCTCTGCCCCACTCCGGGGAGATGTCCTCAGGAGGTGTGGTTTTCAAAGATTCAGGCTTCCTTACTCAGCATCCTGCCGAGAGGAAAGGGTTAACCCTACAGCCAGCATGCGGGGATCTGAGGGGCAGGTTTCACGCACCTTGGGGAGAAGTTTTACCACAAGTCGTGGAGATTTCGAATGGTGTAAATACTCTGCTCATTAAAATCCCCCCACCCCGGGGCTTTGTGAAGGCGTCGAGGAGTGACAGGGAGCCCTGTCACCCGTGCAGTTGCAGTCACACTTTTCGGGATAGAATTAACTTTTCCAAAGCACATACTAAATTATCAGCTAATAAGGGCAAAGAGCTGCCTCTCCTCTGCCGCGGCTGAGAAACCCTAACTGTTCACAGGTGCAGGCATGTGCTAATTACTGACAATACCCGTGAGAACCTGCAGGGGCCTGTGGTGAGACGGAGAGTGAGTGCCATTTAAGCCCTTGGTCAAAGGACTGAATCTTTTCCCCTGAGTGAATCATGCGCCAACAATGCTGAGTTGTGAAACGCACATCCAGATTACCCCCCACACCTCCCAAGAGCCGCTTGGGCTGCTCCCCAGCTGGGGCACTGGGAGTTATTGTGAATGCAGACAGACCAACTGCATACAGGCTCAGTCGAGGTAATGTCCCAGGATCCCTCAACGCCCCAAAGCTCTTGGCATCTGCAAAGCCGGGCTGGAACTCTGGTGCAAACAGGCTCTCTCCTCAGATGCCTGGCACCTCTGCTTCCCAGCCCAGATCCAAAGCCCACCAAACTCAACGGAAGGCCCTCCCCTGTCGTCACTGGGCTCTTGGTCTGGTCCATAGTCCTTGCTGGAAGGTGTCCATGAACAGCAGGGTCTTGTATTTTTGACCCCTTCCTTTCAGCCCATCTGGGAACAGGAGGCGGAAGGCACTTGCCTGCCCATTTCAAACCATCCACACAACCCAAGGCACTCTCTCTTAGCCCTGTGCAGTGTGCCTGGGAGACACTGTGGCTGAGGTCAGACCATGCAATGCCCTTAGACTGGCTTTCAAATGATTCTGCCCCTCAAGGTATCAGTAACATTGTCTCCCTCAGCCTGCATTGACTTTGCTTTGCCTTTCCTCACATCCAGAGACATCCTCTGACATTACCTAGACCTCTTTGCATTGTCTCTAGGGAGGATCATTGACATCACCATGCCGGCGCAGCCAGGTATCCTGGCTTATAAAGACAATACATTCTATTGAAATAAATGGCTTTGTTACCCAACGGGTGATGAAAGTGGCTGTTGCACATACACGCTCATCACTAACTCAGTATCTTCATTGCCTCCTTCTGTTCTCTGAATGTCTTCAGACATTTCCCTGCAGTGATGGCAACATCTGTGTTAAAACTGGAACACTGGAGATCTGATATGCCAAAGTGTGAAAAGCCAGTCAATTATTCTGGAGACCATTATCATAATCACATAGTTCATTAGAGCTGGTGAGTAATTAAAATGTTTTAAAAAGCCATGATTATTTGCCAAAGTATTTTTAATTCCTCAGTTTTGCCTGTATTTAGAGATCTGTGCACTAACCTGTGGTGGGCGGCAGATGCTGATCACTGAAGTCATGATTTAGACCCCAATCTTACAAACAATTAGTTTGTATGCTCTTTGGGGCAGAGACCATCTTTTTGTGCTGTGATTGTACAGCGCCTAGCACCTTGGAGGAAAGGTACTTGCCTAGGGCTCCTGTATGACACTTCAGTGTAAATAATAATAGCAATACATACGCATCAGGTGACTTGGTTTGTATGCATAGTCCTATGTGACTCCTAGGTGGGTACAGCTACCCACATGGATCAGTGTGTGCAGGACTGGGGGGTCTTATTATTATTAATTGTACAGCAGTAGTTCCCAGCAGCCCCAATCAGAGATCAGGGGGAGTTTACTGGGTTATTGCTTCTCTAGACCCAGCCAAATATTGGGTAAATAAGACTCACAAGTGTTGCGCAGTATTAGCAAAAAAACCCCAAGAAATGGTAACTGAGAAGTGACTAGAAAAGAAACCGAGTTTTAAAGAGGTGAGTGAGTGCATCACCAAGTCATTCTCCAGGTACATTTAGTTTCACTTTCCTCTGCAGAATTTTTCTGTTGCCTTTTAACATCTGTGGAGTGTGTATGAACAGATCTCTACCGATAGCCAATTCCTGAGAGCTGAGATTTCAGCTGTGTGCTCTGGCTGCGATGGGCCAGATAAATCACAGAATTACACCAGAGGTACAGCAAGTGGGGCAGAATAGATAATCCAGCCCCTACAGTAATCTTTAATCAATTGCCCAAACCAATGATCGCCAGTACGCTACAGAACAGACGTAAAGAGTCATACAGTCAGAGAGTCCAAGTCCAGAAAAAAGAAAAGGAATACTTGTGGCACCTTAGAGACTAACCAATTTATTTGAGCATAAGATTTCATGAGCTACAGCTCATTTCATCGGATGCATTCAGTGGAAAATACAGTGAGGAGATTTATATACACACAGAACACAGAAAAAATGGGTGTTACCATACACACTGTAAGGAGAGTGATCACTTAAGGTGAGCTATTACCAGCAGGAGAGTGGGGGCGGGGGCGGGGCGGGGGGAGAAAACCTTTTGTACTGATAATCAAGATGAGCCATTTCCAGCAGTTAACAAGAACGTCTGAGGAACGGTGGGGGGTGGGGGTGGGGAAATAAACAATGGGGAAATAGTTTTACTTTGTGTAAGGACCCATCCACTCCCAGTCTCTATTCAAGCCTAAGTTAATTGTATCCAGTTTGCAAATTAATTCCAATTCAGCAGTCTCTCGTTGGAGTCTGTTTTTGAAGTCTTTTTGTTGTAATATTGCGACTTTTAGGTCTGTAATCGAGTGACCAGAGAGACTGAAGTGTTCTCCGACTGGTTTATGAATGTTATAATTCTTGACATCTGATTTGTGTCCATTTATTCTTTTACCTGCCAATGTACATGGCAGAGGGGCATTGCTGGCACATGATGGCATATATCACATTGGTGGATGTGCAGGTGAACGAGCCTCTGATAGTGTGGCTGATGTGATTAGGCCCTGTGATGGTGTCCCCTGAATAGATATGTGGGCACAGTTGGCAACGGGCTTTGTTGCAAGGATAGGTTCCTGGGTTAATGGTTCCATTGTGTGGTGTGTGGTTGCGGGTGAGTATTCGCTTCAGGTTGGGGGGCTGTCTGTAGGCAAGGGCTGGCCTGTCTCCCAAGATCTGTGAGAGTGATGGGTCGTTCTTCAGGATAGGTTGTAGATCCTTGATGATGCATTGGAGAGGTTTTAGTTGGGGGCTGAAGGTGATGGCTAGTGGCGTTCTGTTATTTCCTTTGTTGGGCCTGTCCTGTAGTAGGTGACTTCTGGGAACTCTTCTGGCTCTGTCAATCTGTTTCTTCACTTCCACAGGTGGGTACTGTAGTTGTAAGAATGCTTGGTAGAGATCTTGTAGGTGTTTGTCTCTGTCTGAGGGGTTGGAGCAAATGCGGTTGTATCGTAGAGCTTGGCTGTAGACGATGGATCGTGTGGTGTGGTCATCTGCCTGACCCCCTGTATAATGCAGGACCCCTAGGAGTTCACCCAGTTACCCCTGTATTGAGCCAATAACTTGTGTCTGACTCAGAAAACAAGCCAGAGAAAGGAGAGAATTATTTACTAATCGCTCTATTTCTGTTGGAAGCAAGAATAGTGCCTGGAAAGTTAGGGAAATCTCCCAGCTTGGTTACTATGTTTGAATTGTTTCAAATAAAACTCAATAAAAATAATATTTCGAAAATGTGAAATGCACAATTGTTTGAGAGACGGTCCGTGCGGGATTAGAGAGAGACGTTGGACACTCAGGATTTCAGTGCTGTTTGCCAGGGGGAAGAATGTTTGATTTGCTGTGGCTGAAATTGACTCAAATCAGTCTCTTAATGTATGCTGTGTTGTGCTAATCACCCTTTCAGAACCTCTCAGCTGCAACTCAGAGCCTCCTGTATTCACAATGTGGCCTCAATACAGGCAAACGGTACTTAGAAGTTACATTTCCTTCAGAACTGCTGTGCCCGAATAAAATTACACCAAAAAGATGCAAATGAACTGTAGTTTCTTTTCATTTCCCCCTCTTTATCTGCCGTTATTCTGTCACCAGTGGATTTATGTATATTGGCTGCAGGTATTAATTGCTGTTTGCATACACAGCAGTGTTATTTCCAGGCAGTAAAAATGCATTTCCATTTTACTTCCAAATCTAAACCTCTGCAGAAAAATTATTGCCATGTGCGTTTGATACCAACTACATCTTAATCTGCATTTAGAGTTAGTGAAGAGAAGGAACTAAAGACATTTGTTTTACTTTAAACACTTTGTAAAATATATAGCAATACAAGAAGCGAACCAAAATGTAAAATGCTTCTATCTGAGGATAGACAAGTAACAGGGGCTTTGTTTGACTCTAAGGGTGGAAGTGAATGTAAGGAAATAATTATTACACCATGATGTGATAAATTCTCCTTCATTACCCAAAAATGGTGCTGATAAATTCCAATCCTCAACTCTTAGCTGGTTGGACTAGAGTCGTCTTCTGTTGTGCTAACCGGGATTCAGATGCAGTTTTAATTTTGTTAAAAAAACCCCTTTGATTCAATCTTGCACATGTTCTAGTTCTTAATAAACCAAATCTAGTCATTTAAAATAAATACCTTTAATAGCTGTGCATTCAACTTATCTGCAGATTGCCACAAATGCTCCCTTGACGATATATATAACCTCCCACCCCAACTGTCATATGCGATCAGAGGCCTGGAAAGACTTCCAGATGAGGAAAGAATGAAAAGATTGGGACTTTTTGGTTTAGTATGGGGACAAATAAGATGGGATATGACTCAAGTACCCCAAATAATAAATGCTCTGGAGAAGATCTCTCCTCTTTCACAATACAAGACCAAGAATGTAAATGAGCATCAATAAATAGGAAAATACTTTTTTACACAATGCCCGTTGGAACTCGCTGCCATGAGATATTGCTGAAGCCAAAGTTTAGGATTTATGAAAGGATTCATATAGCTAATGAGAAAATCCCCAGTCACTTCAGAGGATAAAACATTTATAAGGGCTAGAAACCCTCAGGCATCAGGGCATAACCCAAGTTCTGATGGAGGTCAGGAAGAAACTTCCCTGGGGACAAATTATTCCATTACAACTTTCTTCCACCTTCCACTGAAGCAGGTGGTGCTTACCATTGTCAGAGACAGGAGACTGGACTATACAGGCCCCAGGCTAATCAGCAATGACAATCCCTACGTTCCGGTGCATTCACCTGGATATCAGACACTTGTGTAGTCCATATGTCAGCATCCAGGGCTGGAAACTGTTGCCAGTGTCAAGATCTGGTCATTGAATTCCCAAGCATGACACTGATTGGCTTCTCCTGGGTTTGCTGTAAATCAAGCCAATTGCTTGATGCACAACACTTGGTTTGCAGAAAGAAAAGGAGTACTTGTGGCACCTTAGAGACTAACCAATTTATTTGAGCATGAGCTTTCGTGAGCTACAGCTCACTAAGTCGCCCTGCTGAGGGGTCTCCTCCTCCTCTGGATTCTGGTAGCAGGAGGCTTCTGGAGTCATGCTGGGTCCATTGCCAAAGGAGGACAGCTGGGAAAAACACCCACTAGAGGGGCAGACAGAAGAGCATTTCCTCAGCACTGGGTCAGGTTTCAGTGGATCTAGCTATGGCATCTAATTGGGTCCCATGATCCCATCGGTTACCTTTCACGTCATGATTCCTAGGCTCCGCCATACAGAGCCAGCTGTCGGCTGCACTCTCTCCCCATCACCCTGCACATGTCAGACACAGGGTGAATGTGCAGAGTCAGCAGAGGAAGTGGAGCCAGTTGAATGCAATAGTCTGGCTTATTTCTATGCTGCAAGTGGCTGGTTCTCACCTCAGTTAGGTGAAAAAATCCCCTCTGTAGCTATAGTGATGCACAGGGCTGTGATGGGGACAGTCCCTAAGAGATTCTCCTGAGCCAGTTGGGTGGCTACGTTACACCATCCTTAAAAGACATCATCCCGTTGTGGGCAACAGGGGTTTCATCTTATCCCTGCCTCTTTTAATTGGCTATCACAGAACATCTCGATGTCTGTTGACCTTGGTCCAGTGCAAAAAGGGGAACATGGTGCTTGCTGAGGATTAGCTGTGAAAGGAAGCAAGTCCAGGTTGTTATCACTGTGTCTGGTGCTACAAAGAGTTAGTTTATTCCACTTTCTGTTCTTTCCACAGTCTATGTCGGGGGATGAAATAGGTTGCCAGTCACCGGCATGGGTAAGGTGACTCAATGCAATCTGCAGCCAGAGACACACTTTATCAGAGGAAAAGCAGACTAGATAGCTGGCACTATCGTCTCTAACAAGCTGTTCTGATGCTATTGTGGTCAACGGCTGTGCTGGATCCACACCTCCCACTATCCCGAGAGAAACAATTGCGCCGGGAAGCTGCCAGACGCTGTGCAGGAAGCAGAGCTGGGAGATGTTGTCTGTGAACACGCTTTGGGATTTTCACACCAACTCACTGCCACTTCACCCCAGTGCCCTTTGCCTTCACGTTCTAGGCTGGCTGAAAATATTTGAGTTTTGAAAACTTTCATCAGCTTTTTGAATTGTTACGAAAAAGAAGAAAAAATGTGGATGAAACACTTGCCTCCGTTTTCGATGTGACAGCTGAGGCAGTTTCCTCAAATATCCTTGAAAAAGTTGGGTGTATTAAATGCAAAGTTTATGTATTATTGTGGGCCGGGATTGAATGTAACCTCTTTGTGGGGGAGAGAGAGGCATTCAAAGAACTATATTGAAATTGTGCCAGACAAGGATAGACTTTTGGGTCAATAAGTGAAGAGGATTTCCTGGGAATACCTAGGGAGAGGTTAATGCAAATTCCCCACCTCCAGTTATGCACAAACTCAGCCTTTTGAAGCTGCACCCGGAGGAGAGGGTAATCGTCTGCTGATTACCTGATGCTGGAGGTTGGTGATCAAAGCCCTGAGCTGTGTGAAGACACGGGCTGATCAACCCAGTCCGGGTATGGTTCTGAAGCAGAGACCATTCTGAACGTGTAACCAGGGGGAAAACCCAGGTGTGGGGTTTGAAGGATTGACCCCTACCAAAGCCCCATGTTGGAGCTGCGGTGACCTCTGGTAAGCTTCCAGCCCATAGATCCCAAACTGGGACCCACAGAACACCAGTGAGCTATTAGCTCTCTGTGTACATCTCACAGAATCCAGCTCTAACTCCTGCCTTTACCTGAACTCCTCGCAACTGTTCATTTTCCCAGGGTTGCAAAATGAGTTTTACACCTCTGGAGCCAGAGATATCTAGTGGCAACAACATAGGCGCAGGAGTCATGGTTCTTGAACTCTTTGTGACCAGAGCCAAGCCACTTGACCTTTTGTGTCCTGGCTTTCCGGTCAGTAAAATGGGGATAACGTTACTTCCCTTCCTGAGACCCTACTACATGACCAAAACAAGCGAGTTGCACAACAGGTAAACACGGCTGTGCACAAACCCGTTATGGCTGTGCTTCTCCTGATCACTACCAGGGCTTTTTTAAACCTGGCTAAGCACAGTTTGGCCTCATGGGTAGGGCCCTGCCAAATTCATGGTCCATTTTAGTCAATTTCACCGTCATAGGATTTTAAAAATCGTAAATCTCATGATTTCAGCTATTTAAATCCGCAATGTCACGGTGGTGTAATAGGAGGGGTCCTGACCCATAAAGGAGTTGTGGGGTGTGGGGGGGACAAGGTTATTGTCGGGGGGTTGCGGTACGGCCACCCTTCCTTCTGCGCTGCTGCCTGCGGAGCTGGGCAGTTGGAGAGCGGCAGCTGCTGACTGAGGGCCCAGCTCCGCAGGCAGCAGTGCAGAAGGAAGGATGGCGATTACCATCCCAGGCCACCCTTCCTTCTGCGCTGCTGCTGGCAGGGCTCTGCCTTCCAAGCTGGGCGCCCGGCCAGCAGCCACCGCGCTCCGGCCACCCAGCTCCGAAGGCAGCAGCGTAGAAGTCAGGGTGACAATACCGTGACCCGCCTAAAATACCCTTGCAACCTTTCCCGCAACTCCCTTTTGGGTCAGGACTCCCAATCTGAGAAACGCTGGTCTCCCCTGAGAAATCAGCGTAGTGCAGGGTAAAAGCACACAAAAGACCAGATTTCATGGGAGGAGACCAGATTTCACGGTCCATGATGGCCATGAATTTGGTAGGGCCCTGCTCATGGGTATCTGCTTGGGCCACCACTTTAGTCACCAATTGTTAATTCACCTGGTTGTTTTCATTTGGACTGGTGCAGCTGCTGTGCAGGTTGGTTAATGCTCCTTTGTAAAGTGCTCTGAGACCTTGGGATCAGAGCTGTTTGGAAAGGGGAAACTTGCCAAGAACTCTGCTGCTGCTGCACTTACTTTGGAAGTAAGGCTTACTTTATAAGTAAGGCTTGCAAGCAACAGGAGGAAATGTATTATTATGACTTCGATTGCAGTAATGTCTAGGAATCCCAATCATGGCCCAGGACCCCACTGTGCTAGGGGCTGTACAAACACAAAACGAAAAATGGTTCCTTCCCAAAGAATGTACAGTCTTGCATGGCTTTTACTCACAAGTCTACTGCAAAAATCTCTTCCTTAGTACACAGGCTTTTCCAGCAGTGGCAACCTGCTTGGCTCCTAGATGCACTGTTCTTTTTTTATAGAAAACAGGAATAAAATAAAAAACAAGCAGAGAGAACTAGGTACCAGAACACAAAGCCTGAGGGGGTTCTGGGAAGAGGACAGGGGGCTCGTGTTCAGTTTTTCTTGTTGTTGAGCCTAGCCTAATTTGACGGGTTATTGGTAGGACATTCTGGAAAGCTAATCACTCTGGGACTTCTACCTTGCCACTCACTAATTAATTATTTAATTAACCCCTGCCTGAGGCAAGTGACTCCAGAATAGCATGACATGTTATGTGCTGAATGTTAAAATGTGTGTGTTTTCTCTTAAGCTAGTTACACTATACAGATTTCTTTCTTCTCTAGTCCCTGGTTGATCAATTATTCAATGCATTTCATCCTGGTTCAGAGCTCCCTGAAGTGAGTTGTTTTAAATTAAATACATTTCTCTTTGAATCAGCGTGAGTCCCTGGGAAATTTTTAGCTCTGCAAATGAGCTCATTTGAATTTTTGAGGTGTACCTGAAACTTGTGGGTGTTTCTTTATTTTTATTATTTCAAATCTCATTTCACTTTGTTCCAGGTTCAGTCTTTTCCCTGCAGCAATGGCCTATGCACCGACTTATCTGAATAATTTTGAAGTGAATGTATTAAGGGGTCCAATGTGAAATTTCCTAAGACAATTGGTGTGGGTTAACTGTCTGTAACTTACTGTGTCAGCTTGATTCACCAGCGTCTAGCAACCTTTTATTATAATTACAAGGCTAAATAATGGCTACACTTACAGGAAAACAAGAAGAAAGGCATTTTGTATGAAGGACTGAGCTAGGATTTTAATACACATTTGGCTGCATGTTTCCAGCCAGCCCAGACTGAAAAATGCATTTCCCCCTTGATAGCATTTGTATTTGTATGATGCCAGCTTTCTCTTATTCGCTAAATACATTTGCAGGAGTCAAGACACATCCTTATGTTACACAGCGGATGATAGCTCCTAATATGTAACCTACCCAGTCATTTCCCCATCCACACAGGCACAAAAAATGCTGTTTGCAAATGTAATATTGGTGCAGAACATCCTTTATTCAGTTTTTTCCCCTGTTGCAGCAGAAGCAGCTGCTTGTTGGCTGGATGAATGTCTCAGTGCGCTTCTGCACAGCCAAGCCAAGAGCACTTTCTAGTCTCTCTGCAGGGCACCAGATGATCCCCTGGAAGACAGAGCTCAGCAGCCCAACTCACCAGTCACATCCCTTGACTCATGATGCAGAATTTCCTCTTGGTTTTGGCCAGGGACCTCTGGGATTGACGTGGGATTCCTCGCCCTCCCCTACACACTTCCCTCTCATTAGGAAAGGCTGGATGCGGTTTCCCCTGGAGCCCATCAATGCCCCCTGCAGGCGTTAGCCAGAGGAGCTCGGTTCAGAAGAATGCAAGATGCTGCATCCCACTAGGAGCCCAATCCCAGGAGATGCTGAGCACCTTCCACTGCCATTGATATCAATGGAGCGTGGGAGGACGCGGTACCTGCTCTGTAGTACTCAGGATGCACTGCCCGAATGGTGCTCTCAAGCCAGGTCAGGGGTGTCTAGCGCTCCGCCCCCGGGCGTGCTGCGTCTATCGCACACACACCACCCCTGCCAGCCGGGGGACGTGACAGCCGCTGCGGGCCACTCTGCTGCCGGGGGGGCACACGGTTCTTACTGCGAGATAAGAAAAGGCCTCACTGAACCAGTGAAGCAGCCTCCCCATTTCAGTGAGTCGTCACCTGTGTGTCCTGGTCCGGCAAGATGCCTTGCTGAACTGCCGGCCCTTCCCCTGATCACCAGTTAGCAATGCCCTGTGTTGTCCTGCACTTTGATCTCACTGACCCACCTGCACTGGAGCTGGGCACAGAGTGTTTGCCAGTTTGTAAAACGCCCCCCTCCGGATGGCGCTTGCCAAGCCCCAGAGATTGACAGGAAAAGCTTCTTCCTGTTGCTAACATTGGAGAGCCAGGGCCACGTTGTGGCATCTAGCACCGGGCCTGTGCAGCTGCACAGCTGGGGCAGCACGATCTCTTGGGAGCACCTTCTGGCACCTTTCCTGAGCCCAGGTCTGCACCATTCAGGACCCCAGACAGGCTGTGCAAAGGAAGAGATGCTGCCCCCACCCTTCCCCTACACCCATGTTGGAGCCACTCACAGCCTGGCCCTCTTTGGTAGCCTGTGTGGAATGAGGGGGAGAATTTCTAGTTCCCACTGGACGGGGATCCACATCACCAAAGCACCATCCCAACTTGCCTTGCTTGGAGCCCCTGTTGGCAGCAGCAGCAAAGTGGCTGCTGACTGAGTGGTCCGTGGACACGGTCTCCCGCACAGCTGGCCCCTGCAAGTCAGGAGGGGGCGGAGCGTACTCAGTGACGGCTGTGTGAACCGTCCTCGGCAATCCAAATCCATGGGAATGGCTCACATGGGCATGTGCTGCTAAAGGGGGACGATCAGGCCCTACCATTTCTTATTCATACCGTCTATGTTTAGATGCAAGCTCCTTACATCTACTCCCTTAACAAGCAGAAAGGGCTACAGCCTGTTTTGTTCTGATAGTGACAGGCCAACAGTGAATCATCCCCCTGCCTGTCATGGGCTAAAACCAGAGAAATAATTAAACGGCAGAGAGGATTACTCTGGGAGAATAACTTAAGAGCAGAGTGAGTGAGACTCAGCACGTGGATGTGGCTAAATGTACTCAGTTTGTACTCCTCTAACGAAGGTCTCCAGCGGGTTTGGCTGGAGCTCTCTGTGCCCCGTGGAAGATGCAGTCATCTCAGGCCTGCGTGTTTTCAGTCTCCTCCCAACTACATAGGGCTGCAGTGAGTGAAGGTGCCCTGCAGAAAGGCAGAGTCTGATTTTACTGGCAATTCTACTGGCACTGAGAGCAACAGTAAAGTGTAAGAGACATAAATAAGGTCAATAAAATGATGTAATGGATAAATTACTAGGCAATCTCATTAAAGGAGAATTTTACTGAGTGTTCACGGCTCTGGCCTTGAATACGCACTCCCTGGGCTGACAGTGACAGCAAAGACTTTTTTTCCCCACAGTGAGAAAAGAAGAGATTTGAGATTCAGTGACTTCACTGCTGCACAGACTTCCAGGGATTTTTCTCCCAAACTCCAGACCATGGAAATTTGGGCACTACTCCCTTCACTCCATTATCTGCGTAACCCAGATTTCTGTCACAGTGAAATTTTCACCCATGTGAAGTGTTGCATTAGCAACAAGCTAGTTTGAGGTCTTCAGCAGTGCTTATGAGATTGTGTCACCCCTGTGTATAGGAATCGACTTCACCTTTAGCTGAACTGGTAGGGGAAGGGAATAAAAAAAAAAAGAACAGATTTTTGTGCTTTTCATTTCACAAACCTACCTAAGGCAAAGTTTTGTGGAAAAGTCCCCTTGTAGTTCTTAGGCCAGTTTAGATTTGGAGTAGCTACACTGACTTCAGTAGAAATACGCTCACAACAATCAGTATGGCTGTGTGAATCTGTGCATATTATTATACCACAAAGTTTGCATGAGAAAAGTAAACATCCCCTGATTTCTAACAGATGAATACTCAAAGACACTGAAAGTAAGTTGCTCCTTAAGTCATAGTGGAAGTTTTGATTTAGGGTATTGGGTAACATTAGACAATCCTCCACCAGCTTCCATGAGTAATGGAATCTGGTTAAATGCTGTACAGTTTCAGAGCTCCAGGCCGCTCAGAGAAGGTTAGGATCTCTTGCAAATATAATATGGATCTTTTATCCCAGATATCAGATCTTCAAAGGACAATTTTTA
The DNA here is from genome assembly GCF_965152235.1 of Eretmochelys imbricata. Taxonomy (NCBI): domain Eukaryota; kingdom Metazoa; phylum Chordata; order Testudines; family Cheloniidae; genus Eretmochelys; species Eretmochelys imbricata. The sequence continues at coordinate 2,088,087 of NC_135592.1, read as the reverse complement.
CTTATCTTTAAAGATTCTCTTGAAACAAAATATATAATTTAAACCTGGATCTCTGCCTTTGCAATGCAAATGTACAGTACTTCAAAAACTGCCTGGCTCTCCTAGTAACGTGGTTTCTTTTGATCCAATCCTGGAAGTGAAATCTTCACCCAAAGTTCCTTTCATAGAGTCTAGTAGTTTTGGTAACACTTACAGTTCCCGTTCCAGCCTCTGTGAGCAGCAGTTTACCTGTTCCTACAGTGCTCTGAATAGGATGCTTGTCAGACATGTTCTCTTAGAATCATAGAATCATAGAATATCAGGGTTGGCAGGGACCTCAGGAGGTCATCTAGTCCAACCCCCTGCTCAAAGCAGGACCAATCCCCAACTAAATCACCCCAGCCAGGGCTTTGTCAAGCCTGACTTTAAAAACTTCTAAGGAAGGAGATTCCACCACCTCCCTAGGTAACCCATTCCAGTGTTTCACCACCCTCCTAGTGAAAAAGTTTTTCCTAATATCCAACCTAAACTTCCCCCACTGCAACTTGAGACCATTACTCCTCGTTCTGTTATCCGCTACCACTGAGAACAGTCTAGATCCATCCTCTTTGGAACCCCCTTTCAGGTAGTTGAAAGCAGCTATCAAATCCCCCCCATTCTTCTCTTCCGCAGACTAAACATCCCCAGTTCCCTCAGCCTCTCCTCATAAGTCATGTGTTCCAGACCCCTAATCATTTTTGTTGCCCTCCACTGGACGTTTTCCAATTTTTTCACATCCTTCTTGTAGTGTAGGGCCCAAAACTGGACACAGTACTCCAGATGAGGCCTCACCAATGTCGAATAGAGGGGAACGATCATGTCCCTCGATCTGCTGGCAATGCCCCTACTTATACAGCCCAAAATGCCATTGGCCTTCTTGGCAACCACGGCACACTGTTGACTCATATCCAGCTTCTCATCCACTGTAACCCCTAGGTCCTTTTCTGCATAACTGCTGCCTAGCCATTCGGTCTCTAGTCTGTAGCGGTGCATGGGATTCTTCCGTCCTAAGTGCAGGACTCTGCACTTGTCCTTGTTGAACCTCATCAGATTTCTTTTGGCCCAATCCTCTAATTTGTCTAGGGCCCTCTGTATCCTATCCCTACCCTCCAGCGTATCTACCTCTCCTCCCAGTTTAGTGTCATCTGCAAACTTGCTGAGGGTACAATCCACGCCATCCTCCAGATCATTAATGAAGATATTGAACAAAACCGGCCCAAGGACCGACCTTGGGGCACTCCGCTTGATACCGGCTGCCAACTAGACATGGAGCCATTGATCACTACCCATTGAGCCCGACAATCTAGCCAGCTTTCTATCCACCTTATCGTCCATTCATCCAGCCCATACTTCTTTAACTTACTGGCAAGAATACTGTGGGAGACCGTGTCAAAAGCTTTGCTAAAGTCAAGGAACAACACGTCTACTGCTTTCCCCTCATCCACAGAGCCAGTTATCTCGTTATAGAAGGCAATTAGATTAGTCAGGCATGACTTGCCCTTGGTGAATCCATGCTGACTGTTCCTGATCACTTTCCTCTCCTCTAAGTGATTCAAAATGGATTCCTTGAGGACCTGCTCCATGATTTTTCCAGAGACTGAGGTGAGGCTGACCAGTCTGTAGTTCCCTGGATTCTCCTACTTCCCTTTTTTAAAGATGGGCACTACATTAGCCTTTTTCCAGTCGTCCGGGACCTCCCCCGATCGCCATGAGTTTTCAAAGATAATGGCCAATGGCTCTGCAACCACATCCGCCAACTCCTTTAGCACTCTCGGATGCAGCGCATCCGGCCCTATGGACTTGTGCTCGTCCAGCTTTTCTAAATAGTCCCAAACCACTTCTTTCTTCACAGAGGGCTGGTCACCTCCTCCCCATGCTGTGCTGCCCAGTGCAGCAGTCTAGGAGCTGACCTTGTTCGTGAAGACAGAGCCAAAAAAGCACTGAGTACATTAGCTTTTTCCACATCCTCTGTCACTAGTTTGCCTCCCTCATTCAATAAGAGGCCCACACTTTCCTTGACTTTCTTCTTGTTGCTAACATACCTGAAGAAACCCTTCTTGTTACTCTTAACATCTCTTGCTAGCTGCAACTCCAGGTGTGATTTGGCCTTCCTGATTTCACTCCTGCATTCCCGAGCAATATTTTTATACTCCTCCCTGGTCATTTGTCCAATCTTCCACTTCTTGTAAGCTTCTTTTTTGTGTCTAAGATCAGCAAGGATTTCACTGTTAAGCCAAGCTGGTCGCCTGCCATATTTACTATTCTTTCTATACATCGGGATGGTTTGCCCCTGTAACCTCAATAAGGATTCTTTAAAATACAGCCAGCTCTCCTGGACTCCTTTCCCCCTCATGTTATTCTCCCAGGGGATCCTGCCCATCAGTTCCCTGAGGGAGTCAAAGTCTGCTTTTCTGAAGTCCAGGGTCCGTATTCTGCTTCTCTCCTTTCTTCCTTGTGTCAGGATCCTGAACTCGACCATCTCATGGTCGGTCACTGCTCCCAGGTTCCCATCCACTCTTGCTTCCCCTGCTAATTCTTCCCAGTTTGTGAGCAGCAGGTCAAGAAAAGCTCTGCCCCTAGTTGGTTCCTCCAGCACTTGCACCAGGAAATTGTCCCCTACACTTTCCAAAAACTTCCTGGATTGTCTGTGCACTGCTGTATTGCTCTCCCAGCAGATATCAGGGTGATTGAAGTCTCCCATGAGAACCAGGGCCTGCAATCTAGTAACTTCCGTTAGTTGCCGGAAGAAAGCCCCATCCACCTCATCCCCCTGATCTGGTGGTCTATAGCAGACTCCCACCACGACATCACCCTTCTTGCTCATGCTTCTAAACTTAATCCAGAGACACGCATGGTTTTTCTGCAGTTTCATACCGGAGCTCTGAGCAGTCATACTGCTCCCTTACATACAGTGCACCTCCCCCACCTTTTCTGGCCTCCCTGTCCTTCCTTATTATGGTCATCACCTTAACCTTCTCCTCTTTGACTGTTTAAATCCCTGCTATATCTCCAGTTTCTATGTTGAGCTTTTGCTGGAGGAGATAGTTATACATCACGAACCAGGTGCTAGTTCCAAAATAGGATGTGAAGTAACTCAGGTGACAATAAAACTCCAGTCCTCCCGTAACATCAAATCCAGTAATAAAATAATTTAGAAATTATTATTAGAAATAATAGATGGAGAATTTCAAATGAGGCTAAGCTGTTGGACACCCAGCTCTAATGAAAGCCACTGAGAACTGGTCTCCCAGTTATCTTAGGCCCTTTTGAAAAATCTTCTCCAGCCTGAAATATCAGGGAGACCAAATTCCCACCTTTTTTGTGGAATTCTGGGGCAGTAGATAATTTCCCCCCACACTGAATTGTACAAAAGCCACTTGAAATTTCAAACAGAAGCAGAAAGGTAAGAGAGAAGCCATCTCTGAATTGTTCTACTGTCATATTTCTCTGTGGCTAGGAGGGAGTGTGGGAGAGACAGAATGAGAAAAAAAACTTCTCAAAATCCTCACCTGCTCCTTGTCGTACATAGCATGTAACCCCAGGGAGATGGGCGGTTGGGAAGGATTGTCTGTCTCTTTAGAAACACTACAAAAATGGCAGCCATGGGGAATGAATCACTTCTTGCCTTATTTGAATTATGTGCTTCTGGCTGCAGCCTTCTAAACAAGCCCTCCAAGGTGGTAACTAGCCGCCCATGAGACCAGTTCCTAACGCTGAGAACAGCTGGGCTCCTCAGTGAAGCGATAGAAGTGGCATCACTTGAGTCCTTTCAAACTGGGTCAAGCACTAGGAGAAAGTATTCTCGCTGTAATGCCCAAAGCCCCATTCAGGAAGGGGGGCCCATTACAATGGGCACTGTACAAGCCTGGATAAAGAGGCGCTCTTTGCCCTATAGGGCTTGCAACCTAAGAGCCTGATTCTGCAACCACTTATGCATGTGTCTGATTTTACGTACCTGAGTAGTCTTATGGGTAACTAGGAGCAGCTGGGGTGGGAGGAGGGAGGAAATGGATAAAAGAAAAAAATTCCCAGCAGTAAGAACTGGCAGAGAGTCCAACAGGCTCCTCGGAAAAGTGCTCCCTTTGGGAACAACATCTATGTCTATAGTTAAGCACATGTACAAGTGTTTGCAGGATCAGGATGTAAAAGGACTGTGGGAAGTAATGACTGAAGAGTATATGGTCCCAGAAAACCCCTAGGTCTTTTTGGTCTCTAGTAACTCTGTGTAACCTTTCCATGGATCAAATAGAATTTTTGGAATGTGCACATGTGCCTGCTTTTGCTGGAAGATTGTACTGGCTAATTGCTGTAATTTGTGCTCTCTACAGGTGGTAAACTTTCTAGTAAACAAAACCCTATTGCATGCCTGACTCTCAGCTGCCTCTTGTCCTGTCATTCATAAAAAAGGAATAAGAAGCATAGCCAGAATGGCTGACATGAAGATTCCTCTGAAGGTCCCCAAATAAAAGCTGCAGAATGCAATAATAGATTCCTTCCTGTTTGGTTTAGTTTAATAAACTGCCTTTTCCTCTCCCAGCTGAGAGAGTGCCATTTGGTTTGCTTGCTGGAGTTGAGAGAGTTTAGTGCATTTTCTGCTGTGGTGTTATTTTATTTTAAAATATTACTAGTTTAAAGACCCAGTGATCAAGGGTAAACCTCAGTGAGCTCTCGTTAAAACCACCAGTCAAATGAGGACCACAGCGCTACCTGCTCTCACGCCATTCTGTATCGCAGATGGATGAGCAGAGACAGAGCTAGAGAGTTGACAGTGAGGGTTAGAAATTGCTTCCTTCTGCTGTTTACAGGCTTTCAGCCTTTTAAGGGAATGCCTCTTTTGATCCTCTGAGCCAAAACTGAACCTTCCAATTTAAAGTTCAGAACGAGCTAATTTCTTTCACAGAGAATAATTTTGGGTTTGTTCACATTTTAAGCCACACTGTTTCCCTACTTATTACCGGAATGTGCCGTTTAGATAGTAGAACTGATTGCTTTGTTCAAACAGCATTTGTGGGCTTCTGGGGTTCGGTTACATTTCTGACAGCTGCAAAAGACAAACAAATAACAAATGGAAAAAGTAACGTTAAAACAATGGAGGCTTTCCTATTAAAAAGTCCAGCTTTGGGCTTTCTGTTCTCTCCCTGACTTGCAGTCAGGTTTGCTTGTTCGTTGCCATATGCCAGGCAAATACTACAGAAGAAGTTTGAAAATAATGGAAAGAAAGAACAACATATAGCATGCACAGAAGCACGTATACTACCCCACCTGATTCTCTTCTGAGTTGTGCTAGGTTTACACCAGTGATTCCACAGGCTTCAATGGAGCACCTGCTGTAGACCCACGCAAGTGAAGACAGATGACAACACATGTACATGGGCTAAATTGTAGTCCAGGTGAGCAGCTGATTATCTGCTGGCCAAAAGAGAATGGGAACGGACAAAAGATGATACCTTGTTGCAGCTAAATGTGTTAGCCTCAGCCTGGGTTCACATAACCAGGACACTCTAAGAGCTGCTAAGCAGAGTGCTTCCTGCAAAATTGCAAGACAGGTGGTCTGATCTCTGGCAGCCATCAAAGACCTTTTATTTGTTAAATAAAAGCTGATAATTGGGGGCCTGAACTTGCTTCCATTGATCTCAGTGGGAGTTTGACGGTTGATTTCACTGGGAGCAGAATCAGGACTTCTGTTAAGAAAATAAAAATGAGTGTCTGTCATTCTTCAATACAGTGCTTGTAGAGTAGCTCTTGGGCTTGCCAGTGCTGTAAATCCTGCAGGGATTTACAGGGACCTGCTGCAGAGAGACAATCCTGCTCCAAAGAGGGCAATCAGGTTGCTGTGCAAAAATAATCATAAAAAAAAGGCTATTTCATGGAGTGGAAACATCCTTGCCAGATACTTCATCTGAAATGTTTTGGGGACAGAAAAAGAGGTTACTCTCCAAATAATGAATTTCATATTTTGATAACAGCACCTGTTAATTAGCTCCAGGTGCTGTTAGAGATGGATGTCAGCTGTAACAAGTGTGAAAACTTACACTTTCAAAAAGTCTTTTAATAGTCCCTTTAATATGACACCTGGGAGAAGGATTTAGACAAGTCGTCACAGCGATTTCAAAGAGAATCTACTGAAAAATATAAATAGATGGGTCCACAGGAAGCGAACTTTGCAAAAGAAAAATCTCTCTGAAATGAGAGCTAGAAGAGCCCTAACAACTGTGGCCCCGACTCAGTGAGGTGCTAAGGTACGTCTGGAACTTTTAAGCTCATGAATAGCCCCACTGAAGTTAGCAGGACCCACCCACCTGCTTAAAGTTAGGTGTGTGTGTTGGCAGCTTGCTGAACTGGGGCCTGTCATGGCAGAGGAGCATGGTCATGAAGGGTGACAGCAGGTTTGACCTTCTCCCAGTGCAAACAAAGGATGAATTGCTTTTGGTGTTGATGGGAGCAGAACTGCATGGACGTAGGAGAAACTTTCCCTTCAGGGGTGTCAGCATTTGTGTCTGAAAGCTCGGAAGGCATCAGCTGTATTGGGGGCCTTGATTGAAATGGGATGGGGTATTTGCAACTGCCAGAATCTAGATTTGGTAACGCTCAGGTGACACTGAAGGGTCCCCAGGTACTGTCTGGGGGAGGGTTGAGTGCACAGGAGAGGCAGAGGGTGTTGGGACAAGGCATTTGTTCCAAGAGGATGTAAGAGTGGGAGAAGACACTTTAACAGATGCCATTATCGTGGCCTAGGTACAGGCCATGGCCAGACCCCCAGCTCTCCCGCCCCCTCACACTGACCCGTGCCCATGAGGCACCAGCTGCACAGCTGAGAGGGGTGTTCCATCTTCATGGCCCATCCAGTCCTTGGTTTCTTTGCCAACTAGGGGCCAACTGGTCCTATTGTGTTTTCTTCTGGATGCTCCCATCACACCAGGAACGCTATCAGATACAGCCCAGACATCTGCATTAAGCAGGACTAGTACAGGCCACGTGCCAGCTAAGTCTCACTGAAGACTTACTTGGAATGCGTAGGCATCACAAAGACCTTGCACATTCCCCACACGGGGGGACATCACCCAGACAGGGCGGAGGGCAGTTTCTGGTTGGATTCCGGTTGGCCACCGGTTCTAAGTTTCTTCCTCTCTCCCCCCACCACTGGCAATGAAAAAGGCATAGTTCTTGTTCAGTATTTTCAAGCCAACACACATTCTGTGGCCCATTTCTAGCTCACTGCAGCTTCCATTGACAAGTGATGGGTGATAAGCACTCTCAATCTTTGCAGGGAACAGAGAATTTCAGCGTGATCGATGACTTCCCAGCCCCAATGTGCATGGGCAGGTGCACACTGAAGCTTACTGGGAATAATGAAAAGATGCTCAGCTTTATTACTTTAATATGTGAATTCTCTGCAGTCCATTACTGGCTTATTGCTGCATCCCTTAAGAACTCTGGAGGCATCTGACAATTTATATTTTCTCAGCTTACATTTTCGAGACGCAGTTGCCCATCCTACCCTCACAAACACACGCTCTCCCCATCACTCGGAGAAGGATGCTGAGGAGGGAACCCACCGATTTATTATTCTAGCTGAGCAGAATCCGGCAGCCAGACTCCACTTCATTGCTCCCCATCCCCTTAATGCTAAACTCTCAAGGAGCCAACTGTCTTATTTATTTATTTATTTATTTATTAGACAGTCATGAATATAGAAAGTTCCTTTGAAGTTCTCTTATTTATCTCCACAGCTGGCAAAGGAATATTGCACATCTTTCTATTTTATTCCTTTTGATCTTATTACACTGATCTCACTACCACTGCCAACCTACTTGCTAAGGTCTCCATCTTTGATGTGGGTTAACAATACCTTCCAGATCCCTTTGATGCTTCCTGTAATATTTCTCTTACATTTGATAGCAGCAGAGCAAACGGTTTCTGATGCAGGGGCTGAGTTGATCAGCTGCTAACAATATTCTTACAGCAAGTCCTGTTCAAGGTTCTCCTTTCCACAGATGTTCAGTTACTGACTCCAGTTAGAGACTCCATTAGTGAAAACTGAACCAGTTAGCGTTATCATTGAATTACTTATTTTACACTCATCCCAATGACATTGATAAAGGAAGAGAGCATAAACTGAATCACATTATTATGGGGCGGTAAAGAGTTGTAGCAAAGCATAGAATTGAAATCAACCCATTTGATCCAGCCCTATCCTGTTATCCCTTGCCTCTCTCATCTCCCATTGCAACCACTCCAGCTGGCATGTATCAGAGGGGCTGGCGCAAACATGCTCCCTTCTACAGGCTCAGTGTCTGTCCGGGCTGCAATGCTCGCTTCCAGATAGATATGCTCAGTCTAGAGAGCTCCTAGACCAAACCCAGCTTCCTGGGTTGGCAAACCCTCTTCATCATGCTTAGGGTAAAAACTATGCCTCAGGGTATGGGGCATCTATTTAGGAAGAAATAAGAATGCCCCAAAACCTTCAGCCCTAAACTCCAACCAAACTAGAGTGGAACTTTTATTGGGTTCTTAAAAGCTTGGACAACTCTACTCCCACTCAAAATACAGTGAGCAAAGCAGTTCTAGCCCGCTTTGCACACACAAGTGACTTGGGCTGAGTATTTGCCTGGTTGGGTCTCACTGATTTAATGTGTTTTGTACTTCCATGTTTATTGAAGGAGGCATCGATGACTAGCAAGAGGTGCCCTACAAACAGGATAGATAAATAGCCACTTCAGACAGACTTTAAACACCAAGAGGCATAGCTGATTCTCTGAGGGCCACCCCTCTCTGTACTTGAGCTAACCATTCCTAGAGAAAACTCCATCTCTCTGGCACACCAGATGAATATCTGATTGACCAATCCTCCTGAGGAAGGTGGTGAATAATTAAATACCACCTCTTGTGCGGCCAGCCTCATCCTTCCTGCTCTCAGAACTGGAGTCCACAGATTCTCCATGCCTCCCAGGAATCTGTGAACTTCAGTTCTGTCATTGTCACTCTTCCTGCATGCCTGATTGCTGCGCTGCTAAGTTCTTGTCAAGGGGTCTGTACATAAGGGTTTAATGTGCAGGCTGTTACTTCTACTTCAGCTCCTACAGCTCAGTTTAGGGCCCTTTTAATGGAAGCAGAAGTGTAGGACTGGAAGGGACCTCAACAGGTCATCTAGTTCAGTCCCCTCACTCAAGGCAGGACTACATGATCACTAGACCATTCCTGATAGGTGTTGGTCTAACTCAGTGCGGGGCAACCTGTGGCCCATCCACCACCCATCAGGTTAATCCGCTGGTGGGCCCGAGACAGAGCTCAGGCCAGGTCTAGTATAACATGGGCACTTTCTCCCATGCACCTTAGTGCCAGCCAGCCCTTGTGCTGAGCAGAGGCCCTAACTGTCTTGCTTTGCGCTGTGGAGGTAGAAATTTGAACAGTGATGTGCACACAGGACAACCAGGGAGTAAACAGACTCCAAAATCATTTTGCTTTTGAACCAAGCCACATTTGAACCCCTTATAGCTATAAGCATGGAAGCTGGAGAGGTTAGTGCATTAACCCTTATTGCCACTGGCGAGCCATTTTTTTTTTCATTTTCTCCTCTGGTTTAAAGCTACTGCAGACTATAGACAGGCTGAAAGGCATCCAGCGAGAATCCAGACTGCATTGAGAACCCTCCCTAGCACTGTGATGAGTGTAGTAATTCAGTTACCAGTGTGTGCATCTGTCTGTCGAGGTACTTAGCCCATGTTCGTGAACAGTCTGAGCACTGCTGAGTACCTGACACATTGTATTACCTGCCAGCTGTATTTCCAAGGGGTGAATCTGTTAAGTGATATTCTGCATGTAGTTATTGTCTTCTGGCTCTTTCTATGTCCTTTTCCTGCTGCTGTTTTGTCATCTATGTTAATCAAATCCCCTTTCTGTAATAGCAATAAACCATTATCTCACAGAAATGAGCCAAATGCCTTCTGCAAACTATTAACATGGTTATTTTTTCCCCCTTAGAGTTAGTTGCTTGCTAATTACCACCTGTTTCAATAGCAAACTGAGAAGGAGTATCTGAGACATAGGGGTTCTATCTCCACAAGGCATTTATCAGAGCTACAGACTCCTGGAGGGAAGCATTACAAATGTGCTAAAGTCAGACAGTGGATCTAAAACAGACAGCCAATGAGAGAGTAAGAGACAAACACACACATTTCCTGGGGTGGGCAAATTAGAGAGGCGTTTGCAATGTAAGAGGGCAAAAAAGGCCAGTGTGACTTTTGGGGCTGCAGGTACAGAGAGCCAGTGGCTCTTTCATATTGTTTTCATCCATGTCATTGCCCTGCTATGGCTCTGCTAGTTCTGTTAGACACGGGCTTTGACCCCTTCACGCCCAGCCCAGCCTCTCTACCCTCTGCATCCTCCATAAAGTTGTATCGCGTATGTCATGAGAGCAGTGAGGTCATAGATACGAGTCTGAGATCAGTGGTAGGTGAACTAGTCTTGCCTAGTTTTGAATCCAGACCTCTGGAAGTTCAGCTCCCGCTGACTGGGTTTATTCTTCCACTTGTGGGGTGGTGGGGAGGGAAGGGAGTGAAGGCAGAGGGGAAGAGTAAGTATAGAGACAGGATGAAAATCAAACCCAGAGAGGGTGAGTGATGGAGCAGAGAGGAAGCCAGAAAAATTCTGCTAACCAAAATAGAGACAGGATGGAGCCTATACCATGGCCAGGGCCTGGGCCTGCTGCCAGGGGAGCAGTTTCCCCTGTGCCTAATGCAGAGCAGAGACAGCCCATTGGCTATAAAGACACAGTTTTAAAAGTATTGAATCTCCCTTGAAAGAAAACCCTGAGTTTATATCCCCAGGGGAAAAGTGGGGAAGTGAGTTTGTGAACCCAACAATAGTCTGAGCGAGTCACAATCCCTTGGGTTCTAGGAGGCTCCTCCCTTCCCTAATTCCTGCTTTCCTGCAGGATCGGGCAGTAGAAAGTGGGTTGGGGAGGGAGAGGCTTCATGGTCACGCATCTGTGACATTAGCGAGGGGAATCCCAGGAAACGCCATTCCCGGAATGCTTGGTGAGCATCCCGGTTCTTGTTTCCAATGTGAATCCCAACTCTGCAGCTTTAAAGGAGCATCTCAGTGCAGCCACACCCCGCTTTTTCACATTTTAGACCATGTTTAATTTGTAATCTGTCTTTATTCAGCCAGAGCTAATAGTGTGATAAACAGCCATGTAAAAGCTGCTGGCGGTAATGGCCTCTATCCTGCAACCCTTCAGTGTCTCTGCCTCCCTGTTCACAGCCCAGACCAGGTTGTGATGGTGCAGACAGTAAACACTGGCAACTTCAGTCAAGGTAATGAACGGTTACACAGAAAAACAGAGCTACCTAAATAGACCCTCATCTCCTGGAAAAAAATGTAAAGATTGCAAATGAGCATCATAGGGATGCCTCTAAATTCTCATCAACCTGATGAGATAAAGATATGACTGGCAGGAGAGTGGTTAATACCTTGGAAATTTTCTCCAGCCCTTACTGTGCATAGGCAAGCACCATTTAATGGGCACCATTAAGAAGACCCCACAATGTTAGAGTCCTCTTCTCAGATACCAAGGTGATCGGCATGGGAGAAGAACCTCAGCAGCACAGAATACTCCAGCTCTGGGGGAATGGTGCTGTACCTTAGCTACTACTGCGTCCATTTCACTGCTGGTGTGTTCGCACAGGACAAGGAATGAAGGCTGCCAGCAGTTCCGAAAGGGACAGCAGCCTGCACTAGCTCCCACGCACACAGGATCAACAGGTCTCTGTTTGCACCTTTGCAGAGAGGTGAGCCACAGTTTATTTTTGCGTTATGTGAAAAAGCATTTCCCTAACAATATCAGCATATTCTTCCCTCGAGGTATGAACTTAGGCAATGGTACCCCATGAGAGCTGGAACTCATAAGAAATGGGGGCATATGCATTTCACCTGCTCCATTGCTTTAGTCTGGGTGTGTCTCTGGGTCTCACCTAATAAACTGCACAAGTGAAAAAAGAAAGCTGTCAAGGCTTAACGAAAGGGGAGGGGAATGGCGACTGATATTGTACGTGATGCCACCACAAAACTCACTTCCTCCCAGTGGGGAAATAATGCACAGAAGGAGAAAAGAGGCGATGAGTGATCAGAGAAAAACTGCTTTGAAGAAAAGTGCACATTTCCTCCCCCGAGGTTTCAGAAGAACATTACGTTATAACCTGGGAAACACAGAGGCTCCTTACAAATGCATTTGAAAATGGCTTTGAACTTTTGCATGAAGCTTGATCTGCACACATGCCGCAACTCAGGGACATGAGGTCACTGAGATTTCAAGCTGGTGAGTATATAAAAATAATGTAATTCCCCCAAAGGGAAGTGTAAAGCATTTCTCCAGGACATGAGTTTGTAAACCTGAGTCTCTCCCACCGGACTGTCTCCAGGACCCCTTAGTACCATGCAGGCACAGGCTTGCATTAGGGGTGGTGCAGGGCTGCACAGAGGAGCCGCACTCATAGGTGCAGAGGCTACAAATGACATCACTTTGTGGGTTGCACCTTTCTTCCCCATGTCCCCACCCTCCTTGCAGTTGGCTAGCTCTGTTGGTGCTGTGAGAAGCTCCTGTGCTCACCCACACTGCCCACCGCCTTTGGGCCCTCTGGCACTCTCAGTGAGTAACTGTGCTTCTCTCGGACACGTAGCAGCTTGCACAAGTGGGAAAGAAAGGGTCCTTCCCCATCACTGCACACAGGGGTAAGGGAAGGAGAGGAGGCAAGGAGACTTTTTCTGCCCTGGCTTGTGTCCACTGAGCAGGGCACAGGCACAGTGGGCAGCCTTGTGTGCAGGAGAGCCCAGGCCCTGTTCCAGAAAGACTGAAATGACTTATTCCTGTGCCTGGTGCCCAGAGGCTACAGCAAACGCCAGGACAAACAGAATCACGCTGGCATTTCCTGCCGTCACCTGGGCCAGGAGAGGAGCCTTTCTCACTGTCATTTGATGTTCAGTCCTGGCTCTCACCCATACATACAGAGGCAGGGGACACTGGGTATCCTCAGCAGGCCTGGTTGTGCCACGGTGAGATGCATCTTCCCCTGTCAATTTCAAAGGGGCTAGTTGCAGAGGAAGGTGCTGCTTACTGAGAGTAAGGGTCACCAACCCCGGCTCAGTCTGAAACTCACAGCCATCCCAAACTCTTTCTAAGCTCCAGGACAACTCTTCTCTTACCCAGCCCAGCCTCTTGTTCCCTGGTTTTCCATGCACATTTCAGGAGAGGCAGCATTCTCCTCCTCCTACTGTACCTGGAACATTTAAGGCTCAAATCCAAAGGCCACTGAAGTCATGGCATTCTTTCATTCTTCCCGGATTTTTGAGCACACCCTAAATCATTAGCCTGGATGCATTTCTGTCAGGGTCTGTCAGGACAAGGATCAGAACCGGGTCAAACCCGAGGCAGGGAGCAGCAGAGAAGCTCATTGTCAGGTTCAAGGCCAACGTCAATACCAAGAGCCAGAGTCCCAGTCAGATTTCAGAGTCCAGGTCAGGAGGCAAAGACCAAATCAAGCCAAGGTCAAAGCCAGGAGCAGGAATGGCCACAGCAGCTACAAGACAGCCATACTGGTGCCAGGCCACTTCATGGAATGCTCCTTGGCTTTATACAGAGTGGGGAGCCATGGGGCTGCTGCCCGTCAGACTCCTTGAGGTGGGACTTCACATGGTCTGCGTCCATTGTCATGGACAGTGGCATGCAAGGTTAGCTGGGGTGAGAGCCTAAAGCTGCTCCCTACAGGGCAGCTCTGCAGACCCAGGTTCTAGACGCAGGGGGCCCTGCACTTTCTGACTGCAGGGGCTGAGATTTTTCTGTAAAATGTGGCCATATGTAGCCGCTGGGTGCTCAGAATTTTCTGAAAATCTGGCCTCTTATTTCTACAACTACTGCTTGTTAGACTCCATGAATCTAGGAATGAATTCGAGGCCAGAAGGGACTGTTAGAACATCTCCTCTGGCCTCCTGTGTACACAGGCCATTATATTCCAGCCAGTTACTCCTGGATTGAGCCCAGTAATTTGTGCTTGACTAAAGCAGCTTTCAGGAAAGCACCCTGATTCATCCCATCGCTCACACAAAGAGAGCGTTGCTAACCCCAAGCACTCAGAAATCATGAGTCAGGCCCCCCAAAATCATGAGACCAGCTAAAAAATGATGAGATTCCAAACTGAGTAATACAATTTGGGTTCTTCTTCTTTACCTTCCAAGATTTGACCCCGGAGGGTCCTTCAGGTTATATTTTCCACCTTTTCTCCACAACCAAGAAGACTAGAAGTTTACCGGGGGGGGGGTTGGGGGGGGAGCTCAAGGAACTGGGGCTTTAAGAAGAACACCAGATACTGTGATAAAATTGTGAGAGTTGGCCACACTGCAGAGTCCCAGAGGAGATAACCTTGTTGTGACATGATGGACAGATCTTCACGGGCTCTATTGACACTCTCTTCCACCCCAGAGAAAGCATCCCGCAGAAGCTATGAAGTGGAAGTCAAAAAGCCATTTGGAAATGAAAAACTGGCTGACATAAAATGTGTCACACGTCTCAGAGAACTGGAGATACCGATGCTAAAAAGAATTAGACGATTCATTAGCAGTGTGTCTGGTTTCCACATTGCAAGGTGTCGGGAAGCCCCTGAAAAATTAGCCCACGCAGCAGAGGAGCTGGAGAATTTGTGAGATTAATCATATCTCATTTGAACACAACGCTGTTGGCACATCCCGGGCACTCCAGACCCTACAAACACCCGGCGAACCAGCTGCACTCTTGGGTTATTATGGCTGTTATTATTATTTTTAGCAGATATTCCCTAGTACAGCTCTTCTGTTTAGAACCATGAATCAATATCAGACTGCAGGGGCTGGTATCTGAAGCTTGCCAAGGCATCTTTAATTGGCTCAAAGGCAGCTGTTCTGTCTCTGCTTCATCTGTAGCTTTCAGGAGGGTCAGGAGAGAAAGGGAAACAAAAGTATCCATGTTTCAGCTGGAGGATCCCTTCCTTAGCAAGACCTGACTTCAACACAGGGACTGCACTCTCCGCCTCAAGCCGGCTCTTTAAAGAGGAAAACCGAGATTGTGCCTTCCCCCTTTTGTTGTTATTATTGGTGCTTTAACATATATTTAAAAGGCCTGTGTATATTTTAAAAGGGGCTGGGTTTGGCTTTTTTGCTTTTGCTGTTTCAGGAATGTCAAGGCAGGGCAGCCCTGTGTTCATGAGGGCTCACTGCAGGGCTCAAACATGTATTTGGGGCATTGGAAGAAAAGCGCTGTTTGTTAAAGGCTCCCAGCACTCCTCCTTTAAAGGACGAGAGATCTCAGACTGTACAACAGCTATCTCTCAGCCGCTCCTCATGTCCAGTGACATGAGCGTATCCCATCCTATGGATAGTCCCGGCTGGGTCTGAAAATCCAGAGACCTCACAAGTGACACCTGGAAGAATAAGGGAAGAGCAGACTTGACATTTCTTTATACTTTTAAGGGGATAAAACAATCAAATAAAACCCCAGTTAATTATATAGACTTATTGATCAAAAAAAGGCTCAAACTCCATTGTTTTCCCCTTTGCAGATCTCATTGAACTACCAGAAGGACAATGTTCAGAGTCCGTTGAGAGCAGCCAGTGTTCCTGAGGCTTTCTTCCTCAGGAAGACCAGGCTGTCTGCCATTGCACGAGGCTAGAAATCACAATCCTAACTCTCCTCCGCCATCGCATTTCCCAACTGTAGTCACATTTATTGCTGGTGCCTTTCAGGACCTCCCCTATTGGAGGTGGCCCAGTCCACTGGGGATTAGCTACTTGTAAGAAAGCTCATGTGTTTGATTAGTGCAGAGAGAGTCCAGAAATGAGCGGTTTGTTCGGTCAGTATTGTTCTCTCTGTGAAAAATACCCAGATGCCTTCACTCAGGAGAAGACTGCACAGAATTCAAAAATGCAGGGTGGGAAATATGGCAGATCCAGAGCAAGGGTATATTATGAGATGTGTAGCACAGATAAACCTTTCATAAACATCTGTATTATGCAGCTCAGAGAGACCCTTTTTGTAATACCACGGCTTACATACGCCATCCTTCTCACATCTCTCCAAAAATGAAAAGAGCCATTAGGGCTGTAGATCACACAAAATTAGCAGCATGAGCCTCTGTCAGCCTAGATAGATATAGTTAATCTTGCAGAAGTGACAGATTGTTGCCTTAACAGGTCAGATGGTAACTGTAAATCTCTGCAGGAAAGCAGACTTTCTGTGTGGCATGGCTAGACACTCTGGGGCCTAGCTAAAAGGCAACTCAGGCTACTGTGAGTTAGGCTGGCTACAAAGTTTGCTTTGAGAGACAATCAAACCTCATCTGCTGGAAATCTGAATAAGATGACTAAGCCACTGTCTGTCTGTCTCATGTTGCTTCTCACTGTATGTCAGGAGTGTCCCCTGGTTACTGGAGAGGTGTGGGGGGGGAGAAGTTGGGGGGCAGGAACCATGTGCTTTCCGTTAATCTGTCAGAAAAGTGTTTTCTGAGAAGTGTTTTGGGGGAGCGGAGGGGGAGCTCTTGTTTTCTTTTGTGTAGGACGCTGTTGGCAGTTGATGAGCTGTGGGGCACTGACAATCTGACCGAGCTCTTCTGTTTAGTCTAAGTTGCATTAATGAGTCTCAGTTTAATTGTATGTGATGTTTTTAAAAGCCCAGAAGTACTACTACCCATGGCCCCAATCCTGCAATGGGATCGAAGCGGTGCACCCCACTGTCTGTGCTCAGCCCAATCAGCACCGGGGGGAAAATCCTGGCTCCACTGAGGTCAATAGCAAAACTCCCACTGACTTCAATGGGGATGAGTTTTTGCCCAAGGGGTCTGCCCATAGACTTCTGATTGCACCTCCTAGCTGTGAAAGTCTCCAGGGAACGGATCCCACAGCATTTTAAGCCATTACTGATCCCTAGAGCATCCGTTCCCCCCAAAACCCAATCCTCCGAGCCATCCAATCCCAACAAAACAAAATCCTACTCGTTCCTAATGTTGCTGCTTTTGCTACTTCTCCTTTCTTACCTGACAACTTGCACCTGAATAAACAGGGCCAGGAGCTCTGCTACTGAAAGAAATCAGATGTCGAGCAAACTTCCTTTGTAAATTGTGCAGGTAGGTGGCCATGCACTGCACCTCACTATGGACTGAAGAAAGTTTGCACTGTTCATGCCTGTGAATGGAAGGCATCTACAGCAGGGGATCATGGTCAGTCATGTAGAATGGCTGCCCAAAGACCGTGCTGTATTGTGACTGCATCTGCAGATTCTCTGCTTGTGGCAGGTACTGTGAAACATGAAGTCAGTTTTTTTTTTTGCAGGGTAAGTAAGGTCACACCGGGAAATCAGTCTATGAAAGAAACTGTGGGGTAGGATGGGGTTTCCATTTGTCATTTTAAACATTAAAAGTGGTGTTTTTCTTCAAATACAGTCTTAAGAGTTTTTCATTTGAATTTGCTACATCCTTGAAGGTGAATTTAATACCATTCATACATTTTCATTTACAAATTTGTCAGTAATAAGAGTGCTGGCACATGGGAGAAAGTAACTAACTGCATAATTGCAACTTACACGCTTGTCTTACTGAAAAACTGCTAGCTCAGGAATCGTCCGCTCCTGTGCGTCATGCATGAAATTGCAAATAGAATTTAATTTGCCCTTGTATCCTGTAGGATCAGCTTAAAATGATTAATGCAGGAAAGAATGTTGTCAAGATTTTATTCATTACAATCTCAGAGGACTGCAGTGCAAAACCATCATGTATAACATGATAATGTATAATATGTAACTATTTCTGAACTGCTTTCTTATAACAAACAATCATATTTCTGCTATTTAATTTCAGCGCTGAAGTGAGTGGAATTCATTCATTGTGTATTGCCAAGATCTCCTGGACAGTCAGAAATGTAATTTGTTCGAATTTAGAACATTTCAAAGGACTGTCTCTGGTGCAGCTCTAGAGAATGGAGTATTTTGAAGGCTCACAGAGATCTGAGCTGTGACAATGCTAAGACCTGCAGGTTACAGCACTGTTAACTCCTTCCTCACTGGCTGGATAACAAAGAGAATACACAGTGAGAGGTCAGGCTCAAAAGATTGGTAGATTGATTTAGTTTTGATAAGAAACAAAAAATCTGAGTGATTTTCCAAATTTTTGTCTAGAAAACTTCAGATATCAGCCTTTGCAACAAGATTTCTGCTGTGCCCTGGTGTAACCCGAGCTGGAACTCTGAGACAACCAGTCAGACTCTGCAGTGATGAGCACAGTGCCATTTCTACATTTTTTAAAGCACAGCATTGTGATGTCAGAGAGTCTTCCATGAAAGCAGACAGACATACAGATAAATAAAGGTATGGAAAAATATCCTTTTCGGGGATATTTAAGTACCTGTCTTTCCTCTCTCTACCTACCAATGGAACCTGGGAGAGCAAAGGAGCATTAAATTGTAATAATAAGTTTACAGGCTGAAAAAATAACAGTTTGAACGTCCAGCAAAGGTTGCAGGTTGACTCTTACCATGTCTTTTTCCCACAGCACCAAGAAAGATATTGAAGAAATGGCCATTGCTAAAGCAAAAATATTTCAGTTAAATTTATGAGGGGAAAATTAAAAGCAAGTTTATGGAACCAATAATGTCCATAAAAATATTTCCATGAAGTTTTGTAAGCATGTCACAAATTGCATGAACAGTACTGGTCATTTTGGATCTGTTAATGCTCCGCTTATAACGTTTTTTTGGTTGCAGATTGTTTAGCTGCACAGAAGGCTAAATAATCCTCAGTCCTGCAAACACATAACTCACCTCAGTAATTCTACTGAAGTCAGTGAGACAGTGCTCATGCTGAGTCATGCATATGTTTGCGGAATTGGGGCCTGAAAATATATCTGTGCTGTTCAAAGATGAATATTAGTACCTATTTATTATTACCTAATTTTTTTCCAATCTTTGTTTCCCTTACAACCGATGTCATTAGCATCAGACAAACATTAAACAAATACCACAGGAGAGACGTTCAGTACAGAGACTGAGGGAAGCACCAAAGTCTTGCTTTTACGGAGACACTTTCTGGACAAAAAGAAAGGGAGTACTTGTGGCACCTTAGAGACTAAGGTGCCACAAGTCCTCCTTTTCTTTTTGCGAATACAGACTAACACAGCTGCTCCTCTGAAACCAACTTTCTGGACACAGGTTTTTGAATAAATACCATAAACTTGTTTCAATGAAAATCGGTGGAAATATGTTACTTTTTACTAGCAATTTGTTTGAGAAGGCTTTGTACTTTCACTTTTACCATGTTAAAGACAATGAAAGTTTTAGATAAAGAATAAAATAAATAGGACCATCTTACCACTGGTGAATGTCCAACAAGCCAAAAGCCTTTCTGCTCTGTTAGCACTGGGCTAATTAGCTTAACATGGCATGAGTAATTATTGGATTGTTCTCTTTTTAAAAATCATTTTAGCAATGGGTTTTTTGAGGAGGTCATGATTTAGAAATTACTCTAATCAGTGCAGTAATTGAGGAATGAAATATGGGTCCATGATTATGTTATTGAAATGGATTGCCTGGTAATTATATTAATACAACAGAATTATTGTAGATCTTGTGTAAGCGGCAGTCAAGAGCATTCCTCTCTCGGAGGAGTATTCCCTCCTGTTTCAAAGTTAACCATGTTATTATTAAAATTTCATGAGAAATTGCTTCCCCAGCACTTCAAGTGAAAGACAAAATGTCCTGTTCCTTGGTCATAAATCCATGTTTTTTACTCTTTGATTTGTTTTTTGAGTCACCTGTGGTTAGTGATCATAGGAAATGCTCTATGAGAGTAGCAATGATATCTGGTACTTTATGATTCCAGGTGTAAAGCATTTAGTTGTTCCATACAAGACCGTGGGGTGGCAGAGAAGTCATTGCCCACCTTAACTGGTGATCAGCAGATGCCCCAAAGGAAGAGGATAGTGAGGAGTAGTGTAATTTTTTACTGGCATAACTGTGTGACACTAAGCACCCCTGTATTTACACCTACACACTATTGTAATCTTTCATTCTTTCTTTCCTTCTCCCAAGCAAAATTTCCTGGTGGAAGCACAGGCAACCTGAAGGTGCATATTTATTATGATCAGAGAAATACAACCTCTAGGAGGTTAGAGAGTTAACATTGGATCACATAGTTTATTACACTTTATTACACATTATCTCATTAGCATCCCTGCTGTGTGTGATTGTCAAAGAACCTGAATATAAGGGTTAGTATTTTCATATTTGGGCTCTGAATTAACTTACTTGTAGTAGCTTATAACAACCATGACATTTGCCAAATATGCTTGGTAGCTGGTGTGAAATCCCCCATATTGGCTCTCGGGGAGCTTTTTTCTTTTTTCGGGGAGCTCTTTTTTTCTTACTGTCTTTCCCACACAATTAGCTGTTTGCTGCCCCATCTTGTCTGTTGTTGTGGAGTGGTTTTTGTTAGGTGTTACTTTCTGAGCCATCTCAGGTGGGTGTGCTTTTCTGGAGGCGTCTGAGATGAACAGTACATCAAGCAGCACAGCATCACTATTGTCCATATTCTCTCTCTGTGCTATGACAGCAAGTCTCCTTTTCATGCATCATTTAACCCTTGCTGCAGTGATTCAACAAAGTCGATACATAACACAAAGGACACATGAGTGTGTGCATGTGTGTATATCCAAGGAGGACAAATTCTGCTTTTTGGATTTTGAATCAGTGTAATCTGGATTTGAATCAGTGCAACTTCAATTAAATCGATGGCTTTATTCCAGGTTTATACCACTCTTGTGGGGTGTTTTCTGCCCTCACTTCAGATAGGTAGGTAGGTAGGTATTAAAGGAAAATATACTGTACAGCGTTCCCACATTCGAATTCTAGTCCTCATCTAGAATTGTTATATCCCAAGATACAATATGTAAATGCAACAATAAATGGGTGAAAGGTAACTCACAAATCAGAGAAAAAGAAGCAATGTGAAGTGAGTTCATCTCAAAAGTTAGAGATTCAAACAACAGAAAGATAAGCTATTGGGTCCCAAATGATTTGACCGTCATGTCTGTTTAATACTAAAAGATTAGCACAGATCCATTTGGAGATATTACTCAAACAATGAGAGACATGAAGATGAAGAGCCTCTGAATATAATTCACCTACCTGTACATCATCTGCCTATAAATGATAGTTATGACCATAAGAGCTGAATAGTGTGGCAAATGGCTGAGCATATAATGAAATACAAAGAGTGAAAAGGGACCTAGAGCAAACCCAGAGGAATATGCCACTGGTACATGATGAGGGAAAGTTAAGCTAGGTCTGCAAGCTAGCTGGGAGTAGTGGGTAGAGACAAGCCTTTCATAGTGTGAGGGCATGCAGCCCCTGAAACCAAATGTACACCCTGATCCTGCAATCAGACCCATTGACATCAAGGAAGCTCCACGCAGGTTCAAAGTTCCGCCCCCATGGATCCAATCTCAGGACCAGGGCCTTAAATGGATATGTCACTACAGAATCTTCAAATGCCTTTAGTCAAAGGCCATCAACAACTCCAGACTTTCAGTTAGGCAATTCCTGCTGAGTGACCTGCACTGAATCATTGACATTTCTGACTCTCTCCTTCTGCTGCTTTTAAAAATTGGCTGAAATGAAATCATCTATTATCCCCTGCTGGCAATCAGCTCTGATTTCTCAGATACATCAAATGATTCAGTTTTAATCACGTTCTCCTTCCTTGGTCTGGATGATTAGGTTATTTTTAATTTATTAACAATGTTATCAGGGTAGATCTCCCAGGAACTATTTCTAGTAGAAGTCCCTGATTACAATCTTGTAGCTTTCTATATCTGCCACTTCTCAGTCTAGTTTATGGTAAAGGATTGCCAATGCCAGTCGATAAACCAAAGAGGATGGAACTGCTCAAAATCATCCGTGCATTGTGCTCTCATGTTGGCCCACGAAGCCTGGCCCTTCCCTGGGCTGGGTGCATGTGAACGTGAGTTGTGCATCACCTGTTCATTTTATTCTTGTAGTGTCAAAGAAATTGAACACTCTGGGTCTCTAATCCTAACTGACCCTTGCAATGTCCGGATGGGTCAGTTAATCTTCTCTACTGTTATTCATGCTGTGGGAGTCAAATGGGAATCACCAGTTCTTCCCTCTTATCAGTCTTTTGACTCCAGGGCTGGGTTTGTTTTAATAACTGACCAGGTATACACAAGTCATATCAATATCTTCCTTCCTTATTCCTAATTCCAGGCAATTAGTTTCTCATCTTTTGCTGGGAGAATTATGACCATCCCTAGTTTCCACGCATGAGATCTGACCATGTACAAAGTAGGTCACTTTTGGGGAAACTTTTGACAAGGGCACATAATAAGAATCCCATACCGTTGGGGCTCCCTACGCATTGCATTGCAGTGTGGGCTTTGGTGAGGGGAAAGGCCAGTGCACTGGAGACAGGATTTGGAGAGCTGGGTTTGTTCATCTCCTGAAAAACAGGCTCACTGAAATTCTGTATGGAGGGAATGTACAAGCTGCCCTACAGATCTGACCACAGCTACCTGGCCCTGGTTTCATCTTTGTTTCTGCCTGCTTCTGTGAATCATCTCAACATGAAACAAGTTTTGTAAGTGACAGCCTGGACACCCACATGGCAGGTGAGTGTTTCACATGGTGCCTGAGTTGCAGCCCCTGTCTCTAGGGTGGGATCACCAGCATTACCCCTACCAGATCCCAGACTGGCAACCTGAAGTCTTTACCCTGTGAACCCCTTACACCAGGAGCCCGTCTTTACAGGCAAAAGCAAAAAGTGCCCTGCACGGTGCGATATAAATAATAAAATAATAATAAGTCACTATGGGACTGAGTGCCAGATTTAATCTGTATATAAATAAAAAATAAAGGGGCATAACTGCATCATTGGCTTGGGCTGGTATCTTCCGCCCAGCAATAAAAATCTGGAGTTCCTCAGCTTGTGGATGGTTCTGAACTGTGTGTCGAGCACAGTGAGTTGCACTGCTGTCTTGGACTGCACATGGAGCTACCTTATCCTAGTGTCTGGATTCAGTCAGTGGCTTCTTCAGTGCCCCTCAAATCGAGGTTATGTTACACCATGCAGCGTTCTGTGCTACTGAATGTGGGCCTCTTGGCAACAAATTTTGAAAGTGCTTAAACAGCATTTCTTTTGTTATCCATGTTCTCTTTGCCCCCTCCCCACCCCGCCGCACTCCGGCGTGCATTCTCACGTGTGCACACTCACTCTGCCTGGTGCAGAAACCGTTAAGCCAGCACATATCGTCTGCATACATTTAAATGCATCTCAGTTTGATGGGTTCTATTTTTGTATTAATTCAGAAAACTGCTGCAAGCAGTAATTCTGTCTAATCTCTTCTGCAAACCTCATGCCAGATTTTGTAATTAATTATTAGCAAAGAGAAATACATCAGGCTTGAAGAAGCAGGCTGGACCTCCCAGAGTGAACGGATTGACTAATACCTTATTGGTTTAGCTGCCGGTTTCAAGGAGATAAATCAATGTTAATTTCATTGTATTACAACAATATTGATTTCCTATTAAACAACAGACAAAGCAGGTTATGGCTTTAGGAAAGCCATTAGGAGTTAAAACAGAAGGGCATTTTGGTGGCAATATGGGGAGGAATAGGAGGTGTTAGTATAACAACAACTGGAAGGTCACAAGAGGAAGGATTTTTGCATGTGCAGTGGTGAGTCACGGCCGGTGGATGGCCTGGGTGAAATGAGCATGTGGCTCCCAGGGCAACGTTTTCATTGACAGTCAATAGGACTTAGGCTCCTCAGTGACAGAGGAGCTTTTGGAAATGCTACCCTCAGTTAGAGCTGTCATGGTGCATTAGAAGTGGAACTAAACAGCCACCTTGCTGGCAGTCTAAGCTCTGACTAACTTCTCAAGTCGAGACTTGATCTCCCTGGGCCAT
Source organism: Eretmochelys imbricata (assembly GCF_965152235.1). Lineage (NCBI taxonomy): Eukaryota > Metazoa > Chordata > Testudines > Cheloniidae > Eretmochelys > Eretmochelys imbricata. The sequence goes on along the minus strand of NC_135592.1, from coordinate 2,064,080 downwards.
ATTTAAAGCACAATGGTTCCCTTACACCGTCAGTGCCCACAAAGTACCTGCACTGTGGGTGAAGAACTCCAGTCACCAAGTGGGTGTTTAACCATTAGACAGTGCTGGCATCTGGACACACTGGCCAGAGTTACAATGGGATGAATTTGTTCCACCCCGTAGAGAAATGAAGTCTTCAGAAAGATTGACAGTGCTCAAAGAGAGCAGGGTAAGAATTCCCCATATGGAGTGCAGTGGGTGCCTTCCTAGTGAAAACACATCCGTTGCAATGAGGAGAGAAATATAGTGGGGGGAGGTGGGGACAAAGGACCCGGGGCCAGGAGGAGGAGAGATTTGAGGAGAGCTGTAATCCTCCCTGCCACAAGTTCCTGCCGTCTCAGGGGTTAAGACTGCCACATTTCCCAGGGAGTTCTGCCTTTCAGAACTGGGTCACCCCAATGACTTTATTAGAGATTTGCACAATAAAAATGGTTAGAAAACATTCTCACTTTGGGTCTAATGCTCCATTAAAAAAATAACCCCCACTCTGCTTGATGCCAGATGTCTGCCTTCCCCAGCATGGGCGCAGCGTGCAGGGGTGTCACTGGGGCACCTGATCCAGCAGCTACAGAGGCAGAGGAATGCAAACTCTCAACCTGTCTCTGCCTCTTTCTCCTTTCTCACCCACTAAGATCATTCCCGTGCCACTACTCTCAATGGCCCATTGTCACGGTCTCTGAGTGGCCTCAGCTGGGCTTTTGAAACCCATTTGCCAGCTTTGCTTTCGAGACCTGCTTTGTGTTTTGTCTGACATTTTAAAAAGGGAGGGGCGGGGGGGAGGAAAAAGAGCAGGAGGAAAAGTGTGTCAAGGATAGACGCTGAAGCATCTAATAGCTCACACTGGTAGGACCTTTCCCTTCTCCACTCAGTCAGTGGAGAAATCCAACTGAAGCGCCGAAAGTCCAACTGCGGAGGTGCCCAGGCTCCTCTGCTCTTTCCCATCAGAGCAACCTGAGCAGCAGGAGGCACAGAAAACCACTGTGCCCCTGTGTGCACCACACATCAGCACCTGAACGCTGAGTGCCGGTGCGCAGCTGCAGATGCAAGTCAGAGAATGGAGGATGGGCACTGCTAAGAGTCTTTTCTTTTCGTTCCCTAGTCGGGCCTCAGCATCTTGCTGCTCTTTGCACTAAGAGTTCTGGCCCTTCCTGTCTCGCTTGTCCTGAAATGCAGGAGTCTTGATGATGATCATGATCCACCCATGGCACAGCTGGGGAGAATTCCTGGCCAGCCCCCTGAAGTCAATGGTAAAACTCACTTTTGCTTCTGTGGGGCCAGGAGTTCACCCTGGGCTGAAGGTGAACGTAGAGAACTGCATGGTGAGCGCAGTATCCCAAGCTGTAAAGGAGGAGAATGCTGTGGCAGTTTGGATTTCCCTTCTCCTCATTCTTGTGGTTTTGCTCTGCTTCTGGGAAATGGCCAGAGAAGACAGAGCACTGACCCAGTGAAGCCCTTTGCAGTTAGCACAGCCTTGCCAGAGAAGGTTTCCCCTGAGCTCTTTGATCTGCAGCAGTGAAAGGTGGAGGCTGGTAAGTGAGAAGAGGAAGCTGCCTGGCATATGTCAGTCTGTTGTGAGGAGTCTGATTACTGCCAGTCTGTGTTATATTCTGGATTGAAAGAACCAAAGGTCCCCTTTGACCAGTCCCTGCCTCGCAGCAGGAGTCTCTGTTTTTGGATGGCGATATCTAGGAATATTGTTTCACAAGCTGCACAGGATTGTCTCTGTCTCCTCCTGCTTTAAAGACATTTTTCATTGTTAAAACACAATCTGCAAAGAGGCTGTAAGCTTCCTAGGGCAGGAACCCCCTTTGTGTTATTTGCCCACTCAGTACCTAGTACAATGGGTTGGATCCAGAGGCACTACAATAATAGTAAAATAATATATATGTAATATGTGTCAACTATCTGGAGCAAACTTGTGTTGTTTTATTGTAAATGCATTGCTGCAGGCATGGAAAAAGTCCTGAAACTGCTACAATGTTTCCCAAAACAGTCTGAGTTTTTGAAAAGATCTAATCTCAGATCTACGTTTTCCCAGTGGGAATGTTTCTCCACGGAGCTGAATCACCTGCACTTTCAGCAGACATCAGTGTTGAGTGTGTCGTGTACAGAGAGCTTTGAGCAGCTCTGCGACTGGCTTTTTCATTCAGGAAAATGCAAGAGGGTCAAGGAAACATCTCACTCGTTCACTCTGTAATGGTCTGACCCTGCTGCCATGGAGGTCAGTTAGATCTGGTTAAAAAAAAAAGTGAAAACAATTTTTCATTGGAAAATGACTTTTTGACGAAAGAGAAATTGTTGCCATTTTCCACCATTTTGTACTTAAAATTTTTGTGTTTTTGTTTAAAAAAAAAGAAGAAGCTTTTTCCCCATTTCTGCAAACTGGCCCATTTCTGGACGTTTGCTTCTGCAACACATTTGTTTGACAAAAATGAAGAAAACGAAATTGTTTTCATTGATGTTTTTTTCAGAAGGAAAAAAAAATCCCCAAGCTGCTCTCAAGTCATTGGCAAAATTTCTGTGGAAGTCAGTGGGATCAGGATGCAGCCAGTAGCCCGTTTGCTGCGGACACTGTTCAGTTCCCATTTCTCACTTACCTTTCCCCTGTTTCCTCATGGGGTTTCCTGAATCTCTCCTGCATTTGAATTTTGCTGATGAGTGAACTGTGCTAAGGACTCTGTTCATATTTTAGACTGGGCCACACCCGACAACGTGTGCTAGGGACTGTCTGCCAATAAACCAACAACATTTGACTTCGGCTGACAAGTCAGCACATTTAGCAGAGTCATTTTATTTAATCAAAGAACAGCTGTTTTCAGCTGCCTCTGGTCACGTTTCTCCATGTGCAGGATGTTGTCTCTGACTACCGTGTAGCCGTCTGGACTCCAGCTAGTTGTGTGGAGACCTATGACAGTGATAGGAGAACTGTCAGTGGGTTCAGCCACCGGAGCGGAGTCATGACTTCTGGGAAGTTGCTATGACGTGCATGGAGTGGGCTCTGGAGCGTCACTGGGGTGTCTGCTTGTGCCTGCGGTCACCAATATGCAGTTTGCTCGCCCCTGGTTTCTAGCTGTGGAGGGTGACTCGAAAGTGCTGGGCCCAGTCTCCGGTTCCCCCTGCCCACTACACACACACCCCCCAGAGAACGAGTTCAACCTTTGTCTTACAAGCCGCTTCTTTTGGCCCAGCAATAAATTGGTCTCGGCAGACAGTGGGGTTTCTGAGACGGCCCAGGGGCTCATTAACTTTGCCTGTTAAATAACGGCTGTAATTGGATAATGCAACTTTTTCTCCACTCCAGCCTCCTGGTTGCCTTATTAAATGCTAGCTAACGATGAGGCATGGGCATCATTCTTCCCACACTGCATATTTCTCTCTACTTTTCAGAGCTTTCGCACCAGATTGTGCCCAGCCCTGTACAGGTGCACGTGCAGATGTCGGGTGGAGCGGTGCTAACCCCGTTGCAGGGGCCCTGTTGGGAAAGGGAACACAGACACTGCTCCCTGCCAGCGCTGCAGCCTGCAGGGTCATGCTCCTGCAGTGCCAGGAGAACTAACGGCCAGAGTAGAGCCACGGGGGAACATTGCACCGATTGTCCTTATGCCTCTGCAGATCCCTGGCATATCCAGATGGTTACTGGGGGGTCCCGCTTTGGGATAGTGGAAATGCCTGCTACTTCCATCCTGAGGGGCAGCCCCAGGGGCTGAGGGAGCCAATGGTAAGGAAAGTTTGTGAGTGTTTCCCATACCTGTGGGTGAGCAACCTGGATAAGGGATGATACAGCCTCTTCATTTCTAGGGCCTGAGCCAAAGCCCATTGGAGCCAATGGCAGTCTGCCCATTGACTTCAGTTGGCTTGCAATCAGGCTGATACATGGTTTCCAGTTCTGCATCAGGCAGATTCCCAGCCCGAGAGTCTTGGTTTGTGGAATGGGCCAATGAGAAGGATTGAGCTCTGGCCTGCATGTTTTGTGCCACCACCGTCATGCTTGGCACTGGAAAGGATATGAAGAGGGGGAAAGGTTTGCAGCTGCGCAGGGTTGTGTTCCATGCGGCCCTGGCCTCCCTTCCAGCCTGGAACGTGGAGCTTGGAGAGGGAGGGAAAATCCCCTCAGAGCTCAGAGGAGGCAGCAGGGAGGCCTTCGGTCACACGACTCAGAAGAACGGTGTGGGGGGAACGTGCCCGAGGAGGTGAGTGGGTTGGAAACGATGACCCTTGACATGACTTCTAGCCTTGATGTCTATGAACACGATCGCTGTGTGTGACTAGATTTTACCACAGGCATCATTACAAACACAGAATATATTCTTTCCCCATTTAAAACTCTCTGCAGTCCATCCTCTCCCCGTTCTAGCGACAGGCTGCTTACTCGGACGTTTATCTTCGCTCCCTATTGATCATCGGGTGAAGCCACCTCTGCTAGCACAAGCATAAAATTGCTAAGCAACATCATTTGGGAGAGAACCTCTCAGCCCGCTGGGTTTGAGAGGTGAGCTGACTGGTAGAACACTGGGCAAGATGTTTATTTCAAGGGTTAAATGGACAGCTTCCCAGAGCCCAGCATTCAGATAAATAATTATTAATGGAATCAATACTGATAAAGCAAGTGAAGTGGAGCTATTAGTTTATTGACTCTTCAAGTGTCCCTTTTAATGGTTCTTCACCGAGTGAATACCATGTAGCCTTTCGCTGATGGGAGAGCATGACACAGGTCCTGCAGGAATTGCTCTGCTTAGGAGGGTGATAAAACAGAGGAATTATACACAGTAATTTTTGCTGTTAATTACCAGCGATGGAGTGGTAATCAACTACCTAAAAATGGGAAGGGAAGGAAAACATGGTTCTTATTCCCCCAAATGAAACACGTATGGCCTATTTACTCCAACAAACACACAGACATGCACAGCATTCAAATAACATTCCAGGGTCTGGCTGGCTCTCACAAAACCCAGGATATTATTTAATGCCTTTGGAAGGAGTCAGCTAAGCAGCAGTGTGCTGCAAATCTTAGATCTGTCCTCAGAGCAACAGGTACAGCAGAGGCAAGAGGAGTTGTTGAAATAGAAGTTTATAGGCCCCACTCCTAAGCTGCACTATTTACACCAGTCATGTACTAGTCCGGTGGTGGAAATAGAGACCCGCCATCAGGATCCTCCAGCTGAAGTGGGCCATTTTGGATCTTCTCTGGGTGTACATTTGCCTTTCCCCCCCACCCTAGAATATAAAACTGCTCTTAATACCCACCAAATGGAATTTTTGGTTCTATAGAAATTGCCTCCCGTTACGCACTAAGCATGATGAAATTTTTGCAGATATAGCTTTTAAAATGGGATTTTCCTTGGGGTTTTTGGTGGTGAATCCGTTTTCCCCTGGCTCTCTTCTTTGTTCACGCTCTGCTCTGGAGAGACCCAGAAGCAGTGCAGGACTCCAGAGCCACCGCACAGCTGGGTGGGGGAATAAGAATAGGGACATGGCTACAGGTGGGGTGGTCCAGGGCAGGAGCAGAGCTGTGTGTGGAGCCCAGACTGGCACAGGAAGTGTTGCTGCACATCAGGAATGAAGTGCCCACTTCCATCAGCCAGTTTTTTCATTGTATATAAGAATAGAATTTGGCCCTAGGAGCATAAACTGGAAATACTCAGGCTCTGCAACCCTGATTTTGAACCAAGATGGGACAAGAGATAGAAAGAAGCACACACCGAGCTTGTGGATTTCAAGTTTCTCTTGTAAATAAGAAAGAATCATACCAGGAAAACAATGTGAAACAACTTTGGGGGTATTAGTTCAGTTCACTGGCAAACAGGAAGCTAATGAAGATTAACCAGAACAGGGATTATAGAGATTACAGTTCTGAGTGCGTGTTAACACCGATACTGCAGCATGCTGTACTGCTGGCACTCAGGATATAATCGTTGCTGGGCAGCCCAGGAAGCACTGAATTGTAATAATCCAATTTAGGGAAAGCAGAAGTGTGACTCACGGAACACTAGTTGCAGCAGGGTCATCCAGGTATGAGTAAATGTGAGCAATGTTCTTACAGTGATAAAAAGCACCCTGGCAGGATTTAAAACAGGATGCTGAAAGCTAAGCAAGCAGCTTTCTCAGTGAAATAAATAAATAAATGCTCAGGTTCCAGGCAAATACGAGTTTGGAGGATAATCTAAGTGGAGCCTCGCTTGCTTAAAGCTAATTTTGGAAGAGAAATTGCAGAGACCCCAAGGAGCAGTTCTGGTTTTCTCTTTGGAACTTGACCAGGGCAGCAAACAGTTTTGGTAACTACTTTCCTACGCACCTAAAACACCCTTTCCATTTATTCTTCCCTGTCACACAAAAACCCTGTCTTTGTTCTAGACAGCCCAGCTGGGAACGATTGGTGAAAAGACTCAGCATGCAAACATTGGAACTAGATGACTGCAGACTACCACCCCCCACCCCCACCTCTCCACCCCCAAAGATTAATTGTCTTTTCATGGAGAGTTGCTGTTTCTCTCACCCACATGACCCATTCCCCAGGTGATCCATCACAGCCGATTGACTCATATTTTGTGGCATTAGACTGCACAGTGTAACTTAACACACTGCAACCTAAACTACCCAAGGGCTCCTGAACTTTTCTGAACCATTTGTCATATATGTAAGATGCTAAGATTTTATGTGAGGTTTCCAAGTACCCTACCTTGCATATAAAGACATTCCACATTCAGAATTCAATCCACCTCTTGCAGTGGACAAGACCTGGGAATCACATACCGTAAACTCCCCTCCTCATTCTCAGAATGGAAAAAGACAAACAAGGGAAGAAGATCAGACATTTCCCCCCACCATGGCCAGTAGGTTGTTTTCTTCCCCTTATAAATGCTTTAAGGCTCTGTTTAAGTCAGGCACTGAAATAGTTTTACAAACATTTTTCAACAGTCTTAAAATCCTGTTTTTAAAGAAAGGCAGCTCCTAGCAAACCAAAGGCCGAGGGCTCTCTGCCGCTGGTTACTCTCCCAGATGGTATCTGTGCCTGGGCTGTAGAGGAAATACTTGGCCTGGACACCAGAACCTATGGGTGTGTTTCATTCATAACGAGGCCCCTTTTCGCTACTCTGGCAGCTCCACTACAGTGATGGGCAGCAGAAAACCTTCAGTTGAAAGGCCTTACAGTGGGCATAAATGACATGTACAGCCAGTTTAATGGCACTTACTACCACCAGACCCTCAGAGGTAGGAGCTCTCCCTGCCAAACCAAGGGAAAAGGGTGAGGTGTCCTAGGGGTGTCCTCATTCCAACTAGCCATTGGGACTGTGGGAGTCTCCATGTAAAAAGGGAGTTTAAGATACATGAGAACCAGAGCGGGAAGCCTAACATACGGAGCGGCCCCCTCTTGGCAAGCTGTGGCAGGGGGTGCTGGCGTACTCAGGTCCTCACAGGATCAGGCTCGCTGCTCAGGTTTGTTTACTGCTGGCTCAAAGCAACTGATATTTGCCGAGCAGTTGTGGTTGTGAGACACTAAGCACCCCTGTATTCACACCCTACACACTATTGTAATAATCTTTGTATAGAATGTACCTTGTGAGGTATCATGTGAAAACTAACAACTCCCTGATGGTTAATGCTCTTGAGTGATGTACATAAACGGTGGGTATTAAGAGTCATAGATATATGCTAGAATTATGACTAAAGTGTGTTTAAACCAGGCTTGTCAGGGGGATGTGACAAGGAATGTGTATTTGATTCTCTGACCAGACAATGAAGGCCCCGTTTTATATATTAAGCTAACAAGTGGGAGAACAATGAACAAGGAACTTCCTTCACCACCAGACTCCAGGTCGTCTTCCTCGTGTAAACTTTACTTTGAGAGGTAACCCTTGGAAGAATCCATTTCCTAGGTTTACTGGTCTATAAAGACAGGGTGTCTTCCATCACTAGGCAGACACAAGGGACCGGAGTTCTTGAAAGCTGAGAAAGATGGGTCCTTCAACCAAGGAGGGTTGAAGTCTTTGGAAACTGAATATAGGTGAGAAACCTTCTTGAACAAAGGCTGTACCTTGCTAGATTGAGTTTTAGACTTTAAGATACATGTTTTCACTTTTATTTTCTTGTAACCCTTTGTAACTTTATTCCTGTCACTTGGCATGGCTTAACGTATGTCCTATTGTTAATACATTTGTTTTATTTTTACTATAGGCCAACTCAGTGTTGTGTTACCTGAAAGGGTGTGTTTACCCCGGTTAAGTTCATAGGCTGTGGTGTGCTTTTGTGTACTTAGAAGAACAAACAAATCTTTTTTTTTCTCTGAACTGTCCAAGAGAAGGCTGCACATTACAAGACAATTCAGGAGGGGGATTGTGTTGGGATCACCTTGCTGGTTGAAACTCAGGCTGAGTCGAGCTGTGGGGCTGTGGACAGGCTACTGGGGTCAGAGCGGCTAACCCAGGACTGTTGAGCACACTGACATTTCAGGGTGTGGCCAAGGAGCTGGCAGGCAGGCTGGGACCATCCCAGGCTGGGAGCTACGGTAGCAAAGAACTGTAAGGCACCTAGGGTTGCAGGGCAAGTGGTGACACAACCCCTCGCTGGTCAGGATTGCACCCCAAATCGCATCACAGTTTGTGCAGGCTGCAGAGCCCGTTGGAGCTTAGTTACTGCCCACAGACGGGAACATGCAGGCAGAGAGCAAAGAGAATCCCGAGCTCAGAGCCTGCGTGGAAATAAACCACCAAGGCAAATTCTCAGCAGCAGGGCCCATGCTAGTGCAGCTTGTTTCCAGGTGGGGAGCCCACTCTTATGCCTCATCCCTGTGACAGGGACGTGTTGGTCCAGTTAGATCAGTGGAGGGGACCCTCTTGCCTTTCTGCTTGTCCCTGGTGTCTCACTTTCAGTTTTCTAGGTCCCACCCCATCGCCATGAAATGCAAACCCACCAGAGGTGAAGGATGGCTTTTCCCCTCGGTTCACAAGCAAGGAGACCTTTTTGCACAGGTTTAGTCCTGGCGGATCCCATGAGGCGTGAAGAGGAACAGACAACAGACCGAGGGCTATGGGAGGGCCAGAAGGCCCACCCCAGGCTCAGTTACCACTTACCCTCTGTTGGAGGGCTGAAGGGGATCAGCTGGCGCTGGTCCTCTGCGCAGGGGCACATTTAATCCAAAATGTAGGCAAATGATAATACAGGCACCTATTCTTATTCTTAGCGTTGATTTGTATTGCAGTAGCGCTAGGAGTCCCAGTCACGGACCAGGGCCCTGTTGGCTCGGTGCTATCACCCGCCTCGTTAAAAAATGCTGTTTTCCATACACTGCTGACATTCTGTGGTCACGTAATAAGCAAGTGAATCTCTCCAGCCATGAGGCCTCCTTCCTTGGTTAGCTGTATTGCTCACCTAATCTGGAGGATGGAGGAACTGGTACGTTTCATTAGCTACTGTTGATATTACATTCATTCTTTAAAGACAGCCACTTCCTTCCAGTTTCTTCTTGCAAGGAATCCAAGCATTAAGAATAACAGGCGGCCCTCCTAAACTCTAGTGACTCTGAAAAGCATCAGACTTCCAGTATTTTATTAACCCACCTTCTAGCTCTAATATGCCTGGGTAATGTTGGCATGCAATTACGTTAATGAGGTCTCAGTTGTGCATAACTCCATTGTTACTGGCTCGGCATTTGCAAAGAACAGGATACAAATTTCACATCATAGGAAGACCAGATTTACAAATAACAAAGTGACTAGTGATATGGCGTAAAGAGTTGCTGTATCGGTGGGTGATATTATTCTGATGCAGTTCTTCGTCCCATAAAGAGAATGCATGGGTTTAATGATGACACAAAACTCAGTTCTGTTTTGTCTAGGTTCCTATACCCCCCTCATCATCATAGCATCTGAGTGCCGTCCAGTAGTGCAGTCAGCACCGTGACTAACAGTTGTTATCACGTGTGGGTCATTCTTTCTCACATCCTCTCCCCAGGAGGAGAACTGTGTCCGCTGTGTGGGGTTTGGGTTGGTTTTGTTTAAATGTACACTGTACTCTAGGTTTCTATCAGAGAAGGAAGGTTCGAGAAGTGCGTCTGGCACGTGGAGTGTGATAAGGAAGAGGAAAAGGACAAAATAAATATGTCTCTCCCTCCACCTGCTTTCATGGCTATAATATCTGGGCCTCTCAAGCAATGGACCGATCCTCTCAGCACCCTGGTGAAATAGGAAAGAGTTGTTATCACAATGGGAAACTGAGGCATGGCAAGATTATGTGATTTCTCCAAGATCCTGCAGGCCGTCTGTGGCACAGACAGAAATTGAATCCCAGTCCAATGTCTTAACCACAAGCCTTCCTTCTTCCACTATCTGCAGTCTCACTCCTGGAAGCAACTGCAATGTTTGCTTCTTGACAGCAACGGCTTGTTATATGGTGTGGTTTCTTTAGGACTGACACATGCCATAGAAACATAAACTGTTACCATCACCATTACTATGACCATTCTTTTTCCGGTTTCCATGCCATGCTGCAATCAGCCTTCAAGGCAATTCCTCTGCCTGGCGGGGGATGCACTCTCCCTACATAGAAAATAGGTGGAATTGCAAAAACTATTTTAGTTGTCACGTGTATTATTTCCCGCTAGAAACATTACCCGTATTTTGTCGCTTTCGCTATTTGGATCACTTAATTTGTTTCAGACTAATTAATACCTCATTGTAGGGGTAAGCCCTCTGTGAGCACAATTTCAACTATTTTTTTGGGAGGGGGTATGTTACATGCATTATTCTCCTGGAGATTTGCACCATCATTTTGCTTAATAATTTAATTAAAATCCAGGCAAACCTCAACTGCATTGCAAGCCCCCTCTGGAACACTGAGCTCATGTCTCTCCTAGCATCATTAGCACAGCTCTGAACTGCTAGGGCTGTGTAATACGTAAGTGAGTTTTTTTTCAATGCAAGCACGATGTCAATTTTTTTCCTGATAATTTAAAATATCTCTGTTTTCCCTTCCTTGATTAAATGTCAAAAAACACTGGGGTCTATCATCAAAATTAGAGCTGTTCAGGTCACATTTCACATTAGCACAAAGGGGGAATTTTGGATTTGAATCATCTTCCTTTCAGATTTAAACCTCCATGATCAAGAAAAAACATATTCACCCCATTTGAAAACAATGCTTAGGGCTTAATTCAAAAGCATCCATCGCCCACCATGGCAGTCCCCACAGGGTCCTTTGTGCCTCCTCGCATCCCAATAAACCTTGCAGGGATTTCATAATCTGTTTTTTTTACTACGTTCCACTGAATTATGCCCAAAGATTAAAGCAATAAGAAAATAAAGCTGAATTAAGCTGCTGAGAATGCAAATAATGTCATTTGTAATTAAATCTTTTGTATTTCTATTTCATTCTCTTTCCGGCTTTTACATTGGTTCTTCTCTCTTTTGCATTTTTTTAAATCCCTCGCTAAGCTGTGAATAACATGTCTTTGTTATGTAGTCCTCAGACATATAATTAACCAAGAGCGGGTCTGGCATTAGAGCCTTCAGAGGGGTCTAATCTTCCTTTCTGGCACGATTACTAGTTGCTACCTTAGGCTTGCTTTTGAACTGAGCAGCCCCTGTAAAATCGACAGCAATGCACAGGAACATTTTGGCATTCAGAGGGAGTGACTGACCCTAGCGGTAGAAAAGGATTAGTCTTGTATATATATGAGTGAATAGTGTGTCCAGTTCAGAAACTGGCCCTGAATCATGTAGTGTAAGAAAGGATTTCTGAAGAACTTTCAGCATGTGCAAGAACAGTGGCATTCTAACCTAGCAGCATTCTGCACCCGCTTCACATTAAATGTCTGCGACTGCAGAGAGAATATGGCTCACAGTCTGACTTTAACAGGATTAGGAATAAAACAAATAACCTCTTCATCCAAAATAGGAGTGTCTCACGTACGCTCCCACTGGTTTAACTGAACCAACACAAGGCTATGTATAGACAAGCTTTCAGGCCCAAATCCTCCAGGAGATTTAGGTGTTTAAATCTCAGCTGGATCTCAGTCTTGATGAACACATTGCTGTCCTAAAATAGCAATGTTTTAGGGTGAGGTTCACAAGCAATGCTCATGGGATCCTGAACCACTTTGAATGAAATCCAGCCTCTTTCATTCTAGGCTTCTACCTGAAACAAGTTCTTTTTGTGATGTGAAGCTACATTTTTGCACTGCCCTGCTGCGGTGAGGTCTGGCAGCTCTGTTTTATTCTTGACCCTCAAACCCAGACAGCAATCCCACCAATCATGTGCATGAAATATATCCTTAAACCTTACACCTACAATGTCCTTCACCAAACAGTCTCTCTTCCGACAGCATTTTATGTGACTCAAATGTTCTGGGCTCTAAGCAACGTTAACTGATGCAGCCTTAGAGTTGTGTTTTTCCTTTGAGCATGGACTTTGAGAGTTTTTATTATCCTCTTTTTGCGTTCCTTTGTCTCTTTGAATAATGCCTGCTCTGCTGGCTCCTTTCTGCTTGGCAGGACTGTTTGGCAGGAAGAAGATAATCTGCATAGCAGAGCTGCTGTAAAGTGGGGTGGTTTAGATTTTTTTTTTTTTAAATGGATTCACTGCTGCTGAATGGCATTGGATTGAGAGCCCTGGACACTGACGTCCTGTCCTCTCTTTAACCATGTAAGAAATGCAACTTGCAAAGGAGTCGTGACCTACATCCATCCCTCTGCCAACGTACCTCAGCTCTGTACCAGAGGGGTCCCTCCAGGATGAGTGAAACTGAAGGGCAGTCTCCATGGCCCATTCAGTCCTGGACATCAGCTGGCTTTCCCAGCCCAACAGTGATCTCTGTGCTGTGGTCACCTGCCCACTCAGAAATGGACTGAGATGCTATCCCGTTTCCCCTGAGCGAGTGTGAGCAGACGGGTCTAGTGAATTAATTGGGCACCGCACTGGCACGCGGGGGCTTATGTTTAACTCCCTGGGTACCTTGGCCAAGTCATTTAGGCCCAGATTTTTAAAGGCATTCAGGCGTTGCTGTGACCAGCATCACAATTCCTAACTGATTTAGGAGCCTAAATCTAATTTTCTAAAGGGATTTAGCCAGTTAGGAGTTTAGTCCCATTGGTTAGCAATAGAATTTAGATTCCTAAGGGCCTAAATTCCTTTTGAAAATGATATTCAGGCTCCTAACTCAGCTAGGTGTTGTGACCCTGAGCACAGCAGTACCTAAATAGCTTAGTCTCTCTGGGCCTCAGTTCCCCCTCTGTAAAATGGGCATAATAGCACTCGCAGGGTTGTCCAGGGGTGCCCGTGAACTGCTCAGATGCTGTGGTGAGGAGGGCCAGAGAAGTGCCAGGACAGATAGCTTGTAGATAGCCACTGTATCCCATTCCCAGCCCTGCTTCAGAGCAATTCTGGCAGGGTGGGTACACAGGTGCATTTAAAAGGCAAGCTCAGAGTGAAGTATCACACAGAAGAGATGGACCCACTGCCAGCATGAAAAAGCAGGCCCATTAGATGAACTACCAACTCAACAGGAAACATGTTTATTAATTATTATTATTATTATTGTAAAATTTATATGTATAGCTCCTCTCACCAACATTAATGCACAGAATGGACTGCAGGTAAGCAAGACATGAGGCAAATCAATAATAAAACAAACGTCCTGCAAATTAAATGGGAAACAGGTCAAAAAGAAAGTGTTTCCATCCTAGAGATAGGTGGAGAAGAGCAAAGAGTGAAGGAAACATTTCCACTAATATTCCATGAATTTGTAAGGGTATTTTGAGTCAACTATCTTTATGGTCCTTTCCTATTTGCTTTCCATAAACTTGTAACTCCCAAGCTTTGCCGGTGCAAATACTCACAAAAACCACATTTATAATGAACCGTATAATATTTCCTCCAAGTGGATTCTGTAACTTGTGTTTGCAATTTGTAATTCATACTGTGTTGGCTAGTTACCTCAGTCATATGGTTCCCTGATGGGTCACTAGTTGAAACAGTGCAGATTGTGTCAAATACACAATTCAAAATTAACAGCACACTGGCTATTATTGTGATTATAAGCCAGGCCCACCACAGATAGGACAAATAGAATCAGAACTCTGTTATACTTGGTATTACAGGAGTGCTGTCTGAATGCAAGTTGTCTGCAGGGCTGTAAATAGTTAATCATAGAAATCATAGAATCATAGGGCTGGAAGGGACCTCGAGAAGTCATCTAGTCCAATCCCCTGCATGGCAGGACTAGGTATTATCTAGACCATCCCTGACAGGTGTTTGTCTAACCTGTTCTTAAACATCCCCAATGATGGAGACTCCACCACCTCCCTAGGCAATTTATTCCAGTGCTTTACCACCCTGAAAGTTAGGAAGTTTTTCCTAAATGTCCAACCTTAAACCTCCGTTACTGCAATTTAAGCCCATTGCTCCTTGTCCTATCCTCGGAGGCTAAGAAAAATAATTTTTCTTCCTCCTCCTTGTAACAACCTTTTATGTACTTGAAAACTGTTATCATGTCCCCTCTCAGTCTTCTCTTTTTCAGACTAAACAAACCCAATTTTATCAATCTTCCCTCATAGGTCATGTTTTCTAGACCTTTAATCATTTTTGTCGCTCTTCTCTGGACTCTCTCTGGACTCATCCTTCCTGAAATGTGGCGCCCAGAACTGGACACAATACTCCAGTTGAGGCCTAATCGGCGTGGAGTAGAGCAAAAGAATTGTGTCTCGTGTCTTGCTTACAACACTCCTGCTAATACGTCCCAGAAAGATGTTCGTTTTTTTGCAACAGTGTTACACTGTTGACTCATATTTAGCTTGTGGTCCACTATGACCCCCAGATCCTTTCCGCAGTACTCCTTCCTACGCAGTCATTTCCCAATAGATAAGTCATTTCCCAATAGATAAAGTGCCAGCAGATGGTGCTCAAGAATATTTAGCCTAATTCCTGGGCTTTGTAGGATCAATAAGGTTTGTTGAATGTTATGCACTGTAAACAGCTTCTTTTGTGTAGCTCATTACATCAGGACTAAACGCTAGGTGCTGTATATATACATACATAATGAGAGACAGTCCCTGCCTAAAAGAGCCTATAGACTAAGTAGACAGGACAGACAAAGGGTTGGAGAAAGGAAGTATCATTCCCATTTTACATCAAAAACTGCTTATTGTTTGTGGTTATCCTGGAGTAAGTAGTACCATTGTCCCGTCTTCACTTCCTGTGGGCTATGGCAGTGTTTCCCCAGAAGGTGAGCTGCTTGCGCAGTATGCATCTTTGGGGAGGTGTCATTTAGACCCTCAATCTAGGCACCAATTGTCTTCCCATCTTTTATACAACTTGGTCATTTTCTTCGGCATGTCCTGAGATCAGTGATGGAGTTACTCCCCACAATATCTGTCCATGAGTAATGCATGTACCCTTAGAAAGTGACAGTCTCCCAGCCCTTTATAAAGTTTAGAGTAGACATCTCCTGCCTCCCTGCAAACAGGCTCTGAAGCACACACAACGTTCCAGACTTTTAGGGTTATACCCTGGCAGTTCCAGCTTGGCACTTGATTTACGAAAGACACCAGTGTGAGGATACGCTTTCCTGCTATTGCATGGCCAGCCCGGCATTAGATGTGCTCGTGCTCTGCACAACACATAAATCACCACTCCTCAGTGATGAGCACTTTGAAAGGATGTAGGGAAGCAAGAGTCAATTTGCCTGGAAAGTGCCCTTATACTTTGGCTTCACCTTTTGCAATCAGCAGGCAGGCAGCTTCCTGCCAGGCCAGGGGCTATGGATTTGTGTGTGACACCCTCCTTTCCTCCTGGCCTCAGCTGCCAGCTCAGCCTGGGATGTCTTACATTGATGGGGATCATCCTGCCTTGTTCCCCAGGGTGTTCCGAGTGTCTTCCAGACAGTCCCACTCAGGCCAAGAAAGCTGCGCCCCGCATGTTGAGCGTGGCGCCTGGGATGTGGTTTGTCACAATAGGGGAGCTTGCTCAGCCATGCAAAGCAGACCTGTCCTGCTCCTAGAGGCGTTTCCACTGAATGGGTTTTCAGGAGGCACCAGTGGGTCTGTAAGCACAGGTAAAGGGACATAACTGCACTCAGCAGCACCTTGCAGGGCCAAGCTCTGACGCTGGATTAGCTGCACAGATCCAGATGCTCATTCGGTCAGCAGGCCTGACCAACCAGCTGCTCCGTGGCTCAGCTCGAACTACCATTTCTCTATTTAAAATGACATGTTTAAACCTGGTTTCTGAACCACATTTTGGCTGAGACAGTTTGGATGTGGCTCCCACTGGAAACCATTGACACAGCTCTACACTTGCCCGAGCGGGCCTCCTTTTCCCCTCGGGGCTCAGCAACCCAGAGAGAATGGACTGAGGTAAGGACAGGAACCTCAGCATAGCAAGATAATTCATGGAAAGGATGTCTGCTGTTGAGGCTATGAATAGGGAGCCCTGTCCCTCCCGAGCCAACATTGACCCCGGCTCTGCTCCGTTATGGAGAAGCTAACCGTTCAAAGGAGCCATGCAGAGTTACTTACCCAGCTCCCGCTGGCATTCACTGTGAACTGGGCGCCCAGGCCCCATATGCGCCTTTGAAAAGCTCACCCTTATGGAAGTGACTCTGGGCCTCCTAGTTCCTTGTATTGTGTCTCACTCCTGGAATCATTTTTGATCTGCATATTCAAGTATTTTCCCCCATGCAAGCCCCACCCCTGCTCCGATCCACAGTGCTTCTGTTAACACTCCCTTCTCGCCCCCACCAACCAATGCGTGGTCTTTTATGTCAGCTCTCACTGAAACAGAAACATTCCCGTTTTGAATTACATCCATTTCAGGCGAATGGTCTATTGGTGAGCAGCCTTTATGATCCTCTTGCACTGCTTTGCAATTGACTAAAAGGAGACACAGGTTTATTTTCGGGTGTATATAACTCTGGGCACATGCAGTGAGCACATTCCCATGCATTGATTTCTGGGCCCGCGCTACCGCAAGGCAATTCAATACACAATTAGATTAGCAGCTGCCTTTGTCATTTTTTGGCCCAAATGAGATTACAAGAAGAAATCGCCCTGCTTTATGCTATGAATTCATCACTCTACAAGGAATATTATAAGTTAAAGAATGGGCTGAATTGAATCTTTGTTAGCTGGGGATTCTGCCTGTGAGCTGATGATCTCAGAAATACTCTTCTGGACAGATTTAGAGATTATGGCCAAATTTTTAGAAGCTTGGGCAGAGACAACACGTAACATCTTTGAGGATAACAGATCCTAATGATTCTTTTTATATTGATTTTAATATTTTTTTCTTTAGCATTTTAGTCTTGTGTTATGACTGTATTTTCTTTCTTCCAAATTCCTAACAACCTATATGAAAAGGCAGCCATTATTTAAAATAACAATACAACACAGACAAAACCAAAAGCAAATCTCCAGCACAGCCCAAGAGGCAGGACTTCCCCCACCCATCTTCCATAACTATTAGGAAAATATGTATTTACAAATCAGAAGTATCTAACCCCAACCCTGCATCTTTTAGGGGGGAAATTCAAAATTATGGTAGAGATTTTTGGATCTATCTGAGATCTGCTTTATGTAGGAACCAAGGTTGTGGAAATGGGATGATTGCTTTCAACTACTTTTCCCTGCTCCCGAATCCTGGGGACTGCTGGAGGCAGAACTGTTCTGTCGCATAGGATGTGAGCCTCTGGAGTGCTCTAAAGCATAGCATTTGTAGGACGCGCTGCTGCGGTGCAGGCCCTTTGGAAGTGTGGTGGAAAGCCCAGATGCAAAAAGCCATGTTCCCTTTGTGCTGCAGCCTGGTGCAAAGGGGTAGGTAAAGGATCTCACCATTTGTGCCCCAGTAAAATGCTACCTGGAGATACTCAGCATGGAAAGTGTTCAGGGTGCTTAGAGCTGAACCAGCCAGTCCTCCAGCAAACAGGAAGTGACGTGGACACACTTGCACATTCAATACTGCACCAGTTCCTGAGAGCAGATCAGCATGGTAGCAATTCACACCACTCTGCACTGGTGTAAGTGAACACACGGGGCAATGGAGAAAGGGGCTCATTCTGTATCTCTGCCTGTCTCAGTTAAAATATTAGGCTGCATTGTCTAGCCATTACGCATTTCAGTAACTCAAGGTTTGTCTGCGCAGAGAAATCTGCATTTGGTGCATCCAGTCTAAAAGCATTCTGAGCACCATCCAGTCCTCTACAGGACACCCCACCCACTCTCACCTTCCTCTCACCTCTGGTACAGGAGATCAATAGCAAGAGGAGAATAGGTAAATCTCTCCTGTTCAGCCTTTGGCTTGTCCCAGCTGCACTTCTCCAAGGGGAGACGTGCTAGGTCACAGCTTGTGAAATCTTGAATTCTCATTTCTGGGTCAGTGTCCCTTGGTACTTGCTAAGATGAATAATGAACACACTGTCTTCTATTTTGTTTTGGCCTGGCTATGTTTCTCTCTCCTGAGGGTAGTCCTTATGCCAAGCTCCATATGGACCATCAGCTCCCTTGCCTATTGCCTCACAGCGGTATTGCTTGTCAGTTTTTGCCGGGTCTCTGCGTTCATTGTCAGTGTTGGCTGGTTTTCAAGTGGTGCTGGACGGTTCTTTCACCCATAATTTATAGGGCACGCTGTATCAAAGTGAGAAGCTTCCCATCAGGAGGGCATTGCATGCCTGTTAACATAGCACCTCTCTGCTCATGTCACCCGGCACAGCCCTTCAAGTGCAACGTGTCTGCTTGTGTTCATTGCTCTGAGTCAGTTGTGACTTCCAGCTCACAGGCCGTAAAGGGGATTGCATTGGGAATGCTGTTGAAACTCTGAGGTTCTGTTCTCCCTCTGAGGTTTATAACCTAGGTGTAAAAATGTGCTTTTGGCTAAAATTTGCTACATATGCTTCTGAGCCTCATCCATTTTCTATATAATTGTATTTTCCAGTATTTATGCAGTGTGTCAGGCACAGGCTGCCTGGCCACACTAGCAATAAAGCTTAAAAACACAGATGAAAATAATATTCCCAAACTGTCAAAAAAAGTGACATCAAAGAACTCTCCTAGCCCCCAGAAACATGTAGCAAATCCCCTAAGCCCCCAGGAATAATCAGCAATGAATCATTTCTTTGAGGGTTTTCACTTTTTTCTCTCACCCCGGGTGAAATTCTTCTTCTGCAGCGGGTGAGCTAAACACCTGCTTACACTATAAAATAAGGCCCGTGTTTGACTTATGTGGGGCACAGGCCTTGTGCTAACTCTGAATTTCATTTGGACCTCTTTGCTCTGGAAACAGTCATACTGGCTTCTTGTTGGAACATCGCTTTAAAATGCTCAGGCTGCTTCCCAGACATTGAATTATACTGAGGAGCATAGGCCAAGCCAGCCTCAATGCTAGAGACCTCTCAGATGTGACATCCAGAACTTGTGTCCCACACAGAACATAGCCTCTCTTCATGAACCAGGGAAAACAGAGTCTGTTTATCTACTAAACATTACCCCCAAAAAGAACCAGGATCATATTCCACCTCAAAACTGCCCAGGGGGGAAATCCTGGCTCCATTCAAATCAATGCTAATATTGCCAATATCTTCAGACAGCTGGATATCAACCTGTGTTCCCCATACCACAGCAAATGCCTTTCCAATTGGGCTCAATATGGGGGTAGCTGTGTGAAATTCTCTGGCCTGTTTTATGCTGGATGGAAAACTAGCTGATCTTACGGTCCCTTCTGACCTTAAAATCTGTGCAAATCCCAGTCAATCAATGGGTCTTTGCTAGGCTGACAGGTGATGCAGGGCGCCTTTGAATGTCAAACTTTGGTAACTGTTGTAAATAATTTCATTTTTTAAGCAGGTGAATCTATGAGGACACTGTCCTCCCTGTAAATGAATTAACAGATAAACACCGTTAACCCTACCTTAATCAACCAAGGAAGGGATATCTCTGCTTGTGACATTTACTGAAGAGGTGAGCTCAACAGAGATCATAATTTGCTGATTAAAAAGCTAATCCTCATTTTAAGGTCAGAAAGCATCAGTGAAATGTCAAATAATAGAAGGCAAGAACACAGCATGGCCAAGTCTCCAAAACTGAGTCTTTAAGAAAATAAAAGTAGCAAAGCCTGGGAAAATCAGACCTGGGGATGTTGATTTAAGCTTAGGTGAAGGTATGTTCAAGAGCTTAAAGATTTGATTTACGAATATTATATAAACTCTACTATGATTTAGTTACTTGTCCATTAGGAAGTGGATTGAGATCCATCCTGTTTTCCCACCCACACCACCAAACAGCCATCATTTTGTAGCAAGATTCACTCAAGACATTTTTCACTCACTGGTAACATGGGCTGCACTGGAACCAGCACATGCAAAACGAAAGGCTCCCATTCTCACTAGAAATCCCTGAGCAGTAGCTGCTCCACGAGGTAGTGTAGTTTTAAGACGTAGCATCACAGCTATGACAGGTTTCAGAGTAGCAGCCGTGTTAGTCTGTATCCGCAACCCCTCAGACAGAGACAAACAGCTACAAGATCTCTACCAAGCATTCTTACAACTACAATACCCACCTGCTGAAGTGAAGAAACAGATTGACAGAGCCAGAAGAGTTCCCAGAAGTCACCTACTACAGGACAGGCCTAACAAAGAAAGTAACAGAACTTCACTAGCCGTCACCTTCAGCCCCCAACTAAAACCTCTCCAACGCATCATCAAGGATCTACAACCTATCCTGAAGGACGCTCTCACAGATCTTGGGAGACAAGCCAGTCCTTGCTTACACACAGCCCCCCAACCTGAAGCAAATACTCACCAGCAACCACACACCACACAACAGAACCATTAACCCCGGAACCTATCCTTGCAACAAAGCCCGTTGCCAACTGTGTCCACATATCTATTCAGGGGACACCATCATAGGGCCTAATCACATCAGCCACACTATCAGGGGCTCGTTCACCTGCACATCTACCAACGTGATATATGCCATCATGTGCCAGCAATACCCCTCTGCCATGTACATTAGCCAAACTGGACAGTCTCTAGGTAAAAGAATAAATGGACACAAATCAGACGTCAAGATCTATAACATTCAAAAACCAGTCGGAGAACATTTCAATCTCTTTGGTCACTTGATTACAGACCTAAAAGTTGCAATTCTTCAATAAAAAAACTTCAGAAACAGACTCCAACGAGAGACTGCTGAATTGGAATTAATTTGCAAACTGGATACAATTAATTTAGGCTTGAATAAAGACTGGGAGTGGATGGGTCATTACACAAAACAAAACTATTTCCCCATGTTTATTTCCCCTCTCCCACTCTGTCCCCCCATTCCTCAAACGTTCTTGTCAACTGCTGGAAATGGCCCACCCTGATTATCACTACAAAATCTTCCCCCCCACCCATCACTCTCCTGCTGGTAATAGCTCACCTTACCTGATCACTCTGGTTACAGTGTGTATGGTAACACCCATTGTTTCATGTTCTCTGTGTATATAAATCTCCCCACTGTATTTTCCACTGAATGCATCCGATGAAGTGAGCTGTAGCTCACGAAATCTTATGCTCAAATAAATTGGTTAGTCTCTAAGGTGCCACAAGTCCTCCTTTTCTCATCACATGAATCCTACATGTTTCCATCACTGGCATGGCTCCAGGGGGAACCGAGGAGAAATGTTCTGAGATGTAAAACAGGTGAAAATTACTTACAACCTGTAACATTCCTGTGACATTGGTCAATTATCCACAGGCCCTCGTTTGTTGCTGGAAACCCAAAGACAGTGACATGCCTTGGCTTCAGAGGCACTTATGCTATCCTTGATCTGAACAATCTATCATGAGCTATCTGTGTGGATCATGGCAGTGCCTGGACATTGCCATAAGACTGGGCCCCATTGTAGGAACCTAGAAAGAGACAATCCCTGCCTGAAAGAGTTTACAGCCTGGACAAGACAGTTGATGGGTGGGGGAAAGGCAGGATTATTATCTCCATTTTACAACTAAGGAATCAAAACACAGAGATTAAGGCTCCACTTCTCCCACGATTTAAGCACATGCATAAGTTCAGTGTGAATACTCCTGTGTTTAAATGCCTCGCTGCGTCAGGGCCCGAGAGGCCTGAAGAAAATCTGTAGCAGAGCTGGGGACTGAACCCTGGTTTTCTGAGCTGCAGTGCAGTGCCTGAACCGCAGCATCCTTGCCACCCCCGAGACCCGTCGAAACCTGCACATGGGAAGGTCAGGGTTGGAAGGCTTCCCAGAATGCACTGCAGTTGATGATGTGGACACACTTTTGCCTTACTTGGCTCTGCTGATGCTTTTAATTTCATTTCACTCCTAAGCTTTAATTAAACCACAGTCAGCCTTTCTAGCTTTGCCAAATTTATCCTCAGTTCCTCCTATTTAAGATACCATTGTATCCTCAAGAGAGTGCACTTCACGGGGGAAAGAGGGCTGCAGTGTGCTGTTGTGTGCGTGTGTTGCTGATGATTCCAAACTCTTCCCTGTTATATTTGTTGGCTCCCATCCCTTGTAAACGTGAAATACAAGCCATGGCTATGATAATACTCAGTACCTCTATAGCACCAGTTCACCCGAGTACTTCAAAGTGCATTGCAAAGCACCCAGGTGAGGGGGTGAAGTGTTGTTGTCACTGATATACATATACAGAAGGAGAAAATTTGAACCTACAGGGATCTATTGTGTGTGGGGCTTGCAGATCATTTGTATTCCCTGCTAAGAGCTAGCTTGTAAAGACCCCAATTCTTCAGGGTGCCACGCACCGTCAGCTCCCAAGGAAGTCAACAGGAGCAGTCAGTGCTGAGCACCTTCCCAGGAACAGAGGCAATGCTGCACCCTCTAGGTGAGCAGGCCTGGCCTACTGTATACTTTCCCTTCCTGTCTGGGGAACGGAGGCAGGAATCCACTCCCAATACTGAACCTTTCTGTGACAGCAAAATGCATAGGTACTTCTAGCAGCAGTGCCTCCAAGGCCTAGTCCGGGGGCAAGGTAGCAGAAACAAACCAAATGTCCCTGGATATTGGCTCTCACCAAGGCTCTAGCTGGGATAAGATGAAAGACAATGATACAATTAAAGTACTGGGCAAAGGCGGGGGAACAGAAGTAGAACTGCTGAGCTGGTTATTCTCTGCTCTTTCGGTTAACATGCTCACGTTTGGTTGTAGGGCCAGATTGAATATTTCAAACTTGCTTGTCTCAATCATTATTGACAGTTGCTGCTCCTCTCTGAGAGCACACCTGATGTCAGACTATTGTCCGGAACTTCTGCTCCCAAGAACAAAAGTTAATAGAACCCTCTAAAGCGAAACTTAGCTAGTGAGAGGATACACGATGACCGTATTTCTGCTTTAGCTGAACATTTTTCTCCAACCTCCTTAATTACGCAGGTAAGCAGATAACCCAGCATTCCTAGCTAACTGTCCCATGACACCTGCCATCTGTTCCTGCGTTCCGGATTTGTGGGGGCACAGCTGTAGGCAGAGTGCTTAGTGCAACAACTGCAAGGTTTTATTGATACTTATAACTTCTGTAGCAATGAGTCTGTTCTAATTAGCACTTGAACTAAATGTTCATGATACAGAAAATGACAAAATGTATTTATCACTCTGCTAATAACTCACCACAGAAAAATTTCAGGGCCAGACCACACAACATGAATTGAGATGATTCTTTGGGTGGCATAACACAGTTTACGTAGCTGCATCAGATTTAAGGGCTATGTGCTAATGAAACCAAAATAGCCAGAGGTAGGTGCTCATTAAAACCAAATATTGGCCATTTTCAGACCTGTTGTATTTATCTTTAACTAAAGATGTCCTTCTGGACTACAGTAGATGGTTGAAATGAGAGAAAAACTATGGACATAATTTCAACTGGCATGCCATTTAGGGTCTGCGATGTTTCAGGTGTGCTTTCATTCGAAAAGGTGCATGAACTAAGTCCCTCTGCCACAGAAATATGTCGCACTGTGCCAGCTCATCACAGGACATAGGCGCCTAAGAGCTCAGAGCAGCGGTTCCCAAACTTGTTCCGTCGCTTGTGCAGGGAAAGCTCCTGTCAGGCCGGGCCGGTTTGTTTACCTGCCGCGTCCGCAGGTTCGGCCGATCGCGGCTCCCAGTGGCCGCAGTTTGCTGCTCCAGGCCAATGGAGGCTGTGGGAAGGGCGGCCAGTACGTCCCTCGGCCTGCGCCGCTTCCAGCAGCCCCCATTGGCCTGGAGCAGCGAACCACGGCCACTGGGAGCCGCGATCGGCCGAACCTGCAGACGCGGCAGGTAAACAAACCGGCCTGGCCCGCCAGGGGCTTTCCCTGCACAAGCAGCAGAACAAGTTTGGGAACCACTGGCTCAGAGCATTTCAACATGTCATTTAAATACAAACCAAGAAGCAAAGGAAAGCGAGCATGTTGCCTGCTGCCTCCAGGTGATTTTCCCCTCCATGGCTTGACCTGTCTAAGGCAAGCACAGAGGCAGTGGCTGGCTGGGTTATAATGCTCAAACTGGCAGATTCTGGTGAAATTCCAACAATATGAGTGTGGTGATGGAGATGCCAAGGCTCCATGATTCCATCAACACAATACATACAAGTAAATTGAACTGCATTTGAAAATATTTGCACGGCTGCAGGAGAGAGAAGCTGGGGAGAGAGAGTCTTAGGAATTATGGACGGAACATGGGACCAGAGTGGGCATAATTTAAACTGGTCCTGGTCCTAGCTAAGGCAATTTTACCATTGTCTTCAGTGGCAGTAGAGTTAAGCCAATGCGGAATGCTTTGCAAAATCCCATCCCAAGCCTTTCGTGCATTGTGCAAGGCAGAGCTGATGGTGTATGCTTGGCGATGGGATGTTTGATGGTTACATTCCATAATCCAGCCACACAGATGGGAGAGGAGTTACGTGGCACCTCTCCGGAACAGTTATTTAAAATATAGAAATTATCTAGTGATGTGGATTCATTACCTGACACCGGTGACTTAGCTGGTGTCTAGGGACTTTGCTGATGAGGTAATTAGAAACACCTTAGATAGTTTACAATCCATATAACAGACCCATCCTCACAGCTTCAAATTAGACAAGTCTATTGTGATTTCTTCTTGCATGGGACAAAAGAATGACAGGTTGCTCCAGACTCTCTTTCCAGCCCTTCCATTCTGACATGCCAGGTCCTGAGACAAGTGGACACAGTGCGCATGACACGGGTCACCTGGCAATAGATTTAGAAGCCTTTTTGAGTGAAAGGGATGGCAGGATGCAATCTTTCCAGCACCTCTCAACCATTCTCCAGCACATGGCAATGATTTAACTCTGAACCTTACCCAGTAGATCCCATAAATCAGCACAAAGGGCCAGTGTCATCCCTTGGCATGATATAATGGAGAACAGTTTAATTATTTCTCCATGATATAATGGAGAACACTGGGAAAATGATGAAAAATGTAATTAAATATTTGGCACAGATGCTTCAACTGACATCCTGTATGGACCTTGCTTCTTCTCTCTGAACTTGACAATACAAATGAACCTAACAGGGGCAACAGGAATGCAAAGTTACAAATCAAGCAGTTTTTAAAAGTTCTTTCAAGTAATTTTATCTTAGGAAGTGATAACTGAGCCTAACACAGCTGTGTGCTATAGTTGCATTAGGTATACCGTACTGATAAGAAGACAGATGGGCTTATGGTTAAGGCATTGGACTGGAAGTCAGGAGATCTGGATTCTAGTACTGGCTGTGTCACAGGCTCCCCATGTGCCCTTGAGTAAGTCATTTAATCTCTGTGCCTCAGTTGCTCATCTGTATAATGGGTATTGCAATATGTCCTTTCTTCCACACTCTGTGTCTCGTCTGTCTAGGTCAGAGCTCTTCTGTAAAACCACAGAAGGCTGGAGAAATTCACCACTGCAGAATAGCTGGACCGGGTTATTCCCAGGTCCTAGCTCCCATCCTAGCGTAGACCAGCCTGGCTGAGGAAGTTAATTGCTTGAATAGAAGTGCATTCCTAGAGCTCACAGAGGAGTTTTTTCACAGCTGCTGCCTAGATTTACTTTTGTTTTGACCACTATAAGGGACAACAAGCCTTGACAAGCCTGGATTGATAGGACTATTTGGAGCCTCAGAGCCTAACAATCATGCAAAGCAGCTGGCCAAGGCAGTTTTTCAGGAGCTGTCAGCATGATGGAGTGCTAAGCCGGGAAGCCCAGTCCATTCCAAATGCCGGCAGGACACGCGATCAGCTCTGAAAGTCAACATTTGGAGATGGATTTTTGTTTCTCTTCTTCCAAAGCTGGCCCTTCCCACTGCTCCCAACCCCCAGCTCACCCCTGTGCCTCAGGGGTATCTCTGTACAGCCCAGAGCAGCCAGCCTCCTAGCTAGGTAGACACTGCTGCTCAGCTCTGAGGCCTATGGTGGGAGACAGGCTCAAGAACATGAGCCCCAGCCCAAGCCACAGTTTAAAAGTGCTGCCCAGGCAGCTATTGTCCGTGGGGTAGCCACGTTGGTGGACCCAGGCTCCCTGCTCCAGGTAGTGTAGACGTACCCAGGGAGGTCCCAGCTCCAGTCGCAGCCCCCCACTCAGGAAGTCTCGTTAAGGTAAGAAGCAGGGATTTGTTTTCATGAAGCAAGCAGGGCAGCATTGTGCAGGGAGGGGACGTTTTCCCTCCAGCTGCTTGCTCCCGGCAGGGCCTGGAAAGAGGTGGGCTCAGGCAGGCTTATTTTTCACACCCCGTCAGTGACCGAAGCGGAAGGATGATCAAGGTTTTGAGATACTGAGTCCATCACTTTCAGCGATCCAGCCAGACCCTCGGGGATGGGAGGAGAAGTGGGAGGGACTGGAGTCATCGCTTCTCTTTACAGTGTATGAATGATGGCTTCAGGTTTCAACAGATCTCATTCTGGGCTGGGCAGCATGGAGGTATGGGGGGGCCTTACAAGATGCTCTGTGTGGTCTACTGAGAAGAGCCATGAAAAGAAAGGAATATCCTCCTCCTTATTCAGCTAAAGCCTTTGTTTAAAGCAGAATCCAGAGAGGAGCCGTTTACGTCACCCTGCTTCTTGCTGCCTTCCTCTGACAGCCTCCAGGAACTAATGCTTAGACTTCAATTATTCCAGCACTATAAAGAAAAACATTGCAGGGAAATGTGCCATTCAATCTTCGTGGCTCCCTTGTAGATCTCAGCATTTAGGACTGGTGGCAAGAAGGTGATGGAAGCTGCAGTTGATTAGATGGGGCATATTTAGTTAGGTGATTTGCAGTGAAAGTTGCTATGTAATGCAAGTCCTACCCAGGGCATCTGTAATGCTCCCAACATAGAGAATGTGTAATGCTGATCATGGTGAGAAGTGCAGGCTTCAAGCTAATGAACAGGTAGGGGAGATGTCCAGGGGTGGGAATATCTGCCTCTTAGAGACCCTATCTTGGAACCCTTAAAACTTCATCCTGGTGAGCAGGCAGTGAGTAGATAGGCCTACATTTCGTAAAGTCACTTGTGAGTTTGGGTTTCCAGCTGGAGACACCTCAAAAGGGTCCAATTTTCAGAAAGTGCTGAACACCCGCTCTCTGAAAACCAGGCCCCTTTCCCAGGTTGAGGACCACAAATCACCAGACACTTTTGAAGATGTGGGAAATAGAGTAGTTCCAGGCAGCACGGTGCCCCATAAACCCTTCTTAACAGCAGAATGCATGAGCCACAGGCTAGAGCACACAGATTTCAAATGGGTGTGATAAAAGTCCTGATGTTTATGGTAGGCACTTTGGTCGAGCAATATTTTAGTCTAGTGACTAGCTGCCATGCCCCAAAGCCCAATGCAGTCCATGGAAAGATGCCCATTAACACCAGTGGATGCTGAGCCTGTCTTAAGTAGTAAATTAGCTCCCAGCTATGTACAGGGGCTAGTCACCCGGTTGTGTATTGTAAACCGATATGTTCCTATTGGTTGGAAGTGCCTGGGAATGGCCAAAGTTGGTACCTTGTTGCACTTCACACACTCGGTTGCCTGATTCAGAGCCGTGTCTACACAGCGTGCTGAGAGACAGGCGTGTTTGATTGCGATGTTCCTTGGACTGTTCTGTCTGCATTAAAAACCCAACGTTTAATTCGGAACTCTACGGGCCTGGCTTGTTATCCACACACAGCAAGCGGAGATGCTTGTGGCCTTGTATTTTTGCACTAACATCTCCTGTGGGTTTTGTGCTCCACTCAGTAGTTTGCTTTGGCCAAAAAATCACAGAGCAAAACATTTTCTTCTTCTCCTTTCCTGTCTGGCTGAGTTTTGGGAGGGTTCAGGAAGGTCAGGGTTCTGAGGGTCACGCCGCTGGCCCAACCACCAAATCCTCATCGCTTGGGCACTTAGCTTTGGAAGAGATGGCTCTGCCCTTTGCCTTCGGACTTTAACTGCTGCATTTGGAATGCATCATTCCCATCTGTCCCGGGAAGCTGCAATCCCACTGCCCAGTGGAAGTATGACAGCCTTAATCAGCATGGCTGGAATGGAGGCTAATTGGCGGTATAGCCATTATAGCTTCGACTGATCAATGATTGGAACAGCTGTTACAGCTGGGATACAAATCCACAGCCCAGGGAGATTGGAAATCCAGTGCATTAGAAGAGTGTTACAGCCTTAATTAAATTTTTGGAAGCACTGCAAATCAGCTGTGCAGCTCATAGCATCTCAGATGCTTATTGACTGGAAGGGAGTGTTATTGCTGTGCTGCAACAGAGCTCCTAATCCGCCCCAGGGACTGGTGCCTAGTGCTCGCAGCAGGGAGAGCCGCCCCAGGGACTGGTGCCTAGTGCTCGCAGCAGGGAGATCCGCCCCAGGGACTGGTGCCTAGTGCTCGCAGCAGGGAGAGCCGCCCCAGGGACTGGTGCCTAGTGCTCGCAGCAGGGAGAGCCGCCCCAGGGACTGGTGCCTAGTGCTCGCAGCAGGGAGAGCCGCCCCAGGGACTGGTGCCTAGTGCTCACAGCAGGGAGAGCCGCCCCAGGGACTGGTGCCTAGTGCTCGCAGCAGGGAGAGCCGCCCCAGGGACTGGTGCCTAGTGCTCGCAGCAGGGAGAGCCGCCCCAGGGACTGGTGCCTAGTGCTCGCAGCAGGGAGATCCGCCCCAGGGACTGGTGCCTAGTGCTCGCAGCAGGGAGAGCCGCCCCAGGGACTGGTGCCTAGTGCTCGCAGCAGGGAGAGCCGCCCCAGGGACTGGTGCCTAGTGCTCGCAGCAGGGAGAGCCGCCCCAGGGACTGGTGCCTACTGCTCGCAGCAGGGAGAGCCGCCCCAGGGACTGGTGCCTAGTGCTCGCAGCAGGGAGAGCCGCCCCAGGGACTGGTGCCTAGTGCTCGCAGCAGGGAGAGCCGCCCCAGGGACTGGTGCCTAGTGCTTGCAGCAGGGAAATCCGCCCCAGGGACTGGTTCCTAGTGCTCGCAGCAGGGAGATAAGTGGGTGGCTGATGGTCCATTATCTGTAACCCCTGCTTTGTGATAAGGGGCCCCAGTGACTTCATCAAAGGTCCCTGCTGAAGACGCCCTTTCTTTTTCGCTTCCCTCTGTTTGAATTTGGGGCTGAGTTCCATTTGGTTTCTGGACCCATCCTTCAGTGCCCTCAATAGCTCTGGAAGCCCTTGTGCATCCATAAAGCTCTTTAGCATTTTGTTTTCCTCGCCTAGGAAAAGTATCCAGGATTTGACTTCCAGCTTCCTTCTCAAATACCATACTGAAGGGTTTATACAGGGTCTTAACCATCTGTCACCAAGATCTCTCCTCTGCATATTTCTGCGTTCCCCCCTGGCTCCTGCTGGGTAACAGGCAACAGAAAGGGTCTCAAGTAATGGATATGCAGTGAGTGGTCGAGCCTAGAGGACAAGGCACTGGCCTAGGAGTCTTGGGTTCTAGCTTTCCCTACCCTGCTGTGTGATCTTAAGCAAGTCATTTCACTTCTTATCACTTGTCTAAGTAGACTAATTTCTTCAGATCAGGACTCTCTCTCTCTCTCTGTGTGTTTGTGAAGCGCCAAGCACAATGGGGCCCTGATCTCAGCTGTAGCCGGCAGGTGCTACTGTAATATAGATAATAGATGACTCTGTGATCTAGAAAGTAGGTATTCCAAGCAGATGAGTGGCCTACGAAATCTGCATCCTAGCAAGAGGAACTGGCTCAAGGCCGGGGGCACTGCAAGAAAGAAACACTCCTCAGGGGTCTAGGTTGAAACACAAAGTCACCCACTCCAGGTGGGGTGTTATCTGGGGCTCTGATTAACCAAACTTGACAAAAGTCTCCAGCTGCGGCTTTTCAAGGAGTGCACTTAAAAACACCAGACAAAAAATACAAGCCATCGGAGTAGCATTTCTCTTCCACCGAAGCTCCTTGCTCTGGCTTCTGGACTGTGCAACTCTTCTAATCAGAGCTCAGCTGGAAGGGCCTTTGATCCCCAGCTGGGAAATAACCCTCCAAACCCAAGAGAATTGGCTGGCTCAGCTGTGCATCCTCCTCCTGAAGATATTGCAGGGACAGAGTGCAGCATGGCTGTGGGGTCCATAACAGGGAAGGTAAGAATAGCGGGGAGGCTTGGACTTCACAAGCATGTGCTATTTGGATTCAGTATAGTAAAGAATGGGTTTATATTTAGATACAAATAGATAACAAATTCTATAAAATACCTGGC
Source organism: Eretmochelys imbricata (assembly GCF_965152235.1). Taxonomy (NCBI): domain Eukaryota; kingdom Metazoa; phylum Chordata; order Testudines; family Cheloniidae; genus Eretmochelys; species Eretmochelys imbricata. The sequence continues at coordinate 2,033,412 of NC_135592.1, read as the reverse complement.
AATTCAAATCTCAAACAACCTGGAAGTGCTCCATCATTTAAATGCCAAGGATATCTTTCTTGTTTCAAAATTTTTTTGTGATTATCCAAGATAAAACTCTAGCAGGAATGCAGAGGATGTTGTCAGAATTTATGTGGAATAAGAAAAGACCAAGAGAGAGAGAGCAGATACTTAGTACAGACCCATTAAACAGGGTGGGCTGGCTATTCCAAATCTTCTATGGTACTATTAAGCCAGCCAGCCCAAAGCAGTGGATTGGGGGGAGTTCCAACCCATCCAAACACTGGATCTCTATTGAACAAGAAAATTGTGGTAGAGTAAACATCACTAGGCTACTGTGGATTAATAAAAAAATCACGCACTCCAGAAATTTACACATACCCTTTAGCAAAGGCTGCGCTATGGATTTAAGATAGAACTAGAGATAAATCAGTTATTTCCCCTCACCAATTACACCCATTGCAAATAATCCAGATCTTAACCCGACTCACAAACCAGAGAGCTTCAAAGATCGGGAGAGCCATGGAATACATATGGTTGGCCACCTATTCAGTAAAAAGCTTTTCTTACTTAGTTAGAGGACAGATAGATACTTAGATATTTTGGTCCTTTTTATTCAGTATTCAGATAAAGTACAATCACCTGCAAAAACACCAGCACACCTGTCCAACTTTTTTGTATATTGACATTTGATAGACATGAGCCTCTGACTGCCAGATACTGGGACTAGCTGAGAGAGGATGGATCATTTGATGATTGCCCTGTTCTGTTCATTCCCTTTGAAGCACCTGGCATTGGCCACTGTCAGAAGACAGGATACAGGGTAGATGGACCATTGGTCTGGCCCACTATGGTTGTTCTTATGTACATGGTCTGTTAAATGTGTGTGTATAGAAATTTTACTCAGTTTAATAAAGTCACTAGAAATGACAGAGGTGTTGTAATGATGCTCATTCTGTAATATGGTAACACTCTGTTAAATAGAAAGATCTGATGACTATAGTCCTGCATAATGTTTCTTTAAACAAAAGCTAACTGTTGTAATAATTGTTTTGTTTCTGATATTTACATGGCAATGATTTGTAAACTTGTTAAAACTACTTAAATAAATTGTTTAAAAATGAGTTTATTTACAGGCTTTTCCATGGGGAAAGTTGTACTCTCTCAGACTCATTTCTGGGTTCATTCTTGCAACACCCCTGGGAGTTGGGAAGTATTGGCATCAGATTCTGGCTCTATGGGTCAGATTTGAACAGATCATGACAGAAGCCTAGTGAAGGTTTTCAAAAGCACCTCGGTGTCTAACTCCAATGGGTAGATCAAGCACCTTTAGGCACCTAACTACCTTTAAAAACCTGACCCTACAACAATTTGCCCAAAGCCACACGAGAGGTCTGTGCTAGAGCCAGGAACTGAACACACATCTCCTGACGTGCCTTAGCCATGAGACCATCGTTCTCCTCGGCTTCAAAGGGTGCAGCAGGCAGCCTAAGGGTTCCAGAGTGCAGGAAATACATGGTTTAGAACTGATTCAATGCTTCTTAGGGAAGTTAAATAGACTTTTCATTTCACCACTCTTCATTGGGGTCCCCAAGGTGAAAGGTCTGTATGCATGCGCGTACTCACACTTTGGCCCTTTATGGCTATTGAAAAAACGCACGCAAAAAGAAGGCGGGGAAACTATGTTAAGAACACAATAATGTGAGAGCCTGGGGCAACCAACACAAACTATGCTTCAGCCCCACTCAAATGATAGAAAACAGATTGTACTTCCGTCTTCAGCTCCTTGCAGACAGGTTCCTGCGATGGTTCAGTGGTGAAAATTCAAGGGCATAGAAATAGCATATGAAAGCAGAGATCCCAGCTAGCAGACTTGGCAAGTAACAGACTCATGATGGTTGTATACACAACAGTGCTGAGCTACCCATTGGCATTTTGTATGCAAATCTAGAACAAGGCTATTTATACATTAAAAGATTTTTTTTTAAAAAAAGGAGCCATGAGACAGCAATGAATTTGTAAAGTTCACTGCACATACAGTCACTCCCAGAGAGCTGTCGATGTGCCCGCCAAATTAAGCTGGAATAGGATGTTGGTGCAATGCATGTTGCCGATGTGTATATCTTTCTACCTAAAGCAAAGTCTCTTTCATCAGCAAGAAGATCCTTTGGTAGTGTCACTCAATCTTGTTTGTGAAGAATTTGCTGAGAGGCAATCACCAGTGTTAGTTTGCTAGGAACAAAGCGCAATGTTTTTCTTCCCTCTCCATCTTCAAGTAATAAAATTTTAATTATATAAAAAAGTGAATCAAATAATCAAGTTTGTTTCTTCATCTCTAGAACTCATATTCCCAGGCACAAACTCGGATAAATCATCTTTATTTCAATAAATCTAATGCAATTACTTTCCTCTAGTAGGAAAAATTTCTACTATTTTGCCTTGAAAAAGAGCCCGTAACATCCCTGCATTCAATATCTCCACAAAATTGTATTCTAACATGATTAAGGGGAGCTGAACTACTCCTGTTAAGTAACATTTTCCAGGTCTTGATTTCTCTTCCAATATTTCCTCTGTCAATTAGCCAAAGCAATTTCCGCTGACTAATAAAGCAGTTGGTTAAGCTTATTTTCCAATCAAAACTCACTTAATTTCAGCAAATAAAGGCTGAAAAAAGAATTGATCAAAAGCATTTAAAATTGTCAGCCTTCCCTTCTATAGAAAATCAAATTGTCTAACAGAAAGCGAAACGGCAACTTCAATCCAGATCTAATCTGCCAGGGTCCTCACTTTAATTCAGGAATTAAAATTCCTCATGCATGCTCAGCCATCAGACTCAGTGCACACATAGTCATAAAATGATATGTCGCCAGAGACATGCTGCTTCAGTGGTAGTTACTCCACGAAGCCAGGCCCACTGTAATATGCTGTAAGGTGAAACAAAATGGGTTCACATTTTACTGTGGGATTTTCCAAAGCTCCTAAGTGAATTAGGAGCACAAATCCCACTAACTTCTAATGGGACTATGAAGTTTGCACGAAAACTGAAGGTCTGTTTAGTAATGAATACAGTTTTATATTGATCCATGTGGCTAAAAGGACTTTCCTTTGCTTTCCCTTTGTACAGTTTATATAGCTCAGCATGGCCAAATGGGATTTCTCCTTTGTTTTCCCTGTACAACCTAGCGTTGCTGGTATTCTATAGAAACCCAGAGCTGCATTAAACTTTAATTCCAAATCCATAGGAGACTCATATTTAAAGAGATATTTAAAGTTTGATTTATATCATTTTAGAAATGTAAACATTTCAGCACCATCAAGCTGTGCACACACCCAGCCTGTACAAACTTCCTATCACCCTCATTCTCCCTCACCCCTCCCTCCTCATGTTTGTTACCACTGTTTATCTTAAATTAGGCCCCAATCCCGGTCGGGTACACATACTCCTATTGAGCTGAATGGAATTATGCATGTGCAAACCCAAGCACATACATAACTGTTTGCAGGCATAAACAAGGGTAGAAAGGCTTGTCTGCTGGACAGGAACTGTCCTGGGATGTAGGGAATGTGAGCTAAACTCCTGGTTTTCTGTGTGATATTGGTTACTTAATCTCCTCTAAAAAAAAAAAAGGAGTACTTGTGGCACCTTAGAGACTAACCAATTTATTTGTGCATAAGCCTTGGTGAGCTACAGCTCACTTCATCGGATGCATGCTGTGGAAAGTGTAGAAGATCTTTTATACACACAAAGCATGAAAAAATACCTCCCCCCAACCCACTCTCCTGCTGGCAATAGCTTATCTACAGGTTTCAGAGTAACAGCCGTGTTAGTCTGTATCCGCAAAAAGAAAAGGAGTACTTGTGGCACCTTAGAGACTAACCAATTTATTTGAGCATAAGCTTTTGTGAGCTACAGCATGCATCCGATGAAGTGAGCTGTAGCTCACGAAAGCTCATGCTCAAATAAATTGGTTAGTCTCTAAGGTGCCACAAGTACTCCTGTTCTTTTAGCTTATCTACAGTGATCACTCTCCTTACAATGTGTATGATAATCAAGTTGGGCCATTTCCAGCACAAATCCCGGTTTTCTCACACACACCCCCCACACACACACAAACCCACTCTCCTGCTGGTAATAGCTTATCTAAAGTGACCACTCTCCTTACAATGTGTATGATAATCAAGGTGGGCCATTTCCAGCACAAATCCAGGGTTTAACAAGAACGTCTGAGGAGGGGGCGGTTAGGAAAAAACAAGGGGAAATAGGTTACCTTGCATAATAACTTAGCCACTCCCAGTCTCTATTCAAGCCTAAGTTAATTGTATCCAATTTGCAAATGAATTCCAATTCAACAGTTTCTCGCTGGAGTCTGGATTTGAAATTTTTTTATTGAAGAATTGCAACTTTCATGTCTGTAATCGCGTGACCAGAGAGATTGACATGTTCTCCGACTGGTTTATGAATGTTATAATTCTTGACATCTGATTTGTGTCTATTTATTCTTTTACGTAGAGACTGTCCAGTTTGGCCAATGTACATGGCAGAGGGGCATCGCTGGCACATGATGGCATATATCACATTGGTGGATGTGCAGGTGAACGAGCCTCTGATAGTGTGGCTGATGTGATTAGGCCCTGTGATGGTGTCCCCTGAATAGATATGTGGGCACAGTTGACAACGGGCTTTGTTGCAAGGATAGGTTCCTGAGTTAGTGGTTCTGTTGTGTGGTGTGTGGTTGCTGGTGAGTATTTGCTTCAGGTTGGGGGGCTGTCTGTAGGCAAGGACTGGCCTGTCTCCCAGGATTTGTGAGAGTGTTGGGTCGTGCTTCAGGATAGGTTGTAGATCATTAATAATGCCTTGGAGGGGTTTTAGTTGGGGGCTGAAGGTGACGGCTAGTGGCGTTCTGTTTTGTGCTGGAAATGGCCCAACTTCATTATCATACACATTGTAAGGAGAGTGATCACTTTAGATAAGCTATTACCAGCAGGAGAGTGGGGTGGGGGGAGGTATTTTTTCATGCTTTGTGTGTATAAAAGATCTTCTACACTTTCCACAGTATGCATCCGATGAAGTGAGCTGTAGTTCACGAAAGCTTATGCTCAAATAAATTGGTTAGTCTCTAAGGTGCCATAAGTACTCCTTTTCTTTTTGTGAATACAGACTAACACGGCTGTTACTCTGAAACCTGTCATTAATCTCCCCTGTGACCCAACTGCTGATCTGTGCAACAGAGAGAATCCCACTTCCCTGCCTCAGGGGGCCATGAGGATAATAAAACCCAGTGAGATACTCACAGACTATGGTGAGGGGAGGCCCAGATAAGTACCTCAATAACTCTTCCGGATTGGAGTCATGTCTTCCTATGTGTTAGCACTCGATGTGCCCTCGGGATGCTCCTATCATGATAATTAGCATTGGTTCTACTTACAAAAAAGCAACACTACAGAATTAAGTTGCAGCAGCCTGCATCAATCCGTAATCAATTCCTGTAGGTCCTGGGTTATTTCCCTTTCAGACTGCTGAATGATTGATCAGTTAGGAAAGTTGTCGCATCAATCATCTTTGTGGAGATTCCCAGTAACTCTCTTCATATTTTTTCTGAAGGGAGTAAGGAAATTGTAATATTTTGCTTCAGTAATGGCTGCTGTTCTGTCTTTCACAATATAACTGACACCTTCCACCATTTGTTGATTCAGGGCACTGACAATTAACACAGCAGATGAAGGAGATGAGACACAATAGATCTGTATTTCCTACCTGGAGTATTAATCTGCTAGGTGAGTGGCATTGGGTTACTGTTTGGTATTATAAAGGTGGTTGTTGTGGTGGCTTGTTTCTTTTTTTTCCCCCCACATAACAATACTACTGTTTTCCCTCTTATTATAACCTTTTTAAAGTCTTTTTCTAAAATTGCGTATCGACACTGGCAGGTTTCCCTCCATGGTCCCATGCCAGCTGGCATAGCGAGATCTTAAACTGTGAGAGTCAGTCTGTGCTAAGGCGTCACTGATAGACTCTCCCACCTCTAACCATACTGGGTGAAATTCACCCCTCTGCAGAAGGCAAGCACAAAGCTTATGCACTTCTTAATTCCCATCTGAGTCCTATTTTGTGAGTTTAAACCAGACTTCATTGTCCCATAGGCCCTGTGCTCTGCCCAGGGGTTAATTTCAGGCCGGGGTGCTGAGTACCTGGCTGCTGAAGTCCTGGTTTGCTTTTATTAATCCATGAGAAGTGAAGAGCTCACCATCACAAACTGGCCCAGTCCCTGCTTTGGACAGACACTACTTTTCTGAGTGGACCCAACTCTTGGGTCCCAGGTGCTTTTAAGCCAACTGGGTCTAGGCAGAGTCTAGTCACTGTTGTTAGCTAAGGGTCTCTAAGACACATTTCCGGGTTCAGTCTCCTTGACTAAGCCCTTCCATGGGTCACTGCAATCCAGCTGCCCCCAACACTGGAACCAGTGCCTCAGGCCTCCTGAGCTCCCCTTTTCATTTATACATGCTCCCTCTGAGTCCCACTAGGCTGTGGTCACTCTGGTTTCAATTCAGATCCTAATTTAACCCCTTCAGGGAAACATGGCAGGAAAGCAATTGCGGGTTAGCAAAGGAATTCTTATCTACAGCCTCTTTGCTCTCTAAAAGCACTAGAGAGTTACTGATCTTTGCAAAATAACTCACGTCCTGAGAAGCACCCCACCCTAGTCAGACCTCAACCTCTCTGTGAATCCAAGGTCTTGTCAGCATTTCAGGTCAGGCAGAGTCCCTTTTGCTTCCTCTCTGTGCAGCCAGTTCTTTGAAAATAGTGATAGACCCTACTCAAAGAAGCAAGCCCCCTTAAATACAGTCTCTCTTCTTTTGCCCCGGGCCCATGCTGAGAAGCTGCAGATCCACCAGCCATGCTGACCCCAAATCAATCAAACATGGAAAGGCTACTGGGACTATTGTAATGGTTGGTGGTGTCACACCAGGCATTGTGTAGTGCCATTCTCAGATCTGGCTCAATCCTGCAAATCCACAGATCTTTGGGGCGTCCCTACAAATGGCACCAGGCACGGTCAGGACGTGCATCCCTTTGCACGCTGACGGAGAGTTTGAGAGCGATGTGTGCTGGGGCGTTCAGCCTGGTGACGCGGATGAAGAGCAGGCAATGCTGCCTTTGAATCTAATCAGCGATTGAAGAGAGGCCAGATCTTTGTGACGGATTGTGACATTTCACACAAAACTCCTGTGATGGTTCTCAAGGTACCCAGGACTAAGAGTTGCCTTGTTACCTTTTGCCTCTCGCGAGAGGGAGTCTTGTCTGTGATTGCCAGACATTACCTCCCTCCTTTTGGATCTATGTATTCATTAGTGACATAGGTATGTTCAAGGAGGCTTTGTAACCTGTTTTGTTACATAGAGGTGGATCACACTGGAAGGGTAACCTGCTGGCACTGGTTCTATCATTGGTTATTGAAGCACATTGTTATTGATTATTGAAGTATACCTTACCTGGATTGCCTGCTTGATAGAAAATGGTCAAGGATTTTTTATTAAAGGTAATTACTTAGCTTCCTTCCCCCGTAATGGATTCTAATTATTCTTTCAGTTTTACAATATATAGCATGCACTCTCCTAGCACAGTAGAAAGACACTGAAAAAATGGCTTTAATGTAATGTACATAGGATATTTCATGAATATTAACTGATTGAACAGGTACAGTTTTGAAAGCAAAATGCTAATGATTATTTTACCTGGTGTTCATTATTTGATGGTTTCATTCTCTCTCTCTCTCTCTCTCTTTTAGAATTAAAGTTCTGTAGCATTAGCCAAATACCCTTCCAGAAATCACTGCAAAATTTCACTGGGCATTAGTTCATGAGCTAAGTCCCAGTGTCAGTATTCCAGGCAGTGCCTTGCTGCCTAGTTACTTCCCCAATGGCTTGTAAAAAGACTTCAAAGGAAAACTTTAGACCAGGAATCCTACTTGCCATCAGAATGTTTTAACCTTGAAAACAGAACCCGAAAGAATATGTTTCTGAATGCTAACAAGGCTCAGGGAAAAAGCCACCAGAGAAGGAGGCAGAAGGGGGTGAAAAAGCTCTCTCACTAATCCTGTAAAACAGCCCTAAAGGACAAATAAATTTAATGAAGATGAAAAATAATACAGCTAAGCCACAAAAGGAGTTTAGAGCCATGCAATGACAAAAGCTTGAAATTTCAGAACAAGAGAGGGCTGGGATTAGATCTTCCAACAGTAAATAGAATGTGAATAAGGTGACTCAATTAAAAAAACAAGCAAGTTGCACAAGATCTAATATTCAGAACTCCGGGCCTGCCTTTTTTGTACCTCCTGGAGTTTCAGTCACACCAGAAAGGGCTACTTTTTTGAGATGCATTGCTAATTACATTTAGCTCTGCAATCACAGCAGTAAATAACTTCTTACCTTTGCACTATAACATTAACAGTATAACATTGTGTTAAATAAACTAGAACGGGGGGGCCCTACTATTGCAGCTGAAATGGGTCAACAGAGGCAAGTCCTCATTCCCTCAAACTGAATTTGTATGTTGGTTTTTTACTTAGACCTTACCCTATAAGCTTTTGGGTGGCAATATCTCCAAAATACCATCAAAGGTGACCAGGGTTTTATTTGAATTCTCCTAGAACCATAAGTGTAAGTAAATTCTAAATAGGAACTTGAGCCAAACCTTGTATTTGTCTTGAAAGGGACCTCCACCCATAACCCTGGAAATACATTGAACTTGTCCTTTGTATCACCTGTATCACCCAGGAGAAGGAAGGTTTACATACATTACAGATACAGGTGGTGGTGACAAGTAACTTTCTCTGCAGAAAGGAGCTATCTTTGACCATCCTTTGCTGTCTCTGAAAGGCTATAAAGAGTTTATTTTTACTTGCCATTTTCCATTTCTCTTCTCTAGACTGATACAGTCTGTAGCTATTTTAGAAATTGATTAATAGTGACTTCTGTTTGTAGGAATGTAAGAACCTTAAATCCATTATAGACAAGGAACCGGGCCCTTTATTTACAAATATATCTTTTTTTAAATTTTCCTGTCTCATTTAAAGGCAGGCGTGACACAGATCAGAATCTTGCTGTAGCAACCAGGTAATGTTGAGAGACCGGGACATGTTAAATTAAATGCATATGTGTGGTCTTCCAAAGTTTCAGCAGCAGCATTACTATCATTTCCAAAAATATAGAACCATGTAACTGAAATGTGAAAATGCTGCAGGCTATAGAAACATTAAGAGGTTTCAAGGTTGGGAATTTATTTATGTATTTATTTATTTATTTTGGTCTTGTGTTTTGAGTCGGTTAGGGTTGGTACTATCTAGTTTTCCTTTGAAATAGGACTCGTCTTGAACCATGTGGTCAGTTGTGAGCATTTAGATCCATTCTAGTTCACTATCAGGATTATATTATTTCTAGTTTGTAATGTAAGCTTCTGAACCAAAACCAAAGGAGCATATCACTCAGGAAGAGGAGGTGGAAAGCAATTTAGGGGCATGTTTTGGAGGCAGCCAATGTGCATGGTTTCAGAATTGATTCTCCTTAAGCTCCAACTTTGAAGGCTTTGTACCACCCAGATCAATTTCCAAGTGAACCTTTTTTTGTTGACAACAGAGGATTTCTGCACAAGCCAAACATGCAGTGAAAATTTCTGGGGGAGAGAAAAAATACACAGGACTTACAGTGCTAACATAGACTGTTCAGGGAGAAGATCCTAAAACTAAACTAGTTGCAGTGTCATCATGAAACCTGCTGAATCCCGAGACAGGAAAAACTCCCAGAGTCCAAAGAGTTTATATCACTCTGTCCTAGAACATCCATCTTCAAAAGGTTAAAAGCACCTTAGGACCTACTTAAGTCATTTTAAACTCTGCTCGAGTTTACTATCTCTTTCAGGCTGAATCAGACAATTGCTATAAAAGTGGAGCTAAACAAGGCTACAAAAATCCTTTTTCATTATTCGGCAGCATATTGGGAAGCACTAAAAATATTCAATTTAAATAAAACTCGTGGTTCACTATCTGGTTCAGCTGTGAAGGCTGAAGATAAATGCACAAAGATGTAGGCTCCTATACAGTTTGTTTATTCAAGGTTTAAAATTAAATCTCTGCCATACTGGACATTGTTGCATGCATGACTCTTAGTTAAAGGCAATGGCCATATGTAGTAATTCTTCATTTCACAGTGGCAGCTCTTGAGCATGCTAAAGCCAGTGCAATTTGAATAATTACATGTCACTGATGGTTATACCCATAGAAGAGAAAACTGAGCACTCACATTTTGGGAAATCTAATAGTATATTATAGAATTTATATAAATATTTTGAAAATAACCTAAATACTAGGAAGCAATGCATCCTAGATTTCAGGGGAATATTATGCATGTTGTGGAGATGGGCTTAATTTGCTGTCCATATATCATTGCTTTGGTAACTCCGTTCTCCTTTGTGGTAGCATTCATTTTTGTTTTTGCAAAAAGAAAAGGAGTACTTGTGGCACCTTAGAGACTAACCAATTTATTTGAGCATAAGCTTTCGTGAGCTACAGCTCACTTCATCGGATGCATACCGTGGAATGCAGTTTCCACGGTATGCATCCGATGAAGTGAGCTGTAGCTCACGAAAGCTCATGCTCAAATAAATTGGTTAGTCTCTAAGGTGCCACAAGTACTCCTTTTCTTTTTGCGAATACAGACTAACACGGCTGTTACTCTGAAACCTGATTTTTGTTTTTGATAACCTGAAGTTACCAGAAAGTTTAAAGAGACATGGTGGGGGAGGTAATATCTTTTATTGGACCAGTTTCTGTTGGTGAGGGAGACAAGCTTTCGAGCCACACAGAGCTCTTCCTCTAGCCTGGGAAAAGTACTCCCAGCTTCACAGCATACAGAAAGTTTAAAGGCGTAGAAATGTCTCTTGACCCCTTGTGAGATTAGCTGCCCGCCACATTGCAGAGTGTTTCCATGGCAACTTGTTAGAGTAGGAGCCTCCCTCCCCAATGGTTCTGCTCTGGAAGAATCTGACTGAGTCAGGAAGAGAATGAAAAGACAACTCTGATGTGTCTGGCTAAAAAGTTTGGATCAGCATCCAGACCTTTCAGGGCTTATTAGAAGCTGGAGCTTTGAACATCTTAAGATTTAGCCAGCTCTAGTGCATTGCCATCTCCCTGCATTGCTCTCTTCCTCATTCGTTTGAACACTGAAGAGTAATATGAGGAACCAGAGCCTCAGTAAGGATGGCAAAGGTCTCCAGAGAGATTTGAAGAAAAAACAGTGGATCCATCCAGCCCTGGGATCATCGCAAGGAGTAAAGGCTGGAGAGCTTGCTGCCCTTGCAATGTGCTTACCTGGCAGACAGGCTCTCCTGGTTCCACCAGAGCGCTATTAACTGTTACAAGGGATAAGGCAGAAGCTCAGGCTGTTCTTGCCAGTGACAGGCGGAAGGTTTTTTTTAACCCCCCTTTGTTGACATTTAGAGCACTGTCATTTTCTAAAAATGAGTGGCAAAAATTACTCCGTCTCCCAAGGGACATCAGCAGCGTGCATGTAGGGAAATCAAATTAGAGTCTACAGCCTGTCATCTCTAACTAATAAATGATTTTGTGACATTTATTGGAGTAAGGGAAGAGAGGGGGAAGAAGACTTTAAAGAATTAATGCTGATTATTCGCTACAAAAGAACAACAGGCTAGATGGCAATGTGGGGATTAGTGCATTCCGAGTCCTAACACAATAATCCCCTTTACAAGTACAAATTTAAGGCATTTTTCCTTGCTGAATGAACACAGGAATAATCTTTTCCAAGGCTGTTCCTGTACTGGGTGACACAGAAACATTTGCATTTGTCATCCCCTGTAACTCCTTTGACTGTAGTTATTACTAGAATGGTTCATGTAAGCTGCCCCCACTTGTCTGTACCAGAGTTTATGACTTGGCCATAAAATCTTTCCTGGGAAGCCAGGTGAGACTCTGGGGCGGATGGAGGTCAAGGTGTGTATTTTGGGGACGGGAAAACAAAATACAAGTGTGGGGCCCAAGAGTGAACCCCTTGCCTGAGCCACCATGCAAGCATTTATGGCGTTGGCCTCTTGACTTCAGTGCAACTTTGCCTGTGCTTAAAGTTCAGCAGGTGGCAGTTTGAGGCCTGCCTGGGGACCCACGCACCAGCGCAAGTCAGGAACTCAAAGGCCAGCCCTTGATTTGGCTGTATTTTAAACTATAAACAAATGTCACCCGCAATTAAACCTGGACAGGACCAGTCACTGGGAAATATACTGTGGAGGAGAATCCTGCAGGAGCCCATGAACAGTGGAGTGGATAGAGCTGGAGGGGGTTTTACTGCCCATAACTTCTCTGTGGCAGAAGGTTCAGAAACTACAGCTTCACTGTATCTGTGAAATGGCATACAACCTTGTCGTGCCAGGGCCATTAGAGTCTAGCATTGAGGTAGCAAGTATCTAAGAGTCCATAAAACCTCTCCATCCCTTTCCTGGAGGATGCATATCCCACTAGCAAACTCCTGCGCTATTAGCAGTCTTGCTATGTTGATTATGTCGCATTACTGTCGTATCCGCACTGGCTTCCTCTCACATGTCTGAAGTGTAATTGTGATGAGAGCTGTTCAGACCACATCAAGGGAAACAAAGACTAATATGACGTGATGGAAAATTTCTACTCAGATCAAACTTTCACATGCTATTAGCAAGTCTGGCCCCTTCTGGCTCCTTTTCCAGAGTGTCCGTGAGCAGAATGGAAAGGGAAATGCAGCTTTTGTCTTGCAATCTTGAGCTACTTTGGCCTTTGCTGTGGAAGTGAACCCATTTTATGGCATGAAAGAGATCATCTATTTTTAAAAGACATTCTAAAATCACATGCTATGAATATATTCAGTTCCACATATACTAATCCTATTTCCAAGGCAAGCTGCATCCATAGTGTCTGTACAGGCAGCCTTGGAGAATTCAGTCTCCCAATCAACTTTTTATTTTGTCCTCAAAAGAAGGTTGAAAAACTGTAATAATTAATCAGCAGTCAGAAGGCATTAGCTACTCAGAGCAACGGAATTAAATTACAGTCACAGCAATTTTTGTTCTATTTAATGAAATAAATGGAAGGAAACTGGAAATGACTGGAAGTCTGGACTTGCCATGGAGCAGAGAGGTTCTAGTGGTGTCTTGGTGCCATATGTACTGCAGGAGTTAATCACCGTGTGTGTAAATCTTCTTTGCTTTCCTCTGAGCCTGTAAAGTTTTACACTCTGAGTTGCATATATTGTTAAGCAGTTTAGGTTTTTTGACTTTGCTCAAATGCTTCTTAAACATCCAGAAGCCTGGCAAAACCTGTCTAAATTGAACATTATCAATGCTCAGAGTTTTACCCCTTCATATCCCACCACACCCCAGAATCAATTGCTTTCTTTCACAATAGTCAACCCCCTATTAGTGGAGAGACTGTCAGACTCCCAGATTATCAGCTGCAATGGAATGGCAAACCAGCAGCAGGGTAGGTCTCCACCAATAGAAACCAAGCTTTGGACAACAATCATTTCTTATTAGTTCTTCCCCCATAGGATTTTACTGCCAGATCTATGAATTCTATCGAGTTTTAAGAGAAAAGGCAGACTGGTTTTTGCATTGCAGAGCTGTAAATCCATCTCAGGAGCTTGCACTTCACTCTCAGCATTTGGGGAAGTTCCCCACCCCCACCCCAGCCTCCTGGATGGAGCCATACTCCTGTGGTGCATGAAATGCCTGCTAGCTTCAGTCTGTGCAATGAGAGATTTGCTTTCTGGCCTCATTTAAGTTTATTAGGCTGCCCTGAACTTTCCTCAGAGCCTTGCCTCCCCTAACCTCTTCTGAAAAGGTTTAATTTGCTTAAAGAGCTGATGAAGTGGAAGAACAATGTCCCTCTGGCATTTTATACCTCAGAAGCTGGATCTGCTAATGTCAGGTGAAACTCTTTGACGAAGTTAGAAAAACTGGGCCCATCACTGGAATCATTCAGGCCAGAGCTTTCCCAGTGCTCTGGGGTGGTTTCTAGATTAGAAGGGGCTCCACGTGGAAGAGGGCTCAATGCTGCAGGCAAAGTAATTCAAGCGATTCAAACCAAAGCTACAAAAATGATGATGGACATTCTACTGCTTCCATTGCAGCCAAAGGCAAAACTCCCATGGACTTTGATGGGAGCTGCACAAGACCCCATGTGGGTAGAGAAGTTGCCCCATACCCAATAGCTTCAGAGGTCTTGGAGCCACTTCTTCTAACTCTCACGTATAAGCTCACTAGGATAGGGACTACCTTTAACAAGAGTTTGTACAACACCCAGCAAAATGGGCTCCTGGTGTGGACTGGGACCTGTGGACACTACAACCATACAGATGATAAATAATAATAATATAGTAGCTAAACATCCCTGAGTTCTTTTTCTTTCTTAATGTTCTGTGCACCTACCTTAGAGCCAATGCAGTGGGGATCTCTATCCATCAATCATGGAAGACCCTGCCCATTGTTGTTGTCAAGGTCTACAGGGCTTGGACCTTGGCCCACCGGGCATGTTCTGACCCCCACCCAGTGACCTGTTAACAGCTGTCAGAACTTGAAGCTCAGCTTGGTGGAAGACTCCAGTCCTGGGCTCTGACTGGCAAAACTCCGAGGGTCCTGACTGGTTCCCTGCATCTATTTAAACCAAGCACAGGAACAGGAAGTCATCTGTAGTAACTGGGTTTTCCCCTGCTTGGAACTGCCTCCCCTACACCACCAGCTCCCAGATTCTGACCTCCTGGTAGCCTGCCCATCTATTCACCCTGACTCCTGGGCTGCCCTCTGGCCTACCTCAGTTTCTGGTGTCCTGATATCCAGACCTGGCCCCTGACTCCCACTCTGACAACTAGATCAGACCACCCAGGTCCCGCTTGTCACAGCTGTACATCACTGGCACTTGTAGGTCGCCCAGCGTGAATCTTCAAGTTAAAAATTCTTTATGCTGTGGCCATCATGATTTTGGTACTATGAGCTGCAGTCTAACCTCTTCCTTTCCTCTCTTCCCTTTGGTGCTTATGTGCAATGCACAGTGTGTTTCCATTTCTGCCCACCATTGTCTTGGGTTTTTTTCTCTTTAAAAAAAGGAGATCTTTGACTAATTGGGTCAAAGTTCAGTAATCTTCATTCTTCACAGCACAGAGACAATGCTTCCTCAATTCAGGACCTTTTCTTTTTCTCCAGTGCTCTCGCATAGGGAGATCAATGTTACTTCTCCCATTGGAGGTGATAGCCAGAGAGTTGTGAATACACTAACAACACCAGCAAAACCAAGATGTGTGGGGATGGTGGTAGCAGTAGATCATGTTTCCAAGCATCAGTGAGAAAGCAGAGCGTGGGTTGTTCTTGTGTCTCACTTGCAGTAAAAACAAAAGGAATGTTTTGGTTGGAAACTGTTTATTTTGCACAAAAAAGGGGATATATATATATATATATTTAGATCAAGATCTAAACATTGATGGTTTTGTCTGGGGTGGACTTGTGCTTGTTCTATTGCAGACGGTGGCACGCACTGGTGGAAAGATTGCTTGTGTATGTTATTACTGGGAGACTCAGAAATATCAGACCCAATAGTAAATGCTTGAGAAAAGACCCCTAGCTGGAGTTATGCACATAGTGACATAGAGAAAAGCGAGCCGGGCAAGGAGTTTGAGACATAATCCGAATCCCTCCAGTCTCTCCAATGGAAGATGGCCTCAGTGCAGAGCCCCTTGGAAGGCTCAAAATAGACAATATTATTTTTGTGAAAAATTTCAACCAGAAAGATTTTGTTCAAAAAATTTTGTGGAAAGTTTTGATTTTTTTTCCTATGAAAAATTTCAATACAAAACAAAAAGAACTGAACTTCTCCAGTCATTTTTGAAATCCAAACCAAAACTAAAATTTCAATTAGAAACTAAATAACATTTTTCATTTCAATTCTTGTTTTCACTGGAAAAATTTGAAAATGTCAAATTGAGCTGCTTTTGCAAAACATATTAATTGTGATAAAACTGCATTTTTGGATGAGGAAACATTGTACTTGAAACATTTGGAGCACCTCTGCTAAGGACCACGTCCACTGACAAATCAAGGCGTCCCTGTTTTTCAGATTTAAGTTAGCTCTGTGCAGGGTGCTTTCTGAGCAGACATCAGTGAGCATGGACAAAGAGTAGTCATAAGTGAGAGACTGATTACAGACTGATTCTTTTCATGGACTGGCTTTTGAACAGGAAGACAAAGCCCGAGTCCATGCTAGCAAATCCCCTAACGACATGTATATGTCAGGCAAGGCACAGTTGCAGCAGCCAGTCCTGTTGGATCAATGAATATTGATCGTTTCAGAATACATTACAAGGCCTGTCACTTGTAGGAGAAATCACACTCATCAGGGTGGCTGGTTTAGCCGTGGAGCTGAGGAAACAGTTTGATGAATCGAACATACAGTGCCTATGACTCTGAGCTGTAAGAATGAAGCTTTGAAGTGTTCCAGTTATACCATTATATCTAGAGAAGGCCCTGGTAGCTAGTGACACCTCACCCTCCTGCTAACCATGGCCTGAAGAGATTCCATCGCGTTTGAGAAGACATCTTTTGGCATGTCGGATATTCCCTTTGCAGACATGGCTAATTATATTGTATCTTCTGGCTCTTCACTGGATTCCATTTAATTAACATCAATATTGCAGATAACCCTGGAGCCCTTTCTGGTAGGCCCATGCTGGTAAAATTTGCTTTAACGCTTCCCCCTATTGATTTCAAACCCAACATTAATGCAAACACCCCTGGGCCTTGGCAAACCCCTGCTAAGAGTTACTCACCCAGCTGGCCAGACCAGGATTCACGATGGAGAGGCCAAGCAGAAGTGCTCCTAGGAGAGTGGAAGATCAGATACATTTAGCTACTTTGCAACCAGATTCATCCCTAATTTAGTGCAATGGCTTGTGGAAAACACTGGTTGTTTGGGGACCCAAGAGTAACGCTAAGCAAGTTGCAGCCCTTGAAAAGAGACAGACAAGTGGCTTTGTTTATGCCAGGAGAGTTCCCATTTAGGCAGAAGGCAAGAGACCTGGGTGCTGGAGAGTGGTCCAGTGTTTTTTAGAATACGGACTTTGGGGCAGGTACTGCCCTTTCCTTTGTGTGTGTGCAATAAAATAATAATAATAATAATGGCTATCACGGTACTGAAAATGGCACTGATTTGTGGCAATATGAATGCATAAGTTGTAAACTAGCCTGTATCTATTGTAGCTGATTCAGGGATTCAATTGGTGCATGTGTTTATTTCACAAAAGCTTGTCATTCCTCTGACCAAGGACCTTTCTCCTCCATCACTGTTTGTGATACTATCTGAAATGCTTCCACTGCCCAAATTCAGTGCAGCCTGCTTCGTTCAGCTGCCCAAACTCAGGCGGAGTGTGTTTCTGAGCCTGACACTAAGTGATGTTGCCATGGCCCATTGTTTCAGGAAACCTTTTTAAAAATGCACAGCTGTAGCCAAACACTTGCTCCACGCTGGGTGCTCTCCTTGTGAATCCCAGACGAGAGAGGAGATTTCAAAGCTGCCCTTTTATTCCTCTGTTATTGCTCAATCACTGAAAGAGAAACGCACGAGAGATAAATGAGATCTCTTCATCTTCTCATGTTTCTCAATTTATTTTGTGGAGCATTTTTCCTCACCCTTCTCTCCAGACAGCACTTTATGTCGGCTTTTCTTCCATTACATCTCATCCATTTTTCATTGCTTTTTTTCTTGCGTTCTCTTTTGTTTTATCCAACGATTTCTCAGGATTGCCTGATTAAAATGTGATTGACAAACTTCTTTCTCTGTAATAGTTCCTGGTGACTTTTCAGGTCACAGGCATCTGCTGCTGTGCACTTGAGATATGATGTGTGTATCCAAGTGGCTACTTAACATTATCCACTTCTCCTAAGCAAGCTGCTCTGGAAATGATTAGTGAGTGTGCATTGTTATTGGGGGCCGTGGCAGGAGATGGCAAGAGCCTCGGGTCATTTCCCAGAGCCTTCAAGAAATGCTGTACCTCAAACACAATAAAATTTCCAAAATGCTGCAATTGCAGTGTGATGAATTCTAATCACTCCATGCCATTTCACTGCCATGACACTTAATAACCCTGTTTATGCTTCCTCTTCACCAGCCCATCTCTAGATCAGACTTTCTCCAGTGCCTCTCCCAGTGCCTTGATATTTCCTCTCTGCATATTATCTCTCTCCCCGCTTTTGTCTGATCTCCTAGTCACACCCTGTCTTCTCTCCAGAACTGTATCTCCATCCTGTCATCCTCAGAGCTCTCTGGTCTCATCGAATTCATGATCCCCTACTGCAGATGACGCATACAATAAGCAGGGTACATTCCTGCCCCTTTCTGTGTGAAAGTCGTGCTGTCCTGTCTTCTTCCTGAGATGTGCCTGGGGAAAGGTGTTTGGCATACTGAAAGTTATCACCACCTGGAAGATACTGGATAGTCTATGTGCAAAAAGTTGGTAGGTTTCAGATAGGGATGGTCAAAAACAGGCATTATTTTCTGGGGAAAGTTTTGAATAAAGTGTAATGATTTCATTTTGTTTTGACTTTTTAATGGGTTTTTCTATAGGGATTCAAATTGAAACAAGTGCTGGCTGTCCCGCTTAAAGAGACACTGTAGCTTCAGCAGCCGTTAGGGGCCAGATGCAGGGAACCCTGGGGTGGTTCTCTGCCCTGTGTCACAAAGGAGGTCTGACTAGAGGGCTACAATGGGCCCCTCTGGCCTTGAAAGTGATGAGTCTGTTTGTGGTTTTGGTTTCCTTTTTTTGTTTATTTTCCCCTGCTTCCTCCCTTAAAATTGTTCACATGGAGACCTTTTTGACCATCTGCCTTTCCAGGCCAATTCACCGGGGGAAGTGGTCATCACAAAAGCACCACCCCACTAGGCACCCATTGGCATTGGCAGTATCAACTGAGACTAAGGTTCTTCCAGGCTAGGAATGAGGCACAGTTGGGGAGCTCCAGTGTGAGTGTTGTACCGACTTCAGGAAGGCCGAAAGGAAGACCACATGGTGGAGAGAGAGGAGTTTAGCCTCTGAGATGGTTAATCTCCAAGATTTCACCAGCACTAGATGAAATACAGGAATACAATTTCATTTCTGATTCTTATGATAAGGGAGTGTTAGCATTCTTTATTGGCTAGCCACTGAATTTTGTTAACAAGCTGCACTTCCACATGGTTGTCGGCTATAGACCGTGGTTGTTATTGGATTCAGAAGAGAAGAGGGTGTTTGTTGTGATGTGATTAGAAATGAGTATTTTTCCAATCTGGTAACTCTCTGATCTCCTTTCACTTCTCTTTTTAGCTGTCTGAACCTCTTTAAAAAGGTACTTACTTCCAAAGGGGCCTAGGTGCTAATTTCCTGAGCAACGCTTGCTTTATCTGCTATGATTGGAATTCTATGAGAAGCACCCTGACCTTTCCATGTTCAGTGCTGCACAATACCATGAACTGAACAAGTTCAGAATCTCCCATGCTGATTCTTACTTTGCACTTAATTAGTGAGGAATGAGATAGATATGAAAGTGGTTAGAATAGCAAAGGGGAAAATGCCAGCCAGCCTGTGTGAGGTGAGAACAGGTCTTCATTTCTCCATAGATCTATCAATCAGATCTTGCAACACAGCCCAAACTTTCATAATTTAACCGCACTCCGCTGAGAATGCTCTAGTATGGGCATTATCTGCTATTACATCCAAACATACCTCCTCCTCCCCATGTGGGAAACAGATTAAAAATCCAATCCCAGTGATCATATTTTGCCAAAGCATGGATCTGACAGCCCCTTTTACCACTAGCCGGGTGCTCAGGGATTGTCATTAAGCAAAGAGGAGAATCCCCAGTAAGACTTTCTTCTCTGCTTAGGTGTGCAAAGCCATGTTTTTAGGTTATGTGCATAGTCCTTCAGAAAAGCGGACT
Source organism: Eretmochelys imbricata (assembly GCF_965152235.1). Classification (NCBI taxonomy): domain Eukaryota; kingdom Metazoa; phylum Chordata; order Testudines; family Cheloniidae; genus Eretmochelys; species Eretmochelys imbricata. Next base: position 2,013,419 of record NC_135592.1, on the reverse strand, counting down.
AACCCCTACCTGGGAAGTCTGGTCAGGATTCATTGCTAATGGAAAGGGTATCAATTGGGAAAGTTACCTTGAATTTCTCATCGTATTACAATGCAGTTACATAAATAACTTCAGTTTAAATAAACACATCTGCATACAAATAGCTATAAATCTTTATGTCAGGTCATGAGAGTATTCAAAGGAGGTTTAGTTGGAGGTAAAGGCATAGATCCTACATAAGTTTATTTTGCTTAGGAACTTCTGCTCAAACAGACACTTCCCTGGGAAGATCAACTTTGAAACAGAAGTATGAGCTTTGAATTTTAAACAGCCTCTTGTAAACACCATCTGGAACAGCAGAGGCACACAATCTTATAGTAAATATTCCATCTACTCAGCCTCAAAGATCATTTAAATGCATGCATTTTAAAATAATGTGCTCGGAGCTGGAATGTGTCCAGATCTGTGGTACATTTAAAAGATGTGCGTTCTTTTTCTTCATCTCATCAGAGTTTCATAGGACAAGCTGTGAATTTCCTGTCCAGCAAGTGCTAAGGTTATTTGGTCATAACTGCTCATTGAAATAGGACTTTATTCTTCCATGGAACTTCTCTATGGCTACAATTGTTTGTCCCGTGAGATTTTTCTGGTTCTGTACACTGGGACAGTGAGCTCCTGAGAGGACTTTTAGCAAATTCATGCTTGAGTTTTGCTTACAAAAGCAATCCCACATTTTAAAAAGTCTGGATGAAAATATTCATGCACCCTTTTGTGCGTTCATACAGTCCCCAGGGCGTGCACACAGATCAGGGATTTGCACACACATAGTCTTAACAGCATGCATCCTGAGCTACTGTATGCCTATTGCTATGATTCACACACATAGACCTTTAACTATTTGGGCAATAATAATGATTTGCATTTCTATGGCACCGACCATCCAAGGATATAAAAACCCTTGGCAAACATTAATGAATTTATCGTCACAATTCATTTTACAGATGTGTCGGCCTCTGTTTTATTTAAGCCATCAAGAGATTAACACAGACTCAGGGGAAACACTGAGGCAGGAAAGTGTTGATGGCTATTACCTGTGGAAGCTATTTTACAGCCACAAGAAGGAACTTCTCTTGTGTTCAGCAATAATTACTGTCTACCTAAATACACTTACTGTGCTGAGAGATTCGTGTTTTAATTATACTTGCAGTTACCAAGTCATATTTTTGACACAAAGGAGCAGATCTCAGCTGGCATCAATTGTCCTAGCTCCACTGACTTTAATGTCCAATGAAGGCCATTGTTGCACTTTATTTCCTGTTTGTCTCATTATCTGCCACCAAGAACTTTTCTCACAGAAGCACCAGGATCTCTTTTTAATCTACTTTCAGCTGGGTGGGGGAAAGCATCTACGGTGTTAATGGCTAGGGAATAAAAACCTAAGAATAATCTACAGAGATTTAACTATATATAACTTGAGCTGGCACCTGAAGCATGTGCATCAAAATGTTGGCATAATCACAGAAGGTGAAATTCACTATGCAGAGGGGGCCCGCTTATGTCCTATTTTGACCTTAACAAATATTTTGGGTGCTTAAGTGGGGCAAAACTGGCCTGGGTCCTCTACGTAGGTCTGAGCATCATGCTGACTGCAAGAAGCCCCAGCACTGTAATAAGTCCCCAGCATTCAGCATCAGTATGAAAACCCAATACTGCAAAATGAGCAATGGATGGAGCAAGAAGAACCTGTAGCTTGGGCATTCAGCAATGGAAGGAGAGCCACTAAAGACTGGGCTTCTCCATAATTAGTTAATTCACATGTCCAACATGTCCAATGAAGTGAGCTGTAGCTCACGAAAGCTTATGCTCAAATAAATTGGTTAGTCTCTAAGGTGCCACTAGTACTCCTTTTCTTTTTGCGAATACAGACTAACATGGCTGCTACTCTGAAACCTGTCCAACATGTGTAGGTGCCCAGTGAGTGTACAAACCCACCCCCCCCCCCCACAGGACTGTCCATACGTTCCCCAACCTCCTAAATAACCTTAGAGAAGAGAAAAAGAGATGATGAGCTTCTAGGGTGCCCAAAAAGCTGACAAATCTTGGCTCCAGCAGACCATGGGGCAGAAAGCGTGGGTGGATTGAGCTCCAGAATCATGGAGAATGCCCTGCCAGCAGCTCCAATGGGAGGCATGGGGGAGCAAGCCTGTGGCAAAGGGATTTGTGGAAGATGCTGTTCCTAAGCCCCACCCTGCCTGCCAGTGACCGTTCCAGGGCAGTTCCGAGCAGAGACAGAACAGGCTGTGAGGATGAGGGTTAGGATTTCATTCAACTCTCTGCTGACTTTCACAAACCTTCCAAGTCTCTGGAATATTTTTCCTTTTTGTTTTTAAACCATTGTTTTCAGAGTAAATTAAAAAAAAAATCCATGTTTTTTCTAGCTAACCAGAAGCCTGTGTTCTGCAAATGAAGGGTCTCACCTTTGAAAGAAATTGCTGCTCTGCTTCTGAGGCAGTTAAGAGCACCGGGATGGAAGCCAGGGCAATAGAAAGAGCAGGAAACAGCCCATTTAGCAAGAGCTGTGCAAAACTTTCCAGATTCAAATGTTCCTCTCTGGGCTGCCCCCAACCCGCAGGGTCATTGCTCTGGTATTTAATCTCACTCAAAGAGCTCTGTAGCCTTGGCACCATGCTCCTCTGTTTTGTTAACATATTGTGTTGAAGGCCTGTGTTTGTTTAGACTCTTCCTTTTGTTTACTGCAAGAGGATGTGTAATTGTGACAGTTCTATAGCGTTGATTATCTTGCCTGTCACATTGGCCTTGTTGCAGGCAGTAATTGCAGGGTTTTTGCTATTATTCCCACCCAGTCTCACTCCTGGCTTGATTCACGTCTCTGTTTGTCTCATTCACAGAATGTTTGTATTGATCACAGTTGCATTGGCCTTATCCCTGTGCGTTTTCCTTTAATTGTTGAGTCCCAAGACTGACATTGTGAACTCATTGTGTTTTGCTCCGTTTACACAGATGCCTGACTAGCTTACATTCCAATATCTGACAGAGACCGCTGCCCCAGATGCAGCAGGTACTCGGAAATGCTTTTGAGCCACAGCCCTAAACTTTCCACAGCTCTTCCCCCAGTGCCCCTGCTATGCAGAGGCCCAGCACAAATCAGGGCATCGCTTTTGCCCCACTCAGGGCTTGTCTCCACTGGCACTTTACAGCGCTGCAACTTCCGTGCTGAGGGGTGTGAAAAAACACCCCGCCCCCCTGAGCGCTGCAGGTTCCAGCCCTGTGAAGTGCCAGTATAGACAGTGCCCCAGCACTGGGAGCCGCGCCCCTCGTGCCGGTGGGTTTTCGGAGCCCTGGGAGAGCTCTCTCCAGCACTCTGCCGCGACCCCATAAACCACGTTAAACTGCTGCCGCAGCAGCAGTGGAGACTAGTCCTAAACCTGTCTCCTGGTGGCTTAAATTGCGTGGGCCGTCCGCACGGCGTGTATGCGGCCTCTCCCCCCGCCACACCTGCATACAGCAGTGGCACTGAAGGCATGTGAACGCTACAGTCGGGTTTCGTGCAGGTTGCTTTCTCTCCTTTGACTATACTGAACCTGCTTCTTATTTTTAAGACTGAGATTTTATCCTTTTTAATGCCAAATATAAAATTAATGCGTGCAACCTTCTGGGAGAGAATTCAAATCCACAACAACAGGGAGATTTCAGATTATGGTTCTCATGACAAACATAATTCAGCTCCCTTGTATGTGAGTGCAGGGCCAAATGGCACCCCCACCTCCATTGGTTACATTTTTGAATACCTTTGATGCACAATGAGCATGCATGAGTTATCCCTGTCATATAAGACGATGAATTTGCACACTAGGATCTGTGAATCTCTATTTATTCATGCCATATATAACCAAATTAAAAAAAAATAGTTTCCTTTAAGTTTATAGGAACGTTTTCATTTTAAAATGTACAGGGCATGGCTGACAACTTTCTAGGGGGCTGGAGGAAGAGGTAGTTCTCAGAAAGTCTGGAAGGTTCCACGAGATTCTACAGCGGTCCAGAACATTCAAGGAGGTTAGTGGAAAATGACTCCACATAGGGAACACCTGAAACATTCTACTGTCCCTTGTGTTGCTAACACCAAGAACAGCAGCCAGAGCCCGGCGCCCCCCAAGCCCAGCACCCCAGGCAGTTGCCTGCCCCTAAATCTGGCCCTGTCTGTGTATAATGAGATGTTCACCTTACACAGGGCCTGGGAGGCATAAGGTGGCTAAGGGAGCCAATTAACTGTCCCTGCTGCACCTGGAGAAGGAAAAAGGGAGCAGGGATTTACTAGAACAGGCTCAGCTGGGCAGGGCCTATGTAAGCCAGGAAGCTGGCGACAGAAGGGGCTGCTAGAAGGTAGGTTGCAGTCACTCTCTGAAAGGAAGGAGGTGGGAAGCTGGTGAACTTGGAGATGGAGGAAAGCAGGAAGGTAGGACAGTGGAGGCCTTTGCTGTTGACTGGAGGGCTCCTGAGCTGGAACCCGGAGTAGAGGGCAGGCCCAGGTTCCCCTGCCAGTCCCTGGGGAAGTGACACAGACCAAGCATTGGAGAGCAGCCTGCCTGGGATAGTTTGCCTCAAAAGACTGTGATACCCTGGAAGGGGGAGACATGCATAGCGACCTAGCCGAAGAGCCAAGTGTCAAAGAAGGAGCACCTTGGAGTTGCAGAGAGCAGTGGACAGATCACCAGAGGGGGCAGCTGCACCTGAAAGGAACTAATCCCCAGAGCAGCCAGGAGGAGGAGCCACCGGTGGTGAATGCGCCCTGAAATAGTCTTTAATTGCATGATCACATATTGCTGGGAAAAGTTACAGGCCAGCCAGTAAATATTTCTTCTGTGACGAGGGTCTAACAGTGTGTGTTGAGGGGGGGGACAATTATTGAAATATTCTGTCTATCCCACTAACACAGTGGTAATAGTTCCAGTCATACTTGATACATTACTATTGGTATAACTAAAGTTCCTAGAAGTGCAGATAATGATTTCACACTAATCATGGGGAATGTAGCCTGTGGATTCTTAGAGTAATTGTCTCTTTAATTAATGGTTGGTCAGATACTGGTATTACTCTGCTTGTCCGATCGATTAGAGAGAGAATGTAACTTTCATGTGCCTAGTGACAGGGACCCTTTATCCAAATCCTGTAGAGAACAGGGCAGTGGGGAAAAACCTCAGAGAAACTCATCTCTGTGAAAGAGGGACTCTATCTCCTCCAATAATTACTTTTTGAAGCAGAAAAGAATTGTTCACTGACCAGCTGCATTGACAGTGGTAACAAGGCAAGGAAAATCCAAGTGCTGCAGTGTGCAAATGGGAAGAAAGGAAGGATGGGATATAAATGAATGAGTTGCTACAGCAGGAAACAGTTTTTGTGGTATTTCAGCTGAAGCTGTTTGGACAGTTTCAACAGGCACTGGCAATGAGCTTCAGGTTGCAACCAGAGAGATCCCCCAGGCCACACCAATCACGATGGGGCTGATTCTGCCTATCCTTGCATGGTCCCACTGCTTCTCCAATGAACTCTAGCCCCTCCTATCAAAGGGAACAAGAAATGAATTTTTTGCTATTCAAGGCATTTGGCTTCAGCCTTATTATGTAGCTGGCAGTTATGGGAGGGAAGGGGAATCAGCACTCATAGGGTTCCAGTCCCACCTCTGCCACTGACTCACTGTGCATCTTTTGGCAAGACACTTCGGGGCCACAGTTGCCCTCTCTGTCCAATCAGGATAACACAGACCTACCTGGGGGAGGGCTGCAAACATGAGTGACTGTAGGGAGACTTGGAACAACCTGGAGGAAAGATGCCAAATACAATTAATCTTTCCCTCTGCAAAAACAGTCAAAAGGTTTTTCCTAAGGGCTCACAGGCTGTCTGCAAATTAAACAGCTGTAATGGGCATCGATCACTTGTGGCAGGGCCTTGAACAGTGATGTCACAAGGAGATTTTAGTTATGTAAATGTTTTATAAATGTTATATACAGGATTGTTGACAGGCCAAGTTATTTTCTGGCATAAAGAAATTAAAAGAAAATGTTAACTGCACCACTTGGGTTTAAGAATAATTTCATCGTCATTTCACTGACACAGGGTCCCTCGGCTACATTGTTATGATAGAAGATTTATAGAGCAATTGATTATCAAATATTAAAAGTGAAGCTGACAGGAACAAAAATTGTTTTGCTGCACTAATTATAATGAAAATAGTGGTCAGCATATTTCTGCAAAAATGTTCAAGCCAATATATTAAAGTCTTAACAATTGCAAATAAACCTGAAATTGCAAATGCCCCGCATTTAAATTAGGAAACATTGAGTCAGTATAAACAAATCGAGTTGGAATCCCACTAAATCAAGAGAAATTAATGCTGCACATTTTCATTTAAGCTTTTTCCCCTTTCTTCATGAGAGGGAAGGAATTACGGACATAATGCACTTGTTCCTACCCAATACCAAATGATGTTTTAAAATATATCCTTCCTTCCATATCTGGCTCACTAGCAGGTAGCAGAATGTGATTCTTATGTGTTCTGTGAGTTGGGGTCCTTTGAAGAAGGATTTCACATATGTTGCCCTTTGAAATGTTGCAAAACCTTTTTGTAAACAACCTACCTTTGTGGAACTTTAATTATTTGTTGTTGGTGTGCAATGTTTGTTTTAATGTACTAAAGCCTGAGTAGGCAATCAAAAAATAACAGGTTTGCATCACATAGAAAGTACCTTCTCTTTATTTTACTGGTGGTTGTTTTTTTGGCGGATGGGCGGGGGGGGTTGAGTAGCTTTCTACAAAAAGTTAATTGTGTTCTGTGCTGTTTCTCTCAGCGCCTCCAAGATACGTACATTTTAGCCCAGTTGCCAGGTGAGCACACCATCTGTATTAGCAAAACTTTTTTCAAATAATGAAAAAAGCCTGTTTTAATATTCTTTTCTCCCTGGTGTTGCCAATCAAATTTTTCTTAAAGGAATTTAGGTGAAGTAAAGCAAAATCTCTGCTAGTGAGTTGTTTAATTGCCTTAAGGAAGTATTGTGCAGAGGGCCAGCACAATTCCCAGGTATCAATTAAGCACTCTAAATAGGATTTAGACAGTATATAGGTCTTGTACAAAGAGGTGAATTTCATTCACAGAAAGTAATAGGATAGAGATTGGTCAACACAGCGCTTTAGTAATGGGACACGTTGAAAAGATTTAGAACTCCGCCATCTCTCCATCATGTAACTAGCTTTTAAATAAGTTTCGTTAGAATGATACTGCTTTATATTAGGGGTGAGTTTGACACATTGGCACTCACTCATACAGACTTACACTAATTTATCAACAGTAACATTTCTCTGTAGCTATCATGGGACTACTGCAACCGATTTCAACACACACACAAGAGTTGCATTCAGGCCCAATGTTTATCATGCAGTGTTAAGGCCAGGCAGTGGCAGAGATAGGAGTGGACCACAGGAATCAGTGTTGCCCAGATCTGTGCTTTATCCTCTAAATCATGTGGACGGTGAGCATGTGCCATCATTCTGCGCTGGCAGCTTGCCAAAAATTCACAAACACCAACTTTGATATGAAAACAAGATGAGTTTTCAGGTGCTGCTTTTAGAAATTCGACAAACATTGATATATCAAGAGGTTCAAAATCATGTGAAAATAATTGGTGAAGAGTTTTGCATCATTGCCCAGCTCTGCTCAGTAGTTCGCAACACTTGCTGACAGAACTCCAGCAAGAAAGGGTCTATAGAAAACCAAAGGCCATGGGCTTCTGGCTGAGAGCGGAGTCTGTTCCTGCCCAGAACAAGCAGTACAGGCAGATGCCTGACTGTCTCACGTTTCTTAGGAGAATAGTTTAGTTCAGTTCTAGGTGGTATCCAGTGCAGTCTAATCTAGTCTTTCGGGTAAATTATATTAAAATTCCACAAACGTCTCCTGAAAGTTTTATAACTAACTTGTACCCTCTGCTTTAAGCCTACAGACAGACATTATACACGTGGTATGTGGCGTTGTAAGTGAATACTGCAAATGGGCACAGTGACATTTTGGTATCAATTACAGTGAAAAATTGAAGTTATGTTCATTTCACTGCTCCACCATTCATTGACTCCATCTGTCTTAGTCCTTTTAAAACAGCGACTCTGCTGTGCTGATTGACAAGGGGATAGATTTCCTGCCACAAAGTTTTGAGGTCAATCAATCACTTATGTGTATCAGTATGTAGATCTGAAAGTCATTCTGTGGGAATTTTACTTCAATGAACCTCTTGTAGTGAGTTACTTCAATTTTTAAGCAAAATGCATGTCAGATGTTGGTCATAGCTAAGTGTAACCAAAACCAAAAAAGGCGTGGCAGTTATAACAACTTCCCAGTCTTGCTACTCTGTTCCTCAGCCTTGCGTTAACTGTACCACAATGGAGATCAGGGTTCTTGCAAGAGATGCCACCCCAGGTCTTTGGCTTCCAAACTGCAAAAGGGCATTAAAACATAGCAGATGCCTTATTTGTCAGCAGGATAGAGCAAATGTATTCATCTTTCCTGAAAAGGGTGTGGAATGGCAGGCTGGTGAATCAGCCTTAGAAATTATCTTAAATAGATTTTGTCAAATGTAACTTCAATTCTTGTGTTTTTAATGTCTTTTTGCAGACTTCAAAGTTAATCGGCAATCATTCATTACTCACATACAAAGTAGACAAGGTGGGTGAGGTAATATCTTTTACTGGACCAACTTCTGTTGGTGAGAGAGGCAAGTTTTCGAGCCACACAGAGCTCTGCTTCAGGTCTGAGTAAGCTTGAAGCTCGTCTCTCTCACCAACAGAAGTTGGTCTAATAAAAGATATTACCTCACCCACCTTGTTTCTCTAATATCCTAAGACCAACGTGGCTATAGCAACTCTGCATATACAGAGTAGGATACTTTGCAATTATATACATTATGGTGACTATAATGCCTTATAATGATAGACTAGAAGAGCTCAATCTATTTAGCTTAGCAAAGGGAAGGTTAAGAGGTGACTGGATTACAACCTATAAGCATCTACACGGGGAACAAATATCTAATAATGGGATCTTCAATCTAACAAAGAAAAGCAGAACACAATCCAGTGGCTGGAAGTTGAGGCTAGAGAAATTCAAACTAGAAATATGGTGTAACTTTTTTTACACTAAGAGTAATTAACCATTGGAACACTTCACCAAGCTTGTGGTGGATTCTCCAGGACTGCCAATTTTTAAACCAAGATTGGACATTTTTCTAACAGATCTGCTTTGGGAACTATTGTGAGGAAGTTCTCTGGCCTGTGTTCTACAAGAGGTCAGACTAGATGATCAAAGTGATCCCTTCTGGTCTTGGAATCTATTAATTTGATCATTGTTAATTCATTAAGCATCCCAGCACCTCCCCGCATGGCGGGTAAGAAATATTATACCTATTTTAGACCTGGATAAACTGGGGCACAGAGAGGTTTAAGGCCAATTTGGGGGGGAAAAAAGGGGGGGGCACTGAGATTCAGAAGGCCTGAGCCTCCACTACTCCCAGTGGAGACCAGGGGATCTCATCACCACTGAGAACTGAGATCTAGATTTCTAAAGTCGAGCACCCCAAATTAGTGGGCAGTTTTAAAATCATGGACCTAAGTGTTGTCCCAAGGTCACATCAGAAGTCTGAATCCCACCCCACCAGCAACTACACAGTAACAAACAACTTTCCAGAATGCATGTGTAAGTGCATCAGTGGCAAATACTTAAAATCAATACAACAGCTCTCTATGTTAAATCCAAACTCTGGATTGTTTCTTTTTGTCAGTGACATTCCACATAATGTTGTATCTCCCAGTGCAGAGTTCTATGGGAGTTCAGAGGAACAAGTCTCTGATCTGGATACACGTTTTTACTGTATTTGAATTAGAGAATTGATCAAAATAAATGCAACCGCAAACACAGAAGTGATGGAGGATTTTATATTTTGATTAGAAAGTTATGGCTTTTAAACCTGTTCAGCCATCTCTAATCTCTCCATTTGGGATAATGAAACCTATGGGTTTCTAATCCCAGTAATGTTCAGAGCTGTATGAAAAGATTTTCACCAGGGCTTGTGGGGCAGTTGCCTGTTGGGGTTTTCTTCAGATTATTTAGAAGATGAAAAACACCTCCTCAAATAAGCCCAAGAATATGGAGAGAAAGCAACAAACAAATTCATGTAATTAATCATTTCTTCTGTGTTGTTAAAAATATTGATTTATAGGCTTTGAACAGGATAGAGCAAGTAGAATGCCAAACTTGAGCAAACATGAGGCAGAACATAAGTGATGATCTCTTTTTATATATGCAAATATTTATTTTGAGAAACTTTAATTCTGTGCCAAATTCTGAAAAATTATAATTATTGCCAGCTGATAAAACAGTAACATTATGCAAGTTCTTGCATTTCTGTTTTGTACACATGCAGAGCTGAGGTGAAATGCTTGGCATGCCTTTAACAAGGGGAATTGTAGACCTCACCATGGGTGTAATTTACTCAGCACAAAAGCTATGCACCACTTTAGTCCCACGTTAGATCTATTTTGAGGGCTTAAACGATGCATAAACCTTGCACTGATCCTCTTCCTAGGTGTGACTATCACCCTCTTAAGGGATGAGTCTTCTCTTAATCTGATTAATGGGGCTGACCTGAATATGCTGACGTTAAGGTAGACTGCAGCCACACCACCTTAGCTATGATCCCATCAGGTCCCACAAGCTAAGAAGGATCAGAATAGGTGGGATACCTCCAAGCATGATCTATTTATCTCAGTGCCCCAAGCAGTGCTATTGGTGATTCGGGACATGGCACTTTCCAGCCATATCCGTGTAGAACCAACGGCTCAGCAGAGCACTGAGAGGCACTGTGCCAAACCGGGTGTCATTTTCCAAGTGAGATAAGGACCTGGGTACTTGTCTCACTGAAAGTGTTATGGCCTTTTTTGCAGGAGCAGAGAGATCTGCTGTGGCAGGAGAATGGTCATTTAAATCTCTAGATCCTAGGATTTAATTCCACAGTCCCGGCCATACTGTAACTTCACTACCAATACCTCCTACTGCACCTCTAAATTGAAATTACAACAGGACAAAGTACTCTTCTTCACTTCATATCCATAACTGATTTGTAAAGTTGTTATGAGCTGTTAAACAGCTACTGCATTTGAGACCAGAGATGCCTGCATTTTTATGGTATCTAGTATCTATAGATAGCAGATCAGTTTCACTTTGTTGGGTTCTGTGGGATGAACGGCACAATATAACAGCACAATGTAATTAAAGATTATACACCCAAAATGTTTCCTGGTGAGGTACATAATCATAGAAACATAGGGCTGGAAGGGGGCTCAAGAGTTCATCTGGTCCCAGCCCCCTGCACTAAGGCAGGATAGGCCATTGTGACAGATGTTTGTGTAGCCTGGTCTGAAAATCCAGCGATGGGGATTTCACAGCCTCTTGAAGAAACCCATTTCAGTGCTTAACTATCCTTACAGTTAGACAGTTTTTCCTAATATCTAACTGTAGTGGGATGTCCACCTCACACAAGGCAGAGCACATTAAATTAGGATCAAGAAATCTGACAGGCTGCACCTGGGGGCGAGCCAGGGTTTGGAAGGCTAATTGACGATGAAGCCCAGCTGGGCAAGGGTAGGCTAAGCCTGTATGAATCCAGCAAACTGAGCACAGCAGGGGTTCTGCAGGGCAAGTAATCCGTGGCTGTTTCCTTGGAGAAGGGAGAGGTGTTTGGGGTTACCAACTCTGGCGAGACATCAGAGAGGGAAGAAGCTTACAGTTTAACCCTTGGGGGAGGGAGTTGTAGGCTGGTAAAGCCAGGGTGGGGGCAGCCAGATGGCAGAGCAATGAAGTAGGAAAGAGTCCAGGGAAATATCATCAGGGTCTGGGAGGAAACAGACGGTAGTTGCTAGACCTGGCCGGGAACCCTGAGTAGTGGGCAGGACTGGGTTCCCCGACCAGCCACTGGGAATGTGGCACAGGACCTGGTCTAGGACTGGAAGACTGGGGCAGATGAGGACACCTGATCCTGTGGGACTGTCACTTTGAGACCCCAGAAAGGGGAGCACTATAGTGACCCAGACAGAGGGCCGAGTCAAAGAGAGGACCCCGAATCCTGGAGAGAGTAGGGGGGGAATGTGGTTTAAGCAACCAGCAGAAGAGGGGCATCAGATCTGAGTGGAGTAGGCGCCCCAGCGGTGAGTGGACCCCACAACACTAACCTAATACCTGTCTAAGTCACTTCAGCACCTTGTATGCAATTCATACACTCGTGACCCAAAAGAACAGTACATGAATTCACTCCTGAATGAGAGCTCCAGGCTTTCTATTGGATTGTGCAGCTGGTTTTTAAGCATCTAGAGTGGTAGGCTGCAGTCGCTGCATGGCAGCTACATTGCTTTCCTGTCATACATTTCTGATAGCCATTGATCAGCATTACAGTCGCTAGGGAGAAATCAAGTATAACGTCCATCTTCAGAGTATTATACAACTGGTTTTACAAGTGTTAGGTTAAAGCAGGTATCGAGCCAGATGAAGTCTGCCAGCCCGCATTCCCTTCTGCCTCATTAGTGGAATGAATGTAGAAGTGGAATCGGACAGCTCACCAGGGTGAACATGCAGATTTTCTTGGGCTATTTGGGGCTCTTAATATTATTTCCTGTGTGCGCAATAATAAAGCTGCGAGGCAGGGAAGTGTGTGCTCCAGCAGGAGGGGAGCATGCACCTGTGGCGGGTATTTGAAGGGGAGCGGGGCATGCTGCACGCTTTCAGAGGAGGGAGAAGATGTGCTAGAGCAGAAACACCACAGGACATAGGAATTCCGTTGTTCCTGGATCGCCTAGGGATGCTTTACGCAAAATCCAAAGAGCATCCGTATTTTTATATTGCAGTAAGGAGAAAAACTGCTGCTCTGGTCTGCATTGATTCTGAATGGATCAGGAAAGCTCTGAGCACATCCAGGATGACTGACAGCTGCAGAAATAATATCCTATGCACTCCATCAGTCAACTCTGCCTGCTCTAGGGGGTGTCAGTTTCCAGGAAATGCAGTAATCTGACTTTCCCTTGTTTGTATGTAAATTCCTATCTGTGGGGAATTATTGCACCTCAAGTTAATGTCAGAGTCCCTAATCTCCTAGGTTCAGATCCCCAACTAGTGTAAATTAGTGTGCTGCATTTACATCAATGGAAATATGCTGATTTACTCCACCAAAGGATCTGGTCCCATGTTTTATAAACTACTTTATAAGCATGCTTTAATCACCCAGAAGTTCATTGCCTGCCAAGCATCTTATCAATCAGGTATCCTCATAAATCAGTGTGAGAGAACTTTTGGGTCAAATAAGAACTGGCATCAGCCCTTATCCAAAGCTGGAAATGGAAATGAGTTCTTTTACAGAGCGGAAAAGTTCACTCAACTTTTTATTTTTACAATGCTCCTGCTGTCTCTGCAATTCCTGATTGGAGCCAGGACTAGAGTCAGCAAAAAGTGGGAGCTGCTTTTTATGGCATTTCTGGCTAGTTGAAATTGAGGAAGCGGGAAGAAAGCAAGAGGCAGGTAGAAGGGAAACCCATTAGATAGGGTTAAAGGAAAAACTCTGGTATTTTAAGCTTCCTGCTGTATGAATTGAAGCAAATCAATCAGGTAATTGGACAGAACAGCACTCACAGCCCCATGATGAGTATAGGCAAGGAGATAAGTCGGCTATACTAGCTTAGCTAACTGCAGCTTTTGCAAATGCTGAACAGTGTACAATTTTAAGTACTTTTTTAAGCTTCCCCCAAATGCTTTATTTTCTCCAAATGGAACATTAATGGGTTTTTTTATTCCTCCAGCTGCAACAGGATATCCACTGTAATATCCACCTTGGAAATGAGAGTGGTGTAATTAAAACCGCTCCTTAGCCTCAGACACAATGGAGGCTTCCAAAATGAACTGCACATGGAATAAAGCAAAATGCCTCGATCTGGCAATTAGCACTTTATTAGAGCCCTGCGCACATACCTCTCACCATACAGCGTCTCAGAGTAACATGGGGGAGCTGTAGAGTGCTTGCTAGTAACTCTTCCTGAAGTTCATTTCAGCCATTCATCTGCCACCTTCTCAGAGCTTTCCCCACAGCTCCCAAGTTGTTTAACCATAGTTAAAGTTGGTTTCCTAGCTTACTTATGCCACTTCAGCAGCTGTTTCCTGATACAGACTATATACGATGATACCATGATGATGGGCACAGTATAAGAACCTGAACAGAATGGAATACAGAATAGAATCCCTTTGCATCTGTTTCACTGCAGAAAGCCAGTTTTTTCATCATGCCTGTAGCCCATCCATGGCTCTGTTTTAAATTGATGAGTGGAATGAAAATGAGGCATTCATATTATTGGCCTGAGCCAGAGGCAATATCAGCCATTTTACTGTCGGCTCCCCACCCTCTGCATCACAATACCTCCCTTCTGTTGCAGCATCACACTCCAGAACGGTAACATCCCAGTTTCACAGTCCTGCCTCCCCACGCCCTACCAGTACAGCTCTATCCTGACCTGAAATGGCCCTTCTCTGTCAGCCCTGAGAACCCTCACATGGCTCTGCCAATTAACTCCCGGGAAACTGGGAGGAGATGGCTTGTGTGGGTCTGCCGGGGCAAAGGAAGAGGTGGAAATATCTTGGCTTTCTTCCCTCCAAGAAGGAACTTGCAGGGTTAGAATAGTGAGGGCACATTGGTGAGCCCTGAAGGGCCAGAGAGAAGTTAATGGATGGGAGATTAAAAGCCTAACTGAGGGAAAGTGAGCAGGCCTTTAGTACTGCAAACCCCACAGGATGCTGTGGCAGGGCTGGGCCAGGAAGGCTGGCATCAGCACCATTGCAGGGTGGTGGTAACGCAGCTGGTACAGCCCTTTCCCTTTACCGGAAAGTTAATCGCTACATTCAGGGTTATAAACACACACCTTCCCTACGCTTTGCTGGCTTAACACACACACTTGCTTTTGACTCAAGTCCCCATCCCCACACTGAGGGAGCAGAGGGAGAAATGCAATAGTCACCCAAATGTGCTTTTTAAAAAGTAATTCCTCTTTAATGGCCCTGTGCAGGAAACACGACCTCCCAGCCCCAGGTGCTGCACTCTGGCATCAAGCCCAGCCCCACACCCGTAGTGGTTTCAGCTCATGGCCTTCACACAGGACCTTTTGCACAGCCCTAGCAATAAGCTGCCCCAGCATCCCCATTATGGCTCTCTGCATGGATGATGGTCACTTACTTGGGTCCACAATTTCCTTCTGCACCTCTTTGCAGACTGAGGCTCCCCCAGTTCACAGCACCATATCACCATCCGCAAGCTAGTGCCCAGTGCCTGGGCTCTCTGGAAGGCACATGCTCTCCATCCGCACTGCTGTCTATTGGTATCTTTTGGATAGGAGGAGGGTGTTCCTCTATTTCACCCCTGCATCTGCCAGGTCTCTCTCCAGCCATGGCTGCCAGCCAGCGATGCGTCTCGGATCCCGTGTACTGACTCTTGGAGGGTTGGCAGATGGCCCTTCGCAGCCCTTTCCTCCTTTGAAGCAAAATGAGGTTGTTTGGAGGATAAGACAAAGGGCCTATCTAGGGACAGCTGTGCCCCTGAACCTACAGCTCAGTGCCTCCCAAGTAGGAATGAGTTTGTCCTCCCAGCACTCAAGCTCAGGAACGCTGCCGCCACCGAGGGTCTGGGCCACTGACAGCCTGTGAACACTTCACTGGCTGTGCCGGTTGCGGGGTGGTTGCTGCCATTCTGAAGGCGCAATGAGTGTGTGAGGCTTCCTGCCAACAGCCCTCCCCACTGCCAGCCATTGAAGGAGAAGACTGGACAATAATATAGTTACTGTCCCACCGCAGAAGGGGTGCTGCTCCCTTAAAACAGCGTGGCCCACTGAGTGCCGGGCTTGTGCAGCACAGAAGGGGTTAAGGAAAAGGAAGCGGGGCACAATCCCCCAGTATCAGAAATGGCCTCAATAATTACTGATGGTCACAGGGCTTCCAGGGGCACTAATGCTGTTAACTGCCATAATTAGGCGTTTAATCCCCAGCATCATGGCTTATTAACGTTTGCGGCTGAGCCTGTCAGCTTTATTTTCTGCATGACTACTGACACCGCAACTGGGGCTCTCCTGCTTCTGAACTGGCCAAGGAATGGCCTGGCGCTAAGGGGCTTGTGAAACTGCCCAAAACCCAGCTGAAATGTGTCTGAAAACCAACATGTATTTGCCTGGAGATCCAGCACTCTGCGTCCTTCTACATGTGTGGCACTTACTTCCCCTCTGATCACCTGCACTTGCTGAGGGAGAAGCAGCCCTCGTTTTATAGATCTTAAACTTAAACCACTGGTACCTGTAATCAGAGAGTAGTCTTCCAACCAGCTCTGCACCCACCTTACAGTAGGTTCATCTGGAGTATATTTCCCTACTTTGTTTATGAGAAGATCATGGGGGACCATATCAAAAGCCTTACTAAAGCCAAGATATACCACATCTACTTCTTCCCCCATCCACAAGGCTGTTACCCTGTCACAGAAGGATATCAGTTTGGTCTGACATGATCTTGGGAAGTCCATGTTGACTGTTACTTATTGCCTTATTATTTTTAGGTGCTTACAAGTTGATTTATTTCCTCCATTATCTTTCTGGGTACTGAAGTTAAGCTGACTGGTTTCCAATTCCCTGGGTTGTCTGTATTCCCCTTTTTAAAGATAGGTACTATATTTCATCTATTCCAGTCCTCTGGGATCTCTCCCATCCTCCACAAGTTCTAAAAGATAATCTCTAAGAGCTCAGAGATCTCTTCAGCCAGTTCCTTAAATATTCTAGGATATATTTGGTCAGGCCCTGCCAATCTGAAGATCTCTAACTTGTCTAATTCATTCTTTACTTGTTCTTTTCCTATTTTAGCCTCAGACCCTACTCCATTTACACTGATATTCACTGTTAGTCATCTGATCACTGATAAGCTTTTTGGTGAAAACTGAAACAAAAAAGGCATTTAACACTTTGCTGTATTTTATTATCTTTCCCTTCTCCTTGAATAACAGCCCTACCCTATCCTGGGTCCTTCTTTTGCTTCTAATGTATCTGTAAAATGGTTTTTTTTGTGTTTATTCTTCATGTCCCTAGCTAGTTTCATCTTTTTTTGTGCCTTGGCTTTTCTAGCTTTCTCCTTACATGTTTGGGGGCAGGGGGTTAATATATATTCATCCTTCATAATTTGACCTAGTTTCCACTTTCTGTATGATTTTTTTTTTTTTTCTTTTGGAGTTTCAGGTCATTGAAGATCTCCTGGTTAAGCCAAGGTGGTCTCTTACCATACTTCCTATCTTTCCTGGGTGCATTGGGTTAGTGTGCTCTTGTGCACTTAAAAATGTCTCTTTAAAAAACTGCCAGTTCTCTTGAACTTTTTTTTTTTTCCCTTTCCCATGGGATCTTACTTACCAGTTCTTTGAGTTTGCTGAAGTCTGCCTTCTGGAAGTCTATTGTCTTTATTCTGCTGTTTTTCCTTCTTATCATTCCTTAGCATCATGAACTCTGTCATTTTATGATCACTTTCACCCAAGCTGTCTTCCACCTTCAAATTTTCAGCCAGTTCCTTTCTGTTTGTCAGAATCAAATCTAGGGCAGCCTCTCCCCTAGTCACTTTCTCCACCTTCTGTAATAAAAGGTTGTCTCCGATGGATGCGAAGAATTTATTGGATAATCCGTGGCGGCTGCACTCTTTGCCCAAGAGAGGTCTGGGTAGTCAGTTGCCTTTCACTACCAAGGCCTGTGCTTTGGATGATTTTGTTAGCTGGAGACCAGGGCAGGTCAAATGGCAAAACAGAGATCAAGGAGAGATTTGGGGCCAGATTCTCAGCTGGTATAAATCCGCATGGCTCTATTTCTGGCCCTTTTCCAAAATTTCTGTAGTGGTTGCATATAGAATATATATTCTATGCTGGTGGCATATTCCCTTCTTTCCCCACCTTCCCACTATTTCTGTTATATACAGGTCTATGATTCTCAGTCTAGTTTAAATACTTCTGTTTAATCAGTTACTCTGAAGGTCTGGCAGACCCTTAGTACGTGTAAAGCTATTCCCTACCATGGCACATCCCTGAGCTGCTCTGGGTCTGCTGAGTTGTTGTGCTGGTACCTGGATATCAGACAAAAAGTGTTAATATGTCAAGGCAGAGAAGCTCCTGGCTCCTCTACTTGTCTAGACAGGCATCCAGATTTGGCACTCTCTGTCAGGGAGGGGGAAACCTCACCTACTACAAATGTTCAAAATCACAGGGAAGACTGTAAATCTGAAGGAGATTCTCCGTGTGGATACAGTGTCTGGCTGCACATTCCCTGCAATCCCCTTAGCACAAGAAAGATCTGCTACTGTGACCTGACACGTGACAGTCACATCTTTATAAGCACTGTCAGATACAAAAAGAAAAGGAGGACTTGTGGCACCTTAGAGACTAACCAATTTATTTGAGCATAAGCTTTCGTGAGCTACATGAGAACTTATGCTCAAATAAATTGGTTAGTCTCTAAGGTGCCACAAGTACTCCTTTTCTTTTTGTGGATACAGACTAACACGGCTGCTACTCTGAAACCTGTCAGATACAACAGCTCTACTTAATTGAAATAAATATTTCAGTGATTGAAAAGTGTCTGGGCACATAGTAATTGTAACAATGCATAGCTCTTATGTAATGCTTTTCATCAGTAGATCTCAAAGCACTTCACACCCTTTAATGCATTTATCCATAGTTTACAATCTCTTGCTAAAGGAAACACATTAAACAGTGGAATGTGAAATGTGAGTGAATATACTGCAAAGCAGGAAGGATTCATGGGCTACAGTGCGTTTACAGAGTCATGTAAGAAATGTCAGAAAGATGCCATGGCTGACAGAGGCCTTCTGGGCCTAGAATGAGCCCAGACATCTTTCCTGGGACATCACACTCAGTGTAAATGCTCTTCTCTTGCATGCTCTCACACTCATGTGCTCACACACCCCTATCACTAGCTAAATTCCAACACAGTGTGGCAGATACAAGAGTCCCCGTTTCAAAGGCCCTTTATATCCAGAGGTTGCTGCTTCCTTTTTCAGACAGAACAAATAATTTATTCAACATTTTGGTTTTTTTCTTTTCTTTTTTTATTTATTTTCCCTTTCAAGTAATTTGCTGAACTCTTAGCCTTGATCATGAGTCATTCATTGCAAATGTTCTCTGTTTGCAGTTCCAGATGTGTTGATTATTTCTGACTGGGCAAGTACAGCTCATGGTGTGGTCCCTGTTCTCACTAGATAAGTGTAATTCTTAAATCGCCACATTTTCAAGTTCAAAATCCACTTCCCACAAATAGTCTCTGATATTATCCTAAACGTTGCTGGCCCAGCTCCTCAGCTGGTATATTTTGGTATCACCCCCTTGAAATCAGTGTGAAACCAGATGAAGGTGGCTGATCCACTGTTTCTACAACTGTTTCTTTATATAAGCAAATATTTGCAGAGATTTTTGGAGCTATTCCTCTTCTTTTGTTGCTTACACCAATAGGTAATGAAAAGAAGGAAGATCTCACCCTCTGTACAGGTTACACAATATTGGCTGTCATAGCCCACCCTTATCAGTTAAGCATCTGTAATTAAGCCATGTGCAGAAATAAGCTTTGTTTGTGAAGTCTTCTGCTGATGGAAAGACTGCAATAAGGAGTCTCTGCTCCACAGGAGTGATTTTTTGAAAATGATGATGCAATTATAATATTTTGTATTTGAAATGGCTCTTCATTCAACTGAAAATTTAGTCCAGTCAATTGAAATTCTCAGCCTCTTCTTAGGGGGAATATCGCAAAAGAACTCAAGGCTGCAGAATCGTCTGTGCTTTTAGGTTTCTATTTATTGAGAAATAATTTCCCTGTGCAGTTTTCTAAACTGCATTGACAGAAACAAAGCGGTAGGTCTTAGTGTTGGTTTCACTAGACAGCAGCCTTGCAGAATTGCAGGTTTGACCTCATTTTATCCTCTGAGTATTTAGAGATTGCATTCATGCCTAGAAACCATATGAGAAGAATATAGATTCTTTCCAGAGCACATTGAACTTGGAAACAATAAGTGACCTCTAAAGCTGAATTCTACAGCCACAGGAAGAAGGTTTTTTTTCCTTTAGAAGTGATAGAAACAGGCTTATATCAACACAGAAAAAACAGCTGTTCAACTAAAAATAACCAATAAAGAGGAAATAGCTTTTCTATTTCCAAAGCGTACCCTTTTGGAAAAAATCATGATGCCAGTTCTGGGATTCCCTTATGCTTACCCTATCACTACTGTTTTCTAACAGCAGAGGCAAGAGCAGTTAAGGGAACTGATAGACAGCTGATGGGGAAACTACCCAGTGTCCCTTTGCAAACATGTGCATGCAGAAAGTGAGTTCTGTGCCAGGTCCTGGCAGAGATTCAATATCAGGAGAAATGGCGACATTGCCATTAAGAGAACATGGTTTTTGGAAGTCAAAATAGGCAAAGGGAAATTTAGACTGAATAGCAAGAAAAACAACATCTTATGGGTTTAGTTTATTCAATTGTGGAAGAGCTTCCCCAGAGAACTAGGGAACTAGGGAAAAACACTGTCACTTGAGCACAAGGGAAGGGAAAGCTGAGCAGACGCATTCCTCCAAATTTTGCCATCAGTGTGGTTGCTGGACTCTTGAATTCAGTCCTGTTCCCCACTTCTTACCCAACCCCCCTCTCCCCGGTACACACCCAAGCCTCAGGCAGCAAAATACAGATAATTTCAGAAGCCCTGCTAGTTAAAGGTAATGCTTTAAGTGTGCTGCAAAGTGACCGGGAATGGAGACAAATGCACATCTGGTAGTGCAGTCTGCAACTAATCATAGCTTTGCACTACGCAAGAGCAATGTAGGCACCACTACCCCACTCTGCTGTAGTTACGGTGGTGCGGGTTCGGCTGAGATTCTCCCGTGACGTTTAGTGTGTGTGTGTGTGTGTGTGTGTGTGTGTGTGTGTGGCTTCAGCTTGCTTTCAACTCCCCACCCTTTTCCACTTCCCCCCAAAACAAGCACACCTGCATAGGCAGACGCTGACAGTGGAAGATGCTCCGTGCCCAATGTATTGTCAATGAGAGCTGGCTCCAAGCCCGGATTCATCAAAAGAAGAAAAGTATCTGGTTCCTGGCCCCTTGGGACACATCAAAAGCTAGCCGCCTCCTTGAAGTCATGAACGGCCCCATGAGCTGGAAGGTTGCATTGCTCTAAGCAGTGGAGTTAGAGAAAGGCATAGGAGGAGAACAGTCTTTTCGTGACTGAGCATGAACCAAACTATCTTTTCCCTCAACAAGTAGGTGGATCCTGTAACTAAACATTCCTGTAACTGTTCACTAAAACGTTGCATTTAATTCACATACCGCTGCTGCTGAAAGGTCTCGCTTTGCCCTATAGCAGGCATGGGAGGAGAAACCCCAAACCAGTGCCCTCAGTGAGTCAGTATTTGTGATTTCTCCCTTCAGCAGCCAGGATACTGGGCTAGATGGACCATTGGTCTGACACAGTGTGGCTGTTCTTATATTGTTAGTAACAGGACAATGACAATTGTTTAAAGTTAAAGGTAGTGACAGCTGTTAGAGTTAAAGACCGAAGATCTTGCTCTGTGGTGAGAGCAGCGCTAACGCTCAAACAGTAATAATGGGCTGGATGCAGGAATCACTAGGTGAGGTTCTTTGGCCTGTGGTAGGCAGGAGGCCAGAGTAGAGGATATAATGGTCCCTTCTGATCTTAAAAATCTACAAATCTCCATATGTACTTATATTTTCTCCATCCCTGGATTATGTGAACACTTTAATCACTTCATCCTCCCTTTTAAGGCCCCAGAGCCAAGCCTCCATTCCCTTTCATGGAGAATTTCTTAATTGTTGGCTTTGGTTTCATTCCAACTTTGAATGAAAGTTCAAAATATCAAAACCCGCTGTGAAACAGAATTGCCTTTCTCTGCCCAGCTCTAGCTGGGATCTCTTATTTGTCTTCTGGATGTTGAGCCTTTAGGTTGCACCTGGCTGACACTAATCCCATGTCTCGGGAGCTGGTGCTTTAAGTAAAACACCTAATATTGTGAGACTCCTGATAAAATCACAAGTGTTGGCTACACTGCACCCCATTCACTGCTAGCCACCATCTGATATGGCAAACTGTGCATTACGAATAGAAAGAACACTTGCCAATTGTTTTGGCTTCAGCAGATTGCAAATGGGACAGCAGAGACTAGGAAAGAGCATATACTATGGCTCTTCTAGGCAGCGATGCCAAACCAGGTCGGTGCTGAGCAGCAGCTTGATGCCAAAGGCCTGTGATTCTCCTCTCTCTCTCTTTCAATAATTTTACACCAATGTAATTTTACATCACTGACTTCAGTGGAGTTGCTCATGATTTGCAGAGATACATACAAAAGGGGAAGCCAGGCCTGTGGTTTTATTACAGTTAGCGACTGCATTTTTGTAGAGGGAAGCCAAAGGATGTTGTAATTCTTTTACACCCAAAAAGCACCACAGCCTTACCTTCCTGTTTCTGGCTCGATTCATCCCCCCTGAAATGTTCTCTGACTGCAGTACGTTTGTACACACCTGAGCTGTTTCATCTGAGACCTTATCATGCATGTTTTAATCAAACACTGTTTGTTAGAGATCTGTCTTCCCTGGGTCTGATCAACACAAGTGTACAATTCCCTTGGCAATCCACAAAATTGCTTGGAGAGGAGACTAGAGGGAGGTACCATCAGGAGTGCAGAGTCTGATTACACTGCAGTACAGATTACTGACGCAACCAAAGAGATTCCTTGGGAAGGGCTGCTGAGTGCTAGAGTGTGTTTGGGAACCAGTGAGTCGGGAATAGACATGAATAAAGTGGTCTGATTTAATAACGGACTGTCCTCTGCTGAGCAGCGCTGATGTTACAATTAGGATGTGGTTTTTTTTGTTTTGTTTTTTTTTTAAATGTAGGCAGTTTAAGCAAGTTTAGAAATCTTCACTATACAAGGCTCCAGATTTTGTCTTCAGTCATCTTAAACTCAGGCAGAGCTATCAAACTTATTCATGTTCAAAAGGATTTGTCAGACGCAATTGTTTTTCAGGTGAATGCACTCTCGCTGAAGGTAAATTCTGGCCCCATTTAAATCCATGGCAAAAATTCCAAGGTAGGTCTCCACTGCAGAGGTCACCCAGGTGATTGGCACCCAGGTCTGACCACAGGGTCTAGCCTGGGTGTTAGCTACTAGACCAGGAGCAGTCAATTATTTTTTGTCAAGGTCCAGACTCTAGAAAAAATAATAATAATATAACAATAATAAGTAAATAAAAATATTTCAGAGTCTGTTCAAAAGTGTCTGGCGGTCCAGATTTGGCCTGCGGGCCACCCATTGACTACCCCTGTGCTAGACTGGTGCTGCACTCCCCCATATGTGTTGCTGGGGGCACACCGCATGGCTCTTTGCACTGCAATGAGCAGAGATGCTCTAGGATTCTTTCCCAGTGAATTGTGGGAAAACTTGTCTGCCCTACTGAGCTCATGGGGTGAACTGTGGGAAGGTGCTGGAGGACTATCAGCACGTTAAGGGGTTAGCTGGCCTCCTTACTGCAAAGGAGGCAGGTAACCAGCCTCACTGAAAGCGGAATCCAGGCTCTTACCCAACCCCAACCCCCCCACAAGCTGAGCCAGCTAGCCCAGTTGAAACACCACTGAAGTTGGATGAGCAGGTTGTGAGTGTGTGTGGACAGGAAGGGGTTGGGGCAACACCAAGTCAGAGCCTGGGGTAACTCTTCTGTCAAGACATAACCTCATTGACTTCAATGGGAACAAGATTTCTCTGCACTGAATAAATAACTCACTAGTCAAGTGTCTATTTGCCCTCTTTCTGTTTTGCAGGGTATGTACATGATGCATTAATGCTTCCATGATGATAGGCCCCCAAATTTGGGGGGAACAGTTCCTCTACTGTTGGGATAAGAGCTCATTTCCTTTGTGCTCCAAATTCCAAACACAAGTCATTCTCCAGGTAGGGTCTGAAGGCTGCAAAACCATTAGCCCAAATGATGGGATGCTGCGTAGAGCAATCACGCCAAAGTACCTCCAGAGAATCTCAAAGTATTCTCTCCAAAGAATCGCAAATTACAGACTGGGATTACAATGGCTGAATAGTGCTGCCTCTCTAATACCCGTTAAACAGTGAGCGATTGGGCTATTGACTTCTCTTCAGTCCCAAAATATAGTGAATAAAATACATTTATATGCTGTGAATTTCCAGTGCTCCTCAGGTACCTCATTTTCCCATGGAGAAAAATGTGATTCCTCTTCAAAGTGGTTAGATCTAATATGCTCTCAAACTGTTCATGGTTGTAGGATGCCGTGCGAATTTTAAGTTGTTGATGTTATCACAAGGAAAAAAAATATACCAGTGACTTTTAAATACAGAAAGATTTCTGCAGGTTAGTCAGCTTCCAAACCCAGCCAGGGACCATGTTTAGTTATAGGTTTGTCTAGGGCCAAACCAGTGGGACCTGGTCCTGAATGAGGCCTCTCAGCCCTCCCACATAAATAATAAAAGCCAATAGTAAGTCTGCAATGGAGGGAATAGATTTGTACTGAGGGTGAAATACAAAGTAAATATAAACTTTAAATATCTCGCTGACTACATCCTCTTCTACAAAATAAATTCAGTACTTTAATCTTCCCATATCTCTTTCACCCCATCAAAAACATAAACTCAGTACAAGAAGATCCCCATTCATAGTGAGTTCAGTAACCAGATTACACCATCCTGGCAGTGGATGGTGATACAGAAGGTTCTCTCCTAGAAGAAGTTTGTCGGATGAATTCCCTGCCATGGGTGATTAATTAGAGAGAGCCAAATAGGAGCCTCAGATCTGAGCCACTTGAAATTTCAGGGGGATTAAAATCTCTGTAATTCAGTTTGTGTGTGTATAGATTAGAGTCCAGGTGAACTAAAACCAGAAGGAGTCTATTGTCCAATTTCTCTTTAGGATGCAGCAAAAATCTCACGAGAAGGTAGTCCAGACCAGGTAACTTTTGCAAGGTTTCTACTACCTGGGATGAAATCCTCGAGAGCAGTTAGAGATTTTGGCACTTTCAAATCCAAACACACATTGCCCCACCCTCCCAGCCCTGATTCAGCCTTGTTTCACTGAAAACAGGTCCAGCAAGAATTCCCTTTGGCCTCCCCAGTGCCCCACTCTATCCAGCGTCCATACGGTCCTACCCTTTGTTAGAACAGCTGCAGTGGAAGGCTTCTTTTTTGGGTGATTCTAGGATTTGTGATTCTTCCACCAAGGAGCCATTGTGACATTTAGTATGCATCAGCTCTAGGGTGCTTTATCATTCCAGTCAAAGCCACAGACTCGCAGCTTCCGTTATTAATTTAGCTGTGTTGGGGAGCTGGAGCCAGGCTCTTCCATACTCCCTTAGTAAGAGAGAACTGCAGAAGGTGCCTACTCCCCCTCTCCCTCCCCACCCCACAATGTGCTCCAGCAGCCACTGGGAGGCTTGCCTCAGAACAGCCTTATTGCATTCGTTCAAAACATGTTAAATAAGAAAACTTGATTTCATGGAGTTTATCGAATTTTCAGCAGAAATTCTTGGTGAAGAAACCTTTTCTTTCCATCCTCCCTGTAATATTTTCTCTTTCCTCTCCCTGCCCTGTAACTGCCACACACTGAGCTCTTTCAATAAATTTATTTTCCCACATACAGGGGGGAATTATCAAAGCCAGAGGGGAACCCTCCATCACAGTGCTGATCTGTCATTAGCTGGGGGAGGAAAAACACTGTCCTGAAAGTTATTAGCATGTATTTGTTAATAGCGTTGAAGGATACAATATATCCAAGTGCTGATTGCCCTGAGCAGCTTATACCACTTGCAGTTTGTCCATCTAAGTTCAAAGAACTAATTGAAATATCTTAGAGTAGGAAGTATAAACATGAACAATTTTGGGGACTTTTACAAAATCTGCTCTCTCCTGCCTTGGGCCATTCGGTTCTGTATTTTAAAATGTTCAGTGAGCTCCAGCAGATGGGCACCTCCCCAGCCTGCAGTGAGCACACTCATGGGCATGCAGTCCCAGGACAGGCACACGGTCCTCACTCCACTCAGGCCCATTGTCGATGTCACCCCCTCCCTAATGCAGGTTCCGGCTGTCTTCCCTTGTCTCCACCGGCACATCAGCAGCAAGTCTCTTCTCCTAACTGACCATCTCTGCCATTTCCTATGCAGCTTGACACATGGGAAACTTTACCTCCTAGGTCAGCTGCACTCCCTGGGAGGAGAGCAAGGTGTGTGCGCACATATGCACAGCCGGTCCTTTGCAGCACTGGTGGCTGGCTTGCTTTCCTAAGAAGGGCGATGCTCCTTTCAGGAGCAGATGCGTGATGCTGCAGAGGCCACTGGCATAAGCAGAATCTTTTGAACCACATGGGACCATGGCATGTGTCTTCTGGTTGCTGAGAAATGCCCACTGGCTCTACTAAATGCTGCTGTATTTTATTGGCCTGCTGAATGGACCTGGGTTGTCAAGCACTGTTAAAGAGCTCCGTTGCACCTTAGATGTGGCTGCATTTTGGTAACCACCTTGGTGTACATTTTTCATACTTATCAAGGTATGTTTATCCCTATAGTAAGTGAGCATGTATGTAACCTCACAACACTCATGTGACTTAGGCAGATACCATCATCCCCATTTTATCGTAAAGGGAAACCGAGGCACGGAGACATTCAGAACCAGAGTAATCTAAATAAGGGACCAGACTTTCAGCAAGTGATCAGTGCCTCGCCATTCTTACTGTAATACCTATGGGCACATTTCCCAACATCTCCCCTGCGCAGCCTGTGTTGAGTTTGCACAGCACTTAGGTGGCCTGCAGACCAGAGGGAGCAATGGGGACAGTCTCATGAACAGATCAGTCACTCTCCTTCTCTTAGTTTGCTTTTCCTCGTTTCGATTCAGCGTGTTTCCTACAGGGAGGTACAAACCCCTTCCACCTCCCTCTATACTAAAACCACCTCTCACCCCCCAGGTGAAACCTTCTTTCATCCTCCACTAGGATACCCACAACACCTGCCCTAAGGGAACACCCCTCCAGCCTGCCTAACCCTGGGTTAAGGGAAGACTTCAGCTCAAGTAGTGTCAGGTGCTTCTCATTAGCCCTATGCTGTGGTGCCCCTTTAAAAGGTTTGCAGTCAGCCCTGGCAGGCCCCTGGGGACCAGCACTTCCTGGAGGGGGAGTGGGGAAACTTGCTGTGACAGTCAGGTGCCTGACCAGGGCAGTGAAGAATTAAAGGCTCTCAGTTCATACCTTCATAGATACTAAGGTCAGAAGGGACCATTATGATCATCTAGTCTGACCTCCTGCACAACGCAGGTCACAGAATTTCACCCACCCACTCCTGCAAAAAACCTCTCACGTATGTCTGAGCTATTGAAGTCTTCAAATCGTGGTTTAAAGACTTCAAGGAGCAGAGAATCCTCCAGCAAGTGACCCGTGCCCCAGGCTACAGAGGAAGGCGAAAAACCTCCAGGGCCTCTTCCAATCTGCCCTGGAGGAAAATTCCTTCCCGACCCCAAATATGGCAATCGGCTAAACCCTGAGCATATGGGCAAAATTCACCAGCCAGATACTACAGAAAATCCTTTCCTGGGTAACTCGGATCCCCATCCATCTTCTTCTGCTGTTTTGCTCTTTTGCTCAGAGAGCTAGACTGAGTCCCTCTGGAATGAATTAAAAACCGGACTGACGCCTAGAAAAAACACCAGTGATTCTCTTTCTAGTTTTCATTTTCAAGAATAAAAGCCAAATTAGGGCCTTTTAAATGGAAACAAAAAATTCCCCCGGGATGGGAACCCTTTGCATTACCCCCAGCCTAGGCTTCCTAGATTACTCTTCTGTTGCAGGAGCAAGCCAGCCCCTTAACATTCCACCAGCATCAGCGGCACTGTCCTGCCCCTTCTGGGGGCTGTGCGCTCAGGCTTGTTCAGTCTGTGCACAGAGATTTAATATAGAGAAATCTCTCCAGCCCCCTCTGTTTGGTAATTCAGTCTGACTTTTCGTAGGACCTCAAACCTTAAAGGGACCTGTCTATACAGACTGCACTCAAAGAAGTACTTAACACTAGGGATTCGATACACTGCAGCAAACTGGGGAATGGGGGGCGGGGGAAGCAGCTCTGTCCAAATATGACCAGGAGCTGTGTGGAGTTTTATTCCTTTGCAAACATATGCTAGGCGCCACTTAGTTAATCTCTCCAGAAATGTCTCGCTGAGATGGCCCCTCTGTAAGAGCCTTATTTAGTATGGCGGTGGCTGTTTTACAGGAGTATGGATAATTATCCTAATGCGAGGCTAATCCATCAAAAGCAGCACTGTGTAGTGTGCTCTGCCTTTTCTAATTATGACATTAATAAGTCACTAATAAAGTGTAAACGTCCTTCAGGAGACCTTCACTGGGGTGCTAATTAAAAGGGACCCTTTCAGTCCTGAGCAGCGAGCTAGTGACGGGGCTAGCAGAGTCTGGGTCCTAGGCTCAGACAGCTGGAGGCAGGAAGTGCAAAGGAAGCATCTCGAAGGGGAAAAGGGAACTGAGTGCTAGGGCGGGTCACTCAGGGACAGTGCAAAGCTAAGGGGGGTGTTTGGGGGAGATGTCCTGCTATGTGATGACATAGGAACTTCCAGTTCTCTCCTCTCTTCCCATCCACCCCCTGATCCACACATCTCTCGTGCGTTTTTGGACCCTGGGATGGTAGAATTGTGTCTGAACAAGACCAGGAGGCTTGGCCTAAGCAAACCATTAGTTAAAGGAGCAAGCTTGGTGGGTCAAAGAAGCAAAGCTCCCTCTGCAAACTTATTGGAGCTGCTTCGGTCTAGGACCCAGCCTCCTGCACTGGTATATTTGGCGGTTCCTGGTTCCTGGCCTGGCTGGGGTTAGGCAGTGCACAGATAGAATGAAATAAAATGGTCACTTTGGGTTTTGTATCTCGCTGCCAAGGGCTCTGTGTTTCAGTTGAGTTTTTCCTGCAACCCTGCTTATCCCGCCTCTTCCCACCTGTCCCCACTAGCTGCCTCTGCTCTACATGCAAATCACTGTGGTCTGTGATGCTAGCAGGGCTTTGACTAGGGTGCAAGTCTCCAGGCTTTAGGAGGAAGATTCATTATCTCCCATCTCCAGAGGGGCCAATGTTCATAGATCTTCCCCCACACTTAGAATCAGGAGAATAAATATGTGTCTGTCATTTCCACAGATATTGGTTACAGCAACTCGAATGGCTGCTGTTCATTGGCAGGAAACTCCCATGCCACCTTGGTGGCCTTCTTTCCGCTGATTGCTTCTATAGTTTCATTTCAGGTCATTCCTCTCCAGCAGAGCATTTCTGAGGAGGGATATTGATCTCATTCTCCAGTCAAGAAACTCACCAAGTGCTAACACATATCGAGGTTTTTTTCTTTGGAGCCAGTGGGAATAGCCAGATCCCTTTTAGAAATGAAAATACACCTTCAGCTCTGTTACTAACAGACTTGCAATAAGTGTGACTGACTGGCATCTCCATGCAAGATGCTTTTTAACAAGTGAGGGTTTTTTCAGAACTTCCCTTCGCTGATCTGATCTGCCACACTCAAAAAAACCTCTTACCCAAGGCTAGTTGGGACACTGAGCTGCCAGTGTAGCCTGCCAGGCTGCCCCTTGTGCACAAACATTTGGACCCAATGAGATGAAATTATCCTGACCTCTGTGGCTCTGACAGGAGCAGAGATCTCTGACTTGCCCACTTGGGTCAGGCTCTCCATTTGGATAAGAGAAAAGAGACCAGTGAGCAATGTGTTGTGAGCACTCAGAACTGCCACTGACTTGAGGGGAAGGTGCTCAGATGCTATAGTGCTGGGCGGCAGAATAAAACCCTAAGGTAATGTAGAGATGGAGGGTGAAGGAGGCACCTCCCTGGATTTTCTGTATCATAAACCACTGTGAGTGACCAGGCCACCATCCTTCACCTAGTAAAGATGACTCAGCAGAGGGGATCTCTGCCCAGCATTTTCAAAACATTCCCCAAGTACCTGCATGACTTCCATGTATCCTGAACTGTGAGGAACATCCAGGTACCAAAGCCAATGAATTTTAGCTCACTAGAAGGACAGACAGAGCCCACCCGTGTTTTGCAGGGGGTTCCGTGGGACCCCCAAGCTTTTCTGGAGAGAGCAAATAGGTTTTGGATTCCATTTGCCTTAATAGAGGATGGCACCGATGTAGAAAATCTCCTCCAGTTTTACATGCAAATGCTCAGCAAAACTGAGGGGTTTCACACAACTCTGGAAAAGTCCATTGGTTGAAAGCAAGCAAAGAAGATGCCAGATGAGGGCAATACCCTTGAGCTAGAGGTTCCGTGCTTGTGTTCTGGGCTATGCTGCATTGTCCCCTGGGTGATTTGTGTCATACTAAAGGGGGACAAGGCTGAAGTCAAAGCTGGTCTTGTGCATAAGGCACTTGACAGGTTTGTTTTTTGTTTTTTTTTGGAGAGCTGGGTTCAACTCCTAGCTTAGCCACAGACTCCCTGTATGACCCTGGGCAAATTATTTAACCTCCCTGTGCCTCAGTTCTTCATCTGTCAATGGGGCTAGTAATTCTCCTCTCTCTCACCCTTTGTTTGTATAGAGATTTCAGGTACTTTGGAGCAAGGCCCAGCTCTTATTCAGTATTTGTATGATGCCTATCGCAATGGGGTCCTGATCTCAACGGGGGCTGCAGGCACTACGACAGTACAAATAACTAGAGTTGTCAGGGTTTTGATGGCTCACAGCCATGATGGCCAGCCTCTCAGCTGCTCAGAGCTGGGTGCCGTGGCACAGCCCAGGAGGCTGTGAGGGAGCTCGGTGTGAGATGAGGGGAAGAGGAGAGAGTGAGCAGATTTATTACTGGTAAATACTGATACACCCAAAGGCCTCAGCTGGGATCAGGGCCCCACCAACATAGAAAAGAAACTATCTCTGCCCCAGGCAAAGGGCAGGGCTGGGGGTAGAGCGGACAAGCAAAGGAGCCTGGTGAAAAGTTGGCCCAGCTTTACCAGCAACTTGGATTGTAGGTTTCTTTTTTAACAGAAGGGGAAGAGGAATAGTCACCGTTTGTCACCTGTCTAGCCGGCCCAGCAGGCTGGTTCTGCAGGCGCTGTGGCAGAGGTGAGCCTTTCGGAAGCATTTGAAGGAGACAGCAGTAGTGGCTGGCTTGAATCTGATCAGGGAGTTTTCCCCTGAGTATATGAGGTAGTGTGGGAGGTGTTTAAGGGAGAAGCTGACTGGTGGGGTGGGTAGAAAAGAGGACAAAGAAAATGGCCTGGAGGAAAAAGTAGAGATGAAACAATGGGAGAGAGAGAAAATACAGCCATGATTTTAAGGTTAATAAATTTTAATTTGGCAGAGAAGTGGGGGCTCACAGCAGGATTTTGTCTCCAACTGTTGAAAGGCCATTGCAGACTCCTGGGCCTGGCCGATATTTCCCTTCGCTTTCAACCCTCTGCAGAAGGTGCAGTCGAG
The DNA here is from genome assembly GCF_965152235.1 of Eretmochelys imbricata. Classification (NCBI taxonomy): domain Eukaryota; kingdom Metazoa; phylum Chordata; order Testudines; family Cheloniidae; genus Eretmochelys; species Eretmochelys imbricata. The sequence continues at coordinate 1,981,799 of NC_135592.1, read as the reverse complement.
CTAGCAGAACGATGTGCTCTGTTCCTCTTGTGGTCAAGCATGTTAGTGCGTGACTCTGGCTTGCTAGTGCTCACACTCTGTTCAAACATGCACATCTTTCTGCTAAGAAAAGTGATTCAGGGATGGATAAAGCAACATCCCCTCCTGCTATGAGATCTTGGACAACGTGAATAGGATGACTACATTTCCCAAAGGGAAAATTGGACACAGTGCGGGGCTAGCCCAAGCCCTCAGCAAGACTATCGTTGGACGCTGGAACCATGCCAGCCCTACCACCGGAGCCGTGCCTACCCCTTGCATGGGGCTGGCATCTCCGCTCATCGCCCTGCACGTTCCTTCGCACCACACCTCACTTTGTTGACAAAAGTGAGCATTTGTCCCGTTTGCTCTTGCCAACCGATCAAGTCAGCAAGAGCAAATGAATCAAATGCCCACTTTTGCCCAAAAAGTCAGAACAGCCGGGACAGGGCTTAAAAAAGGGACTGTCCTGGTCAAAATGGGACGTCTGGTCATCCTAAATAAGAAGCTGGAGGGGAGACAGGGCAGCCTGAGCACACAGATACACGTTTCATCGGCCCACTCAGCAGATACAATAATAGGGGTATTAGGGATGTGTGCAGCGAGCACCAGTTCCCAGCAGTAGCAGCTCATTAGATTAATGAATAGACATGTCTGAATGGACTGTGAAAACGCCACTTCATTGCAGACATCTAGTTTTTAGAATTTAGCAAGGATTAAACTGATTCATCGAGACTACACATTGAGTCCCAGTGAAAAAAGGCAGTCCCCGTGTTCAGCACTTAGGCGCACTATCATGGTCAGTTCTGTACAGAAATACCTAAGCCAGAGATGCACAGGGTTCATGCCACGTCCCTGTGCTCTTTGTCCCATATGCTGACTTGGATGGATCGGGGGAGGGGGCGCCTCAGCATCAGGCCCTAAATTCACCAAGTGATTTTTTTAAGCTAATGGGGTTGGGGGTTGAAATGAAGGTGATAGTGTTAAAGTACTAGGTACTTGCATTTACCTAAAGGGCCCAGACCTTCTCTTTTAGTGAAGATATAAGGTAGGATCAAACCAATCATTCTCTACCCTACAAGTATATGCTCACACCTTGATTTAAATTAGAAACGGTGTCAAAATTCATTACAGGGTTCAAAAGTAGCATCTCGCTGTCGTGTGTGGTGGTGCCCCAGGGAGGGCAGGAGGGGGCAAAGGGCTCTCACGCTGTCCTTTACCTGAAGGAACACCAGAGGTTACGCTGCATCACATCGGAATTTAGCAAACGTAAGGAAGATAAAACCAGGCCACTTTGCAATGGGACAGTAGCCTAGGTTCACTCTTTGGTCATTTTTTAAAGCCAGTTAGAATAAACTTGGAGACAGAGAAATGCTGGAAGTAAAACAGGGACATTGCTCCAAAAGGATGATTTTCATGTGCAGGTCGATCGAGAAATCTGTCCTTTATTTACATCGAGAAAGAAGGAAAAACAGTTTCCCCAAAGTGCTCTGAACTGAACAGTAAAACTCCCTCTGGCTGAGCTTTGCCCCCCGTCGGGTCGAAGTGCAGCTGCTCGGAGAGTCTCTGTGCTGACGCTCACGGGTGGCTCCATAGAGAGCGGGCTCCTGCTGCTGTGTGGCACAGATGCCAGCATGCCATGGGAACGCCAGGCTGCCTTTCCACAGGCAGCACCTGTCTGCCCTGGGGAATTTCTGCCAGAGGCGCACACACTTATAAAGCTGAAGAACTGGTTGAGCTGTCTGTGTGTTGATAACTGCAGTCAAGAGGGGAAGTGAAATCCGGCTGGCATTACGCCAGCACCCTCCCGTTCACCCTTGCTGATGCTTTCACACAGCACATGCTCATCATCGTACATGGAACCTCAATGATCCTTTTGCAAAACGCTTAAATCTCCAGATCTCTTCTCCCCTTGAGGACGGACTCACGTTGTTTTCTGACGGTATCCCGTGCTTCCTGGGAGGGACCAGAGCTAGAGGAAATAGAGACAGGAGATCAGAAAACTTCCCTGGCTGTAAAATCACTTTGCCATAAAATGAATTCCCAAGGGAAGGGGTGGAGGCCCCATTGCTGAAGTTACCCAGACCTTGGCCAGACACTGCCACCAGGAAGGCTCCGCTAGGGAACAGTCTTGCCCTCCCCTCTCCATCTACCGTGAGAGACAAGGGGCTCTCTTGGCTTGCTAATGGCTGTGTCAGTACACGGGGAATCTGCTGTGGACAGTGCAGCAGGTCATAAATATCACAGGTACCTGCAGGAAGGTTGGAGGGGTCACACCGTATCCTCGGAGAAACTTACAAAAGAGGGAGCCTAGAGACCAGAGAGAAGTTACCTGCAGCACGTGGGGGTTGAAGTCAGCTTGGGGCAAGGTGTGGTGGCGGAAGGGAGAGGAAATGGCTGCAGATGTGCTCCAGTAATGAGCTCTGAGGTGGCACATGTGTCCCATGGTCCTTCCAAGACACTTCTGGTTTTGTGCAGGCTAGCAGTTGGAAGGGGTGAGGTCAGTGGGATAGAGGAGGGGAAGAGAAATGCTGAAGGACTGGATGATTTATCTCGAACCTCCTCTAGTACTACATATGGCGAGGTCATCCACAACTCTCTGTGACACCGTCTGGGGTGGAGTTATTGTACATAAAAATTAATAAGTAATAAATAATTTCCCCCATCGGCTGTAAATCAAGGTCATCTGCGCTGACAGATGTCTATAATCTCTGAGGAAAGTGCTCTGCTCCTGCATCCAGGTACCATTGCTCTCCGGGATGCTGAGATTATTTTCTAGGAACCTTTGCTGCCGGGTTCCCTGACCTGTGACGGTGCCCTCTGCCTCAGGAAGCCTGTGTTCTTGTGATACGTCCTCTGTAATCACAGGTCACGGCACAACCTATTTCCCTCCAAGATGGAAAAAGAGCTCTCTTCCTTTTCACCACGGCAGCATCACAAACTCTTATCTGTAAGCTGAAGAGCAGCACTTTGTAAACCTGACCTGAGGTGCCCGCATGGAGAATACTTTGATGAGAGAGACATTTCAGTCTTTAGTTAGCTGAGCCACTGCATGGGCTATATTTAAATGGAAAATGACTGAGCTGTCTTGGGTCATGCAGTGGCAAAAGCTTGCTTCAAGCTGCACACAGCCTGAAAGACTGCCCATCAGCACGGTCACAAGAAGTTTGGGTGGGGAGATGTATGAGCAATTCTATTTCTGCTGTACCAGGGACCGGAGTGATCTCAGACACAGAGACACCATGCACACCACTGGCCTTCCATATGGTTTATTCCTCGGCAGATTTTTATTTGCTGTTGTTTTTTAATGGCACTGGGGAGGAGCTGACTGAGCTAAACTTAAAGCTCCTTGACTCTGGAGATGTGGAATGAAATATGAAGAAATGAATGGTCCCAGCCAGCTGGGGGCATGCTCACGGACGTACCCAGCGTGGGGCAGGTTCCACTTAGCAAGTTTGTTCAGCTAAGAAGAAGGCTTTAAAATCCCAACTTGGTCTATCAATCCCAATCCCGCACCATACTGGGGAGATAAGGAGATAAATGCTGCAAATATGAAAAGCATATGACACCTGGAGCTGATGGGGCTACACTGAGATGATGCTTTCAAGAAAAGGCAGACGGTAGGAGATTATGGAAGAGGCAGATCTGGCTATTCAGCAACACATGTGAAATGGCCTAACTGACCTCAGCCCCGTTCTTTGTCCCTGTCAAAGAAAGCCCCTTCCACCACCCCGCCACACATCAGCGCTAGAGCTGGGTGGACTTTCCCAGGTGGATAGTTTATTCCCCGACACGCCGTTTTAGTCGACTCAAAGCTATTTGTAAATTTGGCACAGATGGCTTTGGCCATTCACAGACCACTTGCACAGGAGGAGGAGGTGGTGCCAGGGCCTCCATTGCTCACCTTTAGTCCAGTTTCGGGCACTCAGCTGGGCTGTGGGAGTCCCAGGTTCAAATCCCTGCTCTGGAACAGACCCCAACAAACTTTTTCAATGCACTGAAAATTTCAAAAGATTTCAGCTTTGGTTCCATCCAAACTGAATTTTTTTTCAATTGTTCAGAACTGCCACCAAAAGACAAAATCAGTTATTTGTCTAGTTCTAATCCGCACCCCCTAATGGTCAGCCCCAGTGGAGACACCGAGGATTAAATGGGCCATAGCGCCTAGATTCCCCTCTCGCCCCTGCAGGTCAGGGCTGAGACATGTTGGCAGAGGAGAGCTCCTCTCTGTGCTCTCCTCACTGGGGATAAATAGAGGTGTCCGCCTGCAGAGCTGTCAGCTGCCACTTCTCACCAGCCTGCATTTCCGAGCCATTGAACGGAGATGCTGCACATTGACTATTGGAATGGGGACAGAACAGGCCCAGTCGACGGCACTGTTCTTTAGAGCCAGGTTTCTTCCAGGCTGGCTGAGAGGGGCAAAGCTGATTTGCTCAGATCAGTTGCTGGTACCTGGAAAGTGTTCCTTAATACATTTCTCTTGATGTACAGCTGTCTGGAGCTTAATAAACTCCACAATTAGTGATAGCTCAGGCTCCCCGTCCTGTTTATGTAACTCATCTCCAGATGCAGCTGCTCTGCAAAACATTCATTCAATAGCAGCCTTCCATCAGAAAGCACCGAGAGGATTGGAAATCCTATATTTTGCATTATTTAGTGCTACAACTGTTTGAAAGGCCAGCTGCAAACATAAATCTTGGGGATAACAGCTCAAGGACAGTTTAGCGAAACAACCAATGGGTTAATTAGGAATGTTATGAGCTTTCCGATACACCCTGGGGAACCCTGTTGGATGGGCTGCTCATCCCAAAACATCTGGGGCTTGTTAACAGCATTCTGCTCCATTTAGTTGCCATCCTCTTCGGGAGCCAGTACCTGGAAAGCTCGGAGCGGAAGATAACGACACACCAGTAGCTTGCAAGGTATCGGATTATGCACATTAACTGCTACCTACTTTCCGTAATGGAGAGGAGTACTTGGGATTTTATGGAGTCATCTCCCTGCCGCCCCAGCTTTCTCACAGTCAGCTACTTGTAACCAGACGCCACATATTTCACTCCCAAATCTAGCAGGGCAAGGGGAAAGAGAGAGTGCAGAATGTACTCTGGCTGCCCAGGGCCACAGGTTCTCAGGCATGCTGAAATCTATTGCAGTAGAATCCACTGGGTGTCCTAATTATCACCCTGATTAAGAGTTTGTCCCAATTAAGAGAAAAGGTCATTAAAGAGAAATTGCCTGAAAAGATTAAAAACCGACATAAAATAATGTGCTGAATGAATCATGGAACAAACAATGTTACTTGGGGCATTTCATCTGCCTTTGATCTTTATCCTCTTCTCCTAGTATATGGGGCTTGGCGATGTCTGTTATTAGCAGGCCAGAATTTGGAATTTCATCCCCATTGAACATGTGATTAAGCACTACGCAGTCACCTTGCAACCGCCCACTGTGACCCCATTAATTGACATTTATGCTAATACTGTCCCAATTAAGCAGTCATCCATAATTCTCATAAGGCTACATCCATTCCCTGGACGATGTCCTAATAAAGCAGCGGTCCCAGATAAGCAAGTCTCCATAAAGTGGAGTAAACTGTATTGTATTATATAGCACCGGGCTGGGCCTGGCCTCGATTGGTGCTGGGCGCCTCCTGCTGACGAGATGAGGACGGTCAGAGCTTATTTCACCCATTGCTGAAATGTAGGTACCTCTGGGATTCAGTTATTGTTTGTATGATGGTGGTGTCTGGAGGCCACATCTGACAAGGGGCACCATTGTGCTGGGAGCTGCTCATACACAGTAACAGTCCCTACCCCAAAGAGCAGGAGAAGGAACAGGCACAGAAGGGTGAAGTGACTTGCCCAAGGACACACAGCAAGTCGGTGGCAGAGCTGGAATAGAACCAGTGCCTTCTCTACTACAACCTGTTGCCTTCCCTCAGCAGCTAGGTAAGAACATGCAGCAACAGAACAAAATGGTGTCAGACAACAGGTGCAGGTTGCTGAGCGTATCACTCCTGGCAAGGGGAGTCACAGCATCACCCCAGGGATTATTTTAATTTTTCAGTTGTTTCACTAAAAAAAGTGGGGGTTTTGTTCTCCCCACACATACACTTTGGCTAGCTTCCCCCTTTCTCAGTTGCAAAATTGAAAAGGAAAAAAGGGCGGGGGGGGGAAGAAAAGGAAAGAAACCAAAAAGAAAGAGAAAAATCATTCAAGACATTTCAAGAAACCCCAGAATAGTCCCTTTTGGAATGCTACAGAGTGAAAAACATTTTAGAATTTCTGGGAATGTTTCATGAATAACGACTAGCATTTTTCAACCCTTTCTGTAATGAATAACACTTACCAGGAGCACTGCCTTCAAGAATGGATGTTCCTGAAAGTGGATGGAGGGCTGGGGCAGCTGTCAGGAGTAGCCAGACAGTGCGCGCACGTTCCTCCTTCACGTGGATTGCTTAGACTCCCATTGCTGGGACTAGGATCCCAGTGCAGCCCGATGTAGCCATCTCCTCTCAGTTTCCTTCTCTAGCTACTGACACTTCATTGCAAGTGAGCGTGGTGTGTGCTCTAAAGCACTTAGTGCACAGTGAAGGAAAGGAAACTGCATTTTAGCTCCCTATCTCTGGTAAGGAACTTTAATCAGGTATCCCCAGACACTCAAATTTATTTGTTCTGAGTGGAAATTAATGTCTTTGGACTTTCTCATTTTCAATCTCTTTTCAACTCCCACCTGTTTTCTTCATGGTTTGTGAGCGAAAGGGAAAAAGAGTCGATCTGAATTTGCCTTATTGAACGCAGTTACTGTAGTTAGGCTCTTGGGATCTTAAAGAAAGGTTGCACAAGTCTCAACTGAAATCTAAACAGCTGTCGGGAATGCCCTTTAACTGTAAATGTTGAATGGAAGTCATTAATAATCTGGAGTTTCATTAGATGTTGCCAGATGTTAAATCCAATGCATGATGAGAATAATTGGAGGTCACAATCCAGTTATATAATCAACAGTTACAGAACTCGTTTCTCCATTGGCAGTTACCAAGTGGGTTTATGGGCAGCATGATTAAAATCACTGTACTGTGTTTTAAAAGCATTTTCCAAAAGAATGGTTCATAAAATGCAGCCTCAATTGTAAAAATATATACCGACCCTCCTGCAGTCCCTCGGCGTTCCAGATATAGGATGGGCCTGAAATAGCCTAGTTCCAGGCTGAACTGGCATCCGTTTGAGCAGCAGCAGTTTATATATGCTTTTTACGACACTACTTTGAAAATATGGAAATAACACATGACATTTATATAGCACCTTTCATCTGAGGATCTCAAAGTGCTTTAATTACACTCACAACGTCCCTGTGAGGTAGGTAAAAGATTTTACTCAAGTGCAGCTTTCTTCGATATGGAACACCACAGACAGTAGAGTACACAGCCAGTTAGGACACTACCCAGCCGGTTAGGACACTCTCCTTAGTCTGAAGGAAAGTCCTTCCAAACTTGCATGTCACTGGAGGATGGTGTATCCAGTGATCAAAACACAACTGATCAAAGGCTCCTTACAGAGCAAAACAATAATTTTAATATCTAATTTTTCCATTCATAGCAGACACAGAGAGGAGTTAGATAAAAAACAAATCATACCAAATAAATACTCTTTCTGGAAGCTTGTGACGTAACACTATTTCCTTGCTTAGGATCCAGAAACCTAACACACGAGCCTGAAACTGAAAGAGAGAAAACAGGCTGCTCCCCAAGGCGGAGAGGCACAGCTCACCCCACCTTGCTCTAGATAGGCTCTTTGCAGAAAAACTGCTGGAGACCCAGATCGCTCACTTCTCTGAAGAGCCACCTAGCCTGCAAGCAGCAGCAGCAAACCCCTTCAAACATCAAGTGATAGCTTGTAATTTTAACAGTTTTCAATATATACCACACTAATATAATCAAAATATCTATTTTTGTATTGTGTGTTTAGTTTGGTTCACTGCTTAGTAAGAACATTTAAGAGAGGGAAAAATTACAATATAGATTTGAATGCTGATCTCATGCTTCATTATTGTAATTCTATACCCAATATATTTTAATTTCAGTTTTCCAGACCTTGGCTTTTAGCATTGTCAAGAGCAAGGCACAAAAAGTAAGCTAGGGCAGGCGTAAGGCATGGGCATGACCTACTTTTGCTGTACATTGTATGCCACCTTCAGGAGCAGAACCCTGAAGTTGAGCTGATACAGTGAGAGCAAACCTGGCCTCTCCAGCTGTAAGATTAGAAATTCCCTAAAATGTATGTTGCACCCTAAGACTCAAGTGAAAAATTGGGATGCTCAGAGTGCCTCGTTTTCATGCTGTGGCCAAAAACACTTTGCCAATTCACAGCAGTGCTAGCGGTCTGAGTCTGGGACGTGCCATTGGAACCCACTGTGCTTTTTCACCACTCCTATCATCTGGAATTATAGCTACTCTGTTGACAGGTAGGCCCAATAACTCCTTTCAAAATGGCTGCAAGATCATGATCATTCTTTTGAAGCCCCTGTTACTGGGAGATTAGTCTCAGTTACTGATCTCTTGTTTCAAGCTGAGCACTTAAACGAACCAGCAGGAGCTGGACAATGATTAATTGTTTCAAAGCTTTGATTTGGAGAAAACAGAAACTTGCCATAGTTAATTTTAAAAATGGGATTTCTGTTTTAACAGAAGACCAATGATTCATAATGAAAACCAGACTGCTCACATTGATGCAGGAAAGAGCCCGGAAAAGCTGTTTTCCAATTATTAGACCAATCAAAACGTTGCAGGATGCACGGTTTCTAGTCTTGGTTCTGTCACTAGCTTGTTATGGTACCTGGGGCAAGCTATTTAACTTTGCTGTTCTGTAGTGTATCTGACTATAAAATGGGGCTATTACCTGCCTAGTTTACGAGTGGGCTATGCAAGGTAATTAATGTTTGTGATGCTCCCTGAGATCGTTTGGTGACAGGAATTAGAGAAGGGCAAAGAATTGCTACAAAGACAAATACTGACAGATTTTCTTTGAAGAAGTCTCTTCAGTACAGCAGGATCATTGGTCTGATGATGGAAAGGCCCAATAAGCAGAGATATCAGCGTGGGGGGAGTGCAAAAAAAGTACCTGCAAGACCCTGGAAAAAGCAATTACACACTGTCCCCCAGGAGGCTGTCATAATGCCCAGGAAAAATGTAATCAGTTCAGGTCTTGAAAGCTCAAGTTCACCTCCGATACCATCACTAACAGTGTTTTAGAAATGGAAATCATGGATCAGAATAACTCATTTGCCACATCTCCCTTTCCCCCAGAGGAGTCACTTGTAGGGGGGGAGCAGATGTCAGTTCGATGAACCCCTTAAATGATCATTAATAAGGTAAGTCAACTGGGGATCCAGAACTCCCCTTCACTCTGCTGTCATGTGCAGATTGCTGATGTCAGTTTCCCTGCATGCAGCTCAGTCTCTGACCTGACAGTACCTGTAATTTGTGTTGGCCCCACCAGAAGCCACATGGGGTTAATATTTACAATCATTTTGCAGTCTCTTTAGTCAGTGGCCTCATTAGAACACCAATTGAATGTGCATTGCAAATCCAGGCCAGTGTTTTCACTCCTATCCAATATCATCTGTACTTGGAACCTGCGGGTTAGAACTGGGACTAGAAAAGGGGCCCCAGAAAAATTCGGGATCCTGCTGGACCTACACTGGTGGAGTGGTATGAAAGAGTCCATGGGCAGCTATTCACAGGGCTGGAAATGCACTTCTAATACATCACATAATCCCTGTGCCTTTCCAGCCCTCCTGTCTAGTCTAAGAAAATTCCCTTTTTCAGGTAGATTAAACAAAATACAATATCCAGTCCACGTGCCGCAAGCGAGCATCCCCCGGCCTCTCCCAGTTTTAATCCAAGTTAATGTCTTGACTTCGTTTGGAAAAAAGCACGGTGCTTTTTTTAGTTACATTAAATGACTATTTTTTAAATATGTTTTTGCAACAATCGGCTTTGGTGCTTGGTGATTTGGGAGAAAGATTTACAGGGCTAATGTGGTCACCCCCCCCGACCTGCATGGTCCAAGAGAGAGACATCCCTATTTGGCAGGTTGCCTTTCCTGCTCACTGGGGGGAGACTCCCACCTGAATTTTAAAGGTAACAATAGAAATTACCCTGGTGCTAAGGAAAGAGCAAAATCTGCTCCTCGTATTGCATTAAGAAGCAGCCTGGCAAGGAGTAATAGGGACCCTCCCTTCCTCACACAACTGCCTGTGATTCTCCCTCTCACAGTAGTGAAGTAAAGGTCTGCGGGCTCACACAGCAAAGGAAACAAGTGCTCCAAACACAAGTGCTCAAGCCACACCTTATCTACATGGGGATAAAACACCAGCGGTTGGCCCAGGTCAGCTGACTCGAGCTCCAGGGGCTTGGGCTGCAGGTCTGGAAAATGGCAGTGTTAGGCGTTCAGGCTCAGTCTAGAGCCCGAGCTCTGGGAGCCTGCGAGGTTGGAGGGTCCCAGAGCTCAGGCACCAGCCCGAGCGTCTGCCCAGCCATTTGTACCCCTGCAGCCCAAGCCCTCAGAGCCCAAGTCAGCCTCAGCCATGCTGTGCAGCTTTTCTCCCCATGTAGACGTACTCCATGGTCAGAGCGTGCTGGGCATCATTTGCGAGAGCGCTGTTTTTTCTCCTGCGTTCCCAGTCAGTGCACAGCACTGGCCACTGACACTAGCCACATGATGGGCAAAGGATTCTCTTGAGGTTCAGGCCCGGGGGGGATGGGACGACTCAGGAGATCAGGGTTCAAGTCCCTGCTCTGCCATTGACTCCCTGTGTGACCCTGGACAAGTCACCTCAGCTCCCCAGCCATAGGATCACAGTCCTTGTACCACACCATCTGTTTCCTTGTTCTTACTAAGCTCTTTCCTGAGAGTCAGTGGGGCATGAACTGTGGGCAGAAAGAGCGATTGAAAGCTGAGAACTGACCTGGAGGGGGAGGGATAGCTCAGTGGTTGGAGCATTGGCCTGCTAAACCCAGGGTTGTGAGTTCAATCCTTGAGGGGGCCATTTAAGGATCTGGGGCAAAAATTGGGGATTGGTCCTGCTTTGAGCAGGGGGTTGGACTAGATGACCTCCTGAGGTCCCTTCCAACCCTGATATTCTATGAAAGCAACTCGCTCTCCCGGGTGTCAAGCTGAGGGAACGTGCAGATGAAAGAGAGGCTCATGCCCACTGTGGAGATGTCCCAAAGGGAGAACAGAGGAGAGGGCTTCTGTCTGAGTGACGGGGTGGCCCGGTGCTGTGCAGAAGGGGTGTCAATCGGAACCACAAACAAAAGGAAATCATGTACCACCTGTGGTCCATGAGCAGCGCTCCCATTGCATGGACAGAAGGGTAATGCGTGATCAGCAGGAGACATGGGATTGTTGTTGGACATCTGGAACGTGGACTATTGCCACCTTTGTCCCTGGCTCTTTCCATTTTTCCTTTTCTTCTGCAATCTCGTCTGTATCGTGCAGTCATGCATTGTCATGGCAACACACACACGCGTGTGTGCACACTCACAACTGCAGCCAAGGCTGTCCTTTTGAGGTGGCTGCTGGTCAGACAAGTCATGTATAAGACGCCATCTCTCTGGAGAGTCAGACACGCAATCACAAACCAACTGTTGGGTGTAGAGTCTTTGCACATGGCCCAGTGAGTCACAGCACTGCATTTCCCAGGGCTTCTTTGCTCCTCCGTCATTGCAGCTGTAGGAGAGTTAACAGGCACTGAAATACTCAAATTGAGCTGAGGATCTTGGTTTCTGACGCGTCATCAAGATAAGCATTATTGCTGCTCTTGTCTTCCCCTGGGAGTTTACAGGAGGGCTGGGAATAAGCACATGCTGTCAGAGCAGGGTTGGAGGGTGATTTGGGCAGCCAGCAGGCACACCACAGTCCTTGTCAGGCACCAGCAGAATCAGCTACTGCGCTAGAATTAGGAGCATACAGTGGGAAAATAACGTCACAGGAGAGCCATGAATCCCTTGTTAAAGCTGTAAACAGGGCCTCTGAACTGGACTGGCCAGAGAGTTCGGGATAATGCTCAGCAATGTGGGGCTTCACTTCCTAGGCATTACAGCTGGATAAATAGATTTTTGCTTCCATTCTGTTCAGATTGTAATACCGCTTCCATCACCATGATATCTGGGCACCCTCTGATGCCGTAAGCAGTATGACTAGCTGCCTTCTGTCTCCCCTCAGCGCATTCCCACCTGAGCTTTCACGGGGGTTGAGAGTGGTCAGGGTTCTCAGCTTTCCTCCAAAATCCTCTTTAGAACAAAAATGCTTGAAATCCCTGAAACCTTTGCAGAGCTACTGCAGGCAGCAGCCAGAATTATCTCTGTGTCACAGGACCGTAGGGAAAGAACCAGCCCAACTTGAAGAAAGCTATATGTTTCAGGTAATGTGGGCTTTGGGCCCTTTTCTTTTCACTGTGGAGAATAAAATCAGTCATAAAATGGCCGAGATATTTAAGTTGGGGAATGAGCTACTCATTACACCCTGCAGTTGATTTTCATAGCTTTTTTTATATGGCGCATTAGCAGAGTAACAAACCTTGTTACAGTTTAATAAACCTTATTTCAGCCTGAACAACCTTGTTGCAATGTTGGCTTGTGCTCAGATCAATGAGACAGCTTGGGCATTCGCTCAAGAGGCCAGGGAGTGACCTGAAAGCAAAAGAGAAACGTGCATTAGGAAAGAGCATTTGTAAGACTGGGCTTTTTGAAGTTCTGTCTTCCTGAAAGCTCAGAACAACTTCCCCCAAGCTCCAGGTGTAGGGTGACCATACATCCCCTTTTGGCCGGGACAGCCCCCTTTTTTTAAGCCCTGTCCCGATGTCCTGATTTTTTGGCAAAAATGGGCATTTGTCCCATTTGCTCTTGCCGGTTGCAAGTTGCTGTGATCAGTTGTCAAGAGCAAATGGAACAAATGTCCAGTTTTGCCAAAAATGTGGGTTGCGCTCCTTTATGGCAGTGTGGAGGAACGTTTGGGGAGGCCAGTAGTAACACGAGGTTCTGGGCAGTGGGGTTCGGGCTATGAGCCCTGGGCAGTGCGGGCCTCAGATAGTACAGGGCTGTGGCTGTCAGCCTGGGGTAGCGTGGGGCTGGGGCTGTCTGCCCGGCGTGGTGTGGGGCTCAGGTGGACAGCCCCAGCCCCACTTCCAGGAGGCATGGGGCTTGCACAGTCAACACCAGCCCTGGCTGGTGCAGGGTTTGGGTGAGCTGCCATGCCAGGTGGCTTGGGACAACCCCATGGAAAGGAGGGGCTCCGGTGAGCCATCATGCCAGACACCTCAGGCCAGCTCCATGTGGTGTCCCAATTTTACTTTGGTAAATATGGTCGCCCTAGCCAGGTCTGAGCACACCCCTGCACACATGCGGGCAGGCAGGCACTAAAGCTAGGGGTTTAGATTAACCTGGCCAGTTACATGATGTACTCTTGGTATTGCAGCACATATGGCACGTAAGACACACATGAACAGAGTATAATATTTCCTTCTACGGCCACCTAGATGCCATAGAATGAGTATCCCATGAGGGCCTAAATCCTGAACTCTGTGCAGGGCCTTTAGGATCAAGCAAGCACAACAGAAGTGCGGGGTCCCTGGTTAAATCCCTGCATGCGGCACTAACTAATAGCACATTGTGAGGGGATCCCCGGGTGCAGCCTGGGACTGTGGGACCTCTGTGCCCCCTTAACTCTCCCCAGCCTGGGCTGTCTCTCACAATGCCTTGCTAGTGACAAGCAGCAACCCCCTCCAGGCGCTGTGATCACTCAGCACAACGGCACGTGGAGCCCCACACCCAGCTCTATTGCATGAATGCTCCCAGAGCCACTCATGAATCACACAGGAAACGGTACCAGCAAATCTTCCCAGCTCCCAGCACTGTACCTCAGGAGTATACCGACTTGCACTGCTCAAGATGGGCAGTGCAAATTCATTAATTGGTTCACCACTTCATCAATGGAAAGTGGACATACATCAGCCTTTGCAAACCTGAGTCTTGCCACACACTTCATACAAACTCACTGGTAAAGATAAAAAGTAAAACAAATGTATTGGCTACAAAAGATTAGATTTTAAGTGATTATAAGTGATACCAAAAAGTCAGAGTTAGTTACCAAAATAAAATAAAATATAAGACACGCAGTCTAAACTCTCAACCTTATTAGACTGGGCAATATCTAGATTAAGTAGTTTTTCTCACCCCACTGGATATTGCAGTTCATAGTGTACAGATTTCACCCTTGAAATCTGGGCCAGTCCCCTCAGATGGAGTCTTCAGAGTGTCCTTGTTGCTTGCAGCATAGGTGGGGGCAGGAGAAAGGCCCAGCATGGGGCCCCTGTGTTCTGTTTTATATGCTCAGTCCCATGTGCTTGGAGAACACAAGTCCAGGCATGTCTGGGGGGCATTGCTGAGTCTCCAGGCAAGGTTGAGCAATCTCCCTGGTATGGCCTTATGCAGGTGAGTCATTGAATTATAGCTCCCTTGCTGGACAATGGCTGTTGATGGGTTGTTTGACACCCACCCGGGCATTGGTTACTTTCCTTGCTGTTGCCTGTGGGGAGCGAATATCTGGCTGATTCCCCAACTTACAGCATGTTTCAGTGACAACCATAAATCACAATTCTCACAACTTAATATGCACTAATAATACACATATATGGATAGAGAAATGACTTTCAGCAGATCATAACCTTTCCCCTGATGCCTTACAAGGCATGCTTTATATGTAAGATCACGATTCTATAAAAATGAGGAATATGGGAGTTACAGGATGTTCCCCCAAAGTACAGAATGTCACACACATCACTAAGACACGGTGTAAGCATGAATCAGCTGCTTGAGATGGCATGTGCCCCGGAGAGCACCTATGTGTGTAATCCCCAGAGTGCATCCACACTGTGGAGGTACAGAGCACATCTGCTCTGGGATTCCTTCGCATCCCCATGCTTGCCTGCTCCCTAGTGCACTGTAGTGTGTGCTCCAGCTAAGGAGAAACTTCCTGGACGAAAGCAAATACTAGCCTCATGCCAAGAAAGCATGGTGGTGATGATTAATGAATTTAATTACTATTTGAAAGAGTAAACTGGCTTGCACCTGAACTGCTTATCGGAGTCCCAGCCCCAGTATGTCTGGAATAGATAACAGGTCCTCTGCTCCCATCAATGAAAGAATAAAGCAGCGTCTGTGGTAACAGAAACCCCTTCTGGGCTTTGACCTCAGTTTCTGCAGCAGAGTTCAGTTGATGCAGAAAGTGCCATGAATAACTCCTCAGGACCCTCAGTGTTTGTTACCTGCCTTAGTTTTCAGGTACCACTCCTCCTTGATTCCAGCTCTGATCACAAACGGCAGCGTTGAAAGTGGAGATTGATCACAGGCAGCATTTCATTGCCCTCTGGCCACATCTGGGCCACCCACAAATTTAAAGGGATGCTGCTGAGAATTCTGGGGCAGCCATTGTGCCTTGGTTTGTGGCCATGCAGAAAAACTCTCAGCAGTAGGAAAACTCAGTGCCTGATTTGATGGCTCCTTGGGGGTCTAGATTAAATAAGCTGGTGGACACAGGTCAGGGGTGAATGTCCAGACACCAGCATCATCATTGGTCCCCTCGCTGGCAGTTTCAGCAAGGAATGGGCCTCCCCGCTCAAAGACAATGGCCACACCTAGGGTGTGGGAGCTAGCACTGCTCACATGGAACCTGGAGCTTATGGGCTGGTGAGAAAGGCTTTCTCTGTACCCCAGGTCTGAGCAAATGAGCCTGCTTATCCCCTGCCGTTGACACAGGGCAGCCATCCACACCCATGCAAAGTGAGTGCTGCATTTTATACCAGGTGTCAATGAGGACACAAGAAGTAAAGGCCTGGCAGGATCCTGGCCCACATTCAAGCCATCAGTGGGCGGGGCAGGGCATGTCCATCTTTGGAGGAGTCTGGCAGACATAAGGATTCCAAAGCACATCACTGAACTCATTGCAAGTCTCCTCCACCACCAGCAGCCCACGGTGCGAACAGCAGGAGGCGACAGTGAATGGTATTCCACTGGGCAGGGTGTGAAACAAGGGAATATTTTGTCCCCAAGCCTCTTTAACATATTCATTGAATGTATTAAGAGACAAACCTTGGGAAGGATTTGACAAAATGGAAGGAGCTGGGATTTCCATTGGTGGACACCTCTGAACCTGCCTCGGGTATGTTGGTGGCAGACCGTTCTTTGCTACAGCCAGTGATACAATGCAGCAAATGCTGGAATGTGTAAAAACAGTTAGTGAGGAGTATGGACTCTTCCTGAATGTGACGAAAATAAAATGCACGTATGTTGACACGACTAACAAAAGCAGCATGCATGCAGACATCACGATTAACAGACAAGCTGCAGAGACGGTAGCTTAATTATCTGGGATCATATATATCCAACCAAGGAGGCTGTGCCAAAGAAATTGAAAGAAGATGAGGGATAGCTTGCGAAGCTGTGGCCTGCCTTAAGAACGTGTGGAAAAACCCTGGCATTTGAAAATGTGTGAAGGTGCAACTAGTGAAAAGCAAAACTTTTTACTTAGCAATTTATGGATGTGAATCATGGGAAGTTAAGGCTGCTGACACGAAGAAAACTGGAGATTTTGAAATAAGGTGTTGGTGAAGACTCTCACATATCTCCTGGGTGGAAAAAAAGATGAATGCCTATGTTAAAAATATTATTGGAGAGAAGCAGCCCTGATATTGGAAATCCGCAGACGAAGACTTGGGCACTTTGGTCGCATTAGGCATAGAAATGGAATTCACCTTGAGAAAGTTATTATCGGTAGAATAGTGGCAGGTCATCTTTGCTGGGGACAACCAGCGAGTAGACGGATGGATGGTGTGTGACAGATCTTGGGCAGGACAGCTGCTGAGCACTCTAAGGAAGGCTTCCAAAATTCTAGTATGATGTTACCAATATTCAGACATGAATCAATGGGTTTATTTACAAAAAAGAAAAGGAGGACTTGTGGCACCTTAGAGACTAACAAATTTATTTGAGCATAAGCTTTCGTGAGCTACAGCTCACTTCATCGGATGCATGCAGTGGAAAATACAGTGGGGAGATTGAAATGGTTCTGTTCTGGAAAACCCAGGCTGGCCAGCCACCCCGTTCAAATGCATCAGCAGTTTGTCACTCTCAGGATGGCCTGTTTCTCCTTTGCAACAGGAAGCTCCTGATGGGGCTAAATAGGATGATGTCATGCCATCAGGAAAGCTTGGCTTAAGTGCTGTTCCATTTCAATTCCCCAAGCCCGCTAAATGTTAAAGCAATATTTACAAATTAAATGCTTGTGTAAAAGCCGTTGAGGCAACACAGAGAGGGTAATGGCTTCAGATTCAGATCTTGATTACATTGCAAAGCAGGCCGAGTGGCCACCTGATTCCTTTCTACTTGCCACGACCTTCTGAGTTGCTTTTATTCCTGGCAAAATGAATTTACTCTCCATGTAATTATAGAAAGAAAATAGTTTTGACCTCGGCTTCATACTTTTCAGCTTAATGTGTATAATTGCTTTGCCAGCCATTTATTACTGTCAACATTTCCAGGAAGGGGCAGTGAGGAGCAACAGAGGGGAGGGGGCTGGGGATGGGGAGGTCAGAGGTGGGCAATAATAAAGAGCTGTTTACCATTGCATATTAATAATAGATACAGGCCAGGTCTAAAATAACCAGCCAGGTGCTATCAGGCACCAAGTGCTCATTGCCTAGAGTGAGTGCAAACGGCATTGGGATAAACGCTTTGCCCTGCTCATCTGAGGATCTGAAAGTTTGTTGCCAACATTCAGTCAGTTGCACAGGCAAAGAGTTGTTCTCCCCTTTGCACAGATGGGGTAACTGATGCATGGAAATTCTTACAGTCACACACGTGTCTCCAGCTTTCAACACACTCCCTTATAGGGCTTGGAATAGAAACCAGGAGTCCTGATTCTCAGTTCCCTTCCTCTGCCCACAAGAGCATGGTCTCACATTCCAGATGCACAAGTGTTCCTGCAGGGGAATATCTCTAGCATGCTGTTTGCCATCTGGTTCCAGTTGTATAAAGTCCTGTATTCTTAGCACTTGGTTATAGAATTAGTTTCTCTCAGTTTCAAAATCAGTCTTCCAACCATATTTGTCTTGACTCTCTGCCTTCACCATCATTAAAAGCAAAAACATGCTTAGAGCTGAGACCGGCACTTACAAAGGTCTGGGAGGCTCAAATTGAGGAAACCCTTTAACAATGCAGCCAGTATAACTGGCAGAACACCGCAAAGGCTTGGAGAAAGGCACAAGAGGGGAATTCAGATGTGTGCACGTATTTACTTGCCTACCTTAGTTTTCATAAAGGCTAAGATACGTAGGGGAGTGTGTATATGTGTGCCTGTGTTGTAAGCTTACAAATAAGTGAAGATAGTAGATAGATATTTACAGATGTCTGTGATACGAGTGAGATGAGGATCTATGATTGCTGGAGACTGTCTACGTTAGGTACTTACCTTGTCCCTCTCACTGTAGGATTTGAGAACCTCACAATCTTTAACATATCTATCCCCACCCCCCACTGGGCCAGTCAGTGCCGTGCTCCCCAGAGACAGACAGATGGGGAACCAAGGCACAGAGGTCAAGTAAGTTACCCAAGAAGTCCATGGCAGCCCAGGGATTTCAGACAAGATCTTCCATGGCCCAGGTTAGTGCCCTAACCGTTCAGTCATCCTTCAGAATCTGCCTGTTGAGGGCTCCATTCTGCCACTGCCGAGCTTAGTTCAAAGCTCGCCGAAGTAAACCAGCTTTGGATCAGGTCTGTGAGGACAGATTTTCAAAGAATCGCGGCACCCATCTTGCTGAGCTCTCCTGAAAATGTGGCCATTTATTCTGATGCCTAAATGGGAGCTGAGCTCTTTTGAAAATTTGGCCCCAAGCCCCTAGCTATTATGATCCTTGGGTAATCTTATTCGTCTTCTGCTTTTCCATCTCACAATGTAAATGTACAATCTGCTTTGATGAAGGCCAATGTTCAAATATATTGGATAAAACTGCGGGATCCAGCAGTGTGCCTGAAATGAAACTACAGCCATTTGAAAATCATACAGAGAGCGGGGAGGGTTGAAATCTGGGGTGCTGGACAACACTGTGGCTGTCTGTGTGGGAGGCAAGCCGGTTATCCAACATTAGAAATTTTTGCTTAAGTATAGACGTACTATGGGATTAAATAACTGGCTGAGTCAAGACGATATTTGTACTGCCATGTATTGATGAGAAATCATGTAGCAAAGCTCTTTTAAAAATGGGATGTAATTGCCCTTGGCTCTGCAAAGAGCTTAATCCTGCGAAAGTGGAATCATGGATGTGCTGAAAGACGGGTACACTGATGTGTTGGAAATCGTATCCCATGAGCGTGTCATTTATCATGTGAAAACTGAAGCATCCCACGTGCTATGTGTGGCATTGATAAAGGACAATGTAGATATGCTGAAGGTACATGAAACTGCAGGTGTATGTGTGAATGGATGAGTGGCAAAGGAGCAGGGGTTGAATTTTTTTTGTCCAGGGTTTTAGTTTTGGTTGATGTTTGTACATTAGAGTTTAACAATGTTATTGGCTCATCTCTATATTTTGTAACTGTTATGTACAGCCTGGAAGCCTTGTTTAAAAATAAGGCAAACTCTTGCCCTTTGAACCAAAGGTTGTGGCCTCTTCTGTCTCTGATATGAGTCGTTTTAGGCTCCTCCTTACTAAGGGAAATCAGCCTGTATCAAATGTAAAAAGAAAAGGAGTACTTGTGGCACCTTAGAGACTAACCAATTTATTTGAGCATAAGCTTTCGTGATGCATCTGATGAAGTGAGCTCTAGCTCACGAAAGCTTATGCTCAAATAAATTGGTTAGTCTCTAAGGTGCCACAAGTACTCCTTTTCTTTTTGCAAATACAGACTAACATGGCTGTTACTCTGAAACCTGTATCAGATGTAGTAAAGCTAAATAGCCTCTGGGGCAGGCGGGGAGGGGATGTTACTGAATATATCCTCTAACTTTCCACCGTGATGTTTATCCAGCAAGACAAATCCAGTTTAATATGCTCTCAGCCATTCGTGATGGAGTGAAAAGTTCATTTTCAGATCAAGGCCACAGCATTCAGATATCTTGTAAGGGAATCACTCCCTTGCCAAATTACTGAAGTCGTGTATTCCATGATGGGAGGGGAAGGGGGGACCTACCAATCATTTAAACTCTGCTAGAGTAAAAATACCAAGTACAGCAGAAGCGCTTACTTAAAGAAAAAGCCAGTTGGCCAATTCTCTGTTTTTACCATGGGAGGCTGCTCCCGGAAGGAAAAAAAAAATCTGTTTAAATGTCTTAATTTCTGGATGGCTAGGCCTTTGCCCTTTTACTATTATAACTTCTTTGTATTATGGGAGTGCCTATAGATAAGGCCCCTGAACAAACACATAGCATGACACAGTCCCTGCCTCCAAAATCATAGTCTATATAGACAAAAAGAAAAGGAGGACTTGTGGCACCTTAGAGACTAACCAATTTATTTGAGCATGAGCTTTCGTGAGCTACAGAAGTGAGCTGTAGCTCACAAAAGCTCATGCTCAAATAAATTGGTTAGTCTCTAAGGTGCCACAAGTCCTCCTTTTCTTTCTGCGAATACAGACTGACACGGCTGCTCCTCTGAAACCTGTCATTATATAGACAAAGAGGGCACAGAGTGGGAAGCGACTTGCCCAAGATCACATAGTAGTTCAGTACCAAAGCTGAGACTACAACCCAGTGCCCTAGCCGCTGGCCCGCAGCACCACCTCCTCTCTTCTGCCCGTATTCCATGTCCAGGTAAAGTGGCAGCTCTGTGCAGTGCAAAAATTGCTACTTCTAAGATACTTTCCGTCCTTACACTCTTTTTTCTATTTTTCCTAAATGTAGCACCTCATGTGCTGGTCAGTTCTTTCTGGGCATTGCTCAGATTGGAGATGGGCTTTGTACAGTGTTTCATCGCCTCTGATGAAGAATCCACCCTGCTCCGTCTTCTTCCCAGGCCATTTCTATGACCTTCAGTCAGATTTGCAAGGCCATATATGTTACTCGGAACAGCACATGCTTGTGGTTCCTTTGCAGGGTTCTGGTAGTGTTATCTCACAGCTACACTAGCCTTATAATGTCACTACCCATTAAGTCCTTGAGCCACACCTATCAAAGTCAGTGGAAGTTCTCCTGTTCCCTTCAGTGTATATTGAAATGTGCCCCACCCTTTCCCCCTAGTCCCTGTTAGATCCCCCAATGATAAGTGTGGTATAAGAACGAAGATGCTCCTATGTTATCTATCATTTCCTCCCCTTTAGCAAATTATTTGCAAATTCATTTGGAAATTCAGCCCATCCCAAGACTTATAAAAGGCACCTTCCTCACTTGATGAAATTAGAGGCCATCAGTGGGATCAGATTCCTAACATCTTCACTTCCCTGACAGTCTGGAATGGAAACTGGATTATTATTTGTTGAAGTTTATTACTATGGTTTCATGAAAATAGTGACTTTCTGGGAAGATGTGAATAATTAACAGGAAAGCCATGAGTTAAATAGACACAGGTGAAGGATATTTAATACTGTTGGAAAAGTTCCAGGGCTTACTGCAACTCACTTAAAAATATAGCCTTATTCACTGGAATGTCTCAATAGCAATACATTGTGTTTTCTGCCCTTCCAAAAAGCATAGACTGTTTCCTCAGGAAATCCATTTAGGTTAATCTGGTTTACAGGTGCTTTCTAATTCAGTTTACGATTGGAGGAGGTGGGGTCATCAGATTTGTATAAAGTTCCATAACAGTCTGCAGAGACTCCCACTGCTGTGATAGACATGCGGATGTACAAAATGCATGCACTCAGGTAGGTTGTACGTCCTGCAGTGGAAGGAGGCAGAGACACTGAACGAGGAAGTGGCTTGCAACTCTGCTGTCTGCATAGTCATTTTGCTTCACTGCTGCCTCTTTAGGGAGAGGCTTCCTGACTGCAGGTAACACAGAGGTGTGCAGAGGATGGCAGGCATTGAACCACAGCATGAACACCTCCCACATTTGCAAAAGAAATGGAAGCCAAACAATAAACAGAGCATGGGATTAAGAAATCATGTGAATGTTTACACAGAGAGAGAGCGAGAGGGATGGTGAGCAAACTCCATCATAAAGTCACAAGGGTCAGTAACTTCCGTTAAAACTAACGGGAGGTCAGATGTGAAGCTAAAGCTCCCTGCATTGGTGTGAATACAGCTTTTGTTTTTGTAGTGTAACCTCTTCTTATTATAAGGTGCTATAAGGTAGACATGTCTAAGACTAATGTACTATTGATTAGCACATAATAGGAACAGCTTTACTTGTAATGACTTGATTGCTTGCTGGTCATGCGCTCAAATGCTTGTGTTCCTAAACGCACACTTACAATACTAATCACTGCAATCATATTCCCTTAAAATTAAAGCCACTCCGTGTATTGATGAGGGCACTATGATATAGCTCAAAAGAGGGTATGTAGTAAAAGTGGCATGTGGACCCACCCTCCCTGGTCATGAGCTCCAGATGTGCGACTGTGTGTCATTGGATGCACTGGTGCTAGAGTATTGGTCTGACTTTTTAAATGACTTTGCTTTGGTTGTGTTCACTGTCCATGAATGTTCTTGTGAACGTGTTTGATGGCAGGAATCGTCACTGAATGTGAAGTGGATATTGGCGAATACTCACACGAGATCTCTGAATTTGCAATGCCACAGAAACCCGATTCTAAGAGCTACACTCTTCCAGTTCAGGAACAGAAATGTATCGAGTGATCTTTCAGAGTAACAGCCGTGTTAGTCTGTATTCACAAAAAGAAAAGGAGGACTTGTGGCACCTTAGAGACTAACCAATTTATTTGAGCATAAGCTTTCGTGAGCTACAGCTCACTTCATCTGATGCATACTGTGGAAAATACAGCAGATGTTTTTATACACACAAACCATGAAAAACTGGGTGTTTATCACTACGAAAGGTTTTCTCTCCCCCCCACCCCACTCTCCTACTGGTAATAGCTTATCTAAAGTGATCACTCTCCTTACAATGTGTATGATAATCAAGATGGCCCAGGATGGGCAGGGATAGTGTCCCTAGCCTCTGTTTGCCAGAAGCTGGGAATGAGTGACTGGGGATCGATGACTTGACAATTTCCTGTTCTGTTCATTTCCTCTGGGGCACCTGGCATTGGCCGCTGTCGGAAGACAGGATACTGGGCTAGATGGATCTTTGGTCTGACCTAGTCTGGCCATTCTTATGTTCTTATGTACCAAAGGAGCTCAACTTTTGAACATCTGAATACTTTGAGCAAACTCCTTAGCAACCCACAGGCCTAGACTCATCCCATGGGTGCAGTTCCTCTTGGCAGTCCAGTGTGGGGGACTGAGTCCCTCTCCGTGCTAGAATGCTGTGTTCTCATTTTCCATGTTAGCTGTTTTCCATGACTGAGAGGCTTTGCCTTGCAATGATTGACCGGGACAGAGAGATGAGCCTGCCCGAGTATCAGCAGTGCATGGAGTATCATTTACCTGAAAAAGAAAGTGGCTGCTGGATACAAACAACCCCTGCTGGGCAGAGGGAGGGGCAACGAGAGAGTCACAGGGAGTTTGCTTACAACTTGCAGACAAAGGACTTCGTATTGCATTGGGGCCAGAATCTTAGGGCACAGAGTGGACTCCTTAAGACTGGATTGAGAAGCAGCCAGTGCATTCATTTTACTAAACTAGTACACATCAGTACTACAGTACTAAGTTCTTGCTCCTTATACCAATGGGCCAAGGGGTATTTACCAGAATCAGCCAGGTTGGAAACTGAGCAATGGTTATTGATATGAGCTATAGGGAAATGGATTTTTCAAATTATTGGCTCCCCATTGTCCTTTACCCCCAGGAGATTATACAAATATTCAGATTGTCCTTGCAGTTTGCATTTCAAAGTAATATATGCAAAAATAATCATACATTTCAGCTGCTGCAATATTAGCAGACTAAAACAAATTGACTCTGGGTCCTTGGCATTTATATCAAATTCATTCCACCTTTCTGCTCCCCAAATGCATTTAGGAAGGAGGGGGAAATATCGCTGCTTGTTACCTTGAGGTAGAAAACCCAGACACCAATGGACTGAGCTAATGGACGCAGCTTCTGCCCTGCGTCCAGTCATGCTGTTCCAACTGGTTTTCAAGAGAAAGTTTCTCCATGAGGGAAGGATCCTGGGGAAAAGGGAGGCGAGATAGAAGAGGCATTTCTCTCATCAAAGCCTGGCAGAGCAACAAAGGATCTGATTAGTTCTGCAGAGATACCTGCCATTTGGGTGCTGTGCGGGGGAGCCGATGAACAGAGCACAGTGGAGGGCAGTGAAAGGAGAGAATTAAACAAGCAGGTTCTGTGAGTTCTTGGGTACGCAGAGACACTTCCCCAGCCAGAGGCCATTACAGAACCGGGATCCCAGGCTGCAGCTTCCAGAATCCCTCTGGTGAAACCAGACGCAATTCCTTGACTATTGTTTCTATTAAAGTAGCACCTAGAGGCCCCAACGGAGGTCAGAGCCCTGTGGGGCTAGGCGCTGTATGCATCCATGGGCTACGTCCACACGGTGAGCTGTGGAGGGAGGGCATGATTCCTGCCTCGTGCCGACAAACTCGCACTAGCTCTCCGTGAGAGCGTGCTAGAAATAGTAACATAGCTGCAGTGGCACGCGCAGCAGCATGGGCGATGCACATACCCACGGGGACACCCGATGCACATACCCACGGGCTCCGGCTAGCCTGTGTCTCTGCAGCCAGGGAGGAGCTCGGTAAGAGCTAGCACAAGTACGTCTGCACACGCTGGAAATGGCTCCCCCAGCTGCAAGTGTGGCTGTAGCCATAGCGAGAACCCCTGCCCTGTACAGACAAGGCTAGCAAAGGGCGGTGGGAGGGGAAACTGAGGCATCCAAAGGGAAAGTGACTTGCCCAAGCTCAATCAGCAGGTTAATGGCAGAGCTGGTACGAGAATCCAGATCTTGAGTCCCAGACTGTCGCCCCGGCCCCTCACAATCAATGTGATCTCTTCCCCCACGCCCGGACAAGTGCTGCCCCTCACAGCCATTGTGATCTCTCCCCGTCCCACACTAATGCAGCCTGTCGGCATCCAGCCATCCTGACGTTGTTAGTTTGCACGTGGCTGTTTCTCAAACACAGAGATGCGTCTTTCTGCCGTCGTGACCACGCGCAGGAGGTGGATTCCTTGTGGGTAGTGTCCCAGGGCTGCTGAGGCTGCTCAGTGGCAGCTGAGTGCAGGAGAGGATTCCCTGTTTGTGTGCGGATAAGCCTTGAAGCATTTGTATGGAAGTGAATGGGAAGTGGGAGTTCATTCACAACTGTCAGTCATGCCATCAGACTGCTCCTAAGTCAGTCTCCATTGAGTCACACTCTCCCTCTCGCTGGTAGATATGCTGAGCTATCGCAGTCTGTGTCTTACCCCCCTGCTCTTCTCATCCATAGCCCTGCCACTGACACCTGCCTTGGGGATGCTCCTTCCTCTGGTAGGTTTGGCCTTTTAAAGTTCGGCATTGGGTGCACTAGCCCATCCCCTCATTATTTTGTTCACTAATGAGGCCTAATTTCCGACACACCAGTTTGGGTTCTTTGATTTCAGTCTCGGTGTTTTTGTTCATCAGGCATGATTTTCATGCAGTCCCTGAATTATATCAGGAGGCCTTTCTGGTTGCACTAATTCAGTCTGTCTGTCTCACTTTTGCTCCCTTTTTCCATCACCATTTGTTGTTGTAGGTCATGGTGACATCTTTTTACAGTTGAGCTCACAATTAGGGTAAGTTTGTAGGCCCAACTACCACAACCCAGGGCTTCCAGACCTCTACATTTCCTCTACCCTCTTCTCCCCTACTTGCTTTGACACCTTCACATACCCCTGCTCAAGATAAGCTATTCCTCTGCACCCTAATCTCTTCCCACTACTGTCTTCTCCCTCCCCACAATAACAAGGGTGGGTTCTGTTGCATAATGTCCCTTGAAGGCTGGTCTGTGTGGTAAGTGTATTTGGTGGCCTGTGGAAACCGAAACTAATCCAAGGTGAGCTGTTTGCCACCACACAGCCCAGTGTGTGAGTAGAACTGGGTGATCCTTCCTATAAGTGTGGAGCCTGGGAGTGGGTTTTCTAGCCTGACTGTTGGCCCTTTGAACTGTGTGTCTGGAGCTGAGGTCTTGACTCGCAATCCATGCTGTAGTGTGCTATCTGTTTGCTCGCAGAGTCTTTATCAGGGGGTAGCGAGAGGAAGGATGGTCTGGTGCTTCGGATGCTGCCTGGTACTTGGGCAACATGGGTTCAATTCCATACTCTGCCATGGACTTCCTGTGTAAGCTTAGGGTAGAGAAGTAGCCTCTCCGTGCACCTGTTGGGTTAAACAGGGCTAATGGCACTTCTCTATCTTGCTGGGGTCCTGTGACAACAAAGGCATTTAAAAGACTCAGACACTGCAGCCATAAAAACCCTTTATATAGATAGTCTTCCTCTGTCACATGCGAGGCCAACTTTTCCTACCTCACCCATTGCGAGAAGTAAAAAGGGCTTGGAAATGAATGCCTCCACACTGTGTGTGCTGTGTTCCCAGCCATACAGAGGCCGACTGGATACAGGGTTAGTCTACACACGCACTTGCTTTGTTTTCACTTAAGGTCTAGTTTTAAACTGATTTAGTTAACCAGGGCAAAAGGCAGGGTGGATGCTCTTTTTTTGGTTTAAAACCAGGCTTATCTGAGTTTGGCACAGATCAATAGGAACAGGTTTAAGCTAAACTGAAGTAAGCCACTTTTAAACCAATATAAGAGAATTCACCGAGGAGCTTGCACCAAGTTTTGTGAAGACAAGGCCTCCAATTGCATTTCTTATGGAGGTTTGCATGAGCTCTGCTGCGTTCCAGCTCAGAAAGTGCTTCCCAATGGGCGCCCTCACAGGCACAGAGCATCAGATTGCCGCGGATCCAGGGTGTGAAATATAATGGCAGTGACCAAAGCTGCTGCTGCTCTGCACATTCACTGTGCAAGATACAGGGTATTAAGATCATCTTACTAGCAAGACACAGACACAGACAGAGACAGACAGACACACACACACACAGCGTTCTTCCTCTGCATTTACATTAAAATCCAGTTTAATCACTCCTGTTAAGTGTGGAGTAAACCACGCATTCAATGTTCAATTATTCAACAACTGAGAGAAATAATGATAAATATTTAAAGCCGTTGGAGCCAAGGGGCATTTGGGGGCGGGGGCGTAGAATTGAGTCTGTTTGTTTTTGCAGCAATCACTTCCTTTCTCCTGGCTGGCCTTGCCCCCCAGACAACATTTCTAATTAAAAGAGCAAGAGTAAGAGTCTCTGAAACCAGCCTCCTGCATTTAGAAAACACTCGCTTTTGCATAAAGAGACTGGGGTAGCTGAAATGGGATAAGAGCTGGAAGGTTACAGTGCGGACAATGGGTTTTCATTCTGTAGGGATACACATTGTATGTAAATATTTACTGTATTTGAATGCTAAGGCTATGTCTACACTGGCAATTGAACGACAAAACTTTTGTCTTTCAGAAGTGTTAAAAAAAAAAAGACAAAAGTTTTGCTGGCGACAAGTGCCAGTGTGAACAGCTCGTTGTCAGCAGGAGAGCGGACGCCGCTCGTTGGGGGTGGAAGTTTTTTGTCGGCAGAAAGAGCGACTACACCGCACGACTTTTAGGGGCACGGTTGTAGTGACACAGCCATATCACGAAAAGCTGTGTAGGGTAGACTTAGCCGTAGAGCAGGACAAGAGGAGCCTGGGCTCCTGGGCTCTATTCATTGCTCTACCACCAATGCACTATCCAGCCTTGTTAATCAGATCTGTGCTTCATCAGATGTGTAAAGCTCAATGGATATTTGTAAAGCACTTTGAGAGTCTCTAATATGCCTTACTAGAGATGTGTGAAGTATAAAGCACTCTATTCTCTGGCCATCTCCTGCCTCTGCAGTGTCCACCCTTCCAACTGGGGTATAGATCTGGAGCCATCTAGGGGTACTAAGCAGAGCCTCAGACTTTGCGGTTGTATGGGGGTGGCTGCTACAGTGTTGGGGAACAGAGCTGGTCCATCCCTGCTCCACACTACCATGACCTAAAAGGAATATTGGCTGGGGTCAAGCCCAGATGCTGTTTTGCACACGGTTCAGTGTCTTGACTGGTTTAATACATAGTACTAGGCCACACTGCTCATCCAGTTCCATTCCCAGAGGTTCTGAAACCATAATTTCCTATGATGCATACAGCCTTGGGACCAAAAAAACTTTCACTGAGAACCCAGGTTCACCCATAAGGAGTTATCTGCCTTTGGTACGGAGCAGGAATGGGACCCAGAACCCTTCTGACCCAAAAGAGCTGGTACTTCCCTCTTCTTTGTTTTCATTTGTGTTATTTCATTTGGCTCATGCCTCAGAAGAAGCCTAAGTCCGTGCTGCTGCAGTGACTGTGAGACACTCTGCTTAGCTGCATCTGTCAGAAATCCATGGATACGAAGAAAAAGAAATGAGGTGAAGCCAGGGGTCTGAGAGATGCTGATGGAAGCCTCAGAGAAGAAGACAATGCAATGTTAAGCCCAGAGAGAGATTGGTAAAGCCAAAGTGCAGCTGAACAGAGAGAATGTGCGGGATCCCAGCTGATTTGATCTCAGTCATTTTAACTCCTTCAGTTATCCTGACAAGCTAGATGGACTGAGTTTGCTGAGTGAAGCAGAAATTTCCAGGCTGATGTCTATATGAAGCCCAGAGGTGAACAACTGCTGACTGGAAGGTATAAAGCAAAGAAATGATGTTCACATTAGTTTGCACTTTCCCCAGTAACATATAACTCAGCCAAACAATCTTTGCAGGCTTTTCCAATTCCCTGCACAGGGTGAGAGAGTTCACCCAGATGGTCAGTGATGGATGCCACTCTAAAGGGAAGAGCTGAGGTGCAAATATTGACATAGAGGGACTGCTTCTCTTCTGCTTCCATCTTGTCATTGTATATGGGGGTGAAATGCGACCTAAGCAGAACTGTCTGTTCGCTAACACAAAAGGTATTTTATGCCCATTTTGGATGGACGCAAATGACCACATCACGTGCAAAGGGTTGTTCTGATGAAAGAAAAGACCAAGCTATTTGCTAGAAAATGCATGGAAAGTAGGAACCAGCTGCAGTCAGGCACCAGGGGATATGAATCACCTTTAAGAGGTGAAAATATGTACATTAAAGGGCATGACCCAAAGTGAGAGAGGGAGGCACATAGCCAGCTCCTGGCTAACATCAACTCACCATGCATTAGGAAGGAGTTACTTCTTCCTATGCTGTATCTGATTGTGCTTTCCAATTAAAAACAGCATCATTTTTTTCCTGCTGATTAGTACTAGCCAGCCAGCATGCAAATGCCAGTGAGCCCACACTTCATCATTTCCCAATCTAATTACTCGTGAAGAAGGCGGCGGATGAGCAGCAGAATTGACTGCATTATTGACTGCCGCACTCTTTGCCTGCCATACGTACAGGACGGAGATTAGATATTAATCCTCTGGACACTGAAGGTCTCTTCCAGCTTGTCACCAAATCAGATATTGGTCCTATAACTTATTTAAGTTGGCACTGGGTTGCAGCAGCAGCTTTTGTTTCCTTTGCAGCTGGAGCTTGTTTCTCTGCAGTGACCTTCCTTTGAACAAATAAAGCTGGGAGCCAAAAAAAAAAAGAGGCAAATAAGGTTGCAGGGTGAACATGTACCAAGGGAGAGGTTTAAAAATGATGCCAAGTTATCTTGCATGCAGCCTAATGAAACTGGAAATAAAGATAATACTTGTGAGCTCATTAATTGTTCAGGGCACTCTCTAAACTCTACCTCATCCTCTGGGGACAGCAAATCAGACTGTCCCCATCGTACAGAGTGAGGACATAGTGATTAACAGAGGTATTTGAAAAGGCAGCCTCTAATTTGGGGCCTCTGCATTTCTGAGTGTCCAACTTGAAACACCTTGTGCCCGATTTCCAGAGGCACAGTAAGAACGCGCAGGTCCCGTTGACTCCAGCTGGAGTTGTGGGTGCTCAGCACCTATGAAAAATATCAGCCCTCCAGTATCTCAGGTTGGGTGCCCAAAATTAGAAGACATTTTTGAAGACTTTGCCCTAAGTTTTTATAAAGGGACCCCACAGCAGCAGAGCAGGGACTAGAACCCAGAAGTTCTTGGCTGGGTCCGAGGACAGCCCTGCCTTTCAGAAATGGAGGGTACACAAGAGTTGGCCAAATATGGTAAACCCAAAATCTCTGACTGTACATTTGCATGTTTAAATGAGCTAAGCATCATCTGTGTTCACACCCCTATGTGCTCCTGTCCCATCAATAGTCTGGGGAACAAGCTCCCAGGAGGGAACAATCATGGAAACAGCAAACTTTATGCAAATACTGCAGAATATTCACAAAGAGTGAAGTGTTAATAAACATGAGCTTTCAAGCCAGAGATGAGACATTGAGATTGACACTTGTCCAGCTGGGAAACAGAAACAGCAACGTGTAACCTATGTGTCCAGTCAAAATTAACCAACATAGGGCCGATCTACACTACCGCTTAAATCAACTTACATCACTCAGGGGTGTGAAAAAGCCAACCCCTCCCCCCGAGCGATGTAAGTTACATCGACCTAAGTGCTGTCCACACCCGCGCTCTCTCCTGCTGACATAGCTTCCGCCTTTTGCGGAGGGGGAGTTATTACATCAATGAGAGAGTGCTCTCCCATCAGCTTTGCATATCTTCACCAGACGTGCTACGGCTCTGCCAGTGCGTTAGTGTAGACTTGCCCAGAATAGCTTATGTTGTTAATCTCATCTGCTCACAGCGAATGGCTGGGGGCCCAGCCTCAGATCCAGGATCAGTCAAAGAGATCCTTCAGCAAATGAATGAGAAAAAATAGTGATGTGGTCAGGGACAACGCAACAGCAAAGGGTGACGGCTGGACTCATGCACTCACGTATTTGTGATGCATTGCTTGCCCAGCCCCAATAAGCAGCTGGAGAGGTGATACTGTGGCAGCATGAGTCCACAGAAGAAGAAAGGGACGCTCATAACTATTGGGGCCAGAGGTGTTAGGGTGCGGTCTAGTGCTGTGGGAGTGAACCATCCATTCTCCCCGAATTGTTTCTTCTCCTTGTTTCTAGGCAGCAGGGCACTAAGGGAGAGATGGGGCAGATTATTAATAGGCAGCCTCTCTCAATACAACGTATCTGCAACCCGCATGTCCCCTTCCAGGACATCATTCCAAAGCTGTCCCTTCGGCAAAGCTCAGACTGTACTTCGACTCACGTCAGTCCCCCCCAGCAACTGGCACAGTGTCTATTTATTGAGTTTAAAGTAAAAGTAAGTGTGTAAATGTAACTAGCACATTGAACCCACCTCTGCTCAGGGATT
Source organism: Eretmochelys imbricata (assembly GCF_965152235.1). Classification (NCBI taxonomy): domain Eukaryota; kingdom Metazoa; phylum Chordata; order Testudines; family Cheloniidae; genus Eretmochelys; species Eretmochelys imbricata. Next base: position 1,950,269 of record NC_135592.1, on the reverse strand, counting down.
TCTGGCCATGCGGAATGCCCGGGCATTCGAGTTACAGGTTAGATCTCGCTGACACTCTGAGGCAGGTGTGGTGGATTGTGGAGCAGGGAGAGGGCCACTGGTCAGGGAGCAAAGGCTGGGGACAAATGAGGCTGAAAGGTCAAACCCTGGGGCAGCCAGTGTGTAGCTGGAGTTTGTTGCCAGAGGTAGAAGGGCAGAGCAGGCAGTGGGTTCCCACCAGTTCATGCTTTCGGGAGCTCAGCCTCCTGCACCAGAGACTGTCAAAGGGGTCTGCAGCACATTTCCGCTCCTCCCAGTCCGGGGAGCCCCCAGGGGCCAGTGGCTGTGGCTGGCACACAGTCAGGCTGAGAAGGGTGATGAAGGGACCCCACGCATTCATCCGTGCACATGATGTTATGCAGGGCTTGTGAGCCATCAGGGAATCATCGCTGCTGCTGTTCCAACCAGGGCGGCTGAAGCCTTGGAAGCTTTGCGGGAGAGGCCTGGAAGGAATGCCGGCCATTCCCAAGTTGGGAACGAAGGGGCTTTTGTTTCAGTAGCTTATAACAAAAGGGAAAGATCTTCTTCCTCTCTCTGTCTGGGAGATGGCGGGGCTGGGCGGGTATAGGGAGGACACATTTCTAGCACCCGCAGGGGCCTGGAACACAGACAAGTTGCAGTTTGAAACTGGTGCCAATTCTAGTAGCAGGCATGAAAGCCACTCAGAGCAAAAGTTCCCAGCAGCTCCCTGCTTGCACCCACGGAGGGAGTGAGCATCTCCACTGAGCGGACGGCAGGGGCAGGGGCATGTTCAGCTTCCCATCAGCCCCACTGAAGCTCAGGACCAGGCCTGTTTGCTACTGACATGAGAAAAGCAAAGGAAGAGCTCAGTGCAGGGCCTGAAAAATGAACGTTCCAGGAGACGATCTGGACTTAGTGACAGATGGTCACTTACACCAAAAATCACACACATTCAGGTTGCTTCCGGTCCCAAGAGACCAGTCACTTACCCGGATCAATTTGTCCCCTTGATCCTACACCAAAAACAATGCCTGTAGCCAATCCTCTAATAAACTCTGCAGAGGTTTATTAACTAGGGCAAAGGAATAAGAGTTATTAACAGATGATTATTTACAGGAGATTGAAAGTCTGCAGGATAAGGGACTCCTCAGGAGCATTTAATTTAACATATCTGTGCCAGGCCCAGATCCGGCATCTTGCACCCACGTGCTCTGTTCCTCAGGACAGGAAGAAGTGAGCTGAGTGCAGGCAAAGGGTCCCTGGGGAAGGAGTGAGGTGCCCCAAAGCTGTTTGCCTTCTGTAAGGATTCAGCTAGCTGGGTCTCGGGTGCATGATGACAGCCCGGCTTTGGAGAGGAGACGGAGAGGTGGGCACGTGGGCCATCGGTGGGGCATCCTCAGCCCTGGAACCTTGGGAGCCAGCCAGAGCCCCAGCGTGGGGCTGGCTGTTGGCTCTGGCTCTCCCTTGCTTTGGGCCTGCAGCCACAGGGGACATGTCCATGGTGATGAGATGGCAGAGCATGGCTGGCTCTGATTCTGTACCTGCTGTTGGCAACAGATCCCATTTACTCTCTGCGACAGGCCCAGCTGCACGATGGGTGCACTGTACGTGGTTAACAATCTGCCGATGGGATCTACTGATGTGCAGGTGACGCACCAGGATGCCCTGCCCTCTGGGCAGATGGAGCACAGTGTCTGCCCACTACCCCGAGCAAGCAGTTCCTTCCCCAGGAATGTGGACCCCCCCAGCTCCATCAGAGCTCAATGCAGCCACATCACCCTGACATCTAGTGGCTGAAAGTATTTGTTGCTCAACATGTAGCCTGCTGCTGGTTGTTTAAAAGCATTTTGCTGTCCTGAACAATCGTGGAAACACAATCAGCCGCTGCAAGACATTTAAATATTCCATGCATTGCACTAGGCCTTAAGCAGACAGCTCGTAGCAATTAATGACCAGGACTAGGAATGTGGTTTGGATTTCTTGACATTACCTCATCCACCTGTGTCTCGCCAGGAATAGGAAGTGCAGTTTCCTACATCTGCTGACTAATTTGCATATGCTCTGTGAGGAGGTGCTCATGGGCTCCAGGGCTGGGGCTAGTTTGGTTTTCCACGGGCATCTGGCAATGCCAGAGGCCAGATAGCATGCTGGATGTTGTGTGATGTGTCAGTTTCCCTGTGGAGCAAGGTAAGCAAAGGTTTCTTTGGACCCACAAACACTGTCCGGAGCCAAAATACCTAGTGAAAAATGAAATTACAGCAAGAGCAGGAGGGCAGGTCTGATGCCAGGCTCCTACAGCAGCCACAGCTGGCATGAGCCCACGCCTCAAACCTAGGCCCTCCCAGCATCGAGGATGCACTCGGCACTGCAAGCCCAAGAGCTATAAACCCCAACGGAAAAAGAAAAGGAGGACTTGTGGCACCTTAGAGACTAACCAATTTATTTGAGCATAAGCTTTCGTGAGCTACAGCTCACTTCATCGGATGCATTCAGTGGATCCGATGAAATGAGCTGTAGCTCACGAAAGCTTATGCTCAGATAACTTGGTTAGTCTCTAAGGTGCCACAAGTCCTCCTTTTCTTTTTGCAAATACAGACTAACACGGCTGCTACTCTGAAACCCCAACAGGTTTCCCAGCCCACCTCCAGGAGGGGAAGTGATGCTCACAGTCAGTACGGCAGGATGTCTTAATCCCTTTTCAGAGGGAAAGGGTGGAATTGCTCTCTTCACATGCCCTCTGCCCTCTCTCCTGTGTGCTCTTACTGAGGCTAAGTGTGGATTAACAGTGATCTTCCCTCTTGCTTGGGAGGATTAAGTATCTCATCCTCCTGCAGTCATTATGCAGTTGGCTTACACTTTTCATTGTAAAAAGATGCTTTTCTTTATGGAATGTCCATTTTTCAGCCCTTTCGAGAGGGATCCAGCGCTGACTTTGGGACATGACCAGCAGCTTTCTGACCGTTTCTGAACACTCTTTTCTCTCCCGCCATTAGCACATCTTGTTAAACAACACAGGGAGCTGCCTGCACATGCTGACGCTGCTACTGATCGTACTAGACACCACCTCTGCACTGTGCACTCCTGCCCATCCAGTTCCTTTTTCCACCTGCCTGAGGTCTCTACCAGCCACCACTGTTGTGGCTTGACCAGACCAAGATGTGTGGGTAGTAGTCCTGTTTCAAAGACTATGAGCTATGCAGTAGTCAGCCTGAAAGGCAGTGTGGGCTATCAGTTACTGCTTGGGACTGAGGCTCAAATGACCTGGGTTCTAGTTCCCACCTCTGCCAGTTACTTGCTGCATCACCTTACTCAAGTCACTTAATATTTCGGTGCCTGACTTAGCTCACTGGAGATAATGAGACTTGCCTTCCTTTCAGATCCATGGAGGGAAAGTGCTAAAAACAGCAAAGTGTACTATTTATCATTGTCCTGGATTTGTTGTTATTGGTAGGTGACCTAACTAGCACATGCGTTCTGTACCTTGGAGTAACTGTACCCTGAGCTAGCCCCCTGCTGTAAAAACTGGTCTTCTGTCCCTGGGGCCATGCTGGGAGCTGTGCATTATAAAGTTCTGAACATCAGATGCCAGCCTCATGTCCAACAGCCCATCAATGTAGGTGAAGGGATTTTCCAGAACTCAGTTTCCTTCTTGAGGCTGAGCAGCTGACCCCCCTTGCACAGAGCAGCAGCCCAAATCTGCGCCTCTGCCTGACTAATGCAGCCCCCTGACCTCTGATGGTATGTCTGCACCCCTCTGTGGAGAGGACAGGCTGTCAGAACAGGAGAAATATGCCTTAATGAGCAGAGGAAAAGGAGGAAGTACAGCTGGAAGTTGGCAGGCATATTACTGACTGCACAATTAGCAATGAACAACTCCCTAATGATTGTTATAAAGTTTTAAACCAGCTAATGGGTCCTGGAAAGAAGAAGTTCATTGAAAGTACAAAGCATAAAAGAGCGAACACAAGCTGTGACATTTGAAATGAGAAAGCAGGAGCTAGTTTCTCTAAAAGTGATTATGGAATTATAGTACTGCAGTAGTTATCAGTTAGCGATGTGCTTGGAATATAATTCTAGGACGCTGCTTACGGCTTCATCCGTGTGACACTGAAGAATGTGCGTCTGCGTGGTCCTGGTGGCTGGGGAGTCAGCCACCCAAGGCAAAAGGGGAGATTGGCAAATCACCAATAAGAATTTGACTTTCATTGGGAGCTGGGCTCTGACCTGTCCTTTCTGCAGTTAAAATGATAGCTTGCCATTTCAACACAGGCTTCAGTACATCCCAGTTCCTCTTGTGAGCTGTCTGTCTGCCACCTCACCTGGAGCCAATGCAGATCAGCTCCAGCCCAGACAGTTGTAGGAAATGGTCAGAATTTTGCAGGCATATTCAGATAAGTTGGACGCTAAAGAGGTTTGACTTTTCCAGCCTCTCTTCTCCCATAATCTTGTCTCTCAGACCAGGGCACATGAAATCCAAAGTTCCCGACATAAAGCATCATGTGCACAGATGCCTGTGAGTTGGTCACTGGACCAATCTGACATCCCCTAGCTGAGCTGTGTTCTGCAGACGGGCTCAGTAGTGGTTTGTAACTGGCCTCTATTCTTTCTGATTAGCATTAGCATGTTAGTGACAATCAGAGCTGTCATGTACTCATCCCTAAACAAAAGAGCTGGTCACAAACATTCTGAGGAGGTATTGCTTAGTCAGAATTTGCCAGCTCCATGAGAATGAAACACTCCGGGGAGAGGATTTGATTTTGCTGAAGTTCCAGTGAAACTCAGGTAGGTTGCAAAACATGCCTGGCTTCCTGCCAGCTTGCCCACCTGGCTCCTTGGCAGTTCACCTGCAGGGTGCTGGGGAACCTGGGTGTGCAGAGTCCATGACTCGCTAGCAGCCCATTAGGCAGACTTCACCAGGGCCAAGGCTCCATTCCCTTCCAGGAAGAATTTTGACATTTGGAGGTCTCATTCCTAATCAGAATAAAACCAGATTTCAAAATATTGAAACCCCCAGTGAAACTGAATTCCCTTTCTCCACCTAGCGATACTAAACACTAACCTTTTCCCCCTTCTTTGGGGTCTTGAAGCCATGGTTTTGGGAACCGTAAAGAGAAGAAATGAGCAATGTACGTGAAATCTTGGGGCTCTGGCTTGTTTGTTTTTGGCACATGGGCTCATGCACAGACAACTGCTTCATCCAAACACTCTGACTTGTGCAGGGGTCCACTGCTTTCTTCTCCATCCAGAAATTTGGAGAGGCCCCTTGTGTTACCCAGATTGGCAGCTGGTGTCACATTGGCCCATAAATGTTCCTTGGAGTTTGTAATTTCTGCCACTTCCCATCACACAAAGGCACCTGGTAGGTTGTCAAGCCATATCATGGCATGTCACGTCGGTGAGGGTAGCTTCTTGACCTTTAATTTGCATTCTTCACTTTTGTGTGTGGGAGAAGGCACGCACGCCCACCAAGTCTTCCTAGCGCCAGTCTGGGGAGATAACGGACTCTGAATGAACCAAGAGTTTCTATTATTCACCAACCAAAAAGTTATGTTTTGATGACTGGGCCTCCCCGACTTGAACCCCAAAAGTCAGTGGGCCGGATCCCAGGCTCTGGCTGAATCCAGGAACCTTAATCCATGAAAATCCCCGCCACTGAAATTGCTTTCCTCTCCTGCTGGTCCAGCCTTCAGAGCACTCACAGACGTTCCCACTGAAATCAATGGGGAAACGCCCATTGACCTGGGGAGGGCAGGTTTAGGCCAGCAGTGAGTGGGCACTTTTAGAAAGGCCATCCTCATTGTGTCTGCCCCACGGTGACTGGTGACAGACGGTACAGAGCCTTGTCTCCCACTTCCGAGAGCCCTTTGCGGTCCTCTTCTCTTCTCCTGTGTTCCGTTAAAGTGTCTCCGTCTGGCTGCTCCCCTTCAGTGCTCCCTGCGTCTCTGGCCTTGAGTCCCTTCCTCCCCCTAAGCTCCTCTTCTCTCCAACCTACTTTGCGCTCTCTGGGCCGTAGACCTCCATCCAGGCCACCCTGCGCTCTGTCTCTCTGTCGGTCTTTGTCAGGCACCCTCCCTCTCCACCTCCAAATCATTTATAAAAATCCACCCATCGCAGCTCTCTGCAAGCACATCCTGCCATCACATACACCAGTGTGAATCTGGAGTGACGCCACTAAAGGCAACGGGGGTTCAGAATTCCACTGGGTTAAATCAGGGCAGGGCTGCCCATAATGTCCCAGTGCTACTCCTTGTCCATTATTGGTACTGAGCCTAGATGGACCCTGACCAGTAAGCTCCCTGTGCCTGGGTTTTGTTTTGAATGGCTGTGAAGCACCCTCATCTTTCTAGAACTGCGGTTCCCAACCATCATTCCCCAAGGACCCCTTTGGCCTCTGACTACATGTCCCAGACCCCTTTCATTCCAGTATTACCGGAACAACGTAACACAAGCACAGCCTCTCACGCACTGTATATGTTCACCAAATTGCAGATCGCCCTGTCCTGTACTGCTAACATTTATTACTCTTTTTTTCATTACACGTGACTTTCATTTCATGTGCTGCGGACACTGCAATGGTACCACTCCAATTTCATTAAGTAAATAAGTTTAGAAATGATTAATCACAGTAGCATGGCCTCTCACACGTCAGACTTTCTGTAACACTTTTCACTGTAGCCTATGCTATGGGAACTGCCCTACTCTGTGTATATGCCCCCGTCTAGTCTGGTTAGCCTTTGCCATTAGGTCAGTTAAACCATCTGACCATCTTTATGCCAGCTGATGGCATTTGACCATCTTTATCTGCTGCACAACTAGAGCTTCACTCAAGAACAGTACCAGCAGCAATGTGATGGGCTGGTGAAAAATGTAGGTCCCTTTTTAGCCGTACCTCAGATTTGTTGTGAAAATGAAAGGCATTTTCTGTACCCAGAAAACCATCATTTTATTGTGAAATTTCTCTCAATATGGCAGATTCCCAGCCACGGTAAGTTCACAGTTTTGGGCAGCGCTCTCATGATTAGAGTCAGGCAAATACAACATGAAAGGGTTTGTGGAACATTCATTCAATGAAAAACAGATATTTGCTTCCGCGGTGTCCACAGCCCCTTTTATTTGTTCTCTTTTAACTTTCCTCTTGGTAATTTTTAGTTCACAAGGATGTGCAGAGACCTCATGCATCTTCATGCCATAAGCGTTTTTAAAAAGTTTCACTCCTCCAGTCCGGGACAGAAACAATACCATGTGACTGAAGTCACAAGTCACACAGCACAAATCCAGCACTTGTGATACATCCACAACACCTTTACCAAGAACCAACCTAAAATGTCTCCTGATGTCACCCTTGTTCTTAGGGCTTATCCTGACTACCAAGGACTAAGGAAACCCATTCTACTGTGCCAAACGGAGTGACTGAGCTTAGAACCCTTGCCACAGTCTTCCTCTGGGTGCAACTCGTTTACCTGAACCGTGGTCCTGGGCAAAATTCTGATAGTGAGACCCTAGAGGAGGTGGAAGGTGCCTCCTTTGAGGATTTGCTACAGTTCTGAAACTCAAGCTGAGTTTATTGAAGTCCACGAAACTCAGCCTGGCTTACAGTGAAGCAAGGTTGATTTATGCTATTGGCCATAAGCCACACAAAGCAGGGAGCTGAATCTTTCAACCCAAAACCAAAAACTTCGTGATTTTGAGCTGACTTCCCCCTGGAAATTTTTCCCTCCAGAGCGCATGCAAACAGTGGAGGCTGTCGCAGCTTGAAGTGGTTTGAAGCCCTCCTGCTATGAAGATCAGTGGCCCATCAGCACTGGTGTCCCACCCTCTGTCCGATCAGATAGGACCAGCAGGGTATAATGTCCAGTGATACAGAGAGCTCTGTTATAGCAGAGGGCCAGTCTTGCTATAGGTAAGACTGAGTGGTGCTCTCTGTTTAAAGTGGACTGTTCTTAGTGTATGTAAATAGTTAATAGGTAGGGTGCGAGTCAATGGCACCCAGGAAGATGTAACATACATACTGGGTTTTGTAGGGCCAGTAACACTGTCTATTGTAATGCACTGTGAATGGCTTCCCCCGGGCAGCTCTTAACATTGGTCACCAGTAGCGACCAATGTCCGATGTTTCAGGAAGAACACGCTCTCTCCTTTGCAATGCATCTAGAGATGGGGGGGCGGGCGGGCAGAGGAAGAGAGAGAGATTAGGAAGGTCTTCCTAACCCCGCACAGTGATCAGTTTACACCCTGCAATGTGAGATTTGCTACCCTTACCTTATCTGAAACCACCTCCCTATCAATGTTATCCAGCCCTCTGTAAACCCTAACCCCCACACTGACTGGGATGGGGCCCCTGTGCCTACCGCTGTCACTTCTTGTTCTGACATGGTGATGAATATTCAGTGACAAGCCATGTCAGGTTTCCTCTTCTTCCCCGCACGTCGGCTCTCTTGATTCCATTAGTCACTTTGTATTATTTACCAGGAGAGGAAGCTGGGAATGCCGGCTGAATGCAGGTTTGCTTTGCCCGTTGCATTCCCTGCCTGCATAGTTAGCCCCAAAGTTCCTGTCCTGGGGATCATTTGGCAAAAGAGTCATTTACTTGATTCTCCCCCACCCTTCAAATAAAGATTTTTAATCTGCTTAGTTAGGAATCAAAACAATCACTGCTTTCCCACTTCCTGCACAGACCTGTGGGGGTGGGCGCAGCATCTCTCCCCAGCTCCCAGCAAATTTCTAATAGCACATGCTATCACAAGGCCTCCTATTGCGAGGGTTTTACAAAGTCAATCAGCGCTTGTTTCCAAGTACGCTACCACGTGTCGTCGTCAGTAACTAAACTTGAACAGTAATCGTTCCAAATAATCAGAGCACACTTAGGTATGATGCCCTTTGGTTTGGGTTTTGTAGGTTTCTCGGTTCCCCAGTAAAGTGCTAAACACTTAGAATCATAGAATATCAGGGTTGGAAGGGACCTCAGGAGGTCATCTAGTCCAACCCCCTGCTCAAAGCAGGACCAATCCCCAATTCTTGCCCCGATCCCTAAATGGCCCCCTCAAGGATTGAACTCACAACCCTGGGTTTAGCGGGCCAATGCTCAAACCACTGAGCTATCCCTGCTGCCCCCCCATTTTTGTGAATGTGGTCACACTAATGCCGTGCTGGCTGAGTTACTCATGCATGGGGAGTATGTCTGAGGAGCTGTGGCTGGGAGTTTTGAAGGAACATGAATTCCACTGGGAGTTGAGCAATCCCAGTCGGGGCAAGGGCAGATGCTGTAACCCTCAGAAGATCAGATCTGAGCAGGGTCTTAATAGAAAACAAATTTTCTTGCAAAAAGTCAGGGGCTTTCTTTTGTGTGCGTGTGACTTTTATAAAAAAATAAAGAAAAAGCTTTCCTCCATTTAGCTGTGATCAAACGGAAAGGGCCTTCTGAAAATGATTCAGGGGATGATTTGGAATAACTCTAATTATTTCTGCTATTGACCCAGGATTCTCAGCCTGTTCACTGCTTTGGTGCAGTACATGCTTTCTCCTTGACCATGTTGTTTTCAAGAAGCCACAAAATCCCACAGCATTACAAACCCCTGCCCCCCACACCTATCCATGTAACAAGCCTCCTCCACTCTAAGCCTTTCTGCAAGGGGTGAAGTCAGAGGGCTCAGGGTCATAATGAATCTGGGGAAGCATTTCTTAGTCTCGAGGATTGATTCAGTGGATCTCTGCCTCCAACGATGCTGGGAGAGGCCAAATTCACAGCTCAGTCCTTGGCACATTAGAAAACAGACTTTCAAGACAGAGGGCACCAGTTGATTCAAGAGGACTGTGAGAGATCAGGTGCAGGGTGGGAACATGGAGGTGAAGTCAATCAGAGTGGTATTTGGCTGCAAAGGATGATAAGGGAAGTGGTGTTTTCTGGCAATTAGAGCCAGAGACTGGTACCTAGGACATCTGTGTTCTAAGATCTACCTCTATCTCATTGTGCCACCTAGGGCAAGTCACTTAATTTCTCTTTGACTCACTTCCCCAGCAGTAAAATAACAGGTATTAATGTTATTTACCCACCTCACAGGGATGTTGTGTAGCTTGAAAATGTCTGCGAATGCTTTGAGGCCTCATAGGTGTCTAGTGATAAGCGCATCAAAATACTTCAGTGATGAGCACCTTATAACTGCATGTAATAACAATGGAATTGACGTAACATTCACCTTCCTCATCACTTGTAGAAGTAGCAAATAGGCACTTTTCTCTACCCCCAGATTCCTCAGAGATGGGAGCATTAAAGGTGCATGTGAAATAGATGCTTGTAATACATAATAGATGCTTGTGTTTAATTGCTGTCAAGTCACCCCACTTTTTTGTGAGTCCTTTTCTCCTTTCTATTGGGTATGCTGCAGAATTGTCACCAACTCAGATCAGGGAAGAGACAGAGGGGGAGAAATGTATTTCATAGCTGGACTCAAGTAGGTTGGAGTAAGCAAAGTGGCACTCGCCATAGGCCAAGAGTCATCAGAAGGATTTCAGGGAGAGGAGCAATAATATTTATGGTATTAAACAAACCAGGGATCACAGCCAGTGGTGAAGGTAGCAAAAAAAGAAGATCAATATAATAGTTAATGGATACAGAAGGGCAATTTAATTGGGTGTTGTGTTTGATAAATTATTTGCGAAGTTAAACACACCATGAAAGTAGCACAGGCCTGCCTTCTGAGGAGTTAAATGAGTCAGCCAGCATAAATTGAGCCCAAATGATTAATGTTTATAAGTGCCTTTGTTTTCTAAGCTGACAAGTCACCAGGAGTAAAAACAAAGCTGGAATATTTTTAATTGTGTTTTACTCATGTTTCCCCATTTTGAGTTGGTTGTAGGAGCAGGTCTTTATTTGGGGAGGGGGAAAGTGAGTTTCTTCCTAGTATGTGGGGCTTGAATTGTGGGCATTAGTTGACATTGCACAGCTCACCCCCTGACAACATCTCCTCAGTGGCTATGGGAGACACCTCTCATTTTGCTTAGCCGGGGGAGGGAGCCCTTTTTACAAGGAGCAGACTGACATGTGCTGGGCATTGCCAAGCCACCGATGGCAGGCACCCCGGCTGGGAAAAGGGATAGTTTGTGACCCTGGCAGTATGATGGGGACACCAAAGTCTGTCTCTCTAACTAGAGAATAAATGTCACCAGAACCAAGACTGTCACAGGAAAACTGGGAAAACGTTTTTTTGCAGCGTGATGATGAAGTGCATCAGGAAGCGTATTTAACGTGCTATTGGGAGACACAGTAATGAGGGAGAGGAGGCACAGGATGCATTGGCCATCACTGTCTTGCCGGACAGCACATGCTCTGGATTTCGCAAGGGTATTTGAGAGAGAGTTAACGCTAGTCTGTTGATCCTTTATGCCACAGTACAAACAAGGTGACAATCCCTAGCACAGGGCCTTGTGGATAAAGGCACTCTAGGTGGGGAACTAGCAGGCTGCTATAATGGGCAACTGGTTGAATATAAATAAGGTTGTGTCTCATCGCCTGGCGGTATTTGTGAGTAAGTCGCACTATGCAGACACAGGAAATCAGGCAAATAATTTCAAGTGCCTAACTTCATTTTGAAACTCCCCAGAATTTCTGTCAGGAAAAAACAAGCGTACAGTGAGCAGCCGAGTCCAGGTTAGACAGGGACTGTAGGAGCAGGGGAGGGAGCACTCCAGCAAGTGGCAAAAATACCTGCCCTGCGTACTCCCCGTGCTGACCAGCTCAAGCTGAGTGTGCCTACACGGCCCTTAAACACTCCCAGGTGGCCCGTGTCAACTTGCTCGGGCTGGGGCTGCAGGGCTGTCAAACGGCTGTGTACCCATTCAGACTCAGGCTGGAGCCTGGGCTCTGGGACCCTCCCCCCATCAGGCTTGAGCCTAAACATCTACACAGCAATTTGACAGCCCCGCAGCCTGAGCCAGCTGCCCCAGGCCAGCCACAGGTGCTTAATAGCAGTGTAGACACACCCTCTGAGTCCCTTGTGCTCCAGCCATGGTGCTGAAAGCGACTGAGGCTTCCATATTCCAGTCCCAAGCAGTTGTGCTGACGGTTCGCCTCATCGTTAGGTACGAAATAAGCTGGGTCATTTTCCCCCCATTTGTCTGTTTTTAAACATGTCAAGGACACAGAACCCATCCAGGCGCCCTGAGAAACGAGTAAGAACACAGACCAAAGTATCACTCCTGGGAGCTGAGGCATCTAATACCAGAGGTTTGCACTTTTAAATAAAGTTGTGATCTGATTTTCTGAGACAAGACCTCAATGTCAGCTGAAGGTCAGTTGAAAACCAGGTTCCCTCACTTTAGGCAACCACTTTGGCTACATGCTCTATCAAGAACAAAGCCAGAAGTAGCCGACCTCCCCAGCAAGCCATCCAGCAAAATATACTAAAGCTAATACTATACCTTGATTCCCACCAAGCCCCATGTCCCACACACCTCTGGCCTCTCCTGGAGATGAGCTACTGCCCTCTATTCAGGTTACCCCTGAGCATATTTGTGATACTTGCAGATACTGCGCCTGCCACAACCCTCAACACGGCTATGCCACCCTGAGACAGACAGGTCCGCTGTTCCGCAGCTGTTCCTTGATCTTTCTGTAGATGACCGGAATTACATTCACATCAGATGGCCTACCACCACATAACACTTTCAAGCTCATGAGGTTGGTTTACAATGTAGACGTTCCCATTGCCAGGTAGATCATTATGCAGAGAGCAGATTTCTGATTAACAGTTTTCTCCTGCTCATCAGAATCTCTGCCATCAGCATTTGATCTCAGACTCCAAAGTCCAACTGCCTGGTATTCTGTGAAAGGTCAGAGGAACTGAGCTGCTGACCTGGCATCTGCCTGACTCACTGGTTTACAGCCTCACGGCCCTTTGAGGAAGGGCTGAACAGGGAAGCTCATTACAATATAAACATGTAGAGCACTAAAACAGGTGTTGCTAAGTCTATGAATAGTGGCTAGCCTGACCAGGCATATTCAAATGAAGCTGCTGTCTCTCATTCTTCCAACAAAGAAAACGAACGAGGATGTTGGCAAGTGACAGGAGCTCTCATAGCAGTGGACTAGGCTTCCCTCTTTAGTCATCTCAGCTTTCAAAAATCCATGCCTATGATTTCCCCATTCCCCTGGAAGTTAATGGGGGGTAGACAATTTACCAGCATCCTGGGTTTCACAAGCTTACTGACGACTGTATTTTCTCCCTCTGTAGAGCAAAAATATCTACTCCAGTGTCTGGAGGAGGCTTTCTATTTCTCTCATGACTAGAGTTAATGGCTGGAGCCATGCACAGCATTTGTGATGAAACACAAAATCAGGTGGAACTCTCCTGGTTTGATTAAATCCTGGATCTCCTTTATAAAATGTCCTGGGCTGAGTTCAGAGTAAACCTGGATTTTGTATTTATGGGGATGGAAACCAAGTGAATCTGAATGGTGTCTTGTAGTTTTGCAGTAAAACTTAAAAGCTAAGAAAAATTCAGCCAAAGCTGCTAAGTTCTTTTGAGCTTGAAACTCAAAGGAAAACTTTGGAAGAGAGTTAGGGAGGGTGGATCTCCATAGACCAAAACACCAAAGTTCACAAGCCCCTTGCACCTCAAAATCACTGAATTTCACCCAACTCTGGCTCTAAGTGCATCAAGACTCATTTCTTGTCACCATCTCACTGTTCTGTCATGTAATGAACGAGTCTGTGTTCCTCCTTGTAACATGCTTGCTACATTTATCATGTAGTCCTATTTTTGCAGAATAGGCAATTAACTTATTATGTGCCATTTTTAAAAAATGTATTGCAATACACTGTGTTCATGAAAGCAACTCCATGCTACTGAGAGCTCTGTGCTGGTATGGTTGCACTAGTGCATAACGTATAAACACACGGATATACACTCCAAATCAATTGTGAGAAAATATAGCATGCAATTGATTGCCTGAAAATAAGTGGCAGTATTTTGGTCTCACATTTAAGCCTATAAAAATGCTTCTGTATATTACTCACATGTAGCCATTATGGGACTTTGTGCCGAGCATAAGCCAATTAAATTTTAACTTTCACCCTCTTTTTTTTTTTTTAACAGTTCCTCCTACTAATGAAAAAGGACACTTCTTCCTTTTAATTCTTTTGAATAGCATTTGGAATGTTGGTACACAGACAGGGCTGACTTCTGAAGCCAGTTACCAAGGTCAGCATTACGTTGTGGCTGCTTGTCTGGAGTAGATTTGGCCTTTGGTTTCCCTTCTTTGTGCAGCTTCCACCATCATTCTCTAAACCACAAACACACAGGAATGCGAAATCTGACCCTAGCCAGGGCTATGCTAGGAAAGGCTTGAAGGTGCAAGCTATACCAGCAAACCCTCCTAGTGTAGATTCAGCTTAAACTAAGCTAAACTGGCAAAAAAAAAAAAAAAAGTGACTTTGCCAGTATAGTTTATATAGGTTCCCTGTACAAAATAAGCGATACCATGAGAAGCACATTTACGCTGGTATAAACTGCTTCTACACGAAGGCTTTTCCTGCTGTGGAAATGTCATAAAATCACACTCCTTGCCAATATTACTATGTCAGCAAAATTGGTTAGTCTCTAAGGTGCCACAAGTCCTCCTTTTCTTTTTATGTCAGCAAAGTTTCTAGTGTAGACCTGGACTTAGACATACGCTGTTTGTATCCAGAGGCCACATTCTAAAACTCCCAGAGATCCAGAGAGAGACACACACATGTACCAATCCTTTCTGATACACCACACTCATTGAGCCACGGGGGTTATATCTGTTGAGATCAATACATATGAACCAAATCCCTAGTGGCTGTCAATGCAATGTCCCAGCAATACTCACCCTCTATCTTCATCACAAACACAGTAACCCCATGTCTTACTGCTCATAGCCACCCCTCCCCAGACGCCTGGCAGGATCACAAAAGAATAGGAAATCTGGGCTCTGGTGATCCCAGGGAAGGGGTGACTTCTCAAGGGAAGGGCCCCTCATAGAGCATTCCCTGCCAGCAGCTACCTCTCTTTTAAACAGAATTATCATCTTGTGCCACTCCACTAATGGCTATGGCCAGAATCTCACAGGGTGAGAAAGAGGCGCAGCCCATCTGGTAACAGTGTCCCAAGCCATTATAGCTTTACAGATTAAATGCAGCACCTTCAGCTCCACCCGGGAGCCTGTTCTCAGCCCGCACAGATTTCTGGAGGCCAGTGCAACATTTTCGTGAAGTGACTTATAGGTTAGTAAGTGAGCCCTGTACCAACTTCAGCTTCCAGATGGTCTCAGGGTGCAGCCCTGTGTAGAATACACTACAGCTATCTAGCCTTAAGTCCTGCTCTATTTAATGTTATTCTATTCTGGTAGCACACCCACCAATGCGGTACCCTAAAGTGAGTGAAGTGAGACCCTTTTAACTGCTTTGGCTGGAATCTGTGTTTCTGGAGAATGTTCTGAGCGCAGGTCCTGCAGTTGGCTATGCAAGCTTTGTGCCTACGGACAAGACAGGCCGGCGCAGTGACAGAACCATGACAGTGGCACTGGACACACCTCTAACCTTACCATGGCATTGCAGACTGCACAGATTTTGCTCAAACTACATACACGCAGTAAGAATGATGGCAGTTTAGTAAGAGGCTATTTCTGCCGTCTGCAGACCAAACAATTCATTTCTTTCATTATATCACAAATACTGTTAACAGATTCCTGGAGAGAAGAGCAAACAACTGTGAAGAGTTCATGTTGTAAAATTATGTTAAATGGTGTGTAAAGGCCGATTCAGCATCCAGACCTATCACGCTACATCAGGCAGGATCTACCTTGAATACTCCCCTCTGCTGCTGATTTCCAGTGTTGAGCTTGCCTCAGTTATTTTGCCTGTTCTGAATCTTGTGCAATTTCTGCAGGGTAAGATATCAGGGACACCAGAAAAGTGCTCTTAGAAAGCTGATGTTATATCCTGCGCATGAAGAAAGGTAGTTTCACAAACTATCATTGGCCAGCACTTGCCTCTAACGTGATAAATGAAAAGACCCTATACGTGTTACAAATGGCATCCAAAGGGCTCAAGAACTTAGCAAAAACAATATGCACAATACTCTTCACTTATATAATGCTGCTTGTCAACCCTGGACCCCAGAGAGCATTACCAACATTACCTGCATGCTTGGCGGTGTTTTTATGTCCTTTTCCCAGATGGGGAACAGAAGCACAAGCTGGTGAAGTGACGTGTCCAACAGCACGCTGCAAGTCAGTATCAGAGCAGGGACTTTCTCTGAGCACTAGACCCTCCCAGTCATCTGCACTGAAACAAAATTTGGTTGTTGAATAGTGATCATTTTTCTTACAGCAATAGAAAACACCAGCTGACATCAGAAATGTCCCCCAAAATGCAGGCAAAATATGCATGGTTCAATAGTTTATCAAGACTGCTGCCACCTGTTACTTATGGGAAATGCATAAACATTCTAGACTTCCCTTCTCCATACCAGCCACAGCCCCGTTGGCTAGCAGCTGGGAGACGTCTGCACGGCAAGGGCCAGACAAGGTTGAGGGAGCACTCTTGTCAGGCTGAACTCCCAGTCGTGAGTGTTGTGCATGCATGGCAGAACGGGTTGCTTTTGGCCAAAAAACAGAATGGGTCTTTTGTCTCCAAGGTTTTTTTTTGCTGTGCTGTGAAAAGCCACAACACTTCCTAGGGGAGTGAGCTGCAGCCTTCCTGTGCATTTATAAAACCCCTCTCACCCGCTGTCATAAAACACGTCACAGGGTCTATGGCATGCTGGGATGCTGGAGATGTAAAGAGAGTGGGGGATGATTGATTAAAAGGCTCTCAATAAAGTGCTGAGAATTCAGAGCGTGGTGACGAGAATAACGAAAGAATCAGGAGGTCTTTGACTTACGAGGAGAGGTTAGTTAGTGCGACTGACTGACAGGGGAGAAGGCAAAGGAGTGATGTGCTAGCTGCCTGTAGATCTCAAAGAGGCAGTGATGGACGGGAAGGAGGGGGGCTGTCCAGCAGGGAAAGGATGGCAAGACAATAAGCCAAGGCTTGAAACAAAACAAAGAGACGGTTAACTTGACATTAGCTGCGGGGGAGGATTCCGGACTGGAATCCTCCGTCCCAGAGCAGCACCATCAGCAGGTGGGAGAGGAGGCCCTCAAATGGGCAACATCACCATGCTGACATGTTGCCCGGGAGATGCAGTGGGTGCTTTTGTTTGGCCTCGTGGTAACTCCAATGTGTCAAGCCAGTCCTTTCATTGACACACCTAGAGCACAGCTGTCAGGCTGCTGCAGCCACAGCAATGCATGCTGTGGGGAATGGGTCTGCTGGGGGCAATGCCCAGCCTGTACGCTGGGGCAAGTGATGGGCTTGAGATATGGGAGAAATGCGATGGCCACTTGCTCCCATGAGAATGAGCATTGTGACTGTGACTGACAGCTGAGGGAAATGACCAGGGTGTTACAGAGTGCGTTCCATGGAGAAGGGGGCCCTGGCCCAGCTGGGCTGGGCTCTGACATAAGCATGGAGAGACCGTAAGCCCTGGCTCTTGGGCTGTAACTAACTAACTATGCTTAATTTGTAATGAAAAACATGCCGGGGCTCAAGCAATATTTTTACTTTCATAGCTGACACGGCAAGCCCAGAGGGGTCGGGGCTATGAACAGCCAAGCCCAGAGGTCCCAGGGCTCAGCCCTGGCACAAATTAAGCACTGCATCCTACCAAGGCCAAAGTCTTCACACTTGGGCCCCAGCCCCGCAAAGACTGATGCCTCTGCTTGATTCTACCCGGGAGCGGTGTCATCAGAGTCAGTGGATCTACACACGGGTCATGGGTGTGAAATTAATTACGCACAGGGTCACAGCCTTGGGACATCAGAATTCAAGTGGCTTGATTTTCAGAACTGCCAAGAACCCACAGTGCCATGTGGCCTGCAGGCAAACGTGCCTCACACCAGGCTCCTAAAAATGGAGGCAACCACCTTCAGTGTCTGCTTTTGACAATGTTGGGCTAGAGGTGTGAGTGCTCGGCTCCTCTGAAAATCAGTCACTGCAGATGCGCCTTGATATACATTTCGCCACCTAGCCTCAGGTTGCTATATTGGAAAATACCAGCCCATACATAGAGGTGAGAATGGAACAGCCATTTCTGCCGCTACCCTCTCACTGCTCATTGGCATTTGAATTCATTTCACTCCGTTGGATGTGTCTCCTGCGTCTAATTCATTTACAGAATACTACTCTTGTGGCTGGACATTTTTTAGTCTGATTGACCTTTATGCACCAATCACAAATATCCTTTTTTATTGCCTCAGAACCTGAAGGAGGAAATTCGGGATTGCTCTTATTTTTTTCCACCCCTTAAATGATTGGTAAACTAATAACGTTAGTCTTGTTTTTAGCCACAGATTAAAAAATTACACCAGCTGTTTTCCCTCATGGACTGGGTAAAAAAAATAAAACTGATGGTTTCCTGAACAGTAGCTGGACTGGAGCCATGGGACAGATCAGGACAGAAAGAAGGTTCCTGAACTGATGCTGGCAAATGTTTTAGCCACATTAATCTGGCTCTTATTTTAATCAACTTAAAATTCTCTGTTTTAAAAATGTTAAAGTAATTCATTGTGCAAAAGCCAAAGCTGTGAGATCCAGTCACAGAGCAGAGACTGATATCGTGGTGAAGACTGGGGAATGGGAGACCTGGCTTCTATTGCTGGCTGTGCCACAGATTTTCTATGTGACCTTGGCCAAGTCACTTAAGCTCCGTGCCTCAGTGTCCCCATCTGTAACACAGAGGTAATGCAGCCCTTTTTGTCAGGCAGGGTTGTGAGGCTATATTCAGTCAGGTGCTCAGACAGTACAGCGATGAGTGTCCCAGCAAGGTCTGTGCTTATAAGTCAGCCTGTAGGACTGCTAGCATGCCAGGAGCATCAGGAAGGAGCAGTGTATGTGACAGAGCTTTCCTGTGCTTCAGGGAACCTTGCTCTGCTACTGCCCAGGCGGCACCTGTGCTGTGGAGAGAGAATATCGCTGCCCTGGTCTGTCATGAAAAATAAACAGGTCCTTAGAGCCCCACCTTCTTTCCTCCTCCACGTCCATTAGTCGTGACCGTCCCCCCATGGGAAAACAACAGTTAAATACAGTCGTATCTCCACCATTCCTCAGGCTGTTGCTTTCCAAACTGTTTATACCACACACACCCCTGCATGCCAGCCAGCCGCTCCCTCCGTCGCACACACTGCGCCCGTTATCAGAAAAGGATACTGCAGAGTCTCTGCCCCCACCCTGGGCCAAATAGTTGAACCCCACTGGGGAAAGCCATCATCTTCCCAGCCATGTGAGCCAGGCCACAGTGATTTGAGCTCAAATAAAATGGGTGAAATGTGGCCGGTTTGGCTCAGGCTCCATCCCCAGAGACTGGAAATCAGGTCAGCTGCTGGCCTGCCTGGGATGGATAATTAAAGTTGCAAACATTGAGCTAATGAAAGCAGTGACGAGGGTTTACAATGGTAGGGCATCTGAACTGAGTGATAGCTGGCACCCTGTCAAATTGATTTTAAATATGAACTCCCTTTAATCCCTCTCCTTATCTCATACTCTACATCACTGATTCCTCATCAAACAGCTTAATATTAAATTAATTTGAGCCTGCCATTCTCTGCCCTGTTATCTTTTCCCCCCTCATCTATGAATTTTAAATCAACTTGTTAACAACCTACTTAGTTGCAAAATTTTGCTGTAATAATTCACACCCCTGGTGATTGTGTATTAATTTTTAGCGATAACATACGCTGCAAACCTATGACGTTACAGGTGCGTTTTTGTGCTCGACGCTGCCTTAAATGTGTCAGCAAAGCAGCAACCCCAGCAAAATGTCTTTTGAGAAGCAATAGCAGAAACAGTGCCTATTAACCCCTTAAGATAGATCTTGGGCCAGAAGTAGGAAGAGCTTCAGGAATCGTCCTAGATTCCCAACCATAATCCACTCTCCATAACAGAGAATCTGGATCAGGTACTTGGGCTCTGCCATATTTGTCTGAGTTACATTGTAAACTATTTGGGGCAGGGACTTGGGGTTGCTTTAAAATGCATTTTACAAAGCATTGGGCCTGGGTGGGGCCAGGTTTTTAATGCTTATCCGACAATCTTGCTTTAGGTAGGTGCGTAAATGGGAGCTGCCAAGCACCGCTCCTGCCACTCAGCCAGTGAGTGTAGCAGATGAAGCCAGCTCAGCCAAGATGGGCTCAGAGCAATGGCTACCAGCCTGGCCAGCTGGAGGCTCTTCTGTGCTGCATACAGACCTCAGGGCCCAGTTTGAGGCTTGACTGTGGTATAGTGCAGGACACAAACGCACTGAAGACAGGTGCCCTGCGGATCCTGCCACAAACTGGCTCAGTCTCTCTATCCAGCCATCAACTAACAGACATGTGGTTGATCCTTATACAGCCCAATTCTCCTGTGTTAGCAGCTAGCTTGCACCCCACTTGCTCATGGCAGGACAAGAGGCCAGCAACTGAGTACTGTGGTCTCATCAGCAAACACACAGCTGCCCAGGCATGTCCATGTCTGACCAGGATAAGGTATGTCGCCATTTCCTGGGCTAACGGGGATTGCATCATCCAGCCCTAGCACTTTCTGAAAAAGAAACATGTTGTTGGAAACAAAAATGTCTCCCTTAAAACAACTCCATAACCATTATTGAAGGGAAGTGGTGGGAGCCCTGCTGGTATAAATCAAGATCAAGCAAAGCCCTGGAGGATAGCCTGTCTGGGGAATCTATTGAATCAAAGAACGCTGGCTTTTTGGAATGGCTCATGGTGCCCTGTTAGTATTTCCCCATCTCTCTTGTCTATGGGCCTGTGATTCCTAGTCCTCTGATGTGCTCTGGAAGGTTGAGGGAGTTGTTTCTCCTGATGCCTTGTCTCTGATCAAAGACCTCTCCAAGGCTGGAGAAAACTCAGCCAGCTGCTGAGACCTCCTGCTGCACTAACATCACAAGCTCCTCATGGCAAGTCTTCTGCACCTTTGCAGCGGCCTACACAGAAGGTGCTTTTCATTGCTTGTGCTCAACAGAATGAAGCAGTTTTTCCAAACTGGGTCCTGCACCTGGCAGCTGAAGCTGTTATTCTGAAGGGTTTGGTCTCTGTCCCTAGCCCATAAAATCACAATCTGCTATGTATGGTTATACATTATTCAGGAAGAACGTATATGCGTATTAGACATCACAACAGAGCTCCAGAAAGCCTTTTTGCTGGAGCTATTAACTGGTGCTTCATGCTTGACCTATGCTAAAATATGATAAAACAAACGATTTGGTGACTGTTTAACTGAAAGACATTTACAGATTTGTAAATATTTCATGTGAGATGCATCAGAACAGCCAGCATGATTTATTGAAGGAGATCACATGTAGTGTATATTAATATTGCTTTGTATGTGTCCCACTAACCCCCAGCCAATTAATTTTAAGTGACATGCTGGATGTTTTGAATTCTTGCCTGGTCTTGCTGATGCTGAGCAAAGCAGTTCAAAAGGTAGAGCCAGCATCATATGAGGCAGCTCGAGAGGGCTGGGTCAGTGAATCCTTGGCCTGAGGACAACTGCTTCTCTAGGGCCTGACCCAAAGTCCAACTGAAATTTGAACAAGCCCAAACCACGTGTTTCTTTGCAATCTCCTCTTTCATGGGGTAGCAAGGGGGACTCTCTTCTCAAGAAGTTTCAGAGTAGCAGCCGTGTTAGTCTGTGTCCACGAAAAGAAAAGGAGGACTTGTGGCACCTTAGAGACTAACACATTTAGTTGAGCATAAGCTTTTGTGAGCTACAGCTCACTTCATCGGATGCATGCAGTGGAAAATACAGTGGGGGGAGATTTTATATACAGAGAACGTGAAACAATGGGTGTTACCATACACACTGTAACGAGAGTGATCAGGTAAGGTGAGCTATTACCAGCAGGAGAGAAAAAAAACCTTTTGTAATGATAATCAAGGTGGGCCATTTCCAGCAGTTGACAAGAACCTGTGAGGAACAGTGGGGGGGGAGGGGGGAATAAACATGGGGAAATAGTTTTACTTTGTGTAATGACACATCCACTCACCAGCAACCACACACCACACAACAAAAACACTAACCCAGGAACCTATCCTTGCAACAAAGCCCGTTGCCAACTGTGTCCACGTATCTATTCAGGGGACACCATCATAGGGCCTAATCACATCAGCCACACTATCAGAAGCTTGTTCACCTGCACATCTACCAATGTGATATATACCATCATGTGCCAGCAATGCCCCTCTGCCATGTACATTGGCCAAACTGGACAGTCTCTACGTAAAAGAATAAATGGACACAAATCAGATGTCAAGAATTAGAACATTCAAAAATCAGTCGGAGAACACTTCAGTCTCTCTGGTCACTCGATTATAGACCTAAAAGTGACAATTCTTCAACAAAAAAACTTCAAAAACAGACTCCAACGAGAGACTGCTGAATTGGAATTAATTTTCAAACTGGACACCATTAAATTAGTCTTGAATAAAGACTGGGTGTGGATGGGTCATTACACAAAGTAAAACTATTTCCCCATGTTTATTTCCCCACCCCACTGTTCCTCACAGGTTCTAATCAACTGCTGGAAATGGCCCACCTTGATTATCACTACAAAAGGTTTTTTTTCTCTCCTGCTGGTAATAGCTCACCTTACCTGATCACTCTGGTTACGGTGTGTATGGTAACACCCATTGTTTCATGTTCTCTGTGTATATAAAATCTCCCCACTGTATTTTCCACTGCATGCATCCGATGAAATGAGCTGTAGCTCACGAAAGCTTATGCGCAAATAAATTTTTTAGTTTCTAAGGTGCCACAAGTCCTCCTGTTCTCTTCTCGAGAGTGTCCCCATTGCAAGGGTAGATGGCACGTTACCTCTAATATCTTTGCATGCTAACAGCTGTTTTGTGATGCAGAGAATTGGCTTTTCTGGATGAGCTGTGAAGAGTAGCTAGCAAGCAGCCGCTGCTGTCAGGTTAATCTCATCCCTGTGACTGGTAGAGCTGTGGTAGGCAGGCGGACACAGTGGAGAGACTGGACCAGGGGAGGTTTGGTGTGTTCCATCAAGGAGCCTGGGGCATGGAAGCACTGGAGTGAATTGAGGCCCAGTTGATTTTTCTTTCCATCACCATGAACTTTACAAGGTGAATTTCTGTCACTGACTGGTCAGACACTTGCTTGTGGGCAGTTCCAGCTTGAGACTATCCTCTCCCCACCTTCCTCCAGCACAGAGATGAATCCATCTGAGAGCAGTGAAACCCTCCCTCCCTTAGATGCAGCTGAGAGGTGGAAAGGAAGGAACACCAGTTTAAGGGTATGTTTACACTGTAATTAGACACTCATAGCTGGCCCATGCCAACTGACACAGGCTTGCAGGGCTCAGGTTGTTTAACTGCAGTATAGATGTTCGGGCCACAGCCAAGCTCTGGGACATTCTCACCTCTGAGGTTCCTAGAGCCTGGGCTCCAGCCCGATCCCAAATATCTGCACCGCAGTTAAAGAGTCCCTTAGCCCAAACCAACTGGCCCAGGCCAGCTGTGGGTTTTTAATGGCAGTGTGGACATACCCACAGTCTCGGGTTAGTCCACCTGCACCTCAGGATTCCAAACCCTCTTTCCCAGAATAGCTGGCTGGATAGCTAGGTAGCCGTAGGCAGAGCAGAGGTGTGGAGGGGGGCTTTCATGAATGATCCAGAGCAGCCAGTCAGATATGTACAGCTACAAGGCTGTCCGTAGGGAAATCTAAATCCAAGAAGCAAAGGCCTGCTTAGGCAAAAGGCTTTGATGGCTGGAATCAATTGCATGCCCGGGATTTGTTTATAATCATAGCTCCCTGTTGGCAATGCACTGATGGTTACCAATCCCTGAGCCATGTGACCATATTTCGGGACCTGTTCAGCACCAATTCGTTCAGAATAATAACTTTGGAACCTTGCATTTGGAAAAGGGATTGCAGACCTCACTGCTTTGGCTGAATAATCCTCCTCTGCTTCCTCTGACAGGGGCATGGCTCTGATACAGCCACCTGGCCATTACTCTTCATTCAATTTGTTACCAAACCCCAAACTGTTCCAGTGCCTATTTAAGAGCCTCTGCAAATGGCATTCAATACGAGCAACTATCCCTCCCTATCCCTCAAAATATGCACAGCTGCTTGACACTGTACACAGAGGCAAGAGCCACAATTTATAGCCGGATGCAACTTTGTGCTACACGGGATGCGAGAGTCCAGAAATGACTTCATTGCCCTGAAAAGCAATCTTATCATCTCTTCCCCTATGTGCTGGACACACTCGCTATCTCTATTCATCTTCATAGCCCAAAGGTTTTATAGCAAGCTCTGATGCAGAAAGGCTACTGTCTCCAAGATGGAAACGGAAGATAAAAACAATAAATCATTTCCAAAGAGTTATGATAATGGGTTATTGATTAATAGGAGAGGGGGGAGAAAACCTAGGAGGCCCTGGAAGTCATAAATCCTGAAAATTAGTTAACCCTCTCTATTCCAAAGGATGTGAGCTGTGCAATCAGATCATCACAGGGAGCTGCAGCCGCTGTTGCTTCTCAGACTTGCAGACTTTACCACCTTTTAATTGTCCGAGGTGAGATGAGCGAATGCATTGTGACCATTAGTTACATCTGCCCTTCTCCGTCTCTGGCCATGCAGTGCTAGCTGTGGGGCCCCGGGGAAAGGCTGTGGCTGTAGAAAGGCTATGCCCTGCATGCCATTCCCTTCCGTCCAGCCTAAGAAAGATACACAGGACAGGCTGGTACCAAGGTGCTGCTCTGCCTTGCCCCCCTCCCCTGAGTCTTGCTGTTCCTGGGGAGGTACAAGACCGCTTCCCCTCCCTCTGCCTCTCATTAACTCCCGACTTGTGTCCTCAGTTCATTTACATAATGCTGTTCCATGGGTTGAAATATGAGATGACTCCTCCAATTAACTTGCATTTTGCGATACCATTGGTTCAAATATGAGCCAGAGGCCCATAAGGACAAATACAGAAACGAGCTGTGTGACGATTGCTGGACGGTTGGGTAGAAGGGTATGTACTGGGATGCACAGGGAGGTGGAGGGGCACATATGAGAATGGGTGGATGAACGGATGGCTAGCTAAGACATTTATTTGTTTTCTGCCTCAGAAAGAGCACTTCTTTACTCCATGAGGCTGTGAATTACCCCACATATCATCCTACCAGGGTTGCCCCTTCCATCCTCCTCTAGGCCCCTCCCCAACATCTTACAGCATCACCAGGGATCCCTGGGGGCAGGAGTCATGTCTTATCTGCATTGCGATGAGCAAACTCGTGGGCACCGTAACACCGCGGTAAGAGCACAGAGGAGGAGCACCCGGACATTTCCGGTATGATTCAAATGATGGGCCTGTCCTCACTAGCAATGTTAAAGCTGCCCCGGCAGCTCTGTAACGTGGCTGTGTAGTCGCGGCAGAGCGCTCTCCCAGCGCTATAAAAACCCACCTCCACGAGGGGCGCAGCTCCCAGCGCTGGGGCACTGTCTACCCTGGCACTTCACAGCACTGAAACTGCAGTGCACAGGTGGATGTTTTTTCACCCCCCTGAGCGAGAAAGTGTCAGCGCTGTGAAGTGCCAGGGTAGACGAGCCCTGTGACTCATTTCCCCATGAACTCCTGGGTGAATGGATGCCCTAAGGCCGGGTGCCCAGAATTCCTACTCCTTAGTGACACGAGGGCAGATGGCTTTGACTGACTTCCTCCTGAGTTGGTGTTTTGTTTTTTAATGTTTTACATTGTGTTGATCATAGGCCTTTGCTGAGTGACAGTGTTTGTGTGTGTGTGTAATGTAAGGTTGCACTCGGCTGAATGCATTTGCAGCACGGTTGTGGTAGCATGATACAATCAGGTAAATGATGATCCCTGTGTGTATCATTCATTCTGCCAAACTTAGATCACTAGTATTTTTTTCCTGTATTTTGACTTTTGAGTGTAAAGAAAAGTTGGCCATTACCTCTAATAATAATGAACCAGAGGACTGGAATAAGCAGACAGTGTGTTTCAAACACACCAGTGTTCTCCCTCAATAATAAATCTTGCTTAGCTACAAATCACTAGTTCTGAGAGAAGCTGCTGTCTCTGTAAATACAATGTGATCAGTGATCATCATGAGACTTGGAAATACAAAACATTCCCACTAGATGCCCTAAACATCACTGTGAACGAATGGGAATTGCTGCATTCTTCCCTCTCCCACTCATGCCACGTAGCGTAGTCACCAGTTAAAATGTTTTTGCAGTACAATTCACTTGCCTGCTGCCACTAGACAACTAAATCAACTCAACAAACACCTTTAAGGTATTTGGGGCCAATCTAATCATCCCTTAAAGTAACATTTACGTGCAAATGCTGGTAACAGCAACTTTAATGGTCTGCTTTAACATCACACTGCCCTCTTGTGTCTCCCAGTGCAAAGGACTCTGTTAGAGGCGTTTATGAGGAGGAACACGAGGAGTTAATGTTTCCTTGGCCTTTCACCCTGCTACAATGGGCTATTCTTTCAGGCCAGTCTCCTGCCTGACAAGCTAAGAACCAGTCAGACCTTAGACAACAGAAGGCAGCTCTGTCAGAACCAACAGAGAAGGGAAATTAAAGAAAAAAGGATAAAATGAAATATAAGAATAAGAAACATAAAGCAAGACTGAGCCAGAGAGATGGAAATGGAGCTGACATTCAAACACCAGGGCTACAGACCCCTGATTTCTGTTTATTCTGTCCCCTGAGACCACAGTCCTGGTGTGAGAGAGACACACAAGCCCCAGGGTGCAAAGCCAGTGAGAGAAATGGGGTGGCAAGTTGAGCAAATGCAAGCAGCACAAGGGAAATGAGGTTTAGAAAATTTGTCCAACTTTAGAGCAGCTACTTTGCAAAAGGGCAAGGAAAGAGAGAGAAACACAGAGGATGGAGAATGTGCAGCGGCCCGGAAGAAGAGAAAGAGCCTTCCTGGAAAAGAAAGACATGTAAGCAACTGTTTCAGATCCCAGATCAACTCCAGAATTGCCATCTATGCATTTCTAGCATGCCAGTCACCATGGAATCTAGGCCCCAATGTACATACAGGCTTAGGCATTGCAAACAGAGCTACAGTGTCAGAGAAAGTCTTTGACAATCATTCATTTCCCAGTCTAGTCCTGACCCCAGGATTCTGGGTTTCCTCCAGGAAGAGGTGACATGATCACTGAACCCCCAGCCCCGCAGGGGTGCAGGTAGCTCAGGGGATCACTACTCTGCTTTAGATGCCGCGTTGGGTGGAACAAACAGAATCCAGCAGCTGGAGCTAAGTGAGAAGGGAAAATGGCTCAGAAATAAGCCTCCACAGCTCCACACCCGGTCCTCTTGCTGGTTTGGAGTCGTACAGGTTGCACTCCCACCCTCAGCTCCACACAGCCCCTCCTTCTCTTGTACTTTCACTCCTCAACTCCCTTGCAGTAAGAAGGTGTCGGGTATTTGCTTGGTCCAGGAGAACCACAGCAAACGTCAGCTCCAGCTCCTTGTGAGCTCCGCTGCATGCAGGGCATAATTCATAGGCTCAGAGACAACATTTCTGCCGGGGGCCCAGTCCCACCAGGCCAGAACCCTCCCACCCCCCAGGGCAGCTGCGGCTGTCCATGATGCTTTTCAGTCAATATTTTGACACCCTAGTTTTGATTCATCGTCCGCACAGCTCGATGGGTCCATGAGCATTGGGCCAGACACACCTGGAAGGACAATGGCGTTCCTCCAGGTTTCTGCTGGGCTAACAAAGCACAATCCGGCTGGAGATGTGAAGAGATTCTGACCACTGGCAGAATGAGCAGAACCCCGCAAGCCCAATACCCGTGTTTCAGATTGCTGCAGAGGGCACATTTTTCATTCTTGCTTTCCATGTGACTCCCCCCCGCCTACTGTTTGGTGGGGCAGCAGGGAGTTGTTCCACTGTGAAAAGCTGAGGTCAGTGTGAAAGCAGTAACACTTCCCCACTCAACAGGGGATTTTCCATAAGGGGCAAACTTACAAAGGGATTCATGCTATTGAAATGGGCCCACAAGTTTCACACAGCTCATGAGTTCTGAGCAAGTAGCCCAGGCAGGTATCCTGTAGAAATGCCTATCTGTAAAATAAATAATTAAATTCATTACTTAAATGAAGGCTGTCGGAGGTGAGTCATGGGAACAGCAGTTAGTTTGTTGCATGCTGCACTTTTTGCTACCCAAGTATGTGGAAAAATTCAGGTTAGTATAGAGATAGACCCTGAGCTAGATCCAAACTTCCCCACATGGCACTGGTGTTAGGATCCTGGGTTTTGGTTCTGCCCATTAGAACCAGCCATAAAATCCAGAGCCAGCCCTAACTGACACCAATGTTCCAGGGGACTAGGATCTGCGGGTCTGGCTCTCAGCCCTTCTCTAATGTTCTACATGAGGAAATTGCAACTCTCTTCCTCCTGTTAGAGCCCTCCACACTGGGATGGGCAGATCATAAGAACATAAGAGCATAAGAACAGCCACACTGAGTCAGACCAAAGGTCCATCTAGCCCAGTATCCTGTCTTCCAACAGTGTTCAATGCCAGGTGCCCTAGAAGGAATGAACAGAACAGGGAATCGTCATGTGATTGATCCCCTGTTGCCCATTCCCAGCTTCTGGCAAACAGAGGCTAGGGACACCATTCCTTCCCATCCTGACTAATAGCCATTGATGGACCCATCCTCCATGAACTTATCTAGTTCTTTTTTGAACCCTGTTATGGTCTTGGCCTTCACAACATCCTCTGGCAAGGAGTTCCACAGTCTGACTGTGTGTTGTGTGAAGAAATACTTCCTTTTATTTGTTTTACACCTGCTGCCTAGTAATTTCATTTGGTGACCCCTAGTTCTTGTGTTATGAGAAGTAGTAAACAACACTTCCCTATCTACTTTCTCTACACCAGTCATGATTTATAGATCTCAATCATATCTCTCCTTAGCCATCTCTTTTCAAAGCTGAAAAGTCCCAGCCTTATTAATCATTCCTCATACGGAAGCCGTTCCATATCCCTAATCATTTTTGTTGCCTTTTTCTGAACCTTTTCCAATTCCAATATATCTTTTTTGAGATGGGGCGACCACATCTGCACGCAGTATTCAAGATGTGGGCGTACCATGGATTTATAGAGAGGCAACATGATATTTTCTGTCCTATTATCTATCCCTTTCTTAATTATTCCCAGCATTCTGTTCACCTTTTTGACAGCTGCTGCACATTGAGTGGATGTTTTCAGAGAACTATCCACAATGACTCCAAGATCTCTTTTTTGAGTGGTAGCAGCTAATATAGACCCCATCATTGTATATGTATAGTTGGGATTATAGATTATTATAGATCGAGGCTTCCTCTGCCAAATAAACCAGCTGACAGCTCCAGTGTAGGCTTATCAGCTTGTAATTGCCGGGATCACCTCTGAAGCCTTTTTTAAAAATTGGTGTCACATTAGCTACCCTCCATTGCTCTGGTCCAGAGGCTGATTTAAGTGATAGGTTACATACTGCAGTTCTGCAATTTCACATTTGGGTTCCTTCCGAACTTTTGGGTGATATCATCTGGGCCTGGTGACTTATTGCTGTTTGTCCATTTGTTCGGAAACCTCCTCTATTGACACCTCAATCTGGGACATCCCCTCAGGTTTGTAACCTACAAGCACAGGCCTAGTAAGGCAAGAAAGACCCCAGTGGTTGGTTCTTGCTGCTGCTGTCTTGCACACATGACCTGAAATGATGTAAGAGACACAGTAGCTCCGATTCTGAAGCCAAGGTTCAACCGTCTGCAGATAGACCAACAAAAGATGAGGAGTACTTGTGGCACCTTAGAGACTAACCAGTTTATTTGAGCATGAGCTTTCGTGAGCTACAGCTCACTTCATCAGATACATACCGTGGAAACTGCAGCAGACTTTATATATACACAGAGAATATGAAACAATACCTCCTCCCACCCCACTGTCCTGCTGGTAATAGCTTATCTAAAGTAATCGTCAGGTTAGGCCATTTCCAACAAAAGATGCCGGCTGTTCTCTCAGGAACTGCTGCCATTCTCAATTTCAATGGGCTTTGCAAGTGCATGAGGACATGTTTTTTAAAACAAATGGTTGTTTAACCACAGTGGAGATATGCCCAAGTAGGCAGACATGCTGCAGACACTGAGCTACATCTACTGTTTGGGCCCTGCTGCTCCCCCGCCTTGGACTTCATCTAGTCATTTACCTCTGGGCTGTGTGGGTTTACAAAGAATGCTCAGCTCACTCACATGGCTGGAGCAGTTTTCACCCACTTGGCAGCCCTGTAAATGGTTACAGTGGGATTCCAGGTAATGAAGAAAACGGACTTTTGCCTTTAAATAGTTTTGGGGGTGGAGGCTCTTAGGAAAAGTACAAAAGTCCAGCTGATAGCACCATGCAACCTGAAGAGAACATGAAGATAAACAAGCCCTGCGCACGAAGTGGAGAAGTTTGACCATTGGGGCTGTCAGGAAAGCCCTTTCCACCTGAGTCAAATTCCCCTTCAGAACTAGATGGCATCAAAGTGGAGGGGGGAATCCCATATGGCCTCACAGACCGATTTGTGATACCTCAGGTCTGAATTTCCAAGACTTTTTTCCTGTCATTAAAATCTTCCTGATCCCCAGGGGTGACTCTATTTTAAAGACGGGCTTTTTAGCTTGGAAGACCCCTGTGCTATGCACAGAATATAAAGGAGCCACCTCCAGTCAAAAAGCAAAGCCTGGGGCAAGGGGGAGGGCTCTGAATTCTTTTACCATTTGTTCCCATCTGCTCTCTCCCAGGCTCCCTGTATTGTTTTTCAGGGGATTGCTCAGAGGCTCTTTCCCCGTCCCTCCCAAATGGGAAATGAACACTACAACATTTTATGCCAAACCTTGGAGTCCCAGCTGGGCAAAGTGAGTTAATCCCGCCCTACTCTGAAGGGGAGTAGGGGCTAATTGGTGCAGCAGAGAGTTGGATAAATCAGGAGACTGACGGATAGTTGAGAATGGAGGTACAATATCCATGGCTAAGCCAGCACCCAAAGTGATAGTTAAGGTTATTGAGGTGACTATGAATAAGGCCAAACATGGCATGTGACAATCACAGCCGATTGGAGAGTAATGGGAAAGAGTTTAAAATAATCCATCAAACATGGCTATGAGAAAGACCTCAGTCTCAAACAGGATGAGTCATCAGAACAAGAAATATTTATGCAGACCAGGGAAGCCTATTAAAAAAAAAAAGTAAGAACATTGATCAAATGAAATTGCAATTACTTTGAAGTCTACTGGAGAATGACTAAGACAGGGCGAGTGTCTCTGGAGGTAAAACATGAGTCTCTCTTCAGCAATGCAATTAAAACAAAGAAATGGGAAGGCCTCTTTGGATGTAGCCCTGGGGAATTAGCAAAGGGCAGGAAGGATCTGGAGAGCATCCTGCTCCCAGTTTTTGCAGTGTCCTTATACACAAGGCGTTTGTGCAAACACTCTATATGACTTTTATATAGTAACAGGGCAAAATTGAAAACTGCAGAATGCTGAGAATTTTAACACCTGCAATGAGAAAGCAAATTAGGCTAAATCACATCTGATGGACCAAGAACAATGGAGTTGATTTGATAGGGGATGCATGGAAAGGAGTAAACTGAACACTGTGTAAGCCTGGATTGACCATCTCAAAGAAGCATCAAGAAAAGTGCATAGGGGAACTGGGAAGGCATTCCACTAGCTAAAGGTTAGCATGAGATTCTGCCCTAGTTTGGGAATTCATCCTTCTGGTATTCTTATAGCTGTCTATATGATGGTTTATTGGAGAATCAGTACAGTAGGTTTCAAATTCTTCAGTAGAGCTGGTCAAAAATCTTCATTTTAAACATTTTCCCATTAAAATGGCCTTTTTCCAAAAAATGACTTTTTTGTGTGTTTTTTCAAAATATTCCAAACTTAGTTGAAAAAATTCCCTGAAATTGTTTACATATTTTTCAATTTTCAGAAGCCCAAAATGAAATATTTTTGTTTTGTTAGGGATGTTTGTTTGTTCATTTGTTTTGTTGAGAGATTATTTAGAAGGGAGTTGTTTTGCTTTTTGTTTGGTTAGGTGTTTTGTTTTGCTTGGTTTATTTGTTTGTTTTTGTTACTTTTTCTCTCATTTTCAGTATGAAAAGGAAGAGAAGAGGGAAAAATCAGAAAAATACAATTTTCATTGCAAAAGATGTCAAGAAAATTATTTTAATTTTTTTCATAAAACATACTTTCCAGCTCTATTCTTCAGTGTAGGGTCTGAAAACATTTTGCCATTTAATAACTGAAAGAAAGAAGGAAAGAAAGAAGGAAAGAAGAGCTTCTTTCAAATGAATTCCCCTGAGGAAAACACCACTTGCCTTTAAAAATAAATAAACACTAAGTGTTGATCAAATATGCTCCCAATAATCAAAGTCAGTGTAATTCATCAGGGCGGGAGGGAGAAAGCTGTCTGACTTTCAGAGGGGTGGTCAGTTTTACAGACACCACTGCTTTGACCACTTACTTAGACTCACTCACGTGCTATTGGCTGGCGTTTTGAATTAGCCCAAAGACAAATGGAAGTTAACTCCACCTCAGAATATATGAGACTTGGAGAGCCCTGAGTATGGATCCACAATGGCTTTGGAAAAAATGAATCCAGCTCAGCTATACTAACTATTCAGTGAAACCTTCCCCCTCCTTGCTGGAGGTCCTGCTGTCCTTCCATTTGTCCTTAGGGGCCATTTTTTATTTTTCAGATCGCTGCCACAGCCTGAATACCCCATCTCAACACAGCTTGGCCCAAAGTGGCTGCTCTAAGAACCTCTGAGGTGAATCCCAGGGATCTTTAAGTCATTTCATGCCGTGGAATAGTAGGAGTAACAGAATCAAAAGATACTAGAGCTTTTCCTCACCAAACAAAGGCCTTTGAGTCAGTCTAACAATAAAGACAGCCAGTGAGATAGCTTGGGGAGAAATAAGTGCCCAGCAAAAGGAAACCAAACCTGGCTGCAGCTGCCTGTGACAACTTGAACTGTCTAGGAGACTGTAATGTGCGCTCACAAATCATTATAAATAATTATTAAGGCTGGTATTCTAGGGTAAGACCCCATAATTAAAAATAATGATTTCATGGTGCTTTGGCTGAGTAAGAACCAGACATTGCAAGATAATGGCTTTTCTTGCCTTTTATTTGCAGTGTGTTAGCTCCCCATACAGCCTGAAAGGCTTTTGTTATCACAAGTGCATTTAGGTTTATTCTAACTTGTATGCTATTCATTAACTACTTAAAATCAAACCTGATAAGATCTCGTTGCTAGGACAGGACAGAACTGAGGTCTGAACTAATGGGTGGTCTTATTCCTGTTGACACAGCCGTACATTGAGCTGTGGCAGGGCCTAATATCTATATCCCTTTTACAGCTCCATTAGGAGTAGTCACTCAGCCTCAGAGCCGGCCACAAGACACAATTTCAATACCTGCAAAGTCGAAGTTACAAAGTATAAGGATTTATAAGCAAATCTGTCGTGAGGTGAGAATGGATTCTGCGCAGCACCAGCGCTTTTCAAGGGATTATTGCCAAAGCTCAGAGGCCTTAACCGTTTGACCTGCACTGAGGAGTTGTTTTGTTTCATGTTTTATCCTGATTACTAAAGCAATCAAAAGTGTTTACGAATAAAATAAAAACCAGCAGGATCTTATTAAAGGGGAAACGGCAAAATACCACATTTATTGTGAATACAGAAAGAATCATAGTAAGCAGTTAGTTATAGCTATAACATTCCTTCAATTTCATATTTATTCACACATTCATTCATACACACACACACAGGTTCTGCATGGTTGTTATCATAGTTACCAGCCTTAGAGTTTTCATAGATTCATAGATTCATAGATATTTAGGTCAGAAGGGACCATTATGATCATCTAGTCTGACCTCCTGCACAACGCAGGCCACAGAATTTCACCCACCACTCCTACAAAAAAAAACCTCACACCTATATCTGTGCTATTGAAGTCCTCAAATTGTAGTTTAAAGACCTCAAGGAGCAGAGAATCCTCCAGCAAGTGACCCGTGCCCCATGCTACAGAGGAAGGCGAAAAACCTCCAGGGCCTCTTCCAATCTGCCCTGGAGGAAAATTCCTTCCCGACCCCAAATATGGCGATCAGCTAAACCCTGAGCATATGGGCAAGATTCATCAGCCAGATACTACAGAAAATTCTTTCCCAGGTAACTTGGATCTTACCCCATCTAAAACCCATCACAGGCCATTGGGCCTATTTACCATGAATATTTAATTACCAAAACCATGTTATCCCATCATACCATCTCCTCCATAAACTTATCGAGTTTAATCTTAAAGCAAGATAGATCTTTTGCCCCCACTACTTCCCTCGGAAGGCTATTCCAAAACTTCACTCCTCTGATGGTTAGAAACCTTCGTCTAATTTCTAATCTAAATTTCCTAGTGGCCAGTTTATATCCATTTGTTCTTGTGTCCACATTGGTACTGAGTTTAAATAATTCCTCTCCCTCTCTGGTATTTATCCCTCTGATATATTTATAGAGAGCAATCATATCTCCCCTCAGCCTTCTTTTAGTTAGGCTAAACAAGCCAAGCTCCCTGAGTCTCCTTTCATAAGACAAGTTTTCCATTCCTCGGATCATCCTAGTAGCCCTTCTCTGTACCTGTTCCAGTTTGAATTCATCCTTCTTAAACATGGGAGACCAGAACTGCACACAGTACTCCAGGTGAGGTCTCACCAGTGCCTTATATAACGGTACTAAAACCTCCTTATCCCTACTGGAAATACCTCTCCTGATGCATCCCAAGACGACATTAGCTTTTTTCACAGCCATATCACATTGGCAGCTCATAGTCATCCTATGATCAACCAATACTCCAAGGTCCTTTTCCTCCTCCGTTACTTCTAGTTGATGCGTCCCTAGCTTATAACTAAAATTCTTGTTATTAATCCCCAAATGCATGACCTTACACTTCTCACTATTAAATTTCATCCTATTCCTATTACTCCAGTTTACAAGGTCATCCAGATCCTCCTGTAGGGTATCCCTGTCCTTCTCTAAATTAGCAATACCTCCCAGCTTTGTATCATCTGCAAACTTTAGTAGCACACTCCCACTTTTTGTGCCCAGGTCAGTAATGAGTTGCTCATGCCAAGACTGGCCAGGTGGCCTGGACACGAGGAGGGAGCAGGGCCTTGTCAGATGCTCATCTGATGCTCCTGGAAGTTGGCTTGCAGAATCAGACCCCAAAGTTCTCAGTTTCTAGAGTCCATTTTTATAGGAATTTCTTCCTATGCCAGTCTATGGGAATTGCTTCATCATGCTGTTGCTGAATCAATCAGCAGATGGCACATTCCTGACGGCTCCGTGCTGCCAGATGTTATCTTGTTCTTTGGTTCTCCCATCATTAAGGCTGTTGGGTGGATTCCAGTCTGCCCTCCGGGGGATCCTCTGGTTATTTCCACTTGACGCCTTCTTCAGCCGATGGACACTGGATTCTTAGGCTGGCGCCTCCCTGATCATTCAGTTATTATCCACACCAACCATCCATCCACATACATCCTCTATCTCTATTTTAATCACAATTGTTAACAAAGCAAGATGAATACAACAAAAGGGCGGGGAGTCTCTGGGTGCTGTTTCTGTTGTTACAGAGTATTGCTTTGAGTCTCTCTCTGTGTGAGTGGTTGTTGTTACAAAGAATTGCTTTGAGAACAGACTCTGTCTTAGAATATTAAACCTGTACTAACACAATTAGCAGCTTGCAAGTTTCACACAGAGAGGGAGAGAAACAGTACCAAAAACCAAGAGACCTCTTAATTAGTAATATCCTAGAATTTAAACTATGGGGAATCAAACTCATTTGTGATTTTAATATAGAACTTCTTTAATATGATCCAACAAAAGACCCCCCTGGTTCCTCCAGCTCAAGAGCTAACACGACAAGGCTGCTCACTCCAAGCTGAGCGCTCTTTCTGGTCAAGGATGGCCCACTGAATCAGTTATTTTTCATTGGGGTGAAATTCAACTGTTGCATGGGGCCCACAGAAGGCTGATGCACCCTTCAGTCTCACTTAAGGCCTCTCTGGAGCGCTTAAGTGGTGTCTGGGCCTGGCACTGGGGTGAATTTCCAACTTAAGGAATTATTTTATAGCATGGGTTATTTTCTTTCTTTCTCATAGACCTGCTACAATCCTCCACCATTTTAGCTGATTTGACTTCATCAGCAATCTGAAATCAGTGAGAGAATATAACTCATTTGGCCCTGTTCTTTGAACCTGGCCCTGGAATTTTGAGCTTGGTGGAGGCTGAGATCACTCGTGGCACTCCTTGGGGAGACTGTGTATCTTGCACAAACCCTTGCAAAGTGCAGGCCTCAAGCTGCACTCCTAGAGCACTGAGTGCATCCTAGGTGGTGACACATGAAGGCTACAGGAAAAATATCACCAGCATTTAGTTTGTTTGTTTCCATATCCCCAGTGCAAGGTGCTGAGTACCCATAACTGAAGTCCATTGGAGCTTCAGGTCCTCACACCTCTGAAAATCAGACCTAAGGCATCTCCGGCTGGGCACCCAGAAATAGAGGCACCCTGGTGAAATGTCCAGGCCCCACCATCTGTGAGCCAGGGGCATCCAGGAGGAAGCATGGTGTCAACTGCCCTTTCTGTGGCACTCCTGTCTTCCTTGTAAAATATTCCCTGCTGTTGGGTCTTTGCCTTGCGGAGGGGCAGTGAATGCAGTTCTCAAGCCGGATAGCTGCACACGCTGTGAGAGGAACAGGCTTACCCGCAAGGGATAGCGAAGGCTCACATACTTCAGCGGTAACTACAACTTAGTTAACTTTCTGAATTATTATAAGTGTATCTCGGTTTGATTTTTAATGACCCTTAACTAAGCCAGAAGACTGTTTTGCTTTTAACTGACTCTCAAGAAGGCTACTTTACCATGACTATTTCCCACATGGATGGGGAGGGAGCTGAAAGGAAGCAAACTGTGTTGCACCCCATTTCCTGAGATGTCATGAAATTCTGATGAGCATACACTGGTCTTGACCTCCCCTGCTGTGTGCTTTCTCCAGCTCAGCAGTGTCCTTACAACAACAGGAAGCAGTATTCTCTTTTGTTCTTAGCATTCCACCAGCGTCTCTGCACTCAGGGCTGGGCTTACCGGCTCCCACCAGTGCTGGGCTCAAGAACAAGTTCTCATGAATAAAGAAGCCGGTCCATATGGAGCTAGTTCTGTGTCTAACCCCTTGGAAGGCAGAAAGGTCGGGCACCTTCATGCCATTTGCATTTTTGCTTTTGTGCATTGAAGATTGGAAACACTAACTGAGCTCCCACTTGCCTTTGTGAGACACTCTCCTTTCTTACCTCCTGGGGCATGCCCCTAGCTCTGCTCTCTGCTTACTGCTTCACCAGCTCAGGGTGACTCCCTCTGGGCACTCCTGCTTGGCTGAAGGTCCCAGTTTACTCTAAACCAAAGGGGAACCACCTGAGATTGCCGAATGTGAATCATGGCATTCAGATGCCAGTGTGTGCACAGAGGCTGGGACCTGAACTGATGAGTTTTCTGACCTTGATCACACCGCCCATTCCTTGGGGGGCTGGGAGGATGGACAGTGTTAGCATCAAAGATGTAGTTCTTCTTGCAAATAAAGGTAATGCCCAGGGGCCATATTGAAACCAATGCACATGCTAGGTAATTGTACAGGTGCCTTCTACCATAGGTCTGTCAGAAACAATTGTCTGGCTGCAGTTTTCAGCCCTCATTGCTCTCTAGCGGGGGGGGGGGGGCGGGAGGGAGAAGAGGTATTCAGGAATGTTAAGGATACTGCAGATTAATTTCCTCACACTCCTATTGCATGTCTCTCACCTTTCCTATCTTGTCCTTTCACTGAGCAGTGTTCTCTAGTGGTTAGAGAAGAGGTGTGGGAGTCAGGACTGCTGGGTGCTATTCCCAGCTCTGCCCCTGACTCATCATGCAACCTGGGGAAAGTCACATCAATTCTCTGTGCCTTGATTTCCCCATCTGTATATCAGGACTGCACGCTCCTGTCTCACAGGGCTATTCTGAGGATTAATCAAGCAGATGTGTCTAGATCACTTTGCTCTTCACTGGCCCAAGGATCACTGACTGTAACAAGTTTGAAATTAGCTGAGTACATTATTTATAGCAATTCCTCTGAGTTTTAACCCCTTTTGCTCTCATGTTTCTCATGCATGGTCTCTCTTCCCAGGCCACGTTTGAAAGCCATGTGGTATGAGCTAGTGCATATAATAAAGCATAACATGCTAAAAACACCAGTGTGATTAAACACACACCTCTTCTAGATTAAACTCCAGAAGGCTGGATTGCTAGTGTGCTGTATGGGGGCAGGGGAGAGAGAAGGGCCCCCCGCGGGCAGTGTGTATGGAGGGCGGATCTTGTTCATCATTCACAAAGCACAATGGCCGGGTGTGGGAGGAAAGGACGCTATCGAAAGGAGTGACTGCCATGCCTCTTGTTCTCCCACAGCAAAGGCCCTTTCATCGTCTGATGTACGAGACCCCTAAAGACACAGTGTGTCAGAGCTTGTAATCATCAGGCCAAGGCCCAGCGTTAGCCAGAACCTGCACAAGTCAGAGCCAGGAGTCCGCAGGCACTGCTGTGTTTTCCTGCTGCAGTCTCTGCCCCCAGGGCTTCTCAGACACCAGCTTCACTCTCTCAGGTGTGCCTTTTCTGAGTGCTGCCCACAACCCCGGAGCCTCCTGCATGCCCTTCCCATGCCAGAACGGCTACAAAAACTAGTGCCCTGAAAGGCATGGGGTGGCTGATTGCTAGAGGAGCTGGAGCTGAGGCCTGCCCTTCCATTTGGGGGATTTCCTGTGTATTGCAAAGAATCACATCAATAGATCTTAATATCTGCAATTGACTGATCCTCTGGCTTTTGGGGGAGAATCCTGGTCAGTTTCTGAAGCATTGTTCATTATTTAGATGTTAATCAAATGTTAATGGAAGCTCAGGTCAGCTGCGTCCATACATTTGCTTGAAAGTCTATTATATCACCTAGGAAATCCATTTTTCTTTCTTGACCTTATTACTGTTGATGGCACATGGCTAAGAGTTCCAATAAATCACTGCGGATAGTCTCGGAGTGGCTGTCACTCTTGCCTCAACTTCTACCCCACAGAGCAGGGTGAGCTGGCTTGCCCCACTGCTTTGCCTTCTCTTATGGCAAATCACCACTGAAGTCGTATGAGACAATCTTCCCCCAGCAGCCCACTGCCACAGCGGCGGTCTGGTGACTTTTTGCCATCCTTGGCACAGGGGAACACGTGAGCAAAGCAGGGGCAAGAGGGGTGTGTGCGGGAAATCTCCCATCAAGAGCCCAGCTGGGGCCTGTGTGCAGGGTTCTGCTGCCCCAGCCTCTCATTCCAGCAGGAGCCGCGAGTGAAGTGGGGACAACGTGCCCCAACCCCTGTCGCCCAGGAGGAGACACCTCTGCCCACTGGCCAGCCGGTGCTGCGAGCAGGAAGGTGGCACGTGGGGTCCCCGTGGGGCAGGAGCCCCAGGCAGCTCCCAGAAAGGTTAACACTAGCCCATCAATGGCAGCCTTTCATCCCTAGGGTGCATGCGTTGCTCTTACCACACTTGGATGCCACCAGGCCCAGCCAGGCACAGATGCTCTTGGGAATGTTTTGCTGCACAATGACACGTTTCCACGTGCTCAGCACCATCCCCACTTCCACCCTCGGCAGCAGGGGCAATGCTGCTAATGTACTCAGCCCCCATCTCCATGCAGCTGGGAGCGGTGCTGCGTAAGGGATTGCACCAGGCGACTTTCTGGGGAAAGCCCTGGGGCTGGGCAGGGAAGCTGGGCAAACACATCCATGTTTTCTGTAGACTCCTCTCTGCTTCCCTGACATCCTCTTACTGTCTCCCCGTGCCCCCAGACTGACCTGCACACTTAGAGCAAACCCCCAGCCTTAGGAGGAAACTAAACACGCTTTAAAGACGCCAGCACATTTCAGGGAGAGCCTGAAAAATCCACCAACAACTGTTTTGTGCCAGACACAGAACGTCTTGCTGGATCCCAGCGCAGTGTCCCCCAACAGTGTCCACATGCCGGAAATGCACCCTGGCAATCGGCCCACTCGTTGGGACCAGAGAGCGAGGCCAAGGATTGAATGGGTCACGCAGCCCCAGCTCCGTTTCCCCACTCGCGGCTGAGGCACATTGGCAAAGGGGCAGGCACGGTGTTGGAGGAAGCTTGCCCAGCACCCATCTTGTACCCGCAGTTAAGCAGAGGGATGTTTCTCATGCACCCCAACGATTAGCATCCAGTCAAAGCCAACACCCCAAGTCCTGGCTACAGGAGATGCCAAGCTCTGTGTCCAGTGACCATCCATCCTTTCCCACAATGCACTGTGGATCTTAAATAAACAAGCACATCTAAGGCACTCATCCATGTGCTTCCTGATCTAACCCTGGCCCTCAGAGGGATGGATCACACTGAATTACACTGAGAGAAGGTCAGGCCTGCCACGGCGCTGCAGACTGCGGTGTGCCATTTATCAGTGCCATGGCAATGCTGCCGAGCAGAGCCTGTGCCAAGAGCCTGTGAACAATAAATACAGAGCCAACAACTGTGTGCACGGGGGTGCAGGGTGTGCTTCACCTGGATCAATGATTGGTGCACAGCTGGGTACAGCTGGCACATGGGTGCTTGATTTGCCATTTAACAGCAAAGCTGGAGCATAGGGGAGACCAGGGACCCACATCATCACCCCAAAGGACCAACCAGTCACAAATCAACTTTACTTGCACCCACGTCTGGCCTGATCGACACACCTAGCTAACTCCACCCCAGCCTCGAAGCCACGCAGGCTACAAAACAAACTGCTTGCCAAGGGCCAGTCAGCTACACCTCAGCAAGCTGCTGGAACCACCCATCACAGAGGCCCTGCTATTCCAGTATGTGAACTCCACAGAGGGAAGACGGGAGTAAGGCAAATGGCTGCAGCATCAGACTGAACGCTCCCTCAGCCGGAATAGGAAGCACACATTCCCAGCACCCGGCCCCAGGTCTTCCCCTGCTTGTATGCAGGGGGGTGGTGATTGTAGGGTAGGGGGCTCGGGTGTCTATGGCCCTGGCTTAGGTGCTGGGCAGGATGCATTCTCGGGCACCAGTAGAGAGGGAAGAGGATTTTCAGTGCAAAGGATTTTTTCTTCCTCTGCATTCGTCGGTGGGAAATTGCACATGGTCCTAGCACTGGCAAGCTGACTCCCCGTCACTTCCAAAGATGAATCATACACAGCGCGAGGTCTCCTCTCGAGTGTTAATGTTTGTTTTCATCCCTGACTCGTAGAGCCCTCATCCCACCTGGCAGAGAGGCACTCCAATGATCAAAAACTTGAATGTCAATATTACCCAGGAGATGTCCAGGTGAATTCGCACCCCAAAAAGCAAGACTCAGCCCTACCAAAGCTATTCTGTCCTAGATTCATAGAGCTAAACACCAGACACCATCTGACACAGGCCATTCTATTCCACTCAGTTACCCTTGTGCTGGGCCCAGTGACTGCTTCTTTCACCCTACACCATCACCATCATTCAAAGAACCAGAAAGCCTGTCCATGTGCCCCTACCCACCCCCCCCACACACACACACACCTCTCTCTCTCTCACTCACACACACACACAGAATCATTCTCTTAGGCAGCAGCAGGGAAAGCTGTCACTTTGCATTCACTCTGTTGTTTGGCTGCGTGTGGCTATGCCAGGGCTTCAGGCAGCTGTGTGAAACCACCCCATCAGTCAATGGAACTTCAGCTGTTTTGGATTCCAGTTTGGCTTGTTGGATTGGGGGTAGCTGGGTTGCCCATCCCGGAATCCCTCTCTAAGGTGGATCACCTCTGTGCAGAGACTTATGCACCAATTAAGCCCTCACAGTGTGACCTGAGTGGTGCACAGACCTCTGCATGGGGGTGAGCTTTACCCTGAATTTCCACAGAATCAAAGAGCACTGAAGCAATTATTATTCATGATTAGGGCTCTTAAGTAGCTTTCCAGTGACCCAGATGCTCCTTATCCTCCTGGGGAGTTAGCAATATGTGAGCCCAGCCTGAGATGAGAAAGGTCCCGTCTCCCTGAGTAGCTGAGCCAGCACAATTCCCTGGTACATCTTCAGGGATTGATTATTCCCAAGCCTGAGGATTTCCCATTCAGACCTCTGCTACTAACTCTTCCAGAGACCACAATGACCTTGTGAAGCTGGGAAACATCATGCTCCATTATAGAGCTTTCCCTCTAGAAACTGTGACAAGAAACGCAGCGATGCCACCAAACACTGCCAGTCTGGCAACAGCCTCTTGTCCTCAGCTGCCGAGACAGCACAGGGGCTGGGCTCAGCAAACAGGGATAAAGACTGAACATTTTGTTTTTGCCAGGTCAGGGTCTGCTGAACACATTCAGCTGTGGCCGAGTGGGAAACAAGAGGCTGTGACTTGTCTAATGTGAGCAGAAGCCAGATAGAGAGCAGTAAATACACTAGGATGACCCTGACCTGCTCCAGAATGCCGTGGGAAGTTTACAGGAGGCACCTGTGCTCTTTTGATTATTTTATTCCCCTCTGCCTGCCCGTCACCTGGGACAAGGCATGGCTCCCAAGAATGAACATTGACATGACCCTGCTGTAAAGCAGGGCAGTTGGGATGGCTTCCATACTTCACCAGGGGCCCTTCTTAGTGACTGTGGTGTCCTGACACTGGCTTTTGACTCCCTGTCATGTAGATATTATTTTCCACCAGACCTGGCAACAAAGTAAGGGATAAGTTTAAAAGTCTAATTTTCCTCCCTGGCCTTTCCTCCCTGGGCAGGACATTCCCCCCTTCTCCACCCGTAGCTGCCCAGTGGCTCCCTGTATAAATGTGTCTAGAGCCCCGAGGTACAAATGGGCACCCGTTCCAGCTACCACAGAGAAGCTAGTGCTGCATGGATGAGCTTCGCTTGCACAGCTGGGACCTGTGGAGGTCGATCAAGGGCTTAACCTTCAGGTCTTCGGCAAGAAGAGACTATTCACCAGGCCATGTGATTGTGGGGGCGGGGATCCGCTCCCTCCATGCAGATAAAGGTGATGAAGATATCAGACAGGTGACACACTGCTGTGTGGGACTTGACTCTTCATTACTGAGTCATCAGGCTGCTGAATCGATTCCATTTTCACACACTTTATTGTAGTTCAAAGCTTGGTTGGGTTTTAGCATTTCATTGTCTGCGGGCACCGCGCTCTCCTTAGACAGACATCAAAGAGAGAGGAGTAGGAGAGGGGTCAGCAAAGCACTCACCAGCAGCATTAGCACCAGGAGAGCCAGGGCACTTCGTTCATTAAGATGTGAGACAAGAAGTCTTTCAGTGAGAACATTCGGAAGGAAACAGCCTGTAAAGAAGATGGCTTGTTAATGTCAGGCCAGGGGGGCGATTCGCCACCGCCGGCACACGCCTCAGGAAGGACTTGAGAGCCCAGAACAGAGCGTGGAGGCGATCTGTGTACAAGCAGAGTCTCACTTTAAGGAGAAATGCTTTTTCTTTTCCCAGCTGGCCAGAGGCAGTGGATGTATTGTTTCTTGACTTTAGCAAAGCTTTTGACACGGTCTCCCACAGTATTCTTGTCAGCAAGTTAAGGAAGTATGGGCTGGATGAATGCACTATAGGGTGGGTAGAAAGCTGGCTAGATTGTCGGGCTCAACGGGTAGTGATCAATGGCTCCATGTCTAGTTGGCAGCCGGTGTCAAGTGGAGTGCCCCAGGGGTCGGTCCTGGGGCCGGTTTTGTTCAATATCTTCATAAATGATCTGGAGGATGGTGTGGATTGCACTCTCAGCAAATTTGCGGACGATACTAAA
The DNA here is from genome assembly GCF_965152235.1 of Eretmochelys imbricata. Taxonomy (NCBI): domain Eukaryota; kingdom Metazoa; phylum Chordata; order Testudines; family Cheloniidae; genus Eretmochelys; species Eretmochelys imbricata. The sequence continues at coordinate 1,906,281 of NC_135592.1, read as the reverse complement.
CTGGGAGGAGTGGTAGATACGCTGGAGGGGAGGGATAGGATACAGAAGGACCTAGACAAATTGGAGGATTGGGCCAAAAGAAATCTGATGAGGTTCAATAAGGATAAGTGCAGGGTCCTGCACTTAGGACGGAAGAATCCAATGCACCGCTACAGACTAGGGGCCGAATGGCTAGGCAGCAGTTCTGCGGAAAAGGACCTAGGGGTGACAGTGGACGAGAAGCTGGATATGAGTCAGCAGTGTGCCCTTGTTGCCAAGAAGGCCAATGGCATTTTGGGATGTATACGTAGGGGCATAGCGAGCAGATCGAGGGACGTGATCGTCCCCCTCTATTCGACATTGGTGAGGCCTCATCTGGAGTACTGTGTCCAGTTTTGGGCCCCACACTACAAGAAGGATGTGGATAAATTGGAGAGAGTCCAGCGAAGGGCAACAAAAATGATTAGGGGTCTAGAACACATGACTTATGAGGAGAGGCTGAGGGAGCTGGGATTGTTTAGCCTGCAGAAGAGAAGAATGAGGGGGGATTTGATAGCTGCTTTCAACTACCTGAAAGGGGGTTCCAAAGAGGATGGCTCTAGACTGTTCTCAATGGTAGCAGATGACAGAACGAGGAGTAATGGCTTCAAGTTGCAGTGGGGGAGGTTTAGATTGGATATTAGGAAAAACTTTTTCACTAAGAGGGTGGTGAAACACTGGAATGCGTTGCCTAGGGAGGTGGTGGAATCTCCTTCCTTGGAAGTTTTTAAGGTCAGGCTTGACAAAGCCCTGGCTGGGATGATTTAACTGGGAATTGGTCCTGCTTCGAGCAGGGGGTTGGACTAGATGACCTTCAGGGGTCCCTTCCAACCCTGATATTCTATGATTCTATGATTCTATGATTCTAGGTTCAGAGAGCTGGTGGTCTCAGCACCCTTCCATTAAGCCAGAACAGGTGTGACACAGGCAGCAGCAAGGTCCTTCCCCATAATGTGGAGGGACCCTGAGAGTGAGCCTGGAGGTGCAATAGACGAACCTAGAGAGATACACAGACCAAGGGACTGGTCTGTGGTTAAGGAGACCCTGAGACTCCAAATTCTGAGCTCTTACACCTTTGTCCCTCCCCTGACGCCAGGATGGCTGCACCAGTGTAGCTGGGAGCTGAACCTGGCTCTCAGTCCAGCCCTGTCCACCAGAGCGGAGATACATTTAAAATGTTAGGAGCTAAATAAAACAGCAGTCCAGGGTAGCCCTCATTTCCCAGCTGACTGTGGGTGCCAGCCTCATGACACAGACACACCCCAAGCAGCTGTCCCTGCTTGCGTGCAGAGGGCAGCTCCAGCTGTGTTTGTTGCTGTGCCTGTCAGTTGGGGCCAGGCAGCAGAGGAGGCTTCACCCACCCATTTGTGAGGGGCTGGGCGGTGGGGATCACACAGAGAGAGTGTAACAGTGCTATGGAGGGAGTCACCAGATGGGCTGTTACACCGTTTCATGAGCATGTGAGAAGAAATGCTGTGATGTGATGTGGTTTCTTTACAGGAGCTGTTGCAATAAGCGAGCGGGTTTGTTCTCTGTCCCAATCTCCCTAACTAGTCAGTGTTGTGGGTGGAGTTGCTCCCTGAAGCCTGGCGTTGTTGGGCTGAGACTCCTGAGGGGTGGGCTTTCCCTCCATGCTGTTTGTGACCACCTCTGTTCCAGGACTGGTGTGAATAAGCCAGTTACACTAAAAAACAAACTGATTTCTCCTGCAACAGGAAACTGATCTGCAAGGCCCCAGACTCTGCAGAGGATGCACCGAGCCAGCTCCAGCCCAGGACCACACTGATTTCCCAACTAAATTAAGGCTATGGACCTTATAGCAGCACAGATGTACCGCTACAGCTGTGCTGCTGCAAGGTCTCATGTGTAGACGCTCTCCTGCCGGCATAGCGCTGTCTACACCAGCACTTTTCTCGGTGAAACTGAAGTCGGTCAGGGGTGTGTTTTTTTCACACCCCTGACCCACAAAAGTTTTACTGACAAAAGTGGTCAGTTAGCCAGCCCTTCCTGGCTTTCATGTGACTGCTCTGCTTTAACAGGTGCTTATCAAAACAATTCAGACACTATTTGGTTGCAAAACCCTTATATATAACTCCAGAGCACAGCTGGTAAATGGCACCTTAGCATAGGACTCATTGTATTCCTCGGACTTCCTGTGTGCCCCAGTTTAGCTGCAATAAGACCCAAGAAATCCTTTTTGGTCGGCTTGCCACAGAAAACCCTATTGGCCTGCGGGAAGGGCTGGCACAGGGAGTGCCGTTCTGAAGCTCCATATGCCTTAACTAGAATTCCTATTTTGAAAGTAACTGCTCACAATTTGGTCAACACCAGAATTTTCCTTCTACTGGAAAAATGAACTCAATAAAATGTAATCTCCCCAGAATCAAACAGACACAGCTAAGGACATGCATTCTAACGGAACCGGGGCTGCTTCGCTGTTGCTCTGAGTGGATGAGCTGGTAGCTCAGCAGAACATGGAGAACGTACAGATTTCTCCGGTGCACTGGAGCCCAGCGTTTAATGGGAACTGCACCAGGCAGCATAATAACGCAGCAAACAATTGCTGTAAACAAACTGCATTGTAAAAAGGCCACGAGACCAGCCGGGTGGGCAGCAGGCATGGCCACTCTCAGCACCTTCACTTTTCCCCTGGTAGCCAGCCAAAGGAATGGAGCGGCTAGTTTGGTCCCGTTTCTCAAGTAGAGACAACCCTTATCCAGGTTACCCTAATTACCAGAGTCAGATAGGTGCCAGTTCAGCAAAGCACTAAAACATCTGTCATCTAAAAGTCAGGGTAGATAGTAGCCAACTGGTTAGAGCAAGGAGGCTGGGAGTCAGGACTCCCGGGCTCTAGTCCTTACTCTGGGAAGGAGTGTGATGCAGTGGTTAGAACTGGAGGTGGGTATCAGGACAGCTGAGCTCTATTCCAGCCATTGCTTATGCCAGTTAGACTGTCTGTTCCTCAATTTAGTCATCTGGAAAATGGGTATAATATTTCCATACTTGACAGGTCTGTTGAGTCACATTCATCCCTGGTCTCTCTTCACATATTCTAACCGGCTGATACCAGGAATGAACTTGTCCCCTTGTGAGGTTTAACAAATGAATGTCTCTAAACACTACAGGGCTGATTTTACCACCGTGATGCCTATTCCGTGCTACCTGCTGCTGCGAGCTCTCCCAGTGATCCATTGATTTCAGCGGGGAGTTACTTGCCGCTAAAGCTGGCAGTATCTCAGCATAAACACTTTGCACTTCTACATCACTTTGCATCTGAGGGTCATAAAGTATTATTGTTATTATTGTTTATTAGCACCAGCCCCCTAGAAGATGCAAATGCAAGCTGTGTTCAGTACTTGATTCCTGGATCCTTTCTCATGGGAAACAAGAAGAAGGGGCTATGACTGAGGTCCTTAGCTTTGTTGACACCAAAGCAGAGTGTGAGGGACTTATCATCATTTAAAGACCATTGAATGGCAATACGGCTTTCCACTGAGTCCTCTAAAACCACAGGAGATGAGAAAAATTGTAAGAAAATGGTACTGACAATGATATTTCTGTGTAACAAAGCGAAAAAGCAGCTTTTCCTCACCCATGCAATTAAGACGACTTTAAAGGAAAATTGAACTGAGGCCCAAATGAGGTCCCTTGTCTTGAGAGTAAATTGAAATATTTCTCTAAAACATCTTCCCTTAATTCCTGCTCCATCAGACTAGATCCTTGAGGTTGCTTGGCTAATTTCCTCCCCATTGATTATTAGTCTGCTTGGGCACGGCTAGAAGGGCTTTGGGCTTACACATAGAGTTTCTGAAATAAGCACTCAGCTAAGATTTAATAGGATTGTTTTCTGTGTTAAAATGCCAGCTTGTTCTGAATGAGTTTCGCTAGGCTGATGTTAAACAATTATGTAAGAGCGACACCTAGTTGCGAGGTAATTATCTCACAGGGGTGTGCAGCTTGTTGCTTTTTATGCCTCACTCAATAGCTGATCTCTGTATGGAACACAGTTAAGCACAAAGTGATTAAGATTCATCCTATGCGGAACCACTTACCCTCAATGCTTAATCTTCATCCCAAATGTAATGGGATGAAATCAGGAAACGTAAATTCAGTCTGAATATTAGGTAATGCTTCCCACAGGTAGGGTTATGGTGGGTTTCACTAGATGGCACTGTTACACGTAGTCTTACAAGTTCTTTTTGTTAACTTCGAGGCAGGAGAGAGTGTTTGAATCAATGCTGTCTTGTTAGTTTTGTGATGCACAGATTTTGGGGGAGTTGTGGCAAGCAGTGTGGGAATTTCCTACCTCCTTAATCTCTGTCTGTGCCTCTCTCCCCTCCCACTCGTGTATTCAGTGTTGTCCCGCAGTGCGGGGAGGTGCCACTGTCTCCATTGGGAGTGGGAAGGGGCCCTGCATGAGCCATGCCTCATCACCCTGAGCAAGTTTGCCCTCTGCAGCCTGCAGAAATCTGGTTAAAATACAGCCCCCAAATTCAATTAAATGAGGCTGCAGGGACAGCCGAGCACCCTGGATGAAAGTGACATGGGAAGAGTGCACCTCCCCCGGGGATGACAAAGCACCACTGATCCTTCCCCTCCTGCCTCCATCCTTCAGTGAGCGCAGGGTCTGACTGGCGCTGCTGGCCTCCCGCGTGAGAAATGCCCCTTAAACTACCTGGACCCTGTTCATGTGAACGGAGACTCCCCTCTGCTCCTTCCGTCAGCACCGGAGCAGAACAGGGGCCGCACGGGGGGAGCAGAGATGGCCGCACGGAGTGGAAGGAGAAATCATGCAGGTTGTTTGATAAAACTGTGCCAGAGCAAGGCATTGAGGTGAAATGGGCAGCCTGATGCCATTATCACTGGCTGGCCGGGATTCTCTCGGTCCATGAGAGCAAGGCCTCTGAGATCCCACAGCCAGGTAACAGCCAGTTGCCCAGGGTCAGAGGTGGAGGGGCAGGGTAGGGCTAATTAACAGGGTACGGCTAATTAACAAGTGGAACAATAGAACCGCCATCACCAGGGGCAGTGCTGCTGCGGCTTTGACACAGGAACCCGGCTCCGGCTCTGCTCCAGCTTCTTCTCGGTAATGGCTCACCTGTAACCACCCCCCAAGAGATTGGCATGTTCCCAGCCACGCTGGGCAGTCCAGTGAATCTGCTGCTTGTCTTGAAGACTCCTGCCCAGCTGGTTTGTTTATGCAGCTATGGTAAGCCTTTTCATGCATAGAAAGGTGATGCCATTACTCAGCAATAACATTTGCCAAGCAGTGAGTCCAGTGAGAGCTGGCAGCGTTCCCCTTCACTTGCTCCACTGCTCGATACTCATCAGCCGCTGTGTGCTCTGCTTCATTGCCAGCCGAAAGGAGAGCGAAATGGATGTACAGAGCTGTGCGAGAAGGGATGCAGCTAATTGCCTGACAGGGAGGAGATGAAAATGAGACACTGATCTTTAATTGCAAACAATTACATTCACAAGAAACAGGCTCATTCTCATGCACAGCGTGCCAGTGCTAATTAAATTTTAAACATGTTTCATTTTCTCTGCCCCCCCCTTAATTTTCTGTAAAAAGTAATTAACTTTTCTGCAAGTAAGTCATTAATTAATACTTTGTTAATTATGACCAGGATCATACTGTTTTGATTTATGTAGTGTTATTTTTTCCTAATACAGTTAGTCTCCAGCTCTCAGGAAGTAACTTTCTGGTGGAGGCTGATTCTCCAGGACCGGAGCGTTGCCCTAGAAGCATGTGACTCGTGAGTTCACCTCACGCCAAAGCCTTGGGGACCCACTGCCTGCACGCAGGGGACAATCCCGCACTGGCCTTTGTAGGGGAGGACCCATAAACAAGTGGAGATGTCTGTGCTCTGGTCCACTCGAGAGAGCCCACAGGCCACCTGTCCTGCCACAATTCTCTCTAAATCTCCATTTCCAAATGGGGCAGAAGCCAGAGAACGGGGGCCAACTTGCTGCAAGAGCCTCTAGCCACATGGGGACAAAAAGGGCTCCCCCAGCCCCCACTGTGTGCCTGCCTCCGGCAATCACCTCTCCCGAGCCCGGTCGCCATGCTGCTGTTCTGTTAGGCTCTGGTTCCGAGACGCTCAGACGCCCTGGTCCCCACAGAGTCCCGTCTCTACATGCCCTTGCCCACCTACAAAGTAAGAAAAGTCATACCTGTGTAGGGCCCAGCAATGCCCCTCAGTCCTGACCCAGTGTGCCCCCCCCCCAGCCCCTCATTATTCCCTCCCAGGCTTCCCACACAGACACAGCTCTGCTGATACCCTGCTGATCTGTATTCCCGCCCCTCCCTTGCTGTTCCATCCTGGGCTCTTCGCCCATGCCCCTCAACCTTGCTCTTCCAGACAGGGAAGTTCCTGTCTCCAAATGCTGCAGGACTTGAGTTAATCACCACGTTGTATAATACAATGTGACGACTAGAAGCTAGTGAGCTAAGCACACACACACAGGGCTCCAGTGCAGTGATCCAAGCCCTGGGCAGCAGACCTCCCTTCACATCTTTGGGAATATCCCATTGGATCTTTATTTATCCACCTTGCAAATTAAAGCAAACATCCCCCACACCCCTGGAAGAACAACTCTGTAAAATGCCTCAGAGAAAATCAGCCACTGCCATTCTCCTGCACAAACCCACAGACAAAGAGGCTGGGGGCCAGGGAGCCATTTATTCTGCCCCCTCTTGAAGGCATCTGTGGTTATCCCTTAACTATATGCAGCAACAGTCCCTCCAAGCTAAGCCCTGCATTAGCATTCAGATGTTCAGATTCCTCTTTCTGTACAAGGTGGCAACACAAGAAACGGAGACCTGCCAGCCCAGGACGGAGAGTCACCCTGCCCTACGGTAGCTGTGTCTGGAGCCATTTGCTGCACGGCCCCTGAGAAGGCGATGGAATTTGTCCCAGGTTCATGCTGCCCCCTGGGCTGGGAGCAGCAAAGGCTCCACATGCCCCAGGCAGGTGTGAGCTATAGGGGGCACACAGCGCTCTGCGTCTCTTATGGGGCCCTTCCGCCTGGGACACCTCCAGGCAGGGAGCTGCTATTTCTCCTGGCTTCATTCCCAGCCTCACACACACTGCTATGCGTGTAGAAAGACCCACGGGGGCCTGGGTCCAGCCTGGTCCATGTGCCAGCTCTGCAATAAGCAAACCGTGCAGAATGTTACCTGCCAGGACGGGACGCAGGAGCAGCAGGAGTGAGCTGAGACAACATCCCCCTGCTCCTGAGCTTGCAGCACGAGTCAGATGTTGGGAGGAGAAGTTGAAGCCATTGGCCACGAGAGGGCGCTCAAACTGCTGGGTTGTACCAAGCCATCATGCTTGGGGAAAGTAACTTCTCTTCCTAATTGCACTGAGCTGTCATTACCTGGGCTCCCTGCAGCTCCCCCAGGACCCTGGCCCTGGCCCTTTCTTGTGCTCAGACATCCGGCCACTGATGACAATCCATCTCCCGATGCAGGGAGATCCCGGAGCAAAATCTGCCTGACTTCCAAAACCAAATTCCTCCCATTTTTCCAATGCGAGTCGGGGGGTCTGATGCTGCTGCCTCTCACCTACCCCCCTGATCAGCCGGTCCAGCCAACAGGGCCTGAGCGGTGTGGGGTCGTCAGTGCCACAGACAATAATAGGTCCCCAAACTACCTGCTTCTCTCTTCGTCAGAGGAAAGATGCCTGGGGATGGCAAGGGAGCCAGTCCCCTTCGAAAGCAGAGGGGATAATTCAACTTGAATCGTTAGTTCAGTGAATTTTACCTTTTCCTGCTGGAATAATAGCATCACATCCACATCCACTCAGCAAATATCCAGCCAATCGCAACTAAGCAACACAGTTCACTTTTGGACTGTTGAGGGTCTCCCATAAAGCATTTGAAATGCTAGGTCACATGGTGTTTTGTTCTGTTCCTCGAATGGACAAACATGCCAGTGGTACCACCCCTGAGGGCCTGAAGGGTGTGTAAATGCTGGGCACTTCACCACTAGCAGCCTGAGCCTCAAGCACTGGAGCTGAATGAATAACTCCGTTAGGCTGCAGCAGCTGTAGGCTGTTGTCCTCAGTGTGAACCGCACGCTAGAGGTGAGCATGTGACATGCTGGACCAATGGCTTACACAGGCCCGTCCTCTCTGAATACCTGGGTGAGCCGATTTCACAAATAGTTTCCACGAACATTTGTGCCAATGAAACTTGGTCACATTGTGGAAAAAGAAGGTGGTTTGAACATGAATGAAGCAAATTCTCTTACTAACTCCCCCGACTATTGCCGTGAAGCGTTTCTCAGGATTCACCCAGAGCTATAGCCACCCACCAGAGCCTCTCAGTTAATTAGCCTTTCCCTCGGGCTGCAAAGCCGTGCCTTGCAATGAGCAGACGTGCCCTAGCTGTGAGGTTCAAAGGCTTCTTTGGGAGCGAGCAACAAATGACCACGCCCTGACACGCTGCGAGTGGGGCCTTTTATGCTGGGAGCTGCAGCCCATGTGGCTAAACCTGGCTGAGCGCACACCCGTTTGGTTGAGTTAGGAGCATGAGTTAGCTTCAAGTTACATCGCAGCCCAGCCTGCGCCCTCCCTGCTTCCAGGAAAGCACACTGCGCTCCAGGGCTCAGCAGGCCCCATACTCAGCTTGACTCACAGGATGGCCAGTGGGGCCATTTGTGGGTGGCTGGAGCGTCCATCCCAGCAGGGGTATGTCTCGGGCTCTGGCACAGCTGCAGGTCTGGGAGCAGCACTGGGGCATCTTGTGAAGTACGGAGACCTCGCCCCCGGGCCAAGGCAGGGGCATCCCAGCCTTCTCACTCGGCAGGCCTTTCTGGGGGAAAAGGCTCAGATGCACCAAAGGGCCTGTAAGGGCATTTCCATTTGGGGCTGGACACGGTCACATGGCCCATCCCGCAGGCATCTCTCCCCCAATACAACGACATTCCCTAGAGGGCCACCCCCCTGCCCCTGGTGCAGCAAACGTCCCATTCTGGCACCCTCCAGTGCTAGAACATCCCCACAGCTCATTCCCCTCCCAGTCCCTGCCCCTCTCCATTCCCACCCCCAGGACAGGAACCTTCCTTGCTTGACTAGCTAGTTGCTCTGGAGGGTGAGCCTATGGGGGTAGGGGTCGGGGGCTGTAGGTCCCGGACACCTTCCCCTCATCTTCATTCTAACAGCGCCCAGCTGCTCTGGCGAGAAAGCCCAGTGGCTAGCTCTGTAGTCACCGGTTTGGCATCACTGGCCATGATTAATAGCAATAATTCAATTCACATCAAACAGCAGGGAATGTAACGGAACAGCTGGCGAGAAAGCTGCTGCCCAGAGGCCGACAGCGGAAGATGGACGGGGACTCTTTGTGTACAGGCCTCAGTTGGGGAAAGCTCCCCGCATGGCTGGGGGAATTTACGGCAAGTTCAGTCATCGCCATGATGGAGAGGCGATCTACATATGCCCAGAATGAGCCACGGCCACACCTCCCCTCCTCCCCTGGGGAGAGCAGAGCCCCAAGGGGCTGGAAGGGAGCTCCCCAGTGGATGTGAGGATGGACTGGTCAGTGCTATACAGCATTTTGTACGTGCTATGTGCTGTAACTCAGCATTGCCCTCCCTCGGGGTGGGCACGCACGCCAGCCCAAGGCACGGCCTCGGGGTACTCAGCCACTTTGGCCACACCAGCTGCACCAGAGCTGGCTGAGTTCAAAGGGAGGAGCTGGGGAAGTGTCTGTTTCAGCTGCATACAGGATGTGTGCCAATATTAATCCCAGCTGCGAGCACTTGGCCTTGCTGCTGTCGATGAAGGTGGGGGGAGATGGGCAGAGCTGTGTGTCAGGTCCCATGGCCAATGGGCATTAGCGGGTCTGGGGGAAATGGGGTGTTCCCCAGACTGCAGTCACAGGGGGTGCTGCATCTCACCCTGAATTGCTGCTCCCTAGTTTACCTTCCATGCAAAGCTTTGCAACTGACCGGCTCTGCGAGGAGAACACACTGCTCGCTGCTGTCACTGACCAGAGAGACGTGGAGCTGGGTCAGGCCCCCGCTGCCTCCGGGGGAGCTACGTCCCACAGCCCAGTGCTCTAGCAAAATGCTTCGAATGCGACGGTTCCAGACACAGCAGCGGGAGCTGGGCTGTGAGAGCCCAGAACCAGACAGTGTCGCAAAGGGTTAACGGCTGGCACTGAAATAGAGAGCAGGTGAGCAGTGAGTTACATGCACCCCCAGGATACACAAGAAAAGGCACCATGCAGGACATGCCTGCGCCCAGCAGAGCCTCAGGCTAGCCTTACTCACATACACCTACGCTGGCTCCTTGGGCCTGGAGCTGCTCAGAACATGTCTGCACCCGGCCTGGCGCCATGATGCCAGCCTCACCCACTGACACATGCCTGCTCTCCTGCCGGAGACGGAGATGAAGGGATAGGGCTTCCCCCAAGGCTTGGCCTCTGTGCTACATCGTAATGAGCACCACTGTGCTTACACTGCCTGCAGATGCCAGCCCCGAGTGGCAGGTCACGAAGCACCCCCATGCTCCCCACCCAGAGCCATGCACTGCCAGAAGCGCTTCAGGCCAGGGAAACAGGCCTTCTGCTGCAGGGTGACAAAGTTCTGCCCAGGAAGCACAACGAATCCATGGGGCTTATCAGCAAGAACAAAGACCTTTCGGGCACCCACCCTCCTGCATTCCCTCTGCTGAGGCACCGAGCCACCAGAACCCGTTTGTCCAGAATAGGGGGAAGCAAGTGGTGATGGGTGGAATCGCTGTTCCTTGCCCGGCACTAGGCACACAGCATCTGTCTACCGCTCGTAATGGACGTGGGACACAAGTGCAGACTCTCATTAATAGAATATAATGTGCAGTGAGAATCATTGATGGCCATTTTGCAGCAATTATCTGTCCTTGGTGACACTGCTTTGTTAATATATTACAGGAGATAATAAGCCTCTCTCCACACAGCTTCTAACCAGGCAGGAGCAAACACAGCTGTCTGCTTAGAATTCTGTGCTGGCTGGCGTCACTTTCCCTGCCCGTCTGGATTCAGCACAAGCAGAGAATCGGTGCCAGGTTTCCTTGCAGCTTGCTTTAAATATTGCTTTTGCCACAGAGGCACTAGGAAACGGGCTTCATTGACCCTGTCTGAGGACTCAGTCTGGCAGTTTGCAGCTCCACTTCCTGGGGAACATAGTCACATGAGAGCCTGCCCCTGGGAGACAGGGTGAGGTCTGAGTGCATCATCACTGAAGGGAAAACTTGCCTCACTTCCTGCTGTGACGCGAATTCCCATGCAGGACATGACTATGTGATTTTTCAGTCAGACTCAGTTGAAAGCATCAAGCAGTTAATAGGTGGGAGAGGAAACCTTTTTTTAGCCACAGAAAAAGACCTTTCATCATGGGCTTTGCAATGGATCCTGCAGGGAAATCAGCACTGTGAAGTCAGTCATTTTCATGACAACAGACTACAACCACGTCTGCCCTTCACTCAATGTCCCAGACAGCCCCAAACTGAAACTCCCTCCAGCCCCTCCTCCTCTGGGCTTTGTTCCTTTCCCGGGCCAGGAGGTCACCTGATTCCTTTGTTCTCCAACCCTTTAGCTCTCACCTTGCAGGGGGGATGGGCCCAGGCCATCAGTTGCCAGGAAACAGGGTGTTGGCCATTCTCTGTGTCCAGACCCCTGCACACACCTGTCCTCTAGGGCTCTGCAATGATCATACACCCTTATCCCACCCCCTAGATTCTTAAGAACTGCCTAGGGGACACTGAGGCACCCCCACACTATTCAGAGGAACCATTAAGAACAGCCCCACTTCGTCACACCATCCTTTTTAAGGTCAGGCTTGACAAAGCCCTGGCTGGGATGATTTAGTTGGGGATTGGTCCTGCTTTGAGCAGGGGGTTGGACTAGATGACCTCCTGAGGTCCCTTCCAACCCTGATATTCTATGATTCTATGATTCTATGATGTCATATGCACATGATGCCCTCACTGCTAGATGTGGCAGGGAGGGGTGTGCAGGGAAAGGACGGGGTGGAGAGGCAGAGTCGCCCAGGGCTGGGATCAGGAAAGACAAAGCCCTTGCTCCGCATGGATACTCAGTGGAATATCAGTGTCAGACCAGGGCCAGGGCTGTCTCTTTTCCTACAGATGTGTTCACTGCAACATGCATCCCAAAGGAAAAGCTGCCGTGTCCCAGGTCAGGGCACAAGAATCACTTGGGTTCCTGGTACTCTGAGTGGATAGCCATCTGGCTGTCATCCGCTGCCCTGGGACCATCATGGCCTGCCATTGTTTTAGGTTAGAATACTGCCAGGGCAACCCCACAGGTTTACCCGGCCCCCAATGCCCACCTGCCCTTTCAGATCCATTCAGCGCTGCCTTGGCTCAGCCAGCCCAATGAGTGACGCCCCCGCCCCATGCCCTCCAGATGTCTTTGGGGCCCTGCAGTTCCTCGCAAGAGCCGCAGGGCCACAGCACATTCCCCTGCCCTGAACATCTGTGCTGCACCTCCAAAGGCACTGGGCTGAGGGGGACATGGCTCTGGGGCTGGGTAGTTACAGGCCGGCTGAGAGGGGAGCTTAGCCACTGAGGCTGGGTTTCAGCACGTCTCTCTGTTTCCTGGGCCTTGTTTTTCCAAGTCACTGAGCTCTGGATAAGCGGTGTTTTCACCCGTCATGTCCCTGCGCTCCTCCATGGCACTCACTCTGGCATCTCCACAGAGGCATTTGGAATAGAAACGAGTGTTTGCAGAGCTGCAGACACAGCAGAGCTCCAATGCCCTGGAAAATCGGAACAAACTGCCCTGAACTCAGAGCTGGGGAGCAGGGCAGCAGGGAGGGATGCAGCTCCCCTCCTCCAGCCCACCACACGAATGAGCTCTGCTACTTGGGCTGAACCCATCTGTCTCGGACGTGGATTGCAGTGCGCTATGGAGGGTTTAGGCCATTTGACGGTGGCCTGAATGACTCGGTGTGGGCGAGCTCCAGGGATTGTGGGAGAAGAACAGGCCTGGCACAAGGGAAGAGGCTGCCTTATACTGCAACCTGCCTCCGTCCCTGCTGGAATGGACCTGGGTGTGGGCACCATGCTCTGCAGGCAGGGCAGGAGAACCAGCTGCAGAGGCTGAGCCCACACTGATAGCCAGGTGAGCTTAGCCAGGAATGGCCAGACTGGATCAACCTCGGGGGCCATTTAGCCCAGTATCCTGTCTCTGACAACGGCAGTCGCTGCTTCAGAAAGAGAACCCCTGCAATGGGCAGATGTGGGATAATCAACCCCCAGGATGGTCTCCCTCTGGTCTGTAATAGTTAGAGATTGGAAACCCTGAAGCAGGAAGTTTTATCTCCCTTCTAAAATTTCTTAGCATAAACTACTCTAGCTCTGGATAGTCTGGTTGTCCATCAATGTCCAGTCCCTCTGTGAAGCTTGCAAAGTTCTTGGCCTCAATGACAACTTGTGGCAGTGAATTCCAGTCTAGTTATACATCATGTGAAAAAGGATTTCCTTTGGTCGGCTTTGAATTTGCCACCTTCCAGTTGTTCTGGTGTTAGGAGACAGGGAGAACAGAAGCCTCTAGTCACCCTGTTCTAGATCACTCACTTTTATCATGTCCCCTCTAAGGCACCAGACCCTCTTTTCAATCTCTTGCAGGCTCCTTATCATTTCTGTTGCTTTTCTGTGGGCCCCCTTCTCTGTAACGCTAGCCTTATCTGTGCTGTGCTGCGCGTTGCAGCAGAGAGGGAAAGCAGCTTTCACCTCTCTGGACTTTTGCAGCTCTGTATCGTTTTATCACTAAGGCAGATTCATTGTACCAGCCTTGCTATGGCAGTGATAGTAGAAAATTGTTTTGCCCACACTGATGATAACTTGCTTCAAATAGAAGGTAGGAAAAAAGTGACCCGAAAGTAGGGTAAAACTGAAGGATGGCCATGTGCCCACTCCTGTTACCAGGTGTCTCAGGGTAACGTGGATAAGGGGTATAGGAACAAAGCCACCTGCCCAGCATCTGCAATTCCTCTGGGTGCTCGCGTGACTCCTCGCTGCTCTTTGCAAGAATGGCAAGCTGCAAGGCCATTTGTTTTATAGAGGCGCCATCAGTTTCCAGCTCATTTTATTACATAAATAAAGAGTCAGGTAAAAATCTAGTGGTGTAAAGTAAAATTGCTGCTTGTAAAATTAAAAATGTTCAGGTTTAATGAGTGGAGAAGGTTACTTTTGACTCAGCTGCCTTAACGGCTGCAGTGAGTTGACATGTATTCTCCACCGCTGCAGCTGTACCGCGTGCTCTAGTACATGCCTTCAGGGTGTGAGAGAGCTGAGAGAAGAAACATTCCCCAGCCACACATCAGAGTCCTGTCCAGTGACTCCAGTGGGAACTGGCCTGGGAGATTCAGATTTAATCCCCAAAATTCTTTCCCATGCACCGAGAGAGAGAAGTTTAGTTGGGACTATTTATCAATTCCATTAAACTAGCCAGGAGACTGAATGTGTGTGTCTCTCTCTTGTGCACACAGAATGTTGGTCCAACAAGGCCAAGTTTCCATCTAGCCACATACTGACAGCAAGCCGATGAGCTTTGGAAGGCCTTGCTTTAGAGACATTTTCTTGTCACAGCTCAGCTGTTAAAGCTAAATATATTCAGGACCTTCTCAGTGCTATGGAACAGGCTCTGATGCTTTAAAAAAGAACCATTTATTCATCTGAAGACAAGCTGCACCAGAGAGCATGCATTGCAATTATATCCAGCCAGACACAGTGGCAGCTTGTGTGAAGTGAAATAGGGCCCTGTCCACTTCCTCAAGATTGTGGTTCTCTCTCATGTTTACCCGGCCCCCCTCCCCGTGGCGGCTGTGTCAGGTGACATCCGGAACATGCCACAGTGACTGGACTAATCTCAGGCTAACGTGTGGCCCCTATGGACCAGAGCCGACACATGCAGGAAAGGGGCAGCATAGGAACATGCATGTTGGACTAACTCACTCTGAGCTGCAGCAACAGACGTTTGCTCTCCTGTGCTGTTACACTAACACCGGTCACCTGGGCTCAGTGTATTAAGACATAATTGTACAGCGTCAGTCTTAGCCTGCAGCACAGCTGTCCCCCTGCCTCCAGTGCCAGGTGCATGCAGACTCAGCCTCACTCTGGCCGGGTTACCCTGTTGGGCTACTGTAGCCGTTTGCATGGCCGGACTTAGCCAGGCACTGGCAAGTCCGGCCTGCGCCCAGACGCTGCTAGTGCGTGGGCAGTTGCTTCAGAACACTTTGACCTGCCATGCACAGAACCATTGTGAAAGCATTTCTGGCAGACGGCCCGGAAGAAGATTGGGAAAACAAACCATGCGGGAGTTAATTTCCAGCTACTTCTACAATTGTGCCTGCTATGAAGAGAATTTTTGTTTGCTACCGACAGGCAAGAAGGAGGGGGAAAGCCTGAAAAAGCATTCCAAGGAAATCTCTAACAGCCTGCAAGGGCTTCTTCCTTTGGCCAAATGGGGGCTGGATGCATCTGGCTAGTGAAAACTCACCCATGCTTGCCTCCAGTTGGCAGCAGCTAACTGCTTGGTCTAACTAGCTAGAAGCACTCTTTGGACAGCTCCCAAACATGTAGGATAATCAAGATTCTTCAGTCCGAGGTGTTACAAAAGCTTTTTTTTTTTTTTTTTTTTTTTAAAAAAAAAACAACCACCAATTTTCTCCCCACTGTCAGACCCTTCAAGCATAGGATAATACTGATTATGTTAAAATCCAGTGCATTAAATTAACATACAAATTAATGGCAAGTCAGAAAACTGGCCTGAATTCAACAAGGTGCCATTCAGCAAAGACAACTGCAAAGTACTTCACTTAAGCAGGTAAAATCAAACGCACAACTGCACAATGGGAGATAACTGCCACGATGTCAGTACTGTGAAAAGGATGTGGTGGTTACAGTGGATCAGAAATTGAATGAGAGTCAGCAATGCAATGCAGGTGCAAAACAGGCTAATAATCTGGGGTGTATTAACAGGAGCATCATATGTAAGACATGGGGGGAATTGTCCTGCTCTACTCGGCACTGGTGAGGCCCCAGCTGGGGTCCTGTGTCCAGTTCTAGGTGCCAGATTTAAGGAAAAGTGGCTAAACTGGAGAGTCCACAAGAGAGCAACAACAACGATCAAAGGGTTAGAAAACCTGACCTGTGAAGAGAGAGTAAAAACTGGGCATGTTTAGTCTTAGGAAAAGGAGACTCCAGGGGGACTTGATAAATCTTCAGAACAGGCCTTAACATATTTGAAGAGGACAGGGATCAATTGTTCTCCATGCCCAGTAAATACAGGACAAGAAGCAATGGGCTTACCCTGCAGCAAGGGAGATGTAGGTTAGCTATTAACTAGGAAAACACTTTCTAACTCAGGGGAGTTCAGCTCTGGACCAGGCTTCCAAGGGAGGCTGTGGAATCCCCCTCACAGAAGGGGTTTAAGAACAGGTTGCACAAACAGCTGTCAGGGATGGTCTAGAGTTACTTGGTCCTGCCTCAGTGCGGGGGGCTGGGAGCCTCTTAAGGTCCCTTCCAGCACCACATTTCTGATTCCATCCAGGTGTTTCTGCTAAGAGCAAAGTAGTCCGAGGTTCTGTTCTGCATTTGAGCTCGGAGAAGCGATCCCCAGCCTGGGCAGGCACACCCACGCGAGCTCTGCTCCAGCTGGCATGCTACAAATAGCAGTGCAGCTCGGCCTAGGGCCCTGAATATGCACCCAGCTGGCCCCCCTGCACACGTACTCGTGCGGCTAGCTGAGCTAGTCCAGCACCACTATTTCTATTGCGCGGAGGAATCGCACCTTCCTGACCTAGCCAAAGTGAAAGCGCAAGGCTGCCCGTCACAGTAAAGCAACATGGCGGACGATTTCACACCTCCCCCGTCTGCATACCTCACTGCACAAGTCCTAAAAACAAGTGGTTCCAGAAAGCCTCCGCTCCCCGCTCGGGCAGGAGAGCGCTGTCATGTCCCCAGCCACATGGGCCTGGAAGTGGAAGAGGTGGAGACACATGAAGAGATTTGACTGTTAGGGACCTTCGCGGCTTCTACCTCTTCCACCCCCCATCGCCCAGGTTTAACCCGGGCATGCAGTCAAGGGAACTGAAGTTCGTTTATTATTATAAAAAAATTAAGTCCTGGGAAATCTTAAACCAAATACAACCCCCTCCAGACAAAGGGCCTAGAGGACAGTGGCAGGACTTTTCCTTGGCATGTTGCAGAAATGTGCCATCGCTGTTTTTCAGCTTACTGCAGGTCGAGTCACTGCTCATTGCCGCTGATTAAATAGGCCTGTCGCAGAGCTTTTAGAGCAACAGCCAATCTCCATTTTCAAATGGTCAGATGGAGAATCCACACCACACTTGGCAAGTTGTTCCAATAGTTAATTACTCTCTTGGTTAAAAATTTACACCTTATTTCCACTCCGAATTTGTCCAGCTTCAGCTTGCAGCCCTGGGACCATGTTATCCTTTTCTCTGCTAGACTGAAGAGCCCATCATCAAATATTTGTTCCCGGTGTAGATACTTGTAGACTAATCGAGACACCTCTTAACCTTCTCTTTGTGAAGTGAAATAGACTCAGCATCTTGAGTCTACATGCATCTACACAGATTCCATCTTCGGCTAGTTTCTAGGCTAAAAATGTTTTAGGCCCTGATACAGCAAAGCCCTTAAGCAGGAGTAGCCCTATGGACTTTACAGGGACTTCTATTGTGCACAGGTGCTTTGCCTGACTAGGCTACGGACATCTCGGTGGAAGAACACCTGGGAGAATGAGAACGCAGGGAGCAGAAGCCAGTGCTGGGAAATGGCAGCAGAGGTAGCAGCCTGGCCTTATCCCACAAGGAAGTCCAACAGCCCGATCGTTAGCTAAATATTAAATTTCCTGAGGTCTGGACAGTAAGTTTCTGTAAGAGGCTCTCCACCCCCATCTGCCAAGAGCTCCTTAAAAAATCATGGGCTCTCCTTCTAGCTAGAAGTAGGTTTTCACTGTGCTAACCTGTGCACATTTGCTATCCCACCACGCAGTCCTAGGAGGCAAGGCACTGTCGTTTTACCACTAGGTAAACCTAGGCAAGCTCCACCTCAAGCAGTGGGTGGTGCAATGCAGTGGTCACCTCATGGGAAGAGCTACGATGCCTAGTGTCCACTAGGATTCTACAGCGGGGTCACTAACCTGCATTATCTTGTTTAAAACCCCACCACCTCAGACCCCAAGCTTTTTGGCAATGAAGACAACGCCTAAGAGGCTCTAGTACTCATGGCACTGTGTAAGATTAAAGATACAGAAAGCACACTGCTTTGGCCAAGACTGCAAAAGGGCACAGTGCAGCCATTTCACAGCTCCTACAATCAAGAGAAAAGCACTGAAACCACAGCAAGCCCAGCACCAGTCTCCAGTCAGGGGTAGCAACCAAGAGTTGTCACTATATGCCTGTTTAGTGATCCAGTTCTAGGTGTTCACATCACCGTGAGTGGCAACCTTGTGGAAAGCGTAAGGGACTGAATGGTCCCTGGCAGGCAATGCCCCATAAAACTAGTCCCTCTAGGTCATGGCTGAGACTCATTGGTGGGGAAGATTGTCCAGCTGGGGACAGAACCTAGTCTCCAGGGGTCAATGTGGTACCTCACTGATGTGACATTTTTAGTGTTTCCAATTTACCTGGCAAGACTCCATTGTGCAGTCAATGGAAGGACAAACCAAGTGCAAGAATATGTAGCAGCTGGTAACTTGTCTCCTCGTATATACGAGAACAGCAACCACACCTGCAGCTCTTTAAGGTTAGTTTATTGCAATGTGAACTATGACAGACATAAGAAATTTATAAACATACAATATCTTGGTTTTACAAGGTCACAGCTCAGTACAGTACAATAAAAATCTGTTTATACAAAATACTCTATTGGGTTTATAACGTTATTCTAGAGTATGAAAACACCCTGACCTGTTCCTTTTGTAGGTTTAGAATAGACTGAAATTAAACAACAAACAAAAACAACTCACTAAGTCAGCAGCCAAGGAAACAGGGCAGAGGACTTCACAGTTCATTATGTAATACTGTCTGGGGCGCCAAGTGACAGAGCAAAGGCCACCTGCTGTATGTTGTACATATGTAAAGTCTCAAAAAAAAATTAGTTTCAACTTTATTCCTACTAGCCCTAGATCTGTATGAACTACCATCACTACTGTTTGTCTGGCATCTTATGTTGTGCAAACTCAGTTCTTCAGCAAAGTTATAGCTTAAAGTTTCTTTCTTCAATATGGAAATTGACCAGGTAAACCTAGGACAATGGAGAGAGGAAACACTAATAGAACTATGGAACCAGATGAGGTTTAGTTTCATAAAAAAACCCTATCCTTCAGCTGTCTGATTTAACATTTAGGTTTTTTGTTAAGAAATTTATATTTAGGCTTTTTCTTAAAACTTAAGTTATATATTTTAACAAGCCAAGACAGCATGAACGGCTTCTAAGGACTTGTCTACACTACAGGGAAAAGTTGATCTAAGCTACGCAATTTGAGTTACGTGAATAGCGTAACTCAAGTCAACATAGCTTAGATCTACTTACCACGGAGTCCACACTACACTATGTCGACCCCACTCTTCTCGATCTGGTGGAGTACAGGAGTTGATGGGAGAGTGATCTGCGGTCAGTTTAGCAGGTCTTCACGAGACCTCCTAAATCAACTGCTGATGCATTGATGGCCGCGCACTGGTAAGTGTAGACAAGCCCTAAAAACTCCTCTCTAAAACCAAGTAAGGCAGTGGCATCACTGTGTGCGGAGTCCCTGACCATCTGGGGCTACAAGCTACCACATAGAAAAAACCTCTTTCTGCAGTTGAGGAGACTTCTTAATACTTTTAATTTTTTTTTTTTTTTTAAAAGGTGTGTGAACACACTCAGCCCTCAGTGGAGCTACAGAGTCAGTATCTGGAATGGAACACTTCCTTTAGTGTTTTTACTTTCCAATGAGCTTTGTGGATCTCAATTTTAAACTGAGTTTGCATCCGAGTGTGTTGTACTCTCCAGACACACAGAGAACTACAAGTCTTTGTTTTTGTTCTGCTTTGACTTAATCTCACAAGAAATGCAGCGCAGATGATCCCCAACATGCTTCTCTGTGAAAGTGCTCATGGATTAGGTGAACTGCATTACACCACCACCTCTTACGGGCCAACCTGAAGAATCTGTAACTTCAAATATCCCACATGCTTCTCCCCTTAAAAACCTACCAAATACACACCAACTGGTACATCTCTAGAATGTGGCTATGAAACATACTAAAATATTTGACTAGGAAAAGAAAAAAAACAACATTTGATGGGTGAATTATACAAAAGTTTATTAGAGGAAAAAAACCAAAAACCTATGCCTCTTACAGGATATCTGTTTAACATTCACTAAAACACAAGCACCAGGAGCCTACGGGTCACAGGCCATCTGCTTAACCCTCTTCACGCAAGTTGTGATATTTACCAGTGCTAAAAAAATAAATATGTACAAACAGAAGATATCCTCCCCTTCCCACTTTAAGGGTCTTTGATCTGAGCAGTTAGAAATTGCTTTAAATTCTCACTTAAACAGGAGCAAGTAGAGTTTTTTGAGGGGGCAGTTACGCAGCTTTAGCTATTTTACCTCATGGGCATATGAGAGTATTTGACTGTATCTGGCCCCATTTAGTGTGCAAAATAATAGGCCTCAGAGCACAGGACAATATGCCACGTACTCAAGACCACATCAATACCAGTAAGGGAGCCAGTCATGCTCTGAACACAGGACAGACTCCGAGAATATGTAACACAACTGATACCCTCTTGCTAAAAGCCAACTCCACTCCCACTGAAGTGAGTTGCATCCACCCTAGAAGACCAGCAAGCCTTTGCAACATCTTGTTTGGAACAGAGCTCCATGAAGAGTAGAATACTCTATTTTCCTGGAGGGGTGCACAATCTAAAGGAAGCTTCAGGACAGAGAAGCCACCTCTTAGGAAGCTCAGGGTCAGGGCTAGGGAAGAGGAAGGGACATAGTACTGGCCAACACTGGTAGAGATGCTGATTTCCTAAATGAAGCAGCAGTGGAAGACTTCCAGTTCCAAAGCCAAACTCAGTAATAGGATGGGAAAGATGGATGCAGAGACCCGATATGTACCAGCATCAATTCCTTTAGTTCTGACTAAAGCAGGTTCCTAACTAAACAACTCAACTTTCTGCATTTGTACCCATTTGGTTTCATAGTGTTACTTTGAAGAGAGGCATCACAAAGAGAGTTTGGAAATTTCTTTGCCTAGGAAAAGTGGGATGATCTAAATCTGAATCCTTCCTGCATCAGCAAGTGTTCTTTATGAAAATGGGATGATCACAATAAAATGAGGATCCACCCCAAAAGGAGTGGAGTGAAGATAGTTATTTAAAAAAAGCCTTCCACTAATTTCAGTTATCAATTCCAACCCAAGTGTTCCATGAAAATTTAACTAAAGGGGGGAGGTTTAAAAAACTACAGTAGCTAAAAAATGTTTTCAAGAGGTGCTAGAAAAGCCTACAAATAGAGCCAGGTTGTGTCTGTCATCCAAAGGAGTTTGGACTTTGTCATATTTTAAGACCACCCCTCCCACTAACCCACCTCAAAAATATCCCAACTTCCACTAAGAATCTGGCAGTTAAGAAGTATGTGAAGCAGTATTCATTTTAGACTCAGCATTGAAGCCAGTTGAGCCTCAAAATATCCAGTAGCCTTTTTTGTGGCTTTAAAAACAGACATACCCTAAACAGATCACAAAAAAATTAACTAAAACATGGTTTACAGAGTGGTATTAAGGCTCTTCCAGAGTAGTCTAGAGGTGGAAACTTTAAGGCACCTATTAGTACATTCATGTTACTGTTAAAAAAGCCAGAATATAAAAAAGTTTCCCACCCACGTAAGAGGATATGGCACATTTAGCTGTTACCTCTGTTGAATCCAGATGGAAAAACAACTGAGAGCTTTGTTTAAAAATGAACACTTGGTTTATACACTTCTGATGACTGCTCACTACCAGCACAGCATTTTCCCCAGACACTATTTTAGAGGAACAGCACTTCCTCCAATCCTCCAGGATTAAAATCAGTCCCTCACATACGACTCTCCTCCTCTTTTATGCCATCTTCTGTGTTTTTCTGTGGCGCATTAGCCACATCATTGTTTGCCTCTTTTTGTTTCTCAGCCTCTTTTTGTTTCTCGGCCTCATCAATATTGGTTTCCTCCTCTCTCCCTTTGTTTCTCAGCTTGTCCTCTGCCTTTTGTTCTTTCTCCAGCAGCCGGTAGTTGATGCCCATTCCCACAAACAGGTAGATCCCAGAGACGATCAAAATGATTCCACAGGACCAGTATGTGTATTTGTAGTCACCGTACATGTCATTGAGTTTACCTGATGGACCAGAGAGGACAATACATTATGTGGCTGACCATCTCCCATTATACAGCAGGAATCACTCTAAGCTAACATGCATAAGCTCTCCCCAGATGTCTAACCCGTAATGTGCGTGCGTGCACATGCATCTGGCCACAAGAACAATCTCTGCTTGAAAGCTCAGGTTTTTTAAAGCTTGACCTAAGTGTTGATCAAGTGCAGTGCTGGTAAAATGGCAATGCACATGGCAGTAAGCTCTGATTAATGTCCACTTAAATTTTAAAAGCAAACCCACTAGGAAGAGGCTGTTCAGGTATGGTTTGGGTAGACCAAAAAGTCCAGCCATTTTCCAAAACTGTCTAGGAGTCCCCCAGAATTTCCTAGAAAACCTGTTTTTCAGGTGACATTCTTTTTTGACCAGGGTATCCAAGCTGTCACTGTAGCTTTCTCTAGTCACATCTCCCCAAGGTTAAAAGCCGAAGTTTGCTTTGCTTTAGGGGAAAAACTCAAACTTTCCTTGGACCCTGAAATTTCATATAGAAAAAGAGTGTGGACGCTCTCCTTGCGGGAAGACCCTCCCTGCACTGGGATATAATCCACACACACTCTAGTATGTCTATAATCACTTGGCCATTCCTGTTGGGAAGAGCCCTCCCATGTGTGTTCTGGCTACACTCATGCCTTTCTGCACTTCTGTGCCTTCAATTCTCAGCCTTCCCAGCAAGTGCCCTTTGGGAAGGAGCAGTAGTTGTTCCCTCCCCACCTTGGTATTCTCACAGTACACAGGCACCCCAGGAGATACATAAAAATACTCTACCTAGGAGAGGTGGTCCCAGGAGCACAGGGCAGCATTCCACAATAGTCACCAACCCGACAGCGCTGGAGAACCTCTGAGCCCCAACCAAATCCATCAATGTTTCAAACAAGACAGAGCTGAGCCAGCCAAAGGCAAATCCAAAGAACCCAGCATAGACGCAAAACCCAGCATAGGTGGTGGAGAAGGGTGCCAGGAGGTGGCACGCTCCATTATACACCACAGAGACAGCAAAGAAATATTGGATCCTTGGTCTAACCCACTTCGTGTTTGCCACCAGTCCCATGGAAGGCCTAGCCACCATGTCTACAAAGGCCAGAATGGAGAGCAGAAAGGCAGCAGACTCATTACCAAACTCTTTACTCTTGGCATAATTGCTGAGGAAGACTAAGGGAGTAAACAGTCCAAAGAACATAATCACATTGCCGGACAGATAGAGCAAGAAGCCTCTGTGTGTAAACAGGGACAAATCCAAGAACTTGTTAATAGTCTGGTAAACTGTGAGCTTCTGCTTCTTCGTCTTTCCAGCAATGAGGTCCATACTGGCATCACCAGCTCCTTCATCCGCTTTCACAGTGGACTTCCCAGCTTCCTGCAATACTTCTTTTGAGACCTCTTTCTTCAGCTGATCTGGCTTGGGGCCTATAGGTCGCATCAGAGATCCGGCTACACAGCAGTTCAGCAAAAGGCCACCAAGAATTAAAAAACTCCCCCTCCAGCCAAATATACTGAAGAAAAACTGGTTCAGGGGGGCCAGTGTAGACAAGAATACAGGGCTACCTGCCATAGCTAATCCATTGGCCAATGGACGTTTCTTATAGAAGTACTTGCCAATCATGGTCAAGGCTGGGTTCAAGTTAAATGCAAGCCCAAGACCTGGAAAATAAGAGAATACACACATGTGAGTTTAAAAATGAGAGATCTCTACACATCTGTAGATTCTGGGATTAATGGATTGGGTACTGGGCTGAGTTCTTCTCATGTTATACTAAATTTAACTTGCACTGATCTCAGAAGTTATGTAGGGAGTAACTAATGGCAGGATTTGGCCAGTTACTGCAGATTCTCAGTGATATAGGAAGAAGGTGCCAATTTTGCTAGTGAGCAAACTATTGGGGGTTTGTTTTTTAGAGCCAGAATTGAAGGAGTTCCAGGATACAAGAGATAATGAAGTTTACTAGTGTGAAGTAAGTCTGATTTGAGATAAGATGGGGATGTCCAAGTACCAGAACACACATCCTTTGATACACACATCCTTCGCTGAGGAGGATTTCAGATTCAGAGCGTGTATAGATATATAGCAATTTATATACTGACTTAGGACAAGGCTAAGATGAACTTTTACGATTCTAACCCTAAACATGAGGAGTCATGAAAAGACCACTCACCTCCCACAACCCCAACACAGAAGTAGAGCTCTTCCACAGTGTTACAGAAAGAGGCTGCAATCAAGCCACACCCAGACAGACAGCCCCCAGCAATCATTACTGGCCGACTGCCATACTTGTTCACCAAGATGCTGCTGATGGGACCTAGAAGAGATCAAAAGAGAGTTAACCAAAGGGGAGACATCTCTGGGTGGTATGCATGCACTACAAAGCAGATGGACACTAATAAGAGTGCACAGAGGTTTAGCTTCAGGAGTCCGTGAAAGCTGGGCATGGGTGATCAAGATGAGCATTAGCCATGGCTCTCCTGTCAAGAGGAGGGGGGTGGTATAGAAGCGCAGGAGAGCAAGGTGGATGACATAAGGCCATGTTGGGTTAAGTGCTCGGACATCTCACTCCAGAGCACCATGTTCCAGGCGGTTTAGAATCCAGACTGAAACAGTTCACAGTGGAACATCGTACTGGCTCCCCTAAGAGCCTGTCTACTCTGCTTTTTGCAGAGCTTGAGAAAGTTTTTAAGTCCGTAGGGTTGCAGAGAGCCTCACAAATATGAATGGATACAGTTCTGCCTCCCCAAGTTTATAGAGACACAAGGGGACAGATTAGGCCCTGGTGTAACTCCAGGGAATTCAGTGGTGTTATACCACAGATTAATTTGTCCCAATAGCTTTGACACACAAGATCTGGTCCCACCCATCCCTTTGGAGTCAGTGTGGCCTAGTGGATAAGGCACTAGGCTGGAACTCAGAACTCCTAGGATCTATTCCTGCCTCTGGCCAACTGGGTAACCTTGGATGAGTCACTTCCCCTTCCTTTGCCTCAGGTGCAACAAGCTAGTCATTTTTTTCCCCTCAGGAGGGGGTCATGATGTACAGAACGGATATTTTCAAAAGCCTGTATGTTGGATAAGATTCTCTAGTAACTTTTAGATGTTGTTGGTACCAAAATATCAAGTGCACATGGGGGCAGAAACAGGGAGATTTGAAGGGATTTTGTAAAATGCTTTAGTGAGTCAGAACAGAAAGAAGAACAGAGCTCAAGTGAGACTGGAGTTTAAATTGAGTCAATGTTGGTTTTTTTCGTGGTTTTAAAGTTTCACTTTGCTTCAGCCACAGAAGCCCGATGGAAACTTGAATGTTTGAGTCAAGCCATCCCACCACTGTGCCCCAGAGACCATATTACCATGATTGGTTTTGTTAGATCCTGCTCCTTATTTTCCACTGGAGTTCTACACATCAAAAGCCACAGTCACATGGAGATCTTGTCTGCATGCATGTTACCAATCTAGGAAAGGAAAAAGCAGGATGGTCCCCAAACTAAGTGTTTTTTCCCCAAGTTTTCAAGAGTCATCAGTTGCTCTTTAAAGCCTTCAACCAACTGACATCTGACTCAGTCTGTGATGCTAGCTGTGACCACCTCCGCCAGACCAGCAGAGCTTCTGAAACATCAGCATGACTCATCCCCTGCACTAGTTAGTCGCTCTAGCGCAGAGTACTATCTTTCTCTACAGCAGTGTGAAATGTGCTCATGTGTTTCCGAGGAAAAACCTTTTAAACTTGTACACACTCTACTCCTCTGGCTTGGAGGGCAGCACAAGAAAAATTCCCCCACCTTTATACCCAAAGAAAATAGTAACATGAACTTTCATTATAGCTACCCAGGAAAAGAAGTGAGGGGCAGAGAAGTGGGGATGCAGAGCAGTTGTAAAGAAACTTTCCCACAGCTACTTGGAAACAAGAGAGCTTGTGTTTATTTGTGCTGCATGTGATGCTGTCCACTCTTTAGGGATATTTCTGTCCTGAAGATCAGACTGCAGTTTTCCAAGCTGGGTTATGTGGGTCTATCCTGTTTTCAACCATCCAAAATTTGATCTATCGTTTATCTTGTGGTAAAACCCAAGGGAGTCAGCCAGACCGGGGCCCTACTATGCCAGGAACTCTGAAATGTAGGAACCATCCCTGCCCCCAAAGGGCTTACAGCTCAGGCGTAATATGAGGAGGAAACACAGAATCGGGTGGTAGAGCACAGATGGGTAACAAAAACAACAGGATGTTTAGCACAGACTAGCTGTGTGCTGAATGCACAACCAGGGAGTAGCCACAGCTCCAAAGCCCCTCCAGCAGAAATATTTCATGTGCAGGGGAGGGATTTTTGTTCATTTGTTATTTTAATTACTCTTCCAATGTTTGAGAAGTCAGATTGCTGTGTGCACCCACAGTTTAAAATGCTTCATTACAAGAAACCCTAATCCAAAGTAAACAGTGATCAGATACAGTAGTGCATGCTCTACAGACACTAAAATGTAATTAAATAAACTGAATGAGCACCCATTGAACATTAACAGATCTGGTTTCACTATTAACAGACAGCAAGGTCAACATGTTATTCCTGGCTACTCAGATGTGGTTTGACCATTTCACCTCTAGTTGAGCAGAACCTAGAAAATGTTTGAAGAGAGTCCAGTGGCTGTGTCAGCAGCCTGGCTTCCTACCTGGAGCCAAGGCACTCAGAAATCCCAGCGGTATTCCAAATGGCCTATGCCCTCCATCACACGCAGGGCCCGTGCAGGTACTTCCCAGCAGGCACAGAGCGCTGTACAGTTCCCGTAAGGAACCTCTGCAACTGAGCCAAGGCCCCATGCAACTCCGTAAGGACTGACTCTTCCTTTTCACATCCGCAGCACTGCATCTGGAGGCTGGGACGCTCCCTCCCTCACCCACCCACCCACTGTGTAGAGACACACCAGGAGTTTAGCAAAGTTTGAAAGATTTGCACATTGAACATGAAACCACTCCCTGATGTTCCTGGAGCAGATCCTAAGGACAGCACTGCAACATACCAGGGAATAGTAGGACTGAAGGCCTGCTAATATATTGTCAGGGAGCAGTATGCTAAGCTTGGCTTCATGACATTAGCTCTTACTGTGGCAAAAAGCAACGTTCATATCAAGTTGGGCCCAAAATTTAGGCTTCATAAAAAACCCAAAACTGCTCAGGGCAAGAGCCAGATCCAAAGTGCTCTGTGCTGGATGAGACACTTGGCAGTGCTTAAGGATCCCCACAATGGGGAAGGGGATCTTTGGTTTTGATTAAACAAAAGCTCAAAGATTGTGGTAGGACTGTAGCACGCACACCTTTAAAACTGGCCACAAACTTAACAAAATACTGACTAGTCTATTTTCAGTGTGGAGAAAACACAGCAAGAAGCGAAATTAAAATCTGTTTTTTCCTAATTTTATTAGTAACTGAGACAAGGTCATTTCAAATTATTAACTTGTGTCCCTTTAACTCACTTGGACCAAAATCAAAAGCAACAACTACAAACCAGCACCTGAACTCAAGTGCCCTCCCCAGCATAGGCCCAATTATCCTCTGACCATTAACTTCAGATGAGTCACAACAGTGTCAAACTAGCAAGAGTTCAGAATTAGGCCTTGCTTTGCTGCTGCCCATTCGCCTCTTATTCTGGGGAGAGCTAGACCAAGTCCATGTCACTTGGTCAATCTGGCAGCTTTCACCAGAATAAAGCATCCTTTCGACACTATGAAGAAAACTGAGTTCCTTCAAGAATGTGCTTTTCAGGATCCAAATGAGTCTGGGAGTAACAGACCATGCATTGTGGCTGCTCAACAAAGGCTCAGCCAAGCAGAGTTTAGTATTCTCTCTGGCTCTCTGCAGATTTGTGAAAAAGCATGCAGAGCAATAGTACAGTCTGTCTGGGGTGGGGGTGGCAGGAGGATGAGGAGCTGCCTTTGCAAACATCACACACACACAGAACTTCCTCCAAAGATATATTCAGAAGCAGATATTGTATGCAAAGCACCCCTACTTCCTGGAATGAGAGTTAGTCAGACATCCTAAGGTTACAAGAAATGAGTTACTTGGGGAAAGAGGGTGGGACTGATGTCACATCTGGTGACTAACGCTTAACTCTAGGCAACACAGTTTATTATTTACTTAATTATCTCTTTACAAGCTCTTGGCCCATACTGTAAAAAGCTGTGGAAAGCCTGAAAGCAGTAATGCAGTCCTTGTGTGTACTTGTGCCACCCCTAAGTGAAACACCAAAGCTATTACAGAGGAGCATTCCTGCTCTGGAAAATTCTAGACAGTTTCAAACTTGGGCCATAGCGCAAAACAGCACTTAGGTCACGTACACATCAAAAAACCAGTTTGCAGGACCAGGCACGAGTGAGCTGTTGGGATTTTAAGACTTCTTCAGCTGTCATTGTGAAGGAGCTCCCCTAATGCCTGGCAACTGAGAGAGGGAGGCAAATCACTTTAGAAAAAGATTAAGAAGCGTTTCTCATTCCAAGAGCAGGTGACTGGTTCCGTCTTGCCATGTCCCTGTTAGCCATTACTGATCCTTCTGCATACAGGCTCCCAAGAGCGTTCAAGAGAACACGTTCACAGGACCACTAGAGACGGACAGGGAATGGCCTAGATCAGGTCCCACAAAGTCAGTTACAGTTTACAAGCTTGTTATAACATGGAGGCAGGGAAATGTGCCGGCTGCCTCACTAGCTGAGCTAGGACAAAGCAGGGACTGTTCCCCCATGGAAAAGCCTCATGCCCAGCTCCTGCCGGTAGCTGCTTTTGATGCACAAATGCAAATATGCGTCAGGCGGTTTGCCAGTTTGGGACAGCGGCAGCACGACAATCACCAATACTCAGAGCTGCCTCCAGGGTGGACACTATGGCTGTCACAGTGGGAGCTTCTTTTAGCCACGTAGTTTACCACGCACATTCACAGGCTGCTACAGAATACTGAGGAAGAGAGGACGGTGGTAAGAACCCACCTTCCCCATGTAATCAGAAGTTACCTATTTAAGGAAAGTAATGTAAGATTGGTGGTGGTCTGGAGTCTTGCCCCCATCAGTCCAAACCCCCAAGATGTGGCAGAGGGGGGCTTCACCAGCATTTAAAAAAAAAAAGTTGCTGTTTGCCTTGTCCAATTGTTTTCCTATACTTTTGGTCCCTGCTGCCATCTTTCTGCTGTTAAAAGGGGAGTTTGAGACAATCCTTTTGGCTAGGTTTGCAAAATGCCCTTGCTAAAGTTAGCCCAGGACCAGGACTCCCTCTGACCAGGTCAGATTTCTCAGCACTACAAGTGAGAAACACACTGAAAAGAAAGAAAATAAAGGAAGAGCAGTTGTGTTGTTAGTGTTTGGGCCAGATCCTCAGCTGGAACAAATTCACAGATCAGTCCAAAAGGGAACACTGATAGTCTAGTCTGACCTCCTATAGAGCACAGGACATAGAACCTCCCCAAATTCTTGTTTGAACTAGAGCCTCTCTTAGAAAAATATCCAGTCTTGATTTAAAAGTTGTCAGTAGATTACAGCCCCATGGTAAATTGTTCCAATGGTTAACTATCCTAATTATTAAACATTTGAGCCTTATCACCAATCTGAATTTGCCTAGCTTTGGCTTCCCGCCATTGGATCTTGTTATACCTTTGTCTGCTAGACTGAAGAGACCATTATCAAATATCTGTTCCTCACCTACCGACTGAGCAAGTCAATCCTTAACCCTCTCTTTGTTAAGTTAAATAGATTGAGCTCCTTGAGTCTATCACTGTAAGGCAGGTTTTCCAATCTTTTAATCATTCTCATGCCCTTTCTCTGAACCCTGTCCAGTTAAACATCCTTCTCATACAGTGAACATCAGACCTGGACAGACTATTTCTGTAGGGGGCACACTGGTGCCAAAGAAAGAGGTAAAATAACCTCCCTACTCCTACTCAAGATTCCCATTTATACATCCCAGGATCACATTAGCGCTTTCGGCCAGAGTGGTGCTCTGGGAGCTGATGTTCCAATATTATCCACCATGACCCCCAAATCCTCGTCTGCATTCTTTGTTCCTAGATCTATCACTTTACCTTTGGCCACACCACAGTGCATACTTCTATTGATTTGCTGGGTATAGAATCAGCTCTGCAAGCTGTAATTTCTTTCATCTATGACGACTCTCTGTAGGGACTCCTGCATTCACCATAGCTTCGTATGCCAGCTTTCCAGAAGATGTTAGAAGCAGACAAAATGTCACAGGTACATTCTAACGAGGGCAAGTGCAGAATTACGCAAGTCCTAATTCCTTGGAAAGATTTTACTTATAGCTTTGCAGAGGAGCAGGACAGATTAACCTCATTTTCACACTTTGGGCATTAAATAAAGTTTACGCCAAACTTTTCCAGACAAACCAGTTTAGAAAATTTCACCCAAATGGGAAACAGTCAGTCCCTATTCGTGTTTTGGAGAAAGGCAATACAATAGGAGACCATTAAATCACCTCCCTGTTGTCTCTCGTCTGCTTGCTTACCTCCTGCGTACATAACAGCCAGCATGATGGAGGAGATCCAGGAGACTTTGCTGCTAGATGCATCGAAGATGACCTCAATCTCTTTGAAAAACACAGTAATGGATTTGGGAAATGCATAGGAGAAGCCAATGGAGATGAAGGCTCCGATGACCACAGCCCATCCCCATCCTCCTTCTGGTGGGGTGTATCCCTGAGGGCCTCCAATTGCTGGCGGCATCTTGAGTGAAGTTGGTGGTGATTAAGCTGGGTTTCAAAGATCTGCAGAGAACACAAGACGTCAGCACTTAGTAAAGAATACAACAGCATTTTACTCTAGAGTCTTTAGGAAGAAGCAGGTCCCTGGAGCTGTCCAACTGTCACCCTTCTTGGCTTCCCCTAACACACAGAAGAATTCCCTATCAGTGATGGATCAGAAATAGATGCAACACTCACGTGAAACTCAGAAGTTGTTTAAGGGCGTTAGAATGGGGGCAAGGAGGTTACCTGAGAGATTCAACAAGGATCAAGACCACCACCCATTTAAAATAATAAAAGGCAATATTTTCAAGAGTGATTAACGATTCCAGGTGCCTTGATTTTTAAGATTCCCAACCGGCAACACCTTGAACAGAGCAGATTTTTAGAGGGTGGGTGCTCAGCATTTTCAGAAATTCAGACTCCTGAAAGGTGTCAAGACAGTCAATCAAAAGATGCTTTTGAAGGGCTTTGCCTTAAGATATTTATAAGCAGTGAATTAAAAGCATAGATAACCCTTTGAAAGCTGAAAATAGAAGGCAGCTTCCTTGCCAACTACAGATCAGTCACACAGGTTTATTGTGGGGTTGGTCAGCAGTGCTGAGTTATTGGCAGCATTGAAAGTCTTGCTTCTGGAAAGTGCAGGGGTTTCGCATGCTGTTCAGTTATTGTAGAGCCATGGGATTTTACAAGGAACATACTGTACAAACACAATCATGCACTGTCATTTATATTTTAAAATACTGTTATGTGGATTTTTTCAAATTAACTATTTTGGGCCTCCAACCTGGCTAGTATCCACTTCCTCTTCTAAGCTTTAACATTCACAGAGCCATTATCAGTTCACTATTTATCACAGTGAGGGGGAAGACAAGATATATTCCTGCAAAAGTAGGGCAGCACAGGAAATGCAGACTAGCCTTGGGAGGCACCGACCTTACCACAGAGAAGGACAGTGTTAGAGCAGTGGTCAGGGCAAATTAGAAAGTGACTGGAGTGTGAAATAATTTGGGAAGCTGGTTTTGTTTTCTATAGGAAGTTAATATATGCTGGCTAGCATCCATATATTACGCTGATAATACTACTTGCAATACACATTCTAAGCATTTGAAGTATTAATATAGCAGTTATATAGCCCAGATTGCCCTGTACCTTTGTTATAATCCTGTACACTTATGCTAAGTATCCCATAACACTTTGCATTAATTAAAGTAAGTCTTGGCTTGAGTAGATAGGAAAACTGTCAGTATCAGGACAGATGTCTTCATAGCAACAGGAAAGGAGTCACCCATGCAAATCTAAGAGGTGCCTTCATGCCCCTTAGTACCAGGAATCTATGTGCTCAGAACAAAAATAAGGGAGCATCATGACCTGGAATGCATGGGTTCAGAACAAAAGATAAAGGGGTACACCATGATACCAGAAACAAACAAGATAGATAGTTGATTAATTAAATCCAGTTTCAAATGACATATGCAGTACCTTTTACTGGTAAACAAGTAGGGTGTACAGGGATGGATTTAGAGATGTAACTTTGGAGAGCACACCTTCTGCATAAGGGGAATATCACGGCACAGGACTGCTCTTTGGAAATTGGGTATCATACAGAACCTTCTTCCTGTACCATATTAATAAACCTGACTGACATTGATTATTTGGTCTCTTGCGTATATTTCATAACAAAATACCACCACAAAGTACAGCCAAACAACCACCCCTAGTGCCCTTACTAAAAGGAAATTGCTTTAGAAGTTAGTGCTGGACTCTCCCCTTATATCCAAAGGGTCAGATTTTAATACCATCAAAAGGGGGGATGGCAGGTGGAAGTGGGAAGAGACAGGAGAAATAATATCAAATGACTGAAATGTGCCTCTCAGAGAAGAAACAGACGTCTCTCCTTGAGCTAGGTACCATGTCAATGCTTCTATTCTGCTTGTGCGTGTGCATGAAGCAATCTCTGAAGGTCACTAAATGCAGCTAAACTTAGCAATGACTGATAACAATGGAAAGTTTCAATAGGTGCCTACATGCTTGCCACAGAATTCATAGGGCTTGAATTCTTGTCTGCTTTGATGCAGCTCATGTTGCAATTTCACTATCAGGCCATCCCATTATATATAATTCAGGGTGCTTTAAAGTCTAATTTCACAGGCTGAAACCACCAAAGGTTTCCTGCAAGATTTTCCAGTTAGCCTTTGGCAATTTCTAGGCATTTGGTTCATCCTTCCCAATTTCTCCTCTCTGGCCCACTCCTTAAATACAATTCTGCTACTCCATCACCCCCTCTGTTGGGCCCTGGGGTGAAAGCAGCACTGCTGTCTATGCTCAGGATTTTCATCACAAATCTCATGCTATTCGTTGGTTTCGGTAAAGCCCAGCTCCTGGAATCATGTAGTTACAAAGTATATCAACTTTCATTTTTAAAGTAGTACATTTCTAGCCAGCCTGGTTGCAGAGAAAAGCTTGAATGCATGAAGCAAATTTATGCCAAAGGCTCAGAAACAGCAGACAAATACAGAAGCTAGAATGTATTTTTTTAGTCTCATGTTATTTTAGGGCAAGGGTCATAGTTTTTCAATGCTTATGGCTGGCCACACTGAGTAAAATTACACTCATACCAACAAGAAAAGGAGGACTTGTGGCACCCTAGAGACTAACCAATTTATTTGAGCATAAACTTTTGTGAGCTACAGCTCACTTCATCGGATGCAACCTTGATTGTTATCTCAAACTGAACTGACTTGGGACTTCATTGTGCAGCCATAACACTACAATGTGTAGTTGTAAGATAGTTTCCATTATGAGCCCAAGAAAGTCAAAGGAAAATAGCATTTAGACACATTTCTGTATCTCCAAACAGACTGAAGATCCCTAAAGTTCTCCCTTGGTCTTCTGTCACGGTAAGCATTGCTAAAGGAGGAAGAGCTGCTCACAAACAGATTGCAGGGAGGATGTCATGCGGAAGGTAGAGCTCCATGCTGTAGGATGGACATAGCTATTTCATATTATGAAATGGCCTTGTTTTGACAATGCCTCTCACCACAAGCAGCAGTTGAAACAAAGATCATGCACAAGAGCGAGTGCTGAACATTTGTGCTGACTGCAACAATGCAGGGAGAGGATGGAAGAACTTGAAAGGAGCAGATGAGCCGAGGACAAATGCTGTTTGTTTATACATTCGCAAGTGCTATTGACATGCTTAGCTGCAGTTATACTGACATTTCAAAACAGCACCCAATACCTTCAGACCCAGGATACAGAGCAAGACAATTAGAGCACCCCAGACAGGAACCACAAACTAACCAGCCTGCCCCTTCAAACAACAGCTTTGCTACATACAACATAGCAGGCATTCCTACATGCACATGGGACCTGCTAAGGATTTACAGTGTAATCTTGTGAGCACTTATCTCCCCACCCCATAGCAAGACAGGCTCTTGAAAGTCACCATGGAGGAAATGCAGAAGCATGTGCAGCTTTAAGCAGGAAACAGAAGCTTCCTTAAAAATCAGGTAATTGTCAGTTGGCCCATGAGTCTCAGCACAGTCACTGCACCTGAGTTGTTGCAAACCCAAAACGCAGAACAACTATATCAGTGATAACAGAACGCTCTGTAAAGAAGGCATCTCAGGGCTGGGAAGCTCTTCCAGGACTCCATAAGCATGGCCTGGCAGGATAGCATATGGAGATTAATCCTACTCTGGCAAACTGCATCTTGTGAGGAGAGGGTTCCAGGTATTCTGCTGCTGCAGAATTTGGCACAGCATCTACCCCTTGCTGAGCAATTGTGCTCCACAATCTAGATGTTAAATGAAAAGATGGAAAGAATTTCTCGTCTGTAGTTAGCGATTTTTCAAGGTTGACTGGATGTAAACAGACATAGCACTGTCTTCCTGAACCTGTGAGCAGCCTGAAACAATGGCTCCAAGAGGGGCAAATGGCCCTATTTGTAGCAATGCATTCATTCAATGGTAACTGTGAATATTAATTCACATATGACTATGGGCTTTTCTCCACTTACGGGTAGATCAAGGCTGCAACCATCAATCCATCAGGGGGTTCAATTTAGTGGGTCTAGTGAAGACCCGCTAAATCGACCGCAGATTGCTCTCCTTGTTACGGTGGAGTACTAGAGTCAATAGAAGAGTAAGGGTAATCGACGGGAGAGCGTATCCCATCGACATAGCATAGGGTGGACCCTGTGGCAAGTAGATCTAAACTACGTTGACTTGAGTTACACTACTAACATAACTCAAATTGCGTAGGTTAGATAGACTTTCTCTCGTAGTGTAGACCTGCCCTCATTTAGGATGAGCATCCAGCTAGTGTGCTTATTCCACTGTCCTACACTGCCTTGATACCCGCCAGAGTGCCAAAAGTCTCAACTTCCTTTCCCCCGGTGGCCAAAACCTCCAGCTTCACCTCCAGTGGCTTCTACAACATCATCAATATGAGTCATATCAAGAACTGAAAGTGCAGGGACGATGCAATATAGACTAAATTTCACCTAAAGATAGAAGAGACCACTATACAGAAGATATTGTTCATTTTCATACACGATCAATTAAAAAACTTTTATTTAATCTAAATGAAGCTGATGCAGAATTGGCAGCCTGAAGCATCAGAAACCCTGCTGCAGAATTTCATTCCATCCACCTGCAGATTACAAGGGGCCTTGGGTCTACTCACCCCAGCTGAGAAGTACCTCGGGAACACTAGCCAGGACTCCTGAAGATCAAGAAACCTTCTGCTGATCACGCCAAGTACCATGAATGGTGATCTCATGGAAGTGTAATCTGGATCAAAACTGGAGGTGAGGTTGTCAGAAGCCACCTAATACTAGTTCATGTTCAGGCATTTGTGCCTTGAACCAGCATACAGCAGCAGCAAGAGGAAACAAAGCATTGGAGACTGTTTTAATTAAACCTTTAAAACTCGTTTAGTCTCTGTTTGACACCGCCACCACTCATTTCTTTTTTGCTAGAAACATATTTAGACAGCTTTTTGGCCAACACATGACCATCACGAGCAGAACCAAGTCACACTGTAGCTCTGACAAAAGAATCATTTACAACGTATTCCCCCTAAATAAACCCCATTAGTTTAACTATGCTCCCAAGCCCAAAAGGAGTGTTTCTTCTCATTATGTCAGGTGACTGCAGCTTCCATTGAGCTCACTCAATACAGAGAGAAAGTCACATAAATTGGAGCTTTAATGCAGATTAAAGCACACAGGCATTTGAGAAAGAGCTCAGGATTTACAGATTCATGGCCCACTTCTCCAGCAAAATGAGATGCTACACACTGGCTAGCAACTGACATGTGCTATTCAGACTAAATACTCACGTGGCTGACAAGACATGCTTACAACCAGAGTGGAGATCAGAGAGGGTAGGAGAAGGCCCTGTGCAGGGTAAGACACAAATGTCTAGAAACCACATCTTAGGCCATTTTCACTCTCAATACCAAAAGCAGATAGTCTACCATAAGGATTGTTAGCTTTTTCTGTAAAATTTAACTCTTTCAATAGCATCTAAACAAATGTATGATTTAAGAAGTTAACGTCACTTTCCAGAGGAGATTGCATGCACTAGTTTCCAACTATCTCCTACTTTTAGAGTCATATTGAGCGTTCATAAGGATCAATGAACTTCCCCTTTCAGCTGCTGTTATACCAAGATTCTGGACTAGTCCAGTGCAACATTTGAGGACGAGGCTACAAAGAGATCAATCTTTCACCCACTCCAGGAAAACTAAGTTGACTGATCTTACTCAGACTTGGATTCGTTTGCCCTTTCCCAGCAACCCTCTCCCCTTCCCAGCACAGACTAAGATTGCATCATTTGATAAGCAACAGAAATCTCAGTAGGCTATTTCTCCCCCCTCCCAATTTAAATCTAAGCAAAGAGAGAATTACAAACTGCAAGTCACTGCTAACACTAGATTGAAGTAGGAGTTTCACTAGATCTGAAATCACAAAGCAAAATTCGTAGAGAATAGTGCCAGACGAGACCATTAGGGCTGATTTACATTACCAATTCTGCATGCTACATTTTCCCTCCAGCCACTGAGAAGACCAGTTTTAAAGGCTTCTCTCAACTGTGTTTCAGATTTTATCTTTTGTTTTATCTTTCCTACCCTCATATGGAAGAAATTTCAGCCGAAGGAAAAGAACCACACCCAG
The DNA here is from genome assembly GCF_965152235.1 of Eretmochelys imbricata. NCBI lineage: Eukaryota > Metazoa > Chordata > Testudines > Cheloniidae > Eretmochelys > Eretmochelys imbricata. Next base: position 1,868,937 of record NC_135592.1, on the reverse strand, counting down.
AAACAGGAGTCAGTTCAACATGAAACATTTCCCCAAAACCCAAGTAATAGTTATGACACTTCCAATTCTGTTTTGGAATAGCTGCTACGTGTCAGACGTGTTTAGAACTCAAATTCACAGCTGCCAAGCAGTCAGCTACAGTTTGCCCTATTTAGGCATTAAAGTAGCCACATTTGAAGTAATTAAGGCTGGTGAGACCAAGCAATGACTGCAAGGGTTGCATCTTCTATGTTGTAAACTCTTTATAAATCCCAGGAATGAATCGCCTCAGGCAACCTCTTCTCCCTGCACGCCACCTTCCCCTGTAGCAAATGTGGTATAAGAGCTAGACTGAATTCCTTTTTGGCATGCAGGGCTGCAGACTCTGGAAGCAAGCCAGAATCTAGTCCCCGCATGTAGCTAGCACCAGGTCCTTCGGACTGCTATAGTCACCCCTTTTGTTTTATTTAGAGGTATAAAAGCAGAATATCCAGGATGTGTATTTCTACCACGCAGTAAATTACTGTATACCGAAAAGCCCAGCTTGGCAGAATTCCACAGCCAAAAACAGAAGCTCTCATTTAGAGACCACAGCAAAATGCAATGAAATATTTCTGCAGCAAGCCCTTCGCAAAATCTCCTTACAATGCCCCTTTATGAAGGTCACAGCAGTAGCCTTTGCACAGCTAGGACCAGGAGGGAGTGCTCAGGGTGGGTGTTTGTTGTTGTTAGTTTTCTGTATAAGATTATAATCCTGCAAGCATGCATCTCATCTTCCCCATCTGCTGAACTGTTAGAAGCCATCACTGTGGAGCAGGGGTGGGCAAACTTTTTGCCTGAGGGCCACATTGGGGTTCTGAAACCGTATGGAGGGCTGGGTAGGCTGTGCCTCCCCAAACAGCCTGGCCCCCCGACCCCTATTTGCTCCTTCCCGCTTCCTGCCCCTTGACTTCCCCCCTCAGAACTCCTGACCCATCCAACCCCCCACTCTTTGTCCCCTGACCGCCCCCTCCCGGGGCCCTCTACACCCCTACCTCCTGACAGGCCCCCCAGGACTCCCACGTCTATCCACCCCACCCCATTCCTTGTCCCTGACGGCACCCCCACCCCCAGAACCTCCGCCCCCTGTCTTCTGACTTCCCCCCGGTACCAACTGCCCCTTAACCAACCTCCCCACTCGCTGCCCTCTTACCTTGCCGCTCAGCAGCAGGACTGGCAGCCGTGCCACCTGGCGGAGCCAGCCATGCTGCCGCACTGCCCGGCAGGACTCACAGCCCCGCCGCCCAGAGCGCTGGCAGCGCAGCGAGCGGAGGCTCCCCGGGAGGGGGGACAGAAGGGGAGGGGCCGGGGGCTAGCCTCCAAGGCCAGGAGCTCAAGGGCCAGGCAGGACAGTCCCGCGGGCCGTAGTTTGCCCGCCTCTGCTGTGGAGGATGTTACCTTGAGCAATTATCAGAATTCATCCATGAAGGCTGAAAAGAGAGACTTCCACCCTTCTGACTTGCAAACAAGACAAAGCCTCAAGTGGGCAGGACCCAAAACTTTGTTCCCAGAGTTCATCACAAGCTCTAGTGTAGACAAGACAAGGATTTTTACTACCATGCCACCCTACCCTGCTCTGAGCTGTCTGACTAGCCCGTGACCCGTCACTGACAATAGGTATGCAGTTGAACAGGTTCTGAGCACCAATCTGCTTCAAATTCAGACAAACCACATTCAACCCTATTTCAGAAACAGAGGCCAAGACTGCTTGGAGCAAGGTTTAAGTAACACAGTAGCACGTTGCTAGAAGCTGCTAGGCCTTTTTCTCCACTAAAGCTCCCATCAATGGGAATTTCCCTCCCCAGAATTCCCTGGTGGAGATTCACATGAATTTTACATGCTTTACAGTGTTTGGACACAAGTGTTTTACTTTTTACCTATTTTTTTGTAATACAGTAGCAACAGAAGGTCCCAGCCAACAGGAAGGCCCCAGTATGCTGGGTGCTGTCTAAACACACAGCAAGAAACAGTCCCTGCCCCACAGTGGTTATAATCTAAACCCACAAGCTAGCTCAAGACGGGGAAGGGATAGACAGGTGAAGTGACTGGCCCAAGGTGTCAGAAGGTGCTGGCAGTCAGGAATTATTCCTGTTGCTGTTTTAGAAAGTCTCCCCTTGTAGCACTAACTGCAAAGCAGAACCCAATTCTCAGTGTCTACACTTCAGAGGAAACCAGAAAAAACCCACAGCCCCTGGAACAAGGATTACCTACTATTCCTACTAAAGCCAAACATTGTGTTTTTCCCTGGGCCGTAAGATTTGGCATGCCACTGACCCATTACCGAAGCCATGGTCAGCGTTCTAAAAATAAATTCCCGAGTAAGATGCTCTTATCAGGCTTTATTTATGTTTATCTGTCTTCCCACTGATTACATCCTCATGCATTTGGGAAATATTTTGCTTCTTCCTGCTGCTGCAGAAGCCAATCCAGCTGCCTCCAGTTTAACTTAATCTGTCCAATAGCCACATGGCATCTGGAGCTTCAGAGACCGGTGTTTTCAGTAGAACTGGGCATTAGCAGAGGCGTAGCCATCTCAGCAAGCCTTGCTCTGCTTTCCATTCAGAGTGTACTAAGCAGCAAAGTGTAGCATTAATTGCTCCTTAAGAACAGCACCAGGAGCTGGACAGGAAGAGCGGCACATGGAAAATGCAACTGGTTTAATCTTCTGCTTCTTTCCTGCTGCTCACTGCCATCTGCATGCTCCACGGGCAGCATTTTAAAAGCACTCCCATTCTTCCAAAGGAGCCAGCAGGCATCTCTAACATGTCCAAATTAGAAACTTGGGCACTTCTGAAAACCTTACCCTTTATTTTCAATCACAATTTAGTTTCTCTCATAGAATGACAAATTGAGCCAAGTGCACACAGCCACCGCCAGATCCAGCCCAGGCTCCCTTCCCACCACACACACTCTGCTGCCCTCCCCCGGCGAGAGGGCAGGAGAGGTTGAATCTGTCCCATCTGATAGTTTCCCTCCCTGTATCATAAACAACTAGTCTCTACCATGCCAGCTCCCCCAAGCCCTCCCTTTCCCCCACAAAAAAACTGCACCCATAGCACATCCCCCACATTGAATAAAATGAACCAGTTACAACCACCCTCATCTCGTAGCCTAGAGACTACAAGTATCAGAATGCTCTATCCCACCTTAATTTACAGACCACATGTAGAACCCAATCAGATGCATTCCTCTGTTATAAAGAGCTCGCAAAGCAACCCAAACTCATTCCCAGGGCTGGCGAGTCTCCTATGAGGATGGAAACAGAGGCCTGCTAAACACTAAAGAACCAAAGCCAAGTCTAACGGCTGTGAAATACGATGAGTTACTATCTGGACTCGCTCAGGGAAGTCTGATTGTGTAATGGCTGCTATTAGCAGTTACAAAACAGTGACATCTGAGATCAGACAAGAAATAAGTGAGCTAAGGAAGTGGTACTCTGTGGTAACTTGTTAAATACTAAAGAGAACAGGAGGACTCGTGGCACCCTAGAGACTAACCAATTTATCTGAGCCTGAGCTTTCGTGAGCTACAGCTCACTTCATCCGATGCATTCAGAGGAAAATACTTGTTAAACACTGAATCTTCTAATCAATGTACCCATTATACAACACCACCCCAATTCTAGCAGAATGCAAAGCACTTGACCCCACACCACCTCTGCATCACTAGGTCAGTTTACATCGCTGCCTATCATCCAGGCAGTACACTTCACAGAGCAAGGGGTAGTGTTACACAGTGTAAATTCAGGTGGGAATTCTGCCCCCAGCAATAAGCTTAGTCTGGAAGAACCCTATGACAGCATATTTCCTTACTGGTTTGCAACAAGAGTGCGTGCTCCTGAGCAACTCACAGGCCTTTCCTCCAGTTGGAAGTGGTTTTTATTGCTTCAAAGTCAACAGTCCTTGCCTGGGCAGGAAGGAGCTGAATTAGGGCTCACTGCAAGCTAATGAAACAGCAATTCTGCTGGCTTTAAGCGGATTTAGAGAATTAGGTTGGGGGACAAAAGTCCACTCCGTACCCCTAGCTGGGGGTTTAACCCAGCTGCACATGGGATATATGACTCACAAGGGCTCTGCACTACACAATGGGCAATTGAGGACCTACTCGGCCACAGTATTTGTGCAAGGGGTGAGATAAGGTCAGCAGCAGGCATCAGGGAACTTAAGGACATCAACCCACAGAAAGAGCTGCAGACAACACTCATTGTTTCATGCTATCAACAGTTTAGTTTGTCCCACAAGTAAATGGTAGTACCATGACACCCCCAACTCACCCCCAGCCAGGCCTACTGTTATATTAAGAATGGCCAGCATCTCTTGAGATGCACTCCAATCCGCAAACCACAGGGTGACAGACTGATAAATGCCCAAAGGCAGCACCCAATACTCATAAAACAGACTAGATAGCAGATGTTCTTATCTGTAGTCCAAAAAGGCAGCCTCCAGAAGCTGTGATACTGTGATACTATTATCAGAGCGAAACTATATACATCAGAAGTACTGGAGCTGCCCACTCACCCTCACATCCTTATGCAGGGCCAGCTGTTAGATTGGCACAGATTCCTTTTCTGATCTGTTGCCTACTTTATACCATCCCTTACTAAAATAGCCGATGGGAGTTGGCTATAGCAAAATCTCTCCAATCACAGTTGAGGGCAGGATGTTGTTTAAGCTTGGAATAAAATTCTGAAGGACGTCCTAGGGAAACATGCTAGAACTCATGAGTCAAACGTGGAAGTGGACTCTACCCCAGTCCCTAGTGATGGGAGAGTGAATTGCTGGGGCTGAGACTCCATGTGGTCAGAGAGTTGGACTGCATGCATTATTGTGTCCCGTCTGTGATGGGACTGTAAGAGGCAAATGGAGCGACTCAGAAACAGAACAGGGGAGTGGATGGTATCACAAAAAAAAAAAAATGAGGCTTTTTTATATTTGAGCATCTGCTGCCTGTGGAGACACTGCTTGGCTCACACACCTTGTGATGCAGATTCAGAAGATTCTCATAGACCAGGGAGACGGACTCAGCTCCTCCTAGTAGGGAGAAGGGGGAAAAAAGGGGAGTGGATTAGACTGGATTACCCTTGTGATCTCTATGATTCTATGACATGGCCAAAGAGCACCCTTTGTGCGTCAAGTGTTTGGTGACCCAGCAAATACAACCAACACTATGAACCATAACTGCCAATCCCTCGTTCCAGACAGGTGAGGAGTCAGACAAGGAGTGTTGAGAGCAGGTTTACAGCAGAATTTTAAGAGCACCAGAAGATTCGGAGAGGAAACACTTTCTTGGCCAAAATACTTCCTGTTAACAAGCATTTTCCTGAATTCACCTACAGCCAATTTGCCTTCTAACTAGGTGGGGACTAGAGTGGATTACTCAGATTCCCCAGGCTCAGCAAATAGAAAGTTTAGTGGTTGTAGATGACATTGCAGGTGAAGTAGCACAGAAAAAAGTGAGGGGCTAATAGCAGAGACTTCACATCAGACCCTGTTAAACTGCACAGAGATAAAAGTTTCTTATTAAGTGATCTTTAAAGTCTGTCCAAGCCAGTAACAGGAATCAAATCACACGACAAAAAGGTATTAAATATCTTCAGGATTTAAAACACACACACCCCCCCACTAAAAAAAAAAAATCACTACTAGGGGAAATAGAGTCCCCAGTCCACACTGCAGAGCTTGCTAAAGTAACTATATGAGGCCCTCAATTTAATTACTGTATTTAACAAGCATAGAGCCAGATCTCTGCAAGGCAGAAATAATCAAAAGCAGATTGTTTTGCTCCTGGCCTCATAGTATGCCTAATGCAGTTTCTTCACTTTCACACTGCACTAGGGCTGGTCAGACATCCACATTTCTATGGCTGGTCCATAGCTGTTCTTGCTCAGCCTCTTCTGCGCCTGTGGGGAGGAGATCTAGTACCTCCTGCCTGCTCCAGACAGGAGCATGTCTAGCGCATGGAGACAGCACGGTCAGCTGCACACAACAAGGGAGCACTGCTGGGTGTGCTTGCCGAGCTGGGCACCCAGGAAAAGGCATTTCAAAAATACACAGGCTATTTTAAGGGGATGGAGGTGGCTTCCAGACTCTGTGACCCCAGGAAGTGGAGTTCACAATAGTGACCAGTGTGCTCACTGTAACAGAATGGGCATTATGGGGCAGCTACTAGAAAATTGTTAGTATCAATGCTCACCATTTCGAGCTCAGTGGGTGGCTCCGTGCCATGGAGGGAGATGGTCTTACTGCGTTTCTTACGTCAACGGGAGACAAATTTTAGTGCGGACGTGTGCACAAATAGGTTGACCCCAGCTGACTTACCGTTCACCCAACATAGTAGCACAGATGAGGCTTTAGACTATCAGGGAGTGTTTTAAAGTCATTTATGTGACAATGTTTGATCAGAAGTGGCTCCAAGTGTTAAATATAACCCTGCACACAACATCTTTGAATTTTACATAATTGTACTCTGCCAGCTTCTAAATGATCTCTCATAAATGAGTCATACTAACAATGGTAGGAAGAGACCCACATTTCCTTGTAAAACTACTTCATATAAGCTGGTTTCATGAGGGGAGGAGGAGAAAAAAAGTCATAAAAGCTGCAAGTGCAACAATAAAACCAGTGCCACAATGTTTAATTAGGATTTAACTTGCAGTGGAATCTCTCCTTAGCTTACGTGCAGCTTTTGAGAAGTTTGATGCTCTTAGTCCAGTACCTAAGGGACCAGGACAGGTTGAGATCATGTCCAGGGCAGCATAGGGGAGCATATAATGCAGTTGCCCAATGCAATTGGTCTGTAGATTTAATTTTTAAGTCAGTATCTAGTTATGTAGATTTCAAGCATGAGACAACACCCTCCACCCACCCCCATCCTTGCAAATAACAGAGCAAAATAGAGTTCTCCTCTTTTATGCTGTCAGAGATCTAAATTACAGACACTCCATCACAAGTACCACGCGTTCAGAACCAAAACTGGCACATCTTCCATTCATCTTCCCACTTCATACTATGCCCAGACAGTAGGGTAGCCTCACATACCATGTCTTCCAACAACAAGGTACAAAAGCACCCAAGAATACAGACAACCTGCATTGAACTGCCTTATTCATTGGTTTATAAAAGGTGTAATTTAGCATGAGCAGGGGACTCTTACACTTATATAAGACATGTTCAGGTACATAGAGGCAGCAATGAAAGTAAAATTCTTGTTTTACATTCAGATTTCAGACATCTTTTCATAAAAAAAACAGCTATTTTCATCATGATTTTCTATGAAGTAGCTTGATCAGTGTTCAGGGTTATCAGCTAGAACTGGCATCAGGAGATGGTCACACCAAATCTGAGAAGGCATGGAAGAATGGTAGAAACATCTGAACAGCAACTGGACCTCAATGGAACAGCTCCACACTTGAATGGGGTCATCCAACAGATTTGCTGCCTCCAGGAAAGGACAAGCTGCATAAACACCATCTCTACACTAATTTAATACAGCAATGAGAACTAGCAGTTCCTTGGGCTTCCGTCTGTCTGTCCGTATCCACCTGCTATCTCTTGTCTTGTACTGAGATTGTAAACTCTCTAGGACAGGGACAGCCCTTGTTGCGTTTGTACAGTGCCTAGGACAATGGGGTCCTGGTCCATGACTGCAACATGTAAGCACTACTGCAATACAAATAAAAATACAGCAGTGGCAAGTGGGTCATAGGAGACAAAGATGAAATGTGAAATGGGACAGCTACAGTGAACTTGTACAGTTTACATAGAGTTACACCTCTGAAACTTGGCTCCTAGATTATTATTCCAAATTTATGAACTGTTTGCCATCTACAGCAGATTAAGGCCAGAACAGAATCACTGTGCAGGAGGTGAGACCAGAGGAGCATAACACAAGCCACAGAATTCCACCCAATAATCCTTATATCAAGTCCAATAATGTCTGTCAGAGACACAGCCAATCTTGTTTTAAAGACTGCAAGTGATGGAGAAACCAGCAAATCCATTGGTAAGCTGCTCCGCTGGTTAATTACTCTGATTGTTAAAAATGTAGACCTTATATGGCTTAGGAGTTCTTTGAGTTATTGTAGGTCTACTGGAAATAAGCCAGCCAATTCATACACTAGTCAACAAGAAAACAGATAGGACTCCACTCTTTGTATTCTCCTCCCATACAAGCTTCTATTACCTTTTAGCAATTTCAGTATCAAGGCTGTAAAATGGCACAAGGACATTAAAAGAAAAAACCCAAGTGCAATTAGGTCAGAATGGTGAAGCTCAATATTTTTATATGACAATTCAGTTGACTCTGGCTTGATCTTTACAATTCAGTCTTGCCCATTTAGCTAACACTTGCAATTTGTCAGTCATAAAAAACAGATCACTCTGAAGCACTAATACTTTATGTTACCAAGTTAAAAGTGTACAAAAAGAAAGCGGACTAATTCTTACCGTGTAACCAACAGAAGTCGGAAGTTTTAAAACTTGCGTTAAGTCACTTTTAAGCTGCGCAGTCAATTATTTTCTGTCAAGATCCAAATTTTTTGGTCAAAGTATAGCCAAGGTCTAGACTCCAGAGAAAAAACAAACAATAATAGTAAGTAAATAAAATGATTTCAGGGTCCATTCAAAAGCATCTGGCGGTCCAGATTTGGCCTGCAGTCTGCCTATTGACTAGCCCTGCTTTAAGCCATTTTCTTTTACTGTATGTAGAAATTAGGCTAGCTACTTAGAAAATGAAGGCCTACATTTTCTTAAGATAAAAGATTTCTTACCAGGTTTCAGAGTAGCAGCCGTTTCTTACCAAACAGCCTATGCAATAGCACATGCACATCAGACATCCTGCGGTGTTAAAAACAAACACTAAATGCTGAGATCTGTACTCAGGGAGTACTGATTTGGTTCAAACTGTTTATTTGGGCTACAATGGTCTGATTTCAGAACTACTGAGCACCTGCCATTCAGCAAAATCCTGAAGCTCTGCAGCTATTTAAAAAAAATAAATAAATCAGGCCATACATTTTAGCACCAGGAGCACATGAGAGTGCAAAGAACCAGTTAAATGCTATGTCTGTACAGTAATAAAGTTCTACTCTACTCCACAGGTCATTTCAGTACATAATGAGATACAGAGTGCAATTTGTTAGGAGAATCACCAGTGATTTTTTTTGTGGGTGTAACAGCAAGTGGACTAAAAGGGCTCCATTCCGTCCATATACAAGATATTAAGATACAACTCACCTAAAAGGCCTCACTCTTGAAACCTAAACTTAACAGGCTTGTCAGTGGGAATTTTATTTGGAGGGGTTGAACAGGGGTGAAAGTAAGTCAACCGACTTACGGTACTGGTACACTGGGGCCAGCTTTGGCCCCTGGAAGGGGTGGGGCCTACGACAGAAGGGGCGGGGCTGAGGGGGGGTCAGAGCCAGAGCCAGCCCCCTCCCTCCTTCCCCACTGGGGTAGCAGCAGCAGCAGCCCAGGGGCTATTTAAAGGGCCCAGGGCTCCCCTGCTTCTACTGCCACGGTCCTTTAATTAGCTGCCAGAGTCCTGGGGAAGTGGGAGCCCCAGGCCCTTTAAATAACTGCTGGAGGCCCGCAGCCTCTACCCCAGGGCTCCAGCAGCAGGGCTCTGGAGGCCCTTTAAATTGCCCCGGGGAAGCCGGGCTGCCTCAGTACAATGCACCAGCTCTTGCCACTACGCCGTACCGGGACATATCGGCTTACTTTCACCTCTGGGGTTGAGCTCTCAGACCAGAGACAAGCATAAGCAGAAGAGATGCTCTGTGATAGGTTATGTTAGTCAGTAAAAAGCCTGAAATTTTTTATTATAAATCTCAACCCCAGAAAAGGTAAACCAGCAATATTTTCCTTCTTTTGGTACAGGGAATCAAAGAGGCTATTGGCAGTTATTTTGGGTACAAATGACCTAGAAGGACAAGAATGAACGACCCCTGAAGAGTACAAATGAAGTTTGCATATATTGTGCAGACCCACTCCTAACTAGAATTAGGTCCCTGTACTCCCCTTACAGATGGGGACACAGCATTAGCCACTAAGCAAAGTAGGTCACATTTTACTAGCTTATGACTGTAGTGCTGTTCCCTGGATTGCATCACAGTCATGAGAGACAGTGTCAAGCATTGCTCCCAACAACTCATAGATTGACAAGAACATGAACAGCTGAAGTGCCCTTCCAGAGCAAGGTCTTGCGCCATCTAGACAAACAGTAACTGCCTTATATTACAGCATTATATTAATAGAGCAGATACAAGCACATGGTTAAATGCAAAGAATCAAGAAGCAGGATGCACTCTGCATTTCAGGGTATTCCTGATAAAAATAGCAAAAGTTTAAGAGCATCTTTAACTTCCTCTAAATTAATTCTTAGAAATGTTTCATTCGCGCTCTTCATTTGGAAGAGCCCTCTAGTAGGTAAATTCACAAGTCCCCAGTGACATAGCTAGCTGCAGGAAGCAGTCCCCTCACTTGTCCACCCATCCTTATTGCTACAGTGAAAGCCTTGAGGTGCAGGAATGGTGCAGTGTTTCATCAGCAGGAGTGAAAGGGGAAGTACAGAGAGAAGCAAGCAACAACCCCACAATGATATGTGCCAATATCCACCACTAAAAATCATTAACTTAACCAGCCTCATTGTGCTAGGACCACAAGCTTAATCAGTAGTAGAGTGAGGCAAGTTTTAGCATTGAAATCCTTTACACCATAGACTCCAAGGCTGTAACAGGAACTACCATTCAGGGTGACCCACACACAACATTCTGCTCACAGGAAGCGGCCAGCCAGGTATCCCCCTTTGTTGTTGTTGCAAATCTTTGTATAATAATAAGGGCTTCTCCCTTCCAGTCCCCAAAACAAACTTTCAGCTGCCAAATCATAATTCTGAGTTTGACTGGCACAGAAACGAAAGACATGATGGAAAAGGGCTTCTGCTCTTTCCTAGCAAGTGTCAATTATAAGGCCATATCTACGCTATAGGTTTCAGAAGCTACAGTGGCATAGTTACTGAGCCATCACCGTGCTGCTGCAACTTCATAGCATAGATGCAGACTAGAGCAACAGAAGGAGAAACTCCACCTCCCCAAACAATGGTAGCTAGGTTGGTGGAAGCATATTTCTGTTGATGTAGGTGCGTCCAGACCAGTGGTTAGGTCTGCATAGCTACAGAGTCAGGGGTGTGAATTTTGCACACCCTGGAGCATCGTACCTATATCAACCTAAATTTAGTCCTAAGTTAGAGTGGCAGAAAAAAATTAAGATAGCAAAGTTTGTATTTTTAAAAGTTTCAAAGATTTTCTTAGTAAGAAAGAAGGGAAGAAATCAGGGACAAGAAAAATACAACACTCTAAATGCTTCAGGATGTAAGTGCGCAGAACCTCCAAAATATCCAGCAGATTTAAAAATGAATTTAGGAGAGAAACAGGATTAGCAAGTCGGGTACAGTAGACAAATGAAGAGCCGAAACATCCATTGCTCTATCATAGGGAGAGATGATTCCACACTGTATCATTTTTTCCTGTATCTCTTCCCCTTTAAAAAAATAATATCATTACTAGATGGAATTATGAGTTCAGGCCTCCGGGAGCAAGCTAGCACCTAAAGAACAAGGGTCCCATTTTTTAAGTGACAAGTCATTTGACTTCTGTAATAGTTTTCAGAGGATTTGAAAGGATTTTATGAAAATTAAGCCTTAGTACCTCTGTGATATAGGCAAGTAGTTTCCCTAAATGGGGGGAAATGAGGCAGAGGTTAAGCAACTTGCCTACAGCCCACAGCAAGTCAGTAGCCGATCCAGGAGTAGAACCCAGAACTGCTAGACCACACTTACTACTGAAGAAAGCAACACAGAATATAGGATTTCAGCAGAATGGTGTCTAAGCAGGGAACATTTTCAAAGTTTGTCAGGAAATGTCAGTAATTCAAAAGCTCAGACTGTACAGAACTGAAGATGCACTAGACAAATCCTTTCCAAAAGTATATGGAGAAACTTTATTTGACCCAACCCAGAGCACATCCCTTGCAGCGATCAAAAACCTACTCTAAAAAGAGCCATATTGGTGATTTTGAAGCTAGCACTGCTTTGCAGCCTGGAATCACAAGTTCTTTCCTAGGGGAACACCAGCAACGTACCCAAAAAGTGAGGTTTGCCTCCTGGAAACTTTGTAATGTATCAAGTGCTGAAACTGTACTTTATGCTTTTCATCCCAGTGAGCACATCTATGCCAAAGTTAAGGAGAGTCATCCACAGCCAATTAAACCAACTACATTAAAACAAACATTTTGATGATAGTACAGTGCACCAGATTAATAGCCCTGAAACAGAAATCCTGTTTCTGCCCATATGTAGCAAAGGTACAGCATGGGAAGCATCAGCAAAGCCTTCCCACACACAATCCCCACTTGGGGACTGATTCTCCCATTCCTCCCAAACAAAGCCAGTCCCCCCAGCGTGGGGCTGTAATGGAATACCTTTAGAGGCAAAAAGTCCCCTATTAATACACTTCCCAGAACTCCCAAACCCCATTCCAACACATGCCTTAGCAGCTAAAGGCCCCACGTCCTTCCCCACAAGCCCTGTTAGCCACTTAGTGCCCCCTGACCTGGGACTAGAGAAAACTGAGGCCCCAGAGAGGAAAGGCCATGTGCCACAGAGAGCAAGCATCCCCGATAGGGGCCCTCATCCATCAGCCAGCATGAGCTCAAACGCCCCACCAGTGAGCTCTTACCTAGCCAGAAGCCTACAGCACCCACTCCAGTGACCCCCCCCCCTCCACCATATCAGGCTTCCATAGCCCTCCCCACCGCCAGTGCCTGTAAGTCTCCTATGACCCACCCCCACATCAGGCTCCCCTACCCATATCGCCCATCCTGCCCCCAACCCCAGTACTTGTAACCCCTCCCCCACAACGATGACCCCCCCTTCCCCCCACCAGTGACCCCCCCATCCCATCCTGCCCCCAACCCCAGTACTTGCAACCCCTCCCCCACCCTATCCCCGCCCATCCCTTCCCCCCACCAGTGACCCCCCCATCCCATCCCATCCTAACCCCAACCCCAGTCTTTGCAACCCTACTCCCTCCACCGGCCACCAGTGACCCCCCCGCCTCATCCTGCCCCCAACCCCACTACTTGTAACCCCCCCCGTGACCCCCACTCCAGCCCTTCCAACCCCTCTCACACTCCCCCGCTCCCCGGCCTCAGGCCGGTCCCGACCCCCGAGCCCGCCACGTGGAGGGGGGGCGGCCCTACCTGTGCACACGGTCCCCGCCGGCCGATCCGCTCCCAGCCGGCTCGCGCCCGCCCCCCGGCTCTTTAAGGTCCCAGCCGGGAGCCCGCGCGCAGGGAGCGCAGCTGGGCGGGGCCAGCCCCGAGGGGCGGGGCCAGCCCGGCGGCGGCTGCCGGCCGCGCTGGGGGGGGGGCGCTGAGGGCTGCCGGCCGCGCTGGGGGGGGGCGCTGAGGGCTGCCGGCCGCGCTGGGGGGGGGGGCGAGGCGCTGTGGGGGACCAGGCTCCTGTGCCCCAGAATGTCCCGGTGCGAGGGGGCGGCCCACGCCCGGCCCCTCAGGGCGGGGGCGCGGGCCAGTTATTTTTTGTCACGGTCCAAACGTCTTGGTCAGGGCAGAGCCAAAGTCCAGACTCCAGAACAGATGGTGAGAAACGCCGACCACGGCGCCCGGACAAGTCGACAGGCAGACCGCGGCTCTGCTCCGGCCTCTGGTGAGGGCCCGGTTGGGCCCCTGCTGCCCCCGGCGCTGTGGCCCCACCTAGGCCCGGGGCTCCGCGGCTGAGGCCGCCCGGCAGAGCCCAGCGCTGGCGGAGCAGCCCCTGCAGAGCCGCCTGGCCGGGCACAGGGCTTGTGGCCCGGGCCTGGCTGCAAAACAACGTTTCCCTCGGGTGAGGCGCTCGGAGAGTTGCACGTTTGTTTTTCATTCTGATGTGGAATGGGAACAGAAACTTTCTGACCTTTTTTGTAAAACAAACAACCTGACGCACAAGAGAGCCCCCTGGTGAGAGCGAACAGCCCTATGGTTAGGGCAGCAGGTCTCAAGTGGGGGTACTTGTAGGCCGGGGGGTACACAGAGGTCTTTCAGGGGGTAGGTCAACTCATCTAGATATTTTCCTAGTTTTACAACACGCTACATAAAAAGCGCTACCAAAGTCAGTAGAAACTAAACTTTCATACAGACAATGACTTGTTTATCCTGCTCTATATACTATGCACTGAAATGGAAATAAAATATTTATATTCCAATTCATTTGTTTTATAATTACATGGTAAAAAATGGGAAAACAAGCAATTTATCAATAACAGTGTGCTGTGACACTTTTGTCTGATTTTTGTAAGCAAGTAGTTTTTCAGTGAGGTGAAAGTTGGGGTATACAAGACAAAGCAGACTCCAGACTGGAAAGGTTGAGAGCCACTGGGTTAGGCTGTACGCTGGGGATGTGGGAGACCCCAGTTGTTCTGCCTGGTCTCAGAGCCACTGGGCCATTGACTATTCAGGGGTCTCACTTCTCTCTTGCTTTGACCAGGAATTCCATTATGGACCTTAGAAACATTTCACAGCACAAGTTTTGTCGAAACGGATATATTTCTGTGAAATGTTTCAGTTTCAACAAATTGGCATTTTTCCATGGAAACACTTTTAGTCAAACGTTCCTGACCAGTCCTAATCATTTTAGCTGTGTGACAGAATGGGGAGCCAAGCCAGCCCTGCTGGTGTTTGAAGCTTTGGTTACAGCACATCTCAGGTCTGCTGCATAGACCACAGAATCATCCTCCCGCCTTCAAACCAGGGGCTGTATTGCTCCAGGGGGCTTCCAGGTTTGGTCTTCTACTGGGGGGCAATGGACTCCTATGTGGTAATTTGCCACTGGGCACCTTTCAAGAGATGACTGTAAGCAGTGGGAAGTGTTCCAGTGGCTTGTTTGAACAAAAGGCTTTAAGGACTCTTCATTTTTAATAGTTTAATTATGAATGCATAAATATTACCTGTCAGCAAATAAAGCACTTCATGTATTTTTTGGATCTGCATCTTGCACGGAAATGGACCAGATCGGGCTTGTGTACTTAGAATGAAGGAAGATTAATGCTTCCACTACCTCATCAGAATCAGCATACCTCATTCCCTGTTATATTAATATCTAGTTACATCCCTCAATGTTAATGGCATATGACATGTTAGCTAGCCATGAGGCACTTCAAATGTCTGTTAAATGTCCATGGAACATACGAGTATTTTTTTTTAAATTGTATATTATCTGCAACTAGCTGGGCACTTTATAGACATGTAAAAGACAAGGTCTTTGCTTACTGTCTAAGTAGAAGAACAGAGGGAAATGGGAGAGAGACAAAATAAAATGTCATGAATAAGCAACAAGTGAGGCAATGATATTGTTCTGCCATTTTTTCTCTACATGGAAGATTAGATTATTAAATTATTAGATTATCCCATTGTGCTCCAAATGCAGCTCAGACATGTTGCTGGTGTCATAGCTCAACCCCTGTCTGGGGTTTGTCTTTATTTACAAGGAAACTAAAAACAATATAACATACATTTAAAAGCAAGAAAGTTTTACCTCAATGCATCTGTTTTCAGAGCCTTGGTTGTGCTGTACCTTTGAGCTCTTTTATTTTATCAGTGTGTTTTATTTTATCAGTCTGTTCCCACCTTTTGCTCTGAGGTGCTGGAAAAACAGAATTTTCAAACTTTTCTACTTCACTCTGTTTTTCCTTTGCAGCTGATAATTTCTTGATCATTCAAGATGGGGGCCTTACCTGTTAATACTAAGTTCTGTCTCCACCCAACAAGAGGAGGTAAGTGCATGGCACTCTGAAGCACCACACAACTCTTCCTTAAAATGGAGCCCCAGTAAGCTTGCATATAAATTCTGTGACTTTGATCCATTCCTCCCTACTAGAGATCCCAATTTGATCTAATCCATGGCATTTCTAATAAGTGTATCACCGTAGTATCCAGGCACTTAGGAGTCCAGTGCTTTTGTTACATGTTTTATACTCCAGCACTTGTAACTTTTGCTCTAAAAGGCTGTAGTATTATTTGGAATTTCACTTACAGCTTTATTCCTCTTTCTCTCTCTCTCTCTCTCACTTTGTTGCAGGCCTAGATTTTGGCTTCTTGTTTTGCTCCACTTGTAACTTGCTCCTATCTGTGTGTCCAGTTTTCAGGAGAAAGCTTCTGCTTTCCCCTAACGGGAGGGCAAAAATTCCAGCATTCCATTAGCAAGTCTCTGTGCCAACTAGGAGTTACACAGGATGGGGAAGTATCTTGGCTCTCTTTCTAGGACACAGAGACAAAAAAAACCCTCAACCATCATTAGCAATTTTGCATTTTAGGCATACTTTCCCATCTAATGGCCTCCTTAAGGTAGTATTGACTTTTTCTACTGTTTAGATGAGGAAATAGATCAAAAATAGAAGGTATACAAGGTTTCCAATGATTTAGTTGTAATATTCTGAAGTGATGTTAGTAATGGATGTAAGAATTTTTATTATAATTTTTAACCTGATTGTGTCTTTTAATGATTTCAAGTCCATTCATGATTACTGCATGTCACAGCACACAACTCATCCCTGATGGGTGACTTCGCCAGTTGGTAGTATTATACATATTTAAGAATATGAGGCACACTAGGATTGTTTTAAAGCGAAAAATGTGGTTTTAGGAGGAGAAGATGTATTAATTATCCAACACAATTCAATTAAAAATGCATACAAAATATTTTTTTAAATAAATTATTTTAAAGAAAAATAGAAATTGTGATGGAAGAGGTGGTGTTGATAAATTGTATAGTCAATTTTTTGACCACACTTTGGTTCATTATGAAATATATTCAAGAGACCAAATAACCAGTGTCAGTCAGGTTTATTAATATGGTACTGGAAAAGGTTCTATGTGATACCAGTCTCTGAGGAGCCATCCCATGGAACAATGTTACATTCACCTTACACAGAAGCTGTGCTCCCCAAGTTACGTGTTTCAGATGGTATTATTTATATCATGATTTTACAAGTTACATCTCTCTTTACACATCACTAAAATTCAACCCATCAGTTTGTCCCAGTTCCCTAACTTGTTCTGTTCCTTATCTTCGTTTTGTTTACAAGCATTCCAGGTACTTGTCCATGAAGGTACTATGCTAGCTTGTACTAAGACATAGGACGAATATATCTTGATTTTGACCAGTTTCCTATCCACTTACGCCAAATGCTTACTCCAGCAAGTGCAAGGAGTTATGGGAAACTTATCATAAGTGAACTAAACTATGGGATAGGCCAGTTTAGGCTACATCACTGGTACAATGTTTGTGCTTCATGGTATTGGTGCTTAATGCATACTAACATACATACATATATATGATTGATATATATTTATGTGCTAGCCGGCATATATTGGTCACTAGAGCTGTAGAAAATCATATTTGAGAATATGAATTAGAGAGAGATGTGGCTACTAGTGCAAAAAGGTCATCTACAGAATTGTCTCCGTATTGCCCATAGCAGTGTCATCTGAGTCATAATTAGTATTTATTGTTATGTGACAGTGATATAGTTCTGCACATTTACACTGCACTTTAAAGAATTCACTGTGGAATGCCTGTTCCGAAGAGATTACAGTCAAAGAGCCTGGTCCTGCCAGGGCCTAAAATGCTCAGACTGAGTGAGTGACAATTCAGTTGGAGGTGAGGGTGCTCAGCACATTTCAGGGCTGAGCTGTACATTTTTTAATTTCTGCGCTCACGTAGCTACTTGTTGTTGCTGTGAGGCCCATGTGAGTGGGTAATGCAGCAAAACGTCTTCATTTAAAAGATATTCAACATTATGCAACTTGACTACAGTGCTCACGTATTCACAGGAAAATTGCTTCCTGCAGATAACCTGAGTGAGTAATTTTATTGTCATGAACCTGGTGACATACAATATCTGGGATTCCCTTTTGTATCAGTGATTACTCCAAAGTGTTAGATTGGCTTGTTATCAACATTGAACAGAGCAGAGCACCACACCCGTGGCATCTGACAACATCATCAATGACAGGTTTCAGAGTAACAGCCGTGTTAGTCTGTATTCGCAAAAAGAAAAGGAGTACTCGTGGCACCTTAGAGACTAACCAATTTATTTGAGCATGAGCTTTCGTGAGCTACAGCTCACTTCATCGGATGCGTACCGTGGAAACTGCAGCAGACTTTATATACACACAGAGAATATGAAACAATACCTCCTCCCACCCCACTATCCTGCTGGTAATAGCTTATCTAAAGTGATCATCAGGTTGGGCCATTTCCAGCACAAATCCAGGTTTTCTCACCCTCCACCCCCCCCACACAAATTCACTCTCCTGCTGGTGATAGCCCATCCAAAGTGACAACTCTTTACACAATGTGCATGATAATCAAGTTGGGCCATTTCCTGCACAAATCCAGGTTCTCTCACCCCCTCACTCCCCTCCCAAAAACCACACACACAAACTCATTATCCTGCTGGTAATAGCTCATCCAAAGTGACCACTCTCCCTACCATGTGCATGATAATCAAGGTGGGCCATTTCCAGCACAAATCCAGGTTTTCTCACACACCCCCCCACCCCCATACACACACAAACTCACTCTCCTGCTGGTAATAGCTCATCCAAACTGACCACTCTCCAAGTTTAAATCCAAGTTAAACCAGAACATCTGGGGGAGGGGGTAGGAAAAAACAAGGGGAAATAGGTTACCTTGCATAATGACTTAGCCACTCCCAGTCTCTATTTAAGCCTAAATTAATAGTATCCAATTTGCAAATGAATTCCAATTCAGCAGTTTCTCGCTGGAGTCTGGATTTGAAGTTTTTCTGTTTTAAGATAGCGACCTTCATGTCTGTGATTGCGTGACCAGAGAGATTGAAGTGTTCTCCGACTGGTTTATGAATGTTATAATTCTTGACATCTGATTTGTGTCCATTTATTCTTTTACGTAGAGACTGTCCAGTTTGACCAATGTACATGGCAGAGGGGCATTGCTGGCACATGATGGCATATATCACATTGGTGGATGTGCAACTTCAATGTAACTGAGCCTCCAAACCTTTCAAGGCTCAGCCTCCATAGTAGCAATCCACCCAATTGGTCAGAAATGTTCTTTATAAATATGAAGCTCTTCTGTCTGGAAATCAGAGAGAGTGTTTCCCAAAGCAGCAGCAGCCTGTGGCTGGGTGTTTGCTGGGTGTTCGGGATTAGCCTAATGAAGTTTGCATCTCCTAGTGCTGCTAAATCATCAGTGATATGACTGCTAGCCAGCAGGAATGATAAGAAAGCCAAGAGTTCATGTTTTCATAGCTTTATGTATCGGTTGGGCTTTGCTTACCCCATTATGGAAACTGCCTATTGCACCAAGGCATGAAATAGCCCTTATTCCCTGTGTGCTTACTGGGACCTGTCACAAGTATTGTGAGAGAGCTAATCCCCATCAACAGGGTTCCTCATGCATGTTACTTACCTTCCGACAACCATGGAGCTATTCTGGGGAACCATAGTGAGATAAATTGAGTTAATTGTTTCATGGGTTAAATTGTTAATAGCTGGTAATTTTCTTTAGATGAGTGAGAAATATGGTTCAGTTTGACCCAGAAAGAACACACCGCAAACCAGGGACTCTCAACAGATGGAAAATGGAGCAGCTGCCAAAAGAGGTTAAGTCCCTTTCTCACCAAAGAAAACCACTGTCCCCCATCACAGCAGCAGGCTCACTTCAGGTGCACTCTGTACATGTCAAGGCACTGAATGGGCCTCATAAGAGAAAATAGTACCACACGCACCGATTATAACAATTCCATTCACCTCCTAAAATGACACTCAGCAGACACTGAAGAGCTAGTGGGCTGAACAGACTTTTTAAACATCTGCGTGGGTTAAAAAGCAGGGATAGTTTTCATCCTAGCCCTCAGCACTGCTTTTTGCTAGAAGATAAGATGTGCCAGAGCTAGAAAAGGAGACGCTTTGAGCTTACCAACACATCCCTTCACCTTGTGTGTCTGTGGCACCTTTCCTTCTGAAGCAGTGACACTGGAGGCGCTGTATGTTTACGGCCCACGGGTTCTGTTCCTGGCACTGAGCTCCTGAGCGCCCTCCTCCACTCTGTGCCTTTGTTTCCGGTCCCACCCTTTGTCTGTCTTTCCTGTGTGGATTGCAGGCTCATTGGGGTAGGCACTGTCTCACCCTCTGTGCGTGCGTGTATACAGTGTCTAGTACAATGAGGTCTCCCATCTCCTGCCAGAATACCAATAATAAATAATGATGTGATGTGAAATAATAATATGGCCTAGTGGACAGACCACCGGCTGGACTTAGAAGATCTGGGTTCTGTTCCTAGCTCTGACACTGGCCTGCTGGTTGAATGTGGGCAAAATTGCTTCACGGCTCTCTACCTCAGCTTCCCCATATATAGAATTGGGATAAGGATAGTGCCCTCCTTTGTAAGGCACTTTGAGATCTGCGATGAAAAGCACTACAGAAGAGCTAGCTATTACTTCTATTAATTATCATAATGGGAACCCAATCCTCCTCCACTGAAATGCAACCACTTCTGGAAGCAGGCCCTGCTCACAGAAGCTGGCAAGGAAAGGGCTGATACTGCAAAAAGATACATACCTAAAAGGTACTGGACACTAGATATCAGAACATCCCAGTACGAACACATTCCACAGAGATAACAAGGAACAGGCAGACACATCCTAAAGACAGGGTCAGAAGGACAATATGATGGATAGAGTTGTTTTGTTCGAACCAACATGTACAAGGTGAGAGGTGGCACCTTGCTACGTAAAGGGGTTGTACCTCAATACGTCAGGAGTGGTGTGTAACTTGTTTGTACCTGTGTATAAGAATGCATCCCTGGGGCGGTATCTTTGTCTGGCATAGGGGGCAGTGGAGAGTCCCCCCACTGACTGAGCCGGTCCATTGCCAGGGGGCACATATTCGTAGTATGTCCTGCAGTGTCTGCGGGGAACTGGGCTTCGTTTGACAATAAACCTGGCCGGGTGCCTTCGTATCTTATCAGTGTCTGTGGTCATTGGGGGTTCTCTCAGGGTCTGCTGTGCCAGCGATGTGCAGAGAAAGGGCAGCACACAGAGGGAACACACTCATGCAGCTGACTGTTATCAACATTGAACAGAGCAGAGCACCACACTGGTGGCACCTGACTACAATTTCAATGTAACTGAGCCTCCAAACCTTTCGAGGCTCAGCCTTCATAGTAGCAATCCACCCAATTGGTCAGAAATGTTCTTTATTAAGTCCATTAATAAATCATCCACAGAGAATCCTCTGAGTCTGTCTTATCAGATTGTAAAGATGTGATATTGTATAGGGTGATTGTGGTGCAACAACCTCTCTGATTGTACAGAAAATAATCTGCTTTAGAAAGCATCAGAGGAGGAAGAAAGTGTTTGCTGATACAATGCTTAAATTAGCAATTAATATTCAATATCTCCCTTCCAACTGTAAAGTCTTAATTATTCTTGTTCAAGTTTTAGACCAATTAGCGAAGAGCTAAGGAAGGTTCATTTTTAATACTGTATCTTTCACTCAATAATAATGGGGGATTTTGGATATCTCCAGATTGACTAGAAACATGCCATCTCAGGATGGGATATAGACATAACATTTCTAGACACCATTAATGACTGCTTCTTGGAGCATCTAGTCCTAGAATGCACAAAGGGAGAGGCAATTCTTGATTTCATCTAACGTGGCACACAGGATCTGGTCCAGGAGATGAATATAGCTGAACCACTCAGTAATAGTGACCATCATGTAATTAAATTTAACATCTTTACGGGGGGCGGAAATACCAAAGAAACCCACCGCAGTAGCATTTAACTTCCAAAAAAGGGAACTACAGAAAATGAGGCTAGTTAAACAGAAATTAAAAGGAGCAGTCAGAAGAGTAAAATGCCTGCAAGCTGCATGGAAACATTTTAAAAACAACATAATAGAGGCTCAAACCAGGCAGCAAACCAGGTCTTGAAGAGATTTTATCCCCACAAAATAGCCCTGGGTCTCTAGATGCAGATGCTGACAATGCAGTGATCTCTGAACCAGCCAATTTTTATGTTGGTGATTGAGAGATTTATCTGTAAGTGCTTTTCTCGTACCTGCTCTGCATGCTCACCATGCTGACCAGGGTTTAATGGTGACGATAGAGCTAATTCCTCATTAAAGTCCGTTGCATGTGGATGGTGTGACCGCAGACTAATAAGACATGGTGAGACAACAATACATCCACTTGGAGGATAGTATAAAGTACCTAAGCAATAAGGAAATATTTCCATTCAGTTTCTCTCAGGAACCCCAATAGTGTCTTCTGTCACTCTGTCACCATCAGATGAGCATCTTAAGGAAAATGGACTCCACTGATGATTGATGCATCTGAGACACACACAGGAAAGAATGGCCCCCACTACACGTCTACTATCCTGTATCCTAATGGCTATGACATACCTGGTATGTCTGACTGCAGTAGCTTACTAGCTAGGTGAAAGGCAGTCAACTCTGTGATCTTGCCTAGAGTTCTTGAGCATAAATAGAGAAATCTCACATTTGTCTTAACTAAACTTGAAAGGGCATTGCACTCTCCCATTAGTTCACCACTCAAAGTTACACTTGGGCACTAGGTTTCTCAGTTCTTGTGATAAATGCACCCTGTGCCCTCCCTTGAACCTCACCAGGTGTCCTAGTTTGCCCAGACGCTTATAAGAAAACAAAATACAGTGGCTGTCACAGGAAATTGATGGTGCACCCACCTTCTTCTAGCAACGATTCCCCACTCACTGCTCCATGTCCCTGCCAGCATGCTCTTCAGGGAGCATGAAGACTATACTCCCTCACTGAGCCACATGTTCCAACGCTGTGACTCCTTCCTTCCCTTCCCTTCCTGCTGGTTTTCCCACTATATGCCTGGTAGCATATCTTTTTGGTAATTCTGAGTCCTCCACTCTGCTAAGTATGCTCCCTTTGGCAAACGCATGCCAACAGCCTTCAAAGGGCAGGCAGCAACTGGTGCCAATGCCTCCAGGCAGGCAGAGATTTGCCTGACATTTGCAGCACTAGGGAGTAACTGACACCCGCTGTAAACCCCAGGGCAGAAGTTCGGCTAACACCGCAGTAACTGGGCACCGTGCCATGCATACAGCTGAACTCTGGTGAGGCATTCACAGCCTCTGTGTGTGTAACAGCCATGGGAGTCAAGGGCAGCTTCCCCAGATCAGGATGACAATACCTGCCATTGAGGAGTGGCTGGCGCCCCTGGCAGCTGCAGGAAACACTGGTCTGGGTGGGCAGATTAACCGTCAGAAATACAGAACCTTCCAGAGCAGAGTAACCTCTTTTCTGGTCACTTGAAATCAGAATGGGTCCTACTGGTCATGCCTCGCTTGGGGCAAACCACCTTTAGAACAGCCACACATGTGTTGTTATTTTATTGCATTTTGCTGAACTCTGCTCTCTCCAAAATCTTCCCAGTGAACAAGCCCCTTGTCTCTCTGTACCCTCTTTCACCCCTATTGCCAGAAGCTGAGTAGGCTGTTTCCCTCTCAAGACCTTTGGGGAAACCTTTTCATCTGATGACAGTCCCGATTCTCCAGTCCTTCAGATTTATTTTCTGAGGCCTGGAAGGGGGACCTAGCTCTCCGCAATCAGAGTCATGCTCTGTGCTACATCTTCTGAGCTGTATATGCTTCGCAGTGTCTAGTCCTTTGCTCATGTATTTATTTAGCATAGACTCTATTGTTTCAACTTTGTTTCCAGGTTTTGCAGCTCCAGTCTCGTGGAGCTGTGCTCCTCCGCTGGGGGTGATTTCCGTTCTCTTCATTCTGCTTGCACGGTCCTGGTTCTTCCTCCTCTGCCCTGCAAAAACCTGCTTTAGTCCCCAGTGCATTTCTTCCTCCAGTCCTTCTAGCCAGATCGCACATGTGGCCTGTGCAGATCACAGGAATAACATCAGTGAAGGACAGACCAGAGTCCCGGGCTGCTGTTCCAGCCAGCATCCTTCCTTCCCCGCTTGCCCATGGCAGTTATTCTTTGGGCTATCGGACAAATCTCCCTCTCCATCCTTTGGTCCTTTCTCATCCTTGGGGAGTTTGTCAAAGGGACTAAGAAAGAGAAGCCGTTTTGTAATTGGCTCTAGATATTGGTGGCCAACTTGAGACACCTGGAACTTTATTTTCCAGAGGTGTGAGCACCTGCAACTCCCACTGACTTCAGCTGCACTCACAAGTGCTCAGCATCCCGACACTCCCTCCAAAGGTGTCTCCAGCTGGGCACCCAATAGTGAAGGAAGCCTAGAGCCCAACAGAGTGCGGGAACGTGCCACAGGAGGTTCCTCATACCCAGCAACCCCTACATGGGTCAGAGCCCTGTTCAGCTGCAGGAACAGATTTCTGGCTGCACCTTTCAGTGCAGAGAACATGAGGCAGAACTGGATGAGTATCATCAGCCCTGGGGGCAGAGGGAAGTGTGTGTACTGTGTGAATGAGAATTGGACCATTTTCACCATGGGTTTCTCTCTGTCTTTGCCAGCACAATAATCGGGTTGAGGCATCCTGGCAGGGCAGTGTGTATCTGAGACACTTGTCCAGCTGATGCACCTTGCATCTTCACACAGACCTTTATTCACCAGAGCTGCCACCTTGCACCAGCGCCACATCTACGCACGATTTTGTTCTATGCTGAAATTCAGGTATCCACAAATATGCACATTAGCTCAATAATGAAATTGCATTAACTATTCACATGATAGCATGTCAGTGTCCCTACAGTTCTTTCCCCCCCACCTCCTCCCACCCCACCCCTGCCCAAAGGTGTAACCCCTAGGAGAGGATGAAAGACCCGTCACTGGGGCCAGGGCTGAGAAAAGAAAGCCGTCAGCAATGGTGACAAGAGGAAAGGGGAGAAGTGAGGCGGGAAACTGGGAAGAATAGAGAGGGAGTCAGGGCAGCTGAGAGAGCAAGCAGGTGGATTTGTTGTAGAACACTCAGTACCACAATAAGGGCTTCTGCTTCCCCCAGCACAGAGCCTGCCAAAGCCACTCTCCAGGAGACCTGCCTTCCTCTGGCTTTCCTTGCAGAACAGGAAGCAACTCCCTGCCACTAGCTGCTCCAGCCCCACCTCACACAACCCTTCTGTGCTTGGACAACAGGGCCTGGCATCCCTGAGATCCAGCTGCAAGGCTCAGAGGAATGTCGTTATTTTCCTCTCTTCTCCGGCTGCCGTCCCCGCTCCCCAGTCCTGGGCATTTGGGTTACACAGCAATGTGCTGGTGTGGCCTAGGAATGAGGAACCAGGCTGGAAATGGCTGCCTTGACTTGGAGGCTGGAGTGGATACACTAGGGAGGGCCATTCTGCTTACTCGGATCACAGAGTCCCAAGAGCCAAGTGCACCCGCTCCTGGAGCCCGGGACCAGACACTTCCCAATGAAGCACAAGGAGAGTGACTCCATAGCCAACCATATTACATGTGCTTCTAGTTAGACAACCATTCCATTTAGGGGGAAATCCCCGCACTGCATTTATCAGCGGGGACACAGAGAGATGAGATCTCAGAGCTGCCATGTGGGGGAGCCAGGCTGTGTTCATCTCAGCAACCTTTCCATTGGCTTTCTTCAGGCCCTTCCGGGTGGGTGAGCCCTTCGGCCCAGGGAAAGTCTTTGGGGTGGACGCTCAAATTACAGGACATGGGTTGGCACGATGATTCTCTCTGGCTCACAGTCCACATCAAAAACTGATCAAATTGGGGTGAGCAAGGCTCTGCAACGCTCTGGTGAGGGGGACCTGTGTCCTGTACGGGCATTGCGGGCATATGCAGTTCAGTAGCCACCCCATAAGGGTCCCCAGCTCCTGCACGGGGACCGTTTCTTCCTTACCAAATTCCAGTTCATGGCAGTGTTTAGGAAAGGGCCGTAATTCTGGGCTTGACACTGGGAGAATATGACTCCCACTCTTTGCACACAGGGGCTGAATGCATTTGAGGTTAAAGGACACTAGCGCTCCAGGCCCTATGAGGCCTGTCTGCAGCTACCTGATAGGACGCCAAGGCAGGTAGTGGGCCATAAGCACAGCAGGTTTTAACCGTGTCTGCTTACCTCCCCCATCTGTCACCTCGGATGTACTGCAGCATCCCCAGGGCTGTAGGCACAGCACTGGGCTTACAAGAGAGCGTGTAATTCAGCAAGGTGCTCGCAGCTGGGCCTCAGGCAGGCTGTGATTTTCTCTTGGCATGGCAGGCACTGCATGCAATGGGACCAGGAACTCGCTCATTTAGGCTCCAGATCCACAATGGCATCCTAAGGGCACCTCCATACAAAAGGGGGCAACGTATCTAATCCCTGAGGGAAAATGTGAACCATGGGTTAGGACACTACCCTGGCAGGACTGCCCGCCATATGCTTTACCATGGCGCTAGTGGGGTTGTTGAGGTCCCCCGTTGCCTCAAAAGGGATGAAAGGGGGAGGGATGCTAATGGGCAATTGAAGGTGCCCAGAAAACCTCCTAGTGTGATGATTGGCTCTGCCTGCGGTGGGAGCACTCAAAGAATTGGCAAGGGATGAATGGGGTGCAAGGGACCGCACAGGGAACCTGGGATGCAATTTGACTGATAAAGTTGCTACCTGGTTAAAACCCATCTCACTTGTTCTTGCCTTCTTCCCTGTGGTGAGCACACAAAAGAAAACCATTTGCTTTAGGGGAAATCCCCTAATTGCATTTATCAGTGGGAATACAGATAAATATTTAAGTCTCAGAAGATTTGGAAGTCACACTTTGCAGTAGCCCCGAGCTGTCTGCCGACTGAGTCAGCAGACAGATCTTGCTCAGTCCCATTAACATGGGAGCACAGGGAGTGGGAGCTGCAGCTTATGGAAATCCACAAAGATCTAACCAGCCAAATTCCCCAGCCAAAGCTGGGCACATCCTTTGCACTGCCAAGAAGTGATCCTCTCCCTTAACTCTGCCCATTTCCCTGTCTCCCCCAGGAAGCAGATGGGACAGTTCATAATGGCAGAGAGAACTGGAGCCTGCAGAGCACTTAGAAAAAACAAATCCCTACCAATATTTGCTCTGCAACACCCACATATCTGTTGGCCTGGCTGGTGCTGAAGGGTTATTTTCTGAAGTATTTCTAAACCTGCAGCCTGCCAGACACGCTTGGCTGGCAGCTGGGGTTTCCCAACATGAACAGCATGGGTCACAGGCGTCCAGGAGCCTGCTCTTTCTGCACGTCTGGGGAAATCCTGATGCCTAGCACGAGGCGGTGCATAAAGATGATGCCACTGGCAGCATTGTGGGAATGAAGGCCTCCGCAAAGCAGGCTGCACATGCAGATCCAGGCAGCCCAGTGCACACTCCCCTCCACAGACAACCGGCGCTGTCGCTGAGTACCACTCTCGGGGAGAGGTGCGGGCCCCACCATTCCTCCAGCCTCTGCTGAGAAAGCACAGCACACTGCAGCACTCTGAGGGTCATTTCCGACGCACCTGAGATAGGCAGAGCGGAGCTTGGTTTGGTCCGTTTGGTCTATGGAAGTTGGTGGAGTGGCACCCACGTAGAGCAGCTTTGTATTTGGTCCAGTGTCTGGGACTGGGCCCAATCCAAAATCCTGGAACCAAACTCTGGGAAAATTCAGAGCCAGACTTTGTGGCGTAGTTAGGCCTGGAAGAAAGCCCAGCTGCAGCGCCCCTCTGGTGAGCTGCCCATGTGGGGCACCTCTGTCCCAGTGCTGCAGCTCCACTAGCTAAGCTGTCAGGAAGCTGCCACTCACCCCAAGGGGCTGGCCCATGACTAGGATCGCTCAGTGCTATGGTCATACAGATAATTAACAATAATATGCTGCTTGGAGAGGGGACCTTTGTCACTTTCTATGCAACATGCACACCAGCTCCCCTGCATGCCCCATTCCTGATTTCTCTACCAGGCAGCCAGATCTTGTGTTGTGGCCCATCACACATTATACCCCTGTACCTCTGGGGCTAGATTCCCAGTTAC
Source organism: Eretmochelys imbricata (assembly GCF_965152235.1). Taxonomy (NCBI): domain Eukaryota; kingdom Metazoa; phylum Chordata; order Testudines; family Cheloniidae; genus Eretmochelys; species Eretmochelys imbricata. Next base: position 1,840,879 of record NC_135592.1, on the reverse strand, counting down.
ACTGGGGCCCCATTATGCCCTCTGGCAATGTGTGAAGAAGCCTTGGGGGCAGAAATGTCCTGTGGAAATGCCCCCTCCTCAGGAAGCCTCCCCCGCAGGTATATGGGCTCTGTGCCCGCTCTGCTCCCAACCCCAGGGACAGGGGAGATGGTTTGGGTAGCTGGGAGTTGGGTCAGAATAAGGTGCTACTAGGACAATGCTCTGCTCCCCAGGACTCAAGGGGAGCGTGGGAAACAGCGCCTAGGTCAGAGCCACGCTGAGCTGGGAAAAGTCCCAGACAACAGGAAACACAACGGTAACTTCATATCCCCGGAACCCCAAGTTCACCCTCATCCCTGTCCCATCACAGGAACAGAGAGACTATCAGACCCTGCCATGTTATCCCACCACACAGCCCTGTGCTCTGCCGTCCCTTTAGTGCCCATCCCACTAGCTCCACCCAGCCACCTGCGCTGGACACCAGCAGATTTGCAAGTGAACGAGAGCATGCGAGGCACTCTCCTAGCTAGCCAGGACTCACAGGAGCCTGGTCGGAATGGACACTACTTCTGGTTTCAGAGTAGCAGCCGTGTTAGTCTGTATTCGCAAAAAGAAAAGGAGTAGTTATGGCACCTTAGAGACTAACCAATTTATTTGAGCATAAGCTTTCGTGGGCTGCAGCTCACTTCATCGGATGCATGAGCTGTAGCTCACGAACGCTTATGCTCAAATAAATTGGTGAGTCTTTCTAAGGTGCCACAAGTCCTCCTTCTGGGTGGCACAGCTGCAACAATCTGTGTTGCCATTAAAATCTTCTCTCCAGCATGAGCAGGATTCAGCAGTTACAGCCACTGCGTTGACCCTTTCGTTCACAGCCGGTAGGTTGTATATGTGTGAGATGTATTCCTTTCACTTGTTCCAAACATTTCACTCCGACCCTTTCTCAAGAGCAGAGATTGGCTGAGGGGAAGCAGAGTCTGCCTGAGAGGCTCTGCTCAGGGGCTCTCATTTAAACAAATGATCCCTGGAGAGGAGCACACAGAGGGCCACGCATACTTACTGTTGACAGGAATAATAAACATCACCTCACATGGAAATGGCAAGCCAGAGTTGCCTTCCACATGTTATTTTTCTGTTGCCAAGCTAAACATTCCACAGGTAACACTTTGTCTCTGCAAAGCCCAACAGGGAGGAGACCCAGGCAGTAGCAGGAAGGTCTGCAGAGAGTGGACACGTGGGAATGCAGTGGAGAGGAACCAAAAGGGGAGACAATGGCACTGGGGAGGTTGCAAGGTGCTTCCCTGGGAAAACTCAGCTAGGGGCCAGTGTCAGGGTGACCCACTTGTTACCCCAGCTGATCGACTCAGGTCATTTGCCTGGATGAACACAGGGCCAGATCCAGCACCCACCAAAGTAAACCAAAAGACTCCCCTTGAGTGAGAGGTTTGCCATTGACTTCAGTGTCCAGGATTTCATCCATTGACCTCAGTGGGCATTGGCTCAGGCCAGCAGTGAGTCGGGCAGTGTCCTGGGGCAGAGCCCTTTCCTCCTAACCAGCTGTTTTGAATCCTCCGTTCCCCTTTGGCTGCTGCTGGGCCTGGGCTTCATGCACCTCTGGTCATCCGTGTGACAGCGTGTTTCCTTGAGACACAAGAGGTAAGTGTTCCAAAAGCAAGTGCTCAGCGTGAGCCTAATGCTGTCTCCGCCAAAGAGGGTGGGAATTGACCATTGATTTCAATGGGACTTCAATGGGACCATTGACCATGGGAGCATAGTTAGGCCTGCACTGACCTAGAAAATCTCTTCCAAGATGTATTATCCTTTTGAAGGCTCAGATATCCTCTGGGGTCATCCATCTGCTTGACATGGGTTCTGAGCCCAGTCACATTAAGAAGCCCATTGATAACATTAAATCTATTCGGAGGAAGTGTAAACACATATATACGCATGGTTCCACCTGTGGCATGGTTTTCTGCTTTGGCCTGAGGAGCTCAGAGGCCAACAGTCCCTTGTCCTTTTTTCAGCAGTTATCCTTTACTTTAGTTATTCCCAACTCAGGTGATACCGCCCTGTGTGGGCATTCTTCTGGAGTGTGTGTGTCCTGCAATCAAAATATCTAGGGTCCTGCACTAAATGAGGAAGACAGTGTTGTAGAGAGAAGGGGCCTTCCCTAGAAGGGAGCCAGAAAAGGGACAGGACAGTGTTTGGACTCCCAAATCCTACTGCTTTTTCTTACGTCCTTCCACAATTTCTCCTTTCCATTCTCTCCACCGTACCAGAACACTAAGCCCTCTTTGGCTGCTGCCACACTCTGTTCCTGATTTCCAGCACTTCCAACCATGGCTCCACACCCACAGCTCACATCTGAAACCCATGCTTCTCTGTCAGGCCTCCCAGCCAGTAGTAACAACCATTCAGCTCTCCTTGCTCCTTTTGTTTTCTTCACTGATGTCTTTAGATTGCAAGATTGTCAAGACTGGGGCTGCATTGCTTTGTAGGGGATCTTCTGTCTGTTGGAAAGTGCTGTTTTCAGGCAAGTGTAATGTAAATGATAACAAGAGTTGGAGAAATACCTGCCAAAAGGTGTGGGTGAATGTTTACCCAACATGTTTAATGAATTTGCTTCAGTTCATGTTCACACCCCTTTTGTGTTCACTTTACACAAACATTGGTGTGACTAAGTAGGCATGAGTATTCACAGAAAGCAAATTAGTGAATCACATGCTCAAGAATTCAGTGCAGGAAATGCTTGTGATACAATGTTGTTTGACCTACCTAGCCAGTCACAACTGAGCAACACTGCTGGAATTTCAAATACTTGAATGCCTAATGAACGCAGAGCTGTGTTTGTGACCCGTTCATAAAGGAAAGAAATTCCGAAGAAAATCCCTTGAATAAATTCAGTAACAATTTGAGGAACTCATGAATATTCCAAATGCAGAAGAAGCTAAAGAGGCCTGATCAATTATTTACTCTGAATTATCCACTCTGCTCTAATAATAGTTAATAAAGTTGTCTGTTTCTGCTGTAAGAAATATACGCTTCCCTGTTGATTCCCAAACCTAACTTCATATTTAATAATTTTATTAAGATGACGTTAAAATAAAAAGAACACAGTACAGAGTTTAAGCATAGAAGTTTCTGGTTATCGGGGAATAAGGTACAAATTATCAAGGGGTGCAAAGTTCAGTTTAGGATCGGGTGGCGTAAGGCAGTGCTTCTCAAGCTCTCTGATGTGGGGGACCGGCAATTTTTTTCCCAATGTGCAAGCAGACTGGCAGCTGATGGCTTGCAGACCGGCACCGGTCCGCGGACCACCACTTTGAGTAGCACTGGCATAAGGAATACATAATCTGCAATAAGAAAAGGAGTACTTGTGGCACCTTAGAGACTAACCAATTTATTTGAGCATGAGCTTTCGTGAGCTACAGCTCACTTCATCGAAAGCTCATGCTCAGATAAATTGGTTAGTCTCTAAGGTGCCACAAGTACTCCTTTTCTTTTTGCGAAGACAGACTAACATGGCTGTTACTCTATAATCTGCAATATCCCCGATTGGGGGTAAAAAGTTAACGGGTCAAAGTACAGACATTGGGATATGGGGGTATGTTTTTCATATAATGGCTATGTTCAGGTGTGAAGTATAATGCGTGGATACAATGATGAGGATGGATTTACCTGCATTTGGTGAGATTTAATGTTCAGAGAGCTCAGATTTCCAAGGAGAAAGACATGTTGCATCTCAAGATAAAGTCTCCTTCCACGGCCTAAATCCTGTTGGCTCCAAGGTTAGCTCAGTGGAGGGGAGGAAATGTATTGAGTGGTATAAAAAGTCAGGGAATATTAGAGCAGGAGAGGCTAATGCAAAGTTAAACATGCTGACATCACTGAGCTTTCAAATGTGTATTTGGAAGATAATTTGTTATCATCTTGGTCCAAAGTTAACCTGCTTGAAACCTGCTGTCTGGCATTTGGCCTCCTGGCCAATGACTGAGACAGGAGTAAACAGTCTAAAAGGGCTCCAAGCTCATGTTTTGATTAAGTGTTTTCCTGCCAGGTTCAAAAAAATTCTCTTTGTAGGTGGAAGTTCACTAGGACCAGCAATGAAGATCATTAGCACTGTGCCCCTCCCCCAGTGGAATATGGACTTCAGGGCCCAGGGTCTTAGAGTAGTCATGCCTTGCCTGCTTTGGAAGGGTGAGCAGTGACCTAGTTTGGTAACGCTCCTATGCCAGTTCTTTTTCGAAGGGCCTTTTGCAAACTGCTCTTTGATGGCAGCAAAGGTTAGGCAGAGGGGACTCTCTCCTGAAGCTAGCCTCTTTCCTGAGCACTCGGAAGCCCCACAATACAAACTTAGGATGAAAAGGTGGGGTGGGAAGTCAGAACTAGTGACATTCTGGCAATGAGGGTTGTGGGGGCAGGAGGGGAATAAATCTCCTTTTTTTTCTTACAGATACCTGGAAAGTCCAGGTGCTTTGATGGTAAATAGGTGGTGAGGTGCTGGAAGCTGAGTGTTTCCTATGTAGACAGTGCCCATTCCCAAACTTTAAGCAGAGGTAGGAAGCAGCCAGGGAAAGGTAGGGGGAGCTGGGAAAACCTATATCGTCTTGGCTGCCACAAGCTGAGCTGCAGCATAAAAAATCGAAGAATAGAACCCAGCCTGCAAGGCATTTTATTCCAAAGCAGGGGGAAGGAAATTCCAGCCACTACCAGTTGCAGCTCAACTCAATTCAAACTCAGCTCAATACAGTGACCAGCCTGACCTCAAGCCAGATTCAGCTCAATTTGAACTCAAGTTAATTCAGTTTAATGCTGCTTCAGTCATGATTATTACTGTATTGCTCTCTTTGCAGAAGCCGATTCTGTTAAGCTGAATTAGATCTGGAACACATGTGCAATGTTGAACAGATGCAGCCCCATCTTCCTCCCCAGCATGTCAGGAGTTTTACTGTTGCCTGCTACAGAAGCTCCATGAGACAGGAGATGGAGGTGGATTTGAAAGGTGCAACGTCCCACTAGCCAGTCCCCACTTCCAAAGGGTTCCAGTCTGAGCTTTGTCGGCACAGGTGCTGGAATGAGGGGCGTGGCTGCACCCCCGGGCATACACAGAGGTTACAGTTTGGTTCACTGGCTCTCAGCGCCCCCCACTGTACAAATTGTTCCAGTGCCCCTGCTTGTCTGCTCCAGTCACAGCCATCACTGCAGCTGCGCCAGTGTGAACCCCGAGTGCAGACGGCCACCCTGCTCTTTGCACTGGTGCAGTTTTCCCCTGCTTGAAACTGGAGTAACCCTCACCAGTGCCAACAGCAGGACCAGGCCTGCTTCTGCTCCCTGTGCAGCCAGTGGCCACAATGGGGTAGGGCCGGGATCTTACCATCACTACACCAGGGGTCTGCTCCACTGCAGCTAGAAACGGAGAAATCCCCAATGCAGGCCAGGCCTCAGACTGTAACACACACCAGAGCTTTCTGTCCCCTGACCTAGAGACCTCGGGCTGAGGAATCGTCAGAAGCAATCACCACATTTTTGTATAAATTATCGCAGCTGCCCACTCTCTCCTCATGCTGCTGCCCCTCCTTGACTACGTGGCTCTCCTAACACAGTCAAGGCTCTGGATCATGCTGCTCTTGCCAGCTGCCAAGGCGCTCTCCCTCTCCGTTTGTGGTTTAGTGGCTGGGTTCCATTCAGCCCAATGCAGGAGACCACTGAGAAAGGAAGAAGCATTTACGGACCTGTTTAAAGACTCCAGATTTCTCCCCGTCTTTCCTGGGGGCTTTTTCTTTTCCTTTTCCTTTGTCCATGGGGGTATCCATGCTGGGCCAGGCCCTGCAATTCTGTCCCTGGCAAAGTTCTCTCCCTGGAAAGGCAGCCAGGGATCCCTTGCAGCTTCCATTGTAACATTTTAGTGGCTTGCAGGACTATAATGTGCAAAGATCATAGAAGAAATAACAGCTAGCACTGGGGTCTGCTTGTTTATAGGCCTCTCCTCCTTGGATAGTCCACGGAAAGGCAAGACGTGGAAGCTGCAGGGAGGTGTGGGGCCAGGGATGCAAGGCTGATTGAGAAGGATGGGAGGTGGGGAAGCTTTTAGGGGTTTCTTTCAATGGAGTTTCTGGGCTAACTACCTGGGATCCTTCTGAGTCAGTTGCAGCTGCTGGCTGGTGACCCTAGTTTAGTCAGTCAAAAAACAGGAACCATTTACAAGACAAGAAATCACTTTTCCATAGTGAGGAAGCAAATCTCGTATCCCTAGTAAAAGCAGCAGCAGCTCTGATCCTGCCTCAACAAGGGAAGCGAGGAGAGGGGAATGTTACTGGAGAGTGACCAAGAGCTGGAAAGGAACCAGCCAGCAGGGACAGGAGCTGGAGAATGTGAAGAGAGCAGGGGGGAAGCCCAGTGGGAGGAGAGTGAGAGAGAGCTCTGTGGCAGGAAGAGAGATGCCAGGGGGGCAGAGGGGAGAGATAGGAGATGCTGACATTTTCTGGCAGGAGCCTGGAGATAACAACCTGGAGAATTGCCACCCTCCACCCCACGCTGATCACATCCCGCACCCCTGACACCTCCCCTCCTACTGTTCTGCAGCCAGAGACAGCGATGAACAATGCACATTTGATGCTGGCTGTCATTCCCTTTGCCCTCACCCCATGCCCACCCTTTGATTCATGGCAACCCTCCCAACAGCCTCCTTCCAGGTGCTTGGGTGGGGTGTTGCATCCCTGCGCTGTGCAGGTGTCACATAGGCTGTGGTAGCATGACTGGGTGCCCAGCTCTCTCTCCTCCACCAGTGAAGGCAAGTGCCAGTCCTTCCCAGTGATATAGGCAGCTGCCTCAGGGCCATGTCTAAAAGGAGCAACAAAGGGTGAGGTCACCTGCTCTCCCAGGAGCAAAGGATCCTGCAATCCCCTCGTAAGGCGCGAATGCAGAGCGAGCAATTGCCTGGCAGGCCCTGGCTGCAGGAGGGTGCAGAACTCAAACCAGTGTCAAGAAATATTAGGCCAGATTCTGGCCCCTGCTGCACCCCTTTTACCCAGCTATGGTGGCCACAATAGTTCCCTGGGGAACTCCGGGCTGGTGCCACCATCCTTGGTGTAGGGGCATGCAGGGTTGGCAGCGGTGTGGTGGGAGTTGAGAGGGAATGGACAGAGCAGCCTATGGGCAGCCATACAAGGCTGCCGTAAGCTACAGGAGCCCGGAGGGACATACCAAAGTGGTGTGAAGCCACCTGCCCCCACCGTGGGCTGTGCTTTCTGTGCTGCACCTCCTGAGAGGCCCAACACAGGATGCGGCTCTCCCACCAGCATGGCCATGACCTAGGGTGACCAGAGGTCCCGATTTTATACGGACAGTCCCGATTTTTGGGTCTTTTTCTAATATAAGCTCCTATTACTCCCCCCCCATCCCGATTTTTCATATTTGCTGTCTGGTCACCCTATCATGACCCTGTACTCTACCAGCCAGATTTAAAAAGGGGTTTATTCATGGGTGGGGGTAACCCCAGCTAGAAAAATGACATGGCTGTCACACGTTGGGCACATATCTCATGGTTGTCTTCATGGGGACGGAGCTGCTGGAATCGATGCAGTTTTGTTGTATCATGTAAAGTTAAACCATTATCGGGCTTGCAGGCTGAGAAAGGAGTGAATCACAAAAAGGGCCAGAACTTGTAGAAACAAGAGTTTAATTTTGACCAAAATTGGCAGAAAGCTTCTAAATACATTTGTTAATGCAACTATGTACTCAAACTAGTACAGCTCCAGGCGATATTTTTTATGCATCTTCCCGTTCTTTTTTGCCTACATTGCAGCAGTCTGTAGTCACACGACAGTACGAGTTTGTTTGTGCTATGTAATACATCAGAATATTGGTCATGAGTTGAAGAATGGACTGATGTGAGAAGAGTTTTTCTGTCTGCTATTTTATATTTTATGAATATTGGCTAACTGTCTAATGATTCCTGCACTGGCAACTGATGTTAAGACTGTGTAACTGCGATGAAATATTTTCAGGATGTGTTCCTCTCACTGGGCCAAGGTTGGACCTGTGCTGTCTATGACAAAGCAGTCTGCCGCAAAGCACAGCTGATCAAATGGAGAAATCAAAGTGAAGTTGACAATGCCCCCCTGAGAAGGGAGGCATGCATAGTGCAATGGATTTCATGGGTGAGATAGGCAGTGTGACTCAGGAAAGTGGGCTTGAAGAAATCCTCAGGGAAGCCAACATCTGTGGGGCTTCAGTCATCAGCCCGGCCTTTCACAGAGTTTGGTCTCTATCTCTGCTTGAGAGCCAAAGCCAGGAGCCCCTCTCCTGCAGTCAGGTGACTTAGGTGCCCAAACTGTTTCTTGGAAGATTGTCAAGGACCTGCCCAGCACCACACAAAACAGTCAGGGGAGATGGAGAAGGAAGAAACCACCTCCTGTTTAGCTCAGTGGTTAGGGACCTTAGCTGGGGTATAGAGGAACTTGCTTTGTGTTGCTTTCCCTTGTGAATGGAGTCTCTCCTTCTTCAAGTGAGCGCTCTAAGCACTGGCCTTAGGAGTGTTCTGATGTGGGTTTTTCTTCATCTATTATTGAAGTTGTTTCACTTTAATTCAATAATTAAACATTAATTGGGCCACAGAGAGCCTACGAATCGCTCTCTAGTTCAGTATTTTGAGCACTCACCTAGACTATGGGAGAGTTGGGTTCAACCCCTTTCTGAAGGGCTTTAAGAAGCATGCATGGCAATTGAATGGCCTAACTGCTGGACTTTGAGGTATTCTGCAGTGAGGCTCCCTCAGTCTTTCCTGTTGCAGTGGTTCCACTTTAATTAACTATTGATTAGGGCCAAGCAAGTATCAGCCCTAAGGAGCACGCTGTAGCACAGTGGCAAGGGTAAGTATGTGCCATAGTAGAGACTGTAGTTCAGTTCTTCTCTGGGCCAGGTTTGAATGGCATGTCCCCTCAGTCTAAGCTGTTCAGCTTTAATTAACTATTAGTTGGGCCAAAGCTAAACAGAAGCTCTCTGTAGCCTGGGGGCTAGGGTGTATGCCTGAGATGTTGAAGGTCCAGGTTCAGTTCTTCTGTTAGAATAGTGGGTGCCCTCAGTCTTTCCTGTTGCAGTGGTTCCACTTTAATTAACTATTGATTAGGTCAAATCAAGAGTCAAAAGTAAGAAGCCTTCTGTAGCATGGTGGCTAGGGTAACCACACAAGAAGGTGGAGACCCATGTTCAATTCTTCCCTGGGTCAGCTTAGAACAACATGAGCATTTAGCCTTTACTGTTGAAGCTGTTCCCCTTTAATTAACTATTGATTGGGCCCAAGGAAATGCTAAGAGTATAAAGCCCTCCATAGCACAGTGGTTTGGGTGTTCAGCTGGGATGTCAAAGCTGTCAGTTCTATTCCCCTCTGTGCCTGGGGAGATGAAGGGCTTATAGAAAAGTATCTGCCAGCAAGGGGCACTTTTAAAAAAACAAGAATCACTTTTTTGCCCCCTGCAGCCAGCTAGTGCACCCTGTGAGTTGTTTGCTAAGAACCAACCAACAAGTGAGAAACTGCCACCAACACTGTTCTCCTTCAGTCAGCACCTGAAACATGCAAGTTATCAATCACTCATAGGGAATCATGCAACAGTTTAGTATCTTCAAGCGTCCCCTGACAACAACAGATGGTCCATAGATAGCATGACACCTTGTTCCTACCATAATGGTCCTGCACCTGTGTAGCTGTAGGAGTACCTATGCAACAAGGAGATGCAAATGCAACAGGGAAGACTTTGGGTGCTCTGATGTATGCAACTGGGGTGGTGATGAGCAAGCAACAGACTAATGAACACAGCAGACACAGACTCTGCAGGGGAGTAGAAATGTTTCAACAATCTGCAAATTACTGTGACTATTTCTGTGAGCCAATATACCTTGAAGGGGTGTTGCATGAGACGTTCAGTAGCTCATGGTTATATGCAGGGATTCCAGAAAAGCATATGCTTATACTTTGTTATTCACACAATATATTCATACAAGCCATTCTGCAGCCCCAATGCATTACTGGTGTACAAGTAATTTACATGTACTATCATTTATTCAGTGATAATAAGAAAGAAGATAATTACCATGTGTGCTTTAGACTTACTCTCTGGCTAAGCAGATAACATTATAAGTAGTTAGAAAGGGCTCTTATTATTTGCATAACTTCATAAAAATAGCAGGCAGAAAAACATTTCTCAAATTCTGGTTTCTCAGAATGGTTTCTCAAAACCATTCTACAAATAATGACAAATATTCTGATGTATTACATGGTACAAACAAGCTCATACTGTCATGTGACTACAGACTTTTACTTTAACCAAAGGCAAAAGTACAGGAAAATGCATAAAATATATCACCGGGGGCTATTTCCCAAGCTTTCCAAAGCAGTACTATTTTGGAGTATGCAGTTGCATTATCAATTGTATTTAGAAGCCAAGGCACTCTCCCTCTCCGTTTGTGGTTTAGTGGCTGGGTTCCATTCAGCCCAATGCAGGAGAGCACTGAGAAAGGAAGAAGCATTTATGGACCTGTTTAAAGACTCCAGATTCCTCACAGTCTTTCCTGGTGGCTTTTTCTTTTCCTTTGTCCATGGGGGTATCCATGCTGGGCCAGGCCCTGCAATTCTGTCCCTGGCAAAGTTCTCTCCTTGGGCCAGCTTAGAATAACATGGGCATTTAGCCTTTACTGTTGAAGCTGTTCCCCTTTAATTAACTATTGATTGGGCCCAAGCAAATGCTAAGAGTATGATGCCCTCCATAGCACAGTGGTTTGGGTGTTAACCTACATTATCAATTGTATTTAGCAGTTTTCTGACAATTTTTGTCAAAATAAAACTATGTTTCTGTGAGTCTTGGCCCTTTCTTAGATTTGTGGGTATTTTTCAGATTGGATGCCTGATAACATTTCAACATTACATACTATAGAAAAATTGCACCACTTCCAGCAGTTCCAGCCACCCTGCTGATGGCTGTCACGCTGCCTGGGGTGGTTCATGACCGTGAATGCCAACCTCCAGGCAGACTGCCAAGCAGCTTGTGTGGTCTATAATTGGCTGTCACCAACGCAGTAACAAGTGTGAACTCCTGAAGCAGAACAACAGTCGTGCCGTGGCGTCACAGAGAGTCCCCTTGGCCATGCCAGTCTCTCTTGTCCCCCAGGCAAGCGGCACGTCGTGATGGTTGGTTGCCCTACACCAAAAATCATAAAATATTCAGGATGCTTCCAGCCCCAAGAGATCAGTCACTTACCCCAGGTCAATTTGTACCTCTCTCACCAAAAACAATGCTTGTAGTCAGTCCTGTAGTAAACTATCTAAGGATTTATTAACTAGGAAAAAGAAATGAGATGGTTATTTACAGGTTAAAGCACATAAACATATCTACCCAAATGAGTTACAGTCTATGGTTCCAAAAGGTGACAGAGTTGCAGTAATCTGTCAGCACTGAACATCTTTTAGGATTGACCCTGGGGATTGCTGCTTCTGTTTTCTAGCTCCAGCCCTGGGAGAGTTCAACAAGTCAAGGAGATGAAAAAATGTCTTGTCCGCTATTTTAATTTCCTTCTTCCAGAATTCAAGCTGATGGGATGAGCCCTTTTGCATATGGCTGCTTCATGGGTGTGCAATGACAATTAGCGAAGTCTTTTTATTGTGATGCCCCACAATGGCCCATTTCATCCTGATGGCAGTACTGTATTGTCAACCCCAAATGATCAAAAATCATGAGTCAGATTCCCTGGAAATCATGAGATTGGCTTTAAAATCATGAGATTATGTCGAAGTAACAGATCTGGGGTTCTTTTCACTTGCCTTCTGATTTTTGAGCCTTTTGGGTGCCCTGGGGTCACATTTTGAAGCTTCCTCCATAGCCACGAGGGCTAGAAACCTATTTTTTCTTTAAGAAAGAAGGTTAAAATCATCACGTATCCATTTGACTCCAGGAGCTGGGGATTTAAGGAAAACAATAATTATAATGAGACTCATGATAAAATCGTGAGAGTTGGCAACACTGTGATGGGCAAGAAGTAGTACCTTTCTCAGGGATTTACCACTTTGCACTAGCTAAAGTTTTTTCTTATTTGTGAGTGACTTAGTTCAGAACACACATTTTACAGCTATAGCACGAGCACATAAGTATTACATTACAGAGTGGGATATAGATGTTATAAGTGGGATTAATACATGTAGCAACTTACAAGCATTTCATAAAGTCTAAACACTAAACACATTATCACAAGTTCAAGCTTAACTATACTAACGCACCGGTGAGCTGGACTGGGGTCCAGCAACAAATCTGTCAGCATTCGGCTGAAGCCTAAAGCCATGGCAAGAGCTGGCACCTGGTCTGCACACATCACAATGCCCATCAGATAGGGGCCTAACGAGGTAGCAGTAAATTTTTCTAGCTGAGGGGTTACCCCTTAGTGCCCAAACTGGGTCTGGCCAACCCACAAAGGGCAGTCACTCTCCTTCCCCTAACTTAAAGCTGAGGGTTTGGTTTCTTTTTTACCTTTGGTATCAAAGTCCAGGGCCAACATTTCAATACACAAAGGGAGGTGTGTACTTCACTGAGACACTAGGACTGTGCTAGGAAGCTGCAAATGAATGGCATGCTGCTTGCTAAGGTGCTGCATGGAGACCACGGTGGTTGTTCCAAGATTGCTGTACCAAAAGGAGACTGTGTCAGCTGATGGGGCAGAGATTAGGAAGTGGCTGGGTAATTTTATCAGCACTAATAACACTTAGCACTATACATGTGAAGAGAAGTATAATTTAATGATCAGAGCAGGGGACTGGGAGTTAGGAGAATGGGCTCTGACACCAATTCACTGTGTGACCCTAGGCAGGTCTGTGATTCTGCTTCTCCATCTGTAAAATGGAGATAGTAATTCTTACCCACCTCTATAAAGAATTTGGAGACCCCGAGATAGAAGGCACACACGGGCTCATTTTGCCTATGATGCACATTGCACAGCTGACCTGATGTACTATGGGGTTCAGCGGAGGGTATGTACTGGATGGGCCAGTGTTCAGTCTGGTTGAGCAAATCTTATATTCCCACATTACTGACCATCTGTTGCTCATTTGCTGATGAAAGTTGGGGATGATGAAAAAAGGTTAATCAGAAACCAGCTTATTCATAAAAACTGATTTTTTTTTAAATGGTGTGATGAGGAAAGCAGTTTGGTTTCTGGTAGGCAGACACAAGGTCAGCTCTGCTCGGGCTAGCCAGCCCGTCCTCTCCAAGTCAGCCCAACCCAGGGCAGACCGAGCTGCTGCCTTCCTGCTACATGGAATTATCAGTCTTCTTGTGTTATTTATTCCTGTCCAGCCAAATACTTGAAACAAAGTCATTGGAATGAATGAAAAATTATGACAAGAGCTCTCTCTCATCCGAAATCGCTGGCTTGGTGTGGCCTTGTTGCTAAGTCTTGATAAAACCTTGGTGATTTCATTGCAGGGCAAAACTGTTTCTATTTCACATCATTTTGTTCCTTTGACACTAATGAGAAGCCTTTTGAAAGGAGACCTTTTCACTGAGTAATCAGCATATCATTCATGTTGCTTATAGATTACTGTTGTCTGCTCCCATTGGCCAGGGACGACTCAGCCGTGCTTTTCTTAAGAAGGGAAAATAAAATAGTTTGATGACAATAACTTTTTGTGGAAGACACAGCATTGCTTCTGCTAATAGAATCACACACAACAGACCTGCCCCACTGTATTCCATTTACAACACGGCTTTCTTTCAGGTAAACTCGCTAGACCACTGGGGATAATTGTCTGCACAGGGCCTTCCGCTATAAGGACATGAGCGCCCTCCAAACCAGACCCAGAGGAAAAATACAGGAGTAAGTTTCAGGGCAGATCTCTGAGGTCTTGTCCACTCCACGACTTCTAAACGAACTGGCCACTAGTTAGTGGCATGTAGAACTGTTTGTGTTTGCACACCAAGCACATAACCCTGGCAGCGAACAGTGTGTCACTCCTGCCCAAGGCCCATATTGTCTTTCCGTAACTGACTCCACACCCTGTTATTTTGCAGTGTCAACGGGACCCTGAGCAGGTCTGTATGATGGGTTGGCAGGACCTGCTTCCTCCCAGCTCTCTGTGCGGCAGGACATCCCAGAGCACAGGGCTGCTCCGTGTCCATGTCTCTGGACACTGTGTCCTGCCAAGGCATGATGGGGGAGCTGCCCAGATTCTCCCAGCATGCACTGCTATGGCTTAGCAGCAGCGCAGTTGTCAGCACAGTCCTAACTCAGCCCCATGTATGATGCGGAGAGCTGCTGTGTAGACACAATTCCCGTATCACTGAGTCAGGAGGGAGGGTCCCAGACTGAGTACAGAGACACAGCCATGCTATGGGTGAAGCCCCTTAGGTCTGTGCTGTGATGAGACACTAACTGGATGGCAGAGTGGCCTTTAATGACCCAGCAGATGTCTTTGGCCACTGCCAGGTATCTGGGTCAAAGCCTTTCTCACCCCCAGGGGTGTATGTCAGGGTGTCTCTCACTGCTCTGAGGCAGTGATACAGGTCCTGGGACTGCCTGCAGTCCCCCTATAATCTCAGCTTCTCTCTCACCTGTAACAGCAGCTGCGCAGAGGAACATGCCTACATTGGGAAAGAGGCTCTGACAGACATATCCTGAGGACTCTGTCAGCAAAACCACCTTTGTAGCTGGCCAGTCCCAGGTTTCCAGGAGCAGCATGGCCTATGGCTAATTCCTTTTTACCCACTCACCTCCTGAATCATCCCCAAAACACTCGTGGTACTAACAGGGAGTGGGCACAGATAGCTCCTGTCCCAGGTTTCCCATGTGCTGGGGCATGAAGCACTCAAGAAAATAACCGGACTGCTTCTAATATTTGCCTTTGCCAAAGGTATCATTGCAAACCTAAAAGCCTAGCTTGGATAGTGGGCACTAACCTGAGCAGAAAACGTTACCACTCCAGAGTGCAGTCTGGAGAGATCTGATCCAGCCCTCAAATGGGTGTCTAAAAATAGATACAAAGAAAAAGACCCGGGATTAGAATTTTCTTTCACTCTTCCATTTTTCTCCCTAGACGAATCAGGAATATTCCTGTTTATCACTGTAAATTTGCACGTGCTGCATGTTAAGCTCCATGTAGGAATTAATATCTTAGGAGAGCTCCGTAATTTGTCCTTTTGGCGAAACGGGCTGTTATTGCTGGCTCAGGTCAGCCTGATTTACCTCGTGCGGCGGTGATATGTGGGAATTTCAGCATAAGCCAAGGCCAGTGTATCTTGGCAGTTTGCTCCTGCCACTGGTTATTTAAAGTCCCCCATCAGCTTGCATGCCACAACGTGTCATCTGAAACAGATGCAGTTATTAACCTTTTTTTATCGGATGCCGTTACTGAACTGTTGACGCTGCTCGTAAATTCAGCGAGCTGCTTGTGAAAAAGCACTGGGTGGTGATAACCCCAGCTTCCAGCCCCCTTCTCCATTCTTCGGGTGGGAGGGAGGGCACATAAAGCCATGTAATTTGCCCTTCTCATTTTTTCCTGTTTGTAATTCATTTCTTGAAATCAGATGAGATGGTTTAACAACGTATAAAGTGGTTCCACGGGAACTGAGCTGCTTCTTTGCTCTGAAGAGGCAAG
Organism: Eretmochelys imbricata; assembly: GCF_965152235.1. Taxonomy (NCBI): domain Eukaryota; kingdom Metazoa; phylum Chordata; order Testudines; family Cheloniidae; genus Eretmochelys; species Eretmochelys imbricata. The sequence continues at coordinate 1,825,269 of NC_135592.1, read as the reverse complement.
GTCCTGTCTTCTTTTCCATTCACACATCAAATCCTTCGAATGGTTAGTGTAGATGGAACCTAGCCATGTCTGTTACCTGGTTAAATCCCTGGACAGGGCAAGGCTGTGAAGTTCAGTGGTGGAGACACAGCTGGATCCTATTCCTGTCTACAGTACCGCTGCCACTGGCCTGGGAACAGCATGGCCAATAGGTGCAGCACAGACGGAACCGAGATGCCTGTAACGGTGCCAGAGCCTTGGTGTGTCCAGCGCTTTAACCCAGCCCCCCAGCTGGAGCTAGATGCCGTCTACACTACAATTCCTGGCCACTGTACCAGCTCCTCTGGATCACTCATTGTTGCAGTGTATACTGGCCATCGGAGAAGTCCACAGGAAGGTGGAAACCAGCCTCACCAAACTGGGACATAGGAGTAGTTTCCAGTTTAAAGCTGTTTTATTTATATAGCACCACAGGTGTGTATGGCCATGTTCCCAGCCCCACATTGCTCACTGCCCTGGTATTATACAACGGCATGTGCTTCCAGACCTGGCAACTGGGCCAGTGAGGGAGAGGCCTTCTCCTCTTTCTGTCTGTCTGTGAGACTTGAGGTGCTGACGCAGCGGCATGCAGAGTTAACGTCCCTGGGCGTGACCCTCCATTGCTCTCTCCAGTTCACAGGTCAAGGTAAAGGACAATGGGGAGCCTACGGACTGCCTTGATCATGTGAAAACTACACACTGCTGTATCTTCACTAGGATTTCTCCTCCTGTTAGTTACCACGTGTTAGCGAACACAAGACAAGAACACACTTTTCCTCCTAGTGAAGACAAGGCCAAAGAGAGGATTCAGGGCCCTCTGGCAAACTGCACAGCTGCCCCAGTTTAATTTAACCAGGTTTTTTAAGCCAGGCTTATTCCGGGTTAGTTTAAAACCACTGGGAACAGGTTTAATCTATACTAAAATAAGCCATTCTTAAACCAGAATAAGCGTGTCCACACAGGGTGTTCCACCTGTTTAATTAAACTGGTGCAAGCTTGTCTGTAGACAAAGCCTAAGGCCTGCTCTACATCTAAAACATAGGTTGGCCTAGCTACACTGCTTAGGCATGAAAGACCCATGAGAGACATAGTTAAGCCAACTTAAGCCCTGGTGCAGACACCCCTAGGTCAATGGAAGAATTCTTCTGTCACCTTGCTACCACCTCTTGAGGGGGTGGATTTACCACAGCAGCGGAAAAGCCCCCGCTGTCGTTGCAGCAAGCGTCGACACTACAGCACGCCATGGCAGCACCACAGCTTGTACTGTAGACAGAGCCTAATATGCCATCAAAGCCAACACAGACACAGGCCAAAAGTGAACCCGCTCTGGCACACAGGCATTGCCAGATTGGCTCAGACTAGGGTCCGTCCCACCCAGTATCCTGTCTTTGACAGGAGCAGCACCAGATGCTTTTAGAGGAAGTTTCAAGAACCCCACAGCAGGCAGATGTGGGCTCATCTGCTCCCCAGAAAGATCTCATCCTACCCCTCAATAGTCAGAGATTATTAATAGTCAGGAGGGACTGTTCTGATCACCTAGTCTGACCTCCTGCAAAACACAGGCCAGAACCTCCCACAGCGACACCTGCATCCAGCCCAGGGCTGCTGGTGGAGCTAGAGCCCAGTCATTAGAAAGATTCAACTAGTTTTGATCAAGCCATTCCTGAGGGCCAGAAACGTTCTGCCCCAGTGGCTGAAAGCCCTGAAGGAAGCCATCCCCCTGGGCTCTCCAGCCAGCACCAGAAGTGCCAGTAAAATTGTGTGAAAGCCAGCCTGAAAGCTTATCCAATGTGAACCAGAATTCTGATCCTTTTGCAAGTCACCCAGCGCTTGCGGTTACTGCTCCTTCCCTTTGCAGTGATGCGGAGGTGTGATGTTCTCTGTGTCCTCTCTGTTCTGCAGCACTGGAGAAAAATTAACAAGGGAAACCAGGCCCAGTTCTGCACTCAACAGCTGCTGTAGGCCGCTGACTCTGGAGTGGATCCATTGTCAATGACGCTACCTAGGGAAGTTCACCTCAGCTTTGGACTGGAACTGGGAAAACCAGTTTGGCTGAGCCTAACAGCAGCAGGGTCTGAACACCAAACTCCAGCCCTCCCCTGGGGTCTGGAAACAATGCACTTCCCCTCACCACCTGTGCCGAAATGCCACCAGAGAACCTGTGATCACAAGATCCCTGGCGCTGAGTTAGTCACTGGTCTCTCCGAGCCAAACCTCAGAACCACTTAGGCCTGGCCCGACGCTGGTGTGAATGTAACCCAGCTGGCATGTGGGTGCATGCCAGTGCAGCTCCCACCCAGCCTCTGCTGTTAGCACCTAACCTCTTGCTGTACTGGGGTCAGAGCGCGGAGGCTTATGGTATATGTGCAGTCACAACTTCCCTATTCGACATTCCAGCTGAGAAAATAGAGCATCACTGTCCTACTAATTATGTGAGCTACGGAGCAATTTTTCTCCCAGAGTCACCTACTGGTTCACATATTAGTCCTACAGGCAGCTTAGCTAGTAGCGTAGCAACAGGGTGACCTGGTGCTCCATTCAGCTTTGCACGTTGTATTAGCCACACTGGACTCTCTCCATCTCTGCCCATTGCTCCGTGTTGCGGAGCCCCTCATTAGTACAATTAATAAGACGCTCCTGTCAGTTCAATCAAACGCCCAGCTCGAGAGCAGCAAAAGGCTTTGGCAGATCAAGTGGGGAGATTCTGGGTAGCACTGGGAAGTTGTAGGAAACCTTTCATCTCCCCCAAGGAACTGAACAAGAATGGAATTGTGGGACTGGGATTCTCTGAGGTCATGTTTATTGATCGCCGGCTCGTTAGTATAATAAATCAGATCCCCTGTCATTTTGAATAAAGTCCCAGGTTCACTGGAAGGAACTTGGCAGAACACCTTGATATGATTAGTGATGGTGTGGACAAAGCCCTGTGGAAGATGGTGTCTTGGCCTGAGCGCGCACACATGGATGCTCACGCACACTTGCTCTCTGTGCGCCAGTCTGCTGGAAGGCCTTGCCTTGGGCAGCTTGGTTCATTCCAGGGCAGGCCCTCAAAGGAGCACCCCGTGCTGCAGGAGCACACAGAGATGGCGAGGGGAGCTGCGCCATGATACAAGGGCCACGGCAGCGTTTCTCAGACATATGCTAACATTTTAGGAACATGCCTCCAAGCACCAAACCAACTCTTCAAGCTTCCCAGACCAAGCACCAAACTCATGGTCACACCAAAGCCCCAGCGCATTTGAACACACTGAGTGCAGTGTTCTCTCTGCCCCTGAAGTCCTGGGGGCTGCTCCCACATACAGCACTTCCTTCTGCCCAACACATGCAGTGCCCCTGGGGGGCGGAGCTGAAAAATCTGTTCCAGTGGGGTGTAGGATCAGAGTAGGAGCTTGGCTCAGTGGCTTCTTAGAGTGGTATTATCAGCCACTGGCCTTGGACTCAGACGCTCTGGGTTCTGTTCTTGGCTCTTCCACTGATCTGCTGAGTGACCACTTTCCCTTTGCCGTGTCTCTTTAGACCCCAGGGCAGGGATTGTCTCGTGCTCCCTGTGTGTACAGCACCTAGCACGATATGGCCTCATTCTCCACTGGGACCCGCAGATGCTATTGTACTGGAGATAATGCTAGTAATAACGGAAACCTCTCCTTACTTCTGGCACCAGAGAACCACAGTTTGGTCTTATTGTGCGAGAAATCCATTTTCTGCCTTTGCTCTGCTTCCCACAGCTCTGAATTGACTGTTGAGATTCCTACACTGAGCTTACACAGAGCAAATACAGCAGAGGGAATCTCTCCCCTGCACACAGTCCCAGCTGGCTGTGCCTCATTGCTCCCATCGCTCATCACAGCTCACCCACTTATTCCTTTGCTGCCTCAGGTCACTAACTGGCCCCCAGCTCTCCTCGGGTCTCATCTCTCATCCTTCCTAAGGACCCAATTTTGCAAAATTCTCCTTTGCCTCTTTGGGACTTTTGCCTAAGCGAAGATGGCAAGATTGGATAAACTAATTCCTTACCTAGCCATGATTCAGGAAAGCTTTTAAGCACACACGTAAGTCGATCCCTATTCGGGACAGCACTTAAGCATGAAGTCCCATTGAGTTAAATACATGCTGAAGCGCAGTCCTGGATCGAGGACTCTAGATTGCCAAGAGACCGAAGTCTGTTCCAAGCCAGCCTCACAGTCTGGTTCAGACACACTGATGGATGAACTACAGAATGCTCCAGGGCTTGGTTGGAGGAAACACCCAGAAATGCTCTTTGCAAAACCAGGCTGGCTCCATGGTGGGGTTTGGGGCCCATCCACTCCCTGCACCAACAGGGGGAGCAGAGACAGTACCAAAATGGAAAACAACAAGGGGGAAATGACCCAGGAGAGGTTTGGTTTGAATTCCAGGCCCATGTCCAAGTTGCTCTTATTTTATCTAAACCAGGTAAGCGTCGCTAGCGTGAAACGCCAAGGCCAAGAAGTGTAGGAGGGAGACTTTGTGCTAGTTCATCCTGTGGCTATCAGAACAATGCCGGCCATGCCAGAGCACAGATGCCACCACAGGACAGGGCAAATGATGGACCAGGCTACAGCCCAGTTCCAGCTCCTTTGCTGCCAGCTGCACGGTGCTGCACTGTCGTTATTTATTATCTCTGCATTTTATCTGCAGCCTGAGGTCAGGACTACAGAAGACTGAGGGCCATGCCAGAGATGCCTCTTTCACCCACTGACCCCAACCTGCCCCAAGCTAAGGTTTTACCCTGAGAAGGGAGAAGAGTGAGACACCCTATGAAGTTCATTAGGAACACAGCTATTACTATGGATTGTATGTGGAAGGTGCCCAGATACTATGGTGATAGGCAGCACTATAAGACCCTATGATAGAAACCACTGGGTCCAGTGATCTGTCTTTCCAGCACTATCAACTCCAGCATTTGGGGGAGGCTCCCTGCCATATTCCACACATCTATTTCAGCTCCAGCCTCAGCTGAGAGAGGCAAGAAAGGTGCAAAAGGTGATCCAGCCTCCCGCCTGGCCCTGCCTGTGAATTGTAAAGATTCTCCCTGACCTGTGGGTGTAAAGATTCATCTGGTATTGGAATTCTCCAGTAGCAGTCAGGAGCAAAGTGGAGAGGCCCTGCTTCCCATGGCTGCAGCTGGGGCTGGATGTGGGAGTCACTGGGAGCAGAAGGCAGCTGCTGCCAGTGTCTGAGTGCTCTAAGTGGAGGAAAATGTCAATGAAGTGGGCACTTGGGCACTGCAGCCTGTGAATTGCCAGGTCAGGTCAAGGAGCTTTCCTTTGGCCGGGGAAGGGGAATCCCCCTCCCAGCAAAGCAAGCCCAGCTCTGCTGCGCTCAGAGAACTACACCCATTTTGAACAAGCCTTGCAAGCTTGTCTGGCTCTGAGCAGCACCAGCAGGGACAGGGTTAGAGAGCAAACCTGCTGTTCCCTGGCTAAGGCTTAGCCCTGTGGGAGTGCCGCCCACATTCTCCAGAAGGGCAGGCTGAGGCCCAGAGAGGGGTGGGAGGAGCAGAGGCTATCAGGCCAGCACTGTGTGTGCTGCCCTGTCCTTTAGCAGATAATGGACACAGCTTCTGTTGTTGCCTTCTACCCTGCAAACCCCACGTTCTGTTTTGCTGGACTTTGCTCCAGCTTTTATGTCAGTTAGGAAGGTGCAGCCTTTGGATCCGTTTCCAGGTTCAGGCGACTTCAAACCACAGATCCTGCTGCCTCGGAGGCTGCCGACAGAACTCTCCTTGGCTTCCCCGGGACCAGGATCAGGGCCAGTAGGATTAATGCCTTTTGCTAACAAAAAGCCCCCCAAAAAGCCCACCTTTGTTTGCAGTTAAGATTAAATGCTCCTTTCCCTGAAACAACCAGTCCCACACACCCTCATCCACAACCTGTCAGAAGTGGGGCTAGTGTCTGAAACACATCTCAAAGCATCCCCAACAAATCCTAAACTGCAGGGTCTGCCTCAGCACAGCTGAGACATGTGGAGGGCTTGCGGTCATTGTATCCCTACACTGAGACCTTCAGACTGTGGCAAATGGGGAAAGAGAGACGACTATCCAACGAGCAAAGCCCCGGGCAGGGCATGTCTCCCTTGAACTAGGCTCCTTCCCGTGCCAGATCCTGCGATGAATGATGATCCTGTGATGACACCACAGTTTGTTGCTATGTAAATGATTGTGTTGTCACCAATCCAACATTCTGACTTCACTGCAGGATCCAATCAAAAGAGCAGATTTGGGGAGGAAGGGGTAGGGAAGGGCCATTTCTGAAGTCCAAAATCATCTTTGATAACGAGGAAGAAGGCACATGGCAACAACCTGGTAGGTCAAAAACACAATCCCATGTGTCAGAGGGTGAACGCCTCTCAAAAACACAGAACCATGGGTCCTAACCATGTACGGAAGTCTAAAAGGTACCGTAAAATAAATTTTTTAAAAGATGCTTTGCCTGATTTGGAGCTGAAAATGCAAATTTTAGTGAAAGGGTTTTTTTAATTTTTAAAGACTAATTTCCTGAAGTGCCACTGAATTTAAATATCATTTAAAGATTACAAAATAATGGCCACGTTTTACTGTTAAATTTATCACTGTATTTGGCCTCAGCACTGGGATAAATATTAAATTGTTCCTAATTTATTGCTCATAAAATCTAATTTAGGCAGATCGTTAATGCTTAATTTCATAGTCTCTGAAGAGGGCCGTCCCTACCATTAAAAATAACTAGACCACTAATTCAGAGCCGCCTGTTTGTTTAAGAGGGAAAAAATATCCTCCTCCAGCGGGCACCATACCCTCTCGGAGCAGGCCTGGGGGGAAGGGAAGGGGTGTACGTCTGGCGTCCTCACAGCCTCACCTGTGTCTGTGCCCGGAGAGCGGAGGTTTGCATGTGAGATCGTGGGCACTGTGACGGTGCTGGCTGTTGAAGGTTCTGCAACACGAAGAAGGCTGCAGGCTTAACCTGTTCCTAGAGGGGAATTCCTGACACTGCTGGGCTGATGGACCATTGGTTCAGTAACTGGGGGGATATAGAGCTGGGAGGAACGGGAGGCTCAGAGGGTGAGGTGGGTGGAGGAACGAACCTGTGCAGAAGACCCCTCCCACTGTATATGTGTGCCAAGTCCCACCCTGTGTGCAAACAGAGGATTAAAGGTACATGGGGTAGAAAAGTAACAGACTGTGGCCTGGTCTACACTAGATAATTAGATTTGTTCAACTACATCAGTCAGGGGAGTGATAATCCACCCCCTGCGTGGTACTGTTAAGCTGACCTAAGTCCCCACACAGACAGCGCTAGCTCGTCAGAAGAGCTCTTCCATCGACCTAGCTACTGTCCCTCGGGGAGGTGGGTTACCCACGCGATGGGAGAGCCCCTCCCGGCCGTGTAGGTGGCGTCTGCACTGAAGCACGACAGCCAGCGTTTTGAGTGTAGACAAGCCCCATGCGCGTCTGTGACTGGGGCCATGAAAACAGGCGAGGCAGCGTAGCTGAAGCAGCGCCCTGTGACAGGCACTTTGTCCCCCATGTCCAGGACCAATGCAGTTTACTGCTAAGCCTTTTTGCTGGGGGAGATGCTCTGCTTTTAGATGCCTTTCTTCAGTATGTTGTTGCCGGCACCGGTGCCTTTTGGAAAAATGCTGGACCATATTCTTCCTTGGTACAACTCCATTGACTCTAGCTGACGGTGGTCAGTGAATGCCAAGCACTCGAGGAAGTGAACATACTTCATTCCTGGAGTGGGAGACCATACCTCTGCAAACCCTAAGCTGGGCTCCAAAGCTCCAGCTGACACTTGCATGTTGCAATGATCCTCTGGGAAAAGCAGCCCCGGAACTCCATTGGGAACACTGTGCCTTGGAGCAGTGGTTAGTCACTGCTGAGGGCTGGGCGGTGCTAGTCACAGAAAGGGATTCCAGTGGCTAGGTCATTAGCCAGAGAAAATGGTAGAGGCTAGAGGATTTGAGACTGTCATGTTTAATTTAAGACACAGTGAATGACAATGAGCAAACACAGATTCATAGATACCAAGGTCAGAAGGGACCATTATGATCATCTAGTCTGACCTCCTGCACAACGCAGGCCACAGAATCTCACCCACCCACTCCTGCGATAAACCTCTCACCTATGTCTGAGCTACTGAAGTCCTCAAATCATGGTTTAAAGACTTCAAGGTGCAGAGAATCCTCCAGCAAGTGACCGTGCCCCATGCTACAGAGGAAGGCGAAAAACCCCCAGGACCTCTTTCAATCTGCCCTGGAGGAAAATTCCTTCCCGACCCCAAATATGGCGATCAGCTGAATCCTGAGCATATGGGCAACATTTGAGAGATTAAATCAATGCAGATATTGTAAAGCATATTGATCTCAGCATGTGGGTGGCTTGTGTACAAGAAGCTAAGCTAAAATCAGGAAGGGTCGAGGAATGGACTTGGGACATAGCAGGAAAACGAGCAAGGCAGGTTGATTCCTTCATAACCTCTCATTCATTACAGGTAATTACTGCTAATAATATACACGTTCATCCCAAAGGATCCAAATCAACATACAAACTATGCACAGGAATCAATGGCCCACCACTGAAATGCAGACCCTACTGAGCTGGAAGCTGATTAACAGCATACAGGGTACACAACCATTTAGAACAAGAAGTGAACAAGAATGCCAAATATCTATTCTAAACTACAATTCTGCCTCCCTCAATCTCACTAATATCAGCATCTGTCCGGAACACAACACTCCAACTGTTGCAGCAAATGCCAGGGAAACTTTCTTGCCCACAAATGTCAGGGCCTCAGGTTTGCATCCAGCTGAAAAAAGTGTGCTTCAAATTAGTCACAAGCTTGTGTACTGTAAAGAAACCCACACGCGTGTGTAGAGACACACACACATCCGATGAAGTGAGCTGTAGCTCACGAAAGCTTATGCTCAAATAAATTGGTTAGTCTCTAAGGTGCCACAAGTCCTCCTGTTCTTTTTACACACACCACTGCTGCATATGTTACTGAGACCAGACATTTCAGGCACTGGGATGTTTTTATTCTGTGACCTTTAAACCAAATTTCATTCTTAAAAGTCCCAGGATCAGAAGTGGAGATAATACAAATTTCATATTTTGGTGCTGTTTTTAATTAAAAGAGTTACCTAGCTCCCCTGCCAGGCAGTTGCCACTTCTCAGACACGTAGGTTCTTTTCACTGAACTTTGTTATTTTGTGTCAAAGGGCTGTTTGCAGGCTCTGTGGATGATGGAAAGTGCTTTCTCTAACTTTCATCATAATGGACATAGCAATAAACTAGGCCAGTATGAGGCAGCTGCTGTCTGCATGGCCTCACGCACCCCACCAACTTTAGCATGCTACCGTCACCTAGTGGTGCTCAGAGGAATGGAGAAGTGTCAAGTACAACAAATACTTCATTTTCTGTACTTGATTTGGCTCCAGAAGGCTAAGAGTATAAATCCCCATAAGCAAAGAAATTCAAACTCACATATTTCCTACAGGAGCCTACCTTAGCCTCCTTGGGCACAGCCAGGTGACTGCATGGCCGCTGTTAACTGGAATGTGTCCACAGCCAGTGTTCTTACATGCAACGTATCACTTAGTTCCTAGTAGGTTTCAGAGTAACAGCCGTGTTAGTCTGTATTCGCAAAAAGAAAAGGAGTACTTGTGGCACCTTAGAGACTAACCAATTTATTAGAGCATAAGCTTTCGTGAGCTACAGCTCACTTCATTACTTCCCCAGGTGTGACTGGCTTCATGCATTAGCTATCGATATGAGATTATGTCCAACAATACTCCAGGGCAGTGCTGTGGGGAGTCCATAGAGAGTCACAGAGTTTAAGGGCAGGAGAGACGAGCAGATCCTCTAGTCTGACCTCCTGTACATCACCAACCACCACCACCCACTAAACCCAGCAAGCATCTCATCTGCCGAGAGCCTCAGTAAACCAGCAGCCCTCACTAGAGCTGGCTGAATAAAAAGCATCAAGGTAAAGATTTCCTAAAGTGACCAGTGGATTGGAAGTCTCAGTTTTTGTGTCCAGCTTGAGACATCTGAAAGGGATCAAATTTCAAGCAAGTGCTGAGTACCCACCACTGAAAAACCCCGTAAGATGCCTGGAGCCAGTAGCTGCTCCTGGAAATCTTGGCCTAAATAATTAATTTGATGAGTGTCCCTATTAAAACATTCCACAAGCCCTTCTTTCCATCACCTGCCCAGCTCTTCTAACATAGCTCGCTTATCAGTTAGGACGGAGATTTTGGTGACCCTCAGGAGTCTGCCCCTTCCCAAGCATGAGTGTGGGAGGTGCGTACCTCCTGAGGTGATGGCTGGTCACTCAGAGCTCATTCTTGTGTGTAGCTAGAATGCACAGTCCTCATCCAAAGCGCACATCCTGAGTGGAGACAGGAAAGCGAGCCATGTTCAGGTCAGTTGGAAGGTTCTCTTTCCAAGGCACCCTGGGTGTTGGGTCCCCCATGTGGGCTCACCTCATAACCTTGACAGTTCCCCACTTATCACAAAGGAAGCGTGCCCACCACCAATCTGACACCAGCGCGTCTGACAGCAGCCTGGATCAAAGGGAGAATGGAGGTCGACAGGATCTCACACGAACAGGGACTTCAAGGGTCCTGAGTGTGGAAAGTCACACAGATGGCAGCTCCCACTTTTAAAAAATGTGACGAGGGATACAAACAACCCCCCAAATCCAGCAACGGATGCCTCCTGGTCCTTTTTCCATCCATTCCCCACCACAGCAGGCTGGAGCCAGAGCAGAGGGAAGCCAGGAAGGTGCGGTTGGGGCAGAGACAGGGGAAGCAGGACACCCAGTGCGTCTCAGTGGGACCAAGCCAGGCCCAGAGCAAAGGCAGAGATGGGCTGCCGGGGGCTTTAGTGCAGCCTTGTCTGTCATTCCAACTGGCCGAGGCAGGCAGCAAGACGCACGTTCATGTAGGGCCCCATAGAACAGCTGGGGGCGGAGGTGCAACCGCAGACAGACTGTGACAAGAGTGCCCTGCACAAGGGAGATGCCAGTAGATATGTGCACAGGTCAATACCGGCAACAGCACAAACACTTGAGGGGATCAGGAGTGAAAAAACAAGAACCCTGGGCCACAGTGACACAGGGGCAGGGAACAGTCATGGGGGGGCACAAAGGGGTCAACTGGACTTCTGATCAACTATTTAAAAGGGCCAACTCTTCACAACACTGCCCTAGAGCAGTGGTTTCGCAGTTATCAGGCCAGATCCTCACCTGATGTGAACTGCTGTAGCTCTGTCAACTTCCTTGGAGCTACACCGATCACACCAGCTGAGCATCTGGCCCAGCAGGGCGCTAACCAACATCTCCAAGGGCAGCGCATATGCCGCCTTTGGATGTAAAAACCAGGTCCCCTCCCAGGAGATACATACCTCTGAAACACAGCCTCGTTCACATCATTGTGCATCAGGAGTCACGCCACTGAAGCCAATGGAGCTGCACAAGTGTCAGCACGAGCGGAGAATCAGACCCTTGGTTTCTGTCTGGTTACTCCCATGGTCCCACACCGCAGGCACTCACAGTGTCATGGTATTCATCCTCTCAGTGGCCCTCCTAGGTCAGGAAGGAGCATTATCCCCACATTACAGATGGGGGAAACTGAGGCAGGGCGCTTCAGAGCTGGCTCTAGAGCGCGGCTCTAACACAGACACCTTCACGAAAGGGCTGGATCTCCACACGTACTCAGCTCCCTTTGAGAATAACGAATAGAGGAGTGGGTGCCTGGCTCAAGGTTACACAGGGAGCTTCCAGCAAAGCCAGCAGCTGCTGCCCAAGGTGCAGCTCTGTCCCTTAACACTGCGCAGTCACAGAGCTTTCTAGGCTGGGTCCTTCTCGGGTGAGGTTACGGTTATCTTAGGGGATGTCAACACTACACAATTATGTCAACCTAAATTCTGTCAACGTCCAGCCACCGCAGTCATTAAATCGCGGTTGCACGTCCACACCACACTCCTTGTGTTGGCGGAGTGTGTCCTCACCAGGAGCGCTTGCACCAATTGAACTGCCAGTTTGGGGCACTGTGGGACGGCTTCCAAAAGCAGCAAGTCGCTGCATCACCCTAACTACGCCAACCTAAGCGCCACACCTCTCGCGGCGGTGGAAGTAATAAGTCGGCCTAGACGGCAAGTTATGTCAGTAGGAGCAACATTTTAGTGTAGACGTTTACAGAGTTAGGGCGACAGACGCTGCCTTGCATCAGTTTAACTCTGCAGTATAGACCAGGGCTCAGTTTGCACCTCTTCTCATGAAGACACACTCCCGGCTAGATTGGCTTTTCCATGCTCTGCCCCTCATTCCTATACATTGAGCATGGGCTGTTAGATATTCCTGAAGTTCAGCACTGGACTAGATCTGGAGCAAGGGGCTTGGGAAGCACATCCTCAGCCAGCCATGCTGCTGGTTTCCCCCAACCCTGCATCCTACCCACCAATGTGCCTGCCATAAAAAGCGAAGCCAGAGTCGCAAAATTCCCATGGAGGTTTCATGCCGCTGTGACTACACTGACATCAATGGAGCTACTCCTGATTTACACCACTGCAAGTGAGAGGAGAATCAGGCTTGTTCTGTTTGAAAAACTCCTGTGTAGAGGCAGGGCCTCTGATGACAACTGGCTTAGCTGAGACTAAAGCTGCTGGTGTAACAGAGCAGTCCCATTTCTCATCCTGCAGGTCCGGACCAGCTGAACATGTGGAATGGGTTTCCATTAAGATGTAGATTCCTGCTGCCATGGCAATGCTCTTGTGAATGCAAATCCTGGAGGGAAGGGTTGTTAAAAAGACCTGCATTCCTTGTGCTTTGGTTCCAGACTCTCCTCCCTCCCCACTTGGCTCTTTCTGTGAGACTCCAACAGCCTGAGAAACCTGGAATGATTAGCCAAGTAGTTTCAGCAACTCCTTAGTTGGTACAGAGAAGACTTTGCCCCTCCCTGAGCAGCTCCTGCCTTTGCAATATGATCTGCAGGTTTGCATAGATCTAGGATACCTGCCAGGAGCAATGAACTCAACCACCCTCTGCAGTGACTTTTCTCTGAATGTTCAGGGTTGCTTCCATTCAGATCATGGTCTTCCGACCCATAACCTACACGCTGGGAATGGCCAGTGTTGTGTTTCATGTTGCTCTGAGAAGCAGAAATCTGAATGGCTCCTGCGGCTGGAGGAAGAGTCAGAGTTTATCAAGTGTAAACCCTCACCCAGACTGGCACAGTCCAAGTGAGCTCCAGTAGAAGGTGCTAGCCAGGGGATTATGACAAAGCATCACTGGCCGGTGAATGCAGAGGTGTGTGCATTGGCTGGTGGGAACCACAGTCCTGAACTCTAGTGTGCCTCTTGCATCCCAGGCAAGCTAGGAGTGCTGTGGAGACAGAGTGCCCAGAGCTGGGGGGAGATCCTCGCTGCACAGGCTGGAGGAGCAGGGAGTGCTGTGGGAGAAGCATGTTCAGCCTGGAGAGGTGCTGATGTGATCTGCACCTCGACACGCCCTGCTCAGCTACCAAGGGAAGTAAGGGCAGGGGCGTGAAAATCACAGAAATTCAGGGAGCCAGAAGAACCCCCAAAATGAAATATCTGGGCATTTCCATCTCAGGTGGGTGAGACTCAGCAGAGCAGTAAGAGGACTGCATCCTATGGGTCTGGACATTGCACAGCCCTTCGTCAGGGGCACCCAGAGCAGGTGCTGTTTGTCCATCATGCACCCTGTGGGCTGCAAGAACGGGGCAAAACCAGGCTGAGCAAAGAGTCACTGTGGGTGTTCTGTCAGCAGCAGGGTCCAGACTGGCAGAGGCATTAGGACAGGGCTTGTTTTTCTTGTATTCCTAATCCCTGGAGACAGCATTTGGAAGGAGGAAGGGAGCTTTCACCAGCACTACCCCACCACCTTTCTGCTGAACATGGGCTGTGGTTGACAATACCCTGATTCCTTCGAACAGTGAATCACAAGGTTGCTGCCTGTCCAAAGTTCTGTGTGCAGAGCCCAGAGGCTCTGTAAACACAGTTCTTCTCCTTGGCAGTTCCAGGGACACTGACAACACAGGCCTGCTTGTTTACAACAGCCACCTGTCCATTGCACCAGAGAGGAACTAGCAGAATCAACTCCCTTCCAGCTACAGACCCTGTTCATGTTCAGAGATTGCTGTGAATATGCCAGTCTCTGAGAGCAACTGACAGGTGGCGTGATTTTCAGAGGTGCTGAGCACAGATGTATTGACTTCAACTGGAACCGTGGTTACTCAGCATCCTGAGAATCAGGCCCCGACTGTAAAACACACCTGAGCTCACCAGCTTGTCATTTCCAAATGACCATCAGGTGGCGGTTCAGGCATGGGCATGGAACCTCCCCACCCCCCCCACGCCCCCCAATTGCTAGACACATAACCACACTTTCAGAAGTGACCGCTGATTTGGGGATATGTTTGGGGCCTGATTTTCAGAGGTGCTGAGCACTAGGCATGGATTTGGGGCTGTGGGTGTTCTGCACTTTCCAAAAATGGAGGCACCCAAAACCCAGAAGCCACTTTTGAAGATTTTGGCCTTAACACTATCCTGGACAAAGCCTTAGAAAATACACTTCAGGGGATACTCCTGCACTGAGTTCCAGGCAGAGGGGAGAGGTGATTAGCACTTTTCCATCTCTGCCTTCTGCGATGCTACAGCAACCGAGACCAACCTCCAAGAGACACTCCCAGCCCTTGTAGGAATGATGGTGCAGCTATTTCTATTTATATCTTTAATGCTTTTTATTGCCTGCCAGGATGGGCTCCTCCCTAGCTAGGGCACATGACAAAGGGTGCCCCGAACAATGTGAGAGGCACCCTCTGCCTGCAGCACATTCATTACAATCCCTGAACCTGAGCTTTCTGCATCCTCTTGGACTTTGATGTTTCTTGACTTTAGCAAAGCTTTTGACACGGTCTCCCACAGTATTCTTGTCAGCAAGTTAAGGAAGTATGGGCTGGATGAATGCACTATAAGGTGGGTAGAAAGCTGGCTAGATTGTCGGGCTCAACGGGTAGTGATCAATGGCTCCATGTCTAGTTGGCAGCCGGTATCAAGTGGAGTGCCCCAAGGGTCGGTCCTGGGGCCGGTTTTGTTCAATATCTTCATAAATGATCTGGAGGATGGTGTGGATTGCACTCTCAGCAAGTTTGCGAATGACACTAAACTGGGAGGAGTGGTAGATACGCTGGAGGGGCGGGATAGGATACAGAAGGACCTAGACAAATTGGAGGATTGGGCCAAAAGAAATCTGATGAGGTTCAATAAGGATAAGTGCAGGGTCCTGCACTTAGGACGGAAGAATCCAATGCACCGCTACAGACTAGGGACCGAATGGCTAGGCAGCAGTTCTGCGGAAAAGGACCTAGGCTGACAGTGGACGAGAAGCTGGATATGAGTCAGCAGTGTGCCCTTGTTGCCAAGAAGGCCAATGGCATTTTGGGTTGTATAAGTAGGGGCATAGCAAGCAGATCGAGGGACGTGATCGTTCCCCTCTATTCGACATTGGTGAGGCCTCATCTGGAGTACTGTGTCCTGTGGAGTACTTTTGGGCCCCACACTACAAGAAGGATGTGGATAAATTGGAGAGAGTCCAGCGAAGGGCAACAAAAATGATTAGGGGTCTAGAACACATGACTTATGAGGAGAGGCTGAGGGAGCTGGGATTGTTTAGCCTGCAGAAGAGAAGAATGAGGGGGGATTTGATCGCTGCTTTCAACTACCTGAAAGGGGGTTCCAAAGAGGATGGCTCTAGACTGTTCTCAATGGTAGCAGATGACAGAACGAGGAGTATTGGTCTCAAGTTGCAGTGGGGGAGGTTTAGATTGGATATTAGGAAAAACTTTTTCACTAAGAGGGTGGTGAAACACTGGAATGCGTTACCTAGGGAGGTGGTAGAATCTCCTTCCTTAGAGGTTTTTAAGGTCAGGCTTGACAAAGCCCTGGCTGGGATGATTTAACTGGGAATTGGTCCTGCTTCGAGCAGGGGGTTGGACTAGATGACCTTCAGGGGTCCCTTCCAACCCTGATATTCTATGATTCTATGATTCTATGACTGTGGCTGCCTCCAAAGCCTAAGCAATAGCAAGAGCCAAAGCAGGGCCAGCCAAGGCTGCTCCTGTGGGTAAGGCCCTGAACTGGGACTTGTGAGCTGTGGGTTCAATTGCTGCTAGATCATACACTCCCAGGCATGGGCCAGTCAGAAGTTCCCAGCACCCACAATTGGGGCCTAGCCAGGTTTTCAGAAGAGCTTCCTGCCAAGACTGAACATGTGTGGAATGCCAGGGTCCAGCCTCTTAGTTCCAAGGAGTAGGTGAGGTTCTATGGAGCAAATACATATCACCCTAACTGTAAGGAATCATGACTCTTTTAAAGTAAACTGGATGTAAGGTACTTCATGGACAAAGCTCCATGACAGCTCCCATTATTCTCCTCCAAGATGGCTGGAAAGTGCCAGGGTTGTAGTGCAAAGCTAATTAAGGAGACTGATGGCAGACAGCAGCCTACATACCCCCAGCTTCCTCGGGAAGGATGCTGTTATTAGTGAGACCCATTATTGATATTTTTCTCATAACTATTCCCATATGAAATGGAGGGAGAAACCAATGAAATTAAAGGGAAAACCACCAACAAAAAATGAACGGCATGAATGCAGACAAAGGACTGCCTGGTTGCCATTCTAAGGGCTAGGAATTAGCCCTAGACTGGACTGCAGTTCAGGAGACTTGCTCATGGTGAATTGGCTAATCACTGTGTCAGATGTGGACATGGATCCAAGAGATAATTTGGAGATATGATATAACAGGCGGGCCCCATTCTTCAAATTCAATGGCTCTGATTGGCTGGGTGCATTCATTGTGTTGTGTGACTTAGAGAAGAGAACTCAGGGAACAATGATCAAGCAAAATGCCCACCCAGTACTGGTCCTAGGGGAAGAGTTCCATATTCTAGTCCTAGAAGAGGTCAGGAGCTGGAATTCATTCTCTGGGTTGGGAAATTTCTCCCAAGAATAGTATTCTTCTCAAGAAAAACAGTTCTTCAAAACAGGTTTCAGAGTAACAGCCGTGTTAGTCTGTATTCGCAAAAAGAAAAGGAGTACTTGTGGCACCTTAGAGACTAACCAATTTATTTGATCATAAGCTTTCGTGAGCTACAGCTCACTTCATCGGATGCATTCAAAAAAGTCCCTGGTTTTATCATCAGTTTATTAAATAGCTCTTTGCAGATTGCAGCCACTTCCTGATTTTACAAACTGAGGCCTTGACCCTCCTCCCATTGAAGTCAATGGTGTCATTCTCCTTTGCCTTGGCCCTTTGAGGACTCATTTACAGCTGTTCAAAGTTGTTTTCAAACACAGCTATTTTGATTGGGTAGCATTTTACACTCACTTTATACAGGTGTTAGTGACCACACAAAATACAAGGCAGTGGAGAATCAGGTCTGTGGAGTCCAATTTTGCAAGAGTCCAGGGCTAGATCTTCAAATGCTCAGCACAGCTGGGGCCAGTTTTTCATATGTACTCTGTACCAGTGTACTGAGCCCCTTTGGAAACCTGCTCCTAGAAATAACTAGATTAAAAATCATTCAAATGAGGGGCAGAAGACAGATTTGGGAAAAGAAACGTCTCCATTTGCGTGGGTTTGTTATCAAGCAGATTTGTTCTTGTTTTAACATAAACAGTGTAAATGTAGTCAGCTTGCACTCCAATTAAGATGTGAGGGGGAAAAAAAACAATAACACAACACATGTATCCAGCATACGTGGGCAGAAATGAGTCCATTTAGGAAATAATATCGTAATGGAACTGTTATTTGGTCTGATTTTTCTTCACACTAGAACCTGCCACAAGCACTTATTTCTCAGGCTGCCTGATAAAATGTGTAACTGCTAACGACAGTGACTCTGTGTGTGTGCAATGAGTAAAATAGACTGTACTGCCACTTTGTATGCCACTTTGTATGAAAACGAGCTGGCAGCAGCAACTGCTCAGAGCCAGGGGAGAACTCAGCAAGTGTTACAAAAGGTGCCAGATTAAAGAGCATCCCTTATAGGGGATGGGAGAGTTTGCCAAACTGATCATGGAATACAGCACCTCAAATCCAACCCAAGTCTGTAGTGACCAAGCAGCAGCACCATGGGCCGCTCAGTACCATTCCTAGTGGCCAAGCATCCACAAATGCCACCATCTAATTTGGTGCTGATTTGTTGGTAAGCCCCCTGCTGAAATGCCTGTGAATGAATGAGGCACAAAGATGGAAAGAGTGTCTGGAGGGCAGGGCAGGGCAGGGAGAGGCACTGGCAAAGGAAGGTGAATGTGGGAGTCTTGCACTGCCACTGTCCATCTATAGCTGTTCTCTGGATAAACAGAGGATTCAGCCTCGTGGGCTACCAATTTCACCAGCACTAAATTCACCCTGGGGCTGATCTTGCACCGTACTCAAGGGGAGCAAGGTTCAGATCAGGGAATGTACTAATGATTTCTAATTGCACTGCTCTATGCAAGATGTAGCTTTCCAATTGTGCCACTAGATGGCACTCTTGTCTTTACCACCAATACCATCAGGCTAATAAGGCCACAGCAGGATAGACATATCCCAGGAGCAGTGATAACATAATCCATTCCATTCTTAGGAGTCAGCTCAGGACACAGATGGATTAGCACAGACTTCATGATGTACCCTCAACCTAAAGAGAGGTGAAAGTGAGGGCCTCTGCTACAGGAGGATGGTGTTTATCTCTGAATACCCGACAGACATATTCCCCTGAGAGATTAACTGACCCTTCTCTGCACTCGGATGAATTGTTTGCATTGTATCTCAATTATACACATACAAACACAACTGCCCTGCTTATTTAATTCTAAACTTGCTTCCTAGAATAACAAGAGGAAGGCACCAGCCTTGTAGGCAAGCAGCAGACTTCCCTATCCCCTTAACTATAGCCCATTGCTGTATAAACAAATACTTATTTTCCTTCTTGGGACTGAGAACTATACAGGCATCTCAACATATAATGGCTGCAGACCTATAAGGCCCAACAACCTGTAAAACTACAGGAAACTGTATTGAGATCCAACTGCCGGATTCAGTGTGGGTTACTCCTAGAAGCTCTAGTTTCTCCCTGCAGGGCTGGGCTGCAGCCAACTAGTAGGGTTACCAGCCTTCCAGGATTGTCCTGGCATCTCCAGGGGAATGAAAAGATTAATCATTAATTAAAGATTATGTCATCTGAAGAAACCTCCAGGAATATGCCCACCCAAAACTGGCAACCAGTTGAGACCTAATCAGTGTGGAATAGAGTAGAAGAATTACTTCTCCTGTCTTGCTTACAACACTCCTGTTAATACATCCCAGAAGGATGTTTGCTTTTTTTTGCAACAGCATTACACTGTTGACTCATATTTAGGCACAGTCTGCTGCAGTTTCCACGGTATACATCTGATGAAGTGAGCTGTAGCTCACGAAAGCTCATGCTCAAATAAATTGGTTAGTCTCTAAGGTGCCACAAGTACTCCTTTTCTTTTTGCGAATACAGACTAACACGGCTGTTACTCTGAAACCTGTCATTTAGCTTGTGATCCACTATGACTCCCAGATCCCTTCCTAGGCAGTCATTTTCCATTTTGTATGTGTGCAACTGATTGTTCCTCCGTAAGTGAAGTACTTTACATTTGTCCTGATTGAGTTTCATCCAATATACTTCAGACCATTTCTCCAGTTTGTCCAGATCATTTTGAATTTTAATGCTATCTTCCAAAGCACTTGCAACCCCTCCCATCTTGATATTGTCCGCAAACTTTATAAGTGTACTCTCTATGCCATTATCTAAATCATTGATGAAGATATTGAACAGAACCAGACCCAGAACTGATCCCTGAGGGACCCCACTCATTGTGTCCTTCCAGCATGACTGTGAACCACTGATAACTACTCTCTGGGAACAAGAACAGGAGTACTTGTGGCACCTTAGAGACTAACCAATTTATTTGAGCATAAGCTTTCGTGAGCTACAGCTCACTTCATCGGATGCATTCAGTGGAAACTCTCTGGGAACTGTTTTCCAACCAGTTATGCACTTATAGTAGCTCCATCTAGGTTGTATTTCCCTAGTTAGTTTATGAGAAGATCATGCGAGACAATATCCAAAGCCTTACTAAAGTCAAGATATTCCACATCTACAGCTTCCCCCATATTCACAAGGCTTGTTACCCTGTCAAAGAATGCTATCAGGTTGCTTTGACATGATTTGTTCTTGACAAATCCATGCTGACTGCTATTTATCACCTCATTATCTTCTATATGTTTGCAAACTGATTGCTTAATTATTTGCTCCATTATGTTTCCAGGTACTGAAGTTAAGGTGACTGGTCTGTAATTTCCTGGGTTGGCCTTATTTCCCTTTTTATAGATGGGCACTGTGCCCCCTACAATTACTGATTACACCCGCTTGCGCAGCCAGAGGAAGAACATACACAGAGCATGAGTACTGTGATGCCATGGTGCTACTGTATGAGGTGGTGATGAGTGATCACTATGCTTAAAATGCTTGCAAGAGACCTGCATTATTCTGAGTCTGGTTCCAACTGACTGTGCATAAAAGCAAGAGCTGCACAGCCCACCCCGCAGACTCCCAGTCTGGGAACCACAGTCCTTAAAGGCACAGCCCCAATCCACTTCAGAGACAGGAAATGCAACTGACCATCTGTAAAACAGTGTAGTGGACCATCCATAAAGTAAACAAATTGAAAAAAGGTGGGGAAAAATAGAGAAGTCTCTCTGACCTTTCTTCATTATAGAAATCCTAGGGGTTCTTTGTAACGACAGATAGAAGGAAATTTTCAGATGGAAATGCGGTTTTTAAGTTGACAATATTCCACTGATTGAATTGCATTTCAACCATATGATCAGCTCAGCATTTCTGCAGGGGAGATTATTGCTATACAAATGAAATATCATTTTAAAGGTAGCAACTTGGGCCTTTGGATGTGCCCATAATATAATAATAAATCACAACTTCCTACACTCCAGATGCTGTTCCCCCTCCCAGCTGCTCTATGAGAACCCCCCCTCCCCCATCCCTTTGCCTGGATGGGTTTTAAGAAGAGCTTTGTTCAATGGCTGAGTCTTGTGTTTTCTTTCCCCTGTCCCTGCTTTAGAAGTTGCATTCAATTTTAATTTTACATTTGGTTGCTCTGGCGTGTTAATGACACAGGTCCCAGGAGCTTCTGGCTGGTGCGGGGGCCGGAGGACGAGCCCTGGCGAGCGCGCTCTCGCTTTACCCCCGGACCAGGTACAGCAAGAGCAGCAGGACGGCCACATCTTCCGCAGCGCTCCGGGCTCTGGCTCCCCCACCTTCCCCGCTGTGAGGGGCCTGGCTCAATGTCCTCCCACGTGGGAGCCAAGAACCCGCCCAGGGACAGAAGCCCCACCCCCTCCCCAGGCTGGCTCCTCCCACGTGAGCGGTCACGCTCTAGCCCCACCCCTTAGAGCGCGCGAGTTGTCGCCTCACCTCCTTCTATTGGCTCCTCCCCCTCCAGGTGCCAGCTCGTAGCCCCGCCCCCTGCTGCCTGTCACCTGGCCGGTCGGACGCCGCGCGCGGTGGGCGGGGCTCGCGGCTCCGCCGGCCTGTGCGCGCCCCGCAGCCGCCTGGGGCAGGGCCGCGGCCGGCAGGATGCGAGGAGCGGGGCGGCGGCGGCGCGGGGCGCTGCCCCTGCTGCTCTTGCTGTGCGGGCTGTCCGCGGCCGGGGGGCCGCCCGGCGAGGCCTGCGCCGCGCCCTGCTCCTGCCGCCGCGGCCTGCTGGACTGCAGCCGCCTCCGTCTGCCGGGGGGGCCGGGCGCGGGCCGCCGGAGGATCCCGCCGCTGCCCGCCGGCACCACGGGCCTGTGAGTACGGGGGGGGGGCGGCCGTTGCTAGGGGCCGGTTGCCAAGGCGCCTGGCCCTGCCCCGCCTCCCTGCGCGCCAGGCCGCCCCGGCTGGGGGGCTCTCGGCGCCGCACGGCCCGGTCCCGGCGGGCCCCCTGGGCGCGGCCCGCGGGGCTTCAGCCTGCCCGGCCCCGGCCCCGGGGCGCGGTGCCGGTGCCGGGCTCGCAGCCCCAGCCGGGGCGAGGCGCTGCAGTCACGGGGGCGGCCGGGCCGCCTCGCGACGCCCCGTCGGTCCCGCCCGCGGATTCTTGGGGGCGAAGTAGGGGAGCTCGGCCGGCTCCCTTGGGCCCCGAGGGCGGGGGCAGAGCCCGTCCCGGTGGGTCGCCGGCGCCGCCGCCCTGGCGCTCAGAGCCCTCGAGGGGACGCAGCCGCCTGATGCCCCGGTCGCTGGGGTCTGGGGCATTAGCTGCTGGAGGGCCTGGCCCGTGCGGTGCGAAGGGCAGGTCCGGCTCCGGCCGCCTCGGGCTGGACGATACGCTGTAAAGCTCGGCGGGCCTGCGGCTGGCCGGGTCTGGACTGAACCTGTCCGCGGCTTCTGATGGGCGGGCAGGGCTTGCTGAGCGCTCGGCAGGAGACCGATTTCTTGCTGCATGCTAGGTTGAATAGGTCCGCTCTTAAAGCAGGTGGCTGTTTCTGTCCTTTTGATTGAAATGAAATAAACTTTAGTAAGCAGAATTTGTTTTGGGAAAGCATCCCTGTTCTATAGGGCTTCCTTTTCTGAAAGCTGTCATTTTCAGATGTGTCCTGCTTCTTGATCTTTATTTAGCCTGGAAATTGACTTTAAGTGACAGCTAATCTTCCAAACTATATAATGAAACTGCAATTTTTCTCTTGTAGAGGATGTACTACAGAATAGTTTAGCAATAGAAAGAGATGTCTTGAGGTAATGCTTTCCTAGAAACTGAACCATAATGTATATAATCTGGTATCTGGGGGAAAGGAACAATATCATTGTATTGTTGCAGATGAGAAAGTGAATCTAATCAATAGTATTTTATTGGTATAAAGTGCAAATTTGCTTTCCTTGACTGCCAAGAGAGGTGTGTTGTGCAAAGTTTCTGGTTTTAGTCTAACCGAGAAAAAACTGGACGTTAGGAACCTAAATATCTTTGTGGATCTGGGCCAAAGTTTGAGGGGAAATAAATGCCATTAGCTGTGAAAGAATAGGCTGGCCCTATCATGGACCAAAACACTGTCTCAATTTCCTGATGTAGATTAGGCCCAGTTGTCTTATATTGGATTGATAAAAGGAGAATTTAAATGCTCCAAACTGTTTAATAACATCTTTCTTTAACAGTCCATGGTATGAGGTAATGACTTGATTTGAAACGCCAGTTCTGATCCCAGTGGATTCTGCCCTTCATCTTCTGGAAAGAGAGAAACTGAGATTCATGCAGTTAACTTTTCAATATCACCTTGTAACCTGGGGTCCAGTGTAGTCCATGTGAATATATTAGAAAGCTACTGGTCCTTTCTAAAGAATTGGATTTGACTTGTTCTTTGCCAGTTTGTTTATTCTCCCTGCACCACCTGTGCTAGTTAGTGGTTGCAATTCAGTGGTGCTGAATGCACATGTTTTGTGAAGCTCTGAGATCCTGTGAGTTGTAGATTTAAAGGTATTATAGAAATGCAATTGACTTCTTTATTGGAACATCCTCTTTGGACATCTACAGATTTTAACGGGCAGCTAATATTGAGCGCAGTGAAAATGTAACTGCTTAATTTTTTATTTGGCTAATCAAGGTATTTGCTAGTATCTGTGATTAGTTTAAAAGTGATAGTTTTAGGTAAGCCAAAAAGTGTCAAATTCCCCTGGTATAGGTTGTAAGAGTTTATAAATTTTCTATAAAGCTAGACAGATTATATGACTGTATGAAATTTGCATGGATTTCACACTTCAGGTGGCAACATATGCAATCATAGGTGTGGTGTTGCAGTCATTTTGACTGTTCCACTCTATCTTCTACCTGTACATTACCAACTTCTTTCCTATCCCCTTTACTTCATATTCATATTTACTTCAGATTTCCCCCTTTAATAAATTCTTCTCCAAGAGATGTCTCTGCCTGAACCATATGCTCCTTCACACCTGTCAGCTTTCCCCTAGTTTAAAAAATATCCTATAGTCTTTTCAATTTTACATGCCAGCAGTCTGGATCTGTGTGTGTTTGTGTTTTTGTTTTTAGGTGGAGCCCATCTTTCCTGAATAGGCTCCTCCTTTTCCCAAAAGTTGCTAATAAATCTAAAACTCTCCTCCCCACACCATCGTCTCCTCCAGGCATTTAGACCTTGCAATTCTGCCTGTCTTTCTGGCCCTGCATGTGGAGCTGTAAGCAGTTCAGAGGATGCTCCCATGGGAGGTCTTGGACTTCAATCTCTTATCTAGCAGCCTAAAGTTGGCTTCCAGGACTTCTCTCCTACCTCTCCCTATGTCACTGGTTCGTCTCCAGCACTGCACATCTGTCTAGATGCCTCTTGAGATCCACAACCTTTGCACCTGGCAGGCAATTTACCATGCAGTTCTCCTGGTCATCACAAACCCAATTATCTATACTTCTAATGATCAAATCCCTAATTATAATTACCTGGCTCTTCCTCATAAATAGGGTTCCCTCCCCAGGAGGGGTATCCTTAGTGAGAGAGGGTACCAGCACATCATCTTTAAGGAGGGTCCCAACTATGGGATGGTTTCCCTCCACTCCAGATTAATGTTCTCCTTCCACATGACTTTCATCCTCCTTAACAGCACAGAATGTGTCAGACTGGGGGTGGGTGGGACTGCTCTGTTATGTCCTTGAAAGTCTTATCCTTAGACACCACTGTATTAAACATAAATACTAATAACCTTTGCATAACACTTGCTGCTATTTGGAAGAGAAGGGGTAAAGTCCCAGATCCACAAAAGTATTTAGGCTCCTAACTTTGATTGCAATCAGTGGATGTTAGGAACCTAAATACTTTTGTGGATCTGGGACTGAGTTTGAGGGAAATCAAATGCCCTTGTGTATAAAAGAACGGGCAGACCTTATCTTGGACCAAAACCATCTCTATGTATTTCCCTATGTAGATTAGGCCCAGTTGACTTGCATTGGTTTGATGAAAGGAGAATTCAGATGCTCAAAACTGTTTAACATCCATTTGGAAGATAAATGCAAAACCCATATTCAGATATTTATAACTGGAATCCCAAGTTCTGGAATCCCATAGCTTATGTATATAGTCATAAACAGGAATTGCCTGTGAAAAGCTGTAGCTTTGGGAGGAAACAAGGATCTGAACTGTGAAAAGTAGGGCATGTCTCAGTTAACATGCTCTGTCTTCCGCTCACTATCCTGTAGGTGGGTAATGCAACACAAAAGATATGTTCCCTCCTTGCCATAAACAATAAGAACTGATAAAGGGAAGCTACAAAGTTGAATTCAGCACGCAAATACAGCCTGCTAACCAGGCTATTATAAGATTTAACAAACCTTGAAAACCTCTGCCAATGTCATTTGGGAATGTCTTAACTCAGACTTTCTCCAAGGAAAATATTCTGTTCCTGAAGAATAACTGTAGTTCATCAGGTAGCTAATCACAAAAACAAAACAAAAAAATCTGTTTTATTTAATGAGGGCAGATTTTCTAGCTTACGAAAGTACTTATGTCGTTCTCCAAGCAGATAAAGGGGTGTGTTTAAAACTTTCATACAGAATGCAATGGGAAGAAGTGTTGTTGGCTCCTTTGCAAGATTGTGCAATCTGACAAACGCTGTAAACAATAATTAAGTATATGTTCTCTGTTATGGTTTTCAGGAGTTTAGCGCAAAAAGCATCTGGGGTGGGGAACATAACTACTTCCACAACTACTCTAAATGTTCTTGGTCGAAACAAAAAGCTATAATGCACAAAAGCCATTTAATATTCAGTTATTTACCTGCATTGTTGTGTAAATTAAGAATTAAATCTCTTAGCACGAAATAAATGTCAACACCCATGCACTTTGACATCAGTTCTGCCCCTTATTGCTTTAAAGGACCAGAAATTCTTATCTTATTCTTTGGGAAAAATGTATGCAAACTATTGGCAGATATAGCTTCCAGTAGGCTGCTTTTTTTTTTTTCTGGGTAAGTGAGTCAGTCCTAAAATGTGGGCTTGTGATGAAGTGTTCAGAAAACCATCATTCCAAATGTTTCTCTTAGGACATAAGGGAGGAAAAACATGGTTACCAATGATGCAATATCCCTAGTATTGATTAGATTCCACAGTTTGTGTGGAAGACGAGCGCTAAAGCTAAAGATCTCTAAATCAGCATGTCCAGATAACTCTTACCAAAGAGCTTTAAAAGCTACTGGAGGAGCGGTAGGGACCATTTAGAACTCTCAGAACACTGGAGAAGTTCAAGAGGACTGGAAGAAAACTAACATTATGCCAGTATTTAAAAAGGATAAACAGGGTCAGCTTCCTAGGCCTGATAGCCTATCTTGGGGGGGAGGGGGGGTGGAAATAATGAAATGGCAGATTCAGGACTCCATTAATCAATAATTAAGAGGGTAATATAATGTCAATCAATGTGGATTTATGGGAAATAGTTTGATAAGATCTATCACATTTTGAGATTGCAGGTTTGATAAAAGGAATAGTATTGATTTAATATGCTTGGACTTCTGTAAGGCATTTAACTTGGTATCGTGCAGCACTTTGATTAAGAAACTAGAATGAGACAAAATCAAGAGACCCATTTTTTCATGTTCTGTGTGTATATAAATCTCCTCACTGTATTTGCCACTGAATGCATCCGATGAAGTGAACTGTAGCTCACAAAAGCTTATGCGCAAATAAATTGGTTAGTCTCTAAGGTGCCACAAGTACTCCTTTTCTTTTTGTGAATATAGACTAACACAGCTGCTTCTCTGAAACTAGACTAGAGATGAGACACACCTTAAATGAATTAAAAACTGGACAATGCAGTAATCTCATAATATAATGGCAAATGAGGAATCCTCATTAGGATAGTATGTTTCTAGTAGGGCCCTACACTATTTAATCAATGAGCTGGGACAAAATGATTGCTGAAAGTTTGCAGATGACTCAAAGACTGAGGGAGTGATAAATAATGAAGACAGGTCGCTGCTCAGTAAACTGGGAACAGGGTTTGGCTTTGTTTTTTTAAAGGGTTTTTTCAATTAATGCTGAGTAACATTTTTCAGCCAAAACGTTTTGGGAGAAAGATGCAGGTTTGGCAACACCAAAACATTTTGTGTCTTTATCAATTTCAATGACTTGTTTGTCAGGAAAAAAGGAAATGTTATTTTGGATATATTTGTACATTTTTTTCAAAACACAATATTTTGATGTTTTTGGACTTGAAATGAATTTCGCTTCAAACTTTTCTTTAATTGTATTAAAAATCAAGATATAAAAATAGTCAAAGCCAAAACATTTAGGTTTTTAAAATGAAACATTTTGTATGACCTGAAACACATTTTTTGACTCTTTAGTTAACTGAATTTTTTTTAATTGTTTTTTTTAGTTCAGTTTGAAACAACTTATTTTAGAATTTTCAGAATTGCCAGCAAGCTAAAAAATTGGTTCTTCTCACAGCTCTGGTTTCAGTGTGGCCAAATGCAAGGTCATATATAGGAACAGAGAATGTAGGCCATATGTACGGGGTGGGGGGAAGATCAATCCTGGGACAGAGTCTGAAGAAGATGGAAGGGGGAGTCATGATGGATAAGCAGCTGAAGATGAGCTTCCAGTGTGACTCTGACTAAAACGACTAACATCAAAGAATTATATATAAATAGGGGACTATCAAATAGAAGCAGGGCGATCTTATTACCACTGTATGGCACTGGTGAAACACTGCTGGAATAGTATGTCCGATTCTGGTGCCCACAACTCAGGAAGGAAGTTGAAAAAATGGAGGGAGTTCAGAAAAGAGCCACAGAGTGATTAAGAGATTAAAGGACATACCGTATAGTGAAAGACTCAAGGATCTCAGTCCATTCAGCTTATCAAAGAGAACGTTAAGGGGTGACTTGATTAGTCTATAAGAACTTAAATGGGAAATAGAAATTTGATAACGATCCCTTCAATCCAACAGACAAAGGATATAACAAGATCCAATGGTTGGAAGTTGAAGCTAGACAAACAGACTGCATATTAAGAAATAAGGTACACATTTTTAAGTCAGGGTAAGTTACCAGGGGTCGTGGTGGTTTTTCCATTACTTAAAACCTGATTTATAAGAGCATCCATAGTTTTCTGAAAGATGTGCTGTAGTTCAGCTGTAGCTATTGGACTTGAAGCAATAATTAATTAAGTGAAGTCTTATGACTTGTGTTATGCAGGAGGTCAGACTAGATGATCCCAGTGGTGATTCCTTCTGTCCTTAAAATCTATTGGGGGCGCTGGGGGAGGCACCCATGGAGCTGCCATCTAGTGGAATGCATCTGACAGGTAATCCAGATTTGACATCCGACAAGTGAACTGACATACCTATCCATTTTATTGTTGGAGAGAAGATTTGGAGACTACACTTCTGGAGGGTGAATCTAAAGTATAGCGTGTTCATATAGTTGTGATCAGATCGAGCTTACAGTACAGTTTCCACACTGTATGGACTTTAGACTGTATCTTGATATATCATTAAATGATATTAGATGTTAAACATTATACACTTAAGCAATGGGAATATTGTAGTCATATCAAACTCCAGCATCTACTTATTCAGTTACATTGGATTTGGACCGTTCTCCAGGGCTTATAAAGGCAGCAGTTTGGTATGTTTCAGAGTAACAGCCGTGTTAGTCTGTATTCGCAAAAAGAAAAGGAGTACTTGTGGCACCTTAGAGACTAACCAATTTATTTGAGCATGAGCTTTCGTGAGCTACAGCTCACTTCATTGGATGCATACCGTGGAAACTGCACGTGGATACAGTTTCCACGGTATGCATCCAATGAAGTGAGCTGTAGCTCACGAAAGCTCATGCTCAAATAAATTGGTTAGTCTGTAAGGTGCCACAAGTACTCCTTTTCAGTTTGGTATGTGCGTTTCCTCTTATTTACTTAACAGATAAAAAATCGTTCAGCTCACAGTGAATGTTTAGATGACTTATATACCACACAAGATGAAACTTTAAAATACAGTGATTACACAGAGCAATGTGCATGCTGCAAAACAGGAACTTCACAGTGCAAATCCAAGCAGATTTTTTCAGGACAAGAAAATACAAATTATACTTAGAGTTTAGGATGAAAGAAGCAGAAAGTCTTACCTGTGTGACTGAATAATTTGTCCCCTTGTTTGGAAAGTCAGACTTGTTTGATCACTAAATGTAAAATGTTAGAAAAACCAAATGATCCATTTGAAAATGAATGGCATAAGCAATAGTTGGTGACTAGTTATAAACAGTGTCCAAAATTATGCTCTAATGCACCAAATGCAAAAGTTCTTGAAAAAGCAGGTAGTCTTACTTCAGTATCTTGTCAGTGAAAACCTATTTTGCAATTTGGATCTCCTTCTTAATAAAACACCTTGCTTTAGAACTTTACATTTATATCTTCACAGTAATCTTAATGAGAGAGGCTTCAGCGTAATATCATTTGGTAGACAAATCAGACATTAGAATTTGACTAGTTAAACTATGGGCTTTGTTGAGGGTCAGATTATATATTAATAATAAACTATTTGCTGTTATGCTGTAATTAATCTCCTCTGCCCATTATAATGCAAGTTTATTGTCCTGCTGCAAGGCCCAACGTATTCCTGCAGTCAATATCTTCTGAATTATTTGCTGGAATATAGTTATTCTAAACATTTGAATATGTCATTACCTTAAATTTTATAATTTTATGAGCATAAACTTTCCTGCTTTGGCACTCCAGGATTCATTTAATTAGTTTCATCAAATATAAAAATTAAGGGAGTTTAATGAAGTGAGGAATGATTCAAGCTAGTATCATTGATAGCATAACAGTAGGTGAGAAGTCTCTGTTCACATATTTAGTCACTGATGAACTACACAAATCTATAGAAAGGCTAGAGTTTTCCAGCCTAGCCAAGCAGGGTAAATCCACATTGATGCTTTCCTAGATGCTTTTTCTCAATGCCTGGTTATTTCATGAACTGTTCTAGCTTGCTTGCAAGTTGTGGCTATTAATTAACCAGGCCATTCTGCAGTGCCCATGTTCATTTTGAACTGGCTTACTCTAAATGATTGATCCACTGCATCCTGGCATTGAAAGCTCAGGAAGTACCTTGGACTCTTGGACCACAAGATTGATACACTGGATTATACCTGGCTAGGTTTTTTGTTCCATCTCAGGGGCTTTTTACTCTTTTCACATCTCCTGAATATAAGGGATTTTGTTGATGGTTCCTGATGGGAAAGCAAAAAAAATCTGCTGTAGACTGGCATATTTGTCCAAGACTGGGAGAATTCAATGGTCCAATGGCAAAGGTTGAAAATAAGTGAAATAGTCTATGTTAAAAGAACAAGGATACTGAATCTGCAGCCAGGAGCTCAATGGAAATATAAGCTGGTTCCTATGAGACCAGAAATTTGGTTTCTACTTTCCTTATCCATTAGTCTTTGGTAACTATAGGTTATGCTCCTTACAGCACAGGTTTCCTCAAGTGCAGAATAAAGATCTGTATTTTTAGAATGCGGTGGGCTTAGGGCGACAATCCTAATTTTTCATTTCTTAAGTCACTAGGAATTCGTCAGCTTCCTTTGGACTGTGGCTTTCCTAGAATTTCTCATGCTTGTAGGTACGGTGTAAGATGAGTACAGAAACTGTGTTGTGGGTTTGGGTTGGGGTTTTTGGGGGGGGCGGAGGGGGATTTTATTTAGCTGCAGCACAGTATTAGATATGCCATGTACTGATCTAACAGAGTCTCAGCTTCAGAGTAGCTTTTAACTGAAATTAGCATATATTCCCATGGTAACACATGAATCCCCCAGAGAACAAAAAAATACAAGGTCTGGAGCTTGCTCCAGTTCTGTCAGTGCCAAGAAAGCACTGCTAGTTTGAGGAACCAGTAAGACTTGAAGTAAACCATCAGGACAAGTGTACTCAAACTGCTTCATAAAGTAGCCCTCTTTCTAATACAGAGATTATGTTGTGGTGATCTCCCTCTTCCCATCCTACTTAAGACTGAAAAACTTCTCTAGAGCAACTACAACAATTGCTGACATGGAAAGGTGATATTAGAAAGTTATTTATTACTAATATTAGTTACAGCATGGAAATGGAGAGGTAGCAACATGTGAGCAGGCAGCTCTCTACACACCAGTAGCCCAAAGAGTAAATTTTAAACTCTGCTGTAAAATAATGTGCTTCCAAGGTGTAGGATCTTTTTCACATCATTCTGATTATCATTTGTGCCAGTCACTATCTCCGGCTGTTAGCACTATGAACCAGTGCTGTAGTTATGTCCTCTCTGAAAGTGTAGAGGCACAGATTTCAAATGACATTAAACATAATCTCTGACTTCAGAAACTAATGGTAATGACTGCTAAAATATGCCTGAAATTAAGGGACAAGACTTGTTCAGTTTCCCATGACCTAGTCAATTCCTGGTTCCTTGTCTTTGATGGCCACTCAAGTGGTGGCTTTTGTGTGTGAACTCTGCTTGTCTGGAAGCAGACTGAAGCCGCAAGACCTCTTTCAGACACTGAACACGTTTCATAAAGCTCTAGGTGACCACAGACCTGTGCTGGAATTGAGCAACAGGTTCTAACCCAGTATCAGTTGCTCAAACCATCCAATTTCCAGACTATTCTTAATTTCTTGACTGGATTTGAAAAGTAGGATTTCACCCTATGAGTACAAGGTTAATGAGTGGATAAACCTACAGGACTGAATTTGTCTGCTTTCTGCTGTTCTTCCATTGTATGTGTAATTGCCATGATCAAAATGTTTGTAATTCATCTGCTGTGTTGTTTTTAGCACTGTTGTGATGAGCATACCTGTTAGTGCCAGAGAGAGTTGCACTCCATACAAATCAGATGGAAGAAAAGGCAGTTCATCTAGTTCTTAATATTTTGCTGCTTAAATTTTTTTTAAAAGAAAAGGTCTAAATGGTGGTGGCTTCACTCTTACTATTGACAAGCAACATGTGTTGCAGAAACTCCATGTGAAAACAATTCTGCAAAGGAGAGTTCTCTTACAGGAGCCACTGGCATTTCAGTTAGTATTCAAGTAATGCTACAAAATGCTGGATACAGATGTGTTGTCTATAATTCTCTTACAAATGAAGAGTGAAATCCTGGCCCCATGGAAGTTGACGGGGAGTCTTTCTACTGGTTTCCATGTGGACAGGATTTCACCTGTATTTCATCTTCACTGGCTCTCCAGAAGGAGAAAAACGTCACTTGTATTGTTCATCTATTTCTGAGGGTATCTCTGAATTTTTTTGAAGCACCAAATTCTCGTTCACAAACCTGTTTGGATTTCTGCATGCCTTATCTAAATTATTTGCATCCCAGTGATACTAAAGAGCGACATTAACAGCATGTCTGACTGCATGATATCTAGAATTTTTAGAAGTAATTTTTTTTACACCTGTGTCACTATAGATGATTTAGCGTGATTAGGAGTTGATTTCTTAACACTAAAATCCATTTTTTCTTCACAAAGACGTTTTCGTTCTTCACTCTATTAATACTCGAATAGCATCAGGGTTTCTAGAGGTTGGAGTGGTGAAAGAAATTAAGATTCATTAGTAACTTAGTGTCTATGTTGCAACAATCTAGTGTTGTTACAAGGACTAAATTCATCAGGGATATTGATTACATTGTAGGAGCTCTTGAAGAGGAAGATGCCTGAGACAGCTATGGCAGGTCAAGCATACTTAGAAGCTTAAATAAGGGTGCTGAGATCTGTGTGGTGAGTTCGGGCACATGGAACTCATGACTACAAGGTGTCGTGGCCATGAATTTAGCAGGATTAAAAAAATTTGGCATGAAACATCCACGGCTACACTAGATAGGAGTACAAACATTGTAAGAGATATACACCATCACGGTTCAGGTTACAGCCACTGTGCACCTGGATTTGGGATGTAATGTCCCATGTGAGTCAGTTATTCATAATTCTCATTTATGGTGTTCCTTGAAATTTCTTTTGAAGCAGCTGGGACTGGCCACTCTCAGGATACTCAGCTAGACTATCTATTGTATCTCTAGTCCTCTGGCACATTTGACTTCCTGAATTAGCAAACAATTGGGGAAGTTTTTAGTCCACAGGGGATGTGATGTTGATGGTCAGAGCACGAACAGCCAGTAAACATCAGTTTTGAGAGAGAGGCTATCCTTTTAGAATAAGTAAATTATTCTGTAACTGCTGTGGCCCCTCCTGATTCAATGATTATGGTATTTTCACTCTCTGTTCATGAGAAAATTGAAGTGAAGTAATGGTAAAGATCACTATGTGATTGATCAGTCTGCAAAATTGTGGTCAGTTTTTCCATGTGTGGCAACTGGAACTTATTTGCACTTGTTTTAGCTTGAGTGTAGGAAGTTCTGACAAGCTTGCACGCCAGAAAAATCCATTTGCTTGAGTGCACTTATCAGTCTTTCTGACGTCCCCCACACTTGCTAATATTTCTATATAATATGATATGTGCTTGTTTTACGGTTAAGTGTTTAGTGACATTGTGTGCACCATGCCCTGCCCTCCCCATTCTCTAGCAGGTACCCATATGATTTAAGGCCAGCTGTTGTCTTTGGATGCAGCAGTCTCAATCATTCAAAAAAAGCTGCATAATTTCAGATAATGCCTTTTTTTGTCTTCAACTAAATTCTGAGTTGAGAGAGAACCAGGTTTTCAAGCAAGTGCATGCATCTCTTACACGCATCTTAGAGTGTGTTCCATTCACTGTTGAAGCATAAAAATTGTTCCCAGATTCTGGCATAAAATTAAGCACAGAAGTTCTTTCTGGGGAATCCAATAAGGATTTTAAGATCCCATCCGGTGTTTATCCCATCTCTCTTTATTGATGGAAATAAGGTTAGTGTCCACGACAACTATCTTCTGTGATGTAGGGAAAAGTTAACAAATGAGTTTTCAGATGTGAGTTCACTCAAACCGGAAAGTTGTTAAAATGCTAAAGGACTGTGAAATCATGGAATTCACTTTAATGGTGGAAATCATTTTACATTCAAATTTGGTATTTTATAAAGAGAATCATCCTTTCTCTTTAAACAAAAACAAAACCCACTCTTAGCTACTAATGTGCAAGCCTAATTTAAGCATGGAATGTGTGATTGCACTTTAAGGTTCTGTTTAGAAATAGCCATTAGACCACCATTTATAAACTAAGCAGTTGCTTGTTCCATAGATCAAATTGCTTATAACCATATGCGCCACCTCTTGCTGATGTGCTTATAACTCATACAGCCTATGTCTGTAATATATCTGTAGCCTCTGTTAATCACTTAAAGTGTGACTATGTGTGGTATATCAGAGGAGCTCCACAAAAGGAGAGCTGCTATTGCTGATACCACCTTAATTTAACTGTATCATGGTAAAGCTATAATGAAAGTTCAGGGTGAAAGTATCCAATACTTCCCTGATAGGCAGGTGTGACTCAAGCTAAGTGAAACAGAACTTTCTATTTTAGTAAAGACATTGTTGAAACATGTAGGCATATGTCACTGATGTGCTTGCTAGGGTGAGATAAACCGTTACCCATTTCTGTTATCTTTACTGTTTCACAAAATTGCTGCTGTTGCCAGCCCTGTTCTAATATACCGTGTTTGGGCTGTCAGCACAAGCCACCTGGGTTTCATCTTTGCCCTGGATAGAAGCCAAAATGCATTAATGAGATGGATTTTAAAAAAAATATTTTAATACAACCTTATTATGGAGTGACCGTTCTCTCTCTCCATAGTTAAGGCTAGAACCACATTTCTTTTGTCAGCATGATTTTGGTAACCGTTGTAAGTTTCTTCAGCCTCAAAATATAGTCCCTGCTCCAAAGAGCTTACAGTCTTACTATATGCTTGTACAATGTCCCGCATGATGGGGCTGCAATGTCAGTTTGGGTTTGTAGGCCCCATTGTATAACAATTGACGTGTTAGGTTTGAGACACAAGCAGAGCATTTTACAAAATGTGAGGTGAATTGGGATAAGACTTAATTTTTCCTGTCTCTTTATCTACCAAACTCTTGCATTCCCTTCCTACTGTTCCATTTGTCCTCCCTTTTCATCATTAGTGTCCTCTGTAAACAAAAACAAACTGGAGCTAAAATGCTTCTGAGTGTGCCCTAGTTCCTTTTTTCCTACCTCTTGTTTGACTCCTGCTTATGTGCTCTTTGTGCAGGGATTGTTCTTTAAAATAACTCCTCTTAACTGCTAAGATATATGTATCTGTCAAGGGTTTTACCCTTGGGGAGGGTGAGAAAACAGGGTCACTACTGCAAAAACCTTCTCAGAGGCATTGCTGGAATTTTAAAAGGGTGTTGTCAATACATCTTTCGAAGGTGTGGGGAGCCTTTCCTAGTGAGCTTTGGAAAACTGCCATTAAACTTCCAAAAAGTGCTCATAGCAAATATTTCATATGATCTCTTCACCTGTCAACCCATTTTTTTTTAAAAAACAGAGGTAGTCAATTAGTGGTATAAAGAGCTAGATTTTCCCAAGTAATTAATATAGTAAGCTTGAGGAAACCTTTTTTATTGTTTGGTGTAATATGACTAATATGTTCCAAAAACTATGAAAATGGATTCGAAATGCTTGTGAATTTTAGATGAAACAACTTGTAATGTAGAGTACACAACTACTTGGGTTCAGACTATAGAATAATCTCTTATTTCTCTTTATTCTCCAGGGATTTAAGTCATAATCACTTACAGTCCTCTAACTGGAGTATTGGTTTGTCTATTCACACACTGCAAGAAGTGTAAGTTAATTTAAGTTATCATTGTTTATTTTAAACATTTTGTTGCAGAGTTCTTACATGTTCATATTTAGGATTTTAACTTGTCAATTTCTAAGCTCTGACTCCTAAGGCACATCAGGATTGTCTGAATTACTAAAAAATATCTGAATCAAGGTAGCAGAAATTGCCTTACATGTACTGTGCTATTTTAGTAGCACAGTACATGTAAGGCAGAGATATATTCAACCCTCAGAACCACATTTCAGCAGGAAGCATAGAAATCTAGTACTCATTCCATTATTTTAAAATAGAAACAGGGCATCACTTTGTTTTGAACGTAGCTAATTTTTAGTTGCCATTACATGAATTTAACTACCTAAAGCAGTTCTGTGTTTTGGATTGCTGAATCTTCCAAACTTTTGTTACTAAACTAGCTTTTAGGGAGTCTACCAGCACTGTCCACTGCAAAATGTCATTAATGTAAATAAAATGTTCACAGCGTTATAGTATCAAGAGAAATGTTTAAGTTGTTCAGCTGTTTAGAATGGCTTTTCCCTTTTTGAAGTGTCAGTAAAGAAATCTCTTTTTCAGGAAGATGAATTACAATGAGCTAAGTGAAATTCCCTACTTTGGAGAACCAACTTCTAATATTACTGTTCTCTCATTGTAAGTAAATATTTGAAGACTTGAAAAAATTGCTTTCTCTTATAAGCAAGTGAAAAAGATTGTCTCAAAGGAATTGAAAGCAGCTAATTTTTTAAAAGCTAAACTTGTTTAAATATCTTTTTGTTTAAAATGCTTCAAGGCAGATGTACAGCACTTTTTTTATTTTTTTTTTAAAGCACACATCCCCACAAAAGACATTAGTAACACAGTTGACCAAAAGGTAACTGTAACTCACCAGCAAATGCAAGCTACTGGGAGTGTGGGGTGGGGGTGGGGAGAGCAGAAAGTGGGGGATTTCTGCCATGCACTCTTATGAACAGCCCTGAGGCGCTTTGAAGAGGGAGGGGTGAAGGGGAAGGGTGTCTGTTCCAGACTCAAGGACTCACACAGGAAACCGCTTACTTCCAGCCCCCCAGGGGCTAAAATCTGACTGTTGGAAAAACCACCTTTACTGTCAAGATGGTTGTGGGAAGGGGACTTCCAACATTGCCAGGACCTGAAATAAGGTTTTATCGATCTTAACACCCAGAACAGTACGTTAATTTTTTTTAACTCAGACATGGGTTATTAATCCTAATCCTTGGACCCCCAATTATAGCTAGTTGTGGTGCTCATCCCTAGTGATGGTCTGGTGATCGTCCTCATGTTGCTGTTTCTTTTGTTTGTAGAGTTCACAATACAATTCCAGAGATAAATGCTGAGCAGCTCCAACTTTACCTTTTGTTGGAGAACCTAGACCTTAGCTCTAACCTCATATCAGAAATTAAAGCTTCTTCGTTCCCACGAATGCAGTTGAAGTACCTGTAAGTATAATGAGGTAACTGATCTGTAGTGTGCTAAAAGTGCATAGTTTTAGTACAACCTAACATCACCTTTTTCCCCCGCTGTAAAAAAAGATGAGAACCAGTGGCTGGGGTTGAGAGTAGAAGGATTCTTTTTCCCCACCCAGGCTGAATTGTTAACTAGCCATGTGCTGCTTATGTAGGCAATGTTATAAACGTGTTTGTACTTTACATACTGATAGGAATCACGATCCCTTGCCTCAAAGAGCCTTACACTGAAAGGTCCCATCTATAGTAGGGTACTGACCTATTACATACAGCAATGTGTCCCTCTGAATAGTACAACTGGTAATGTAGATGGGACAAAATCACTTAAAACACAATGGTACCTAGTCATAATCCTGCTTTCTCAGGTTGTGTTGAAAAGGGTTTTATCCCATCTACACTAGCAGTGACTGTTTCCTACACTAACATGCCTGTGTCTGACAGCCAGCGTTGGGTTACTTCCTAGTGTACCCTAGTTTTTGCTGATCTTGGCCAGGTCATTTGATTGTCTTTGTCATGCCTGCTCTTGCCTGTTGTCCTTTTGGGATTAAATAGGTTAACCTATGAAACCAGAACTTGAATTCCTGAAACTGGAGACTTGATGAGACCAAATAACTTTACAAGAAATTAGTTCTAATACAAATATTAGTTTGACATTCTTATGCAATTTTAAAGTAGAATTTTCCATGTTGAGAAAATCTTTTTTCCTCCTTTCTTAGGAATCTGAGTAACAACAGAATAACTACCCTAGAAGCAGGCTGCTTTGATAATTTGTCCAGTTCTCTAGTGGTGGTGAAACTAAACAGAAACAGAATTAGTATGATTCCACCAAAGATCTTCAAATTGCCTCATGTGCAATTCCTGTAAGTGATGTCCCTTAAACTCCATGAACCATGTTTAAAATTGTATCATTTGCTTGAGAATGTGTTCTTAGTGAAAGATATCTAAACACTTATGGCTAACTTATTTTATTTAAGGGAACTTAAAAGGAACCGGATTAAAATAGTGGAAAGTCTTACATTCCAGGGTCTGGAATCCTTAAAATCATTAAAAATGCAGCGCAATGGGATTAGCAAACTAATGGATGGAGCATTCTTTGGATTGGATAATATGGAAGAACTGTAAGTATGGCTGCTCATGGCATTTTGTTAGATATCCTCTTCAGGCACCAACGGGGAAAGTGGGTCCTCACTGTGCCTCTCATGATGCCAGGCTTCACTGGAATAGTTGATGAGAAGTACAGAAAATGTTTGCATTTCTGTTCTTCCTTGGGGAAGCTTTCGGCTTCACGTCTTTCATGGTAACTCCAAAGAGGAATAAAGATATTACTGTCTCTCTCCCTTCTACCAGCTTAGCTCCATCCACCAAGGTGATTCAGAAAGTGTCACGCTCTCGCTACTCCATTGATGGAATCTGTTTTCATATTAAGATTTCTCCAGTCTTTTCACTGTAATGCACAGCTATTGAGTAAACTGTATCCTTATGGCAGTTACATATCAATCCTGACAGCCTCAACCTGTTACTGTGGCCCCAGCTATTGGTGCTGTGTCAAAGCTATGATTAGGTATGCATGTTGCCTTCCCAACCTATCCCTGAACCATTGTTCTCCAAAGAATATAGAAATGAAACCATCATTTCTGATTGGGTATCTGATGGCATTACAGATAGGACTGCCTTCCAACTAAGGTATGATTGATATTAAAGCTTGGTGTCCCCGTAAGTTCAGTGTCCATTGGGAAGTCTCCCAGAAACTTTCCAAGGGAATCTCAAGTTCAGACTCACTCAGTTTTACTACTCTTGCCATCATATGCAGAACTAAGAAATGAAATTGTGCAAACTACTTCATTAAAAATGTGTTCCCATAGCATGTTACAGGAGTGAGGACGGGGGGGAAGGGGGGCCAGGGGAGCGACCTGGAGTCTCTTACAATACCTAGGTACAAGTGAGAGTGCTAATAATCCTGGACTTGCTTTGTGTTAGTGGCTTAACTATAAGGTCTTGACTTTTAGGTGTCTGAGTGTTTGGATGACACAGAAGGTATATGAGTGTTTGGATGACCTAAGCAGTGCTACCAAGAGATTTTAATAGAGTTGATTTAAAACAAGAGGCCGTATGTTCTAGTGGATAGAACAGAGAATTTTGAGTTAAGGATAGAAGCCAGGATTCTGACTCCACCACTGGTTCACTGTGACGGTGGGCAGTCATTTACCCTTTTTGTGGGCATCCATTTACTCCTCTGGCCTCTATAACAAGGGTATAATCTTGTCTATCCCACATGCTTTCTACAAGGCTTAATGTTAGCAAATCACTAAGATCAACTGATGGGAAGTGCTGTAAAAATGTGTTCCTCATTGAATGTCTACTTAGAAAACATTTTCTTCTCTAAATCTTTAGAGAACTGGAACATAATAACCTGACAGAAATAAACAAGGGCTGGTTGTATGGCTTGCGAACGTTGCAACAACTCTACGTTAGCCAAAATGCCATTAACAGGATCAGTCCAGATGCATGGGAATTCTGCCAAAGACTTTCTGAACTGTAAGTGCTGGGCTGCATTTCAGTGGGGACTTCATGATGTTACCAAGAACATATTGGCTAGAACATCCATACAAAATGCTGCATCTCTTTTTGCTAGGCCTTTGTCAAAACATTCTAATAGAATGTTTAAGTGAAAATAAATCTGAACAGGGAGTCTTGATTTCTGGTGACCTCATCGTCTGATATTCTTGCCTTCAGTAAGTCTCTCTTGTGTCTTCCCCTTACTGTGTACACTTAATGTTTCTAGAGACTTGTCATACAACCAGTTGACCCGCCTGGATGAGTCTGCCTTTGTGGGACTTGGCTTATTGGAGAAATTAAATCTGGGTGACAACAGAATCATTCACATTGCCGATGGTGTCTTTAAATGGCTGTCAAATCTTCAAACTCTGTAAGTGCAGAAAGGTTCCAATTTAAAAACTCCTGTTTACTTCTGCTAGCTTCCTTAGTTGTAAAGCAAGGGCTGTGATTGCTACTGACTGTGTGAGCCTGTAAAGCCTTCAATAGGAGCCTTAGTCCCTGCTGTGCTGCCATCTTGCCTTTGAAGGGATGGGAGGATTGAGGGAGCTGTTTGTCTGTACGAGTAATTGCTGCCCAGAGACTTAAGCTTTTAAAAAAACAAAAAAAAACCACTGACTTTAGTGCTGGTGGCAGGCAGCAGCTTGTTAGCCCTGGAGAATATCCTGTTAACCAACAGCAAGAGTCAGTGCACACCATCTGACCAGGGTGCTCGAAAACCTGCTCTGGAGACGCTACCTCCCGGCCGGGGCCACTGGAGGTGGTCTAATCACCCTTTTCATTCAGGTCTCAGAGTAGCAGCCATGTTGGTCTGTATCCGCAGAAAGAACAGGAGGACTTGTGGCACCTTAGAGACTAACCAATTTATTAGAGCATAAGCTTTCGTGAGCTACAGCTCACTTCATCGGATGTAACCGATGCAGTGAGCTGTAGTGCACAAAAGCTAATGCTGTAGTAAATTTGTTAGCCTCTAAGGTGCCACAAGTCCTCCTTTTCCTTTTCATTCAGTAAGTCAACACAAGTATCAGATGTGAGGATGCCTTGTCAACTTGGGCCCAAATGTTGCCTGTAACTTACTCAGTTCACAGTGACTGGGTACCATGGGAGTAAACATGTAAGCCATAAAAATTACTGTTTAAGCCTTCCCCCTTTTCTGCCCTCCACATATGCTCACTTCACAATGCATATATAACATAACAGTGCAGAAAGATTTGCCACCTCTGTTCTGAGGTATAACTGCACGTATTTTAAGAGCTTCATTAATACATGTAACTATGGCTGGATTTATCCAGCAAAAAGGATTCAATCCTGGTTCTTGCTAAAAACATCCTCAAAGCTGAACACTTCTAATGGTTCCACACAAAACTAGTTGGAAAAGTGTGCAAGTTTATAACTCTTGTCAGTTCATTAAGAAAGCGCCTATTTAGGTGAAATCACTGGACACTTATGTAAGCAGTCATATTCTGTTAACCTTAATGCAACCTTTTAATGAAACAATTAAAACTAATCTCTTAGATTTAGAGTAGCATGAAAAAGAACAAGAGCAGATTAATTAGTAGGTTTTGTTGGGTTTTTAAGGGGCGTCAAACAGTTAACAGGCAGGCCATTTGGTTCAGGGTCAGGAATGTCGCAGACAAGGGAGCAATGGTGATTAACAAGGCTCTGAACATTCATGCCTCACCGAGCATGAGGAGCAAATTCTATCAGCTCATACAATGAAGTTCTATTTCCCCTCTCCCTTCCCTCTTGATGCTTTACCAACAAAAACCAAAACACCAAATTGGTCCAAATAGCACAGGTATATGGTCACCAAGACACAATTTAATA
Source organism: Eretmochelys imbricata (assembly GCF_965152235.1). NCBI lineage: Eukaryota > Metazoa > Chordata > Testudines > Cheloniidae > Eretmochelys > Eretmochelys imbricata. The sequence goes on along the minus strand of NC_135592.1, from coordinate 1,783,563 downwards.
GTTAAAATAATTTCCATTGTTAGTCCTCCATCTATCCAGTGTGTTAGTGTTGAGATTGACTTAAGTATTTATTCTTTGTACCCTATGCTCTTAAATGCGTCTTCTAAAAACAGTAAACTTGTAGGGTAACCACACACAAACTGCAGATGATATATGGGTTATAAATTCAATGGATTAAGAATATGTGCAAAATAGAAATCAGATTATATCTAAAAACAGAACAAAAGTTCCAAAGTCTTAAATCTTATCACCTTGTTTACTTTATAATATTATGTCTGACTGGGCATTAACCATCCAAAGCTGTAAACTCAGCTAACCTAGAGAGTATTCCAGAAGTAAGTATTTCTACTACTGTGTTGTGCTACATTTATTCCCATGTAACCACAGTGTCACTTACTTGGTACAACTTTCTGATTAGAACCTCACTTTAGGGATGTGTATGTTGCCTACCCCTAAACAAGTCTTCAAAGGGAAATTCTCTAATTTAGCATCAAAATTATTTTGGGTCTAGATTATGCAGTCTTTGTTCCCAGTGGTGAGCCCTGCTACCCATTGCAGTTAGTGGGTCTGTTGTGTGCAGCAGCACTCGTCAGCATGAGTAAAGTTGCACAGTCTAGCTCTTCGTTAGTAATGGTGGAATTCTGGGCATCCTGAATTAAAGTTAAGTTTAAAGTGGATTAAAAGGGAAAGTTAATAGATGGTTCATACTTGTGGAACGTGTTTCTGCAGGTGCTGAACCAATTACTTCAGTATTACAAAATGAATAAGAATGGCTACTGCCACGGGCAAAATACTGGACTAGGTAGACTTTTGGTCTGTTTCAGTATATTAACGTCTATAAAGTAAAACTTCCATTCTAAGCAATGCTAAAAATGGTTCTGTTTCACCATAAATACAGCAAAAGAAATATTTTTTTTATATTAAATGAGACCTATTCACTATTGTTCTTAATTGTATTTAGTGTTCTTATGGCAGTTGATCTATTGCACATGAGCGCTGTTGGACTGATTAAATGTTTATATTTTAATGAAACATCAATTGTTTTGCATTAATATTTCTCCCTCACAACTCAGTGGTATATCTGCAAATACCTTTATATGCTGCCATATTAAAAGGCAGATGAGAAGTCTCTCTCTAAAGGAAAAATTCTAGGTAAATCTATGACTTTTAGTTTAAAAGGAACTTTACTGAATCTATTATCCTCCCCCCACCCCTCAGTGAATCATTTAATAATCCTTCCTGAACCAGGGAGTGCTGTATTGGCTTTAGTATAGAACAGCAGACTAAGTTGTAAGGGCAGAAGTGCTGTGCCAGGGTCAAGCAAAAATCCCATTAGCTGGTAACAAGATTTGTGAGCAGAACACGGCACTGTATTGCAAATCTACTACTTCATGCTTGGCAGCCCTACGCTTACAACCTGTATGTAATCTTTTAATATGCTAATGTTATCACAAGCCTGTCACTTGGAAGATTAACACTATGAACATATTGCTTAATTCACTTACACAAACCAACTCACTTCAGGAGCCCCTTCCAGTTTCTAGTAAATAGTCAATGTCACATGGTGATCACTAGCTAGACTATTGGTCTTTACCTAATAGCCAGTCGAGAGACTGTACCTCAGAGCTTCTTGGTTTTCTTTAAAAAAAAAGAAAAAAGGAGGAGGGATAGCTCAGTGGTTTGAGCATTGGCCTGCTAAACCCAGGGTTGTGAGTTCAATCCTTGGGGGGGCCATTTAGGGATCGGGGCAAAAATTGGGGATTGGTCCTGCTTTGAGCAGGGGGTTGGACTAGATGACCTCCTGAGGTCCCTTCCAACCCTGATATTCTATGATTCTATGAGTACTTGTGGCATCTTAGAGACTAACCCAAATTAAGTACTCCTTTTCTTTTTGCAAATACAGACTAACACGGCTGCTACTCTGAAACCTTGGTTTTCTTTGTGATTCAGCCAGTGATGCTGTGACTTCAGGCAATTCACTTACCCACCTTGAACCTTTTGAGTTTCCCCATCTGTATAATGGGGTGTTTATCTTTCTACAGGGATGTTGAGGCTCAGTGTTTGTAAAGCACTTTAAGAATCTTTTGGAAGGTACTATGCAGTAGCACAGTACTACTTAAACGCACAGAAATTCTGTATCCCCAGATATCCCTGTATCCCATTAGTAACTAGCAATGATGAATATAATTTTTCCCAGGCATGTAAATGAGGCCTTTCTACTCTTGCAGAGATTTGCGGAACAACGAGATCTCTTGGGCCATAGAAGATTCGAATGAAGCCTTTGCAGGTCTCAGCAGACTCAACAAATTGTATGTATTACAAGCCTTGGAAGTGACCTCTTTCCAAGGCATTAGAATAGAAGTGAAGCCAGAAATATTTTTAATAGTGCATAGTATGAACACAAATATAATTAAGTCTGAGAAAAGCCTTTTCTGTTAAGAGCATTTGTATTCAGTATAGTCCCTGTACTAAGTAACTTAGACTAAGGCTAGGAAATTGAACTCTTGCTTGGCAATAGTGTTCAGGAGTGGGTGTCTCTGATCTAGTATTGAGAATGATGGAAGTACTTGTAGGATAAAATCACTTCCAGTATCATTTCAGAAAACATGATTTGAGACCTGAAGTCTGTTATGCTTTCTAAAATTACTGTCTGGGCTATACCTAAGGAAAGTTTTAAGTGCCAGTAGATTTTCAGGTAAAAGCTTTCATCCTTTGAAAGGGCTACTAGTTAGTGCCCTTTGGTTCACTTCAGCAGGTTCTTGTCAGAATATTTGACTTTATTTTAAAATCCTTTTGGAAAAGCAGTTAGCATGTTCTTGGGAGGGGGTGTCACTGGTATGCATGCAGAACTCCTTCATACTAATGGGAAACTTACATCCAGATAAGGAGAGACCTAGCAGCCCTTGTTCACATTGGCCGACGCTACACCACATTATATTGTATTAAAATATTTTGTCTGTTAAAGTCTTCTGTGTTGTGGGGTGGGGGGTTGTCTTTCAGAATCTTGCAAGGAAACCAGATCAAATCAATTACAAAGAAAGCATTCTCTGGCCTTGAAGCACTGGAACATCTGTAAGTACTTTGTCTTGTAGTTCTTGTAGCTTTTTCTGTTGAGCAATCTCAGACAAGTCTCTTCTTCAAACATTCAAATGTCACAACTGTTCAGAGTTAGAATATGAAATGAAGTTTTCCCACTGTGACTCTTCTTGCTTAATTTACAGAGATTTGAACAACAATGCAATAATGTCTATCCAAGAAAATGCTTTTGCTCAGACTCACTTTACTGAGCTGTAAGTATATTTCTTTATTACAAGTTAGACTATATTGTGTCCCTTATAGACTTCCCTACAGTTTTGCTTAAATATGTTCCACCTCTGTTACAAAATATCAATACAACAAAGTAGGCATTAGTGGTGGTAATTTCTATGTAAAAATTAAATTTTTATCCATGGCTATAGGGTTTATCTAATGCCTGCTAAAATTTATATCTTCTCTTCCTGAACATAATTACTATAAACTACAATACTTCCTTGCAGTGATTTTCCAACTCCTTTGCTCTTTCATCTTGAGAGCAGTTCATGAGAACTCTTGCTTTGGGGTCTGGGTGTTTAAAGCAGTGCTCTGATTAATAAAAAGCTGGGGTTAGCTTTTGTTATCCCCACAATGTCAGGAGCCAAGACTTCCTGGGCGTCTATAATTGGCTTTGTCACTTAGTGTTGGAAAATTTTTATCTGCATTTCTCTGTTTGACAATCCCTTGTGATGCATGGAACCAGGTTGCAAATCAGGACTGTATTCTACCAGGGTTGGTGGTATCAAATTTCTCTGCTGTAAAATATATACTAAAAATGTAAAGGGAGGAATGTTCTGAAAACATTTTAGAATGGGGGAATTTTTTTTTTTAAAAAAAGGTTCTAATATTTGCATGTCTGCTTTGAAATAGAACACAGAGGAAGTCTTTATATTCCTTAATGGTCCAACATGCAGACTGATGCTGTTATGGTCATTAATGTGGCTCTTAGCAGTACCCCACTCCTTTATTACAAAATTAAACGCTTCTTGTGGCCCCTCTGAGACTAAATTAAAGCTGTTGACTTGTCTGCTCAAAAATCTAGCCTGGTTTTCAGACAATTAAGAGACGAAAAGCCTCAGATGATATTCCCCATATAAAAAATTCAAAACATCTTGGAACTTGGCCAGTGAACAGGAGAAATGGCCAAACAAATCTTTCCAGGGGGCTTGACTAGCATCATGTTTTGACCCCCCCGGCCTTGTATAAACTTCAGCAAACATGTAGAACGTTATATAATGTTGAGACCCACACACCTAGTGATATTCGATGGGAGTATATAATTCATAGCTCTATAGAAGATGAGGTCTGAATATCATGTAATCTGTTTTAAAAAAAATTATCAATTTAGTTAATCCTGGCCAGATGGGCCATTATTGAGTTTCACAGAAGCTTCACTGAGAGAAGGAAGGTAGTGAGACATGCTTTCTATATTAGGCACCCATGTGAGACTTTATTCACTATCTTGTATGTTTTTAAAATGGGGGTGGTTGTTCATGGACAAGAGTGGATATTGCTGAAAGGAATCCCTTTATTCTTTGGTACATGCCCTTCCTGGTTCTAACTCACTAATCCCCAGATTCACTCTCCGGAAGGGGTGAATAATTTTTTTCAGTCCAGTAAAGACTTCCTGATATGGCATTTACTGACCGCAGCCGATGGAGCTCCTAAGATCCAGATACAATGGTGGTGGGTGCTTTGTATGTATGTGCCAGTGGTGTTCGGCTACTTTGTCACCACAATATCAGAGATGTGAAATAAGTAAATAAAATGAATGACTCTTCCTTTTTAACCTTGTTTCTGCAGGATGTTGAACACCAGCAGCCTACTCTGTGACTGCCAGTTGAAATGGCTGCTTCAGTGGCTCATTGACAGCCATTTACAACAGGCTGTAAATGTTAGCTGTGCTTACCCTGAATGGTTAGCTGGACAAAGCATTCTCAATGTGAATCCTGAAGACTTTGTCTGTGGTTTGTATTCTTAATGACTTTGACTTAGGGGTATGGCAGTACCTAAGTAGAAATGCACCCTTCTTGGAAACCAGACATTCATGTTGAATTGAAGGAGATTATTGGGCTAAGTAATGGAGACAAAGAATTAATTTGTGTGTACATGCATCACTTGGCCTACCATTGCTTTTTGGTTTGGCTCTTTCCATGGCTATATATTTTTCCCAAGTTCCCTGGTTTCTGTTGCACTGAGGCACTGTATAGTCTACTGTAAGAGATGCTTCATCAGTAATTTAGGTAATGGCATAGAGAGTACACTTATAAAGTTTGTGGAGGATACCAATCTGGGAGGGGTTGCAAGTGCTTTGGAGGATAGGATTGTAATTCAAAATGATCTGGACAAACGGGAGAAATGGTCTGAAGTAAATAGGATGAAATTCAAGAAAGACAAAAATGCAAAGTACTTCACTTAGGAAGGAACAATCAGTTGCACACATACAAAATGGGCAATGACTGCCTAGGAAGAAGTACTGCAGAAAGGGATATGGGGGTCATAATGGATCACAAGCTAAATGAGTCAACAGTGTAAGACGGTTGCAAAAAAAGTGAACGTCTTTCTGGGATGTATTAGCAGGATTGTTGTAAGCAAGACACAAGAAGTAATTCTTCCACTGTACTCCATGCTGATTCTGCTTCAACTGGACTATTGTGTCCAGTTCTGGGTGCCATATTTCAGGAAAGATGCGGACAGATTAGAGAAAGTCTAGGGAAGAGCAACAAAAACGATTAAAGGTTTAGAAAACATGACCTAAGAGAGAAGATTGAAAAAATGGGGTATGCTTAGTCTGGAGAAGAGATGACTGAGGGGGGTATAACAGTTTTCAAGTATATAAAAGGTGGTTATGAGGAGGAGGAAGAAAAATTGTTCTTAACCTCTGAGGATAGGGCAAGAAGCAATGGGCTTAAATTGCAGCAAGGGCAGTTTAGGTCGGATATTAGGAAAAACTTCCGAACTGTCAGAATGGTTAAGCACTGGAATAAATTGCCTAGGGAGGTTGTGGAATCTCCATCACTGGAGATTTTTAAGAGTAGGTTAGACAAACACGTGTCGGGCATGGTCTAGATAATACCTGGTCCTGCCATGAGTGCAGGGGACTGGACTAGATGACCTCTCACAGTCCCTTCCAGTCCTATGATTATATAAGAGGGGAAGTCCTGTGACAAGATCCTTTAATTTACTATAAAAATTTGATGTGGCTCAAATTCTTGATTGTCTGCTTTGTAGAAGGTGTTGAACCCTGTAATAGTGGTTCTCTTAGTACCTAGGAGGGCATGGGTAGCTTAAATTTTTTGTATGCACAGGATAGTCTGGGCATCCTAGAGAGTGATATTATGACAAAGGAACCCAAATAAGTGTTACAGAGTGCCTCACAAACTTGAACGCGTTAATCCTTGCAAAAGAATTGTGAGATAAGAAAGTGCTATTATCTGCATTTTATAGATGGGGAAACTGAGGTGGAAACTGTGACTTGTCTAAGGCCACACAGGGACTCTGTGGAAGATCTGAGAATTTAATCCATGTGTCCTGGGTTCCAGGCTAGTACCTTAACCACCTGGCCATCCTTATCCATCCACATGTCTGTTTTCCCCAACACCCTACCTCCTTTTTTGGTCGGTAGCAATCTTTGGTGGGTCTTAAGCTCCTCATTCCTACCTCAGTGCTCCCAACCTAACATCTGCCAATGGATTAGCACAACTGAAGCTTTTTGCTTAAAAACAATAAGCATTGAAATAGGTATGTTGACATATAAATTGTCATCAGTCAACACTCTTCAGGGAGGAATGGGACAGTTCATGTTTCTCAGAGATTTCTTTAGGTTGTTTGCATGCAGACATATTGCAGCAAGCCATCAGTTTACATCGTGTGATGCCTGTAAAGATGTCTTTGCTGCCATGAGAATTTCTATCCCTTACAAAATAAAATTAGATTATGCAGCGCAATTATGCATCTGTGTATAAAATCTGCAACAAATCCAGGTAACTATGGAAAATACAGGTTCCTGGTGAAGACCTTGAGGTGTCTTTCACCTCATCTGTTCTTGTTGCTTATTCTCTGTGGCCCCCACCTGTTGTCATAATCCTGTTTCACAGCTTCGTTTCTCCATCAGCTGACTGATGTCCAACTCAAGATAATTTAATGCGGGGAATAAGCAGTGGAAGCAGATGTTACCTACGATACAAACAGCACTGTTTGTTTCCACATAAAATACTTTTCAATATTTTTCTTGCAACATCAGCTGCATGCTGAAGGGAAAACCTGATTAATCTTGCTATCCCTTTTCAGATGACTTTCCTAAACCACAGATAAGAGTACATCCTGAGAGCACAATTGCTCTAAGAGGCATGAATGTGACTTTGACTTGCACTGCAGTAAGCACCAGTGATTCACCAATATCCACTGCATGGCGTAAAGACAGTGAAGTATTGTATGATGCAGACATTGAGAATTTTGCCAGGTATCAGCAGCAAGATGGGGAGGTCCTTGAATACACCACAGTCCTGCATCTTTTCAATGTGAATTTCACCGATGAAGGGAAATACCAGTGCATTGTCACCAATCACTTTGGTTCCAATTATTCCAACAAAGCCAAACTGACTGTCAATGGTAAGCAGCTATGCTAACAAAAGAGAAGCTTTATTTTTTTTCATCTGAGGTTATAATTAAACTTTTATCTAGAAAAATGCTTTTGAAGCTAGTTGAGATTTACAAAAGCTTGATTTCCTCCTCACTGAAGTTGTTCCAATGTTTGTTCAGACTCCATAAAGAGGCTCAGAAAAGCAGGAACAAAACTCTTATAATGGGTCTGTGGAGAGGAGTCATGTCCAGAGCTGGCTGAAAAATTTGCATGATATTTTCAGCATTTATCATAGTTATCAAACCTATCCATTCCATAAGTGGTAAAAATTGGCAACACTTTTTGGCAAAAATAAATAAAATTTTGAAAACATAAAACATTTCACCAAGCTCTAGTCACAATATGTGTAATTCTCTCTCTAGTCCAGCAAAATGGGTGCAGTGTTACTGTTTCTAAACTGAAAGCTCCCCCTGTTGGCTGAGTGAGCCACCCACCCTTCCCCTATAAACACTTGCAAAGCTGAGGGACACAGACACAAGTAGATCTACCACATAAAACTGAGGAAACAACCATTGTATTGAGGTATTTCAGCCCCATTTAAGCCTTCTGTTGTCATGATCTGAAAGAAGGTGGCCAAGAAACCCGTGTTAAACCAAGCCTTTAGAGAACACTAGATAAGTGGAGGGGACTGTCCGTCCAGAGCAGAAATCCATTCTAGGAGACACGAGTTTGTCTGGCTTGCTCCAGAGGCACTGGCTGACTCCTCATGAGTAGAGAGCTTGTGAGCACTTAGCAGAGCCATGTATGATACTGCTGTTGGCTATTAAGCTATAATTCACCTCTTCTTTTACAGGGGACAGAAAAGTATGAGCAAATAAAGACTTGAGAATTAAGCTAAGCCGTCCTGCTTTCACCTGTTACTGAGAGGTAGTGGTTGGGACATTTGTCCCCCACTAAGATGATCTTAATGGAGTATTGCAGGTTTAGTATTCCATTACAGGTTTCAGAGTAGCAGCCGTGTTAGTCTGTATTCGCAAAAAGAAAAGGAGTACTTGTGGCACCTCAGAGACTAACCAATTTATTTGAGCATAAGCTTTCGTGAGCTACAGCTCACAATGCATCCAATGAAGTGAGCTGTAGCTCACGAAAGCTTATGCTCAAATAAATTTGTTAGTCTCTAAGGTGCCACAAGTACTCCTTTTCTTTATTTCACTACAGAATTTTAAATAAAAGAATATACTGCATTTGTATAATTCCTACAATCCTTTAAAAGGATTGCAGCAGTCTGTAAGATCTGCTGCAGTTCAGAGACTCCTCTAGTATAGAGAAGAACTTCATTATATGCCCTGAACTGAAAATTTTTTCACATTCAATCCATAATGTCTCCTCCACTGCAGAGCTGCCTTCCTTTCTGAAAACCCCCATGGATCTAACTATCCGTACTGGGGCCATGGCCCGACTTGAGTGTGCCGCCGAGGGCCACCCCCCTCCACAGATCTCATGGCAGAAAGACGGTGGCACAGACTTCCCTGCAGCACGAGAGAGGCGAATGCATGTTATGCCTGAAGACGATGTGTTCTTCATCGCAAATGTAAAAATAGAAGATATGGGAATCTATAGCTGTATGGCACAAAACATCGCAGGAGGTCTATCAGCAAATGCCACATTGACTGTATTAGGTAAGCAAAGCACAATTCTGGGACTGTACAGATCCTTTCACTTATCTCTCTTTGTGATGATGGTAGCTGACTTACATGAGAGGTTGCTGGGGAATCTAAATGAATTGGATGTGAGTTAACGTGCTACCAGAGTGGCATGTTTCTCTGATTGTAGGTAGCAGTTAATCACATTTTTCAAGATGGGTCAAAGCTATAAAAGGACCAGTGTTCGACTTACCTGGTTGTAGGTGGCGTTTTGCGGTAAAGAACAATGGAAGAAATGTATTTTGTTAATGTGTGTGGCTACAGTAGAGTTCCCTATTGTTGGCTCGCATTATCTTGGGGAAGTTGAATGCCAAACTTGGAAACAGTTTCTAATGCTGCGCCCTTCTTCTGTTGTCCATATCAGTCTGCATCATGAAATAACCTCTGATCAGTCACTCGCTGCGCAGCTAGTCTGCAGCTTCATTTACTGTACATTTTGGTATGGGTTTGGGAAGAGAGAATTATGGGAACGCTTCTTGATTAGGTTGATTTTATAGATTTGATAATTCCAGCTTTAACTCAGGGAGCTGAACTTAATCACAGGCGACCTGGACTATGCTGAGCTGGTATAGGAAGGAAATACCACCAGAAGGGCTGTTTTTGTTTTTTTTGAAGATCCTCTACCCTTTTTTTTTATATTAAGGTCATATATAAACTATAGAAATGGAAAAGACTTCATATCACCCCATACAGTCTTACCTTCGGTGTATTCAGCAAGGCTCTGTCCAGATCTGTTCCAGTGAGTCCACCATTCATGGAAGTGTCTTCCATCACATCAGATCTGTCACAATATTTCCTGGCCACTGTTCTCCTTTGCCCATCTCTATTTTCAAACTGTGGGATTGGATTCTAAATATCATTGGATACACATAGGAAGGCTGCAATTGAGATTCTGTGCAATTATCTTTTTAATTATATTTGACTTTACAATATTAAAATAACTTTTCTTCCTTTCCACCATATCCAGAAACTCCTTCATTTGTTAGGCCTCTAGAAGACAGGACAGTAACCCGAGGAGAAACGGCCGTGTTGCAATGTATAGCTGGTGGCAGTCCAGCCCCTCGCCTGAACTGGACTAAAGATGATGGGCCTCTGACAGTAACAGAACGACACTTCTTTGCTGCTGCCAATCAACTCCTTATCATTGTGGATGCTGGGTTAGAGGATGCTGGGAAATATACATGCATTATGTCCAACACACTTGGCACAGAGCGTGGCCATATTTACCTAAATGTTCTATCTTCCCCAAATTGTGATTCCTCCCAGAGTGGTATCTTACATGAGGAAGATGGCTGGACGACAGTTGGCATTGTGATTATTGTTGTAGTCTGCTGCGTTGTGGGCACCTCTCTAGTATGGGTTATAGTTATATATCACATGCGAAGGAAAAGTGAAGACTACAGCATCACTAACACAGGTAGGTAAAATACAGGGCCAGCTTTCTTAAAAAGGGAAGGAGGAGGATCCTGGGAACTACAGGCCAGTCAGCCTCACCTCAGTCCCCGGAAAAATCATGGAGCAGGTCCTCAAGGAATCAATCCTGAAGCACTTACACGAGAGGAAAGTGATCAGGAACAGTCAGCATGGATTCACCAAGGGAAGGTCATGCCTGACTAATCTAATTGCCTTCTATGATGAGATTACTGCTTCTGTGGATGAAGGGAAAGCAGTGGATATATTGTTCCTTGACTTTAGCAAAGCTTTTGACACTGTCTCCCACAGTATTCTTGTCAGCAAGTTAAAGAGGTATGGGCTGGATGAATGCACTATAAGGTGGGTAGAAAGTTGGCTAGATTGTCGGGCGCAACGGGTAGTGATCAATGGCTCCATGTCTAGTTGGCAGCCGGTATCAAGTGTAGTGCCCCAAGGGTTGGTCCTGGGGCCGGTTTTGTTCAATATCTTCATAAATGATCTGGAGGATGGTGTGGATTGTACTCTCAGCAAGTTTGCGGATGATACTAAACTAGGAGGAGTGGTAGATACGCTGGAGGGCAGGGATAGGATACAGAGGGACCTAGACAAATTGGAGGATTGGGCCAAAAGAAATTTGAGGTTCAACAAGGATAAGTGCAGGGTGCTGCACTTAGGACGGAAGAACCCAATGCACAGCTACAGACTAGGGACCGAATGGCTAGGCAGCAGTTCTGCGGAAAAGGACCTAGGGGTGAGAGTGGACGAGAAGCTGGATATGAGTCAACAGTGTGCCCTTGTTGCCAAGAAGGCCAATGGCATTTTTGGGATGTATAAGTAGGGGCATAGCCAGCAGATCGAGGGACGTGATCGTTCCCCTCTATTTGACATTGGTGAGGCCTCATCTGGAGTACTGTGTCCAGTTTTGGGCCCCGCGCTACAAGAAGGATGTGGATAAATTGGAAAGAGTCCAGCGAAGGGCAACAAAAATGATTAGGGGTCTGGAACACATGACTTATGAGGAGAGGCTGAGGGAACTGGGATTGTTTAGTTTGCAGAAGAAAAGAATGAGGGGGGGATTTGATAGGTGCTTTCAACTACCTGAGAGGTGGTTCCAAAGAGGATGGTTCTAGGCTATTCTCAGTGGTAGAAGAGGACAGGACAAGGAGTAATGGTCTCAAGTTGCAGTGGGGGAGGTTTAGGTTGGATATTAGGAAAAACTTTTTCACTAGGAGGGTGGTGAAACACTGGAATGTGTTACCTAGGGAGGTGGTAGAATCTCCTTCCTTAGAAGTTTTTAAGGTCAGGCTTGACAAAGCCCTGGCTGGGATGATTTAATTGGGGATTGGTCCTGCTTTGAGCAGGGGGTTGGACTAGATGACCTCCTGAGGTCCCTTCCAACCCTGATATTCTGTGATTCTACTTCTGTTGTGTTTTAACCTATGACTAACTGAAATAATTTCTTAAAGTAAGAGACCTAATGGAGGGGAAAGCCTTTGTTTGTCACAGCAGAATGCCTCCTGGTTTACGTACAGGGTCAACTGGATATATGCAGGGTTTCGAGTCTGTCTGTCAAATGTGCATTCTTTAACATTAAACACGTTTTACCTTGTCAATCGTGGTGCACTTCTGAAATGAGGGAAACAAATGAAGTTCACAAAGTTGAGAGTAAATAAGAATTTGAAATTTATGTCTGAGTGAGAACACTTGCAAGGCTTTGATTAAGATTTTGATTGGTTCTGCTAGCTTTTTTGGTAAGTCTCTCTTAGCCGGGTATGTGGATTTTTAATCTCAAGAGAAAGGGGATGACACATGAATGAAATCCTTTTCTCAGTATTCAGAGTAACAGCCGTGTTAGTCTGTATTCGCAAAAAGAAAAGGAGGACTTGTGGCACCTTAGAGACTAACCAATTTATTTGAGCATAAGCTTTTGTGAGCTACAGCTCACTTCATCGGATGCATACTGTGGAAAATACAGAAGATGTTTTTATACACGCAAACCATGAAAAAATGGGTGTTTATCACTACAAAATGTTTTCTATCCCCCCACCCTACTCTCCTGCTGGTAATATTTAATTGATTTAATTGGGGATTGGTCCTGCTTTGAGCAGGGGGTTGGACTAGATGACCTCCTGAGGTCCCTTCCAACCCTGATATTCTATGATTCTATGAATAGCTTATCTAAAGTGATCACTCTCCTTACAATGTGTATGATGATCAAGGTGGGCCATTTCCAGCACAAATCCAGGGTTTAACAAGAACGTCCGAGGAACGGGGGGGGAGGAATAAACAAGGGGAAATAAGTTACTTTTTATAATAACTCAACCATTCCCAGTCTCCATTCAAGCCTAAGTTAATTGTATCCAGTTTGCAAATTAATTCCAATTCAGCAGTCTCTCACTGGAGTCTGTTTTCGAAGTTTTTTGTTGAAGGATAGTCACTTTGAGATCAGAAATCGAGTGACCAGAGAGATTGAAGTGTTCTCCGACTGGTTTTTGAATGTTATAATTCTTGACATCTGATTTGTGTCCATTTATTCTTTTACGTAGAGACTATCCAGTTTGACCAATGTACATGGCAGAGGGGCATTGCTGGCACATGATGGCATATATCACATTGGTGGATGTGCAGGTGAACGAGCCTCTGATAGTGTGGCTGATGTTATTAGGCCCTATGATGGTGTCCCCTGAATAGATATGTGGGCACAGTTGGCAACGGGCTTTGTTGCAAGGATAGATTCCTGGGTTAGTGGTTCTGTTGTGTGGTATGTGGTTGCTGGTGAGTATTCGCTTCAGGTTGCGGGGCTGTCTGTAGGCAAGGACTGGCCTGTCTCCCAAGATTTGTGAGAGTGTTGGGTCATCCTTCAGGATAGGTTGTAGATCCCTGATAATGCGTTGGAGGGGTTTTAGTTGGGGGCTGAAGGTGACAGGTAGTGGCGTTCTGTTATTTTCTTTGTTAGGCCTGTCCTGTAGTAGGTAGCTTTTGGGAACTCTTCTGGCTCTATCAATCTGTTTCTTCACTTCCGCAGGTATTTTAGTTGTAAGAATGCTTGATAGAGATCTTGTAGGTGTTTGTCTCTGTCTGAGGGCTTGGAGCAAATGCGGTTGTATGGCAGAGCTTGGCTGTAGACAATGGATCGTGTGGTGTGGTCAGGGTGAAAGCTGGAGGCATGTAGGTAGGAATAGCGGTCAGTAGGTTTCCGGTATAGGGTGGTGTTTGTGACCATCGTTTATTAGCACTGTAGTGTCCAGGAAGTGGATCTCTTGTGTGGACTGGACCAGGCTGAGGTTGACGGTGGGATGGAAATTGTTGAAATCATGGTGGAATTCCTCAAGGGCTTCTTTTCCATGGGTCCAGATGATGAAGATGTCATCAATATAGCGCAAGTAGAGTAGGGGCATTAGGGGACGAGAGCTGAGGAAGCGTTGTTCTAAGTCAGCCATAAAAATGTTGGCATACCGTGGGGCCATGCGGGTACCCATAGCAGTGCCGCTGATCTAAAGGTATACATTGTCCCCAAATGTAAAATAGTTATGGGTAAGGACAAAGTTCAGCCACCAGGTTAGCCGTGACATTATCGGGGATAGTATTCTTGACGGCTTGTAGTCCATCTTTATGTGGAATGTTGGTGTAGAGGGCTTCTACATCCATAGTGGCCAGGCTGGTGTCATCAGGAAGATCACCGACGGATTTTAGTTTCCTGAGGAAGTCAGTGGTGTCTCGAAGGTACCTGGGAGTGCTGGTAGCGTAGGGCCTGAAGAGGGAGTCTACATAGCCAGACAATCCTGCTGTCAGGGTGCCAATGCCTGAGATGATGGGGCGCCCAGGATTTCCCGGTTTATGGATCTTGGGTAGTAGATAGAATATCCCAGGTCGGGGTTCCAGGGGTGTGTCTGTGTGGATTTGATCTTGTGCTTTTTCAGGTTTCAGGAAGTTTCTTGAGCAGATGCTGTAGTTTCTTTTGGTAACTCTCAGTGGGATCAGAGGGTAATGGCTTGTAGAAAGTGGTGTTGGAGAGCTGCCTAGCAGCCTCTTGTTCATATTCTGACCTATTCATGATGACAACAGCACCTCCTTTGTCAGCCTTTTTGATTATGATGTCAGAGTTGTTTCTGAGGCTGTGGATGGCATTGTGTTCTGCATGGCTGAGGTTGTGGGGCAAGTGATGCTGCTTTTCCACAATTTCAGCCCTTGCACGTCGGCGGAAGCACTCTATGTAGAAGTCCAGTCTGCTGTTTTCACCTTCAGGAGGAGTCCACATAGAATCCTTCTTTTTGTAGTGTTGGTAGGGAGGTCTCTGTGGATTAGTATGTTGTTCAGAGGTGTGTTGGAAATTTTCCTTGAGTCGGAGATGTCGAAAATAGGATTCTAGGTCACCACAGAACTGTTTCATGTTCGTGGGGGTGGAGGGGCAGAAGGAGAGGCCCCGAGATAGGAGAGCTGCTTCTGCTGGGCTAAGATTATAGTTGGATAGGTTAACAATATTGCTGGGTGGGTTGAGGGAGCCATTGCTGTGGCCCCTTCTGGCATGTAGTAGTTTAGAAAGTTTAGTGTCCTTTTTCTTTTGTAGAGAAGCAAAGTGTGTGGTGTAAATGGCTTGTCTATTTTTAGTAAAGTCCAGCCACGAGGAACTTTGTGTGGAAGGTTGGTTTTTTTAGAGATTATCCATTTGAGAGCTCATTCTTTATCTTTCCCTGTTTGCTGTAGAGGATGTTGATCAGGTGATTCCGCAGTTTCTTTGAGAGTGTGTGGCACAAGCTGTCAGCATAGTCTGTGTGGTATGTAGATTGTAATGGATTTTTTACGTTCGGTCTTTTTGGTACGATGTCCATCTGTTTGCATTTGGAAAGGAAGATGATGTCTGTCTGTGTCTGTACAAGTTTTTTCATGCAGTTGATAGATTTCCACTCCATACAGCTAAATGCAGTGCCTTGCATAATGACAGGTTTCAGAGTAACAGCCGTGTTAGTCTGTATTTGCAAAAAGAAAAGGAGTACTTGTGGCACCTTAGAGACTAACCATCACTTTAGATAAGCTATTACCAACAGGAGAGTGGGTTTGTTTTGGGGTGGGGGGGGGGGGAGAAAACCTGGATTTGTGCTGGAAATGGCCCACCTTGATTATCATACACATTGTAAGGAGAGTGATCACTTTAGATAACCTATTACCAGCAGGAGAGTAGGGTGGGGGGATAGAAAACATAGGGTGGGGGGATAGAAACACCCATTTTTTCATGGTTTGTGTGTATAAAAACATCTTCTGTATTTTCCACAGTATGCATCCGATGAAGTGAGCTTTTAGCTCACGAAAGCTTATGCTCAAATAAATTGGTTAGTCTCTAAGGTGCCCCAAGTACTCCTCTTCTTTTTTCTCAGTATGTTTGCATTAGTCTGCTGAATAGCATCACTTACTGTTGAGGTAGTCAATGTTAATCTCTGTCTCTCTCTTTCAGAGGAGATGAATTTACCTGCAGATATTCCCAGTTATTTATCCTCCCAAGGAACGCTTTCTGAACCTCAAGAAGGCTACAGCAACTCAGAGGCAGGAAGCCATCAACAGCTTATGCCTCCTGCAAATGGCTATGTGCACAAGGGAACAGATGGTAAGTATGCCCCTTTGCATCGCAGCATTACACAAAGCAGGGTAATAGGTAATGGCATTAGCACTGAAAGTTAAATGTTTTAGAAGACTCTAGAAATTTTAGAATTTTCTATACTCTAAATTTAAAAACCCTACCTCTTAGAGTGCTGGTCCGTGTGTGTGTGTGTGTGTGTATATATATATTCCACTTTTGGGGGTGCTTGCTCCCCACATGCTCAAGATCAGAATCTGTGACAATTCACTGGGACTGTGTCTGTGTCTGAATGCCCTCCGGCTCCCTGAGGCACAAAGGGTGGAGAAGCCCATGGCTGCGGAACAGGACTGAGAGCAATGTTCCTGTCCCTTGCAATCATACAAATTGCATGGGTTGTACATGGTTATCTATGCAGGGTAGATCAGAGAGTGATTCGCTTTGGGTAGTCATGTATTAGGGGTTCTATTCCGGATAGCTTTTCTGGGTACTGGGCTTCAGCCCTTATGGCTGAGCAAAAATCTTTGATGTTCATGTATTGTCCTTCATGTAAGTGTGCTGTATCCCTTGGGAGGCATAGTGTTGATAAATGCTCCATTTGTTGGTATCTTTTTTTAAAAGAACCCATTAGGCAAGGGAAGCTTGCCTAAAACTTATCTTCTAGACAAGTTAGTGAGATCAGCTTCTGAGCAGAGTAAACAATATCCACCCAGATCTGAACAGTCCTCCACCAGAAGTACTCAGTTGACTATGAATGTTATGGCTGCCTCTAGAGCCCCAGCTTCTGAGAAGGACTCCTCTACTGCTTCCACTTCTAAATAGTCTTCATTTGCTGAAAGCAATAGGATGCAGTCATCCTCTCTCTGGAGAACAGGCTTTCTGTCTGAGAACCTGTCAGAGGCGTGATTACTGCAACTTTCCTCTCACAAGGGTAGCACAGGACCCAAGTTGGGTTCCTCTGCACGCTGTTCTTCATATACCAGTACTGGCCAAAGAGCACCCTCAAGCAGTTTTTATCTGTCTCTCTCTGCAACACTGCTTGTTGAGCACTCCATACTGACACCAAGGCTTTCTGCTCCAGCACCAGCTACTTTGGTATAGACTCTGTTAGCACAAATGTTCTGTCCCATCCACCTCACAGTTGCTGTTTATGGTACTGATGGTTTCGATGCTGAGATACACAGCACCAGATCTAGTAGCATCTGTCTTCTGAGTCACCATTATCATAAACAGTAAACATTCCCCTAGCTATATTAATCACTGTTGTTTCTTCGGCAAAAGGTGTGTGTAGGGTACCGACAAAAGATTTTTCCCAGACCTACTAAGGCTTTTGATACAGTCCCATATGACAAATCATAAAAACAAATTAGGGAAATATGGTCTAGATGAAATTACTGATAAGGTGGGTGCACAATTGGTTGAAAGACTATACTCAGAGTAGTTGTCAGTGGTTCGCTGTCAAACTGGGAGGGCATATCTAGTATGGTCCTGCAGAGGTCAGTCCTGGGTCTAGTACTAATCAATATCTCCATTAATGACTTGGATAATGAAATGGAGAATGTGCTTATAAAATTTTCAGATGACTCCAAGCTGCCTGGGGTTGCAAGCAGTTTAGAGGACAGGATTAGAATTCAAAACAACCTTGACAAATTGGTCTGAATTCAACAAGATGAAATTCAATAAAGGCAAATGCAAAGTACTACGTTTAGGAAGGAAAAATCAAATGTACAGTTACAAAATGGGGAAAAACTAGCTAGGTGGCAGTACTGCTAAAAGGGATCTGGGGGTTACAGCGGATCGCAAATGGAATCAGTTAACAATGTGATGCAGTTGCGAAAAAGGCTAATATTATCTTGCGGTGTATTACCAGGATGTTGCATGGAAGACATGGAAGGTAACTGTCCCACTCTCCTCAGGACTGGTGAGGTCTCAGCTGGAGTACTGTGTCCAAGCGTGGCCCCACACTTGAGGAAAGATGTGGACAAATTGGAGAGAGTTCAGGTTTTCTAAACCTTTTGTTGCTATCCTCTGATCTATGAGGAAAGTTTTAATAAAAAAAACAAAACCCAAAACTGGGCATGTTTAGTCCTGAGAAAAGACTGAAGGGAGCCTAGTAACAGTCTTCAAATATGTTAAGGGCTGTTACAAAGAGGATGGTGATCAATTATTCTCTATATCCATTGAAGGTAAGACCAGAAGTAATGGGCTTAATCTGTAGCAGGGGAGATTTAGGTTAGATATTAGGAGAAACTTTCTAGCTATAAGGATAATTACAATCTGGAACAGGCTTCCAATGGAGCTTGTGGATTCCCCATTACTGGAAATTTTTAAGAGCAGGTTTTGCAAATATCTGTCAGGATGTCTAGGTTTACTTGGTCCTGCCCCAGCGCAAGGGACTGGACTTGACTTCTCAAGGTCCCTTCCTTTATTCCTATGATTCTGTGACACCTACTACATCAGCTCCACCAATGGAAGAGGAATATTCCTCTCATCTCCATAGTGGGGGCGGTTCAGCTATTTACTCCAAGGCTTCTTTCTATGATCCTTATATAGAGAATCCAGGACTTGTGGTTACTATGATAAATACAAGGTATCTACAGAGACATCCCTCCTGCTACACTCTGCTGTGATTCCCAATTCATTTTGTGTATAGCCCTCATTCATGGCTATACTGGGCACCGAGGGATTTCCATCATGACAAGAAATATCACTCCTAGGCTCCCTCTAAGCCTAGATCTCTCTCCCTGATAGGGTCCAGGAGGGTCCAACAGCATCAGCCTGCAGGTGTCAATTAGTGACTCTCAACAATTGCAAGTCTCTGAAGTTCATCAGTCAGCTGAACTTGCCCCTGCTGCCATTTCATCGTCCCATCATGCTGTTGTCCCATCTGTTCCATCACACCCTGATGACTACAATGCTTTTTTTAGATTCCAAGGCCAGAAGAGGCCATTGCGATCATCTGGTCTGACCTCTTGTATAACCCAGGCCCTAGAACTTCCTTGAAACCATTCTTAGAGCAGATCTTTTAGAATAGGATTCAATCTTAATTTTAAAAATTTGACTTCCTTCATCAGATGGCAGAGACATTAGAGATTCTAACTGATATAGGGCAGGAGATATCCCACAAATTTAAGCGTCTTGTACACCTCCGTGCCAGCTATGCCATAAACAAGGGACAGTTAGCAGCTGCGCAGCTCCTGAGGCAGATACCCGCATCGCTTTCCCCCAACATCCAAAGAGGCAGACAGAAGGTCCCAGGTACCATCTTTGGCATTCTAGTATTTTTACATTCATCCTACACCAGGGTCCCTTGTTTTCACTGCTCCTCAGGAGAGGACAGAACAGAAGAGCTGCAAGGCAACACCTAAAGGAGCTCAAATGCCTGGATCTCCTCTGAACCAAGAGCTACTCTGCCCTCTGTCAGCCTCCACTTTAGGATTGCCAATTACCAGGCACTCCTTGCCAAGTCTGAGTCTATAAAATGGCATGAAGTGTCAAACTTCACAGGACTAGCACAGGAGGCTAGATAGGAATTAAGATCACCACTAGTGGAATATGTATGGACAAGCACTCAAAGAAAAAGCAGTTACTTTACAGTAACTATGGTTCTTCAAGATGTTGTCCATATACACCTATTCCATAGCCTGTCCTCCAGCCCTGTTAGTACAGGACCTGTATTCTGTTTTAGTGAAGGAACTGAGAGATGTTTGGCTCCACTCCACCTGTCATGCTCTCAGATTTTGGGGGGTGGGGCGCAAAGGGCACTCAGGATGCAGGTGTGACCCCAACAAAACCTGGCTAAAAGCTTCTGATCTGGAGAACATGGGTAGCATGCACGTCAAGAATGGGAAATAGACACAAGTACTTGAAGAACCACAGTAATTATAGGGTAAGGAACTGTTTTAATACAAATGTGATTAGGAAGACATGCATGTTAGTTAGATACTGGAACCCCTTTGCTCTTAGAACTTACAAGGCAATATGAGGTTGCTTTACACCACATTAAGCTTCTGTTCTCCCAGGCAAGTTCTGAGTTACAAGGCTACATGAATTTGGGTAGCTATGCATGTGAACATGGCATATTTCTCCTGCAGATTATTTTTCAAAATAAGCAAGCATGCTTTGTGGAGTTCAGTACCAATCCTATGTCAGTGTTTTTCTCACTATGACACGGTGATATTGCATGATCATACCTATCTATAAAAGCAACTGTAGAGACCAGGCATCCCTACTCTTTTTTTAAACAAAGAATATTTTTTGTTTTCCCCCATTGTGTCAGGTGGCACAGGGCCATTAGTGATCTGCTCAGATTGTTATGACAATGCAAACATCTACTCAAGGACCCGTGAATACTGTCCTTATGCATACATCACAGAAGAGGACTCACTGGATCATACATTGTCCAGTCTCATGGTACAAGTGCCCAAGGAGACCTATCCATCTCTCTCACAACATGAAGCCAGCACTCTGGATCGTCTTATAGTAGACAGAGAAATGTCTGCCTTTCTTACCCATCATGACAGAATAAATGAGAAGAAACTCTCAGCCCAGCAGACAAATAATGGTAAGTTCAAGACTCATCCTCTTCTTCCAGTCCAACGGCACAAGCCAGATACTGGCCTGCCTGTTACCTTATATGTTGGTAGTGGACTAATCCAATTTTTCTGGTCAAGTTGTTGTGCGTGGGGTAGTTAATCTAATCACTGAACACTTCCTCTCCAGACTGCACTTTGAATGAAGAGAAATCTGAAGCTTTGCACCAAATGTTCAAATGCTCCTGGAGTTGAGAAAAATGGTTACTCCCTGTTTATAAAAGCAGCATCTTTGAACCTATAATTCCTCTCTTTAAAGTTCATGAGACTTAATGTCTTGTGCATATATAATATTATCAAGTATATTTCTCTGCCAACATTGTCTTTGCTTTAGAGTCATACAGATATCCCGCAGGAAATCCAAATAGCACTTTTATGTGTTTACTGAATAGAATTCCTAATGTTTCAAAGCACCTGAGGAAAAAAATACATTGTCGATTTTAATAGAATCAAGGTTTTTTGTGACTCTTCCAGAGAACCTTTGGAGAAACTTGCAGACATGTTGTAGCTGGTTATAGTAACAGATTGCTACAGTGGGAAGGCTTCCAGTAAAATGTGCCCTGAAAGCTAAATAGAAAATAATCTTGTTAAGAATGTCATATTGCCAAATCACATGGAGATTAAAGAATCCTTGTTTAGAATTCTGGTGCATTTATCATGAACTCAAATGCCTACCCATTTTTCTTCTCTCTCAGAACCTTTTCAGCTACCCTTGTGGGGACTAAACAGAGACATAGGGTTGTCGCGCACACGCTTCCCACAGCAGCAGTCAGTCCATGAGGAGGCCCCTCAAGCTCTCCGAAGTGAGGGAGCCATTGACGGTGACCGAGAACAGGCTGTTTCACCCAGACCTTGCCACAGGTTACGTGAACATAACTTTGATTTTAACAGGACTCAGAACATTCAGGAATTTGGTGAAGCCACATAAACAGCAAAGTGAAGCTTTGGAAGCAAATTCAGGTCAACTGACTTTGTATTTTCTACCTCAGGATTAACCCCTTGCCCAAAGATGCTGTATACACATCTACAATTATAAGCTGAGTGGACCAAGACAGACTCTCTCAGCTAGGAGTGGGAGGATGGCACAAACTTTTGTCTCTTGGATTTACTTGTGTTGGAAAGATGGGGATCCACAACATTATATTATGGTTGGACAATTTTGGTGAATGAAGTGAACTCCACTACAAGAGTATTGGAAGGCATGAGCATTCTGATGTCCTATCAACACAGGCTGTCTCTGTTTTGAAAATTCTATCCAGAAGGTTTAGCTGTTTCATGCTCCCCATAGAATTCTCCAGTAATTGCAAACATACAGCTCTTGGCCAGCTTTCTCTTCCTTTAGTCTGCTAGCAGGAGTTGCATCATTGTCAGACGGGTAACTTTGGAGGGTTGTTTTTTCTCCTGTGAGTAAAGTAGTGCTCCTATGAGTAAAGTTCAGGGGTTCTCAAACTTCATTGTACCATGACCACCTTCTGACAACAAATTACTACAGGACCCCAGGAGGGGGGACCGAAACTGAGCCCACTGAAGCCCTGCTACCCAGAGGGGGGGCAAAACCCCACTGTCCCAGGCCGGGGGGCCAAACCCAAAGCCTGAGGGCTTTGCCACAGGCAGGAGGCCTGTAACCTTAATCCCACTGCCCAGGGATGAAGCCCTTGGGCTTTGGCCCTGGACCCCAGCAAGTCTCATTAAAATGGGATCGTGACCCACAGTTTGAGAACTGCTGCTCTAGTTGTAAATAAATTTGCATTTATAAATATTTTGTATACACGACACACATAAATGTGTTGGCTGTAATGTAAATATTTTTTATTATGCCAAAAATACTGTAACATCCTGTTGTAATCTTGAGAACTGGCTATCAAACCATAAAGATTTGTTCTGATATGGTTTTGTGGATCTGAAAGCTTGTTTCTTCAGGGATAGATCTATCCTTTCATGTTGGGAAGAAGTGGATGTGTAGGCATGTCAGTGAAATTGTGACCCTAGTGAATAGCATTGATTTACATACAGCTGTGTATGCCTCTGGCTTGACAGTATACATGTAAACTGCTCCCTCTTCGTTACATGGTCAGGATTCTTGGGCCCCAAGTGTGACCACTTACATCTGTTTGAAAAGTTCTGTAATTCTTTGTATGAAACACTACTTCCATTTTCCGTGGAGCATGAAGCCTCAGAGAAACCCTGAAGTAAAAAACCAGAGCCTAATCTCTACTTTCGCAGGAGTTCTTGTAAGCAGCGAGCAAAACAAGATTAAAATGGTGACATACCTTGGCAATGTCCCGAATATACAAAATGACTTTTCTTCATAGTCCTCTGGGAAAGTAGTGTTAGGTGTGAAAAATCAATGAGCTCTGAGTAGCTACTGTCTTTAGCCTCTGCCAAGATCTAAAATGTCATAGCATAGAAAGGCCTTTCTATGCTATATATGGCAGAGCTCTGGCTGGATGACCTGATACTCTGCTACTGGTCCCTAGGTCTCCCTGTAGGGCCAGTTTGCACTGGTTACAGCCAGCAATGGCCAGCCATCAGTTAGCTGCACCAATAAAGGCACCTAGTGTCATGCACTTTCACGTAAAGTTAAACTGCACCAATGCAAATACCAGCTTAGTGTAGACCGACAACTTGGCAACTATTTGCACCAGTGCAACTTTCTCCCTACTTGACAGTGGTGTACAAATCATGGCTTATAGCATTTTTTCCTGTCTTGAGGAGGTGTTTGCACAAGTGACTGGTCACAGATGGCTGAAATATCCAGTGCAGACAAGACCTTAGTCTGCAAAAAAAGATCAAGGGTGAATTTCCCCTCTCATCTCAGTGAGGTGTCAACATCGAAGCCTAATTCTGATCACAAATGCAGCCATATCATTGGTGGTGGCCATACCAGAAACCTCCAGCTACTCCCCATATGTTTGGGGCTGGACATAAAATCATACAAAATCTAGGACTGTAAAGGACCTCACGAGATCAAGTCCAGCCCCCTGCGCTGAGGCTGGACCATGTAAACTTAGACCATCCTTGACAGATGTTCAACCAGTTCTTAAACACCCCCAATGATGGGGATTCCCCATCCTCCCTGGGAAGCCTGTTCTAGATTGTAATTACCCTTATAGCTAAAAAGTTTCTCCCAAAAATTAACCTAAATCTCCCTTGCTGCAGATTAAGCCCATTACTATTTGTCCTACCATGAGTTGACATGAAGAACAATTGATCACCATCCTCTTTATAATAGCCCTTAACACATTTGAATATCCCCAATCCATTGCAAAAGGGTGAGTACTGAATATGCAGCAGTCAAGTACTCCTCATTTTAGACATTTAGATTACTGGGGGCAAACTGTGAAGTGGATGTCCATGGTGAAGTGTTGGATGTCATGGTGTATTGTATTATGTGGGTTTTCTAGTAAGCTGTTCCACACCAGTGGTGAATATGCACTTCTGAAAGCTAATGATCCCATCTGTCAAAATATTGGAAGTGAAATCCTGGCTCATGGACGTTAGTTGAAAAACTTGCATTGATTTTAATGAAGCCAGGATTTCACCCTAAGTATTTAAAGGGTAAGGCACTCATCTATGAAAAATCAGTAAACTTAAAATTTAAATCCACTACTAGCAATCTTTTTCCCTAGATTTGGAAAGTAGTTCTTCTCCCTGCTGAGGTTCCCTGTGGGATGTGTTAGCAACAGAACCATTCAATGAATGTTGTCTTCTCCCCAGCAGCATAGTCAGAGAAGCGTCACCAATAACACTAGATGACATCTCATAAGCTTCAAAGGAAATATCATCCTACACTGCCTAAAAAGCTGTCACTTTCTGGTAAATTATCTAGGTAGAGATGCTCATTTTACAGTGTTTTTTTTTTTAATTTTCATCAATTTTGCATCTTCAAGGACAGTGAA
Organism: Eretmochelys imbricata; assembly: GCF_965152235.1. Taxonomy (NCBI): domain Eukaryota; kingdom Metazoa; phylum Chordata; order Testudines; family Cheloniidae; genus Eretmochelys; species Eretmochelys imbricata. The sequence goes on along the minus strand of NC_135592.1, from coordinate 1,758,733 downwards.
CTTATAGCTAAAGCATTTGGTGGTGCTATCCTTCCTGGTGTATGCTGTCTCCAGTAAATAAGATCCCCAGGGCTTTCCTCCTGATCACTGATGCCTTTGTTCAGTCTATAGAAAATCCACTAATCAGTAGTAGAATCAGCACCATGACTCTCAATTTTAGAAAGAAAAACGCAGTTTGCATCAAACCAAAAGATAGAACTCTGCAAGAACTAGTGACTTCTCCTGCTGTTCACTTCTTGGATGGGATTGTAAGGTTTGGGGCATTTCAGGTGAATCCTTCTTTCTGAGACCACAGCTAGAACTTACTTGAGTCAGAGATCGGCTCACCTACAGGGTAAGTGAGGCTCCTCAAACATATTTGAAAATATCCATTACTTTCCTTCTCTGGCGTGGCCTGTGGTCTGATCCAGGCAAACAAGGACCAAAGATTCAGCAGTGGCACTTATCCCAGAGTTGTTAAAGCAAACCGTAAGGTAGTCCAGCAGCTGTACTGTGGAGGGGAGTCAGTTGTTTTTGATCAAATAATGTAGAACTAAACACTGGCATTTTAGTCGCTTGGTGCTTTGAAGTTCTCAATATTTTGGGGTTATTAAATGTAACACTCACTACAGCTCAAAGGGGAATTCTGAAGTACCTGATTTGGAGGGGGGCGGGGGGGGATGCAGAGTTTTCTCTTTGAACTCCATCTAGGAAGGCACATTGTTCATTTTAAGACCTGAGCTCACCTTTGTGCCGAAGGACTCTGCTGTTGTGTCTGGGTACAGCTCCACAGTATTTCGGAGTGAGCCTCCCACACCAGCTCAACGCTCACGCTAGCTCTCTGAAAGTAGCTGTGTAGACAGCACTTTGAAGTTACGGCTCAGGCCCTAAAGCCGGGGCGGAGGGGTGGGGTGGGTGGGGGAGGGGGGCGGGGAAGCATCAGAGCCCAAGCTGCGACTTCAGAGTGTTGTTTATACAGCTACTTCTTGAGCACTAGCATGAGCCCTGCAACCCAAGTCTGTTGAGCTGGGCTGGGCGGCTCGCTCCAAAAGTCTGTAGACGTACCCTAGTAGCCTAAATTAACGTCAGAAGTGCCAACTATGAAATTGCTGCAATGGAAAGCGTGCATCATTCCAGGCTTCCGCCTGATTTGGTCATACATGGTAAAGGTCAATGTGGCATAGCTGGTCCACAGCATGTTGAGAACCATGATCTCTTGGCAGCAGACATATAACACTTCATTTCTGCTGTGCTTTTTTCTCTTTCCATTTGGCAAACATTTATTTCCCCCTCCTTCTATTTTGTATGGAGCACAAGTCAACATGACATTAGTTCCTCTGCTTGTGCAACCCATTGATGCTAACTTGGTGTGCGTGACAGGTTAGGGAGCCTGATCTGCCCTGGTATTCAGAACACCCAGTGAAGTCAAAGGCAGTGTTGTCTTGTAAGGTGTGCAGAATCAGATCTAAGGCTTGTAAGTTATGCTACCTGCAACAGAAAAGATTTATTTAGTGTCCTGGCATAAACAGTGGCCTCTTTAAAGTGGTGTTAAGCTGGTTGTACGTAGCCTTGACTTTTAATTGGGCAAGCTACTTACCAATGTACTACTTTTGCATTCTGAAAAACAGGCTAAGTTTCCAACTGCAGTTTTAAGAGCAACAGCTCCTAAATTACACAGTTAGAAACAGGATGATGCAGCTACCTGTGTTTTGCTGAGACATTCACCCATCTGTTTACCAAGAGATCTGTCTAACTTGGAGAGAATAACAGAAGTTATTCTGTTTCCCATATTCGTACCCATCTTTGTCAATCAATGCCAAAGTGAAGCAGCTCTAATAACGAGTGTATCTAAGGCACTGTCTACAGATCTGCCCTCATTTACTGTTGCTCTTTCCTAGTATCTCTATTTTTCTCACTTATAAGAATGTATATTTTGTATAGCATGTGTAACATACTTTTGTCTATTGTAATTTACTTTCATTCAATAAAACACTACATACTGTGTGAGTCTCTGGTGTGGCTTCCATTGCATACAGGCACACAACATTCATAAAAGACTATTTTTAAATCTTCCAGAGAAAATGCAGCAAAACTAGGTCCTTCCACATGAGTGACAGTCAAGGGGGGAGAGGGACTTACTCTTCTCTTACTATGAAAGGTGGATGTTTCTTCATATATAAGTGACCATCATGAGTATACTCTTGATTTGAACAATTGGAAGGGTGTTGGGTCCTCAGCAGTTCTCATCCCTTCTGTCCCTGGATAAGGGATATAGCCTGGTTCCGGAGCTGGATTCCATATATGGTAGCAGAGTGGCAGCTGGCTGCTCTATTGGGATGAAGCCATATCCTCAATAGATGAGGTATTGATCCTGCCAGTTGCTGATTCATTCTGCAGCCTTACACAGCATTAGAGGGAGCTGAGTGGTTTAATCTACTTCCATCTCTAAGAATGTGGGGATCAGTTGGGAAGAAATGACTGCAAGTGGTAGTCTTCGTGCTCATAGATTAAAACTGCAACATAGCACGAATGCTGTAGGGACAGCCTAACAGGCCATCAGACAGAGAGAGCCTGTTGGCATCAAGGCACAAGGATTCACTTATTCCTAACACAGGATATAGTTAGTGTAGTGGGTTGAAAAAGGATTCATGGACTCTTATCAAATATCCTATTGCAGCCCTCCCTCATCTAGAGCCTCTGCACTGGAGTGATGTAGTGTATTGCAAGCCCTACTAGTGGGGTAGCTCCTACACGTGCCCCGTTTAATATAGTCTGTTACAGTATTTCAGTCTTCCATTCTCACCTGTGGAAGCTAAACCAGGGCTGTGTTTTTCCCCTGGTCAGAGAACAGGAATGTACTCTAGGCTAGCAGTGATGCAGGCATTTTCAAGGTGCTCGTTTTCTTGCTGAGCCGCAAGAAAGTAGTCAATACAATAAGCACAACTAATATTTGCCATCAGTTGCTTGGCCAAGGATAACCACTCAAGATAAACCTTTCAAATAGCAAGGACAAACAGGTCAAACACTGAACTGGAATTAGTCTGATATATTTCATAATATGTACAACTGCTTACATGATTATACAATCTCTAATGTATTAGCAAATCATAGCTAAAAATCAGATTAGATCTAAGTGTCCAAACAGATACTAGGCTACTTGTCAGTTGTTAGTGTCCTTGGTCAAACTGAGAGTCCATCTCTTCTAAGAGAACGTGCAGAACCCTTGATGCATGGGAAGTTTTTACTCTTCCTAGTGTTTATAGTATCAGTCCTGTGGAAAGAGTTCCTGGAGGAAAAGGTATTTGAGATGATCTAGCTGAAGCTGGCTAGCTAATGGCTTATTCATACAAGGTCCCAAGAGAATTCTGCAGTAAGGTGCCAGTAGCAAGATTCAGACATTGTAACTAGAATGTCTGATCTGATGTAACTAGAATGATCTGGTTTTGGAAGATTTGCAGCCTCGTGGCTTGTGTGTCCTTGTGCATGCTGTGGCAGGCATTTAGTATTCATAGCAGATGATTCTTAATTACCAGCTTTGTTCCTGTCTCTTGCCTTCCATCTGGAAAAGTGAATTACTTTCAATTTCAGACCATTTATCTTTTCAGTCTGTTTTTTAAAATTGCTTTTAGTGGAGGAAGAAAACATTTTGTTTGTCATCTTCATTTTGTAACTCCTCTTCTAGTAGGAAACTCCCCCAGCGTTACCCTGGGGCGGGAGGGTGTGTGCACAAGGCTCAGGGTACCTGCCATGTCTAGGCTACCTGTACAGTACAAGCCACTCAGCTGTTGTTTTCCAGTCAGACATGCATATCCCACTAGTGACCACAAATGGTTTCCTTTTGGCAACTCAGCTGATTTGACATGAGCTGGTGTTCTCATTCCAGGTCCTAGTAGCCAGGTGTCCCTACGACTGGTGATGTGAGCAAGCCCCCAGCTGTTCATTACAGAAGGGGGAGATGGGACATCTCCCAAAAAGCTGTGCCAGCCTTTCTCTGAGAACTGTGGTAGGTTTTTGTTTTTCTTTGCTTATTTACCCATTTTATTTCAATATATTCCTTCTTGCACTGTCCCTTGTTCTGGTAAGGAATGTTTAACCATTCTGTCCCCCTTCCCCATGCTCCATCTTGTACACTGCTGTTTTCTGTGTTCACTTGCTTTGACATAGCTCTCTGCCGGGCTCTAACTTCATCTGCCCTCATCTTTGTGCTAAAATCCCACCCCCAAATCTAGCTCCTACTCCAAAGCAGGGTGTTGCCAGTTACTGCAGGTCTGCTCTGACCTACAATTGAAGTTTGCAGGAGCAAAGCCCTAGTCGCGAAGAGCAGTGGTTGGTGTGCATGACTGTGTTAGTCACTTGGGATGTCACTGGTTGTGGGAGTGTGACATATGGGAACCTTTGGCCTCTATCATCCCCCCCCCCCCGCCCCCCACAGCTGCTGCTGCTGCTGCTGCTGAGTCACCCAGGGGACTAATGTGGCAGGAGTAAAACCCAGATGCTGAGCTCTGCACTGTGCTTTTCCAGGAGCGCTAGCTGACCCGCGTGGAGGCCCAGCTTGGCTGCCAGCTGTTGAAAGAGGCTTTGCAGCTGTGGAAGGGCGATCAGCTAGCTACTGCTCTTGCCTTGTCGCTTTGTGCAGGCTTGTAGTGTACCTGGTAGGCTCTCTGTGTGATTGCTTCGCTGAGCTCTGCTACTTACATACGCCTCATTCAGTCCCCAGGGGTGCCTATAGGACTAATTGGGACTCTAAGGCACAGCTTTCTATTGGGAAGGGAACTAAACATCAGGGTGGATGTACTGGGATAGGTCTGTACAAAGCTGGTGGAGAGAGAAAAAGGAGAGCGGAATGGGGCCCAAACCCAGAGCAAATAAATGCTGTTAGCTCTGGTGCCTGCTTGCCTTTGTGGACTTGTGTGGCTTTGTGCTGCAGATGAGGGGCAGGCCTCTGCTACAAACCACTAGAGGTCAGAGCAGAGGCCTGGGTGTAGGGATTCCCGATTCTATACCTGACTGCCAGTCGCTCACATGCTCTTGCTGTTTGTGTCTGAAAAATGCGTAGACTTGCTTGACCGATAGTGCTTTGAGATACTCAGAAGAAAGCAACGCTTGGCATTGGCTCTGAGTGTGGTCCCCACAGTGCCATTTCCAAAGCCTTTATTTCTAACTTCTCTTGGCTGACTTTGCACTGTCCCAATTGGAGTAGAACTGCCCGACTGTTAGAAGAACTTCCCTGTACTGAGTGTTGTATCCCCAAGCTCCTCGCTTCATAAACCAAGTTCAGTTGGGAAGAGCCCCACCTTAGCACACTTGTAAGGAAAGCCTGAAAAAAATGTGTTCTGATAGTGGCTTCCCTAGCAAGTTAGGAGCTTGCTTGTTCATCATGGTTAGCCCCTGAAGTAGTGACAGAGAACCAAAAATTATTGAAGAGAAGATCATGAATAGTTAATAGTCTGTTATCCAAGCATATTTTAAAATTAACACGACAGCCTGGTGTGGGTGAGATTAAAAAAACTGGACCACCAAAGAGGAAAACAATTGCATCCACCTGGGGTTTTGTTAATGACTTTATTTCATTTTTTGGATTTTTGTTGCAGCTCCTGTCTCCTCCAGTGGTTGAAAATAATCGGATCTTTTATTAGAACTCCTTCTCTTCTCCCTGATTTCTGGCTGCTAGAGTTTATTTATCCCTACAAAATTTTATGGTCCCTTTCAGAAGCTTCTCTAAATGTAGAAGCTACAGTGCTCATTAATCCTCTATCTACCCTCCTCCTCGACCACCACATGCCTTTATTTTTGGACATTAATTGTCAGAGAGACTTTAGCTCATCTCCATGGGTAAGGGACTTTGTTCTATGCAGGATGACCCCTAGATGGCACATTAGCACTGGGAATGCAATAATTGACTGTGATAGATGATTTAGAGGGGCAGTTCATTACATGGGCTCCATCTTTGCCAAGCACCCCACAGTAAAATAATGTGGGAAGAAATCAGTTTAACACTGAGCGGGGCATTTCCAAAGGAGAAAATAGCTGAAAGAGGGGAAAGGACCAAGGCTTAGAGGAACTGTAGTAATGCAGAGGAAAGGGGAATAAGCTCTCATATTTCTCTACAGACACGAGAGTGACCAGATGTCCTAATTTTATAGGGACAGTCCCGATTTTGGGGGCTTTTTCTTATATAGGCGCCTATTACCCCCAGTCCTAATTTTTTACACTTGCTATCTGGTCAACCTAACAGACACTAACCCTAGTTTATGCTTCTGAGCCTCAGCCTGCCTTGGGAAATGCATGTTGCAGCTGTCAGCCTCCTGGTGGGGCAGGTGAGACTGGGGGAGATGCCCCCAGTCTCAGTCAAATCATCTGTAAAGGTTTTGCCCCCTCTTCACCAGCATGTAGCCTATTCTCAGCAGTAGCCGGAGGGCAGGAGGGAGTTGCTGCTGCTGACTGTGGAATCCTTGCAAGTTAGTGATGATTCTTATTGAAAGAATGGAGAAATTTCTTCTCTTTATGATGACAGCTTTGCCTTTGTACCCAAAACAGTCCAGGTTTCCAAGTCCTTCAGGCCATCTCCTTCATAAAAAAGGTACAAGCGAGTATAATGGAAGGAGAGAAGAAGTAGACTGAATCCAGCCCCTGCCACCTGGGGAGGGAATTTGTTCTTGCATCTTTGTGAGATTCTACATACCGCGCTGGGCAGTGGAGGTGCACTAAAACCCCATGGGCCAGCGCGATTACTCTGCGCATAGGGGAACATAAGAACAGCCCTACTGAGTCAGACCAGTGGTCCATCTAGCCCAGTATCGTGTCTTCAGACAGTGGCCAATGCCAGGTGCCCCAGAGGGAATGAACAGAACAGGTAATCACCAAGTGATCCATCCCCTGTCACTCATTCCCAGCTTCTGGCAAACAGGGGCTAGGGACACCATTCTTGCCCATCCTGACAGGGAAGCTGGGAGGGAGACACAATCCTTTTTCAGAATGAAACTACAGTTCTTAGATAAAAGTGTACTGAACAAATTGAACCAAAAGTCCTCATTTTTATGGCATCTACCCTGAAGCAAGAGCTGCAAAATATGCGAGACCAGATTTCCTCACCCGGGAAAGCATGCAGCTGTTTGAATCCAGATGGCAGCATCATGAAAGCTCCCTGATTTTTGACTGTATCTGTCATGTACATATATGTCTGTGTTTGAGTGGGTGTACAGGAGTGTGTGGAGCAATGGGATGGCAGGAAGTGCATATGCAAGAGCTGGAAACCGGTCAGAGTGCCCAGTGTGAATGGGTTGCACTGCATATCAAGAGGAGACAGCAAGGATCTGTGAGGAGTTGACACAGAGGGTACAGCCATGCCCTGCTGTCACAAAGCTAAGAGTGGTACCAGAATCCATCGTATATCTTTGCACTTTTCATCTGTAACTCCCAAGGTGCTTTATCCTGGTGGATGAACTTCATTAGCCCATTTTACAGATGTGGAGACAGAGGGTAAGGAATTTGCCCAAGATCACAACAAGGGCATGGCAAAGTCAGGATTAGAACCCAGGAGTCCTGAGTCCCACCAGAATAGTCAGTCCATAGACCACAGCTGCTCCTTTTAGTCCGTGGTTGAAACTTAGCTCTTTGAAGCTTTAATGTTTCTTCCTCTTAGCATCTGAGCAGAATCACAACAGTCCCCGGAAATGGGAGAACATCAAACAGTGTTACAGAGAACTGCTCAAAGTCCAGGTACTTAATTTTTTAAGTCTCATTTCGTCCAGCAGCACAGGGTTGGACCCAGACCAGGGAACAGAAATGCTCTGAAGGCTACTGTTTATCTCATTTTCTTCCCAATGAGCAACTATTGATTTGCTCCATAAAGGGATGTATGTTGATTAAACTGTAAATGTTTATTGATGAGCGCTAACAGGACAGTGTGGTGGATCTGTATGTGCTGGAGAGAGTGCTCTCTTCTCAGCCTCCTCTCCATTCTGCTCAGAGCTGACACTGCTGCAGGGCTCTGAGGCTCATGCTTTCCCTTCTAGCCAATAACATTTTCACAGCTTGGTTTATCTCACAGGCAGATGGCCACTTTGTCCTGCAGAGAGAGAGAGAATGCAATTCCTCCAGTGATAAATACTGCAGAATCCCAAACACAGAGGACAGGAAGGGCTGCAGCTTCCTTGTGCCCTGATGTGCAGACCACATTGCTGTGCTCCCAACAGCTGGACTTGTAGGATTTCGATAGACCTGGCCACCACAATAGGAGCAGATTTCCCCACTTTGCACCAGAACTGATGCAATTGTTTTGCACAGGCCAGGGAGGGGATTCAGGGGGTTGCATGCCCTTCTCTGCTGAGCTCTATTGCCATGTGCATCGTTCTGTCCTCCACACACGGAGCAGCTCCACAGCCATTGGGCTGGAGCAATCTCTGCAGTATTTCACTCCCATCCATGCACATCTGCACGGCACCTGGCCCCACTCTTTGAGCTGAGTGCTGGGCAAGTTAGTTGTCCCTTAGTGAGTAATAGTCCAGATAGCTGAGTCACTAGAGATGTGCAGCAGCTGGCAGATTTTACTGCAGAGGCTCAGGCCGTCAGCATAGGGGAATTACTTAGCTGGGTGGGATGATTTAGTGGGCACAGCATCTGTCTAGCTACACGCAGGCCTGCATCCCAGCAGAGTATATGGGGCTGAGAATCTGGGCTCTAAGCAGTTTGCTGCATGAGGCCCTCTCTGAACTACTTGGATATTAAAGATTCCATGACGTTACTTGTCAGGGTCAAGGTTAGCTCTGGTGCCAGTGGCTAATATTTACTCTTCATTTTTCTGGTTGCTCTCTTCCACCCCAGGGACCGGGGCTTCCCTGCTGCTTCAGGATCCCCTGAGCCAAGAGGCACTCACTGTTATTGCAGGCAGGGAGAGAAGCCACTCAAATAGCATCCAGCAAAGCTCAGCACATTCCCCATGCAGCACTAAAGCACCAGGGCATTTTTGTGGAACCTATTGGTCCCAGGGTCAGCAGGATCCTGTGGCTTCACTGCAACCCATTGGCAGAGGGTGTAGTTGTTGCTCAGTGGAACAGCAGGATACAAGCACTGTCAGTGTATTCTCTTTTGGGATTTCCCCATGGAGAATAAGGAGCAGGCTTTGAACTGGTAACAGCCATGTTCTGCTCTGAGCAGCAGGCATTGAGGTGCATTCACTGAATTTGCAGGCTGAATTCCACCGGGAGTGGTGCCAGATGGCAGCTGTGTAGCATTAGGGGAACCTGGTGCTGGACTGGGGAGGCCCAGAATAGTGAGTTTAAATGACACTGGATACACAGAGACTTCCAATGCTCTGGCCAATGAGAAGTCTGCATGGTCACTCTGTTACGATGTGGCCTGTAACCAGACAGTGACTCCATGGCGGTGGAGCGTGACTATCCCAATGGCTACTTGTTGCTTTTTGTTTTTCCTTGTTCAAGGAATTGTCAAACTGGCCTGCACCCATCTGCCAGTACAGACGCTAACGGGTGTTGGCAGCAGGCAGGGTGCAACCAGGTGATGGGAGCAGGCAAATTGCCTGGGGCTGTTTAGGTGAGTGATGGCACTGTGTCTAGAAAGCTTGTTCTGAGCCGACGAAGTGTCTGTTAGCAAGCAGGTTCCTGGGCTGATGTGTGCTGCGTCTTCGTGCTTAATTACAAAGCCTAGCAGAGCTGGTGACCTACAGCTGGAGTTCTGAGCTGGCTTTTGCTTTTCTGTATTTAGCAATGCTCCATGAGTTTGCATTAGGGAGGGGAGTGATGTATCATTGTTTCTCCTGTCCACAGCATACATCGGACTTGGTGTGTCCCTTCCCAGCACCAACTTTCTCACAGTTCCAGACTGACCCCTAGCTCAGTATCACAGCTGTGTGTAACCCACAAGGTGAGCCTGTCTGCTGCATGCTTGCCAGGGCAGGAGAAGGAAACAGCAGAGCAGAAGGATGGTGAGTTAGCTCTGTCTCGGTGTTTCCCAGCCCCAGGGGGGGGACACCTTGTCTTTGCACTGGCTTCTCTCTTATAGTTTGTCTTTTAAGAAGTGTTCTGTGGGAAACATTTAAATGACAAATTGCAGCAGCTAGTGGCGTGAAATGCTCTAATAGCTGGGATTCTGTGTGGCCCCCTATGTAATATTGTGACTTTGTTGCTTCATCTGCCTGATGCTCTGTTAGGTCAGAGCCCTTACGATCCCTTGCTGGATAAGGTGTGAGTTCCTCCAGCTCTTTCGTTCTAGGTGATACATGTGCGCCGCTCTCCCACTTGTTTGCTGCTTTTATACTGTGGGCAGGGAAGCACGAGTATCAATGCCCTGCAAAGAACCACCATGCTAATCTTTGCCTGCTGCTTCTGCGTCTCTCCCAGGGGGAGAAACTGTGGGTGCTTCACTTGTTCACTCATCCTGTGTTACTGTGAATTCCCCTGAATCTGTGGCCTTGACAATCCGAGTGACCATCTTAGCAGCTGCTGGAGCATGAAGGGGGTTGGACTGGATGACCTCCCGAGGTCCCTTCCAACTCTCATATTCTATGAAGCAGAACTGACCAAATAGTTAAATCATTACACCAGAGGAATTCTTGCCCTTTGAGGAGCTGTTCTGCCTACATTCTTCTCCCTAAAATCCCAATTTAATTCCCTTCTGGAACAAGACCACTACCGTTCGGCAGGTGCCTGTTGCAAAGCAAAACCAGCCTCTGTAGAATTCCAGTTAAAGCAGCTCCTTAAACAGCAAGTACGTGTGTAGATTATGCCATGGTAAGTGTCCTCGTAAATGAAGGGAACAGCTTGGTGCGAACAGACTAATCCCCTTCCTCACAGCCTAGAGATGGGCTCAGCTGGTCTCTGGTGAAGCTCACTGCGGAGCTGTCACTGAAGCAGGAATGCTGCACAAAATACAGGTGTGGCATACCTGATTTTTAGTCAGAATATGAAAATCTCCATGGGCAGATGACGCTCCCAGCTGTGAGCCTGTGCCTTTGGCAGTTAATTCAGTGCTTGGTGGATTTGCTGGCTTGAGAGCAAAGCCCTCTCTGTATTTTTAGCTACAGAACAAATACAGCTTTTGCCCACTCTGCCCCATCAGTGTGTCTGGCCCTGCCCAGGAGCGGGTTCCACCTCCAGAAGCTAGGCAGTCATTGCACTCCCTGCTGAGGCAGCCCACCGGGGCTGGTGACAGGGTGTCTCCTGATGGAAGCCCTATGGTCCTACTACATCCCACCCCAGGAAAGGAGCAACAGAGGTGGGGCCTGCAGGTCTGACTAGAGGCCTTATGGAAGCAGCCAATGAGAGCCTAGCAGGCTCTGGTAAAAGGAGCTGCAGGGTGATAGCAAGACCGTTCTGAGCTGGCACCAGAGAGTAGGGGTGGGGCAGGGTAGGCCGTGCCTTGCCTTACCTAGCCTCTCTGGCCACAGGTACTCAAGAGACAACCAGAGCTTGGTTCTGTCTGCTTCTGCATAAGGCAGAAAAGCGAGGCCCTAAGAACTTCAGCCCTGAGCTAAGGGTGAAGATGAAGGGCCAGATGGGAAGAGGCCCAGGGAAGAAGCAGCAAGAGGTTGCTGTTCATAGGGTCCTTGGGTTGGAACCCAGAGTAGTGGGTGAGCCCAGGTTCCCCCCTCCCCAGCCACCAATGAAGTGGTGTAAACCCCAGGAAAGGGGGGGCAAGCCTAAACCAAGCCCTGAGAAGGGGACAAGGCTGCTTTGGAAGCTTGAGCCAAGGAGTGCAGACAGAGTTGGGGCTCAAGACTCTGGTGATGGTAGATGGTTTTGTTGACCCTTTTGCTACCCTGGAAGGGGTTAATTTTGACTGGGTGACCCAGCCAGAGGGCTGAGTCACTTAAGATCCACCAAGCGAGGTGGTCAACCTGCAGGGGGCACGAGGAGTGGGACAAGGGCCCCCGTACTGCATGCAGCAGCAGGAGGCACTCAAGGTCAGTGACAGGAGTACCAGGTGGGCAGGTGCTAGAGGCTACCAGCTTTCTCCACACAGCCCAGGAGCCAACTGGGAGGTGGTAACACCACCCAGTCTCTACCCAGGCTGGGCTGGAGTTGATGTCCTGGAGCACAGGAGGGTTCAGTATGCAGTCCCCTAAGCCACTCTGTCCCATAACCTGGGTTGTACCTGATGTGTCCCTGAGGTTTCTGGGGTACTGGGCAGCATATGACTAGCAGCTCATCATTATGTGTGTGGTGCAGTATGTCCCCGCTCAGCAGAGCTCATTGCTTGATTCTGCACCGGTGAGAAAGATTAGCAAAGAAATTGAAGCCCAGTGAACCCCCTAGAAAGTGCCTATGTCTGGGCTAGGGAGAAGGAGAGCCTGGCTCTGTTGCATGTGGATGAGTTTCTCTCTAATGTGAGACGCTCAAGAACGTTTCAAGATCTCATCCATCACACATCCATTACAACTGTCCGATTTATGAACGAGACCCAAATATCCTTCCCTCGTGCTCTAAAGTCATGGGAGCGTAGGGGATGGTGTGGACTCTGCGGCATGTTCAGATTCCCAGCAGAACTTCCCTCCTCAGCCTGTCCCAGGACAAGGTGAATTTCCCAAGCAAATTGGCCTAGGAGAAGAAGCAGAGGGGCAGCCATAGATTATAAAGATGATGTATTTGCTTATGTGGTCATTTTACAATCCTTATTACTTCCTTTGGCTTTGAGGCCCTCATGGTAGCACTAAAATGAGCTGCTGTGTGATTTCCAACAGCCATAAACACACATCTTTTCAGTTCACTGAGTCAGTCCCTTGCCACCCTTTGCCAATGACTCAGATCATTCCTGTAAATATACATTACCTCAGTTGCTTTGCTCGAACTCCACCAGCTGCTTGTTGGCACATGCTTGACAGGCTGGGAGCAGAGTGCTCCTGCAGCCTCTTGGCCGCTATTAATGAGTTCCTCACTGCTTCCCATGCTGCTGGAAGGTCCAGGTGCCTTCAGCAGATGATGGCGGCAGCAGTAAAGCAGAGTTGAACCAGCAAGAAAAAGAGCTAAACACCATCTGAGGCTTTGTAAGTTCTAGCACGTCCCTGAAGGGCATGGATCATAATGACCCAATTCCAACTCATCTTTCTTGGTACAGAGAGATTTTCTTCAGATGAAATCTCCTTCAAAAGGGTTTTTATTAACTTGCCTATAACTTATGTGCAACCCTAGGAATAACTGCTCTGCTAAACTGGCCTGTTCATCACTTTTAAGGTGCAGTTTCACATTATGTTTAATGTCTCTTTAGAAGACTTACATGTAATTCATCCTAGTATTTAGAAAAGTCTCCCAGAGCCTTACTCAGATTTACTGTCCATAACATTTCATCTGGCACTGACTGTTGCAGGACCCAGGCTGGGAGCTTGTATCGACCACTGGGCTGTGATTGGTGGCTTGCCAAAAGACTTTCCAGGATACAGAAATCATTGTGTCCCGCTCAATTAATATCTAATGGGCTGCTGTGCGTTTGTCCCTGACCCCACTGTTGGCTGGGGGAGGCTTCGCTCAGTGGAGTCAGGAACGTATTTTGCAAAGCAAGACTCATCCCTTTTTGAAAAAAAAATTTAATTAACTTAAAACAAATGCACAGGAAGTGCTGGCCCATTAGCAGTCTTGGCTTCCTGAGATGCAGCCTTGCTAACTGCGCAGCGTGTTGGCATGAGTGACCTGCACACAATGCAGCACCCCATTTGCATTTAAATTAAAAAATATATTTTACAAATAAAGATTTCATTAAGCCCTGTTTGTCTTGCCAGGCATGTGAGCCATTTAACTCTTTGCTGTATTTCATAGACTACATTTCGCACTGGTGTTAACATCTTAAACAACCCTGGGCTAGGCTAACTTTTCCTGCTAGTGGAAATCTTTCTCCTGCAGTGGCTGTCATGCAGAAATTCACCGGGGAATAGTGAAAAGGAGGCAATCAGCTCTGGTTTAGGGTCTGGTAGACAAGACCAAATCTGGCTCGGGAGCTAGGTTCACGCTCAGCAGAACTCTGACTATGTGAGCTGTTCTCAGGAGTGAATTGTTAACTCGTACCCTGCAGACATCCAGGAAAAAACCTTTTGAGAGTTGCTTCCAACTCCGGCCCAAACCCTTAGAGTCACCTTAACAATCTTGGGTACGTCCCTTAGCCTCTTACTACCTTGCTCCTCCAGCTGTGTAGTGGGGATGACAGAACTGCCCTGCCTCTCAGTGCTGGGTTGGTAAGTATGTTAACAATTATGAGGCATTCAGCGTGTGCAGTCCTGGGAGCCAGAGAAGCACCTGAGAGAGAAGCATAAACAGGATTTAAATCCAAACTCCCCTTGTTTCCTCACCTACGTTATTTACCACCAAACAGTTACTGGGCTCCAGTATTCACTTGCGTAGCAGAGGAATAACTCCCTTGCTGCTGGACTCTCTGGATGAAATTTTCTGGCCTGTGTTAGGCGGCGAGTTGGACAGGGTGACCGAAGCGGGCTCTTCCGGCCTTGCGCTCTGTGAGGCAGAATCTTTATTTTCCGATGTGCCTTCGTTTGGAATTGAGCCAACTCTACGGCACAGAACATAAGAACGGTCAGGCCGGGTCAGACCAAAGGTCCATCTAGCTCAGTGTCCTGTCTGCTGACAGTGGCCAGAGCCAGGTGCTTCAGAAGGAATGAACAGAACAGGTAACCTAGTGATCCATCCCCTGTTGCTCTCAGAGAACAGCATCCCGCTGGTTAGGGCACTAGCTTGGGACCAGGACACCCAGGTTAAGTTCCCTGCTCCACCATAGACCTTGGAGAAATCACTTAACCTCTTTGTGCCTCATCTGTGAAATGGGGATCTTAGCGCTATCCAGTCCCTCCGAGGTTGTAAGGGTAAATGCTATACGTGTGAGATGAGTATGGCAATGGGACCGACAAGAACCTTGGTCAGATAGACCCCAGCCCCTCCTGGGCAAATTCCAGAGGACATTTCCCTGCTAGCCTCTGCTTCCAGGCAATGAAATAATCTCAGGGCTAATAGAGCCTTGGCTTGTGATGGCCTTGTAAGTGAAACTTGTCTTCTGCCTGGTTTTTCACCCTGGTCATAAAATACAGGAAAGGCACGAATTGCATTTCCCTCCTCGTCTCTTGTGCTCAGACATCTGAACAAACTGCTTTGCATAGTCTACCATTTACCCACAGACTTTCCTGATCATCTCAGGGTTGCAGTGCCTCCTAGCACAGCCTCTCTGACACAGAGCAAGGAGCCTTTGTGCAGGCAGTCCCTGGTCTCCACATGTTCCAGGCCTGAGGCATTGGCTCCTCACTGCGTTCTTTGCAGAGAGGTGCAGATTTTCTCGCTGCCGCTGTTTAGTTCACTGGAGAGTTCCAAAATGACACTAACTAGTAAGTTCTGCCCCATGCCACCGATTATACAGTAGCAGTGAGTGTGCAATGCCAGAGGGCCTTGTATGCCACTTCCGTGGAAGACAGAGGTCCCAGCTCTGTCCAGGCCTGGGCCATGCTATGCAAAAGTCAAACCAGTGGCTGTTGGCATTGTATAGCCAAAAGCAACTGGATGGAAGAAACACCTTATTTTATTCAATAAAATAACTGTTAGAGGACCAATAGCACTACTCCCAAGGAGTCGTCCACAGAATGAAGGAGAGAGGAAATTACAGAGTGAGCAGTGAGATGAGTGGCCAAAGGCCAAGGTCACTTCTCCTCCATCCAAGATGTTCCTCTTTTGAAAGATCAGGGAGTAGGTCTCCGGCTGGAACCCTCATTTAGCTTGTCTTGGCTGGCAGACTGATCCCCTGGAAGGGATGCAGCGTAACTGTGGGCTTTCCTGTTGGCTTTCCCCAGTCCCTGGGACAGCGTTGCTCACTGAATGGGCCTCGCTGACTGAAACCTTAATCTGTGCTCTCTTGATATGGTAATTATTGAGTTATGTAACTGATGCCATAGTGCTGGAGTAACTCATGTTAAATTCAACATGGTGCAAAGTAAATGAAGGCAACAAGCTGTAGCGTAACCTGACGTGATAGCAAACACTCAAGTGGAACATGTGTGCCCAGCCTAGGAATGAGCCTACCAATTCCACTGGGATCCAATATCTGACTCGCGGGCCCTGGAAACTGATTCTCTTGTCTAGCTATCTGCAAACCACTGCTGTGCAGACATGTGTCTGGGAGCTAATATCGTCCTTTACTTTGGCACAGGTCCTTGCCTGAGGAGGCTGTCAGAGCTCCTAAGACCTGTTTCTAACAGCTTGTAACTGGTCTGTCCTGTCTGGGTGCGTTTATCCATGATCACTGAACTGTCCCCTTTTTCACCTGCTGTTCTCTGTGTTGGCACGATTGTGTTGGGGACACTACGTTATCTCTAGACAGCACCTCAGTGTGCTTCTCCCAACAGGTGCTCAGATTACTTAAATCCTGTTACACTCCTGAGGCTGAGTTCTCCTGCAGCCTCACTGCTAAGGAGCACCCTGCTCTAAAATACTTGCTCTCGTGTCCAATAACCACTTGTCCCTGTGCGCTGTGCACCTTTCTGTTGCAGTCACAGTGAAAAGAGCAGAGTGATGCACATGAAACGTTAACCAAAGCGTCTCTGGCTTGATGGTTTCTGCCCGCCCACAGCGATGGCACTCGGTACCTGCAGCCCATCCAGGCTGTCGGGTGTCATCTGCTCTGTCCTGCTCAGTGCTGCCCAGGCCTTGCAATGGCATCCTTCGTACATGTGAGGTCATGCTGAGCTGTATGTGTGAGATCATGAGGAGGGGGCCCAGAATTGCAGGAGCCCCCCCCCATGGGACACCACTGCCTGCTCACTCCACTTAGAAACCTGCCTGTGGTCCTGATGTGCTGGAGCGGGTGATGTGGGGAAGCAGTATTGCCTGCCTCCTTATCCACAAGCTTCCTTTAAGCCACTAGACCTATAGTGACCCACATTAGCTTCCAACCTGCCCTTAGCCCACTCAGTGCCTACTGTGTGTACTGCCATCACCTGTCTCAAAACCCTGTTGCTGCTCTAAAGCTAATCCTGTCTGGTGGAGAACTGAGTCTCTCTATATGGTGCTAGGTTTCCACATTGCCCCTAACTGGGCTCCTGCACCCTCACTGGGAAAAAAGGGGATTTGCTGAAGTCCGACGATGGAAGCATTTTTACCACAATAGCCTAGTGTAGGGATTTTAAAGAAGCTTATGTCATGCAGAAACGCTCCAGCATTTCTTCATGGCAGGGTGCTTACCCAAGGGCTCCGAATCCTTTTTCTCTGGTGTTTGTGCACTAAAGTGGTTCATGAAATGCAGCTGATAGTATTTAAAAAAAAAAAGTCTAGTCAGTGCTGGGGCCTCAGTCACTTGCCCTCAGTTTTTAATTATAAATTTTGAGAGACAATAGAATCTTAACGAGATCTTATCTGTCGGGTTTCTTGTAGTGCTTTGTGTGGCGGCAGCCTGCTCATCTGCATTCCAGTGAAGGGGGTAGTTCTCTCAGATGATGAGCTCAGCGCTCTGATTGTGTGATAGATTTCTCCACAGTATGATTATTAACACAACGGTTTTTGTGAGCAAAACTGAATCATTGACATCAGATCAAATTAAAGGTGGGGAATATGCAAACCTCTAGATGAAGTGATCTTGTTAAAGAGAGAGTGCCCTGCAAGCCTGTGTTGGGTCTAATTGGCTTGAGCCCAGCCAGAGTGAGCTGAGGCGTTAACAGTAACAGCATCTGCTCAGACGGAAGGCCAGATGGAAAGGTCACTTTCCAAATGCTGTTTCCCAGTGCTCGATATTGATCAAAGGCTCTTGCTCCACTCTCATGGCCAGGCCGAGGGATCTGCATCCATTAGCCACTGGCACGCTGCCACGTTGACTTCCCTCGCTTCTGGCATTAGGTGGTGCTAACTGTGCACATTCCCCTAAATGTCTGTATCTAGGGTGTCCCCCACTCCACCGCAAGGTGCTGGGATGCAAGACAACGTTACCAGTGCTGGACTGGATGGCTTAGAGATTGGGCTGCTTAATCACCAAACTGGCCATGCCTGAATGTTGTTGCCCTTTGAGGATGGCTGTTCTGCAGCGTGGAGGGTCTCAGTTCAGCTCCTTAGTGCCATTCAGACTGATGTACTAGCTGGCACTGTTGACAGTTCCAGCAGAAAGACCAGGGTGGCTGGCTTGAGGTTACTGAGGCACCTGACGGGGAGGTTTGTGTTGGGGTTGTGCTGGGAAAGTGTCTAGGGCTGTCAAGCCAGCATGAAATCCACACCTGTAGACGAGAACCTACAAAGAGCTCCCTGAGCAGAGCTCATCAGCATTCCTGTCCCTGGCTTGTAAATCCTATAGAAGGTGCCATTCTCTGGTTATGCTGCTGCTTCCTGTGGCCTCTGGCAAATCACTCCCAAAGGTATTAGAAAATACTGGCTCTTTTCCTATGCCATCGCCACTCTCTTCCATAAGGAGCCTGCAGCATGTTCAGCTGTTAACTTCAGGGAGCTCTCCCAGTACAACTGCACATAAGCTATGAAACCCCAGGTCACTCAGGGATGATAGGCTGCTTCTTGCTGAGTGCTCGAACTTGCTGCATTTTGATAATGCAGAGAGGCAGTGTTCCTGGAGCACAGAGCAAGTCAGACACTAAGGTGTAAGTGCAAAACCCCCAAATGCTAAAAACTGCCGTAGGAAATCAGACCCCTGGTCTGTGTAGCCAAGTCTCCTGTCCCTGGTCAGTACAGGATGCTTCAGAGGAGGGTGCAAGAAAACGCCCTATTGAACGATTACAAAATAACCTTGCCCGTAGAAGTTAGTTCCGACCCCTGTCCAGGCAGTATTTGGATTATACCCTGAGATGGGAAGGTTTATATCCCCATATATACTCTGTCCTTTCTTAAGTGACATACAAAATGGGCAATGACTGCCTAGGAAGGAGTACTGCAGAAAGGGATCTGAGGCCATTGTGGACCACAAACTAAATGAGTCAACAGTATAACACTGTTGCAAAAAAAGCAAACATCTTTCTGGGATGTATTAGCAGGAGTGTTGTAAGAAAGACACGAGAAGTGATTCTTCTGCTCTACTAGGTGCTGATTAGGCCTCAACTGGAGTATTGTGTCCAGTTCTGGGCGCCACATTTCAGGAAGGATGTGGACAAACTGGGGAGTCCAGAGAAGAGCAACAAAAATGATTAAAGGTCTAGAAAACATGAGCTACGAGGGAAGACTGAAAAAATTGGGTTTGTTTAGTCTGGAAAAGAAAAGACTGAGAGGGGACATAACAGTTTTCACGTATGTAAAAGGTTATTACAAGGAGGAAGAAGAAAAATGTTTTTCTTAACCTCTGAGTTTAGGACAAGAAGCAATAGGCTTAAACTGCAGCAAGAGAGGCTTAGGTTGGACACTAGGAAAAATTCCTACCTGCCAGGGTGGTTAAGCACTGGAATAAATTGCCTCAGGGAGGTTGTGGAGTCTCCATCATTGGAGATTTTTAAGAACAAGTTAGATAAACACCTGTCAGGGATGGTAGACAATACTTAATCCTGCCACGAGTGCAGAGGACTGAACTAGATGACCTCTCAAGTTCCCTTCCAGTTCTATGATTCTGTGTTCTCCTAATCTTGACACCTGCCTATTCTTTTAAAGAATCCTATCAAGTTCCTGGACTCAGTGATACCTTGTGGCAGAGAGTTCCACATGTTCACTGTGTCTGATTCCTCTTACCAACTTTACTGCTGTTGTCTTCCAACATCACTGAATGTCCCATTGCTCTTATATCCTGCAAATGGCTAACTTGCTGTTCTTTCCTATGTAATGGAAGTGAAAGTCCTGAGAGAGATGGGAAGGGAATTTTTTCTGTTCCTTCCTCCCTGCCTACCCCTTTTCTACATTGTCTGAGCCACTTCACTTTATAAATCTCCTTCCCATTACACACAATGTTTCCTTGGCATTCTAGGGCCTGTATTGATTTATAATTGCATAAAGTCTGAATGGCATGATTCATGATCCCATAGTCTCTTCTGCACCAGGTGGGAATTTCCTAGAACTCCCATCACAACTTAAAAAAAAGAGTGTGTGATATGAGTTGTTCTTAAATTATCTGGGATCATACATATCCAACCAATGAGACTGTTCCAAAGAAATTAAGAATATAAAAACAGCTATACTGGATCAGACCAAAGGTCCATCTAGCCCAGTATCCTGTCTTCCAACAGCGGCCAATACCAGGTGCCCCAGAGGGAATGAACAGAACAGGGAATTATAAAGTGATCCATCCCCTGTTGACCATTCCCAGCTTCTGGCAAACAGAGGCTCGGGACACCATACGTGCCCATCCTGGCTAATAGCCACTGATGGACCTATCCTCCATGAACTTATCTAGTTCTTTTTTGAACCCTGTTATAGTCTTCGCTTTCACAACATCCTCTGGCAAGGAGTTCCACAGCCTGACTGTGTGTTGTGTGAAGAAACACTTCCTTTTGTTTGTTTTAAACCTGCTGCCTAGTAATTTCTTTTGGTGACCCCTAGTTCTTGTGTTATGAGAAGGAGTCAATAACACTTCCTTATCTACTTTCTCCAGACCCGTCATGATTTTACAGACCTCTACCATATCCCTCCTTAGTCGTCTTTTTTCCAAGCTGAAAAGTTCCAGTCTTAAACTCTCCTCATACGGAAGCTGTTCCATGCCCCTAATCATTTCTGTTGCACTTTATTGATCCTTTTCCAATTCCAATATATCTTTTTTGAGACAGGGTGACCACATCTGCACGCAGTATTCCAGATGTGGGCGTACCATGGATTTATAGAGAGGCAATATTTTCTGTCTTATGATCTATCCCTTTCCTAATGATTCCCAACATTCTGTTTGCTTTTTTGACGGCAGCTGCACATCGAGTGAATGTTTTCAGAGAACTGTCCACAATGACTCCAAGATCTCTCTCGAGTGCTAACAGCTAATTTAGACCCCATCATTTTATATGTATAATTGGGGATGATGTTTTCCAATGTGCATCACTTTGCATTTATCAGCACTGAGTTTCATCTGCCATTTTATTACCAGTCACTCAGTTTAGTGAGATCCCTTTGTAGAAGACAAGGGATGGCTTGCTCAATGAGGGCTTCCCTTGTGAAAGTCTGGAAAAACCATGACTTCCAAAAACATACAAAGATTTGACTGGTAAAAAACTTAATTTTTTCCATAGCAATCCATACATGTGAATCATGGGAAACTGATGCTGCTGGCAAGAAGAAAATTGAAGCTTTGGAGATTTAGTGCTGGTGAAGATGCTTGCTTATCGCCTGGATGGAAAAGTAAACAAATGTATGTTAGAAATACTACTGGAAAGAAGCAGACCCTGCTGTCAGGAATCAACAGGCACAAACTTTAGTTACATCAGGCATAGAGATGGAAATAACTTTCTTGAGAAAATTATCATGGAAGGAATGGTGGCAGGTCATTGTAGGGGACAATCGGTGAGGGAGATGGGTAGATGATGTGTGGTGGGCCACTGGAAGATCAGCTGTTGAGTGCTTGAAGCTACAGATTGGGTCAAGAAGGTTTCCAAAAATTCTGCTGCGATGTCACCGATATTCAGATGTGAATAAACGGATTTTACTTACTTAGCAATAATCTGATCTATAGAGAGATTCTGTGGGAGGAGAAGCATGTTCCATGTGTAATTACCGGCTATGATGATACCCCAGATTCAAGGCCTTAGTTGTGTCTTAGTTGACATCACACGTCTCCCTGACCTCTTCTTCCATCCCACACTTTCTCACTCCCTCCTTCCAGGGTCCAGTGAAGCAGGTGGGAAGTGCTGACTCATTCAACTGGTCTAGTAGCAAATGCTACTGCTGCTAAAGCTCTTTTAAATACAATGACGTCTCTGTCCCTTCAGCCTTGGCTGGTAGCAAGGTGGGATGCAGAGTGATCAGAAACCTGAGTGCTGGACTTTCTTAGCTATATGGCTTCAAGCAACACCCATTAGGAACCCCAGCGTACCAAGAAATGGCTAATGAGGCCCCAATGCCTGTGGTGCTTCAAACACACACCAGCAAAAGCTGCCCTCCTCCCACATGCTTCGCACAGGGTCTAACCTCTAGTTGGCTGAAATTGACAATGGGCCAGAGGCACAGAATTTA
This sequence comes from Eretmochelys imbricata, assembly GCF_965152235.1. NCBI lineage: Eukaryota > Metazoa > Chordata > Testudines > Cheloniidae > Eretmochelys > Eretmochelys imbricata. Next base: position 1,736,693 of record NC_135592.1, on the reverse strand, counting down.
GGGCATTTGGAAGAGGTGAGAGGAACGCAGTGGTAGCCAGACCCAAGCCCAGTAGCCTGTTTCAGATGGTGAAAGCACCAGATGTTCCAAAGGAAGGTGCACGAACTGTAGAGTGGGGAGATGTGGAATTAAGGGATCCTCCTCATCTGTAGTAGTCAGATTCTTAACCCTGGAATCATGAGGTGTTACAGCTTTTCCAAAATGTTTTTAAACATTAACAGTTACAGCTCAGTCTCTGGATATTGGTATGATCTATATAAATGTCCAGTCCTTCTGTGAACAAGGCATTAGCTCTCTCAGCTTCATGCTCCACAGCTCCTCTGTTCACTCTTACTCACCAGGTAGTGACACTTGCCTAGGAGGCCAAGCCATAGAGCACCTGTTCCCTGCACAATGTGATGCTTGTGCTGTCTGACTGCTACTCGTCTACCCCAGAGCTGACTGCTTCAGTGGCACTGCGTGTATATCACTGGAACATCCCTTTGGATCTTCGGAGACGAAGGCACTAGAGATGTGAAGGATGTTTTATAGGAAGATTTTTCAGGGTTAGTACACATCAGGGAGAGATTTCCACCGAGCACAGTGGAATTCTCCTGCAGTGTCTCCTGCTGCTAATGCTGTCATGCTAGAGGGAACAGGAATCCTAAGTGCTCTTCTCTTCCTTGCAGTTGGTAGTACCTGGCCTTTCCTGCATGATCTTTCCTTTCCTTTTGGCTGCCCTTCACTCACTACTTAAGCCTGACAGCTGATTTCACTCTCACTGTTACAGAACAGGAAGTTTTTGACAACTGCCTTTGCCATTATTCTTTCCTTAATGTTGTTGTTGTTTTCGTGTTACTGTCAAATCGCATCTTATTAAAGTTCCTTCCCATCCTGTTGGCAACAGCTGAAGAGAATGAATGGACACACATCTCCACCCCCTATATGGGGAAATTGCCTTTTATTATTGATGATAAAATGCTGCTCTGGGAGAATGTGAAACTGCTGCTTATCCAGGTCAAGAGCCAGAGAACCAATCCTCTGGCCATGGACTTCCCGCACTGCAGCAGCTTCTTTGCAACACCCAAACACCAGGCTGGATGTGCATAGTGCGAGTTATGTGCCTGTCCCTCTGCCCTGAGCACCACATGGGAGGGGTGAGGCAAATAAGTTGGTGACTCTGACTTGCTGATTCTGGGCAGTTTGTCAGTCTTCCCACTGCTGGGGAATTTGGCTCTGCATCAGGAAGGACGACTCCTGCAAGAGATGACCAAGCCACGACCAGCTCAGGTTGGGGTAATAGCACCTGTTAGTCAGCCACAGGCAGTGAAGGATGCAGCAAAGGCAAATATTTGCTATCGGAGCTGATGCATTTAAATTGTACTGAACATAGTCACCATGCTGCTGGTGTTTAAACAGGTGGTGAAAGGCATGGCATTGTAAACAGTGAGATGAGAGAGACAGATTAGAGTGCTCTCAGCAGGAGGCCTTTCCTTCTGGAATTAGTCCCCCATGGAAACCTGGCTTAGCCCAAACCTTGCCATATCTAGAATGCATTGAAAGACTCTCCACTCCCTGCCCAGATTCAGCTCTAAGCGCTCTGAAATTGCTGATGTTTCTCCATGTCTGCCCTTTGGGTTCTAGTGCAGGAGGCTGGGGTCATGGTGAATTTGTTCGTTGTTCATTTATTGCTTTGGGGTTCATTGTTCCCAGTCCAGACTGTGTAAAGTGGCACCTACAAACCACTGTGACAAGCACCATACAAATTCCTGCTAATGCAAATGCAATGCAAATGGGTCAGTCTGAAGAGGATCTCTAACTTTAATTGTATGTTCAGAAGGGTTTGGGTTGTTGCTGTTGTCATTAAGGTCATTTATATGGTTTTGAGCACATTTCTGCCCTGAAGACTCTCCGTTGGTCCCAATGTGGTTTCTTGGGACCCGTCAGCTAAAATAAGAGGAACCATTCTCTGAAGGTTAAGTATATATTCCCAGCATGGTCTGGCTTCAAACAGCCGAGGAAGGGCTGGTGTGCTAGGAGAGAGCCTGTTGTGTGCGCTTTTCAGCTCAAGTAGGGGGACTGGAAATCTCTTGAGGGAACTCTTAAGAGCTGCAGCGCTCTTCAGGAACCTCAAGAGCTGGAGAAACATTATCTGTCCGTCTGAGACGGACCAATGGCAGCGATGCTGCTGTAGAACTGGGTTCTGTGAATGATGGTACTGAGCCTAGGAATGGTTTTGGACTCAGAGGCCAATGTGTGGATCCATTCCACCACAGCCTTTGCTTGTTCTGCCCTTGGTCGTGTTTCTGTTGCAGGCACTTAATGCATTAAACAATTCATATTGTACACTTTTTTTTTAAAGTTGTGATGGGAGTTCTATGAAATTCCCATCTGGTGCAGAAGAGACTATGGGATCATGAATCATGCCATTCAGACTTTATGCAATTATAAAGAAATCGATACAGGCCCTAGAATGCCAAGGAAACATCATAAAATCTCCTTCCCATTACACACAAAGTGAAGCGGCTCAGACAGTGGAGAAAAGAGGTGGGCTGGGGGGAAGGAACAGATAAAAATCCCTTCCCATCGGTCTCCTCTTTTCATGATCTTGCCTTCATCTCACAGCACCCAAAGTTTCTGGTGCTTTCTCAGTGTGGTATTTTACAGGAAAGCAGCTGGATAGAAGGGAGCTGGGAGCTGCGACTCACATTTCTGTGAGCAAATTGGACTGGCTGGTGTCATAACCTTTTCAGAATGAGAGAATCATCATTGTCATTTTTAATCAAGGGTTTCACTGACAGATCCACTGGGGGAGTTTCTTAGCCCAGGAATCACAATGGTCCCTTCTGGCCTATGGATCTATGAAACTAAACAGAAGGGGCCAGATGTCCCCAGTGAGATAGCAAGTGGGAAGAAAACCACCCAGTCCACAAATGAACCGGGACTGTAAATGTCCAAAGGGGGGAGAAGCAAAGCCTCTTTGCAACCAAGGTCACTTCCCCCACAGCATAGTATAAAAAAAGGGAGCCTGTCTTGTGTTGGCCTCCTCCTTGCAAGTTTCCGTTGGGCCTGAGCACGGGGGGCAATCTGCCATGAACAGAGGCAGAGATGCCATTCCAGGTGTTTAGAAAAGATGGAAGCTCTCCAGGGCAGGGCCTGTCGCATTGTGTGTTTTGTGCAGGGGGGGTCCTGATTCAGAGCTGTTAGGCACTGCTGCAATGCCAGCCGTAACTCGTGGGGTGAGGCACAGTGTGGCATGGCCTCCCTAAGCTTGCCACAAGGCCCCTTCTTGGAGTCTCTGTTGCAGACCCACTACTGACTTGCTGCCCAGAGTGAGTCTTGCTGGCTTCTAGAGTAAATCCCCTTGTGTTGTTCTCTGCCCTGACCTCTCTCTGTCTCTGACTGTGAGCTCCCCAGGGCCAGTGCCATCCCTTCCCTCAGACCTGGAAGGTACCTGACACAGGGTGGGAGTTATTGCAGGGAATTGACGAACAGCAACTGACTCTGAGTGGTATTGCAGTGGGTGGGAGGGGTATCACATCGCTACTTGGGGAGGAAGGGTGGGTGCTACACCTTGCGTACGTCCAACAGTCACTGCTCTCTGCAGTTGTTCACACTGACCCCCCCTTGCTGTGCCTGTCTCTGCATAATGCACTAGATTCTGCTTGGGATCGAATGATGATTGTGATTTATTTTTCTTCATCAGTGCTGAAGAAGGTGAATTAGCCAAGAGGAACTCACAGTAATAGTTTAAATTGCACTTGGCATTCAGTTTTCAGCTTGATTCAGTGCAATTAGATGCATCAGTGTGACCTTGGATATGAATAATGCAGCCATTCTGAATGGACTGTCTTGGATGTGATGACCCTAGGCTTACCTTGTCCAGTAAGTAACGATGACCAATGGTCTGGAAAAGGCTACTGGGGTAAAGCACCCCAGATTCCACCCACCCAACCCAAGTACAGGTCAAGAAATCTCAGGCTAGCAGAAGACAAGTGAGGTGGCGTTAGCAGAAGGAATCTTCCCAGCTGCAACGGTAAGACCCATGATGGACAGGACCAGCAGGAACTGGGCTATGGGTCACTGCAGGTTGGCTGCTGCTGCTTCCTTTGGCTGAGGAGGAGGGGCTGGTGACACGAGGCTGTTTGACCTCTGGTGGGCATGGGGCGGTGTTGTGCTCTTCTTTAAGGACATTGATAGCTACCCTGCTTTCCTTTTGAGGATGGCCTATGTGATTCCAGGCAAAATAATGCTCTGGGTACAGAGAGTATTGAGGCCACCATGCAGTAATAGCAGCCTGTGTTCCTCAGCAGTCCCTCCTGCAGGGTTCCCTGGCTTAGCCCAGCATGCCTGTAGCCTGAATCTGAGAGATCTGAGACCTCTGGACCGAGCCCTTCCTGGAGACTCCGCAGCCAGCCTTCCCATCGTGCCCCAGAGCTTTGGAGCTGTTGAAGTAATGTTCTCAGCCTGTTCCTTGAGTCTAAAGTGCTTTGAGCATTCCCACTAGCAAGTAGCCTCTGTCTTAGGGCTAGGAGGACAAGGGGAAAGAGGTGGGAATGAAAATAACTGCAGTGCTCCGGGGCTTCTCTCTTCTCATTCCCAAGGCTGCTAGCTTGCAAAACCTTGACAATTAGCCTAAAACTCTCCACAGACTGCTGTAGCCTGGACATTTTCTTTGAAATGTAAAAGAAAATAACCCCCCACAGGCGTGCTGTGCAGACTCCAGACAACGAGCGGAACAGAATAAGACAGTGTCAGATTCTCACCTCCTCCTCGACTCTCTTCAGACGTGCCGTCCCCCTCTCTCTCCTGGCAGAGAGAGATTTTAAATGTTCAGGCTAGAACAGGTCAGGACTCCGTTGTCAGGGTTTCATTCAGGTCCATTCAGGCTAATGCAGACTGGGCGGTGGGCATGACTAGCAGGCTAGCAATCAGAGCTGGGAATCTTGCTGAGAGGCATTGATTGCCTCACTATGGTGACTCTGTCAGGGACCCTTTAATGAGACCCATTTCAAGGACGTTGGAAGGGCGCACAAGCCCTGTTGTGCCTCTCTTGTATCTACAGCATGGCCAGTGCTGCTGGCTTATGGAGCTGCAGTGCGGGCTGACTCAAGGGGGCTTGTGGAGAAGAGGGTTTTATTCCTCCCTCAAGTAAGGAAGTGTTAACCCAAGCCCCTTGCTTGTGCTGGCAGGGAGGATGTGGGGCTGCGTGTGCAGGCTGCAGTGCAAGGCACAGGCCAGTTCAAGCCAGCGGGAAACTGCCTTTTGCAGCCACCCGCCGGGAGAGATGGAGACTGGCTGTGGTGGGCACCCATTTTAGCCATAACAGCCCCTGAGGCTGTGACCTGAAAGCAGGGGTTAAAATGACGGGGAGGGTAAGCCGTAGGCTCCACCCCCACAGCTCCTCCTTTCCTTGGCTTGAGTGTGAGTAAATGCCCACCAACTCCAGCTCCTCCTGGCCTGGTGCAGTGGGATCTGCCCTCCTGTTTCAGCCCCTACTTTAATCACAGTGTAAAAGACTCCATCCTGCCCCTCAGGGAGGTGTGGCCAGATGGGGGGGAGTTATACGCCCAGCAAGGTGGGCCTTTGCTGTCAGGTGGCGGATGTGAGGCACAGCGAGAGGCAGTGATGAAGCCCAGGTCACAGGCAGTCAGTTCTAGGGCTGGGATCAGAACTCAGCAGCCCCGTTTCCCTGTGCCCATGTTTAAGCTGCTCTGCCTAGTCAGCGAGCACATGCTGTGATGCGAAAGGCGAGCAGGGTGAGGAGACTGGCTAATGCTTCTGCTGCCTCGGTGTGAGGGTCACGCCTGAGCCATGTGCACCATTTCCGGTGTGATAGACCCGCGTGCAGACAGGAGCAAGAGCTGCTTGCCACTCGCTGAGCAGAGACATGGAGGAGGCAGGGCGCCCCACAGCCAGTCTTGCTGGGGTTGTTCATTGGGCTTCAGGTTCAGGACGCGCAACGAACGACAGCCCGTTCTGTGGGAGCATGCTGTGGGCAGTGTCCTGCCTCTGTTGGCCAGAAAGAGCTCATCCGTGGTGTGACTTACCAGCTGGGATAGAGCATCTGCTCCATGCCCACTGCTTTTGTTTAGTTCTGAAGTGCCAGGTCGGTACTTGCCAGTGGGTCTAGTAACTGTGGCTGTCCCTGACATGGTCACTTCCAATTGCATACAAGCATGTACAGCATGCATCAGTCCATCATCCAGTGCTAGAAATTCAACCCTGTGTGCCTGGACCTAGCTGGGTCTTCCTGTATTGATTCAGATAGCTAGAATAAAGGGCCTGAAGAGTCAGAGGTATCCCTGTAACTGTCCAACATTAAACAGTGTTAAAAAGGTTCAGGGTTTGGGATACAGAGACCTCAGCCTGCTTAGTATCTCTTTAGCCTTCTGTTACAGACACTGAAAAGAAGGAAGAAGTTAAAGCATTTGAAATGTAAAGTATTAAATTAGGCTTTTAGTTTAACAAGAACATCCCCTGTTCCCTTTCCCTCTAGCTGGAGGGAGTTTTGAGAAGGGAAGTCCCCCTTGTTTGACAGTCTCTCAGCGTAAGAACGGTCCTTTTGGGGGAAAGAGAAAACGTTGGTTGAGATGGGCTGGAGCTGTCACTGTTGCTGCTCTTCTTAAAGGCCAGTGCCCTTTACTAGAATGAAGAACAAGACAAACCCACACAAAAAGGGGTAGGGGGGGACAGCAAGGCTAGAAAATGCAGCTTCTGTCTCTGGTGTTCACTCTCATTTGCAGCCTCGCTGCTGGAGAAACACAGGCCCAGCACATGGTCTGATCAGACTCTCCACAGCCTGGCAAACTTGTACTGGCTTAGAGCACTGTTGCGAAATATGCTATCTTGGCCAGCTAAGCCAGACTCTTCTTAGACCAAACCAAAGAGGAGAGGGATAGGAAAGGGACACATGGGGAGGACGGGGAGGCATTCTCGCATTCCAAGTGGTGTATAGGAAAATGGGTTCAGTTACTCCAGGCTGGGTACTGCTCTGCAGTGAGTGATGTGTTGCTAAAACCTTGTCCCTTGGTGAGTGGGGTCTCAGTCTTGGGTTCAGCTCCTCTCATCCTGCCCAGTGGGTGCCATTCCCTTTGGCTCTCCCTGGAGCTGGTCAGGAGTGTTGCCCAAGCTGGACAACTTTCCTTTTCCAGCCAGTGCTCATCGCCAGCATTTGGCTTCAGTGGAGGCTGCAGGTTTTGTCAGCCAGCAGCTGTTTGTTTGCCTAAAGGAGATTTTTTTATCTTCTTTATCTTTTATTGGTGTTTGACTGCATCTGCCTGGTACATAGCAGATGGCAGCATGAAAGGAGGCAATCAGCAAATCTTTGGGGAAGAGAAGGGGATCACAGCAAGAAAGGATCCTGCTCTGATCTGATAATGCCGCTTCTATTTTTAAGCAAGAAAGATGAATGGTGAAAAGGATTCATGTATGAATGAGAAAAGAATTGGGGTGAGGGGGGGTCAGCAGATGGGGAAAGGAAGGGGGGAGATGGCACCCCAGTTGCTAGATAGATTTGGATATTTCTTGATGAGCTCTGATTGCATTCAACTCTTTATGCAGAGTGGCCTCTTTTGTAGAATGGCTGACACTCCCTGCTGCATACTAAAAACCTCTTGGCACTAAGACTATATACCTCCAGGGCTGTTCAGTTGAAGGATGTTGTATCTACTGATAACGCATTAAGTACAGGAAACATATTAGCGGTTTCTGAAGTGTTTGCTGACAGGTTGTCATGTGAGGTGGGGGCAGGGGAACCACCTACTGTTAAATGGGAATTGTCCGACTCTGGACTGGTCCTTTGTGTTAGGGGGATAGATAAGGAAGATGGGAACAGATGAATCTTGGTGATGGGGGAAGGCTATGTCTAGGGCCCTACCAAATTCATGGTCCATTTTGGTCAATTTCACGGACATAAGATAAATGTAATGATTTCAGCTATTTAAATCTGAAAATTTACAGTGTTGTAATAGGAGGGGTCCTGACCCCTAAACGAGTTGTGGGGGGAGGTTGCAAGGTTATTGTCGGGGGGTTGCGGTACGGCCACCCTTCCTTCTGCGCTGCTGCCTGCGGAGCTGGGCAGTTGGAGAGCGGCAGCTGCTGACTGAGGGCCCAGCTCCGCAGGCAGCAGCGCTGAAGGAAGGGTGGCGATTACCATCCCAGGCCACCCTTCCTTCTGCACTGCTGCTGGCAGGGCTCTGCCTTCCGAGCTGGACAACGGGAGAGTGGCAGCTGCTGGCCGGGAGCCCGGCACTGAAGGCAGAGCCCTGCCAGCAGCAGCGCAGAAGGAAGGGTGGCCTGGGATGGTAATCGCCGTCCTTCCTTCTGCGCTGCTGCCTGCGGAGCTGGGCCCTCAGTCAGCAGCTGCCGCTCTCCAACTGCCCAGCTCCGCAGGCAGCAGCGCAGAAGGAAGGGTGGCCTGGTAGGGCATCGCCACCCTTCCTTCTGCGCTGCTGCTGCTGGGCCACTGCCTTCAGCGCTGGGTGCTGGGCTAACAGCCACCGTGCTCTGGCCGCCCAGCTCTGTAGGCAGCGTAGAAGTAAGGGTGGCAATATCATGGATCCCCCCCTAAAATAACCTTGTGACCCCCCCCAGGCAACTCCCTTTTGGGTCAGGACCCCCAATTTGAGAAATGCTGGTCTCCCCCGTGAAATCTGTATAGTATAGGGTAAAAGCACACAAAAGACCAGATTTCACGGGGGGGGGACGACACACCAGATTTCATCATCCATGACATGTTTTTCATGGCCGTGAATTTGATAGGGCCCTACCTATGTGACATGGATGTATATAAATAACTCCCTGCTACAGCTTTCTGCACAACTGTCTGATGTCATCCAGGTGCATCGTTAATGTCTGTCTTCCCTCTCAATAGACAGTTGCTGTAGTTAATGGGCAGCTCAACTTCCCACTGCTCATCCCTCTCTTTCCTCGGAGTTGATGGCAGCTGTGCATAGAAACCCTCTGTGAGGGGGGTCCTGTCATCACAGCCACTGGGGACAGAGGGCACAGTTTAGGTCCTAGCAGGGAAATATTAACTGTTGCCCCCCCATCCCCTACACATGCACACAGATACAGGCTGGGGAGATCTGTTACTCTCTGTGGTCATAGCAAAGGAGCCATAGGGCCTGGTGACAAGCTCTGCTTTGTAATGGGGAAGGGGGAATCTACGTTCAGCACGTTAACATAGCTATCAATCGTTAGCATGCAATCTTTCCCCATAATGGACTTTAACCATGTTGTAAACTCCTCCCAAACTCGGTTCACTGTTCTGTAGATACGTCATTTGGTTTCCTTTAGAGCACACAGGAGGCAGCATGCCCTAATGGAAGGGGCACTGAAGCGGGACTCAGGAGACCTGGGTTCAGTTCTGCCACTGACCTGGTGGGTGACCTTGGGCAAGTCATGTCCCCTCTCTCTGCTTCGGTTTCCCCGCCTGCCCTTTGCCTGGTTTGCCTGTTGAAGCTGTAAACACTTCGGGGCAGGGCCTGTCTTGTAGTCCATGTGTGTACGTTGCTAGCCCCAGGGGTCCCTGGTCACACATGGGGCTTGCAGGCACTACTGGAATCCAGACAAGAACAGGAGGAGTCAGTAACCATATTTTCAAATTTCCGTGCACTGATGTGCTAGAACATCTGTTGAGGCTTTTGCAGCATGCTGGTGCCTGAATATTCAAGGCCTATGCTGTGTGTTAATGTGGAATTGGTTCCTATGTTGGGAAAATCCCTCCTAAGTCATAAACCTCACACATCTAAGCCTTCCCACTGCCTTTGCTATGACTCCTCAGATAAATGTGAGTTACCACACCTGGACGCTCCAGTCTGAGAGATACTTCTCTGAGATGGTGCAAACGAAGCTTTATTTCTTCCAGTTTATTAGAACCCCTCTCTTTGGTGTAACTCTATATCCTGGGTCATGAATCTTCCATTCCAAGAGCAGCAGAAATCAAGCCCATGTACTTATTTATGTACAGACTCTCTTGTCACCGTAGTGCCAGGGAGCCTCAGGAGGGAGGAATATAACTGAACCTGCTGGAGAGTGTCCTGTTCCCCTGGAGTCTCTGCAGAGGAGTATTTCTCTGACTTTTCAAGGTTCTCCCTCTTCCCCTCTGCATTTCCTACCTTGGAAAAAAATGGATTAAACAACACGTGTGTGTTGTAGGGGGCAGAGCAGCGCAGTGGGTGCTGGTGAAAGGGTTGGGCTGAATTCCCTGGATACTGACTATGCAGCAAAGGCAGCTGGTGGGCATGGCCCCATTAAGTCACTCCATCCCACCACAGCGGGCGCTGAGAAGGGAGTTCATATTCAGTCCTTGGCAAAAAGTGTCCACATCACATAAAGCCCCTGAGGAGATGCCAAGAATATTAAAAACCTCTGTTTCTCTACCTGTGATGAGCGCTAGTGCAAAGATGGTACATTCTCCTGGGCTTGCAAGCCCAGAAAGGAACAGGAGAATGTGGGAGCTTGTGATCAGCCCTTCCCCTGCCAGCGTTGGGGCAAAGTTCCCGCTGACTGTGGGCATGTCTCCACTGGGAGTTGGCATTCCCAGCTCAAGGAGATGTGTCCGCACTAGCTGTGATCAAGTTAGCACCCTAAAGGTGGAGCATAGTCACAGTGGTATGAGGAGCGGCTAGCCACCCCAGGCACACAGCTGTCCCGGACATTCCCAGTGAGCAACGGGCAGAGGGGGTCTGACTGAGCAGACAGGCTACTCTTCTCCAAAAGTCACATTTGATCTTTTTAATGAGAATTTCCTTCAGACCCAGTGTAGGAGCAGAGGGGGTGAGCAGTGCAGGTCCCCTTCTAATCAGTTCACAAACCTGATTTTGTACTAGTGCAGCCTCGCCTCTTCTGACTCAGATACAATCTATACTTAGTCTGATTTCAATGCCAAATAATGATGGACTGGGATAGAATCTGCCTATTCAGCATTCATGCTCTGGAAACATTCTGCTGAACAAGTTGCTCCCTGGCATGGCAAGGAAGCAGTGTGCTTTGCTGATAAATCTGATTTTTAAATTAGCGGCATGTCAAAGCAGTAAATAATGCATCCCATAAATAAAATCAGCATGTGAATCAGGGCTGGAGCAAACATCAGAACTGCAGCTGCCCCTGGTCTCATGCAGCTAGGTAACAAGTGGCAACAGTGCCGAGGAGATCACCACCTCCTGGATTGCTTTATAAATTCTTTTTATTTATTAGTTTGCATCCGATGAAGTGAGCTGTAGCTCACGAAAACTTATGCTCAAATAAATTTTAGTCTCTAAGGTGCCACAAGTACTCCTTTTCTTTTTGCAGATACAGACTAACACAGCTGCTACTCTGAAACCTAACAAATACTATGCGCGTCTCACATAAGCACAAATCAGTCAGAGGCTTTAATATGAACATAAAGATTGTGTCTGTCTGAATGCAGAGGAGAAGAGTGCAAAGCTAGGGCTTGTATCTCAAACCCTTTTCCAAAGTCCTGAGAAATTCCCAACTCTGGTAACTGCATTTAAATGTAATTCCTAATTGCCAAAACCCTAGAAACAGGGACCTCTCCCCCAGGCTGGAGAACTGGGCTGAGAGCTCTGCACAGGGTGAAGTCTGTGCATGAAAAGGAGAGAGGCCAACCTCACTCATGTCTTCTCTAGGAAGCACTTCCAACTAGGTAACATGCTTTGCTCCAAATCCCATCTGTCAGACCGTAGTAGCCTCTTAGAGATGGAGTCAAGCAAAGCGGATTGTTAATTACTGTGCCAGCATGTGCCCAAGAAAACCATACTGTAGAATGTGCTGTCTTCCTGGAGACAACTGCTGCTGATGCCTGTAATCTGCTCCATGTGACAGCATGCATTAAAGCAGCATTGTTCCCGTGCGGTCTAGCCCAGGAGCACGACATGAGAGGCAGGTTGGATTGCACAGCTTCTGCCTCCCACTTCTATTCTGCATGGGGAAATCCAGTCCTGCATCTGGCAGGTCCAAGAGGGAGCAGAACTGTTCTGAGTGCTAATGACCTCATTGCTTCTTACACCCCTTCCTCAAAGGAGGCCCTGGAGTGCTGGAACCAAGGGTTGAGAGTTGGAATGGCCCTGGATGAAGAGCTGCTGTGCTGATGGGGATGTCGTAGATCGTAAAAGGTGGGAGAAGGGTAGGCACAATCCCCTGTGGAGTTATGGGGTGATTCAATAGGGCCGAGATTTTACCTATGGTGTCTAATTAGAGTTGTGCCTGCAGGCAACGTGTAACTCTTCTGCAGTAGGAGACACAGGAAGGTCCTGATGGCTCCAGCTGTGACCAACCCAACAGGATGATTAAATGGAAAGTGTTGTGGTGTCTCCCTCTGCCGTGTCTCTGACTTGAAAACCCCAGTAAGAGCTGGTATAAATAGCAACCGAAGGAAGCTATTTGCGGTGCACATCAACCATGTGTTTTACTGGTCCTACAAACCCCAGGCACTGTGCTCTATATTCTTCAGAGCCATCCAGTGGCAGGTTAGCTGTTTATGTATGTACAGATACAGAGCACTCCTGTAACAAACCATACAGAAAAGATCCCTAGTCAGAGCATTCCTAGTGCTGAATAAACCCAGTACGCACTGCAGTTTGCTTTGGAATTCCTGTCCCCACAGCATACTCCTTGTGTGCTGTAGCTCAGGGGATTCTTCTGCTATCCAGGTATTTCATGGCTGATCCATAGGACATGTGCAATGCTTGGGTAAAAAATGGCTAGATGGTCAGCTGGTAGGTTGGATGGCTCTTAAGTGGCAGCACAGTTAAGTAGCGGCAAACCTTTGAGGATTTGGGTTTGTTTGGCAGAAACTCCCTATGAAGGAAACTTGATGACACTGGATCTCTACTTGCCTGTGATCTCTAAATGAGTCTTAATCAGGAGATTTTCATTTGTGAAGAATTAGCTGCCATTATTGCAAGCAATTATCAGCCAGGAAGGTGCTAAGAGCTAATATCAGGAAGTTTGCTAGAAAAGTGTGAACACGGCATCTTAGTCTTTTTGAATATTGTTAAATGGTTAGAGAATACTTAAGGGCTAAGTAGAATTCTGGAAGGATTCCAAAAATAATCAAAAGGGTATAGTCAAGGTATTTGTGAATTGTTAAAAGGAAGACTTAAGATTTGCACTTGTGGGGTTTAGATGAAAAGTTCTAGAAAACACACACTCGGACATATCTGCCTTAAGGGTGCTTGTAGGATTTCCTTCTTAAATCATCTTTAAAATTCTTCTTCTTTTCCCTCCCTCCTCACCTCCTGGGATGTGCTTTATGATTTTTATGCAGTATGTAGTTTCTGCTCGACCTGAAATATCTGTTTTCTTCCTGGAGGACTAAGTAATGACCCCCGTGCTGCCTGTGACAAAGGCTACTGTATAGAATTCAATTCCATTCCAGGAGATTGGGATCAGCCTTTACAGAGAAGGCCTAGCTTAGTTTCTATTTTTACATTTAATTTCACAAATGTCCTAGAGCCCTGCATGTGTGCCTCAGCGTCAGAGGAGATGATTGTATGCTGGGCAGACCCTCATCACAACAAATCTTAAAACCGAGCCTCTCTCCTTCTATCTCCGAGGTACCTAAGCCCTGTGGACATTCTAGCAGAATTACCGCAATGCCGATAGCACTGTCTCTGCCCCATGTTCAGCACACTTAAGTAGTGGGGTCTCTACACTCTCCCAGTGACTAGATGAAAGCTTGCTTGACTAAAACTCAGGCTGGCTATGTACATTAAGAATTTATAATGCTCCCATCGCCATGGACGTAATGTTCACTCAAGGAGGACCAGGAACCTTGTTCCTCTGTTGATTTTGCTGCTTCTGAAGTGGGTTTTTCATGTCCAACTGTTCTGCCATTGCTGTTAATACAAGAAGGTTTATGCAAATAGGAATGTGATGGAGTTGACTTGGGGCATGAATGGACTGCAGAGGAACTAAAGGAATGTTCCCAGAGAGAGGGATGCCTTGCAATTAATGGGGGTTGCCGTAGAGCCATCTTGTGGGCCGCTCCTGGATCCGTCGTTAGTAGCAGCCGCTCAGTGTTCTTTATCTGCACTTGGCAGTGATGTTCTTTCTCGCTTCCCTCTCTCCTCTTTCCCCTTGTCCCCTCCAGGCGGGGTCACTGCAGTGCCCTCCATGTGGGGCTGCCCGTGGAGGTCAAGCAAGCCTCATCTCCTGTAGCAGCTGTAAGCCACACTGACGTCATGTGGGTCACTGTCTGGCTACCGCTGTTGGCTAGGCCACGGATAGAGGGTTACGAGTCTGCTGCCCCCTCCTTAGCTCGAGCTCCAGAAGCTCCTGCTTCCAGGTCCCTGCCGCGCCCCAGCCAGGGATGTCGTTGCACAAAGCAAACGGAGCAGGTGACACTTGTCCTCTGGAGGCTGCCCTGGTCTCCAGTTAATTCTGGGTGTGGCTCAAAGAGCTGACTTTGACCTGTGACTCCTTCCATGCTTTCAGCTGTGGCTGATGGAGAGCGCATCTCGCCCCTTCTGCTCCATCCCGGGAGCCGCGGTCAGCCGGGGAGTTTGTAATGACGACCCCTGGGTGCAGGTTCTTCACAGTTCTCTCCACCATGCACGGTTCATTGGTCTGTCGAGCTGGCATTTGTTGGACTTTCAGAGCACAACGCAGTCTCCAGCTGAAGGGGTGGCCAGGCGGTGTGCTCTGTGGGGTAGGTTTCTGTGCACATTGTCCTCAGCTGACTGTCATTCTAGCCGATCTTCCTGGTAATGTGTGTCTGTAAATCAACCCTCGTGCTGAGCAGCTGTCAGACTTCCATCCCTGTAGCATGAAGCCCTGTCTATATCCCCAAAGCCCTCTGCTCACACTACCGAGCAGGGTGCCATCAGTGGAGAGTGGTTATTGGTCTGGACTGAGGTCCCGCTGGAGAAGGCATTACAATGGTGAGCATGCAGATTCCATGGTGATGGGCATGGCATAAGAACCTAGATGCTTGCTGAGATCACCCTGAATCAAATTAAAACCAGAGACCTAAGATAAAATTTCATATCCCTGTCTCCATCCCCTTGCCTGGCACTGGCTGGCTTTTAGCCAGCAGTGACTTAAATGTGGAAAACTAGTGTCCCATGGATTTGAATCTGTACTACAGAAAAGGATAGAATGTCAATTTGATCAGGCTTTAGCAGTGTATTTCTCATGGTGTTAACAGCAGTTGTGTGCCTAATGCCTTGGGCATTGCATTACAAGCACATGCTATTTAGCAGTGCACAGCTAATTAAAAGGGCTGCTGTAAATAACTGCAATGAGGACAGCCTATCCTATATGCATTCTGCTGTTAAAATGCACTTCCCCAATACTGATAGCAGACAGAGCCCCCTCTGATGCCTTTTTCTTTGTGTCAGCCCAGTCCTTGCAGAGCAGCTGTATATAAGGAAGGGGGGTAGCACTTGAGTCTTTTGCACCACCTAAGCCTGGACTCAGAATCCAAGCTCCTGTGGTGAGGGGCGCTCTGTCTACACCTTGAGTAGAGGGGAATAAGAACACAGAACCCTGGCTCACGCTCTGCATGATACGAATTATGTAGCACTTCCCACCAGTCTCCATGGTTTTGAACGAGAGGAGGAAGTGTCGCTCTCCGGAGTGTGTCAGCTGAGGGGCGGGGCACAGAGAGATGCGGGGTCTTGCCCAAGGCCATGCAAGCCACGGCACGAACCCTGGCCTCCTGAGCTCTTCCCCGCTGGGCCCTGCTGTCATGGAACCAGCTCACTTCCTCTGTTCCTTGCCGTAAAAAATATCATCGGTTTTGCTGGGTGGCCAGCTGAGCCATTTAATCTTCGCAAAAGGGCAGTGGTGCTGAAACACTGCGTACGGGGGGGTGCTGAGAGCTACGGAACCAAACTCAATCCTGTGTATGATGGAAACCACTTCAAGCCAGGGGGTGCCCCCAGCACTCCTAGTTCCAGCACCCATTGCAAAGGGCTGTTTCCACAAGAGCCCAGCCCAGCCATCTGGCTGATACTGAGCATCTGGAGGAAGAAGGAGAGCCTGCTCAGGATCCAGCTGGCTGAAGTACTGGTGAGTGTCGATAGCACTAGGTGGTGGCTCTGGTTTCGTGCCTGTGGCTTTGGCTGGAATTACTCAGTCCTACAAGTTTCAGAGTAACAGCCGTGTTAGTCTGTGTCCGCAAAAAGAACAGGAGGACTTGTGGCACCTTAGAGACTAACCAATTTATTTGAGCATGAGCTTTTGTGAGCTACAGCTCACTTCATCCAGATACATACAAGAATCCCAAATGACCTCATTCAGGAAAGCAGTGGTACATGTTGAGATTAAAGCTGTTCTGTGCTCATGACATGGAAACCCAGCAAGCCCTGCAAAGAGCAACATACAGATCCAGTGTGAAACAGATTATTAGCAGACCCTGATAGTCTTAGTGGCAGAGGGTGGTAAAGAGTCGCTATCCAAGTGCAGGTTTGAACTACAATCACTTCCAGGGGGAGAGAGAGACTGTGCAATTATCTGTATTAGAGACTTGGGGTATTAACATATCTGTGAATGCCCTGTGAGCTGCTGGAATGGGTATGGCTCAACCAGAAAAAGCAGCTGGTAAGTAGCGTCTTTTAAGGCATAAAAGGCCAAATTTGGCTTGGTTCCATTGAAATCAAATGGATTTACACAAATCAAAGCTCTTGGTTCAGTGCTTGTACCAAGAAATAACCAGCAGAAATAGAGTAAATGGGAAAACTTCTCAGATGGGGGATCTCCACAGCGATATGAGTCTGAATGGGGAACCTGACCTTCCTAAAGGTATCCTCCCCCCAACCCCTTTGCAGTTTCATTCCTGCTCCAGAAGAGCAAGAGTTCAGAGTCTTTCTTGTGCTTTTGGTTTTGCTGCTAGTGGAAAGAGGGCTGCAAAGCTTCCTGATTCAAATGCAAAGTCATGAATGAGGTCAGTAAAAGCCAGGAACTCTCTTCTTTCCAGTAGACGTCAAAAGAAGCTGTCGTTACCACAAGAGGTTAGGAATTGGCCTCTTCAGGCTTTTGTTTCAGTGGCACAAAGTTTAAAGAGAAAAACTTTTTCCTTTTAACTTTGCATGCACACAAGCCAGCATTTTTTGACTGTGTTTTCCAGTGAAACCGTAGGCCTGCGACAATCTCACCTGGGTTTATACTTCAGGTGGTGGCAATGAGGAGGAATGAGAAAACACCTGAGCTAAGTAGATGCCCACAGATATGAGCAGTGAAAATTCACCCCCTTTTTTCCCCACCCCATAAGTATTTTTGCAAACTTAATGAAGAGAGAAATATTAGCATTTCAAATACAGCTTTGGAGGCAGATACCAATTTTTTGTGACTCTGTCACATACAGAAATATTATCAGCATTCCTGGAGAACTGCTTTCTGCCTACATGTGATGGGTGAAGGCCCCATATTGACACCAGAAGGGTTAAAGAAACCTGAGAGTGCTGGTAACCTCACCGATTATACCTGGGAAGGGTGTGGCCAGGTGAAGGGGATGGGCTTACAAGAGGTGAAACTAGAGGTCAGCTAGGAGGAGGAGACCCAAGCGTGAGGGTGTAGACCAGGGGTTCTCAAACCTCATTGCACCGACCCCCTTTTGACAACAAAAAATTACTACACGACCCCCAGGAGGTGGGGACTGAAACCTGAGCCTATCCGAGCCCCACTGCCCTGGATGGGGCTCCAAAGCCTGAGGGTGGGGGAGCCAAAGCTGAAGCCCAAGGGCTTCAGCGCCAGGCAGGGAGCCTGTAACCTGAGCCCTGTTGCCCAGGGCTGAAGCCCTCTGGCTTCGGCTTTGGCCCTGGGCAGTGGGGCTCGGGCTTCAGCCCCAGGCCCCAGCAAGTCTAAGCCAGCCCTGGCGATCCCAATAAAACAAGGTTGCTACTCACTTTGGGATCCTGACGCACAGTTTGAGAACTGCTGGCGTAGAGAGTGCCTTTTGTCTGGGAAGGGGCCTGATAGAAGGTAGGAAGGGCAGAGGAGCAGATGGTTTGCTCCTAAGCTGAGCCTCAAGGCTGCAGGAAGATCAGAAACCTCTGAGGGAGAGCAGGCTGGATGAAATCTTGGGAAGGTTGAGCACAGTGCCAGTCCTAGACTATGGGGCGGACTGAGGTATGGAGCCTGACAGAGGTGAGGACATAGGTGAGGCCCGCCTGTGAGACAAAGGAGCAGTCAGCTGGGCCCAATTGGGACTGAAGATTCAGTTGACTTTATATTTCCATTGGACCTGGTAAACGACTTTGTGACTCTGGAAGGGCTGGAAACCAATCATGACACTGCCAGAGGGCCAAGTTAGGGAAGGAAAGACCACAGCAGGGCTGAACCAGTAGTTGGCAGGGGCATTAAATGGGAAAAGAGCCTGGAATTCCATGCCTTATCATGAGGGACACGCCAATGGGTGAGTCCTCTGTTCTACGTGCAGAAAAAACAACTTTCATTTTCATTAATTCAAGGCCAGAACAGTCTCTCACAAACAGGTACAGATACGGGTTTGCAGGACTTTTCTTTCAGTGCTGAGAAATGTTTCGTATCTCCTCATATCCTGGGCACCTGAACAGAGACAATTGCATGGGGTTCCCTACGCATGGGTGGGAAATCCCCACTTTAGCAAACAGTCTGCAGTGTGGCTAGAACCTGACTGCCTGTGAGCTGTGCTGGTAAGATGCCAGAATGATGACGTGCCCACTAACGAGAGGTGGCTGCAGTGTGACACGCCAGCAAGATGCAACATCTGTTGCAGCCCGTGCTGTTGCCCTGGCTCTGCCTAGATGCAGGCTTATGGCTTTTGTAGCCAATAAATATAAGGGGGTGGGGAGATAGCACTGAATCTCAGTGGTGTCCATGCAGCTGCTGCTGCTTCAGTTTAAACTATTAAGCTGATTTCCCACAAAGGTAATTTTCTGCTTCTCTGACTCAATTCCATTCATCTCTTAGAATGTAATTAGTATCCCTTCAGTGTTCTTTTATGCCCAACTAATTGCACCTTGGTTCAGGAGTTAGTTAATGCCTATCCATTTAGGCTAGGACAGTAAAATCTAATTAGGGACCAGACCAGACAAATGTGTACTGGGGCTACCGCTGTCTGCTTTGCTGTCTAGGGTCTTTTGGCTTGCACCAAGGAAAACATTTCCCCTTTTATGTTTAAGCTGTTCCTGAGCTTTACATCTGTGTCATAATGAGGCTGTTTGGAATGCTAAAGCCTTTTGCACACTGCCTCATGCAGCATTAGCTGCATCTCAGAGATGGGCTAAAAGCAGAGGGGATTATGCTCCAGCTTTCACACAGGTTAAAATGTATTTGCAAGACTCCTTGTCAGCTGGTTCTGCGTGTACTCAGATAGCAGGACTGCAGTGTTCCTCTGGAAATTAACGTGGTATTGCTCTTTAGGGTGCACTGTAACCGGACACAGTTCATAAATCGAAGTAAAAAATCCCAAATTCCAATCCGTAGGGATGGAAATCCTGGACCCAGCACTGATGCCCAGGCTACGGAGGGCTAAACAGCCAGTCTGTGCCCTGGCCATTCATTCTTAGGTGGCCAGTTCAGACAGGCTCCAGGCTGGTAGCTAATGACCAGAACAGTGTTACTGATGGACAGCAGGAGAGTGAGTTTGGGGGGGGGGGGGCAGAGGGTGAGAAAACCTGGATTTGTGCTGGAAATGGCCCAACTTGATTATCATACACATTGTAAGGAGAGTGATCACTTTAGATAAGCTATTACCAGCAGGAGAGTGGGGTGGGAGGAGGTATTGTTTCATGGTCTCTGTGTATATAATGTCTTCTGCAGTTTCCACAGTATGCATCCGATGAAGTGAGCTGTAGCTCACGAAAGCTTATGCTCAAATAAATTGGTTAGTCTCTAAGGTGCCACAAGTACTCCTTTTCTTTTTGCGAATACAGACTAACACGGCTGTTACTCTGAAACCTGATGGACAGGTGTTCACTTCACCACCACAGCTGGCACCAGCGGACTTATTCCTGAACGGTTGGTCAGAAATTGTTCCTCTGAATAGGTTCTTTTAAGAAAAATGCCATTTTTGAGATTCAAAACATTTATTAAAAATGACAATTTCAGGATTTGCCAGAAGCTGGGAATGGGCGACAGGGAACGGATCACTTCATGATTCCCTGTTCTATTCATTCCCCCGGGACACCTGGCGTTGGCCACTGTCGGAAGACAGGAGACTGGACTAGATGGACCTTTGGTCTGCCCATTATGGTCATTCTTATGTTCTTAATGAAAGTTAATTTAGAAAAAAACTAAATGAAGTGTTTCAATAATGTTGAAACATCCCATTTCAACATTCTTGCAATAGAACATTTTGATTTTTCATTTCAAAACTACTTCTCTGAACAAAATAATTTTGTTTTAAATCTATATGAAACTTTTAAAAAGTTTAAAAGGATGAAATTGGAACTAAATATGGTTTTCTCAGTGAAATATTTCCAGTAACTTGAAACAAAATGTTTTCAGAATTTTGTTGTGCATGAAATTTCTATTTGTTTTGGTTTTGTTGTTTTGAAAGGATTAAAAATTGGAAACAGACTGGAATATCTGGTTCCTGCCTGGCTGCACTGTCTTGCTTTAGGTGGCAGTTGCACTGAGGTGCAGCAGCGGAGCAGAGTGGGAAGAGGACACTGGTCTTGTCACTATCCAAATTTTGGCAATATTGACAGGGCTCATCCTCCAGTGCTGCTGGTACCTTTGCCAGCTCTTAGCTCAACCCAGCCAGCGTTCCCTGCCCACTGGAGACTAGGAGGGAAGAGAGGAAGAGCCCAGCCCAGGTCTTGTGAAATCTCTTTAGACCATGGAACAACTTCTTCATGGGGTGAAGGGTCAGACTGTCCCAGCCCAAGAAGCGCAGCCAACAAGTCTGTTGTTCAGGCAGCTTGGCTGGGTGCCGGGGAAAGACAGAAACAGCCTTGGGAGTCGTCAGAGCCTCTCCCATCAGGAGCAATGTGGGGGGCAGGGGGAGCTGGGCTAAGGGAAGGGGCTGGCTACTGTAAGAGGTTGAGGATGACTGGCTTGGAGTGACCATGTGGATGAGGACAGAGATCAGCTAGATAGTGCAGAGGATGGGATGTGTGGAGTGAGGGGGCAGCTTGCCCCGGAAGGAGACTTTGGGGATGGGATTGGAAACGTGTTCTTTGTACCAAGTCATGTGCATAAGAACTAAAGGACACTTCCCACCCCACCCCACCCCCCATATCCCCTCTTCATCCTCTTTGTGGTGTTCTCGTGGGTCATTGTTTAGTTGTGAAGCTCTGTGAGGCAGGGAACATGTCACCTGTTTGGTATCTGGCATGCTGAGTGCTGCTGCCATCTTGGTATTACGAAACCCGAACTCCCCACACCTGGGTAGTGGTTTTCTGTAAACCTCTCAGAGCGCAGCTTGCTGCTGGTGTGGGGTGAAGCCAACGGGTCCCGGCCCGACTTCACCTGGTGGCAGGGAACAAAGAAAATGTAACTCCAGTTGTCATGTGTTCTGAAACTTGAAGCTTGCTTAGTGCCTTCCATAACACAGAATGCATAGTACCAGCTGTCGCCCAGAAACGCAGCCTCTAACAGGAGCACACACGTGCCCATGTTACTTCCGGGGGAATTCTGCGCCACTGCGCAAGCACAGAATTCATGTGCCCCACAGATATTTTTTTCTCTGCAGAATAATAGGTTCTGCCAGGGAGGAGTTTCAACTACACCTTTTGCCCACTAAGGGCTGATGTGGTGCCAGAAGAGAAGGCAGCTGCCTCACCACCGGAGCAGCCAGCCGTGGAGAGGGGCAGAGGCTGCCTGCCTGCCTCACAGCACCCTGCCCACAGGGCCAGGTGAGGAGGCACGGAATATGAGGGGGTTGGACAGAGCAGGGCACACGGGGCTGCTGGGGGGATCACATAGGCTGGGGTTCAGAAGGGCTAGTGGGGGGAACAGACTGTGGTGGGGGCACAGGGGCTAGTGGAGTGACAGCATTGAGCCAGGGGCTGAATGGGAGTGGGGATGCAGGAACACATGGGTATGGGGAGAGGAGGTGCAGAGCCACATGGGGACAGGGGGAGGAGGGTGGCTGGGTGGGGTGCAGGGACATATGGGGACAGGGGCAATGTTCCTGACTGAGTGGGAGAGGCTAGGGGGTCAGTCACGGTCTGCATGTGGGAGGCTCCCCAACTCCCTAACAATCCCCGCCCCCCCCCATCTGTTCCATACTTCTCCCACCCACATCCAACAATCCTCCAGGATCACTTCCAGGCAACTTTCCAGCAATTACTTCCCTCTCTATCAGCTCCTCCATTACCGCGAACCCCCCCAAGCCTTTACACTACTTCTGAGGGGTGCAGGAAATAAGTTTCTGTATTGTAGCTTAAAAGAATTATTACTCAAAATTCTTTATTAATATGCCTCATAAGGAATCTATTTGTCAAAACATTTCCTGAACCTTTTTTGTTATCTGTATTGTTACAGACATAATTACTGACAGGCATTTTGAAATAACTTACCAAAATAATTGAAATGGCATGATTATATTGTGTTATTTTGACAAATAAAATATGAAGCATTTTAAAATATTGTGCACAGAATTTTTAGTTTCTTGGCACTGAATTCCCCCAGAAGTACCACAGGCACTGGCATACACACGCGTACACACCTGCTTTACTCATATTGATCCACTTCCTTTAAAAAAAACCAGGACTTTAATAAAAGTGAGTTTGTCTCCAGGATTGTTGAAAAGCAAAGGATCTCTGAAGCGCCTTACAAATCCGAGAGGGGAAAAGTGGGAATGAGGAACAGTGTGGGAATTTAGTGGAGGAAATGCCTAATTAGTGGTTAAGTCCCTGCTCTTTGCCAGTAGAAGCAGAAGAGAGACAGGGTGGGGTTTTTTTATTTGTTTTTTAAACTTCAGTGCAGTCAGCAGCTGCAGCCCAGTTAGGCTCAGGTGCGCAGGTGATGCTGGAGAATTCTTGTTCCTCATTTACCTAAATTGATCCATTTTTCCACAGGCCCTTGGGACTGACTGCCTCACAGGAATGTGTTTCTCCTGAGCGATCTTTGAAATCTTGTTACTGAGAGCAGCTGCTTTGTCTGTGATGGAAAAACCTGGCAGATGAAAATTAAGGCTTTGGTAAACTCCAGTTTGAAAAGAAACCAAAGCACCAGCTTTTAGAATTCTCCAAGAGTCTTTGGTCCTTTGTTATCTCAAATCTATCATGGTCCCTTTCTGAGGAGGGAATGGCACCTAGTGGTTGGAAGAGGACCAAGGACTCTGGGATTCTATTCCCTGCCCTAGGAGGGAGCATGATCTAGTGGTTAAAGCATGGGACAGGGAAATGAGGACTCTTAGATTCCCAGCTCCATTGCTGACTTGTTGTGGGCCTTAGCACAAGTCATATTTTGAACTTTTCTGTCCTGAGTCCTTTGTAAAATAAGGGTGACATTACACTTCCCTAGGAAATAGGGATTGGTTCTTATTTCGTGCTTTGGGCCTCTGGAAGGGGTCATGCCCGAGAAGTATAAGTGTTGGGTCTGTTCTCTCTCTGCCAGATTCCTTGGCTTTGGCTATTGTGGGCTCTCCGAAACCAGAATTCTGCACAGCAGGAGCTTTACTCCTCACCCCTTTTGAAATGGGAATGTTTCAAAGCTGTTTGCAATGGCCCTTCCTCAGCCAGTTGCTCCTGGCTGGGTTCCTCAGCGGTTCACTCAGGCGGAGGTTGGTAACTTAGCATTTATCCAACCTCATGTTTGATACAAAGGGAATGAATGTTGCAGCCTGGCAACCCTGCTATGAGAGTTGAAGAGGTTGGTGCGTGTTGCCTTGTTGATTTTTCTGTGGAGGACATCCTTGATAGAATTGAATGCACGCCAACTAGCTTTCTTTCTTCGCGAGAGTTTGCCTTCCTGATCATGACACATGTTAATTTCTTGGCCCAAACAGACACATTGTTCAACTTCTTCTTCTATTTGTTCTCCCTTGACTATTATATGGGCTTTTGGCAAGGCATCAGACCGCACAAATTTTGTTTAGAGCAGTTCATTTTTGGTGTGACTTGACCACTTTTTTGTGTTGAGTTCTCACAGCATTTTCTGTAGTTGGATAGTGTTTTCTGCAATCAACATGATATCATCCACAAATCTGAGGTGGTTTTAAATGTTCATCGTTGACGCTGATTACCACCCTTCCAGTTCATTCACCTCATTACCATTTCGAGGCAGGCTATGAAGAGTTTCGGTGAAACCCTGTCTCCTTGTTTCACACCTTTTTTTTTAACTAGGATGTGAAGGGGAGTATCGAATAGAGTTATATCTATAGTGCAGTCAGAGTTTGCTTCCTTTAGTAGTTTGATATAGTTTGTGTCGATGCCCTGCTCTGCAAAAGCTCAGCACTGCATTGATCTCCTCTGTCAAATGCTTTTTTGTAGTCGACGAGGGCAACTCATAAAGAGAATTTGTATTCCTTTTGAGCGATGTGCTGAAATTCCTTCGAAAGTCTGCCTGCTCTCTCAGCTGCTGCTCGTCCAGATTCTGTGAGAGTCGATTTGTTATTTTGGTAAATAGCTTGTAAATATGTGAGAGCAGACATAAGAATTAGGTGGTATGTCTGTACGTATTTATTTATTATTGGTGAAGAAACAGCAGGCTGCCATTAATCTAGAAGTGACTGTGACATTAAAGGAAGGTTTGCAAAAGAGTAAAGTTTCTTGTAGTCATACTAGGATGCAGTTCCTTTTTTCAGGGAATCTCTGTCCTGAACCATAAAGCCTTTCACTTTTATATAATCGGAGCAAACTTCGTCTAGAGCTCATTTAGGAGAAGTACCACTGGAAATTGCTGAGCATTGATTTTGGGAGCTATTTGAAAGTGAGGGTAGGAATGGCCATTCCTTTATTCTGCGGCCTGTCATAATAAAAAAGAGGGAGGAAGTAACCATCAAATAACCTAGCCTACTGACCTAGATGGAAAAGCTCTGGTGGTGGTGGTGAAAGGTGCCAGTAGTTTGCCCACTGGGGATGGTTGATCTCTGAGCACACACCCCCTTGTTAAGGAAGTTGTGTGGGCTAAAGCACTCTAGCAGGTAAAGCGCTGAGGTTCCTTTGAACAGCACAGTAGCTGCACAAGGGGAGGGCGAGGCGGGGGGAATGTGGGGCTTGCTACCCAGACTTACCTCTGAAGGCCAAGTGGCCCCAGTAAAGCATTTTGGGCTAGGAATGTTTCCTAAGTGACCAGTTCGGGGGCTGGTGCAGGAAGAAAAGATTGACTTGAGAGACAGAGGCAGGACAGTTGCTTCTGGGAACAGGGCAGTGATGCCTGACTTGAGGTTTCTTCTGCCTTTGCACCATTTGTGACCACCTCTGTATCAGGCAGTAGGGAGACAGACATCTGGGGAATAAGCCAATCATACTAAGACAATACCTGGCTCTACATCGATTTCTCCCCCAGTGAGCAACTGGCCTGCCAGCCACCAAAACCTTCTACTACTCAGCAAACGGACAGGAGTATAAATCATCCCCCGTCTAGCCAGGGAAGCTCTTCCTTTTTCATGAGTGGAATCGATATTGACAAATGGCTGGCTAGTAAAAATTATTCTTGTCCCTAGTGATTGCTTCATTCTTCTAAATCTAAAAAGGTGATGACTCCCTTTTCTGAATGTTCAACTCATTTGTTTGTCTTAAGGGGTTGTTTTATCGATCGACTTGTTTGACATTATGGTCCCATGAGACATGGGACAGCAGCCTCTATGTACGGTACTTAATGTCAGTAGTCTGGGTCCAGTCCAGCAAAGCTTCTTTAACACAAGGAGTCCTACTGACTGGGTCTTTGGGACTCAGTTGACGCCACTGGGACAATTCACTGAGGATTTGCTGTATGAGGTCAAATTAATGATCTAGCTAACCCAGTACCCTGCCTCTGTGAATGGCCAGTACTGGATGCTTCAGGGAACAGTACAAGTTATGGCACCACCCGCCCAGGGGGAAAGCTCCTTCTTAACCCTGGCTAATACTTGGAAGCAGGCGGGTTTATATCCCTTCTGCAAACTCTTTTTCTTGCTTAACTGAGCCCCTCGTCCTGCTGCTATCCAGCTTAAGTGCCTGCCTGGGGGAAGATGTTACACTGAATCCTTTGCCTGGATTAAAATGTATCTACACCAGTACAGTGGGAGAATGAGCACAGGGATGTTACTGAGTTCTCACTGCAGCTCCAAACTCTTTTACTTATCTTGCCTTTCTCTCCTCAACTGCCCTCAATTGCACTTTCTCCACAGGAGCACCACCACGGCCGGCTGTACTTGCTCTGCCTTTTTATGGACATGCTATAAAATGTAAGTTATTGTACTGTACAGTTTTGTCTCCACCACATCCCCTAGGTTATTGCAAGTGATTAGGCAGGCACTGTAATGTAACATGATTATATAAAAAAAAAATCAATGAAAGCCTGACTTACGAGCATTTGACTTCTCATTTTATTTAGTCAGAAGTGAATTGTTTCCCTCAGTAGAGGGCATAACTATCTGTAGTTGTGTCCTATTGCTTCCGAGTAATGTGTTGCTGTCTCTTTGGTCAGCTTTCTCTTGAATATGCCCTGTAACCTCCTTATTATAAAGGACTGGAAGGTTAAATTAATATTTCCGATGCCTGACACCTTCCAAGCAAGCCCAGTGTTAGAGAGCAGATATCTGAGTGAACTCTTTGTAGGTGGGGTTGCAGTTCTGAGGATGAGGTGATGGATGGCTGAACCAGAATTGAAACCCAGGAGACTGCTGCTTAAAAAATAAAATTGTGAATATTCATTCAGATTGTTAATGAGCTCTGACTGCATTCATGCTCCTCTTGTGTGAGTTTTCCACAAGCTGTCTAATGTATGAGTCTGTTCACAGGACCAAGATAAATTTTAAGTGACTGTTACAAAGCAGCTCTGCAATGGAAACCTGCTCTTAAGAACTATGCACATCAAATCAGATAACAGAAACATATCGTGAACTGTGTCCAGTGAAAAAGTTCACATTTTGAGCATTAAATATTCACAAGTTGCATGTAGACAAATAATTAACAGAAATTTTATGAATAATGAATAAATATGAGAAGTGCAGTCTGTCAGCAGATCTATGAATGAAAGGAGTTTAAATTCATCTAAGTTATAAATTACTTGCTCTACTCCTGAGAGGTTGTCAGGTCCCTGTTGTCTGACTACAGATGACTCTGGTTATGTTGAGCAAAAGAATTGGGCACCATTTGGAATGTGAGTACTTCTAGAACCCACAGTACCTCCTGGAGAACTGTTGGGTTTGTGGTGTAGAATCAGAACCACAGGGTTAGAAGGGGATGCAGGATTTGTTGGGTCTAACCCATCCAAGACAGATGGCTCCAGCCTCTCTTTTGAATACCTCCAGTGAAGGAGCTTATGACCTCCCTAGCTAGTCTGTTCCATTGTCCTACTGTTCTTACAATTAAAAAGTCTTCCCCTGAGGTTTAATCTAAATTTGCTATGTTATAGTTTGACTCATTGCCTCTTGTCCTGCCCTCTGTGTACAAGAGAAAACAACTTTTCTCCATCTTTTTGTATGGCAGCCTTTCAAGTATTTGAAGATCGATATCATGTCCCCCCTTAATCTCCTCTTTTCCAAACTAAACATACCCAGTTCCTTCAGCCTTTGCTCACCTCTGGATCCTTTCCAGTTTCTCTACATCCTTTCTATAAATTGGTGACCAAAACTGGACACAGTACTCCAGCTGAGGCCTCACCAGCTCCGAGTAGAGCGGTACTATCATCACCTCCCAGGACTTGCATGCTGTGCCTCTGTTAATGCAACCTAAAATTGCCTTTGAATTTTTGGCACAGCATCGCAATATTGACTCATTGAGGTTGTGATCCACTGCAATTCCCAGATCCTTTTCAGCAGTGCTGCTGCCAAGCCAGTTAGCCCCCATTCAGTATTTGTGCATTTGGTTTGTCTTCCCTAAGGGTAGCACCTCACATTTGTCTTTGTTGAATTTCATTTTGTTGTCTAGAGTCCAGTTCTCCAATATATCAAGATCCTTTTGAATTTTAGGTCTATCCTCCAATGCATTTGCAACTCTCCCCCTAGCTTTGTGTCACTACAAATTTGATCAGCATGCTCTTTATTCCAACATCCAAGTCATTAATAAAGGTGTTTAAACAACATCAGACCAAGAACAGATCCTGTGGAACCCCACTCGAAACCTCCTTCCAATCTGACATCATTCCATTAATAGCTATTCATTGTTTCCAGTTGTTTTACCAATTATGTACCCCCTAATGGTAGTTCTGCCGAGCCCGCATTTCTCCAGCTCACTTATCAGAATGTCATGAGGAACTGTGTCAAAAGCCTTGCTGAAGTCCAAACCAGTTACCCTGTCAAAGAAGGAAATCAAGCTGGTTTGGCAAGATTTATTCTAGGTAAATCCAGGCTGGCTGCTGGTGATCACCCCTCGTCCTTCAGGTGTTCGCACATGGAATGTTTTATACATTGCTCTAGTAGCTTCCCAGGTATTGAGGTCAAGCTGACAGGTCTGTAGTTCCCTGGCTCCTCCTTCCCCCCCTTTTAAAGATAGGCCCTGCCTTAGCCCTTCTCCAATCTTCCGGGATCTCTCCTGTCTTACGGTCTTTCAGAAAACATCCAGGCCATTCTACTCGGCTGTAGCATGCCTTTGTCTGCATCCCATGGTAAATACTCCAGAATGTATCTGCTTTTGCTAAAGTATCTGTCTTTAGGCACTGGGGAAGTAGCGCTTCAATGCACATATGTTCAGCAAGCAAGTTTATTGATATTTTTGGGCTTGGGTTGTTTTTTAAAATAAGGTGATTTTTTTTTATTTTTACTGCTTGGAGTATTCAAAAAACTTTCAGGTCATGCAGAAAGGCACCTTAACTGCAGAGTGAGCAAAGAGATGACTAGTTTTGTGCTGTTTTAGTAGCTCCTGGGAATGAAAACAGCAGGTTCAGAGGAAAACTTCTCTGCTCTGAAATGCTCCTTACCTTCACAGATTTGACTGGCTTGTTGAAAAAGTATAAAATCAGGTGGCATCCCCTTGTGTATGGGTGACCTTTCAAAGCCACTGCATGAACTGCAGCAGTGAAGAGTGGCTTTGGGTTCCATGGAAGCGACAGGGCTAGGTATTTTTATGGGGTTAGTAGCCAGCAGCGGTCCTTAAGTACCCCAAACCATGATGCAACAGAGCATCCCAGCTTCACAGCACTAGGGAAGGGGCTTTTTCTACAGCGTCGCCAGAATCTGTCGGGCAGCAGTAATATATGTTCCTTCTCTCTCAGATGCTGCAAATGCTGAGGCTGCTGGTTGAGGCCTCAGTCTTTCCACCGGAGCCTGTTCTCATTTGTTAGTCATTAAAAATGTCTTAGAAAACATACCCTGGGTGAACTGTCATGCATGAAGGAGGCCTCAAGGCTTAAGGGTGACAGGGTGGCTCTAGGGAATTGGGTATGGAATGTTTCATCTCTAGGTCTCTGGACAAGGTGGGAAAGACCAACAGCTGTTGCAGTACTGTCTGTTGGTTGGAATTGGGGGGCATGGCGCCTTGCAAGCAAGGCGTATTGGTCCCTGCCTGGAGATGCTTGCAATCTGATTTACCAGCTGGCAGTTGTTTTGCTATGTTTGGCTTCTAGACAATATCACAGCTGGGCTCTTGCCTGCAGTCTCAGCAGAGAATCCAAGGTCTGAGTTGGCTGCAGAGAGCGGAGTCACAGATGAGGTGTGGTAGGGGTGAGGGAAGCTTATATAACTGCTTCCTTTTTACTCCTGTTTTAGGAATAAAGAGAGAGGATTTTGGTTTCCAGAGCTGTCAGTCGGACTTCTTTCACCAGTGCTAAATTCACTCTACATCTGAAATAAAACCACAACCTTTGGAGGATGAACACCCCTTTCACAGATAGGTGCCTGTTATATGCTGCAGCTATCCAGTGTCAATACATGTGTATTTAACAATCAATTAGCATTTTAAAAAAAACAACAAACTCCACATGAGTCTTACAAGAGCAGTGTAGAATGCTTTTTAGGGAGCCTTCATTTAAAGGGCTGCTGATTATGCATCAGTGGCTTTGACAGTGCCGGGGACTAGAAAGTAAATACTTCCAGTGTAAATCTTATCGCCTTTAAAAGTAGGTTATACTTTCAAAGTGGTTTAGTTCTTAGGAGTTTAATATTGTGGTGTCCGTGGCAAGACAAGGAATTGGGCTGGGGAGGTGGTTGTATTGTATTGAGATTAAAAGAAGAATTTGAACTGGTGGTGGAGGTGCGTGTGTGTGGTTGCATTTTTAGTTTGGTGTTTTAGATTCCCCCCCCCCCCTTCATTTTGAATGTGACTCGGGAGGTTTCATGGACAGTGACTGTGTTGGAAACTGGTTCTGCCATTCTTAGCAGATTTGTGGAGGGGATTAAGGGGTTCCACACGAAGTGCAGGGGGAGATAATTGGAGGAACCTGGGGAAAAGGAAAACAAAGATTGTCCCTTTTTCAAAGTGAAAACAATTCAATGAACTGTGTGCTGGTTTGGTTTTAATGACCCTCCAAAGGTCCCAGCTCCTGGTGGCTTGGCAGCTTAAGGAAATGGCTGGTTGTGTGGAGAGGGGAGGGGGAATCATGCCAGGCTGCAGCAGAGGAAGGAAAGGCAAGGCGGCAATGGGCCAGCCCCAAAATGACAAGCAGGATATTTTTCCACCCATGGGTTTATCGGGTGCTGCTCCTTACAGGAGTGATTCTGGGATGAGGGTTGGGTTTGTTTCTTTATTCCCGACTTGATCTCTGTTCACAGCAAGGGGATGGCCCCATGGAGTGTTGATTCGATGGTAGCTACTCCCACTGCATGTGTAATGAACTTGCTTTGGCTGGCGCAGGTTTTCAGCTTGGGTCCTTCGGCATGAAAGGCGTGGGCAGGCTGAGACTTCAGTGGTGACTAGAGCACCCTGTAATTTGAATAGGAGTGTGTCTGGTTGGCTTTGAAAGTCTCAATAGTGAGAGTACCGCGTGAGCGAAAGAAGTAGCACCCTTTGCTGGCAGCAGCGGCAGTAGACTCGGGTGGTCCGTGTGGGCCCCCTACTAGAACGGACCAAAGACCCCACATGGGTGGCGCAGACACGGCCGCGGGGGCTGAGGATCTCATGCTGTTGGGGAGCCAGACAGATGCGATTGGTTTTTCTGTTTGTTTTGAGCCAGGCTGGCACTTTTGGACCGGGCTTCTCATAGCCCACCCCCCCCTCTGAGCAGCAGCTATGCTTGGCTTCTCTGCCTCCTGCAGGGAGTGGCCGAGGTGTGGCCTGCAGGGCTCTGTGGGGGGCCCAAGCACGCCCTCCTCTTCAGCAAGAAGTTGTGGTCTATGGAGACAATTCCCTTCATGAAATGTCCCACCTTGATCTGGCATAACACCTTGGAAGCATTGCATACTGGGCTCTTCCATCTCCATGGTCCCATTTATGCAAGTTAGACGTGACGTGGTCCTTGGGTCAGCAGTGTTTGTGCATTATCCCGGGACAGCCCTCCACCCCGTGCAGGACGAGCAGAGCCGAAAGGAGGAAGGTGCTTTGCTGGAAGCTGTTTGCAGTGCCCACGTTCTGCTGGTTCTACAAACCCCAGGAACCGTGCTAGGTATTTCTGGCGCGGCCTGCTGTTCCATCTATCTGGACCTCACTCGTACGGAGCACTCCTGGAGCACCCCCGCTCCACTGCACCCAACAGACACGGGTGCTCTGCCTCTCAGTCCTGACAGAAATCTCTCTTCACTAGGTACTCCCATGTCCCGAATCCTCTCCAGCAGCAGCTGGGAATCTGTGCAGGAGATATGCTCAAATAAATTGGTTAGTCTCTAAGGTGCCACAAGTCCTCCTTTTCTTTTTGCGAATACAGACTAACACGGCTGTTACTCTGAAACCTGTGCAGGAGAGAACAACTCTGTTTTTAATCCTGGCCAGTGAGTGGGTTGTCTTAATCCCATTGAGCAGTTTATATTGTTGGTTATTAAATGTGCTCGGCACCCACGCAGGGAGGGAGATGGCCTGCTTTGAAAACCTCCTGCCCAGGCTCCGAGTTTCCTCACAATCACGTGGATGGTTAGTTTCATAGCCCTGTCCCTTTAAGATCTGCAAGCTCTTAGGGATTAAGGGCTGTTTTCTGCAGAGGAAAAACAGGCTTAAATCCTGATGGCATTCCAGGATGACTCCATGTTAGCCTGTGAGAATGGCTTGTTTTACCTTTTTTATAGACGGAGAGTCCTTGAGGGGAGCCAGACCTGCCGAATGTGTTGCTGGCACCAAAACTGCTGTTTAACCAGGAGTAAATGTTCAAAGGGCCAGCCAGTGTTGTGTGCAGAGCCCCCTGTCTGTGGCTAATAATGGGTGCTAATAAGGAGACACACAGCAATGAGTAGGTATGTGTGTGTCTGATTGTGAAAGGACCCAATCCCGCAGTCTGATCCGTGCATAGGCAGAGATGGCAGGAGTGGAGAGGGCACATGAGTGTGGAAACACTTCCTGCAGCTGGTCTGTAAAGAGGTGATGCGGTAAGTCTCAGTTAGGAGAATTGTATGTGGCGAGAACCTGGCTCAGCTGGAAAGCGCCCCGTGTGGGCCACGCTTCTATTCTGGAATAAGAGTGCCCACACAGGGCACTATACCAGTAAATTTTCCCTGTGCAGACAAGCCCTTAGAAACTTTTCTCTTTCCCTTTTTCACCAGTCAGGTGAAAAGATTATTTTTCTGGGTAAAGGTGACAAGGGTTTTACATTCCAAGCCCTAACCTCCTAAACCCTTCCATTTATGCATATCCGGAGTGAATATCAAACGGGTGAACTGGTCAGCCATGCCTAATGCAGATTAATGGTGAATCAGCTTTCCTATCTTAATTTGCTTATGACCTAGAGTATTAGAGAATGGCATCTGTTATCCTTCCGGTACATTAATGACTCCTCCAGAAGGAAAACTCCCAGGGGAAGGAATGGTATTTACTAACCTTATCCCTAGCACTCTTTACATAATAGCACATTCCTCCAAACGTCCTTCACATGCTTCATCATTGTTTGCTCTGTATCATATTTTACTTCTGAAATTGCAAGAGTATCACACAGCATGTGAAGGTGCTGAGTTGTGTTATATTTTGTTTGTCTTGAGTTTCCCTTTAGAGTCTATCCTTAGACGCCTAGTCAGTTTAGGAATTCAGAGCAAGCCAGCTTCCTCTTTCAGGGTCTCCAAAGATTTCCTGTATCCATATGTTGAGAAAGGAGGGGGAAAAAAGCCACCTTCAGATCTGAGGCAGATTTAGAGCAATTTCTGCCCTTCTGCTCTCACCATAGACTAATTATGTTCAGCGTGCATTCCCAAGCCATGTACAGTGCGCAGGGTTGTTTTCAGGGACCTGAGGTATAGCAGAGGAACTTCATTCAACTCTGTTAGGCTCTGTGTGTTTGAAGACTCTCACACATTGTCATTGTTCTGTGCTTGGGGAACAGAGGGATCATTTGCCGTCCAAATGAACAGACGTGCTGGAGCCAGTTACTCTCACATCTCCAGAATGTTGCTTTGTTGTTGTTCTAATGAGAGACTGAGTTTATTCATTATTTTAAAGGAATTTTTAAAACTTGCCATAATATTTCAAAAATCCTTTTAAAATAATGACTGTCAAAAACTTGTCAGAATTTTTGGGCTGTGGTTTGGTTGCTAGAAACATATTACCCTGCAAAATAAGTTATCTCTGAAGAAATGAATGATTCACATGTAGCTTACCAAATATTTTAGTTAACTGTTAAGTGCCCCTTCTTCCTACTCACTGCACACACACACACACACACACGCACACAACCAGACTTTTAAACACAAATCAAGGCACCACCATTTTTGTGGGGGGGAGCATCTTGACTCCTTAATGAATTCTCATTTTTACATAGTACTGAGCACTATCCCTGTTAAAGTTGGGTCCCTTTTTAGGTGTCTCCTCTTGGATACCCAAAATCATTAGTCACTTTTGAAAATCTTGGCCATAAAATGTAACTTGTATGGGAAGATTTAAAGCTTTTCTTTTGTAAAATAAGCATTGCCTAACAGATCTTTATTTTTAGTTTTTCTTCTGTTTTTCTTAGTGTCAACAAAATCAAATGTGTTCTAGTTTCCTGATGGACTCCAGTGCTGCTCTCTTGCTACACTGTGTACAGCCACTGAACAATGCAAGTAGGATATTAAATGTACCTGGGCAGCTCTGAGTCAAGGCTTCACTGGTATATACTCAGGCTTCTGCTGCAAACATAATCGATTGAACAGCTTGAAGGATGATGCCTAGGAAGTTCCCTTCTCCAACATGACATTGATTGATGACCTGTAGGAACATCTAGCAAGGTTTGTCATATTTCTCTTGAAGCTGAAAATTGTGCCTCCCAGACCCTATGAATGCTGATTGTGCAAGAATTTCAACATGGATTTTTTAAAAAAGCATAGGCTTCACATTTTTACATCTTTTACTTTAGGAATTGTTCGTTGTTTTGTTTCACAAACTAACATCAACATCGAGCTGAGAAATGTAAATATACAGCACACATTTCTGAATCCATGAGCAATACATTTTTAACTTTAGAATAAACTCAAGCTAGGCCAGGATAGCTAGTTATCTAGCCTAGTGGAGCCCCAGTAAGTTGGGCCGGATGACCTTTGGCCCTCAGACAAGGCTGAGATCCTTGGATATATCTTGTATTTTAGTCTATCAAGCAGTGCATGTATGTGACTGCTATGAAATATCTACATTAAAGCACTTTGCCATTAATTCTTTTAGTATTTCAAATGCTTGACTGAGCTGCATGTTCCTAGTGCATCAAGGTTAATGGATAGCTGGTGAGCAAGAATTTTCATGCCTGCATAACACTAGAAATAAATAAATAAAACAAATCCTCAACATAGGCTTTATTCATACACTGCAGAAACTACATCTGTGCTGCTAACAAAGAGAGAACACTTTTCCCTTTTCATGAAGGAACTACTTGGGTTCCTTAACAAAAAAGTTTTAACTTCTAATCAAGGCTAAGCAGAAAGAGGTACCAGTTAGAACAGCTGTTGCAACAGTGCAACCATTCAAGCTGACTCTCTGTACTCATGTAAACAAACCCCGCTGATTTCTGATGGACATATTATGCAAGTAGTATGAGCAGGATTGGCACTCGATCTTCTTGCAGGCGTTTCTAGCCCAGGAGAGTGCTGCAAGTATCCCTGGGCCTGGCAATATGCAGTGAAGCAAACAACTCTTACCAGTGACTGTACAGCACTTTCGCAGCACTGTCATGTTAACTGTGGTACAGAAGACCTGCCCATAAATGAGACCTGTCAAGGTGAGAAATGACATGCAGGAAGACCATGGTCTTAGGCATGTTGCCAGTGCATCCTTCCCTTACTGACCTGCTTTGCAAGAGAGAAGGCTGAGCAAGAGGATCTTGGTAAACCACCTCCATGTTCTAACCTGAGCCTCAAGCTCTCATCAGCACAGGGACAGATTCAAATCCATATACACTATACACAAAAATTCCCATCTGGCCTGGAGACTGTCCCAGATCAGCAGAGATTTTGCTAACCAAGGCCCCAGTCCTGCACAGGCCACACACATACTGATGTTTTTGCCTCTTCTCGTGAGATGGTTGCTTGGTTTTGTGGGCAGCGGTAAATCCCCTTCCTAGCATGCCACTCCCATGTCGGGAATGTAATCTGAGCTCCTAAGGGTATGTCTCCATCTGCAGCTGGGCATGTGATACCCTGCTTGAGCAGACATGCCTGCGCTCACTCTGACCCAGCTAGAGGGATAAAATAGAGTTTGGGGCAGCAGTAGGCAGGGCAAGCCACCCCAACACTAGGTACATACTCAGGGCATCCAAGACACGAGGTTCGTAGTCAGGACTGCTACCCCCTCGCGTTGCCATAGGGACATTCTATTTTTAGCAGGCTAGCTTGGTCAGAGCACAGGTATGTTTCCTGGAGCTGGGAATCACACACCCAGTTCCAAGTGTAAAACACCTGCAGAGGGACTGAGCTGACTTTCCATGGAAGAAGGCAGCAGTGTTGAATATAGTAACCAGTTATATAGCAATGCAAATAAAGAATAATAATAGCAATGGCTCACTTGCTCTTGGCTTACCTTCAGCAGGAGACTGGGACATATGAAGGTCTCATTACCACACTTACTTCCCCTACAAGCTGCATGAAGTTCCAGTTTACCCCATGCTTATCCAGAGTTTGTATAGATCAGTCTTCCTAGTCTCCTCAAGCTTTTTTGTAGGGCTGTTTGGCTGCATCTATTTGCAGAAATTAAACTCTTTGTTCTTGGGGGGAAATTGTTGAATGTGCGTGTGTACATGCAACGTAATGGGGTTCATTTTGTAGCCCTCCCACTGTCGGGAGAGACTGAGCTGTGAACAGGGAGGGATTTTATTCCAGCTAATATTTCTTGTGCTGTTGAGAAATTCTGACTTTCATTAAGCAGAAAGTCTCAGCTGCCAGACCACCACAAATCTGTGCTCTAGTTTCATTTGTAAGAAAGCCTCTGAAATATTAATGGCTTTATCAGGTGCACTGGAAATGAATCTTGCTACCTTCCTGAGCCTAAAAGTACATTATTGTAGTCTTGCTAATGCAGACTAACTGGAAAAGGCACAAGAATACTGTCTTGATGTCTGTAGGATGTAATCGAAGTTAAATATCTACATCATTATTATAACAGAAAAATGAGATTCCCACAAAAGGTTTCAGGGCAATCCTGTTACCAGCTAGAAAATCTGTCAAAGACTGATGAGTATAGAGCAGGGCCATAAACCTTTTATAGGCCAGCTGTAGCCGTGAAAGCATGTACACTGCTTTGCTACCTGGAGCACAGTGTACAGTTGAGCGTGTTATGATCAGCGTGTGTCACCCATATCAGGGGAAGTGGCAGTGGAAAGCCGTGCTTAGTTATTAATGACTATTATGATGTTTTGGAGTGGTGTTTGAGTGTGGGTGAGTGTTTCCCCCCCCAGGGGTAAAATAACCTAAAACATCAAATATTGCATACACTTTGAATTGGACAGAGGAGCATTTGCCCCTGGTGTGCTGTCAGCCTCCTATTGCCTGGGAGCGAGGCACACTACAGGCACCAGAGCTTGCCAGGGGAATGAGGTGCTGAGGTGATGCTGCCAACCAGTGTCCCCTGCCCTTGGTAGTCTGTCTCCTGCCCAAACCTCTCACAGTTTCAGGGACATTGTGTGGGAAGCACCCCATCCTGAAGGAACATGGGGAATACAACAGTGCAGGCAGCTCTGAGTCTGTAGGGTTAATTTCTTCAGCACAAATAACCTTTCCTATCAGCTTCGCACTCTCCTGCGTTTTCTCTTTTGGCTGTAGCTCTGGCTGCAGGATAACCATGGGTTTGGACAGGTGCAGGACATGTAAAGGGAGGGATCTGACATTGCCTGGGTTTGCGTAAGGAGGCCAGTGGTGCAGCTGGCCTGGCTTGACCTGTGTGTGGTGAATAGGTGTCCGATGTGCACTGTGGAGCAGTGAGCAGGGATGGGAGCAAGGCAGAAAGGCTCCTGGGTTGGCAGCTGTAGCCCGTCTCTGGCTGTAGGTCAGTGCTGCTGCTCCTCTCCACTAGGCA
The DNA here is from genome assembly GCF_965152235.1 of Eretmochelys imbricata. Taxonomy (NCBI): domain Eukaryota; kingdom Metazoa; phylum Chordata; order Testudines; family Cheloniidae; genus Eretmochelys; species Eretmochelys imbricata. Next base: position 1,699,143 of record NC_135592.1, on the reverse strand, counting down.
CACATGCAACACCGAAGCTTCCAGCTGGAACGGGGAGGGCCATGTGCAGCTACAGCCATTTGGCTGCTGGCGACTGCTTTGTTTTCTCAGTGCTAGCATAGCTGGTTTCAGGCTCGGCTCTGGGCGTATTCTCCTAAGTGAAACCCAGCAACTCTGTGCCAGCCAAGAGCGCTTTGGGTCCACTCCCACAGAGCTGGCAAGGACGCCTGACTGGCTGGTTCCTCTCCATGCGCCCTGCCATCCCAACACCAGAACCCACCTGGATCCTGCACCTGCTGACCCTGGCATGTTTCTCTGCTTTTGAAACCAGCTCCTCTGCAGACAGAATAACTGAGCCCTTGTAACTGATGACTGTCACACTCCAGCACCTTCAGGTAGCGGAGCCATTTATTACAGCAGCAGCCACCTGTGGCATGGTGCTGCTGTCGTCTTCTGGCGTGGTTATTATAACATGGTTTAGGGGAAGTTTCTTCACTGCCAATATTAATCTCTGCACACGTGCCTGAGATACCTTTTCCCTTCCGATATTTCTTACACACACAGATGTGGGCGCACGCACATGTGAGTTTTCTACTGGATCCATCCCTGTACACACTCTCTTTAAATATATTCAGCAGCTCTCTATTTCTCTGCTGCTTTATCTTAGTTCTTACCTCTGGCTTCATTTCATAAAGCTTGGTCCCAAACAGCTTCTCATTAGAGCTGCTATTGATAACCTACTTAGGAAGAACCCAACCTCCAGGAGCCCCTGTAGGGATACAGGTTGTGCCCTGTCCAGGTTGTGCCCTGTCCAGCGAGTTAACCTGCATTCTGTGGCTAGATCACCTGAGTAACATGGCATTCCCTCCCGTAGTACGTGTAATCGGGAGAGTAGCCCTTGTTGATGGTTTGTTTTAACCCCAAATTGAATTCCTTTTACAGTGCCCCCACCAGCCAGGGCAGTCTGGAATATTTTGTATTTGAATCTTATGTATGTGAATCTTTAAAACCTGCAAGATAAAAACTGCTGTTGAACTCCCAGTGAACCAGACCCTCAGATGGTGCAGATCAGCTTAACTTCAATGGAGCTGCACTGCATTACACCAGCTGGGAATCTTTAATGCCCCTGTGACAATATTTTTCATTTTGGACCATAATGTCCATTTGTCATTAAGTCCTGCTCAGTGACATGCAGGTTTCTGGCTCCTCAGCCTGCAGCCAGCTGGGCTATTTGGGTTTCGTGGATGAGTTGTTCTCCTGTCTGGCATGGTACAGGTTTGCTTTGGAAACACAAAGACATGCCTGCGCTCAACTCTGATCAAGCTAGAGTGCTAAAATAGAGTTTTGGGCACTGCGGTACGCAGGGCGAGCCACCCCAACACTAGGTACATTCTCAGGACTGCTAACCCCTGGCACTGACCAGTCATGTGGCAGGACAGCAAAGCAAGAATAGATTCCTAGGTGGAACTAAAGCTCCCTTTAACTCTCCTAGTTACACTCCAGGAACCTCTGGAGCATGGAGTTGCATTTAAAGCAGAGGGAGATTCCAGTCTGCAAATAAGGCTTTTTCCATTGCTGTTGTGTGGGGCCATCCAGGCTGCCTGGATATTTATTTATGGCTTTTTTTCTTGTTCTGTGTCTAATGGGAGCCATATTCACCAACTGCGTTGGATGAGGGCAGCTCCACCAATGGGAGCTCTCGAGTAGAAGGGGCTCAGGCATTTTTAACGCGGTGCTTGGAAGGGTTAGTAGATGACTCCAGCCTTGCGCTGCAGCCTGCGCTACTATCGGTGAAGTCCTGGTCCCAGGTTTTGCCAGTACAGACAGGCTCTAGAGGCTCACTGTAAATTTGTGTGATGCTTCTGTCTGGGAATATTTTTACCTAAAGTGACTAGAACTGAAAGATGAGAGAGAGAGAGAGAGAAAAACTGTTTCATTGAGTGACTTTGTTCATTTGACAGCACTTTGTGTCAAGTCTGGCAGCTTGGCCCTTTTCCATTTGGCAGGCAGAGGGATCTTCCTCTGCCCCATTTATCTGATGGAGTTGACAGTAGCATTGCTTCTTTTCTTGGCTTGTTTGGCACTGGCCTCGGCGCTGATGGTGATAGCTGCAATAGTGTGTGTTGTTCTGAGAGCATGGTAGGTAATGGCTTCTGTGGAGCCAGGCAAGGGGGCCCACAGGTTGCTTCAGTGGGTCTAGGATGTAGGTTAAAATATTCCCTAAGTATCGATTTAAAGGTAGGCCTGGGACTTACAGGTGCGTTTTCCAATGGGACTTGTGTTCCTAACTCAATTAGGCCCTTTTGAAAATCACCTCTAGCCTTTCACAGAGCCGTTTGGGGAATATTGTGTATGAAAAGCAGTCGCTGTTTAACTTTTGCTCTTATAAGGGCCTCGTCCTGGCACTCCGACGTGCACCATCCCTTATTCTCGGTCTGTGCTGCTGCGGCACTTTCAAACCCAGATTGATTTATTGCACTTGGCCACGAGCGCATACACCCAGGCAGTGTGCGACTCGGGACGGGAAGAGCAGGGTTCAGATCTGAGGAAGGAGGTAGGACAGGAGTAGGTGGAAAGGCTATAGCACAGGCGTGAGGTGAACCTTCAGAGTGGGCAGTGGACACAGGGCTAGAGCAGTCAGGGCTGCTAGTGATTAGGACTGAGGCGCATTGAGAGAGCTAGGGGTGAGGCCCAGGACTGGGACAGGAGGAGGGCCTACCCATGAGGACCGTGGTGCATTGGCAGACCTGTGCAAGGGAAGCTGTTGTGGTGCCTGTAGGCATTATCCCTGGCTCTAGCCCACGTCCTCAGCCTTGCGCTTTCATTAGCAGTTAAAAAATGATAAAAACGAAAAAAACCAACAACCCACCGATCAGCCAAGTCTTATCCCAAAGTGAGGCCAATCCTGCCTAGCCACGGGGGCAGCAATAGGCTAAAGTCAATGATTACTTTTTGTATTTTCTCTTTCAAAGATAAGAAAAAAGCCTGTGAGAAGCACATAACCCGAAGCCATTTGCAGGCTGAAGCTAAGAGAGCGTGAAGATAAGGAGCTAAAGCGGAGAATAAAATGAAAATTGCACAAGAAAGCACAGACAAATAATCAGGAAATTTTCCAGTATGTCAGACGCAGGTGGTGAATGCAGAAGTCAAAGGCCCCAGAGAGATGGTAGAGGATAATTTAGTTACAAAACAAGAACATGCCACATCAAATGGAAGTGTCCATGTCCCAAGCTGCCTCATTCAGAACTGAACCCACCTAATGGCTACGGGCCCCTGGATAGAAATCCATCTTCCTTCCAAATGAGGAACGTGAATGTTACAGGAGCTCTCTGTTGCACTGGGATGGTGAACAAGACCCTGAGCAGCTGTAAGGTGCCAGGATCTGACAGGCTCCTCTCTGGAATTCGGGTAGAGAGCACGAGTAAGTCGCTCTCCCAACCTGTTCTTAAATGCACTCTGCTCCACTCATTCCGCAGAGCCCAAACTCTGGGCTCTGTTTGAGCTGTTAATACAGGAAGTAACAATATGGCAGATGTCAAGAATGAAGCCAGTAGATCTGCCATGGCAGGTATGCCATGGGGCAGCAGGGACAAAATGTAGCTGGGACAAGCAAAAGACACCCCCCCCCCCCCATCAAACAGTATTCAGAGAGGGAAAACCTTCAGGACTTAACAGCAAAAAGGACCTGCAAAGAGCAGCCCCAGACAGCCTGGGATGGTGGAGCGATGTGTGCCCTAAGCAATGGCCAATGGTGCAAGAAAGATTCAAATTCACAGGTAACACCACCCCAACATGCAGTTAAACTTAAACCTTCTCCCACGTTTGGCTGCTCCTAATGTTCCTCTCAGGACTGCTCAGCCCACACCCGACATCTTCTCTATCCTCCAGGTACTTCCACCTCTTGTGTATCAGAGTCCCTTAACTTGGTGAGTCAGCAAAACTCACTCAGACATCTCTAAGCACAATCAGCACTTGCTTAACAGGCTGGGGTGTTTTAGGGAAGACGTGGCAGATGGTCATAGGGGGAAAATAAGCCAGAAGAACATTTAGTGACAACTCTATTTCCGAGTCCTGCTTCTTTGGCCCAGGATCTGGAAGCCCTAGCAAGGTGTTGAATGCTTCACCGCATGTTGAAGAATTGGTTTTGCCTTGCTAGACTACTGCTGTCTGACGGTAAAAACTCTAGGAGGTGTGATCTGTGACAGATTGGAGGAGCATTTACAGACAGTTTATTTATAAGAACCATCTGCCTGGGCTCCCAGGGTGACAATGAGACCATGCAGGTTGGGGACTGATACAAGCAGTGTCCAGGAAAGCTATGAATACAGCACTCAGGTCAGGAAGAGGAGGGGCAAATGGAGCTATCCTGATCCATTCGTTCATCTTTGAGAAACTGCTATGGACCATGTGCTAGGCTCCATCCAACAAGCTGAAATATCATTGGTACAGCATGGGCTGTCAACATTTGCAATGGAGGCCAAAATAACAGAGGGATGGCTCTTTCCTTTGATACTGCACTGGGATGAGGGTACCAGCCAGCACCAAGAACAACAGGAACATCCAAATGGAGACTCCGCCATGGGTCGCTTTCTGGGAGAGAATCCCTCACTCACATCTCTGCCTTGGAGCTGACTCACGAGGGAGTTTTATTTACTTCCAGGAATCCATTAATGTTCAAGCTTCTTCATAGTCCAAACAGATCTGGCTGCCTCGCTGCACCCTTACGTCCTTATTACTCTGCCACAAACCCCAGATGCAGCCCATGGAGTTGAAATGGTGGGCGGGGGGGGGAATGACATTTCTACATTACATGGCATGTATGACAAATCCCCAGCTGAGGCAAATGAGAAGAGCTGACTTGCGATAACTCCTAGCAATCAGTGCAGAAAAAGTGACTTTTTACTCAGGACACAGTAACAAGACTGGCAGGGCCCCACTGAGTCCGTGCAGCAATAGGGCAGGGAGGGCATTCAATCTGTACTTAATTCTCAAGCAAAATGACACTTTTCCTCTCTGCTGCCAAAAGGTCACATGGCCTTGTTTCCACCAGGTAGGCTGCGGCATCCATGCCAGGGCACCCGCTAGTCAGGCTGAGATGATGAATTAATTAGCTAATTATAGTAAAATGTTGAACCCAGCTTATCCTGTCACAGGGGCAAGTGAAAGCTTGTCCCTCTTAGAGAGAGGGGCGGGCGCTTAGTAGCTCTCTGGCATGGTTGCTTATGTTTAAAAAAATAAAACCAAAATGTTTCTAATTTATCAAAACATATTGATCGACCCAAAACAAGAAATTTTCTGGACCTTCATTTTGTGAAAATTTTCAAAATTGGGGAGAGTTTGTCCCAATTTAGAATTTTGAAACCTCAACATATTTTTCACAGGGTGGAAAATCCATTTTCAGATCAGCGCGAACGGTGAATAATGTGGAGAAGCTGTGAGAGTTCAACAGAGGAAAGGAACACGAGGATTTGTCCCTTCAGCTTCTTCCTCCTCTGCAACTTCCCTGCTTTGGGCAAGCTGGGAAATGGGGTAGGGAGGGACACGTGCTATTCTGTACACCCTACTGCTGGAATCACCCACAGTACAAAACACAGTATGAGGATGGATAAAGACGTTAAAAGATCAGCAGGATGCCCAGGGGAAAACGTTGAGGAAGAAACTAATGGAACAGCCTGTTAACTGCTTCCCAATTCACTCCAAGATGGCTGCTCCTGTTTCCTAGTGGCGAGCTCCCCAGGTCTGGACTGCTGTATGCAAAATAGGACATTCAAAAATAAACACCTTTCCAAGACACCAGATTTTCTGCAAAATCAATCAGCTGGTGGGGGAGACAGAGGAGTAACCAAACTGAGTCTTGGGAAAGAATGGAGCGTGCTGGGCAGAAAATAAACCAAGCTTCTGAGGGCAATAGCCCTTGCTGAATGCAGTGTTGTTGTCTGTGTGGGAGAGCTCAGGGCGGGGTCCCTTCACTGCCATTCACCTGTCAATCACTTGTTTCACTGTCGTGCCTATGAGTCCTAGTCACGGCCCTGGACCCCAGTGCACTAGGTGCTGCACAGACATACAAACAAAGGCGGTTCCCGCCCCAGGAATTTACAATCTAAGTACTGACAGGGAAAATCTTCTCTGCAGAGACGCATTTACCAGTTACTCTTCCTTTGACTGTTCTTTCTGTACTGGACCCACACTGGATTTCTGAAAACTGCTGGCATAGCAATTTTTTTTATTTTTAATAGCTGGGTGACACGACAGTGGAATCTCCCTGTGGTCCTATCATAGACCTCACATTAGAGGCGTGCACACACATACTTGCACTCAGCCTTCCTCTGTTCATATACATTATCCCTCCTCCTTCAACAGGAATCAGGACATTAATTAACCCCATCAACTGTGCAGAAGTGCTGCCAGGTGCAGCTATCATTAAAAGCTGCCATTTACATGTTTTTATTTCTACAGCTACTTGCCATTAAAAGCCTGTAATTAAGATAATTAGAGCAAAGAAATTTGCCTTCTAATCAGCCTACATTTCAATAAGGTTTTTTTAATTTACAGAGCTAAGTTAACTTATTATTTAATCAGTAATGTTATGTGTGTATATATATACTGACACTGCATTACTACTGCCAGCCAAGTGTTTATGGATCCAATTAATTTAAGGGATTTATAGTATTATTTTTAATTCCTTCAATTTGGTGATCAGGCTCAACCTTTGAGGAAATGACAATGTCTCTTTTAAAGGAGGCTAGGGTCCTATCTGCTGAAGTTTCCAGACTGAGTTCTGACCTCTGTATGAACCAGTTCTGCTCAGGAAAAAGGGAGCAGTTGTGAAGAGCTGGGCCATTTTCCTGTAGCAGTGCAATTGCTAAGTGCTAAATATCCAGTTGTTGGAGTCTCTCTGATAAGGGCTTTAGAAAGAGTCATTACAGGGCTCAGAGTAGCAGCCGTGTTAGTCTGTATTCACAAAAAGAAAAGGAGTACTTGTGGCACCTTAGAGACTAACAAATTTATTTGAGCATAAGCTTTCATGAGTTACATACATGAATGCATCCGATGAAGTGAACTGTAGCTCATGAAAGCTTATGCTCAGATAAATTTGTTAGTCTCTAAGGTGCCACAAGTCCTCCTTTTCTTATTACAGGGCTGTAACTCGGTCAAGGTGTCTTGATATCCTACACCATAAGCATAGCTAGGCTACGACATGTTCAAGAAGCTGGCGATAAAGTTTCTGGCTTTGGGAATGGAATTCTCACTGTGTATCCAGGTTCGGAGTTAGTAAACAATGTCTTTCTTTTTTTGGCCTATACCAGCAGCAGACCCATCCCTGCCTCCATGTCCCTGGGTTTGCTGCTTGTGGTGCCTGTGTTGTGTGACTAGGTTCCTTTGCAGCCTTGGGGCTCAGTGTTCTCTTTTCCAAGGGCACCCCTGTTCCTTCTTGCACCAGACTCAGGATTTCAGAGGCAATTATAAATGGAGGTTTCTTGGTCAAGTGTGGCCTTTCCCAGCATCTTGGTGGGCTGGGCACAGCTCCCAAATGCTAGTTCCTGTAGAGCTGCATCTTATTTAATCCCTCCTTGGAGGAGCATTCGGCCAGTGTTCTAGCATCCAGGAAGACACTGCCCAGAACTACTGGACATTAGTGAAACAAGCCGAGCAGTTTTCTGGCCATAAACTTTTAATACACACCCAGATCTCTCCTAAAGCTGCTGTCGGTCCTGGCCAGCGCCTTTGGGAAGGGAGTTTCGCTGCATCAATAGTTTTCCATTACAGTGAATCAGACTCAGAAGAACTTTCTCATCATAAAGAAAAGGAGTACTTGTGGCACCTTAGAGACTAACCAATTTATTTGAGCATAAGCTTTCGTGAGCTACAGCTCACTTCATCGGATGCATACTGTGGAAAGTGTAGAAGATCTTTTATACACACAAAGCATGAAAAAATACCTCCCCCCACCCCAGACTAACATGGCTGTTACTCTGAAATTTCTCATCATAATGGATAATCTTCAAATGCAGTTTATTTGCCTGGCAGGGAAATTCTGGCCCCGACCTTGGAAATGTTCAAGGCAAGGTGAGAGATAGCTCTGACGTAGGCTCCTTTCTGTTGGATGCAGGAGGCCGTGTGTCCACTCTTGTTTGCTCATCTGTGAATATATGCACCCTCCAGGTTTCCTGGGACTTAGCTGCCCTTTATTTTCCTGATTCAAAAATAGTCACAGGCATTATAAAGAGCTGTACAGAGAGCATGACTTCAACCTGCTTCTCCTCCCATCCAGGAATACGTACGTAGGAATGAACACTCGTATCTCACCCAACTGTATTTAGTTTATTTCTCCATATGAGAGAGAAATATGAACAAGATGGCTCATCAGACACCTCTCTTCACTGAAAAAAATGCAGTAATTCCCCCCCTCCCTTATTTCCACAATGCTTCAAATTCTTCAAGGAGCACCAGGATGCCCTGGTAGCATAGCTGCCTCTGGAGAACAACTTGGCGCTTGTTACCTAATGGAAATAGCATCCACTTGAAAAGAGACTTCCTAAGCTGCTTACAGAGGAAATACTTCGGCTCTTTCTCAAAAGCTCTCTCCAAATCCAAGGTCTTTCTGACAGGCTCCACATTAATAAACACTCGCACATTAGCAATCAAGAAGTTTTTATCCTCTGCTAAAAAAGGCATGAATTATGCAGCAGTGAAATACATTGGCTAGTGGTGTATAAACTCCTCAGAATCACCAGTGCTGGCTAGCCCAAAGGCATCTTGCATGAAGCTGTAATTTAGCTTTGAATGGTCCTGCCTTTGTGGATCTGAGTCAGGCTGGCTGGCGGTTGGCACACACACTTTTATTGCGGGGTGCGTTCCTCCTGTTTCCAGCTCACCCATGAGAGCTGCTTGGTCTGAAGTCTGTGGGCGTCTCTCTCTTGTAAAAGGAAAAGGAGGACTTGTGGCACCTTAGAGACTAACCAATTTATTTGAGCATGAGCTTTCGTGAGCTACAGCTCACTTCATCAGATGCATTCAGTGGAGCTCACGAAAGCTTGTGCTCAAATAAATTGGTTAGTCTCTAAGGTGCCACAAGTCCTCCTTTTCTTTTTGCGGATACAGACTAACACGGCTGCTACTCTGAAACCTCTCTCTTGTATTCTCCTGGCACTTAGTGTGGATGAGCCTCGGCTACTTGCCTCACTGAGGTGCTGAATAATGCAGAGGTTGTCTCTATAGCATGCCCGTCATTGTACTTTGCGTTGGCTGTTGCACCTTTTTCCCAACCCCAGATAAGTTATAGTCCAAAATTGAATGAATTTTAACAGGACGCTGTCGAAGTATTTTTCCCATATGTTTTTAAAACCCTTTCATTTCATCGCTGCATACGAGAGCTCTATAGAAGCTAGCTTTAACCTGAAAATGTTCTTTACCAAAACACTTTTCTCCAGGACGTGCATGCCTGTTTGTTTATGTAAGGAAGCTGCTACCAACACTGAGTTCTGAATTTTATTTTTAAGGACCAGCTGCCTTCAGCAGATCTGGCACAAAGGGGTTGTTAGCTATTGTTTAACAAAGCGCAGAATTTCCATAATTACTTGACTGTTACAGCCTAAAGGTTTTGTGCCCTGTTGTTTGTTACAGTAGCTAGTGTGCCTAATACAGACCTGAACCCCATTGTGCTAGGTGCTCTACAAACAGGTCGTGGGTTACAGCCCAAGCCCTGAGGAGCTGGCATTCTAAATAGAAAAGACGGATAAAGGCGAGAGAAAGGAAAGATTTATTGTTCCCATTGCATAGATGGAGAACTGAGACCCAGAGAGATTGTGTCTTGCTCAAGGTCATGCAGGACTGGAACCCAGATTTCCTAACTCCCTATCCAGTGTCTTAACAGCAGCCCCTCCTTCTTTGTGTGGTAAATACACCCTGCAAGATTTAATTAATGAATCACATAACTGCAGCCAGCTGGAACCTGTCTGGCTGGTACTCTCAGAGTCTTGACTTGCATGTGAGGTTTTACAGTGTCTTTGAAGGCTTGGAGACAAGTGAGATGTTAACTGACCAGTGCAATCTTCAACTCCAATTAAAAAAATTTTTCCTAGAAGACGAAAAGGTAAAGGAAAGGTGGGGGAGGGGAAGCGTTGCCATTGATGCCCAGCTAGCCCACAGCAGCCTGTGCCGCTGTCTCTTGGTTTGCATGAGCTGTAGGAGAGGGTTATAAATAAGCAACAGGGAAGCAGGTTTACATAGTTTTATTTTCATTTAGTGCCACTGTGATCTATGAGCCGTCACAAGCCGATCTCTTCCAAAGCAGCTGTAATAAATCATAAATATTTATGGTATTTAGTCATGAAACAGCAATAGAGCAGAAGAAATAATTTTCAACCCAGTTAGGATGCACTCCTCATACTTCCCAGGAGTAAGAAAGAGCCCATTCTTTATTTCCAGCGCTGAACAGGCCCCTCGTCCCTCTCTCTGTGCTATCGGCGCCTCGTCCTTCCATGCTGCCTAGAGAGTGTGAGTGGGACAAAGACTGGCATGAGAGCATGCGAGACAGTAGGAGTAAATGTGAGCTGGGTTAGGAGAGAGGCATGGCACTGCAGTTATCAGCAGGGACATCGCAGCCCTGGACCAGGCTGGGGAGAGAGTCACTGACTCAGCCAAGGAGCATCCTCTGCCGCAAATTCCTTCATTACAAGAGATGCTAGAATTCAGAGCAGAAGATGCTGAATTTTCCACCACCCGTATCAAAGGGGCCAAAGCGCTAAAAAGAGGGAGATGATGGGTTTGGTCTGTATGCCTGTTAGGCCACAAGAGCTCCTGGCAGCCAGGCAAAGCTGGGACAACTATCAGCAGCCAGATCCCAGTTTGATTTTGTGTTTGTGCATTTTCAGGCTTGGGTATCTGTGTGATGTAGGTTATGAACCTGGCTCTCCCACATCCCAGGTGAGTGCCCTGACCAGCTCTAATGGCAGCCCCAATGTTCGAAGTGTCTGATGCCCAGGTAAGGAAGGCCCCCTGTGTAGACTCAGCATAACCCAAGGCTTCTTCTGATGAGCCCATGACAGTCACCATGGGCCAGTAAGCAAATCTATCATCTTAGTTTGTAACCACAACCGCCCCAGAACAAGAGGTGAGGAGGGCAGTGCAGTGCTGAGTGGCAGTGGCAGCGAGGGGTGGAGAGCACCCCTCAGATTCCACTGAGCTCACTGGGAGCTGTGGGTACTCAGCAGTTTTAAAAAAACAGGCTCTTTCATTTAGGTGACTACATATGAACTCCTGGAGCTGGATTTTCAGAGGTGCTGAGTCTATAAGCCTCCTTCCCACTGACTCTAACAGGAGCTGGAGCAGTTTTGAAAATTAGGGCCTAACCCTCAGTACCTATTTCTGAAAATTCTGGTTCACTGTGTCAGAGCAAACCACCCGGGGAATAGTCTGGATTAGTGCTTACTGCGATGGAAGTCACTTAATGTGATCACTGGATGTGGTGATCAGTCAATTAATTGGATCTAGACTTGTTGGAAGAGACTTAACAAGCTGAGCTTCCTTTTATCTACCTTATCTAATGGTTTTAATTAAACAGTTTTGATTAATCAGGAAACCTCCAGTGCAAGGTTTAGGGCAGCAGCCTCAACAGGGCTCTGGGAAGCTTCTTAGAATTTAGGATGTGGGGTAAAGGCTTGCAGCAAAACTACAGAATATCCCCAAAAGTTGCAGTATGCTCCTGCCCCACCATAGGCTGGCCCTTCCCCCAGCGACGTTGGAACCGCCTGAAAGTTTTGTTCGTTCCAAAAGTTTCATGGACAGTTTGGGCTTTGAATCTGTTATGGCACCATGGTGAGGTATCCATAGCTAATGCTGCAGCTGAGATTGAAACCTTGTCATGGATGGGAATAATGGCAGGTCTTCTGAAATTAAGATGGTCACCTCCCTCTCTCAGCTGAAATGACTCACTATAACTATAGCTCTAGTTCCTATTGCAGGTATGGTATGGAGAGTCACATGTGGTATGGAGAGAGGACATTTGAACCCTGCCCATGCCGCCTTGTTAAGAAGAGAGCAGAGGTGTGGGAGAGGCAGAGGGCTTGCTTGCAGGAACCTTTCAGACTCGTATCATCTGCGCACCCCTGCTTTAACTTCCATGGCCCCTCCAGCTCCAGGAGCATGGGCATGGCTCAGTGTTGATTACACATCAGTACAGAGAACAGCTGTGCTGCTCTGGTTTTCCTTACCTGCAGAAAATTGGTCTTGAATCCACATTGTGAGCTTGGACTGAAATCTCTTTGTTGGAATAGTAATTGAGCGGATGTTGTCTGTAAGGGCTGAGACTGTCATAGCTAAGAACCTTACTTGCACTAGAGTTTCCAATAATCCTTTTATTCTTTCTTTTCATTTTATGCTTAATTAAAAAGCATTCTCTTTTTGCTTTAAATACCAATTAAGTGTATTATCCCTGTTGCTCATCCCTCCCTCCAGATTGCTATGTACTTGGTCACCCTGCCTTCAGCACTCTAACAACCTTCATGGGCTAGGTCTGAGCCCATAAGCTACCCACAACCGGGGTTTCCAGAAACTCCTCTAAGCATTGTTCCCTTCCCAACACAGCTCTGCCAGTTCGCCTGGCTTCTTTCCCTATCCCCTGCTAGAGGAGGGGAAACCCCAGTAAGAGGCATGCTCCACACACCTCTGGGGTGATTGTTTGTTTGCCTCCCGGCTGGGGCAGAACTAGATAATGAGCTGTGAGTCACCTGGGCCTTGGGCTGAGGGAACTCAGTTGGAGGGAGAGTGGTGAGGAAGGTCCAGTAGCTGTGGGCTGGCTGGAGAGCTGAGCCACACGAGTAGAGCCAGCTCTTGTGGTGAGGCCCTGGCACATGGGGCCAGGCATCCAGGGAGGCAGTCCTGGGGCTGTTGGGTCAGAACGGGGACCGGGAACTGCCCTTTTGTGTGAGAGCCCAGAGCTAGGGCCTATAAGGACCAGGGGACTGGAGAGAAGCCCAGAAAGAGCTGTGAGTTGAGCCCAGGAGGGGCAAAAGAAGCATTAGTTTGAGTATTTGTGATGGACATTTTAAGTACCTTGGAAGGGGACTGAACTTTGAACTTGTATGTGATTTGGCTGAAGGGCTTGGCCATGGAGGACCCAGACAGAGGCAGACAGCCTGCAGGACATGCAGGAGCTGAGGAGGATGCCTGCAATGTAATGGTTACACCTTGGCACTAGGGGGCAGTCTAGTGGTGAGTGTCCCCTAACCCTCTCTCATCAGGGAGGTGATCAAGACAGGTGTTCTGTTCTACATGCCTAAAGCTGCAGGTATTGCTGGTTGGCTTCTTCCAGGCCAGACCAGCACCTTCCACTAAAACAAAACTGTCACTCCCTGGTCTGCTATTGTGTTGATCCTGCCTTCCTTCTCCCACCTGGGAGTTTTGGGCTTTCATAAAATAATGCACTCTTCAGAGGACCCTCTGAACCTGATTTGTGGCATCAGGCAGCATTTGAGGTGAACCTTTCGTTAATTACGTTTCCTTGCTAAAAATAATGGGGCAGCCTAAGTTTTGATCACTGTAATTCCATCCTAATGAATTTGTGTCAACTTGTTTCAGAGTAAGAGCCGTGTTAGTCTGTATTTGCAAAAAGAAAAGGAGTACTTGTGGCACCTTAGAGACTAACCAATTTATTTGAGCATAAGCTTTCGTGAGCTACATGACTCCCGCCCCAACTTCAACGATAAACATCAAGGTAAGTTCATCGTACAGCCTCCAGCTCATGAAGCAGTTACTTCACTGGCTGCTTTGCACAGCTCCTGAATGAACAGATAAGAATGCAGACAAATCACTGGCTGTCCATTGTCTTCCCACTCCGCCTGCAGGTTAGGAAGCAACAGTCTACCTGTCCCCTGAAGAGGGAATGTACTGCCAGCAGCTGAAATGTCAAAGAAACATCCCAAAAGCACCTGGGAAAGGCACTGATACGTCCCTCCTATAAGTTCCAGATAGCCTCCCTATACCCCCACAAGGGAGTGCTGGTTGTTTTCTAAGTCCAATCATTTATTTATGGACTTCTAAACTTATCTAACAAGCTCTAAGTACATCTGCAGAAGTTTAAATAAATAACACCTAGCTTATTAACAATGTCAAATTAAATGGTGTCCAGAATTGAAATAGCTCAATGTTAGTAGTACCCTTGCTATGCTCTCTTCACTTCCCTGAGTGTCTGAATGAATAGATAAACAACAAGGAGTCTGGTGGCACCTTTAAAAACTAACAGATATATTTGAGCATAAGCTTTCATGGATAAAAACCTCATTTCTTCAGATGCACGGAGTCTCACGCCATCCTCTGAAAGCCAGTAGATTCAGGCTCTGATGGACTCACAGCAGGAAGCAAGTCCCGGAGTCAGGGGCCCTACTCTGTACCCCGCCTGTTCCCATATGCTAAACGCTACGGGCTGTCAGTGTAAATGCTCCGCCTGTCGTGCTGGTACGTGGGGGAAGGGAGGTGGTTTCCTGGTTTAGTCAGGATACAAACTATATATTGGGGTTTACAGATCAAAAATGAACACCTTGAAATGAAATGCAGAATCCTATTGACTTGTTAATCATTATTATTTAAGGAGGAAGAGAGCAGATTCCCCGTAAGTGTCCTGTGGGGGAAGAGAGCATCTTCTGCAGAAACTATACAGCTGGTCCCTCCTCTGACTGATCTCTGTAGCACTCTGTTGTTGTTTTTCATGTTAATCACCAAAATACCACCTACAGTGCCCATACAAAACTGTGCGTGTTTGTTAACCTCATTAAATCCTAACGGATTAGTCAGCTGTTCCTCCACCACGGAGCTGCTAGGAAACATCTAAGGTTCAAAGTTATGTGGCTTGGAAAGTGATTTTCTAATTCACAAACTTCAAAGGAATTTTGAAAACCTACAACATAAGGGAGACAGCCTGACGTTAATCCACTGGAGTGCTGCTTAATGGCCTGTTTAACTTTTGTCTTGATAGGTCTTTAATAAGCAGCTAAGCATTAAGGCTGTCTTCAGATAAGCACTGGTTTAGAATTACCTCCAGGCATCACATCCTCCATACACTGTTGGGCTAATCTCCCTCACATACAGGTGTCATCTTTTAAAAGGGCAGCTCTGTCACTTGGGCCTGTAAGATGCTGAGCGTTAAAGCTCAAGGGAGTGGGAAATGCATAGTGCCTTGCAGGAAGGTGCTCAGCTCTGAGCTGAATCAGACCTTCCAAAACAGCAGCAGATTCCCACCTTGCAGCTGGAGTCTTTGCTATTTCTTTTTTTACAGCTTCTGCTATGACATCCCACCTTAAGCAAGCATTCCCTTTCAACCTGACCCATAGGCTTGTCATGCAGAGCTGCTAGCAGGATTTTAACATTTCATGCTCAACAATGCTGGCTGCAGCAAAGTTGGCAGCTTTACTATAAGTATAAAAAGGTGTGTAAAATATGTGTGCTAATTATATTCTTTGCACAGGGTATCTCTCTGTGTCATGTCAAGAATAGTACATTTCAGTAGCATGGTCATAACCAGCAATTTGGGCCCAAATACAAGAGGACCGGACATATTATTGCCAGCCAGGCCTGGTGGTGTGGATTAAGCCATGCGAATAGTGGATTTGTCAGTTAGTTGGCAACTTTTAAAAGGTGGATAGAATCTGTTTGGGTTGGACCATAAATGAAAAATTTTGGTGACTCAGTCACTTTGGGTCAAGCTAAACTTTTATTTTGACCATTTTTTAATGTTTTAAATTTTTTTAAAATAAAATGAAAGGAAAGTTTGAAACAAAGTAATTTCAAACTGAAAAATGTTTTGAAAATGTCAAAATTAAACGTTTAGATTTTTGATTGTTTTTGAAATGAACAATTCAGCAAAAGCAATATGAATTTGCAAAATGTTTGGGTTGCCAAATCTGCCTTTTTTCCTCTAGTGTGTGTAGTTTTTTGTTCCCCCCCTCCTCCTCTTTTGGAAACAAGTTTCCGACACGTTTTTGCCCCATTCCATGTGTCATCTTCCTAAGTGACAGATTCTCAGTCTGTAGGAGCCACATTGCCTGGAATAGAATGAACAAGTACTACAACTTCTGTTCAGCTTTTGCAAAAGCACAAGGAGTTCATTCACCTGCATGACCTGTGTAGGGAGCAAATGAAGACTGATATCTTTCTTACAGTAGCAGCGATGCTGCAAGCTAACCAATAAAGGTTCTTGTCCCACTCAGTGACTTTTCGCTCTGATATTGCAGAATGAACAATCCGTTGTTAATTCTGAGCAATCACATTCCAGAATGGCTGCTGTGTGCCAACCCAAAGGAAGCTGCTATTCAGTGACGGGTGAGTGATATTTCTGTGAAGTTTGTAAAACACTCTGAGATCCTTTAGAATGAAAGGTGGTGCGGGAATGTCACTGTTTTGTTTTTCATTTTAAAGCTTCTGAAAATGACACAGGACTGAATCAGGATTTGAAAGTGTCCAGAGACACTCTGAGCTCCGAGTTAGAATTGCCACAGCATGAGCAATTGTTAGCACCAGCTACAGAGCTTATGAATGGGAATCCCTGTGCAGCATTCAATAAGCAAGGATTCTAAAGCAGTCAGCTCTGATATAGGCAATAGGTTTAGCATATTATCGCCTTTAGATGATGATGCCGCAGTTTGATATTCCAGACGCATTCGGAAGGGAGGGCAACCCTCCTATGTTGCAGTCTGTGCTTGGTATAATTACTTAGATTCATAGATGTCAAGGTCTGAAGGGACCATTATGATCATCTAGTCTGACCTCCTGCACAACGCAGGACACAGAACCTCACGCACCCACTCCTGCGATAAACCTCTCGCCTATGTCTGAGCTATTGAAGTCCTGAGTTTAAAAACTTCCTTCAAAATCCAGGCAGGGTTGGAGGGGTGAGCTGCCTAAGATACAGTTTGCACAGCTAGAGGTGCCTGATTGGAAACCATTTACCTCTCAGGCCCTGCCCATTGTAATGAAGCAAGGTGTGTGTGGGGGGTGCTAGGGGCAGCTGGCTCATTCCATGGCCCCAGAGGCTCAATTCATGGCCAGAGCTATCTCCTGTAGGTGGCAGGCTAGGCACGTACTTCACCATCTCCATGTGCACCAGTTTGTTGTTGTCCCTGGCTGATAGGAAGTGATCGGAGGAGCTGAGGGTTTAAGTGCAGGGCTGGTGCTTGCAGTCCTGGCATGCTCTCTGATTCACTAGTCGCTGCACCTTAGTTGTCCTGTCTGCAAAATGGGGATGATGAAACCTGCTTGTTTCACAGGGCTGAGGGCAGGTGAATATTTGCAATGCACCTCAGGGTGGTAAAGAGCTCTATTACCAGAAACCCTAGCTGGGGAGATGGGTCTAGTCTCCTGAGGGAAGCAATTAGATCCCTCGTTCCATTTGGGCTCTTTTCTATGGGTAAAGAGCAGCCCTTGTCTCTCCTTGCCAGCTCCTGCTTTGGGAAAGCTACCAAACCTGCCAGCTGGAGAGTTCCAAGAGCACCTCTGACCCTGATCTTCCTGGGGCTAGAATAATACCCAGGGACCTTGGATCAGCTGTGTACACCACCATCTCCAAGCGGCCACTGTAGCTTTAAGCCCGGTGTGGTTCTTCAGAGGGTAGAACTAGACATTCATGGTTTGCATGAGGCCTCAAACGCCCGCTTAGCATTCTGCAACTCGTTGACACTGACACAGTTTCGCTGCCTCACAGCAGCACTCCTCAGGGCTCTCTTGTGTGATCAAGGGTGAGTTTTCATTGGGGTTTCTATTACTGTAGCACTGAGAGGCTGCAGCCAAGATTGGGGCCCTGTTGTGCTAGGTGCTGCAGGAAGCTGACACCACATAGCAAAAAACAGTCCCTGCCCTGAAGGGTTTACAGTCATAGACAAGATGGGTGAAGGCTGGGAGGGGAAACAGGGACAAAGAAGTGAAGAGACTTCCCTAAGGTCACACAGCAGCTCAGAGGTACAGCCGGATGAACAGGAATGCTCTGGCCCCCCTGCCATGCTTCTGCTCCTGGTCTGCCTTAGTTAGCAAGTGCTTTTTAGTGCATTCCAGGAGCCCCCTTCTTTCCTGCAGCGCACGTTAGCACCAGCTGAGGACCTGCAGGACATGATGGGCCAGTCCCTCTTCCACAGGATACCTAGTAGTTTTAGCTTGCGTTTATTATTTTCTTTTCATTGCTGACCTCCTGCATCCTCCTTCCATGTGCTAACAGGGCAAATCCTGCATGCTTCTCTATGGTCACACACAGTCCCAGATGCAATGAAACCACAGAAGTAATGCGGCATGAAGGGGCGAAGCAAAAGCTGCAGAGCACACATGGAGAGGCAGTGGTCCATACTCCCTGTGTGTCACCGAGCTCAGCTCTGCATGTATTCTCTGCCTCATGAGAATCAAGGTGGGAGGGCAGAAATTGCTACATGAACCCGCTGGAATTTCTTTCTTACAGAGTAGGACCATGGGGTGGGACTGGGACTGCTGTACTAGTATCCAAGGGTAGCATGTTGGAGGCTATTTCTTCCTCTGTTTGTTCATCCTCTGCTTATATTCGCTTGGTATGAGGGATGGAATTTAATTCTATATGAAGGAAGGCAGTTGGTTTGGTGGACAGGGCATTGGCTGAGGTCTCATGGGACCGAGATTCTGTTCCCAGTTCTGCCAGTGACCTGGTGTGTGACCTTGGGCAAGTCCCTTCCTCTCTCTCTGCTTCTGTTTTGTCTATTTAAACTAAAAGCGCTTCAGGGCAGGGGCTGTTTCTCACTCTGTGTCTGTGTAATACCAAAACAATGGGGCCCTGCTCTCCTCTGGGCATCTGGGCACTGCTACAGTACAAATAAATAATAAGTATATAGTAACGATGCGCTAACATTTGAATTAAATACATTGCACTTTGAGAGCACAAAGCATTTAAAGACATGAGTTAATTAAGCGTCACAACCCCCCTGTGAGGTACAAAGATAATTGCTAGTCTCATCGCACATATCAGGAGACAGAAAGAGGAATTTATTGTGGTGGTGGTGCCAGAAACATGTCTGGTAGTTTAAACCCCTAAGAGGTCCCTGCCCCAGTGGTTCACAGTGAAAACAGAGCAAATCTACATAAAGGATGGGTGAGCTGGGAATAGAACCTGGGAGTCCTGCCTCTAATCACCGGTCTGTACGTCTCTTCATTGTTTAACTTCCTTTGTACCAGAGGCTAACAAGCTCCTGGAGAGAGAATCTTCCATCATTTTCATTCCAGGCAAGAACCTGAAAGGGCAAATTATCAATTGCACTACACTCTGAGCTGGGTGAGTCTCACCTTTGCCTCCCAGAGACAACAGAGAGATTCCTTTTAGTAGGCAGCAACCCAAATGCAGAGGCAGGCTAAAGTACTCTGTTTATAAACATCAGAAGTATGTTAGTGTACTGGAAAAATTAAGGAGTTAGTAAGTTAGGTTAAATAATTTATTATGTGGTATGTTATCAGCTGAAAATCTGTTAGTAATAAAAACACACATGAAGTAAGATGACATGAATATTTGATTTGCTAAGGACATCCTTTGAGATATACTCCCCCCCCCCCCCCCCAGCGCACGGCTTGTGTTTGTTCTCCTTCCTTAGAAGTTTTTAAGGTCAGGCTTGACAAAGCCCTGGCTGGGATGATTTAATTGGGGATCGGTCCTGCTTTGAACAGGGGATTGGACTAGATGACCTCCTGAGGTCCCTTCCAACCCTGATATTCTATGATTCTATGATCTCTTAGTGGGGCTTTTTAATGCATTTAAGGGTGAAATGCGCCCCTGTGCTGAGGCCTAACCTGAGGCCTGGCACCATTCCAGCTTTATTTTGAGGACATAAGTGGAGCGCCGGCCTCGTGCTGTCCCTGTAAACAGCTGTGAATTTCAGTCCTGAAGATTCAGTGTTTGGATCCAGCTTTTTTCTAGCAGGGATCTTCCAGTGGCCACTCTGTTGTAAATAACTTGATTGTTTTCATGGCTAGCTTGAAATGTCTGAGAATTCAACTTGTCTGGGAGAGATGAGTCCCAAGCAGCGCAAGTATCCCAGACTTTGGCTTTAAGTTGGTTTTAAATTTTTTTTTCCAAACCTGAATTTCACAGCTCTGATTTTAGTGGGTTTCCATTTCTTGAAAAAGGAAGAATTGCCCTGGGGAGCTTATTTTTCGCAGAATATAAAATTTAGAACAGGAATCTGTTAAATTTAAAGGCAGAAGGTTAGGAACCAAATCCCATTGTTCCCTCCCCATCACAGACCTGGGTGCAGGGGTTTTCAATGCAGGCAGATTCTGGGAGCTAGCCAGAGGCTCCCTGTGCACCATTCCATAGAGAGCTGACCGTTACTGGAATGTGCAGCAGTCGTGTACAGCCTGGTCCACCAGCTATTACCTCTGAAAGAATGGGAGGTCCCAGTCTTAGCTCTGCTGCTGCACCACAGCCAGGGAAGGGGAGATCTTCATAACTCAGGCCAGTTACTTGTACTCAGTGCAGGGAATTAAAATTGGTCCCTAGTGCATATCACCTGCCTGTCGGCCTCCCAAGAGGGGTTAATTTTGTATTTTCAACATAAGCCTATCAGCCTCCTGAGGTCTCCAGATCCTGCCGAGCCGTGCTCAACAACTCAGCTCTTTGCTTCACAGCCTTGCAAGGTTGTCAGGTTACTTTCCTGCCCTTTGCAATGATCACTGATACCTGTCCACCAAAAATATTTTTAGTGAGCAAGTAACAACTGCAGGGCTAGAGATAGACATTCTCTCCTATCTAGGCACAGTTGTTCCCTTTGGAGTGCTGGTTGTTCTCTATCTTTGTTCAGGTTGCTTCTTACGTATAACATACACGTCTGTTTCTCTGTCTGTCTGCACATACAGTACTTTCTCTCTCGCATTTTCAGTAAGCTGCTTATCTCCACAAAAAGATTACAATGTCTTTGCCATCCAGTGAAACACTGACAGCTCCTCCTAATGTCTTACAATGCAGAATGCATCCTATCCTCTTAACACTTGTTTTCACATGAGGGGGATGAGCTTGGGGAGCTGATTTCAAAAGCTCTTTTGGTAAATGGGAATTGTTCCTTAAGCACTCTGTCTGCTCGCATCTGGTCTGCTTGAGCCTAGGTACAACTAGACTTGCCTAGACGGGTATTATCTTGCCACATTCCCACAGGGTATGAGACAGCAGAAAGTAGATTGAAGGAATTAGGTTACTTTGGTGTTTGGACGTCCATATAATAAATTCAATCTTTAATGGCACAAGATTTTTCCGTCAACTATAATTAAAAAACATACTGAAGGTGATGTATCCTGCTCCCTCCAGGGATTCAGGTTTAAAAATCATCTGGCCACATTACAGATACGTGATCCTAGTGGCCTGTGCTCAGCCCAGACTCGTAAGGCTTGCAGAGGCACAGCTGGAGTCATGAGAACGGCGCTGCTCGGTCACTGTCTAACTGGGGCCAAGAGGTAGGACGAATGGGGAGCAAGAAGTCTGAGTTGAAAGACCGTAAAGGACACAGCAGGGAGTGTTAATGAGGAGAGGCTGGGAAGCTGGATGGCAGCTGTCACTGGAGGCTAGGCATGGTCCTGCAGGGATGAGTGGCTGAAGTGAGCAAGATTTGGCTGCTGCCTCTGCAATGGAGAGTAGTAACCTGGATGATGCTCTTAAGGGTTGATCTGTTAGCAGCAGCATGAGGCTGTTGGGTGGGGTGGGGACTAGTCAACATGGGCAAGTGGATGGGCAAGTGGATTTTTATGTGTCAACTGTTAAGTTTTCTCAGTTGTGTGCATGGACTCCTTCGGTAGATCAGATCAGTTAGGTCTGTCTCTTTCTCCATCTGCTTGTCTTTGTTTTTGGTCTTGTTTTAGTGGACTGAGCAACAGAAAGGGATCCAGGAACTCATAGTTCTGCCATTGACTAGCTATGTGGTCCTGAACTCCCTTTGACTTCACAGGGGCTGATCCAAAACCCATTGTATACCTGTATGGCTATAGTAACATTTGTCCCGTTCATGGAGTGTTTTAAGGTCTAGCTAGAAAAACATTTGGACAAAGGAAAATGACAGTAATTGGCTGTTTGGTTAACACTGCTCACAGGGAATTTTCTTTAGCTCTGATATTAAGAACATAAATTGTGATAATATGTCATGTCATTTGAGACCTCATATTTGCCAGAATAAAGAAACTGTGAATGAAAGCTCCCCACTCTGAAAAGGACAGAGGCTTAGTTAGAAGTGTTCAGAGTGCAGTAGTCTGCACTGTTTGAAGGAGTGAATGTTGAGATGAATTCCAAATTCTAGAGGAAAAAATTCACTGATGAACAATTGACCCAGAATGGTGAAAGGAGCAGAGATGGGAGTTTTTCTGTGAAGTCTGATTCATAGTCAGGATTTTATGGTATAAAGAGAGTTTGTTTTTTCCAGCATTATACAACAAAAGTCATTTCCTTAATAAATGTGTAAGAAAGAGCTAGTAACCTTTCAGGATCACCCAGGGAAATCAAATGACTGAGATTAGCAGAAGTACAGGCGCATAAGAATGTGATTGCACAGTATTTACAATGAAAAGGGTTCATGGCTGCAATTAAGTTAAGGCTATTACATGAGTAGTTTTAAGTAGAATGCAAGTGCTCATAAGAGGAGAGTAGAAAGTTTGCAATTTCATAGATGGTCCAAGGAATATCACTGAACATAAAACATGGAATAACAACAATGCTCAATTCTTATATAGATCTTTTCATCTGCAGACGTCAAAGTGCTCTGCAAAGGAAGGCAGGTATCTTCATCCCCATTTTCAAGATGAGAGGGTGAGGGAAACAGGCAGAGAGAGGAGAAGTGACTTGCCCAAAGTGTTAGTGCAGGTCACTGGCAGAGCTAGAAGTAAACACAGGACACTGAACTAGGCTCAGGAGCCATATCTGCTGAACCAAGCTGCCTCTCTTACTGTGTATCCCTTTCATCTCCATTAAACGATGAACCATAATTTTCAATCCCTATTTACCATTCTCGTGTTCCCTCAGCTATACTGAGAACAAATAACTAACCCAGCAAAAGTGAAACAAGAATATTCCCACCTCAAAGTGTGCAATTACACCACTTCCTAAAATCTCTCATGGATTCAGAGTTCATTTAGTTATTGAACTATTAAGTGCCATGGAGCAACTTATGCCAGCTGAGGATCTGGCCCAATAATATTTCAATAGATATATTATGAATATAAAAATGTCTGGTCAGAACCATGAAGATCCAAGTGCAAGCAGCTAAACCCCGGAAAGATGGGAGCAGAACCCACTTTTGTCTGTCTTGTATGTGTCTTAGTTTAGTTGTATAGACCCTACATACTATGCTGAATAGCTCTTCATGAATTCCTAAGAGAAAGAGACTCTCAGAATGAATATAGAACATGGAAATGACTATAAAAAATAAGCCCAGATGACCGTATTCTTTTAGTCTGCAACAAAATCATTTAACGTGTCTAAGAAAGTGGAGGTTCTTTGTGTCCTTGTTGATTGCAGATTTTTTCTTTTAACAAGAATGATTTTTTTTAAAGGTCTGACATTTTCAGATTGACATCTACATAAATCAAAAGAACAAACAGATCCTTGTTTCCACTCCAATGCTTTGTTCTTTATGGTGAAGATTAGCTGTACAGCTAATGTAGAAGAGCTGAGGATTGATATCTATAAAATTGAGTTTAGAATCAATCAGAAAAAAATCTCAACTTTCTGAGACAAATTAATTCTGACACCTTAATTATAAGCTCAGAGGAAAGGTTGGTTCTAGCATTGTGAGCTTTGAAGATTATTATTATTATTGTCATTATTCATTAATGACTGCAAAAGAAACCAGCTCTAAACGGTAATGGTTTTCACAATGGAAAACCTGTGGAACCACATATTACATCTCATTTGTTCCAAAGCAGTCTTAAAAACAGAGGTAGAAGCAATGTTTTGACATATAACAATACATGTTACTTTACAAACATTAGTTTCTTTATTTCTAACAGTCCAGAAAATCTATTGTCTGTTTGTCATGAGCATAATTATTTTTAAACGAAAAAGTACATGGGGCAATTTATCTGGAGAAAGGATGCAAATCTAAGAATGGAAAATCCTACTCGATAAGCTGCAGAGCTACTTCTGGATTGTGGGTCGAACAGATCCGAATTACTATGGTAAATCCTATGTCTAAAAAAGGTTCATTGCTCAGCCAAACGTGGTGGAATCTACACAGACTTCCTACCTCTTAATTTCAAATCTTCCCTCCTCCATTAATTTACCTTTGCAGCTTTTAATGGAAACTCCCCTCAGTCAGTGAGCTGCCATAGGTTTCCAGCTACATTTTTGCCCTACAAGCTGTAGAGGAAAAGCGTGATTACATTTTATGGAAAGTTGTTGTAAACAAGGGATTTAAAAAAAATTAGGAAAAGATGCTTTGACCATGTTCTTTGATGCTACAGCTGACATTTTCAGATAGTCTCTGAATTTGAGAGAACGTCTTAAACCCACTGAAAATTGACTTCTGTGTTGTTTATAAGCTATCCTATGGCAGTGGGTACTGTTATATCTGAGCACTTCAAAATATGAAGGCTGTCTGTGGCAGATGCACAAAGTCAGTCCAGATCTTGAGTCCATGTCTTTCACCCCAGTCGGATCTATACTGATTTGTACCGTCAAACAAATAATTGAAAGGGTAGTTGGAGATATTTGCCTGAAAAGCAATTGAGGTATAATGGAAAGATTCAGATTTTTGTTCGGTACAAATGGACTCTCAGCCATTAGGGCTGCACAGTAAGAGCCTTGAAAATATGCAAAGCTTTCATTTCCTAATTATCCAGTGGTCTGCAGCAAGTAAACATTAATAATTTAAGCACACTTGCCTCTGTTCTTAACTGAAGTATGTCTTTTTTTTTTTTAAACTGCATAAGAACAGCTAGAATCTATGGAGGTCTCCTGAGGGCAGTGCTTGAAGCTCTGTATTAAAAAACAGGTTTAATTGCGGTTCTAAAACTTCCTTGTAGTGTAGACCACTTCCTAACAGAGCACTGCATTGACGCCTGCCCTCCTACGTGATCATGTTGTGTTCTAGTGGATTGGTATGCTAGCCTAGCACTCATGTACCCGCTGAAGTAGGGAAGTATTATCCCCATTCTGTAGATGGGAAAATTGATGTAGAGAGATTAAATGTTAATTTGCTAATGGTCACATAGGAAGCATGCCACTGAGCAAAGAGTTGAACCCAGCCTTCCTGAGTCCAAGTCCAGTGTCCTGTCTGACTTGCCTCCCTGGAGAAAGGTCCCTCATCTACATCACAAATATGAATTACTTCAACACATTTTGACCATATTTTAAGTCACATGGCTTCTACAGCATTTGCCTCTGTGGACAAGCTTAAACATATTAGAGAATGGTGTTTTAGCACTCCCAGAAATATGGTTAAACTGTGTTAGAACAATCTTTAAATGTACTACCACTTTCAGAGGTTGCCCTGGTAGAAAATGCACTTTTCTAGAGCTTACAGTGAAATCCAGCATGGTACAATACACCGTTGCCTAGAACGTACTTTATAAGAACCAGCCTCCTTAGTAGCTATGAAAGTGGCATCTTTGACTTAGCAATGCTGGAGCAACTGTGTTTCTACTGTTCTTTTACAGTTAACTCGTGTCACAAATTGGTCCCTTTTTTAAAAGGCTCATTGGGTGCAAATCGCTTGTAAAGTCGAGCAAGGGATTAGAAAATGACTCATTTTGTTGTTGCCTTTCAATATCTCGGCACTATTGCTGAGGTTAGGTGATAGAGCAACATGTGACTAGCTTGTTGAGATACAGTTTAATCATTCTGAGTGGAACAACCACCCAACTCCTGGGGTTAATTTAGAGCAGCATCATTAATAGGCAAGAGCCTGCACTTTCAGAGAGGTAATTTTGGAAAGTGAATTGGTGCCCTAATTCTTGTACTCCTTTTGCTTTCTGATGACTTGTTGAGAAGCAAGACAGAACAAACTAAATCTTCCTACAAAGCTTTTTTTCTCTTAAGCAAATTTCTCAACAAGTCTTAAGCTATGATAACATTATCTAGATGTTCCTGCCTTAAGGTGAAGTCAATTCCATCTGTGTTCATTATATAGCTTCTTGTACTAAAATGCAAACTAATTTAAGATGACAGTGCAAGCAGCTTATTTCAATATGAGCTATAATTATGGCTGTGGAAAGCTTTCTTTAAAAAGTTTTATCATTTATTTTGTGTTCATATTACTTGCTGTGTTGTGTATATCTGGATTTTACTGACAATGTTAGCCTGAAATATCCCACCCTGTTAGCAGGGGTGACTCTGCTGGGAAAGGGTTAAGTGCATTCTCCTGACTCACTAAGGCTCACTTGTAACTTCTTTCAGATATAAAGGAGGAGATACTAGCAAGCTGGAGGGAGAGACGATCTAGCGTACTTGGGCTGTGCAAGAAGGAAGGAGGGACCCTAGAAACAGCCAAGCCTGCAAGAGAAGACCATGATGAATGTAATGTTAATTTCTTTATTAGTAAAGCCAATCCCCAGGAAGGGAAAGAGTTTGGACTCTATCCAGTTTTTTGAACATGTTTCAAATCAAGTTAGGAAAGGCATCTACTCAAACTATTTATTATTTATATTATAGTAGCACCGAAAGACCCCAACTGAGCTCAGGTTCTGGCTGTACCATGTATTGTACAGCCATAGAGGTTCTTGCCCCTAAACACTTTTAGTCTAACTTGCAATCCTTCCTATCTTCCCAAATTTCCTGTTTCTCTAGTTTGCCAATTTTTTTTCCAGATTCTAAAAGCTCCTCATTTTAGACCTACAGCAGTACTTTGGGTAGTGATGCAAAAACTATTGGAACAACCTTCTCCTCTGATACTGTTCCACAACTGAGTTTATTTCTTTCCCAGAAAACACGTTCCAGAAGAACAGCTTGTTTTGGCTCCTGTGTTTTAACTGCACACACATTTCTACAGAATAATTTAAAAAGAACTATCAAATCCGTTTCCTTCAAAAGTTCCTAATTGGTAAAGATTATTTCTTGCGTATTCTTTGTATTAAGATATGTTATTTTGTTTTAAAGTTGTATAAATATAACTCTTTAAATAACAAATCTTTAAAAAAATAGTCTACTCTTACTGACAAGTGCTAGACAGGTCTAAATATGGTAAAAATACTATACTGTTAATCACAGTAGAGGGGACAACTTAACACTTGTCCAGTATTACAAAGTAGAATAAGTTAAACAGTACTTATGTTTGTCAAAAGCAAATTCCCTCTCCTAATAAAATGCAATAATTCACTTTTTTCCCTATTCATTAGTTTCACTTAATTTACTGGACTTGTTTTGGTTTATTCGTCCTCTCAGGACAAGAAACTGATCTCTAGAAATAAATAAAATCAATTGGCAAATTATAATTATAGCTCAAATCTTTTCCTCCATTGACATTCTCCTCTTCCAGTTCCAATTGTACAATCGGAGGGGATTGGACACAGAGTTGCTCAGCTCTGTGCAACTGGTTAAAATCCATCTCTGGTCAGTCGTGATGGAAAATTGTTTCTCTCTTTAGAGACTGAGTGTGATAGTCCTGTAATTACCTAAAGGACCAAAGCCTGCAAGAGAGGTAGGCAGTAATTATCGGAGTGGGCATCTGGTCTTGGAGAACAGACTTTTCTTTCGGTATTCTGTAAGGAAGTTTAATTCTATACATAAATATGTCTTTTGTAGCTCTGCTCTGTGATCTTAGTCTGCTCCTCTAAATGCTAATTTATTACATTTCTCCAGGCACTTCACTGCTTCTTTAACTGATGTCCAGTTCGGAGTAGTGGAATGATTGGGAAAACACAGTAGCGTGGTGGGAATGGGACAGGCTGGCTCTTTAGGAGAATGGAACAGTGGATTACAGTTATTGGGAGGAAACTGGATATACTATGGGGGTATTTGATCCACCCCAATCCATGTGAATAAAACTGGTAAACTTGTCAGGTTTCATGAAGATTGCTCAGATCCCATTAATGATGTAAAACCACTTACTGCTAAACTGCTTAAAAATGCAAACCCTGCTTCTCGAGCATGCTGTAGAGAAATAGGCTGATGCTGGAGAAAGGTTAGAGCAGGGGATTTCAGTAAATGATGATCAGGAACTAAACTAAACTTAAGTTCATAGAATCATAGAATATCAGGGTTGGAAGGGACCCCTGAAGGTCATCTAGTCCAACCCCCTGCTCGAAGCAGGACCAATTCCCAGTTAAATCATCCCAGCCAGGGCTTTGTCAAGCCTGACCTTAAAAACTTCCAAGGAAGGAGATTCCACCACCTCCCTAGGCAACGCATTCCAGTGTTTCACCACCCTCTTAGTGAAAAAGTTTTTCCTAATATCCAATCTAAACCTCCCCCACTGCAACTTGAGACCATTACTCCTCGTTCTGTCATCTGCTACCATTGAGAACAGTCTAGAGCCATCCTCTTTGGAACCCCCTTTCAGGTAGTTGAAAGCAGCTATCAAATCCCCCCTCATTCTTCTCTTCTGCAGGCTAAACAATCCCAGCTCCCTCAGCCTCTCCTCATAAGTCATGTGTTCTAGACCCCTAATCATTTTTGTTGCCCTTCGCTGGACTCTCTCCAATTTATCCACATCCTTCTTGTAGTGTGGGGCCCAAAACTGGACACAGTACTCCAGATGAGGCCTCACCAATGTCGAATAGAGGGGGACGATCACGTCCCTCGATCTGCTCGCTATGCCCCTACTTATACATCCCAAAATGCCATTGGCCTTCTTGGCAACAAGGGCACACTGCTGACTCATATCCAGCTTCTCGTCCACTGTCACCCCTAGGTCCTTTTCCGCAGAACTGCTGCCTAGCCATTCGGTCCCTAGTCTGTAGCGGTGCATTGGATTCTTCCGTCCTAAGTGCAGGACCCTGCACTTATCCTTATTGAACCTCATCAGATTTCTTTTGGCCCAATCCTCCAATTTGTCTAGGTCCTTCTGTATCCTATCCCTCCCCTCCAGCGTATCTACTACTCCTCCCAGTTTAGTATCGTCCGCAAATTTGCTGAGAGTGCAATCCACACCATCCTCCAGATCATTTATGAAGATATTGAACAAAACCGGCCCCAGGTCCGACCCCTGGGGCACTCCACTTGACACCGGCTGCCAACTAGACATGGAGCCATTGATCACTACCCGTTGAGCCCGACAATCTAGCCAGCTTTCTACCCACCTTATAGTGCATTCATCCAGCCCATACTTCCTTAACTTGCTGACAAGAATACTGTGGGAGACCGTGTCAAAAGCTTTGCTAAAGTCAAGAAACAATACATCCACTGCTTTCCCTTCATCCACAGAACCAGTAATCTCATGATAAAAGGCGATTAGATTAGTCAGGCATGACCTTCCCTTGGTGAATCCATGCTGGCTGTTCCTGATCACTTTCCTCTCATGCAAGTACTTCAAGATTGATTCTTTGAGGACCTGCTCCATGATTTTTCCAGGGACTGAGGTGAGGTTGACTGGCCTGTAGTTCCCAGGATCCTCCTTCTTCCCTTTTTTAAAGATTGGCACTACATTAGCCTTTTTTCAGTCATCCGGGACTTCCCCGGTTCGCCACGAGTTTTCAAAGATAATGGCCAATGGCTCTGCAATCACAGCCGCCAATTCCTTCAGCACTCTCGGATGCAACTCGTCCGGCCCCATGGACTTGTGCACGTCCAGCTTTTCTAAATAGTCCCTAACCATCTCTATCTCCACAGAGGGCTGGCCATCACTTCCCCATTTTCAATAGTTTCAAGTTCAATAGTTTCCTTGTATTTTTTTAACAGACAAAGAAAAATATGATAAACTCTGAGACCACTGAAATTAACATTGTATTAACGAACCCATTCTTCATCCAGGCCAAGAGTTACGGCTTGCCTCAGTCTTGTTTCAAGTAATTTAAGTGGTTGCAGGACTGCTTTTAGAGGCAGTATTTGTAATAGGAACATCAGCACTCTTTTTATTTGCTTGCTTGATAAAAGAAGGGCTTCTAAGAGTGTTGAGTGCAACCCCAACCTAACTGTACCATGAAAACAATAATCTCTTTCTGATAGGTTTCAGAGTAGCAGCCGAAGTTAGTCTGTATTCGCAAAAAGAAAAGGAGTACTTGTGGCACCTGAGAAACTAACAAATTTATTTGAGCATAAGCTTTCATGAGCTACAGCTCACTTCATCGGATGCATTTAGTCTCTTTCTGCTACCGTATAACCTCTATTCATAGCTTTTACTCACAATTTCTCAACTAATAATCACCCACCTGGTAGAGCACAGTATAGTAAAAGTCATATCCCAGCCAAAGTGCAGTTCATGCTCTTATTTTTCGATCCAAGAGAAGGTAAGTACTTTCTCTCTACATATTAATAATTTAATGGGTTATAATAGGGCAAAATTCATCCCTGGCATATGCAGGTCCTACTCCATTAACTTAATGGAAGTTTACCTGCTTTTATTCTAGGGCTGGATTTACCTTTTGGTCCCTAAGTATTTTCAAATTAAGACAAAAAAACTCAAGAGAATGTCAAGAAATATAAACAGTGTCAGATATAGAATTTATAAAAAGCTTTGCCTAAATGTGTAAAGTAGTGAGGGAAAAAATCCCAATTCTCTAGCATTTATTGTGTTTCCTGTATTGGGAAAATCTAACCCTCTGAAGTAGAGCTCCATTTTACAGTGGATAAACTCCAAAACCTCAGAAATATAGATTGTTTGTTTTAATGGAAAACAGTTATGGTTCTTCAGCATCTGTTCTGCTAATATATGAAATGCACAGAATTGATGGATGTTCAGCTTCCACTCCTGAATTAACTCTTACTCCAGAAACCATCATGTTGTATTGTAACCTGATATACATAATAAGGATTTTAAATTCTCCGTTCAAAGTCTGTCAAATATCTGAAAATGCAAAACCATTGGATTTCATTACAGATATCAGAGGGTGCTTTTTGAGCTTGCAGTTGCCTGAACAATGCAGAAGGTTGAGGCAACAGCTGTCAGAGGTAAAGATGGGGCCTGTACCATGAGCCCACATCCAAACAACCCTCAAACTATAGGAACATCTGGATCTGCATGCAAACTTTGCAACATGGCCCATCACTGCTTTAGAGTACTGAGACCTGCAATATATGAAGCAGTAGAGCTCTCCTGTGCTGTGCACTAGCTTGTCCTACTTGCTATTGCTGACACAGCCTCTTTGCAGCTGATGGATACAATACAAGAAATACATCCTCACAGCGGCTTGACATATGCAGATAGAAGAAGAGAACTGCATGTGTATTGATGGGAAAAGAGGATAGGAAGAAGTGACATGATGAAAGCCTTATAGATTTCTGAAAGGTATCAGGGTTGAGAAAGGCAAACACCTGTAAGAATGGCCAAAATGGGTCAGACCAATGGTCCAACTAGCTAGTATCCTGTCTTCTGACAGTGGCTGGTGCCAGATGCTTCAGGGGGAATGAACAGAACAGGGCAATTTATCAAGTGATCCTTCCCCTGTCATCAAGTCCCAGCTTCTGGCAGCCAGGTTTAGGGACACCCAGAACAAGGTTGAATCCCTGCCCATCTTGGCTAGTAGGTGTTGATGGACCAACCAGTCCTCCTGTTCAGGATGGTGAAGGCAAGGAGAATGATGAATAATGAGAAGAAATTCCTTAAAGGGAAATTAATAAGCTGAGATTAGGAAAGTTTTCATAAAGAGTTAGAACATGGACTAGTCTCCTGAAGGCAGCCTTGGAAGCGCCTATATCCTGACTGTAAATATTCAGAAGCAGGCTAGAGAAAGTATTCATGAATATTTACATTTACATCTAGATTTGATTTTGACAAATAGGGAGGAACTGGTTGAGAATTTAAAAGTGAAAGGCAGCTTGGGTGAAAGTTATCATGAAAGTATAGAGTTCATGATTCTAAGGAATGGTAGGAGGGAGAACAGCAAAATAAAGACAATGGATTTCAAGAAGGCTGACTTTAGCAAACTCAGGAAGTTGGTACATAAGATTCCATGGGAATCCAGTCTAAGGGGAAAAACAACAGAAGACAGGTGACAGTTTTTCAAAGCGACATTATTAAGGGCACAAGAGGAAACTATTCCACTGCGTAGGAAAGATAGGAAGTATGGCAAGAGACCAGCCTGGCTTAACCAGGAGATCTTCAATTATATGAAATTCAAAAAAGAGTCCTACAAAAAGTGGAAACTAGGTCAAATTACAAAAGATGAATATAAACAAATAACACAAGTTTGTAGGGACAAAATTTGAAAGGCCAAGGCACAAAATGAGATAAAACTAGCTAGAGACATAAAGGGTAACAAGAAAACATTGTACAAATACATTAGAAGCAAGAGGAAGACCAAGGATAGGGTAGGCCCATTACTCAATGAGAGGGGGAAAATAACAGAAAATGCGGAAATGGCAGAGGTCCTTAATGACTTCTTTGTTTCAGTTTTCACCAAGAAGGTTGGTGGTGATTGGACATCTAACGTAGTGAATGCCACTGAAAATGAGGTAGGACCAGAAGAGGTTACAATAGGGAAAGAACAAGTTACAAATTACTTGGATAAATCAGATGTCTTCAAGTCACCAGGGCCTGATGAAATACATCCCAGAATACTCAAGGAGCTGATTGCGGAGATATCTGAGCCATTAGAGATTATCTTTGAGAAGTCATGGAGAGATTCCAGAAGACTGGAAAAGGACAAATATAGTGCTCATCTATAAAAAGGGAAATAAGGACAACCTGGGGAATTACAGACCAGTCATCTTAACTTCTGGACCTGGAAAGATAATGGAGCAAATAATTAAGCAATCAGTTTGCAAACATCTAGAAGATAATAAGGTGATAAGTAAGTCAGCATGGATTTGTCAAAACAAATAGCGTCAAACCAACCTGATAGCTTTCTTTGACAGGGTAACAAGACTTGTGGATGGGGGGAAGCGGTAGACATGGTATATCTTGATTTTAGTAAACCTTTTGATACTGTCCCACATGACCTTCTCATAAATAAACTAGGGAAATCCAACCTAGACGGAGCTACTATAAGGTAGGTGCAAAACTGGTTGGAAAACCATTCCCAGAGAGTAATCATCAGTGGTTCAGAGTCATGCTGGAAGTGCATAATGAGTGGGGTCCCGCAGGGATCTGTTCTGGGTCCAGTTCTATTCAATATCTTCATCAATGATTTAGATAATGGCATAGAGAGTAAACGTGAAAAAGTTATAAATTTTGTGGATGATACCAAGCTGGGAGGGGTTGCAAGTGCTTTGGAGGATAGGATTAAAATTCAAAATGATCTGGACAAACTGGAGAAATGGTCTGAAGTAAATAGGATGAAATTCAATACAGACAAATGCAAAGTACTCCATTTAGGAAGGAACAATCAGTTGCACACGTACAAAAATGGGAAATGACTGCCTAGGAAGGAGTACTGCAAAAAGGGATCGGGGGATCATAGTGAACCATAAGCTAAATATGAATCAACAGTGTAACGCTGTTGCAAAAAAAAGTGAACGTCCTTCTGGGATGTATTAACAGGAGTGTTGTAAGCAAGACACAAAAAGTAATTCTTCTGCTCTGCTCCGCGCTGATTAGGCCTCAACTGGAGTATTGTGTCCAGTTCTGGCCACCACATTTCAGGAAAGATGTGGACAAATTGGAGAAAGTCCAGAGAAGAGCAACAAAAATGATGAAAGGTCTAGAAAACATGACCTATGAGGGAAGATTGAAAAAATTGGGTTTTAGTCTGCAAAAGAGAAGACTGAGGGGACATATTTTTTCAAGTATGTAAAAGGTTGTTATAAGGAGGAGGAAGAAAAATTGTTTTTCTTAACCTCTGAGCACAGGACAAGAAGCAATGGGCTTAAATTGCAGCAAGGGCGGTTTAGTTTGGACTTTAGGAAAATCTTCCTGTCAGGGTGGTTAAGCACTGGAATAAATTGCGTAGGGTGGTTGTGGGATCTCCATCACTGGAGATTTTTAAGAGCAGGTTAGATAAACACCTGTCAGGGATGGTCTAGATAATTAGTCCAGCCATGAGTGCAGGGGAGCGGACTAGGTGACCTCTCAATGTCCCTTCTGGTTCTATGATTCTATGATTTAGTATGATCCTCTGCATAGAGAGTGCAGCAGAGCCTGTGGGGGAACAGATGACTTACAAGGTTGTTTTCAACTATAAAACTTAGAGTTCTCTAAAAACACATTTTCATTTTGCCTTGGGTGAACTAGGGAGGAAAATCACATTATTGGCCAATTCTAATTATGACACCTCTGCAAAGCACTCAGACACCATGCTGAGGGGGTTAACATAAAGCCCTAGATAAGTAGGCGGAAAGAAAAGATCATTCTGTGATAGCTCTGTACATTTACTAAATAGATTGTCCTTTTGCTTGCATTTGAAATGGTCAGACAACACCCATATGGTGCCAATTGCTGCACCTTTCTAGTGTTTTGTTTTTCAAATAATTAAGAGTGTATGCAGGGAATTGTCTGTGCACCTGTGTTTTCACCAAAGACTAAGGGGCTTGACAACTGAAACGTATTGCTCAGGAACTGTACAATGTAAGGGACTTCTGTGCGCAACATGCTTAAGGGTAATTGAGGAGATTTAAGGGTCTGAATCTCTCCATTGTCTTGTATCTTGTGCAGTCATTGATGCCACCGCAACAGGGTATAAGATGCCACCCCATCAGTATGGCATTCTGAAGGGTTTCTGTGTAACACTGCTATATCATGGGGTTCTGTATTTGAATCATAAAGTAAGGTTCACCCCTTTGCTGTGAGGTAGTACAAGGCCTGTGCACCTCGTAAGCCATGTTTTCAACACTTAAGTGAGACTTAAGTAGTGCAAGGCTTGTATTATTCTCTGCATGGGGTTGAATTTTGCCCTCAGTGACTCCTTGTTAGATCAATTCACAAGTAAGAACATTTTTTTTGTTCTAAATGCCAGCATCCCCAATTCACTCCAGAATCTGGAAATCAAACTGCTTAGTTTTCTTTTTTCTGGTTTGTGCGTAATCCCCAGAAGCAAACGTTCTGCAACTGGAACTTAGCTAACACTTAGGTGGATGATGGGTGAGTAAGAACAGAATGCAGCCTCCTCTCTCATCCCTATACAGGCTTTGCAAGGCTAAACAGGGAAAAGAGTAGTAAAACCTTATTCTGGCCAGTGAAGTCAGTAGATATGACCTGGACTGTACAGAGGGAATAAGTCTGCCAAGAAAGAAGACTGCACTTTTAGTCAGCCCTCATTTTAGCCACACCTTCACTTAAAGCAAGGAACACAGAGTTGTATCCCACATGCCCAGCTTTCTGTGATTGCAGAAAGTGGGGTACTGGTCTGGCATTGCTCCTTCCTGTTTCTTATATTGGAAGCCTGAGGGTTGCATTGGTATCTGTCAGAAGCAAATCTAAAGATCAGCAGTTGATGAGTGAACCCCTTTTTGTTGGGCTTTCAGGAACTCTTAAGCTGCTTACCACCATTATGGCCACCTTGGCTTCAGGAGTTTATTGGCTGAATGGGCCTTTATCTTTGCTTGGTATCTATCAGCTTCCAAAAGTATCTGATTATTTCGTCACGTTTCAGACATTTAATGTCTGCCCCAGAATGAATGGCTGAGGGGTATTTGTTTGGGTTTCTCCTTCATTCATTTTGACAAGTAATCTTAGTTCATCTTTTTAACTGTGGTGGAGTGAGAACTACAGCAATCAGTAACTGCCTTTCTAGCAGGCATATGCCAATCAGTTGCAATTACATTTTTAAAAAATCTTTGATTCTTCAGGGTGAGCATTACAGGAATCGGCAAACAGGATCAGAAGTGCTTACAAACATATTGACTGAGCTATTCACAGCAACAGCAGCTGATGAAAAGGATTTTTCCTGTATCTGAGCATGCCCTATTTGTTTTTAAATATTTGCAAAGACTGAAGATAGCCAAACACCAGCTGTCTATTGAAAACCTACACAACCCATCAGTTGTCCTGGCTATGTACCTATAACAGGTACCATTCAGGGCCACCCATCTCAAAAAAGGTAATCAGCTTTTTTTTTTTAATGTATCCAATAATACTTTGCCTCTCTGCAGCTCTTGTGCTCTTCTGTGAGGCAGAATTGATGCTATTCTTGCTTATATTCGGTGTCTATATGCCATTGTGATGTGTGTAATAAAAACTCAGATTTACTCAGCAGCTTTTCTGAATACGAGATCTGGGTTGATGCTAATATACAGCCTGCTGGGTTTGATGCCTTTTCCATTCCCATGTGATGATTCTAGACACCGCAGCTTAGTGAGTCCAAGTTGACACAGATCTTTACTAATACTTACGTTTATTTTCTCAACTTTCTTACAGCTTGATTAAAATCCCCTGGTAAGATCTTCTTGTGTGGCAGCACATCTTATAATGTAAGCTAATTTATGTTGCACTTAAAAGTTTGCCTTCAAATACCTGTATCCTGGGGTCACACAATGTTCAAACAGACCATCCCAGAAAATTATGGCCACAGAATAGCAAGTGTGTAGCTTTGAACCATTCTCTTCCACCAGTGATTCATTTAGGATTCCTTAGGGGCACTCCATTCACTGAATAATTTGTTACCTACATTTGAGACATAAAGCCTCAAAGTGGAAAAACTGAGCCTGCATTTCTTCTGCCATTTCCAAGTCTCTAACGTCCTGGTCTCTAGACTGTTGTTGTTATCAGTTAGCATCATAGGCCAGGTCTACACTACAAACTTACATGAGTATAACTGCATCACTCAGGGGTGTGAAAAATCCGTTATACTGACCTAACGCTGCCCCATGTAGAAAGTACTACAGGAAAATGACAGGGCTTCTCCTGTCGGCGTAGCTGCTGCCTCTTTTGTGGAGGTGGATTAACTGCGCCAATGGGGGAGAGTTTCCTGTTGGCGTAGGAGCATCTTCACTGAAGTGCTACAGTTGCATGGGTGCAGCTCTGCCACTGCACCACTTTAAGTGTAGACCTGCCCATAGTGTTTCTCCACATCACCAGTTCTTCTAGCACTTTAATAATGTTGCAGGTGGCCCATTGGCCCCTGTAGATCATGCAGGGAACATGTCATAAATCTACATATATAGCCCTGCGCTGGTGTAACCTCTTCATTTTATGCTTAGTGTTTGTTATTGTTCTTCTAATTGGATTCCATTCCCCACAAGTATCCAGAATTAATGTCCACATTTCACACAATCCATTGAAACATACAACTTTAATGTTTTTCAGCTGTTTTCTTTTCTGGAGGTCCAGTCTTCCTTCTTACCTAAACTGGAAACATATTAGTCTGGCTGTCTTTGAAGTTAAAGCTACATTTTTTCCCTGCATGGCTTGTGCAGAGACAAGGGAGTGGAAATGCAGCAGACTGAAACTTGCGGAGTTTCCTCATAATTTCCTCCAGTGAGATTTGACCTCCTCCAGTAAAAGAAGCCAGAGGATTTACTCTCTAAACCCACTGTGGATCCCGATAGATCCACTTGGTGGGAAGGGAGACAAATGGCAAGGAGGAGTCACCAGAGTCAGGGATTGTTGGTGCGAGGACCCTGGGCCTAAGCAATGTTCTTTGTCTCATTATGACTTCTTGAACGAAGTCGCATGGCCAGGGACTCGCCCGTTATTGCCACTCTCTTCCCCCACCTCCCCTTTTCACAGTAGCGTGGGGCATAGTGGTGGAACCTATTCCTTTAAATCCTTTTAGAAACGCATGTAATTTGAGCCTGATCCTGCCCGGTGCGCCATACCTCACAAGTCAGTGGGGAGCTGAGGATGCCAGCACCTTGCAGGATTGGGCCCTTTAAGGGGAAATTTGAGGCTAAGTAATCTGCATGGAACTATCTGAGGATCCTATACTGTGCCAACTGGAGGTGAGGGGAGCTTTGCCATGACTTTGGGAGCAGGATAGACCCTCTCTGTGCACTTACTGACATGTGCTACTAGGCCATGCTATGTCATGCCACATTAACTTTTGTCAGAAACCGACCAGGGCTTCTCTTTAGAAGTGTTTTACATCAGGAAAATAATTTTGCACTTGTCCTAATGTAACACCCGAATTCCCTCTTCCTTCTCACTGAAATAGCCTGTCTCTAATTATTATTAGAAATTGATTCATATGATACACTTTTAACGTTTGGATTGCCTTTGAACATCAGTTGTGCAATAAACAAATTTTGTTTCCCCACCTACCAAAGCATCCCACTGATATGAAACTGTTTCTTCCTTTAGTTAGGAACCAGTACAGGCTTGAGGTCTTGTTTTTGTGAGATTTGTATATGTGCTGAATGCTGATAGCTTAAGAAAGTTTGCAGCAGCCAGTGTGTAATGCACATTGAACTGGATATATTTCTCCACTTTGATGGAGCTTTAGCTCTCTGAGATTTCAAACATTAGCACTCAGTAAATACATTGGCATTGGCACCCTGACAGCAGGATTGTCTGGCTATGTAGACTCCCTCCTCAGGCCCTATGCTACCAGCACTCCCAGTTACCTTTGAGACACCACTGACTTCCTCAGGAAACTACAATCCGTCGGTGATCTTCCTGATGACACCATCCCGGCCACTATGGATGTAGAAGCCCTCTACACCAACATTCCACACAAAGATGGACTACAAGCCGTCAGGAACACTATCCCCGATAATGTCACGGCTACCCTGGTGGCTGAACTTTGACTTTGTCCTTACCCATAACTATTTCACATTTGGGGACAACGTATACCTTCAAATCAGCGGCACTGCTATGGGTACCCGCATGGCCCCACAGTATGCCAACATTTTTATGGCTGACTTAGAACAACGCTTCCTCAGCTCTCGTCCCCTAAAGCCCCTACTCTACTTGCACTATATTGATGACATCTTCATCATCTGGACCCATGGAAAAGAAGCCCTTGAGGAATTCCACCATGATTTCAACAATTTCCATCCCACCATCAACCTCAGCCTGGTCCAGTCCACACAAGAGATCCACTTCCTGGATACTACAGTGCTAATAAACAATGGTCACATAAACACCACTCTATACCGGAAACCTACTGACCGCTATTCCTACCTACATGCCTCCAACTTTCACCCTGACCACACCACACGATCCATCGTCTACAGCCAAGCTCTGCGATACAACCGCATTTGCTCCAACCCCTCAGACAGAGACAAATACCTACAAGATCTCTATCAAGCTTTCTTACAACTACAATACCCACCTGCGGAAGTGAAGAAACAGATTGATAGAGCCAGAAGAGTTCCCAGAAGTCTCCTACTAGAGGACAGGCCTAACAAAGAAAATAACAGAACGCCACTAGCTGTCACCTTCAGCCCCCAACTAAAACCCCTCCAACGCATTATTAAGGATCTACAACCTGTCCTGAAGGATGACCCAACACTTTCACAAATCTTGGGAGACAGGCCAGTCCTTGCCTACAGACAGTCCCCCAACCTGAAGCAAATACTCACCAGCAACCACATACCACACAACAGAACCACTAACCCAGGAACCCATCATTGCAACAAAGCCCGTTGCCAACTGTACCCACATCTATTCAGGGGAATAATAACAGGGCCTAATAACATCAGCCACACTATCAGAGGCTCGTTCACCTGCACATCCACCAATGTGATATATGCCATGTCAGCAATGCCCCTCTGCCATGTACATTGGTCAAACTGGACAGTCTCTATGTAAAAGAATAAATGGACACAAATCAGATGTCAAGAATTATAACATTCAAAAACCAGTCAGAGAACACTTCAATCTCTCTGGTCACGCGATTACAGACATGAAAGTTGCAATATTGCAACAGGAAAACTTCAAACCAGACTCCAGCGAGAGACTTGAATTGGAATTCATTTGCAAATTGGATACAATTAAGTTAGGCTTAAATAGAGACTGGGAGTGGCTAAGTCATTATGCAAGGTAGCCTATTTCCCCTTGTTTTTTCCTACCCCCCCCCCCCAGATGTTCTTGTTAAACCCTGGATTTGTGCTGGAAATGGCCCACCTTGATTATCATGCACATTGTAAGGAGAGTGATCACTTTAGATAAGCTGTTACCAACAGGAGAGTGGGTTTGTGTGTGTGGGGAAAAAAAAAAAAACAAAAAACCTGGATTTGTGCTGGAAATGGCTACATGCATGAAGTGAGCTGTAGCTCACGAAAGCTTATGCTCAAATAAATTGGTTAGTCTCTAAGGTGCCACAAGTACTCCTTTTCTTTTTGCTATTACCAACAGGAGAGTGGGTTTGTGGGAGTGGGGTGGGGAGAAAACCTGGATTTGTGCTGGAAATGGCCCAACTTGATTATCGTACACATTGTAAGGAGAGTGATCACTTTAGATAAGCTATTACCAGCAGGAGAGTGGAGTGGGAGGAGAGAAAACCTTTTGTAGTGGTAAACACCCATTTTTTCATGGTTTGTGTGTATAAAAAGATCTTCTGTACTTTCCACAGTATGCATCCGATGAAGTGAGCTGTAGCTCACGAAAGCTCATGCTCAAATAAATTGGTTAGTCTCTAAGGTGCCACAAGTACTCCTTTTCTTTTTGCGAATACAGACTAACACGGCTGTTACTGTGAAACCTAAATACATAGTGCTTCACACCGCAGTACATTAGGTAAGATCATTGTAAAGAACACATTCCTACTGCTTATCTGTAGGAGAGCTCAAATACTTAACATGTTTGCAAGCTGAAATAAGTAAATCAGAAGAGGAGGAGGCGGAATGAAAGGTGAACATACTCACTGTCAGCATGGCATAAATTAGAATTAAAGTTGACAACCAGGTCTCTGAATAGACTTCAAAGTTTTCATTACAGTAGTATAGCTTTCCTGAATTCAGCTCCTGTAGTATGCATGAAGTATAAGATACAGGGGCACTAAAGAGACAGGTTTGTTGAGAGCATGAGTCTTGAATAAAGGCTGTTGGTGCTGAAATGTTGACATGTCCTTATGGGTACCTATGCATAGAACAAAGTTTTCTTAATTCAACAATCTGAAATCACTGAATTCTTTCTGAATATTCTTTTTTTCTATGTTAAGGATTTATTCAACAAATGTCTGTGGCATTTTTACAGATTCATCATAGGTATTACAGAAACGGACACAGATTAGATTAATATGTCCAGAATTTATCTACTCAAAATCATACCCTTATTTTTTTAAATGTTAGGCTCTTTGGTCTGTTTATATATATATTTTTCCTCTTTCAGCTGGGACAAAGGAATTAGACCACTCAGGTTTACTTGGTCCTTATCATAAAAATGAGAAAGCAAGACAAAAAGATAGAAGTCAAAAGTGAGACAACTAAAATCTGCATGGATTAAAATTAGTATGGGAATTACTTTATCACATAAACCAGCTCTTGTGGTATTTGTTTTTGTTTGTTAAATCCCTGGAGTCACATGAATTCACCAGAATCTCCGCTTCAAGTGTTTTTGGTTTGTTTGTTTTTTGTTTTTTTATTAGTAAATTCCAGGCTTCATGGTTGTATAGATCAGCTTGAAAATGTGAACCCTGAAGTTTCAAAACCCAGCAGGCAAATAAACTCCAAATGTACTTTTATATCCAAAAACTTTTTAAGTTAACCCCTGATTTTCTGAGGGGCCTGACGTGTGTGTGTGTGTGTGTGTGTATGTATATATAAACATTTGGGGCTGGCAGTTCTGCAATCACAGATGGTTTGCACACCTCCAAACAAAATAAGAAAGCAAGATGTTAAGGAAAAAGCCCTCCAGTATAGATATCAGGTGAAACTGAATGCTCACAACTGCAAGATAATGCTGCTCATGCAACTTTTAAGACTCCATTCTTTCCCCTCTGCAAGCAGCTCTTCTGAGTGCAACTAACTTTTTTTGGTAGATTCACTGGTTTTGGTAACAGTTACCGTATGAACTGGGTATATGGGCCTGTAGCGGTGTAGAGGTTTGTACATCTCTGGAAACTACCAGAAAGGTATTATGTATACATTTGTTATAAGCGCATTTCATAGCAATTTCTGAAAGATTAGTCATTTTCTAAATCTGCACAAATATTAACCATGGAAAAGGAGTTCAGAGTTCAAAGCTGTTATTGCTAATAGTCTCTATTGTTGTACAAACTGATGTGAACATCAGGACATATAGTTCATGAGTGGGTCAGTGAAACAAAACACATTGTTTTATAATACAGTGCATGGACCCTTTGGAATCTATAGCTACCTGTTTTTCCTGTTTCATTGTATACAAAGGAATGTAAGTGTTTGAGGAATGTAAGGTCACACCCCTTTATGTTTGCAAACAATGGTATTACTACACCCTCATGGTACTAAAAGTTGAATTACAATGTGTACACTTAAACACAATAATTTTTGAAGATACTTAAGATTCGTATATCTCAGAGTCGAATGGGGACTTCCATGTAATCAGCTTAAATGCAAAGCAATACTTTCAAGAAAGGAAACAAATACTCTTAAAATGTTTCAGATAGTGAGAAATATTGCAGTGAAAATAGTTTCTAATGAAGAAAAAAAATAAATTAAGAGGGGTGAGTCATACCAGTTTGAAATCATGTGACCCAGCAGACTTTCAAATCCATAGATGATAAAACCTATTTTGAATTACCCTTGCAAACTGTAGTTGTTACTAATGTCGTTATTAAACAATTGCTCTAATGCACCCAAACTTTTACTCTAAGAACTTGCAATCTTTTAAAGTCCTGATCCTGCAAATGTTTGTGTATGTGCTTAACTTTAAGCGTGTGATTAGTCACAGTGAAGTTAGCATATCCATAAGTGCCCCATAAAATTGAGGCCTGAATGGTACAGAGAGAAGATAAATATTACAGATTTATAAAGGAGACTGACTTCTCGTGAGCGGCATTTATATATTTATAAATTCATCTAAACAAGCTGATTGACCTGTTAAAATGCCAGGCACTAAAGAAATTCTACTTTTGGGTAAGGATGCAAGAATATTTAGAGTAGTTATATGTATTCAAGTTGGCCTGATAAAATTAATCCTCAGGGTACTTGGGGAACTAGCAGAAGCAATCTTGGAACCGTTAGCGATTCTCTTTGAGAACTTCTGAAGGATGGGTGGGACCCCAGGGGACTGGAGAAGGACAAACATAATATCTGTCTTTAAAAAGGGGACAGAGGACCTGGGGAATTATAGACCAGCCAGCCCAATTTCGATACCTGGAAAGATGCTGGAACAAATTGTTAAACAATCACTTGGTAAGTGCCTAACGGATAATAGGGTTATAAGTAATAGCCAACAGGAACTTGTTA
The DNA here is from genome assembly GCF_965152235.1 of Eretmochelys imbricata. Classification (NCBI taxonomy): domain Eukaryota; kingdom Metazoa; phylum Chordata; order Testudines; family Cheloniidae; genus Eretmochelys; species Eretmochelys imbricata. The sequence goes on along the minus strand of NC_135592.1, from coordinate 1,655,903 downwards.
AGAACTAATCATGCCATATTAATCTAATTTCCTTCTTTGACAGGGTTGCTGACCTAGTGGATAGGAGGCTGGTGGCACCTTAAAGACTAACGGATTTATTTGGGCATAAGCTTTCATGGGTAAAAAACCCACTTCTTCGGATGCATGGAGTGAAAATTACAGATGCAGGCATAAATATACTGACACATGAAGAGACGGGAGTTACCTTACAAGTGGAGAACCAGTGCTGATGGGGCCAATTCTATCAGGGTGGATGTGGTCCACTCCCAATAATTGATGAAGAGGTGTCAATACCAAAAGAGGGGAAATTGCTTTTGTAGTGAGCCAGCCACTCCCAGTCCCTATTCAAGCCCAAATTAAGGGTGTTAAATTTGCAAATGAATTGTAGCTCTGCAGTTTCTCTTTGAAGTCTGTTTTTGAAGTTTTTTTGTTGAAGAGTGGTTACTTTTAATTCTGTTATAGAATGTCCAGGGAGATTGAAGTGTTCTACTGGACTCCTCGTTTTTGTGGATACGGACTAACATGGCTAGTGCTCTGATAGTGGATGGGGTGAAGCAGAAAATGATATACCTTGATTTTAGTAAAGCTTTTCACACACACTCATGACATTCTCATTAGCAAACTTGGGAGATGTGGTCTAAATTAAATTATTATAAAATGAATGCACAGTTTGAATATGGTTTTTCAAAGAGTAGTTAATGGTTTACTGTCAAACTGGATGTGTGTGTGTGTATCTATTGGGGTCCTCCAGGGGCCTGTCCTGGGTCTAGTACTAATCAATATGTTCAATAATGCCTTGGATAACAGAGTGGAGCGTGTGCTTGTAAAATTTGTGGATGACACCAAACTGGGAGGGGATGCAAGTACTTTGGAGGACAGGATTAGAATTCAAAAGAACTTTGACAAATGAGAGGATTGGTTTGAAATCACCAAGATTAAATTCAGTAAAGATAAATGCATTTGATTTTAATTCCTCAGTATAGTAATTTGCACAATTACAAACTGGGGAATAACTGACTAGGTAGTAGTACTGCTGAATAGGCTCTGGGGGCGAGTGGATCGCAAATTGAGTATGAACCAACAGTGTGATGCACTTGTGAAAAGGGCGAATATTATTCAGGAGTGTGGTATGTAATACACAGGTGCTAATTATCCTGTTTTACTTGGCACTGGTGGGGCTACCGCTGGAGTACTGTATCAGATTGTGGGCACAAGGCTTTAGGAAAGATGGCTAAGTTGGAGAGGATCCAGAGGAAAGCAACAAAAATTATAAAAGGTTTAGAAAACCTGACCTATGAGGAAAGGTTTTTTTAAAAAGGGCATGTTTAGTCTTAAGGTAGACCTGATAAGTCTTTTCTTAAGTCATCAACTATGTTTCAAAGAAGACTGTGATCAATTGTTCTCTGTGTGGACTGAAGATAGAACACAACTAATGGACTTAATTTGCAGCAAGGGAGATTTAGGTTACATATTAGGAAAAATTCTCTAACTATAAGGACAGGTTTCAGAGTAACAGCCGTGTTAGTCTGTATTCGCAAAAAGAAAAGGAGTACTTGTGGCACCTTAGAGACTAACCAATTTATTTGAGCATGAGCTTTCGTGAGCTACAGCTCACTTCATCGGATGCATACCGTGGAAACTGCAGCAGACTTTATATACACACAGAGAATATGAAACAATACCTCCTCCCACCCCACTGTCCTGCTGGTAATAGCTTATCTAAAGTGATCATAAGGTTGGGCCATTTCCAGCACAAATCCAGGTTTTCTCACCCTCCACCCCGCCACACAAATTCACTCTCCTGCTGGTGATAGCCCATCCAAAGTGACAACTCTCTACACAATGTGCATGATAATCAAGGTGGGCCATTTCCTGCACAAATCCAGGTTCTCTCACCCCCTCACCCCCCTCCCAAAAACCACACACACAAACTCACTCTCCTGCTGGTAATAGCTCATCCAAACTGACCACTCTCCAAGTTTAAATCCAAGTTAAACCAGAACATCTTGGGGGGGGGGGGGGGCGCGTAGGAAAAAACAAGGGGAAATAGGCTACCTTGCATAATGACTTAGCCACTCCCAGTCTCCATTTAAGCCGAAATTAATAGTATCCAATTTGCAAATGAATTCCAATTCAGCAGTTTCTCGCTGGAGTCTGGATTTGAAGTTTTTTTGTTGTAAGATAGCGACCTTCATGTTTGTGATTGCGTGACCAGAGAGATTGAAGTGTTCTCCGACTGGTTTATGAACGTTATAATTCTTGACATCTGATTTGTGTCCATTTATTCTTTTACGTAGAGATTGTCCAGTTTGACCAATGTACATGGCAGAGGGGCATTGCTGGCACATGATGGCATATATCACATTGGTGGATGTGCAGGTGAACGAGCCTCTGATGGTGTGGCTGATGTTATTAGGCCCTTTGATGGTGTCCCCTGAATAGATATGTTGGCACAGTTGGCAACGGGCTTTGTTGCAAGGATAGGGTCCTGGGTTAGTGGTTCTGTTGTGTGGTATGTGGTTGTTGGTGAGTATTTGCTTCAGGTTGGGGGGCTGTCTGTAGGCAAGGACTGGCCTGTCTCCCAAGATTTGTGAGAGTGTTGGGTCATCCTTCAGGATAGATTGTAGATCCTTAATAATGCGTTGGAGGGGTTTTAGTTGGGGGCTGAAGGTGACGGCTAGTGGCGTTCTGTTATTTTCTTTGTTAGGCCTGTCCCTTAGTAGGTGACTTCTGGGAACTCTTCTGGCTCTATCAATCTGTTTCTTCATTTCCGCAGGTGGGTATTGTAGTTGTAAGAATGCTTGATAGAGATCTTGTAGGTGTTTGTCTCTGTCTGAGGGGTTGGAGCAAATGCGGTTGTATCGCAGAGCTTGGCTGTAGACGATGGATCGTGTGGTGTGGTCAGGGTGAAAGCTGGAGGCATGTAGGTAGGAATAGCGGTCAGTAGGTTTCCGGTATAGAGTGGTGTTTATGTGACCATTGTTTATTAGCACTGTAGTGTCCAGGAAGTGGATCTCTTGTGTGGACTGGACCAGGCTGAGGTTGACGGTGGGATGGAAATTGTTGAAATCATGGTGGAATTCCTCAAGGGCTTCTTTTCCATGGGTCCAGATGATGATGTCATCAATATAGCACAAGTAGAGTAGGAGCGTTAGGGGACGAGAGCTGAGGAAGCGTTGTTCTAAGTCAGCCATAAAAATGTTGGCATACTGTGGGGCCATGCGGGTACCCATAGCAGTGCCGCTGATCTGAAGGTATACATTGTCCCCAAATGTAAAATAGTTATGGGTAAGGACAAAGTCACAAAGTTCAGCCACCAGGTTAACCGTGACATTATCGGGGATAGTGTTCTTGACGGCTTGTAGTCCATCTTTGTGTGGAATGTTGGTGTAGAGGGCTTCTACATCCATAGTGGCCAAGATGGTGTCATCAGGAAGATCACCGATGGATTGTAGTTTCCTGAGGAAGTCAGTGGTGTCTCGAAGGTAGCTGGGAGTGCTGGTAGCGTAGGGCCTGAGGAGGGAGTCTACGTAGCCAGACAATCCTGCTGTCAGGGTGCCAATGCCTGAGATGATGGGGCGCCCAGGATTTCCCGGTTTATGGATCTTGGGTAGTAGATAGAATATCCCAGGTCGGGGTTCCAGGGGTGTGTCTGTGCGGATTTGTTCTTGTGCTTTTTCAGGAAGTTCCTTGAGAAAATGCTGTAGTTGCTTTTGGTAACTCTCAGTGGGATCATAGGGTAATGGCTTGTAGAAAGTGGTGTTGGAGAGCTGCCGAGCAGCCTCTTGTTCATATTCTGACCTATTCATGATGACAACAGCACCTCCTTTGTCAGCCTTTTTGATTATGATGTCAGAGTTGTTTCTGAGGCTGTGGATGGCATTGCGTTCCGCATGGCTGAGGTTATGAGGCAAGTGATGCTGCTTTTCCACAATTTCAGCCCGTGCACGTCGGCGGAAGCAGTCTATGTAGAAGTCCAGTCTGCTGTTTCGACCTTCAGGAGGAGTCCACCTAGAATCCTTCTTTTTGTAATGTTGGTAGGGAGGCCTCTGTGGATTAGTATGTTGTTCAGAGGTATTTTGGAAATATTCCTTGAGTCGGAGACGTCAAAAATAGGATTCTAGGTCACCACAGAACTGTATCATGTTCATGGGGGTGGAGGGGCAGAAGGAGAGGCCCCGAGATAAGACAGCTGCTTCTCCTGGGCTGAGAGTATAGTTGGATAGGTTAACAATATTGCTGGGTGGGTTGAGGGAACCATTGCTGTGGCCCCTTGTAGCATTAAGTAGTTTAGAAAGTTTAGTGTCCTTTTTCTTTTGTAGAGAAGCAAAGTGTGCATTGTAAATGGCTTGTCTAGTTTTAGTAAAATCCAGCCAAGAGGAAGTTTGTGTGGAAGGTTGGTTTTTTATGAGAGTATCCATTTTTGAGAGCTCATTCTTAATCTTTCCGTTTGCTGTAGAGGATGTTGATCAGGTGATTCCGCAGTTTCTTTGAGAGCGTGTGGCACAAGCTGTCAGCATAGTCTGTGTGGTATGTAGATTGTAATGGATTTTTTACCTTCGGTCCTTTTGGTACGATGTCCATCTGTTTGCATTTGGAAAGGAAGATGATGTCTGTCTGTATCTGTACAAGTTTTTTCATGCAGTTGATAGATTTCCACTCCATACAGCTAAATGCAGTGCCTTGCATAATGACAGGTTTCAGAGTAACAGCCGTGTTAGTCTGTATTCGCAAAAAGAAAAGGAGTACTTGTGGCACCTTAGAGACTAACCAATTTATTTGAGCATGAGCTTTCGTGAGCTACAGCTCACTTCATCGGATGCATACCGTTGAAACTGCAGAAGATATTATATACACAGAGACCATGAAACAATACCTCCTCCCACCCCACTCTCCTGCTGGTAATAGCCTGTTGCCAACTGTGCCCACATATCTATTCAGGGGACACTATCACAGGGCCTAATAACATCAGCCACACCATCAGAGGCTCGTTCACCTGCACATCCACCAATGTGATATATGCCATCATGTGCCAGCAATGCCCCTCTGCCATGTACATTGGTCAAACTGGACAATCTCTACATAAAAGAATAAATGGACACAAATCAGATGTCAAGAATTATAACATTCATAAACCAGTCGGAGAACACTTCAATCTCTCTGGTCACGCAATCACAAACATGAAGGTCGCTATCTTACAACAAAAAAACTTCAAATCCAGACTCCAGCGAGAAACTGCTGAATTGGAATTCATTTGCAAATTGGATACTATTAATTTCGGCTTAAATAGAGACTGGGAGTGGCTAAGTCATTATGCAAGGTAGCCTATTTCCCCTTGTTTTTTTCAAACCCCCCCCCCCCGCCGACATTCTGGTTAAACTTGGATTTGTGCTGGAAATGGCCCACCTTGATTATCATGCACATTGTAGGGAGAGTGGTCAGTTTGGATGAGCTATTACCAGCAGGATAGTGAGTTTGTGTGTGTGGTTTTTGGGAGGGGGGTGAGGGGGTGAGAGAACCTGGATTTGTGCAGGAAATGGCCCAACTTGATTATCATGCACATTGTGTAGAGAGTTGTCACTTTGGATGGGCTATCACCAGCAGGAGAGTGAATTTGTGTGGGGGGGTGGAGGGTGAGAAAACCTGGATTTGTGCTGGAAATGGCCCAACCTTATGATCACTTTAGATAAGCTATTACCAGCAGGACAGTGGGGTGGGAGGAGGTATTGTTTCATATTCTCTGTGTATATATAAAGTCTGCTGCAGTTTCCACGGTATGCATCTGATGAAGTGAGCTGTAGCTCATGAAAGCTCATGCTCAAATAAATTGGTTAGTCTCTAAGGTGCCACAAGTACTCCTTTTCTTTTTGCTAACTATAAGGGTTAACTAAATTCTGAAATAGTCTTCCATGGGAGGTGGTGGAATCCCAATCAGTGAAGGCTTTTTAGAACAGGTTGGACAAACACCTGTCAGGGCTGAGTTACATGGTCCTGCCTCAGTGCAGGTGGCTGAATAAGGTTACCTCCTGAGGTCCCTTCCAGCTCTACATTTCTAACATTGGTATGTTAGCCAGGAGCATGATGGATATACTAATTTGTACATAAATTCATATACACTTCCAAATAAAATAAATGTAAAAACCCATTATATGTGGCTATATTTCTCTTTTCTGAGCTGGATTAAGAGAGTGTCTTTGACTTTGGCGGCAGCAGCAACCTGTATTTCAGACGCTGATTTGTCCTCCTCCTAAGGTGAGAAAGGAGAGGGTAGCCACAGGTGCCATTTGAGGACGTTGGGCACTGTGGGATGGACAGATCCTGGGATGGTGGGCAGAAAGACAGGTGTGACAGACATGGGTGAGGGGTGCCGAATGGAGGGCCATGGGTGGACACAGCAAGAGGGACAGACAGATGGGGGGAAGCCAGATGGATGGGTGCTGGGGGAGGGGGGCATGCAGGTGGATAGATAGCAGGAGGGGCCGACAGAGAGGCTGGGGTAGATGGACAGACATAGGAGAAGGAAGAGATGAACGGTGGGGAGGTAGGCAGATGGATAGAGAGACAGCAGGCCAGACTGATGTGGGGATGGGGAGGGGAGGAGAGGAGGGACAGCATGGTGGATGAGAAGGGGGCAGACAGAGGGATCACGGACACCAGGACAGACAGATGTGGGGCTGGGACAGGTGGGGGGGCAGACAGACAGCAGGACCGACAGACATGGGACTGGGGGTGGGGGGTTGGGAAGCAGACAGACATGGGAAGGGACAGGCCAGACGGATGCAGTGGGGGGGAGGGGGGACAGCACAGTGGATGAGAAGGGGGAAGACAGAGGGATTGCGGACAGTAGGCTGGACAGACATGGGGCTGGGTGGAGTGGCGGGCAGACAGATGGATGCAGTGGGGGGGGAGAGTAGCACGGTGGATAGACGGGGCAGGCGGGGGGGATTGCAGATAGCAGGCTGGAGCGACGCAGGGGTGGGGGGCGATGCAGAGCTGGGTGGGGTGCAGGGCAGGCAGCAGGAGGGACAGACATGGGTGGGGTGGGGGGCAGACAGATGGATGCAGTGGGGGGGGAGAGTAGCATGGTGGATAGAGGGGGCAGGCGGGGGGGATTGCAGATAGCAGGCTGGAGCGACGCAGGGGTGGGGGGCAATGCAGAGCTGGGTGGGGTGCAGGGCAGGCAGCAGGAGGGACAGACATGGGTGGGGTGGGGGGCAGACAGATGGATGCGGGGGGGGGAAGAATAGCACGGTGGATAGAAGGGGCAGGCGGGGGGGATTGCAGATAGCAGGCTGGAGCGGCGCAGGGGTGGGGGGCGATGCAGAGCTGGGTGGGGTGCAGGGCAGGCAGCAGGAGGGACAGACATGGGTGGGGTGGGGGGCAGACAGATGGATGCGGGGGGGGAAGAATAGCACGGTGGATAGAGGGGGCAGGCGGGGGGGATTGCAGATAGCAGGCTGGAGCGACGCAGGGGTGGGGGGCGATGCAGAGCTGGGTGGGGTGCAGGGCAGGCAGCAGGAGGGACAGACATGGGTGGGGTGGGGGGCAGACAGATGGATGCAGGGGGGGAAGAATAGCACGGTGGATAGAGGGGGCAGGCGGGGGGGATTGCAGATAGCAGGCTGGAGCGACGCAGGGGTGGGGGGCGATGCAGAGCTGGGTGGGGTGCAGGGCAGGCAGCAGGAGGGACAGACATGGGTGGGGTGGGGGGCAGACAGATGGATGCAGGGGGGGAAGAATAGCACGGTGGATAGAGGGGGCAGGCGGGGGGGATTGCAGATAGCAGGCTGGAGCGACGCAGGGGTGGGGGGCGATGCAGAGCTGGGTGGGGTGCAGGGCAGGCAGCAGGAGGGACAGACATGGGTGGGGTGGGGGGCAGACAGATGGATGCAGGGGGGGAAGAACAGCACGGTGGATAGAGGGGGCAGGCGGGGGGGATTGCAGATAGCAGGCTGGAGCGGCGCAGGGGTGGGGGGCGATGCAGAGCTGGGTGGGGTGCAGGGCAGGCAGCAGGAGGGACAGACATGGGTGGGGTGGGGGGCAGACAGATGGATGCGGGGGGGGAAGAATAGCACGGTGGATAGAGGGGGCAGGCGGGGGGGATTGCAGATAGCAGGCTGGAGCGACGCAGGGGTGGGGGGCCGATGCAGAGCTGGGTGGGGTGCAGGGCAGGCAGCAGGAGGGACAGACATGGGTGGGGTGGGGGGCAGACAGATGGATGCGGGGGGGGAAGAATAGCACGGTGGATAGAGGGGGCAGGCGGGGGGGATTGCAGATAGCAGGCTGGAGCGACGCAGGGGTGGGGGGCGATGCAGAGCTGGGTGGGGTGCAGGGCAGGCAGCAGGAGGGACAGACATGGGTGGGGGGGCGGGCAGACAGATGGATGCGGGGGGGGGGAAGAATAGCACGGTGGATAGAGGGGGCAGGCGGGGGGGATTGCAGATAGCAGGCTGGAGCGGCGCAGGGGTGGGGGGCGATGCAGAGCTGGGTGGGGTGCAGGGCAGGCAGCAGGAGGGACAGACATGGGTGGGGTGGGGGGCAGACAGATGGATGCGGGGGGGGAAGAATAGCACGGTGGATAGAGGGGGCAGGCGGGGGGGATTGCAGATAGCAGGCTGGAGCGGCGCAGGGGTGGGGGGCGATGCAGAGCTGGGTGGGGTGCAGGGCAGGCAGCAGGAGGGACAGACATGGGTGGGGTGGGGGCAGGCAACGAGCAGGACCGACGGGGTGGGGGCGGGGCAGCCAGCCGGGCGGACAGACAGACGTGGGGCGGACGGACAGGCAGCCGGGGACACGCCCCTTTCCAGCTCCGGCCCGCGAAAGTTCTGCCTCTGACGTCACTCGGACGGCGCTCCGCCGGGCGCGGCCGGCTGAGGGGGCGTGGCTCTCGGCGTGGGGGGCGGGGCCCCTGCAGGGGGCGGGGCCGGCCGCCGCCGCCGCGCCGAGGGCGGCAGTCGGGAGGCTGCGGCGGCCGCGTTCGGAGGCGCGCGGCGCTGGGCGGCGAGCGGCCCTGTGAGGCGCGCGGGCGGCGCGCGGAGCCGGGGGCACCGCGCGCGGGCGGGGGGCGGGCGGGCGCGGCCCCCCATGGTGCGGCATGTCGAAGACGCTGCGGAGGAAGCGGCACTGGCTGAGCAAGGTGCAGGAGTGCGCCGTGTCCTGGGGGCCGCCGCAGCCTGGCGGGGCGCCTGACCCCGACCTGCTGCGGGGCGGCGCCGAGCTCGGCGAGTTCCCCTACCTGGGGGGCCGCCTGCTGCTGGGCGAGCTCGGCGGGCCCGGCCCGGTGCTGCTCTCCGGCAAGCCCCCCAGCCCCGGCGACGTGCTGCTGGAGGTGAACGGCACCCCCGTGAGCGGCCTCACCCACCGCGACACCCTGGCCGTCATCCGCCACTTCAGGGAGCCCGTGCGCCTCAAGACCGTGCGCCCAGGTGAGCCCCCCCCCCCGCCCCGGACCAGCCCCCAATCCTCCCCCCGCCCCGCGACCATCCTCCCCCCGCCCCGGGACCGGCCCCCAATGCCCCCCCCTACCCCGGGACCATCCTCCCCCCTACCCCGGGACCGGCCTCCAATCCCCCCCCCTACCCCGGGACCATCCCCCCGCCCCGCCCCGCCCCGGGACCGGCCCCCAATTATCCCGGCCCGGGACCATCCCCCCGCCCCGCCCCGGGACCGGCCCCCAATTATCCCGGCCCGGGACCATCCCCCCGCCCCGCCCCGCCCCGGGACCGGCCCCCAATTATCCCGGCCCGGGACCATCCCCCCCGCCCCCCGCCCCGGGACCGGCCCCCAATTATCCCGGCCCGGGACCATCCCCCCGCCCCCCGCCCCGGGACCGGCCCCCAATTATCCCGGCCCGGGACCATCCCCCCGCCCCGGGACCGGCCCCCAATTATCCCGGCCCGGGACCATCCCCCCGCTCCGGGACCGGCCCCCAATTATCCCGGCCCGGGACCATCCCCCCGCCCCCCCCCCGCTCCGGGACCGGCCCCCAATTATCCCGGCCCGGGACCGGCCCCCAATTAACCTCCCCCCGCCCCGGCCCCCAATTATCCCGCCCCGGGACGGGGCCGCCTCACTCTCCCCGCGACGGGCCAGCACCGGCCCCGCCCCCCTGCCGTTGGGACCCGGGCGGGCCTGGCCCCGCCCCCCGGAACCGGCCTGGGCCGCCTTGCGCCTCCGCCCCCGGACCGCTGCCCCGCACCGCCTGGGGCACCCCCGGGCTTGCTCCAGTCCCTCCCCGGGGCGGGTTGGGCACACGTGGCCCTGTCTTCCTGTCCCCTGCCTCGGGGCCACGTTTGGCCCTGCCTCCCCCCGCTGCTGCACCGCCGAGCTCCCTGCTGAGCCGCTGGTGGGGCTGGCGCTTGAGTCGGAGTCCCTGTTTCCTGTCCCTGAGCTGCTAACTTGTCCCTTGTTACCTGGTTACGTAAGGGCTCTGGGTCTGCCACCCCCCGGCCCAGTGGACCCTGCACCCAGCCTGGAGGCTGGGAAGTGCCGGCTTTTCTGTGGATTGGCTTAATCATTGTCCACTGTGCACTCCTCTCACTGCAAAAATAATCTCCCCTCCCATGGGGTGGGATCCTTTTCTCAGAGCCAGGCAGTCCTGGAATAAGTTCTTTTGGTGTAAAAATCCTTTCTAGCATGTGATAATCTTCAACTAGTTTATTCAGGGCTTTTTTTTTTTTTTTTGCTGTCTACAGCAGATGGTTTGGCATAGCTGCCCTTAGTATTCATTATATCCAGTAACAATTTCATAGTTGAAAATAATTGACTGACTTCATCATTGCTATTAATTTTGTTATCAGTAGATTGGGTTTATTTTGTGCAGGGATAGTGAGGTCATTGCATCTCCTAGAGGGAATCTGTTATCTTTATGTCCATTGTAATCTGATGTATGTTGTGTTACATTGTTACTTGGATTTTAAAGCATTTCTCTCTCAAAAATTCCATGAACATTGTTCCTGGATTTTTTCCATTTTCCATTCTGTGTGAAGCTTGGGAAGGAGAAGAGTTCTTGCATCTGTCCGTTTCTATCTTCGGAGAATTCTCTGAGATAAATCACTGTTGTTGTAACTGAAGTTTGTGGTTGAGCACACATGTTCTCACACAGTCTGTCTACCCGTGGTGTGGGCCCTGCAACTTTCTCAGAACAGTGAAAGAGATTCATGTTAAACTAAGTGTCTAGCTTTCTGTTTGATTTTTAGTTCTACAGCAGTCATTCTAGTGTAGTGTTGGAATGACTAATTTGTATTTGACCTTCTGTTCCAGCTTTCCTGTTTTATCCATGGTACAGTGCTCCCACTCCAAAGCACACTTTGGGAACCAAGTTGTTTATGTTATGTGAGTGGAGTTTATAGGAAACTTGTGTTTTGAGAGCTAATAAGAGGATAGCCTTTACTGACACTATCTCCCCTATCACTCAGACCAGTAGTTGGTTTATTATAAAGTCTGTTGGTTTGCTAGGCCTTTGTAGATAATCAGCACTTTTATGTGGCAAGAGTCAGGTGGGTTTATGATAGTAGGGGTAGAATAGAGTTAGAGATGTTAGTTACAAAGGATTCTTCCTTTTAAAATTGAGGGAGAAAGGATGGACAGGATGAAGTTACACATGGAATTCCAACATTTATTGTAGTCTTCCTCTCATCTGAAAATAAAGTGAGACTTAGCCTTCGCAAACTAGTCATGACATACCTGCTTAAAAACTGCCCCATGGCCACCTACTAATGAAACTCAATCCTCTTGCAAGATTTCAGCCTTGTAGTAAAGAGTGGCCTTCGAACAGGGATCTTTTATAGTTTCAGCATTGTAATTTTGCTCTTTTATTCTGTGTAAGTTATTTCCACTTCTGTCTGTCCATAGATCATTCAGTATTCTGTGTTTTGAATAAAGCCAGATCAACTATTGTAGGGGTGTGTGTGTGTATTATATGTAACGTTACCTCTCAATTTCAAAAAGTGTTTGCTGCAGCTATGAGTGGCACTTGAGAGGAATGCCCTTCCTTTCCAAATGAGTATGTGGATATTTTTACATACATTGATATTCTGTGTTTGGCCCTGGTCATCACATTTCTTAGTGGATTAAGAGTAAAATGCAATAATGATGTAAAAAAAAAAACCTTAAAATCTCTCCATCTCCCTTTTGAAAAGCTAAATGAAGAATCTCAAAAAGATCTGAAATTAAAAACATGTATTGGCTATTTGTAAAATATTGAAACTGGCTACGAGTATAATAGCAAATGTCCTTATGGAAAGTAGGAGATTCTATATTGTTGTGATTAATTTTGAACCTCTTAGATAAATATGAATGCAGAATTTAAGAAGGGATGTGCTGCTTGTATTTTATTTTTCCTTTTATCTGATATTTACATGAGAAATGAGATTTTTTTGGCAGTTTTTCATTAAACTACAGTCAGGTGTACTAAGCACTCTGTCTTTTGTCTGTACTGAACAGCAGCTCTAAAGCACTACACAGCAAATTATAATAGCAGAGCTTAACCTTGGGGTAGGATGATTTTGAGGTAGTGATTATTCTCCTGGCTATAATTATATATGAATATATAGGTACATAGTGTGTGTCTGTTCCAGTCTGGGTGAAATTGACCGAATTAATTGCAGTGAGGCAGAATTTAAAGGGACTCTTGGATAAGTGATTGGATTGTTTTCTGACACCTTTAGCATCCCGTACCCTATTGAACCTTTCTGTTTCGGGTATAGTATGACATGTGAAGATGGGGACTGTGACTTCAGTACATTACTCGTACTGTATTTAAGTCCCAGTGTCACAAAGCCAAGAAATTGAATCTCTGCAAGCTGTCTCCATAGTAATGTGTAGTGCTTACTTAAAAAGGGTTAAATCTCAGTTGTTGAATGGTGTCTTAGCTTTGTCTATGGTCAGAGCCAGTGCAAATGACACTATGTATCCTGAGAACATTCTTGAAATTCCCCATTCCTATTTCATGATATCGTTTTTACTTTCCAAAGAGAACTCAGCTTCCAATCATAGAATAGCATTAATTTGAATATATTGTAATTAACCAGGAATATCAGATCATTGCAATAAAATCCTCTTTACCAGCATGGATCTCAAATGTCAAGTAAATACTAAAAGGGAAAAGGAGTACTTGTGGCACCTTAGAGACTAACCAATTTATTTGAGCATAAGCTTTCCTGAGCTACAGCTCATTTCATCGGATGCTAAATAGTATTACCTGCAATCACAGACTAATGATTTACAATTGTAAATCTGAAACTAATTACAGCTTCTCACGTTCTGCACAACACAGGTATGAACTTTACAAAGTTTAAAGGTTTCAGAGTAACAGCCGTGTTAGTCTGTATTCGCAAAAAGAAAAGGAGTACTTGTGGCACCTTAGAGACTAACCAATTTATTTGAGCATGAGCTTTCGTGAGCTACAGCTCACTTCATCAGATGTATACCGTGGAAACTGCAGCAGACTTTATATATACACGGAGAATATGAAACAATACCTCCTCCCACCCCACTGTCCTGCTGGTAATAGCTTATCTAAAGTAATCGTCAGGTTAGGCCTTTGACGATTACTTTAGATAAGCTATTACCAGCAGGACAGTGGGGTGGGAGGAGGTATTGTTTCATATTCTCCGTGTATATATAAAGTCTGCTGCAGTTTCCACGGTATACATCTGATGAAGTGAGCTGTAGCTCACGAAAGCTCATGCTCAAATAAATTGGTTAGTCTCTAAGGTGCCACAAGTACTCCTTTTCTTTTTACAAAGTTTAAACAAATTTTAATTATGAATGTTTTATTAAAACTTCTTATTTTGTGATTCCTACAGTGTGACATGTCAATATTGTCATGATTGACTTACGCAATCTCTCATCTGTGTCTTAATTATTTTTAAGACACACCTCTATTGTTTTGTCTATTACCCGGACTCCTGGTGTAAAAGCTGACCTTGAGCAAAGCATGCTTTCATCATTTCAGTTTCTCCTATCTCCACTTCACAGGGGAGGATATCGTTAGAATCTCAGCACTCAGGGTCCAATTCTGCTCCCAGAAATTCCTCTTACTTAAATTTCTTGAGTAAATTTGGGAGCAGAATTGGACTTCTGTGTGTTTTTTACTATTATTTTATTATTTGGTCATTTGTTTGCAGTGAAGTAGAATAGTTAATTTCGAAAGAAAGGCGAAGTCTGTGGGCCAAGACAGTGATCTTTCTAAATTATTTTTATTTATTTAATTCCAATATTCTCTCAGTTTGACAGTTTCTCTCTTACCACCGGCATGAGAAGCATTGTCCTAGTTGTAAAACAGCACACCCCATAAAATCATATATGCAGTGCTTTATAATTTGTATTGTATTAGGGCTGTGACTTGACAGTGGCAAACCCTTCTAGCAAGGAAAGGTAACCACTACAGTACAAATTGCTAGAGCAGTGAAAAGAGAAATAGCTGTTCTAATTAATACTGTTGTTTTTAGAATTCACTTTTGGAGCAAATTTAATTAGGACTTCAGCTTTTGTGTGTGTGTGTGTGTGTGGATACAGACTAACACGGCTACCCCCTGATATTTCAGCTAGTGTTTCCCATGACAAAATTTGCTTCCTTTCCACTCGCTGGTCCAAAATAGTCCAAATTTACTGACCTTTAGAACTCTTCAAATTGCATTTATATGTGTAGGCATATGGGGTGTTTGGGGATCTGTGGCATTCTTGGAGTGTCATCGGTCTTGAGTGCATGAGGGGTTTTGAGATGGGGATAGGTGATTTTTTTGGTGGTGGTGGGGTTGGCCTCTGATCTGCTGGTGCTGTTTGTTTTTATACGGATTGTGATTTTGATTATGTCAGGGTGCCTAGTCCTTTGGGTAGGTATTTTGTTTGTATTCAAAAAAGTGAACATATAGACCAATTTAAATCAATACAGCACAGCAAAATGACAGAAAAAACATTATTTCCTTCTCTTCCAGTCATATCAAGGTAAAAATAAAAACTGGATCCTCACAAGTCAACCTACATCTTTAGTGAGAATTTCTAAGTAGGCCTTAGCGTGCCTGGAAGCTCACCAGACTGAGGCACTGTCACAACAAGAGTGCAGGGGAATTCTAAAGTTGAGGGCCCTGTACTAAATATGTCCTGTCCTCATCCTCTTGACACTGAGGTATTTGTTGGTACATTTTTGAATCTTTTTATGTCTGTACAACCTCAGTGCTGACTAGCTACCTCCATCTTTTAATCAATACGGCATTTCATTAAAGTCTGATGCTGGTGTTTCAGTAGCTTTCAGCAGTGGATCAACAGGCTAGACTTGCTTTGTACCACGTGGTGACACACAGCTCTTCATTAAGGAAAGCAATATCTTTATTTGACAGTAATGAAATCTGCATTGGATGTTTCTAGCAGGCTCGGTAATGAATCTAAAATGAAAATTTCAGGATCTAGTTTAGCTTTCTTGAAAGATATAAATGTTAATCAGACTGCACGTTGTTAACTACACATTGCGAGATATGGACTTTTTAAGTGGTGGAGAAATGTGTGTCCTCCACTCTCTTCCCTCTTTTAGTTACTTAACATGAGCACATGTAGGGTGACCAGACAGCAAGTGTGAAAAATCAGGATGGGGATGAAGGGTAATAAGCACCTATATAAGACAAAGCTCCAAATATTGGGACTGTCCCTGTAAAACCAGGACAGCTGGTCACCCTAAGAACGTGCCTAGTTTTATTTGCTATGGGTTCAAGTTTAGAGCCTGCTACTTAGTTGTATAACACCTGTCCTTGGTAAGGTGGGAACAGTAGTGACAAAGAGAAATGTGTAAGGCTTCCTCTTGCTACACAGTATAAATAAATACTAAAACAGTCCTTGTCAAACATACTGGATTTGAGATGAACCCTATATTTAAAATACATTGTTATTAAAATGGTGGCTTCCTGCTAGTCCCCAGCATACAAGTGTCCACATTGTAATTGACAATGAGGCCAAGGACCAATATGGTCCATGGAGACTAAACTATTCCATCATCAACTAAAAGTGCATCCACACTTCCACATTAGATATGAGGCATATTGGTAAGAAAGCATATAGATCAAGCTTGTGCTGCTGACTGTACTGTTGTTATTAAGGGAATAAACGGAAAATTTCAGCCTCCACTACAGTAAAGTCAACATCTCTTAGTGCTGAGTTTACTTAAAAGTGAGCCTTCTGGCCACAGTAAGTCTCCATTTTTAGTTTCCAAAATATTCAGGCAGGTTATGAAGCCCTGCTGCCAAAGTACTGCCCAGATATTGTGAATGCCAACACTGGCCAAGTGAAGCGTAGATTATTAGTTTAGTAGCCAATGGTGTATCAAGAGTGGGTTGAGACTACCATATAAAGTTCTAAAGTAGGAAGAATTGCTGATTATAAGCAAAATCTTCAACTCCGAGTTTGAATAGCAGGATTATCTTTCTTCAGTCCCTTCAAGATGATAGAGCATCAGTGAAGCTACTCTGTGGCCAATATTGCAGCTTCAGGACACAGTTTGCCCTTTTGGGAAGAAATTAGTGCTGTATACAGTTGCTGTTCTTCAATCTCCCTCACTCACTGGGCACAGTAAGCACTCCCATAGAGTACAGCTCTGCAATGTACAGGGACAGTGTGACTTGACACATGTACTCCTTTTGCAGTGAATTTACATTGGTTCTGCTGGATTGGAAACCAGGGCAGGGCAGTATTTGCCCCTTTTGAAATGAGGTACAGAAATTTTTCTTTCCAATAAATAGGTGGGATACTAAAAGGCTGTAGCTCTCTGAAGTGAGTTATTGGATGAATGGTATTCACCAGGCACTTCTGAACTCAAAAATTCTGTAAAGTATTTGACATATACAATAGTAAATATGCAGCAAACTCCACCAATAATTTATTTGAGGGCACAAGTCCATTTATCTTAGAAGTATGTGTACTCATACTAGATTTACTTTGTCATCCAATTTCATCATCAATTTCTTAATATAATATGGTGTAAACATCATGACATGCTCCTCTCCTTAGTTTAACATTTTTTTAAAAGTTAGCCATTAGTAGACTGTTTAAATGCTTTGGCTACGTGTGAGTGGAGGTAATGATCATCTTAATTGTTCTAGTTCTGTTCTGTTTAAGTAAATCAGACAGTATTGTATTTTGATTTACAGAACATTTTTTTTCTACAAGAGATCTCCAAATAGTTTCCCTGATAAATATTTCTCTTGGTGGGATGGTGTAAATTATTTTTTGCAAATAATTGCCATGTTTTATCTAACTCAAATTTGTCATTGTATTCATCACCTGATATGCAGATAAAGTGCAAAACTAGCAGAATCCACCCCTTTCAGTCTAATGACCGTAGTTCAAACCCTAACAAAAGATGATACATAAATAAGAGGAAGACTGATTCACTTGTTTAGCTTTAGGACATTTCAGTGTCTGGAATTTGGTCCAATAGTTGCTCATTCTCTGGTTCCTGGAATGGGTTAGGTCCCAGTCCTGCAAACCTGTTTAACTTAACTACCATGAGTAGTTCCATCAAAGTCAAGTCTCGTGCAAACTTTATTACTGCAAATACATGCAGTACTGGGGCTTTAGTTTTTAACATTTAGTTTTGGAGACCATAAGTCTTTTCTTACACTTTCAATCCCAGTTAAAATTCAACACTAGTGAGAACTTGTTAAAAAATTTTGCAGCATCCTTCCATTTAGTACAGATGGAAGAAAGGGGGCTGTCCTTTACCAGATTTGAGCCAAGTCTTTTTTGCTGCCAGTTCTGCAGTTTCATCTTCTAGCTGTGAAATAAATGGACAACCACGATGCCAATGAAGTTAATTGCAATCCAGTACAACTTTGATATGTATTGTTGAAAGTGCCTGACTGGCAGCCAGAGCCTCTAGTTGGTACTTAGTAGTCCAAATGTTCATACCAATACAGGGTACCAGAACTGTGCAACTGAACTCTGGTAACACAGGTGGACCTGTTAGAATGGTACATTAGATTTACTTTACAACCTCTTCTGTGGTTGGGGGGAGGGATGCTTTTGCTATGCTGTTTAATTGGCTCAAAAAGAAAGAAATAGCATACTAGTCTCTCTTTTTGTGGGAGTGTGGTCTGTTGACTAGGGCTGGGCTACAAGTAATTGAAACTCTTAGCTTCTGTTTGTGTCTCTGCCACTCCTCTCTTGTTTGAACTTTGACAAGATACTTAACCCTATCTAAACCTCACTGCTCTCATATAGTGATCTTTACCTCATGTGATCATCTTTTTATTTAAGTGTTTTGAAATTCTCTGGTACTGTAAAAACAATCATATTAGTGTTACAGTACAGTGTTTTATTATACAGAGTGCATTATGTCTACTTTTAAGATCTCCATCTCATTGCACATTGCATCACACTTATTTGGTTTTGAATGTGCATTTATCAAATCTGCTGTTGGTATCAGGAGAAGACTTTCAAAGTCAAAAATGAGAGTTAGGAACCCGATTCTGATTGATTTTTCAGTGGGAGTTACGGAGTTACTGCCCTTTATGCCTTTGAAAATCTCACATGGGACTCTTCAATTGAAGTCTGGGATTATCATCTAGGGAAAGTTTGCATGCCCTATTTAGATTGGAGTAACCTGGTGTTAAAATGTGTCCAGTGCTAAGCAAATGTAAGTTCTTCTGCTTGTGTAGAAGTGGCTGTTTTTCAGGTTTATTATGCTTGGGGGTTAGTTGTATTCAACATTTTAGTATTTGTACATTATGATTTTTAACTCCACTTTTGAATCTTTTGAGTACTCTGCTGTTGGCCATTAAAAATGGTGCAATACCATTAATATTATTAATACACGGACCACCAAACCCAGTGTTTTTTTTTCTTTTTAAACATAAATGGATCTCTTCATTATTACTGTGATCTCCCATTTGTGATATAATTTGTTGCTGTAGAAAGCCCTGTGACACAGAAACTGGTCTAATATGAGTAAGATGGAAGGAGCAACAAATGTCTCTAAAAAAAACTAACATTCTTAAAACAAGGATTATGAGAAGAACACCTGAGAGTGAAACAGATGCCTCTCTAAATCTTTTTCATCATATTTTTATGACTGATTGTGAAGGGACTCCTTCTAAAGAGTATGATTGGCATTGGTAAAGTTTAGCAAGTTTACTGTCACATCTCTATAGCATATCTTTAATTGAGTATCTGTTTGAGTCCCTAAAATTACTATAGGAGGAATTGTTTTACATAAAAGTTCCCACTTTTTGGAATGCTTGGTTATTTTTCCTCCCCCCCCCCCCTTTTAGCATCAGGTTTATAAACTCAGAAATATTTCTTTGTTCAAGATGCATTTATGTGATTTAATTCTATCTACAGTACTTACCAAAAGTAAGGAATGTAAGTCTACGAGCTTGAATATTTTTAATTCCATATGCTTGATTAGCTGAGCCTAAGCACTGTAATAATAATAATTTAGTATTAGCCGTGCTGGTCAATTATTTTAATTTTGTTTTATTCATAATTATCCATCTTCTGTATAGGAGTTTTAGTTAGTGTGAGATCAATTTAAAAATAAACTTCAATAGTCCATTTTAAGGGTTTGTAATGTTCTCTCACTTTCTACTTTAGGTATGTCTCGGTATTGTCACCGTACTGTCTATAAGGGAAATATCATAACTCTTCTGAACAATGCACTACCATGTTACTCATTCTTTCTGCTTTGTTTGGCATTTTATTATTACCCCTATTCTCGAGTGCTTTATTGTGGGTCATTGTTGTCTTCTAAATGTTCCTTGTTTTTTGCTTACCCTGACCATGTCAGTCAATTTTTATATCAGTTTTCCCCTAGAGGAGAAGCAGGTCCATCATCCATCTAAGAATAATTCTAATATTGCACTCTGACTTTGCCAGCAGAGAGGCTTAGACTAGTAATGTCCATGCTCTCCATGTAGAACCAAAGCTCTATGCGGCGTACCCCATCATGCGGAGCCTCTTGCAGTCTTGATAGACATCTTGACTTTTACTAGCTGAAGAATAGACTATTTACAGTGCATAGAAAAACTGATTTTATTTTAATTTTATGAATCAGAAAGGATGGTGTTCTAGAATGCATTTTTTAAAGCTAGTTGTTTGAAATTTGGTGAATATCTTAACCATGTAACTAGAAAAGTTATTACCTCTTGGATAATTAATTACTAAAACTAGTAGAATACAGAATTCAGTACATTGTAAAGCCATGTCTTCTATATGTATAAATTCAAGATTTTACAACTTTTATTATGACAGTTGTCTTACCAACTCAAAGGTTAGTTTCCTTCTTTGACACGGAAATGTCATAAAATGGAAGAGTAATGCACACGACATGACACTTGCTAATTTTTCAAATGCTTCTTTAATGATTGATCTAATCTCTTCACAATGTTCTTCACCCTGAAATATCCTAATACACTTTTTAAAGAATAATATTACCCAAAAATTAAATGCTGTCCTCTTGGATAGAACATGGGAGCTGTGTAGAGATCTTACTTCAGTGGGAATTAAGGGTATGTAGCAGGTTCAGGTCCTAACAGTACACAGCACTTTCATATGTATATGGAAGAAAAATGCTTCATCACTTTGAATTGCAGAGTTTTCCAGGGCCAAGCCTACTCTTGGCTCACAAATTCTGAGATCCCGTTTTGTCTTTATTTTGTGCTAATTACCTATGAGTTTTGTTTATCTAAAAATAAAATGAAACTTAAAGCATGAGGGCACTGATATGCACTCTTGAGAGTAGGGGGTTCTTATTGCTTGGTGTTTTTGTAACTAAAATGTAGATTTGTGGTAGTCCATAAGAAATAAAAAATGCAAAGGCTAGAAACTGGCTACCAACAAAAATGAAAATGACCTGTCCATTTTCATTGTCCAAGTTGGAAAGTGTGTGCGTTGGGAGGGGGCTACAGCTTAAGTGGTGAAAAATAAATTAGATTTTTTTATCTATTGTGTCTCTGAATGGCTGTTCTGTTATATCTGCTATTCCACTTTTTAGCCTGCAACCTGTGCCACTTGGAGTTGTTTTAAGTCCATTCAGATTTATTTAGCGTGATATCTCATTGCTATAGAGCAGGGGTTCTCAAACTGTGGTCCGCGAGCTCCATTCAGGTGGTCTGCAGATGGTTTTCTCTAAGGTGTGCGCCTGGGTGGTTGCACACATGAGAACGAAGGGCCACCCACCTAATTAGTGGAGCCGGACAGGCGTGGCTCCACTAATAGGTGCCTGGACCCTGGAGAAGACGCACATGGAAGGTGAGGTGGTGGCTTTTGGGGGAATTATAGTTTTTTTTAAAACCTTCTTTTTGTAAATTTCACACCAGGCCATATTTTAACATCCATTAGTATATTAATCCACCTGTTGGTTCATTTTACATCAGCAACTGGGCTATGGGAAAATATGCATTCCATACAGATCGATAGTCTCATTTTTCCTCTAGTATATCATAGAATCATAGAAGATTAGGATTGGAAGAGACCTCAGGAGGCATCTATTCCAACCCCCTGCTGAAAGCATCCCCAGCTGTATATGGACTATCCCAACTATATATACTGATTTGAGCTATGTTCTGTTAAAAATGATACAGAAGTGCAGGATTCTGGTTTGAAGGTAGCTGGCACAATTTACAGTATCTTCAGATTTTTAATTTAGAGGAAACTTGCAGCCTAAATGTGAAAAGTTTGTGCATGGTGAGTGTGTGAAGGGTTGGAAAGTTGTGAGTATTGTGCCATTTGATCAGCCATTATACCAAACTATTATTTTGACTAAGAACCCTGGCCTTTTTAAAATTCCCATCATGCAGCTTGAATTTTTATATTAAATTTAACATCTTGTTGTAATGTGACATGGGTGAATGGTCTATCGGAAAAGAAGGTTGGATGATCTCTGAGGGCAGTAGTAAATGTGGTAACTGAGTTAACTGTTGGGAAATATGCCATTCAATATGACTGTCATCTTGTACCTCTCAATAAACTGACTTGATTGAAACAAAGATAAAAAGTAACTTTTTTGCATAGCATAGGGATTAAATGCTGGTTTCTGATGTTGCTGTAGTTGAAAGTTGGTGAACATTTCTGTTAAATCCTAATTACAAGTGGTTTAATATCTCTGCTACTTCAAAATTCAGAGTTAAAATACTGAAACTGTAGTCTGAAATGCATATTTTATTTGGAGTGGGAGAGGGTTTGGGAGTCTGTAGTGTTTCATAGTTACTTGGCTTTATTGCTAATTGAAAAAAATAGATCAAATGGGTTTTTGCCAAATTTTGGTAGAAGATCTTTTGAAAGAAAAGGTACATTTACAGTTAGTTCATTCTTAAAATAAGTTTATCAGACAGCAGATTCTTTCCTCCTGGTATATTTTAAATAACAAAATAGTTCTAAAAGTTTTCACTGTCTAAGGATAGTGGCTACCATTCTTAACATTTCTGGGATTGTACAAATACCTCTCAGCATAAATAAGGTTGAGGAGGGATCATCAGCAGCCTTACTTCTACTGATCATATTAACTGAAAGTCATTTTCTAACGCAGCGAAATCAGGGTCTACCATTTACATAGCATGTTCTTTGAGTAGCACTCCCCAGGTTGAGGGGTATGTGAGATTCTGCATAGTGACATGTGAATTGCAACTGGCTGTTCCCCTTCCTTCCTTCTAAAGAGGAGGAGATTGTGTCGAGGCCAATGGGACATCCAAATGATTATAAAAAAAAGAATAGAAGCGCGCATAAAAGAAACAGTTGGCCTGAAATGAAGGAAAAAATGTTAGCCAATTGTTCAGTTGAAGATATATTATAGATTTCAGTGTCATATAGGAGAGAGCTGATTTAGTTATAATTTCTTTGTGGAGGCTCACAGAAAGAAGAAACAAATCAATAATTTTAGAAGAAAGATTTTTCCTTTCTTCGCCAGTATTCAACAATGTTAGCTAATCTTTCAGTGGAAGGCGTACCATTGATTTTTTTCTGGGTGCTATTTAAAAAAAAACCTATTTAGCTGTAATGTATGTGTTCTCTCTGTGTGAATAAGCTGAGAAGGCAGTCTGTCACTTAACTAAGCTTTTCCGTGCAATAGTAAGGTAGAACTAAGTTTTTCAGCAGTCTATATTTTAGTCCTGCATTATAATATGCAGCATATTTT
The DNA here is from genome assembly GCF_965152235.1 of Eretmochelys imbricata. Taxonomy (NCBI): domain Eukaryota; kingdom Metazoa; phylum Chordata; order Testudines; family Cheloniidae; genus Eretmochelys; species Eretmochelys imbricata. Next base: position 1,632,784 of record NC_135592.1, on the reverse strand, counting down.
AGAAACTAAACTTGTACAGGGGCTGACTTAGATTTTCAGTGTTGCATACCACATACTTAAGGGTGGGATTGAGTTCTAACTGTTTTTCTATAGTGTCTGTCTGTTTGTCTCTAGGTTTGTGTGTCTCAAGTAAAATGGTGGTTTAGTTTGGAGTTCATACGATTAGGCATAAGGAAAAAAACAAAGAAAATTCTGAACACATTTTTTAGGATTTAAGACATGAATTACATTTTGTGCAGTTTTTTAACCTTTTATCATCAGAACACAGGAACTGCTGTACTGTATCAGACTAGAGGTCTGTTTAGTCTGTTTTTTTTATCTGATAATGGCCAGCACCAGATGCTTTAGTGGAAGGTGTAAGAAACCTTATAATGGTCATCTGCTTTGGACAGGTGATGTTCCCATCAATTCTACAAAACAGTACATGTGCTGTCTGTAGGGTCAAAATATGTCCCCTTTGGAGTTTGACTGTGTTAATAAACAAATGAATAAACAATAAGGTCCAGCCCTAGCCTCATTCACAGGATTGACTGCTTAGTCCATTGCCTAGGTTCCCTCTAAGGACGTGTTAACTAAGAGGTATACTTCCTCCTCTTGTTCCCTTGCTAGGCTTAATGTTACTGGCAGGTAGTGTGTGCAGCCTCTTCTGCCCTGGTTCAGTGTGGAGATTGTCAGACACCAAATTTCATTTTTTTTTCATAGGGGAAGTTAATTCCTAGTATGAGTAAGCTATTTAATTTAATTCCTGAAGCATATGAGGGTTTACTGTATATTTTTAGTATCTAATATAACTGTGGATGTTATTTCAGTCTGGTTAAAAATTTCAGTCTGGTTAAGCTTTTGGATTCCATATTTTGTGCAATTAAGTTCCCCAGGACAATTATGCATTTACATGGCCTACCTTCCTAGAGACCTATTTGCTCTCTGGTTCACCCCTACTGCTTATTTCCCTCCAGTCTCAGTGGGGAAGGAGCTTTGCTTTCTCCACCCACCTTAAAAAGTTGCTGGCTTTGGGAGGGTGCAGCATCCAGTAGGAGGACGTGTCAACAGAGATTTGGGCTCTTAGATTTTTTTTCCTGGCTTTGGCACCACCTTTCTGTGCATTAGGTAAATTACTTAAATGCCCTGTTTTTAGTTTCTCTGTGCCTACAAAATGGGAATAATTTTAATCTAGCCTTTTAAAGTACTTTTAGATCCTTATCTGAAAGGTACTATATACGTTAAATAATTTCTAAATATGCAGTGTTTTCATATACAATATGAATATTAATATAAACATCATTGTTTGCATATTTGTAGTACTAGATAGTTTCATGTAGTGGAATAATGGTCAGGTCAAAAACCTGTTTGTGTGTTGTGTAGTTCCAATGTTATCTCAGATTCATGTTTAAAACATTTAGGTCTAATATTTTTCCTCTACACTGTATTTCAGTTAACAACTATGGGGCTAATAGAACTTTATTAGTGATGTTTCTGAAAATAAAAATTTACCTGAATAAAATGCCTGGAAGCAAAGTTATGGTAAGGGGCTATAGAGGTAGAAGTTGGCCACAGATTGTTTTGAGGCCGGGTTTCTATCTAGAGTTGTGTTTGTTTGGGTTTTTGTTGTTGTTTTTTCATTTAAATCCATGTTTACAGTAGCATTTTTTCAGAGTATATTATCAAATCTTTAAAAATCCTTTTTTGAATATTTACTTTCAAAGTAAACAATTTTTCCCTTGTTTAAAAAGTTTGTCTGGTGAAAGTTGTTAAATGCTCAACAAAGTTTTGCAAGCAGAATGCCCTGGCTCAGCTGCATGCTGCTGTCATACTTACCAGTCTAAAAGATGCTTCTCCATTCACTTGATTCATGACTCTCCTGCATTCCCCAAAGGAAACTAATTTAAGGGAATTCACCACAATATATCTTGAATATTTGGAATATAAATGTCTGCATTAAACAGGTGCCTTGTCTAGTGACCATTCTGCCTGATCACTTGAATATATAATGTAAATGTATCTTATTGAATAATACTTTGAAAGGCTTTGCTTTTACTGGTAGAATCTTAAACTGCTTTAGAAAAGGAGTGCAAGAAATTAAGAATTGCTGAAAAGTGGTTCTGTTCTCCATAAGTAGCATTAAAGTAATGCAAAAAGCAGAGGGAGACGGATTCCTTCTTTTCTTTTTTTGAAAAATTTGGAGTCCTTGTGGCACCTTAGAGACTAACCAATTTATTTGAGCATAAGCTTTCGTGAGCTACAGCTCACTTCATCAGATGGATTCAGTGGAGCTCACGAAAGCTTATGCTCAAATTGGTTAGTCTCTAAGGTGCCACAAGTACTCCTTTTCTTTTTGCGAATACAGACTAACACGGCTGCTACTCTGAAACCTTCAAATTTTTGTTGACAAATTCCTTTTTATGGACTTAAATGGTGGGAACATAACTAAACCATTCATGCCTTAGGGGAGGGGAACTTTTTGCTATATATAGGCATATTTTATAATACGCGTATGGCTTTTGTAAGGGCAAGACATGTGGATGCTCTGTCTTGAGTACTTATATGGTCCATTTCTGTAGTATCAGAGAGACTCGCCATCGTCTGTGTTTATCCCCTGTAAAGTGGGGAAGTACAGTTATCCCCATTTTGCAGATGAGGAGCTGAGGCACAGAGAGGCTAAGTGACTTGCCCAAGTTCACACGGAATCTGTTGCAGAGGAGGGAATTGAAACCAGAGCTACTGATTCCTAGGCTAGCTTTTTATCCACTGGGGTTTTCTTCCACTTATAGTGATGACAAAATTCCCAAGGTCATCCAGGAAACATGGGCCAAATCAGGGAACTAAGTGCAGGTCTCCTAAGCTCCAGGCTAGTGCCATAAACACAGAACTGTTATCCTCTCTGTGGAAAGCTTTGAGTCATGACCTTGGAGGAAAAGATAGGAAGTTGGCATTGCACTCAAAATGATTAATTGTCATGATAAAACTCAAGTTATAGCAACATAGATGTATGCTTGCACAAGAGAGGATTATGATTATGACTCTACCAAATTCATGGTCCATTTTGGTCATTTTCATGGTCATAGGATTTTAAAAATTGTAAATTTCATGATTTCAGCTATTTAAATCTGAAATTTCACAGTGTTGTAATTTATGGGTCCTGACTCATAAAGGAGTTGTGTGTGTGTGTGTGTGGGGGGGGGTTTTGCAAGGTTATTGTAGGGAGTATGTGGTACTGCTACCCTTACTTCGGCGCTGCTGCTGGAGGCAGTGCTGTCTTCAGAGCTGGGCAATGGGAGAGCGGTGGCTGCTGGCCGGGACCCCAGCTCTGAAGGCAGAGCCACTGCCAGCAGCAGTACAGGAGTCAGGATGGCATTGTATGGTATTGCCACCCTTACTTCTGTGCTGCTGCTGGCATGGCACTATCTTCAGAGCTAGGTGTCTGGCTAACAGCCACCCACATCTGAAGGCTGTGCAGAAGTAAGGGTGGCAATACTTCGACCTTCCCCGCACACACATCATAACCTTGTGACCCCCCCTGCAACTCCCTTTTGGGTCAGGACCCACAGTTTGAGAAATACTGGTCTCCCCAGTGAAATCTGTAGAGTATAGGGTCAAAGCACACAAAAGACCAGATTCACAGGGGGAGACCAGATTTCACGGTCTGTGACATGCTTTTCGTGGCTATGAATTTGGTATGGCCCTAATTATAATGCAGAATGTGAACTACTATTAAAATAAAGGACAGGTTTCAGAGTAACAGCCGTGTTAGTCTGTATTTGCAAAAAGAAAAGGAGGCATCCGATGAAGTGAGCTGTAGCTCATGAAAGCTTATGCTCAAATAAATTGGTTAGTCTCTAAGGTGCCACAAGTCCTCCTTTTCTTTTTGTAAAATAAAGGAGTACTTGTGGCACCTTAGAGACTAACCAATTTATTTGAGCATAAGCTTTCCACAAGTACTCCTTTTTCTTTTTGCGAATACAGACTAACACAGCTGCTACTCTGAAACCTGTCATGCAAGGCACTGCATTTAGCCGTATGGAGGAAAAAATTTGAGCTGTAGCTCATGAAAGCTTTTGCTCAAATAAATTTGTTAGTCTCTAAGGTGCCACAAGTACTCCTTTTCTTTTTGCGAACACAGACTAACGCAGCGGCTGCTACTCTGAAACCTACTATTAAAATAAACTCACTAAAACTTAAGTCCCTAGCTGTTCTCTTCTATTGATTTTTAAAAGGTGAGTTGTTTTAACTAAATTCCTTTACTTCTCTGACTATAAGTAATATTCCCAGTGGTGTAAAAATGGGGATTTAGCATTTTATGTAATAATTTCATTTTGGACTTAATACTAAGTTCTGTGAGTAAGATTATTTTGGTTCATTAGCATCCATGCAAGTAGTGACTTTATCAGGACATTTCGATTTACATCACGTTGCTGACATTTAAGGGAAGATGGATGCTGGTAGATGAGACCAAATAGCATGACCAATTTATTTTTCTTAGTTTGCGAAATGAAATGATTTGGCTTAACTAAGTGTTAAACTGGTGTAGATACATAACAGTACATAATGTGAGTGTGGATAGTAAACTTTCCATGGTAGCTGAGTTAAGAAGGAAAATGCTAAACATTATAGAACCAGTCAAGTAGGGCAGACAATATTCAGATCTAGTTTGAATCTGCTTTTTCCTACATTCTGTTTATAAAGACTTCAGAGGGCACAAAATAAAGTAACTTGTGAACATAAATAATGTTTGAAACTATGTGAGCTGAAATGACTAGATCAAGGGAAATGGATGCACTCCAGAGCATAAAATAATTGCTCCAAATCAGGAAAAAAAACCCTATTCTTATTACACGGTGTTGCAAAATTGGCTACATGTACATATTGTGTGTAAGTTTGATTTCCTCTAAAACTAGAGACGTTGACCAAAATTAGAGAAGTTTATCAGGCCAGATGGACCAGTGGAACATGTCGAGGTCCCTTCTAGTCCTACATTTCTATGATCTGATTCAATATGGCACTTTCTATGTAAAAAGTGTAACTGTCAGCTAACCAGGATGAGGGCAGTCTAACCTAGTGGCCAGAGCGGGAAGCAGAGCTAGTGGTCGGGGCTAGGGCTGCAGTCAGTCATCTGGAGCCAAACCAAGGGTAAAACCAGAAGGCAGAAACTGGATACCAGAGCCAAGGGTCGAGCTGGAGTCTGTAGTTCGGAGCCAGAGCCAAATGTCAAACTGGAGGTCAGGAAGTGGAACAAGGAGGGGCCCAACTCAGGGATAGGGCAGAAGCAAGGCAAGAGCAACAGGAACAAGGTAACACAGGAGTATGCACTGTGGTGGGCATGAAGGTTGAGAAGCCAGTGAGCTGCTGGCTTCTGCAGCTAGTCAGGTTGAATGACTAATCAGGCAGCCTGCTGCAGGTCATCTGTACTGATGAGGCCACCTGGAGACTAGCTCTGCTGCATGCCCTGGCTCCTGACAGTAACTGATTATCCAGTAACTAATAGAACTAGTTATACTCATATGCTTATATACTGGAAGTCTAGGAGTATTTGTGCAGTGTCTTGCACATGAATTTTTTTTTGGAGGCCAATCATAACAAAATAAAATAAAAAAAAATCTTATTATCCAGATACATAACAGCTGAGTTAACTGGCATAACAGTGCCAAGAATAACTAACATTTTTATGGGTCTGACTAAGCAAAATCACTCATTTGGCCTTTAAAAACTGACTGAACTAAGGGCCTTTCTGGACCAGAATTGTTTGAAGGATTACAACACAAATATGACTGAAGTAGAATTTCCTTGACATTTCATCTTATTTGGCAGCTTTTGTGTGTTTGCACAGCTGTGGCCTAGTGGTTTGAGCAGGGAGCTGAATCAGGAGACCTAGATTGTAATCCCAGCTCTTGCTGACTTTTCTGCAAAACCTTTGGCAAGTCATTTCAACCTCACTGTCTCATTTTAACTCACCTGTTAAATGCTTACTTGGTCTTGTAAAGCACTTTAAGATTTATGGATGCAAAGTGTGAAAGTACAAATGTATTAAACAATGTCAAGAGGATTCAAACTTTGATATTCAAAATTGTAGCCAACCTTTGTTTTTATAAGCATGTAACGGATGTAGATTTAAACAGATAGTATATTGTGGTTTCAGAATAACAGCCGTGTTAGTCTGTATTCGCAAAAAGAAAAGGAGTACTTGTGACACCTTAGAGACTAACCAATTTATTTGAGTGTGAGCTAGAAGTGAGCTGTAGCTCACGAAAGCTCATGCTCAAATAAATTGGTTAGTCTCTAAGGTGCCCCAAGTACTCCTTTTCTTTTTGAGTATATTGTGGCTCATTCCCAACTATTTACGCTTTCCCCTCTTATGAGGTGCCTGTGCAAATATAAATAACTATGTAGAGGGCTAAAGTGACCTCCCTACAAGTTGAGGAATTACTAATAAACTAAAGAAGAGTTTGCTGGTACAACTCATTAAATCCTAGAGGATTAGCTTTCGGTTTATTTCCTCTAAACCCACAGAACTATCAGGAAATAACTAACCCTAAAGTTTTAGGCTTGCAAAAGTGATTTCCTCCTAATGCATGTACTTCAGAGGAATTTCAAAATCCTCTTATGTACAAGAGAAGCAGAGTCCTATTTTAATCCAGTGGAGTGATGCTTAATGAGTTGTTTTATCTCTTATTGGTCTAAATAATTCTTCAGAAATCAGATGACCGGAAGTATAAGTGAGGGGTTTTTTTTTAACCTCTGTTGCTGAAACCACTATCAGTAATTTCACTAGTATTTCCAGTAAGATTAGACTGTTAACACTTTGGTGCAGGAAGTTAGCTTCCTCTGTGTGTATATGAATAGTTCCCAACGAAGTGTAGGCACTATCATGGTACAGATAATAAAACAGCAAAAACGTTTTGTATTGTAGTATCCCATTTTTGAGTAGTATTTTAGGATATTTGCATTAGCTGGGCATTGTTTCATTTTTTCCACACCATTTCTTTGCAAAACAAACACTGAGCATTTTACAAACCAGACACTAGTATAGCTTTTGAATAGGATAGAGGACTATATCATTGACTGTATTGGACTGAATTCTTTGAACTGTCATCATTTAGTTATGAAGAGAAGTTTGTTTTAACAGCAGTGCTGCCTTACATAGCACTCTTTCAAACTTTCTTATATCTTTTAAACACTTGTAACACACAACTTCCCAGAACAACTGTATAAAGAAGGGAGCACTGTAATTAATAATATATAAATCTAGTGTACTCATTTTGGTTGCTTTGACTACCAGTTTGTTTTAAAAAGGAGTTTCCAGTATTCTTCTGTTTGCCTTAAAAACGTGTGGCCGCTGTTTTTTATTTTCAGACAGGCTGGATACTTTTATGCTGTATTCTGGGGTGCTGTGTGCTCTGTAAGATCATGCATCGCCTCATTTCTGACTTGTAACACTCCCAGAATTGAAGAATAGTCCCTCTTGTGTACAAAACTGTCAATTATGCATTTGTGACTAGATTGAGATCACAAATCCTATTTCATTTGGGACCAAGCCAGATGTGATCTCTGGCAAACAGCAATGGTTTTTGTTCATTAAACCTATGATGCCTTTAGATTTCCCACATACACATGTACATTTTTATTTGAAAAGGTCTGTCACATATATGGCAGCTAGAAATATTATTTCATTTTTACAACATGTTTTATTTCTTTCCATTTTTATGTATTTGGTATAGTTCACTGAAGGATGTAAAGCGTGACATTCCAGGTATAAATAACTGGTGTCTAAATTTCATGGAATAAGTGAGGTGGCTCGTACCAAGAGCATTTTCATGTTAGGTCCTGAGTTAATAATCCATCTCTGAACCTTGAAAACAACAGTAGACAGGGCCTCCTGCTTAGAGCTTTGAACAATTAATAAAATTTAGTTGTAGCTTATTTGAGAACGACCTAAAAACTACTGCTCTCTTCCCCTCCTCCCCACGCCTTGCAACACATTAAGTATTGCTGGTGTGTAGTGGAAATAAAAACTGTACTAACGGCTCTCTCTGAATTAGAGGCTTCTGTATGTGCCCTACTTACTCAATATAATAATACCTAATCCCATGGATTTCATTTGCCTCACTGTAGGACAGTGATGAGTAATTACTTTTCTGTAGTGAAGATGGAGATGTTGGAAAAAAGTTTAATTAAGTGCCCATTAGGAGATGTTGTTAATACTTAATTTTAAGTGCCCTGCTCTAATGAGTTCATTTAATGTTCATCAAAATAGCAGTAATTGTAATTGATTTCCATGTAGTATATGTTGTATCTGCTGTGGTGAACATTGCAACCTGTGGTTCTGCACTCTTTTGTGCTTACATCTGGAAAAGTTTTTAAAAATTTCTCATTGCCGCCTTTAGCCAATTATATGTAAAGGATGTGGATTTAAACAAACAGATAGTAGGTTGTGGATTTAGATTGTAAACCTCTTGCCTCTTTGTTACCAGAGCTTTGAATCATTAAAGTGCTAATGGTGCATTTACTGATACAGAAATACTTCCCTCCAGCTAACTGAACGCTAGGAACTGTACATCCTTATTCTAAGTCTGAATTCCCAGTTGGATATTAAGCTCTCTGTATTAGAAAGTAGTCATCCCACTAAAGCTGATATTATTGTGGCGAGCCACTTACCCAGCTTATTTGGGACTTAGAGGGCATATGTACTGTATGCATGTGAGCACAAGTATATTGGCTGTTAGCTTATGTAGAAGCACATGGAATAGCATCACCCATTTGTAAGTGCATGTGGTAACTGAATGATCAAATGGACCTTTATGAGCAGGTCATTTTGATCCTGGTGGGTACCAACCAATTATGAAAGGACTACAATATATATTTTTTTAAAACTGCTGGGAAATTTAACATGAATAATTCCAAAATATTTATATGCTTTTCTTCATGGAATATTTATTCTTTCTAACTGTTTTCTGGTAGTTTACAAAGTAAATTGTAGAACTTGTCATTCCCCTTAAAACTCAGAACGTTATCAGCAAAATAGTAGTTTCTAGAATCGTTTGGTTGTAATGCTTCATAGAAGTTGTTGCACAGGTATATTGATTAATTAGTCTGTATATCATGATTTATTTATTCTGAACATCTGACGCATGCTCCATAAAATATGGTTTTAATATGTTCTGTGCCTTGTCCCTCGTATGCCACTTATACTACATATATTGTTTGTTTCAGAATGTTTTGTTGACTAATCAAATTATAATTCTGTATTAATCTGATTTTCAAATTTTTAGAGATAATGTATCAGCATTTGTTTTCTTAGCACTGATCTTTCTAAAACGCTATGCTGACTATTTTTATGTTACGTATGCTTGCTGCCCAATAGAGTGAAATATTTTTAGCACTACTAATCTTTTTATACAATATTTTCTATCTGTCCTCTTCCTGAGATGATTATTTTGTTGTTGATAGATCCTTGAGAGCATTAAGAAAGCTTGGGCAGATGAGCATCCCTTGCAATATGATGATTGGCATGCAATGGATGAATTCTTTGTGTTGCTATTTTTACTTAGGTTTTTGAGGCCTTTGGTGATAGGTAAAATATTTCTAAAATTGTTCAAAGGGCTAATTAGGATGCACCATTATCATTATTTATTTTGGACCCTGTCTCTAGATGAAGGGCCTTTGGTAGAGCCTTAATCTGTATTGGGATCTACTAGTGTGTACCCCAGTTGTTTTGAGTGTGGCTCTGTGCAGGCATAGATGTCGATGCTCATGGACCCCACTGCCAGATTGAAGTCTTGATTTGTAAATGTTGTTTCATAATAGACTACAAGTCTAATATACTATATTTGTACTATTAAATACGCTACGTATATTAAGTGCATTATATTAGACATAAACAAGCATGATTAAATAGGTATACAATGATTCTTATAACTTTTTAAAAACTTAATTAAATCTGATGGCCTCCATGCTGATTGATCTTTAATTGTTTGATATTTTAGCTCTGGAAACATAGGTTCTTGTTATATTGTCACCTACAGTTTGTATTAGAATATTGCACTGTTGTGTCCTAAGGCCTGCATATATATGACATAACGCAAGAAATGCTCTACTGGTCAGACCAGTGATCCATCTATCCCGATATGCTGTCTCCAACAGTGGCATATGCCAGAGCTTCTGGGGGAGTGTATAGAACAAGACAGTTGAAGTGATCCACCCCGTCCTCCCCTCCCAGCTTCTGGCAGTCAGAGGTTTAGAGTTCCCCTGGATATGGGATTGTGTCCCTGACCATCTTGGCTAATGGTGACTGATAGACCTATACTCCATGTATGCAGTATTATTACAGCTGTGTCGGTCCCAGGATATTAGAAAGACAAGATTGGTAAGGTGATACATTTTATTGGACCAACTTCTGTTGGTGAGAGAGGCAAGCTTTTGAGTTTTCACAAAGCTCTTTTTCTCTATCACTCCATGAAATTAGCTAGCTCCTTTTTGAACACAGTTATACTTTTGGCCATCACATCATCCCCTGGCAATGAGTTCCACAGGTTAATTATGTGTTGTGTGGAAAAAGTACTTCTTCTTGATTGTATTGAACCTGCGGCCTATTAATTTCATCAGGTGTTCCATAGTTTTATACTGTGGGAAAGGGTGAATAACACTTCTCTATTCACTTTTACCCACCATTCATGAATACACTCTTATGTAGACCCCTTAGTTGCCTCTTTTCAGACCTGAACAGCCCTAATCTTTTTAGTCTCACGTCATATGATAGCCATTCCATACCCTAGATCATCTTTGATCAGTGAGTACAAGTTCACATTCACATTCACGCTTTGATATTTTTTTGTGGCACTGTTCCATGGCAGATAGTGATGCTTACTGTTCTGTTCCTTTGCTTTTTAAAAACTGACTTGTGTAAGTTTTGAAGTTTCCCTGGTATTTTTATGTTGAAGAGAACAAGTTCCTAAACATTAAGCAGTGTTCACAAGATGGTAGGCAGCAGTAATGGGATATGCTGCAGTGGGATATGTCTGATAATGCAGCAGTGGAAGGGTTGTGAGGAACTACAAGGTAAAAAATACATGATCATGTAAATTGAAGAATGTTGGTGTGGGAGACATTGAAAAAATGGAACCTGTTTCAGACTCTAACAGTCAATGAAGAATCTTTAGAGAGATTTGTCAGTCATTGGAAACTAGGTGGCAAGAAGACAGGAATGAAGAAGGCATAAGGGCATATAATAAAAATAGCAAATGCTGTGATATGACAGAATCTGGAAAAAAATCAGTTGTTAATTGGGGAAAGGCTGTGTTCCATTGCACCTTGAGTGGCATCAGAGTTGACTAGATTTTATGAAGCGCAGCAGTAAGTGTCTGTAGCATTACTCCTGAGGGAATTCTGCGCTGAAAAATTAAAAATTCTGTGCACGATATTTTAAACTTCTTCAAGTTTTATTTGTCAATAACTAAAAACAGAGGCTCCAGCATGGCAGTGGGAGCACAGGCCACTGGCTTCATGAAGGTGGGAGATCACCCAGCAACACCTCCACCCCCCACTTCAGGACACGGTCTCAGCAGTGAGGCTGCACCCAACCCTGATGCAGCACAAGGCCTGGGCCTGCCCCAGAAACACCCTGGGGCCCTGCCCCTCTGTGACAGGTGCACCAGGTGTGGGGCAGGCAGGCTCAACCAGGCAGGATCCAAGTGTGAAGGGGCTCAGTGTGGGGGGATCCAGGTGTGGGGTGAGAGTGTTCTGTGAGCGGCAATCTGGGAGCAGGCAGCTCAGTGCGGGGGTCTATGTTTAGAGGGAATCTGGATGCACATAGGCTCTTGGGCGGGGTCCAGGTACAGGGGCAATGGGACTCTGCAAGCACTTCCAAGTGAAGTTGGTTGGGGCTCAGCAGAGGGTCTGGGTGTAGGGATCTCAGAGTATGGGGGGCGGGTCTAGATTAAGGATAGATATATAGACTCAGGAATACAAATGAAAAATGGCAGGAATGGTTCAGAAATATCACAGTGCTGATCTGGTCCTTCAAAAGATGTGAGGTAAACAGCACACTCCTCAAGAGAGGAGAATGGAACACTTCACCATGAAGAACTTTCTCACAGACACTATAAATCAAATCATGGTGAGCAGGTGGGGTGCTTATTTTGTAGAGTAAGAGGTGAGAGAGGCAGACCTGAATGTTGCAGCGAGTAGATCACTGCCAAGCCAATGGGAAATGAGTAGGGCCCTACCAAATTCACAGTCCATTTTTGTCAATTTCACGGTCATAGGATTTAAAAAATTATAAATTTCATGATTTCAGCTATTTAAATGTGAAATTTCACGATGGTGTAATTGTAGGGGTCCTGACCCAAATTGAATTGGGGGGGCCATAGGGTTATTTTTGGGGGGGTTGCAGTATTAATCTTACTTCTGCACTGTCTTTAGAGCTGGACAGCTGGAGAGTGGTGGCTGCTGGCCAGGAGCCCAGCTCTGAAGGCAGAGCCACTGCCAGCAGCGACGCAGAAGTAAGAATGGCATGGTATGGTATTGCCACCCTTACTTCTGCGCTGCTGCCTGCAGAACTGGGCCCTCAGTCAGCAGCCACCACTCTCTGGCCACCCAGCTCTGAAGGCGGCAGTGCAGAAGTAAAGGGCGGCATGGTATGGCATTGCCACCCTTACTTCTGTGCTTCTGCTGGCGGGACGCTGCCTTCAGAGCTCTGTGCCTGGCCAACAGCCACTGCTCTATGGCCACCTGGCTCTGAAGGCAGCACAGAAGTAAGGGTGGCAATACCATGATCCCCTCCCCTAAAATAACCTTGTGATCCCCCTGCAACTCCTTTTTAGGTCAGGACCTCAAATTTGAGAAAATCTTGTCTCCCCTGAGAAATCAGTATAGTATAAGGTAAAAGCACACAAAAGGCGATATTTCATGGGGGGAGACCAGATTTCACGGTCTGTGACACATTTTTCATGGCCGTGAATTTGGTAGGACCCTAGAAATGAGAGCGCCTGGCACAAGTGGAAGGCCTCTTTTCGCTAAACATGAAAAGACTTAACTATATTAGTCCCTATGGGAGAAGGTAGTGGCCTTGGGCTACAAGGTCAGGGGAGTTTCATTAATCTTTATATCTATCTATCTATATTTATGCATGATAAATACATGTAATATATCTGCAGGGAGGCTTTAAAGTATTGAGAAATCACCAACTGTTCTTTATCCTCTTTAATTCAAAAGACTACTATAAATTGCCTTCCATTCAGTCATCCAACTCTGATGTGTAATGCCAAGTGGCATATTGCAGGAATAGTACATCAGTTTCTACTTGAGAAAGTTCATTCTGTTGACCATTTCCCCCTTTCTTTTTATATGGAAGGTAATGCAGCACTGCAAAAAGGATATAAATCAATTTCTGTTTTGTTGAATCACCTTTGGGGGCACACAGTTGTTGATCCACAGCCAAAACTATAACCAGGCCACTTCTGAAATGCTGTGAGTTTGCTCCATCTTGGAAACTACATTTCTGATACCTTGTTTTTTAAAAAGAGGCTGAACAGGTTCATTTGAAGGTCCGTTATCTTTCCTGATCTGTAGGGTTTCCAAGACTCAATGTAGATTTTAGTGAGAATGTTAAAGAAAGGCTATACCTGTTTGTTAAAGGATGTGTGATTTAGATGGTATTTGATTACAAAAATTGTTTTCTTTTGTCTACAGATAATTACATTTATTTTAAAAAGAAAATTGCATGGCTCCCATTTTGTATAACTCATTTTTTTCTCCTGTTCTTTGTTTCCATATTTAAAATGAAAAGTTATTTTCAAGGTGATTCAGTCCTGACAGTAATGAGAGTGAGAAAATGGGATTCAAATGAGCAGAGCTGGGGAATATATGAATTTAGCTTTTGAATAACTCAATAGCTTGGAAATGAAACATTAGTAAAACATGACACAAATATTGGGGCTGGCATTTTTAAGACTTTTTTTTAAATAAAGGAAGGAATACTACATATAGAAACGTAATTGGCAGTATTAGTACTTTCATACCTTCTTTATGCTATGGTTAGGAAATGGGAGAGAAGCAGTTGCATGAAGTTTTATAGATGTAGATAGCTTCTGTGCTGTTTGTATTATTTCTGAGGTAGTGTTGAAAATGCAATACATTTTGCCTGTAGCAGAGTTTAAGGTGGTGTAATAAACTTGGAATAAGGACATGTAGTCTCCTGTTCAGGTTACTTTCAGCTGGCTGAGAATGTTGTCTATCCATTATCGCCTCTATGTGCCTATCTTGAAAAAAAAACATATAAAGTGATTTAAAAATGAATAAACAGAGGTAAGGTTAGATGCTACAGTGGATTGAGGTAATAACAGTCTATTTCATGTGCCCCCAATAAAATAAGTATACAATATAAATGACCAAATGTTCCCTAATTATAACGAATGCACACTCCTAGATTCACCATACACAAACCCTACATGCACTCTGCAGCTTGAACACACCAGACTGCTGTAAGTGCTGCAGAATGAATTTATCAGCAAGGGATTTTTAAGACAATAAATAAATCCATTTGTTTTTCAAAATCTAGGGGTTTTTTTGTTAGTTTTTTTCCTGACTATGGATTTCTTTATAATAAATTATGAAACCTTTTCGTTTATGCTGTGTGGAGTCCCTCAGACACAATTTAAATCTACCTTAGGGTCCAATGCAAAGAGGCGCTGAACAGCCACAGTGCACACTTTCATCATTTATACCGAACAGTTTTTAACCACATGTATTGCATTAATTTCACATAACCACTATGACAGTCATTTAAATCCCCAATATAATTTCATGATAAAAAATTAAACAAGTGAATCTTTGCTGTAGCATAACGTTTAAACATCCCAAACCCTAACTTTGAGTCTCCTTTCCCAGTTGCTTCTGTATAGTGAGATCCAGGCTCCCTTGATATTAAGGAATATAAATTAGGAATTGTAACAATTTGATAAGAGAAACAAAAGGACACACAGAGTATACAATATACTTAAAAACTTAAGTGCCTGATGAGTTTAGGCACCTACTGCTTTGACAGGATTTTTGTGGATCACAGTGGAACCAAACTGGGACTAATGCCCCTAAAATGGGGACTTAGTTGCCTAAGACTTGGGTTTAGGCACCTAAGTACTTTGTGGATCTCACCCATTCTCTCTGCACCTGCGGAAGAGAAGAGTCTACTCTTGTGAAAAGCTGGTTTAACATGTCAGCAAACACTGGTTCCAAGTGCTTAGCCAGTGACTTCCACCAGTTCAGTGGTTTGATGTTTTTCTTGACAACTTTGGCATCAAATATGCAGTACTTTAATATTATTTGTAAATAATTTTAATGGATTATAGTAAATTTAGGGTTTATATAGTTTGTCATAATTTCAGATTTAACTTATATTATTTTTTTAAATGAACATTTATTTAATTTAAATAAAAATACTACTTTTAAAAAGCATTGATTTTTATCAACCTTCCCAATGCCTATGAAGTTCAAGGATCTTCAACCTATCCTGAAGGACGATCCCTTACTCTCTCAGATCTTGGGAGACAGGCCAGTCCTCGCTTACAGACAGCCCCCCCAACCTGAAGCAAATACTCACCAGCAACCACACAACAAAAACGCTAACCCAGGAACATATCCTTGCAACAAAGCCCGCTGCCAACTCTGTCCACATATCTATTCAAGGGACACCATCATAGGGCCTAATCACATCAGCCAAATCATAAGAGGCTCGTTCACCAGCACATCTACCAATGTGATATATGCCATCGTGTGCCAGCAATGTCCCTCTGCCATGTACATTGGCCAAACCGGACAATCTCTATGCAAAAGAATAAATGGACACAAATCAGACATCAAGAATTAGAACATTCAAAAACTAGTCGGAGAACACTTCAACCTCCCTGGTCACTCAATTTCAGACCTAAACATCGCAGTTCTCCAACAAAAAAAACTTCAAAAACAGACTCCAATGAGAAACTGCAGAATTGGAATTAATTTACAAACTGGACACCATTATCTTAGGCTTGAATAAAGACTGGGAGTGGATGGGTCATACACAAAGTAAAAACTATTTCTCCATGCTAATTTCCCCCCTTCTGTTACTCACACCTTCTTGTCAACTGTTTGAAATGGGCCATTCTGATGATCACTACAAAATTTTGTTTTCTCCTGCTGATAATAGCCCACCTTAATTGATTAGTCTCATTACAGTTGGTATGGCAACACCCATTTTTTCATGTTTTGTGTATATGTATCTTCCTACTGTATTTTCCACTGCATGCATCCGATTAAGTGGGTTTTAGCCCATGAAAGCTTATGCCCAAATAAATTTGTTAGTCTCTAAGGTGCCACAAGTACTCCTCGTTTTTTGTTTTTTGTTTTTTTTTGCTGATACAGCCTAACACGGCTACCACTCTGAAACCAGTATCCTGTCTGATACTTCAGAGAGAGATGCAAAAAACCCTGCAGAAAGAAGGGACAATCTATACTCCATGTTAATCCAAAACAGATACATTGGTGTTAAGCTCAGAACCATAAGATTCTATACCCCTCTGCAAATATTTGTTGGCATTAACTATTCTAACTCTGGATATTCTTGTTGTTTATTTAAATGCCCAATTCCTCTTTTAATCTTTCTAAATTCTTACTCACTGACATCTTGTGGCAGTTACTTGCAGTCTAATCAAGTGTTACATGACAGATTATTTCCTCTTATCAGTTTTGAACTTGTCACTTTTTAATTGAATGTCACCCTGTTCTTGTGTTATGGGGTGTTCAGTTAAATTAAAGGGGCAGATAGTAGTTATAGAAAGGTGGATTAGTAATCATACCAAAGAACCTCATACATAAGTAGAACATTTATAAAGGTCTGCATTTTAGTAGATTCTTAGTGACTTGCAGAAAGAAATAGACTGGTGTAGAACTCACTTGGTTGTACACAGTTATTAAAAAAAAAAAAATTGGTAATTTTTTCCTCTTTAAAGTTACTGGTGTACAGAAGTACAATATAATTTACTTAATGCAATATATAAAATCTTAAAAATGCGCACTTTGCATTCTGAGTATTAATTTATGACTACAAAATTACTTTAAAATTATTAAATACAATTCATGTAGCACTGGTGAATCTGAAATAGTTACCTAACATCCCATTTATAAGTATCAAGAAAAATAATTTTTTGTGTTAATATTCTGGAACCATTGCACTTCCCATGAGATGAGCCACTTAATAAGTGTCATACTCTAAAACACATTTTAAATTACCCATCTGAGAGTCCAAGGTATTAACTGAACACTACAACTAACTGCTGTCTGAAATCATTGATGAGTTAGTTTCAATGCAATCCCATTCCCCCACAGAGCTGTTGTTCTCTAAACTTTGCCATATGAGGCAAAAAGACAGTTATATTTTCCTAGGTTAACAAGTCTGCTCAGCATCTCTGTGTGCTCTGTGAACTCCATTGGCTCCCTGCTTGTTTCAGAAACAAATTCAAATTCCTAGCCCTAACCTGTGTTCCCTCTAAGGAGCGTGTCTGCGTGGCAGCACAAGAGCCCATCAAGGGCCATGCACCTGATTAGGAGAGGCGTGCAGCCACAGGTGGGCCTGGAGAGGAGAGATGTGTTGGGTGAGGTGGGGAATACGGGGTGGGTGAGGGCAGTGGGGTGAGGTGGGGCTTGGGAAGCTTGGGGCTTGCAGGACTGCAGCGAGGAGAGACGCCTCTCTCCAGGGAAACTGAATGGGTGAGCACAACCGAGAGACTGACTGCATTGAAAAAGAATTGCCATCAGGCTTTCCAGCCACAGAACATATTTTTCCCCATTGGAACATAACTCCCCCGCTCCCATAGTGAATAAAGGGAAAGAAGAGATTCCCACCCCCAGTGACTTCCTCATACCATCTCCCCCAGATCACATTACTCCTGTGGCTACTTCAAGGAGTTTACTGGTGCTCTGGGGCTGATAAACCTTTGCAGGCTATGCACTGGAAGACTGAAACAGATTTTGCAGAGACCTACACAGGAGAGAGCAACTCCTTTTACATGAGCTTGACCGTGTGACCTGTTCCTGTTAAAGTGCCAATAGGCCAGCCCCAGCCTCTCCGCGCAGAGAGAGGCAGTCAGGGTGACTAGATGGTAGTCTGAAAACAGGGCCAGCCAGATGCTGGAGGAGTGGGCCCGTGAAAGATGGAAGCGTGACCGATGGGTCTTCACCTGCAGGGCAGGTAGAGAGCTCTTCTTTCTTTCCTGCTTCCACATTGAGCCTAACTCACTTCAAAATTGTTGAGGCTAATGTAGAGCTGATTTGGACTTTAGGGTGAAACGTCTGAATCCTGTATAAAGCCTGAATAAGCTGACATTGTGTGGGATGTGGGGGAATAAATGTAACAGTAACCTGTACATTTGCTGTAAGGCTGCTGAGCAGCCACTCCACAGATGGAACAGCTGTAGCCCTTGCATCACATAAATTAACATTAAATGGCCCTACTCCAAATTTTCCCGGAGTCTCTCTCAACTACCCCTACCTCACTGGCATCTTTGGTGATATTGTGTGTGCCCCATACCAGGGTATGATTTTTTTTTTCCATCACAGAGATTTGCACAGTTCCCCCCTCCAATGAATTTTACTCTTAAGGGACAGTTATGAGGCTGTGCATGTGGGAGGTTCATGGATCTTAGAGGAGGGGACAAAATCCTGCCCCCCAGGACACAGAATGACTTTGTTGCACCACCACCACCAAGTAGTCACTCTTCCACATGGGGACGACCACAAGATATTCAGTGCATGCATTTGTTGCCCCTTCTTGACCTGAGCAGCTTATTAAAGTTTAGGGCCCTGGGGATGTTCCAGTTGGAAGTAGAAATTGATGGACCCTGTCCCCAGCTCGAGGTTTTTGTTCCTGCTAGTAGCGCAGATCTGCACATTACCTTAATATTGGTGCTGCACATAATAAAATTCATTCCGCACAAAGTGTAGAAAAATTAGGGAGAACATTGACCCTAACATGCAAATTGCTTAATGAATTAGAACCAAGTTACTTCAGAGTGATACACCAAGATAGTGATGCAGTTGGAGAGAGACAGTTTAGAATTTTAGACAGAGGCAGGTCATTCTTGGCCACGGGACCTCGGCTATGGAACTTCTTGCCAAAGGACATCAAATTTTGGAGCATTCAAAACCTGGGTCTTTGGGGGCTTTTTGTTTTTTGAAGCTTGACTCCATTCCTGTAAAGATAACATTATAAACTGAAGCTCTGAGTGCAGGCTCGTGAATAAGTTTTTATTTAAAAAAAAAAAAGGGATAATTTGTGATTCGCAATACAATATCTGCTTTGTGAAACACTGCTCTGGTGATACTATGGTCTGAAGAGTGTGACAGTAAAGGGAATAATGATTTATGACTTATTCTGCTCAGTAAATTCTGCAAACTGAAAGTTACATGTTTTCATTCTGTGTTCTCATTGGTAGAACTGTAATGAAATTGTAATGAGTTATGTAGAAACTAACATTTTTATATATGGAGAAGTAAAATTTAAGCCATTTTAAATCAGGTAATATAGAATGAAATTAGATTAAAAGCTTTTTTTAAAAGTGCAAAATTTAAAGTGCAGTTTTAAACCAAAGGAGAATAAAGATTGGTATCAATTGTGGGAGCTAATAAGAAAATTGAAGTTCTGCACTTGTTAAAAAGCACTCTGAGAGGATAAATGATCTTTGTGATCTCTGTCTGCACTCACTGCTATCAGCAAGCCTGCATTGCAGAAGCACTTTACAGTGAGCCATCCTTACTTGTGCTTGCTCGTTCAGGGACTGTTCTGAATAAGTATAACTACCTGTTGCTGCTGCCTTTCAGATTTTGATGTTTACATCTGATATTTCTGGGATTTAATCTGATTCTTTCTGATTTATATTATATACAATAGATTAGAGATGTCAAAAATATGTGTTAGTCAAGGTATTCCTTCCCATTCAGGTCTCTCTTGTGTGACAGTATTCTGTACTCCAGTCAATTTCTTCATTATGATTTATGCTACTTTGACCACTGGAATTTTCAATTTGTCCCTTCTATCTTGGAATAACCATACTTTGATTTCAGTGGCAAGTAAAGAAATAGACCCTCTCATTTTTCAGTCATGAGATTGACTATGGCATTAAAAAGAAAACTAGGAAAGACACTGATGCATAATATGAATTAGGTTAACTGAGATTTTATTTAAAAAAACTAATTACTATTGTCCATAGCTGATATTGGGCCATTATCCAAAGTTACTTGTATATAATTACTGTAGAAATTCTGTAATATGCAATGCATACTATTCAAATGATGTTTGGCAATGTGTGTGAAATGTATAGTATTCTGCAAGCACATCTTGCTCATGTGCTTAAGTGCTTTCCTGAGTTGCGACCATTGTGCTGACTGTAATATTCATAATTGGCCCAAATTTACTGCCACTTAAGTCTGTTTACTTTGTTCAGAAGCAGACTCAGTACCTAATCAGTTTAGTATATAGGGCTGTCAAGGTTCCTTCCCGCCTCTGAACGCTAGGGTACAGATGTGGGGACGTGCATGAAAACCTCCTAAGCTTACTTTTACCAGCTTAGGTTAAAACTTCCCCAAGGTACAAACTGTTTTACTGTTTGCCCTTGGACTTTTGCTGCCACCACCAAACGTCTAACACCGGTATTGTTGTTGTTAGGAAAAAGTTTGTTTGGAAACGTTTTTCCCCCCCAAATTCTCCCAAATCTTATCCCCTTTTTTCTGAGGAAGGTTTGATAAAAATCCTCACCAGTTTGCATAGGTGAACACAGACCCAAACCCTTGGATCTTAAGAACAATGAAAAAAACATTCAGTTTCTTAAAAGAAGAATTTTAATAGAAGAAAAAGTAAAAAAGAATCACCTCTCTAAAATCAGGATGGTAAATACCTTACAGGGTGATTAGATTCAAAACCTAGAGAATCCTTCTAGGCAAAACCTTAAGTTACAAAAAGACACGAAAACAGGAATATCCATTCCATTCAGCACAGCTTATTTTCTCAGCCATTTAAACAAACAGAATCTAACGCATATCTAGCTAGATTACTTACTAAATTCTAAGACTCCATTCCTTTTCTGTCCCCGGCAAAAGCATCACACAGACCCAGACCCTTTGTTTCTCCCCCGCTCCAGCTTTGAAAGTATCTTGTCTCCTCATTGGTCATTGTGGTCAGGTGCCAGCGAGGTTATCCTAGCTTCTTAACCCTTTACAGGTGAAAGGGTTTTTCCTCTGGCCAGGAGGGATTTTAAAGGTGTTTCCCCTTCCCTTTATATTTATGACAAGGGCTGTCACTGGAAAACTGTTCATTTCTGATCAACTGTACTTTGAAAAAAGTACTGCAGAAATAGTTTCCAGAGACAATAACAGTGTTTAGAAACTTGGTATTCATTCCTGGTCTAAAGAGAAATTAAAGATTAGATCTTTTTAGAGAAGGGGACATGACAGATGTATACAAAATAATGAATGTTACAAAGAAGGTAAACTGGATTCCTATTTACACTCTGATAATACAAGAACAAGGAGACAACAATGAAATTGAAAGGCAATAAATGAAAAATTGATAGAAGGAAATATTCAGGCACAGATGAACTTTGTCAAGTTCACCAAAGTCAGATATTCAAAATGTATGTATGTTTCTGTCTTTGACACCAAAATCTCATCAAGCAAAACAAAAATTAGCATATAACTTGAGTGGAAGTAGACTTGCCTTCGGTATTCAGAAGCACTCGGTATTTTGTACTTATGGATTATACATAAATCACATAATTAAAACATTTTAGAGGTAGACACATGTGGAAAATAGGCTAGAATCCTGATGAGATAATTGCATTCATCTTACCCATTTTTTATGCATCTCTTTATCCTGTTTAAAAAGATAAACACTTAACAACATTGTTTTAAAAATTAAGGTCTTTAAAGTGCAGGGGAGAAGGTTAAGTTAACATGTGCAGTTATAAAAAGCTCTCATCTTGTTCAAATTTTTCACTCTTCCTCAAAGATCTCTAAACCTGTTTCTAGTACTGGTACTTGTTTGAGAATTACTTATCATTCAGTTTTGATTACATCAATGAAATATTATTTTATGAGTGTTTTATATTGCAGATATATTTGAACTTTCTGTGGTTTTAGACTCGGCAGTAAAATTGTTCTGAGGGCAAGATTCTGGAAGCACCATTTTTACTGCTATGAAATTCACTGCTATGGAATGAAATATTGATATTATGTGTTTCCAAGGAACCTCTCAGTTTAATGAAATAATTTGAATGAGAGGCTGTTTATTCCAGAGGTTTGCTAAAACCAGTATGAGAGACCTGTTCTCTAAAAAGGCATAACTGCCAGTGCCTTCAGATCTTCATTATGATTAGAAAACTTTGAAATTGGCTTTTCATATATGTGTCTAGTAGAGTGGATGCCAACTGAAAACACAGAATAGATTAGCTGATGGGGCTTGAGTAGAGTGTTGATATAGTCACCATCCTAACCAAGCACCCAACTCCTCAGTTCAAGTTTTGACCTGGTTTGGCTTGCTACTTATTTATATAGTTTCAGTTGAGTGCATTGGCCTACCTGTCTCACATAGGAAAATAAGTGATAGTAAGGATGAACAGTTTGGGGAAAGTAAAAATAAAAGATGTATGCAGATTATATCACATACTACCTGAGTGATGATAAGAACAGGAGTACTTGTGGCACCTTAGAAACTAACAAATTTATTTGAGCATAAGCTTTCTTGGGCTACAGCCCACTTCATCAGATGCATAAAATGGAACATATAGTAAGAAGATATATATACATACAGAGAACATGAAAAGGTGGAAGTTGCCATACCAACTCTAAGAGGCTAATTAATTAAGGTGAGCTATTATCAGCAGGAGAAAAAAACGAGAAACTGCTGAACTGGAATTTATTTGCAAACTAGATACCATTAACTTGGGCTTGAATAGAGACTGGGAGTGGCTAGGTCATTACACAAATTGAATATATTTCCCCATGTTAAGTATCCTCACACCGTCTTGTCAACTGTCTGAAATGGGCCATCTTGATTATCACTACAAAAGTTTTTTCTCTCCTCCTGATAATAGCTCATCTTAATTAGCTTCTTAGAGTTGGTATGGCAGCTTCCACCTTTTCATGTTCTCTGTATGCATATATATCTTCTTACTATATGTTCCATTCTATGCATCTGATGAAGTGGGCTGTAGCCCACGAAAGCTTATGCTCAAATAAATTTGTTAGTCTCTAAGGTGCCACAAGTACTCCTGTTCTTTTTGCAGATACAGACTAACACAGCTGCTACTCTGATTCCTGAGTGATGTGCCTCTTGAATCATAGGGTTAAATGAGGATTAGTTATCATGAGTATTAACAGGTCATAGTCAATAAACTCATTTATCAATTTCTGCTTCTAAGTATTGAGTTAGTATGTTCTGCTGAGTCCACTTTCTTACAAACTACTAATAGATAAAGAAAAGGAAGAAGTAATGTTGAGAAGCAGATGTTGTATGACTAAAGTACCCAGCTGTGTACTAACAAAATGAATCTCATGCCGATTATTTAACAATTCCTTGGCAGTCAGAGGCATATGTAAAGCAGTAAACACAGCATGGGGAATTTTTTTTTAAACCAAGCATTTTCTGAGCTTAAATCATTGGCAGCATGGAGTCAACCATCTGTGTTACCCACAACACAATCAACTCTTCAGTAAGTCATATCAAGGTCAGTTGAACTGACTTAGAAATCCTTAACCCTTTGTTAGCAAAATGTAATGTTCCTGTTCCCTTAACTTGCTCTGACTCTTTTTGTATATGATGATTTCAATGGGTAAAGTGACAAAATAAACTGATACTTGAACACAAGCTGTGAATAAAGGAAAATGCAGCATCCCAAACTCTGCTTGTATTTAAATTCAGTAAAATGGAGGTGTTCAGCCAAGGCTGTAACAGGACTGAGAAGAACTGAAAGGGCAGGTAGCTATTTAATGTTTAATTTAAAAATTCTAGGAATGTAGTTTACTACTAGTAGGTCTAGTATGTGAGTGTGGCAATTAAGATCATTTATGACCTTCTTCCAACTGTACAATTGAATAGGATGTGATTATACTTACCAGAATCTGTTCTTGGAAACCGTATGCTCCCGCCAAGGCCCTCATTTTTCTGCTACGTAGGTTAAATATCCCATTAGAAAAATAAATGAGCAGCTGCTAGCCCTTGTGTGTTTGGTTTTTTTTCTTTGTTTCTTCTGCTTTCTTTCCAAAAGAAATAACCATGTCTGTCTCTAGTAATCAAAGAAATTGCTCATTGTCACAGATGCTAATTATCTAATACGGTAAAATATTTTGAGGGCAAATTTGGAGAACTATTTTTAGCATCTGAAGTTGTTTTGAACATATTATTTTTTAGCATTTTGGGACTTAGTTGGGTTAATCAAAGCCAGAACCAATAACAAGAACGCTAGGTATTTGTTCTGCTTTGTGACAGTCCTGTTTGTTGCAGAGAAATACCCTCAGTGGTATTGTCAAGAGCCTCTAGTTCCCATCATCACCAGTATCCCAAACCGTATGTTCAAATTGAATGTTTAATTGCAATTTCAATTAAAGTTCTCTTACTGGCACAGCAACTCAAGAATATTGATGCATGTCTTATAGTTTCCTTAGTATATTCTGGGACAGACTAGGATGGTGAGTCTGGAGGAATGAGACTGATTAGAAGCATGAGGAGCAGAGGCACAGACAAGGAGCCAGAAGTGGTGCAGTAGAGAACAAGACTAGGACAGGAACAGGTGGGTGGAGACAAGGCAGAAGGTGTCAAGTGTTCTGGGAATGGCTAGAAGTCTGTGCCCATTAGAGTACACTCCTCTCCAGAGCCTGGAATAGAAACCAGGATCTCTGAGTCTCACCATTCCTCTGCTGTGAGCAGATACCTGTGAAACCACTGCAGAGTGACCCATTCCATTCTAATTCTGACTCAATAGTAGCAGTAGGTTATTATCTTCTCTCAGTGACTCCATTAGCTCAAGGGAATATGTCTGTGCAGTATATTTAAAGATTCCGGTCCTGCTAATCAACCATGTTGCCACATGATGGAATTTCCTGGCTTTTTTCAGTTTGCTATTTTTAAAACCTAGGAAGTTACATGAAGGAAAAAACCTACATCAAAGGAAAATCAATGTTGCAAATTCAAGCCCTCAAAAGTTAGTGAATTTCAGAAATAAGGTTGCCCAAGCAACCTTAATTTGGTCCCTTTGCATATATGTTTTATAATGCAGACCCCCGCCTCATTTGTTGCAGAAGTTTAACATTGTGCAGTGAATGAAGCAAAGGATTGCAGGAAGAGAGAAGACAGGCTCCTGGTTAAGGTAGCTAAATAAGAACCTAGATAATTGGACTCTATCCCTATCTCTTCCTTTGTGATGCTGGTCAAGTCACTTAAACTATACTTCTCACAGATGCTCACTTATTGTGTTTTTTCTCTTTTTCTGTGTGCTCAGCTTGAGACCCCAAGGTCTGAGTTGCAGAAGTGCTGAGTGCCGACAACTGTAACTGAAGCCATTGGAGCTGTACTTTGAGCATATAATAAATGTTCAATACTCAGAAAAATCAGGTCCTAGGTGTCTCAGATTGGATGCCCAAAGTTAGTGGTTACTTTTGACTTTATGTCCCCCATCTGTAAAATGGGGATAATTTCCACTTAACTCACAGGGGTGTTTTGAAAAATAAATGCATTAATGTTTGTGAATCACTCACACTGTTGTGATGAGCACTAAAAAAAAGCATAGACAATTAGTAACAGGTTTCAGAGTGGTAGCTGTGTTAATCTGTATCAGCAAAAACAGTGCAGACTCCTTGTTTTTCTAGACCATTAGTAGTGCTATCTTCAGGGCAAGGTTTGAATAGGGTACAGTAAATAAGACATCGGGCCACACATTGAACAATGAGAAGAAAATAAAATATTAATTGAGCTCTGCCTGTTCTTTGTACTGAATGGGGCATGGGTCCTGTGAAATAACAGCCTTTAATTAAATGGTCACATACTATTTTATGATACGTGTTCGCAAGGTGGCCATAAAGTTTCACTTGGGAACCTTCATTCTGGCATTTCCTAACTTATTCGTGCTTGACTTTGCAACCGTAATGTTCTTGTGACATATCTTTTTGCATGTGATAGGGCTATATAGTAGATTTTAAAATAGGTGAAATCCTGAGGTTAAATGAATCCATATTTTGACAATGCGGCATTGTTCTCAAACTGTGCATTATACTACAGTACTGTATGTGCTTTATTCAGGAATTTCTCTAAATTGAGAATATAACAAAAAAGAAGTGTGGCAGGTATATACTGTCTTCCTCCACCTCTTAATGTAGTCTATAAGATTGTTCAAACTTGAAATAGCTATTGCTTAGAATATATTGTCTGGCGTTTAAAACATATCTTACTCTTTGGAGGTCTCTTGAGCTATAATTTTTGATGAGCAACCAACCACTCATAACATATATTT
Organism: Eretmochelys imbricata; assembly: GCF_965152235.1. Classification (NCBI taxonomy): domain Eukaryota; kingdom Metazoa; phylum Chordata; order Testudines; family Cheloniidae; genus Eretmochelys; species Eretmochelys imbricata. The sequence goes on along the minus strand of NC_135592.1, from coordinate 1,606,271 downwards.
CTTGTGTTGCACAAACTAAAGAACTTTTGTTATCTTCCCCCACCATTTCACTCTGTCTGTATCTCGATCGTTATTTCTGATTTTGTAAGGGGGAGGTTCTTTGAAGACAAGCATAGATTTTTCAATGATACAAGAGGAATTATGAAGTACACTTGATATATACATATACAAATGGTTCATTTATTCTGTATTGCACTAACATATTGATAACTCTGCTCATTGCACCCCCCGCTGACCTGGGTCAGCTGACTTGGGCTCATGGGGCTCAGGCTGCGGGGCGAAAAACTGCTGTGTAGATGTTCAGTCCCAGGCTGGAGCTTGAGCTCTGGGACCCTGCACCTTGCAGGGTTCCAGCGCATGGGCTCCAGCATGAGTCCGAATGTCTACACAGCAATTTTTCAGCTCCAGAGCCCAAGCCCCATGAGCTTGAGTCAGCTGACCTGGGACAGCTGTTGGCTTTTATCCCCGTGTAGACATGTCCTGTGCTACTCCCCTGTAAATTATTGTTGTTGTTTTTTGAACCAATCTTCTTCTTGCTTGTTTTCCTTACAACACACTATTAAACTAAACCAATGTTCATACAGTAAACATCTCAATAATGAGGTCACATACAGCATTCACAAATTATTACACAGCAGCCCCACGTTCATCACAAGGGCCTCTGAGTGTTTCACAAAAATGTAATCCTCCCAACTCCCCTGGGACTTGGGTAACTGTTAGACCCATTAACAGCAAAGGAAATTGACACTTATGTGGCTGTCCGGTTTTAGTGTGGCCCCCACTACACACACTAAGGGAAAAAATGTTATTTTATCATTGTAATCCTCTGGTTGAGTACTTGTGTATTTTACAAGGAAAAATAAATTTGATATAACATCAGGTATATTTTATGATTTTATTGTTGAACAATTATGGTCCTTAAAAGGCATCTGTATGGTTCTCTTTATTTTCCATCTTAAATTATTCTTCACTCAGTCATAAAGAAATTTTTCATGGACAACACTTGCAGAGTACTGAAATGGAATATGTGATATACAAATGCGCACTGCTTAGGCTTTGTTTATTTTACTTCATTTGTTTTGCTGCTGTTAATGCTACCCTGAAAAGAAAATAGGCATCAGATTAGGTTATGGGAATTGTGCTTTTAAAACAAACTTGAAAATTAAATGAGAAAACCTTTTAAAAATAGACATTTTTGTTGTGTCTTTGTGCAGTTCTTATGTGCTTAGTAATGTGGTAGGTAGGAAGGCAAATATTCTTCAAATACATTTTACTTTTTAAAATCAACTTTCTTTAATTGTAAAAATATTAAGTGTAGAGTAGAATCTCACCTTCTGGATCTCCAAGGCCTGACGAGATTAACTTGGTATAAATTTATGGAACATTTTATAATCAAAATGTTGAAAAGTGTCCTGTTGCCTTACAGCAAATTGAGGCTCTCTGCAGTATGGTATTTCCTCTTACTAACACTAACCTAACCTATTTCAGCGTTTTGAGCAACTTCAGTAGTTTCTGCCTTAACTTGGAGATTATCTCTGCTTGGGTGGCTATAAAAGTAAATTGTGAGGAATGGTTGCTTAAAACAGGAAATGTAATCAGTTAAAGTCTAATGAAGTTTATATGTCAGAGCAGGCTCATTTGCTGAAATGTGAGCCTGGCTGAATCTTTGCTGTAAGTGGGTAGTGTCATTATGCATTTCAAGTTGTTGGGTTGATAATTTGTGCTTTTATCCATATTGTTAAAAACAGTCTGCCTTCAGTTAGTCAACATTTTTGCTGCACAAGCCTGTTTTAAAGAAACAGACAATTGGGACAAGTTGCTTTTGTGAGCATTAAAAATCTGCAAGGGGAAGACATGGTTGAATCCCACTAATCTGAGGACATACAAGGCCCAGACCCCTAATTTTTCCTTCTGCTACATTATGAAGCCTGTTTGTCAAGTGCTCTCCAGCCAGGCTGCATTCTGTGTCACAAATTATTACATCAGTTGAAATAATAAAACTTTAAATGTCTGCCATTTCTCAGTGGTGTTACATTTTGCTTCTTTATCAGTGAAGTGTGTGGTGTTCACAGCTAATGTGACTGGTAGGTAATGAGGTCTGACCTCCATAGTGCATTGCTATATCTTATCTTGCTGTGACTATTGATCACTGTTTGTTTTGTATATTCCCCCATTGACTTGGGGATACTATAGGAGTATCATTTATGTATTAAATCTTAACCCTTAAATGCATGCGGTTGCATTTTTAAAATACTGTTTTAGTTAATAGTATAAGTTTAGTGAGGAAATAAAAATGAGAAATTAAGCCTAACCAAATATAGTAGTTTAAAAAATACTAAATAGCTGTTTATTGCCTTGTGACATACTATGTGAATGCAGTGGCTCTAGAAGATTGTTAATGCTTTGTTGTATTTTTAGTTAGGTTTAACAATGTGCAGAAACTTTCTGTTAAGTAAAAGCACTAATTAGCTAATGAGTTGGTGACTTACAAACATAGTATTACGTACAAGTCAGAGGCCTGTTTGAGGTTCCATGATACTATGTCCTGGTAAATTGCTCTTCTGATCTGTTTCCTTAGTTAATTTGTTATTACTTCACTTCCTAGTTGATTTCCTCATGTAAATGTGGTATGACATGTTTTTCAGCATTCTATCTTATTCTTTTCCTTTCTTGTACTGAGCAGTTTACCATTATGAGTTTAATCATCATGCTGGTGGCAAACAGTGAGCAGGCCCTTGGCTCCCTTCCATGTAGTTCTGAGAGTTAAATTAAGAATTTTACTTATTCTTTGTTTACCCTGCCTACACACAAAGGCTGAAGTTTAGGTGAGTTCCTCTAAAAATTAAAAACAAACAAAAACCAGCATATTTTTACATCTATCTGTGTATTAGAGCTGCTCATCTAATCATCTATTTTATGTGCTTATCTGCCCTCCATTACTATAGTGTCGGAGTGCCTCACAGTCTTTACTGCATTTATCCTCACAACCCTCTTTTGAAGTAGGGAAAAGCTATTATCCCCATTTCGCAGCTGAGGGACAGAGAGGCTGAGTGACTTGCCTAAACTCTCACAACTAGATTGAGTAAATCTGCAGACTTTGCCACCTCATTGTTTACCCTCTTTTTCCAGATCATTTAGGAATGTGTTGAACAGTACTAGTCCCAGGAGAGCAGAGGTGGGCAAACTTTTTGGCCCGAGGGCCACATCTGGGTATGGAAATTGTATGGTGGGCCATGAATGCTCACAAAATTAACAAATCATGTTCAGAAAAGGACACCACAAGTTTGTTTCAAAATCAACACTATTAAAATAATTCTGTTGAAGAATGCGCTGTTAGAAAATTACATTGCTGAGCTGTTTGTTGATTTTACCACACAATTTTGCCCCTCTCTGAACACAAATTGTATGTTAGCTTAAACTTTACAATGTACTGCACTAAGTAAAAGTTTGGTTGTTCTCATGTTTATTGCTGACTTCTTTACGATCTGTAATTAGCTTTGTTGAATCATCAGCGTTTCTCCATTTGACCGTGGCAATAAGCAAAATATATTTAACCTATTTTAGCTTCAAAGTAAACCATAATTAAGCAATGTTGTTCTATTTAACTCCTGAAGAAGAGCAATTCAAATAAAGTTTATTTAATAAAGATACATTTTATTGAAAATAAACATAAAACCTTCCTTACTATTATAAATATAACATCACAACATATTCTAGGCACAGCATGCCAGCAACATCAATCATGCATTCTTTCAAAAACTCCGCTTCAGCAAAAGGCTTATTTTGTTTGCGGGCTCTGGGTGGGGGTGCAGGCTCTGGGATGGCAGCTCCAGAGCCGGGGAGAGGCACCTCTCCCCGTCTGTGGCAGCTCTGGGGCTGGAGCGGGTGGAGAGGCGCCTCTCCCTGGCGGCATGGCCCTTGATAGCCTGCTGTGTCGACGCACATCTTAGAGGGAACTTAGGCTGGGAGTGAACAACCGGGTTGGCTCACTCCATGGTCGCCTGTTCTGTTCATTCCCTCTGGGGCACCTGGCATTGGCCACTGTCGGAAGACAGGATACTGGGCTAGATGGATGGTTGGTCTGACCCAATATGGCAGTTCTTATAGTCTTATTAGACTTTTGACACTTATAGATGTCTTCCCTTTGGTATTCAGCATCATGAAGACTAGTCTGTCTTCACATGTTGTTGCTCCCTGATATCCAGAAAAATATTTTCAGTTTTTGTTTTAACTGTTTTTGCCAAACCCAGCATTTCTGTGCTTTATTTTTTTAGACATATCTGAGCATTTCCTTCATAATGGGATTCTTCAATTCTCTTCCTTTTATTTTTGTCTTCCTTGACTCTTTTTTGCCGCAGGGAGATGGTAATGAACAACTAGGCAAGAAACTTTCCAGAGAAAATGGGAGCATATGCCAGGCATTTGATTTTAGGTGATGTCATACATGTGGAGTTGCCAGATAGTTACTTTAAGGTTGGGTTCTGCAGCTTGAAATCAAGAGCTTTTTCAATACCAGTGCCCATCTCTCTGGATCATCCATTAAAAATATAGTACTGCAATACTTTTGGGAGCTCCTTTCTCGAAGCCAATTGTGAATCAGGCATTCCTTTTTAATCTTTTTCTTACTGGAATATAGTACACTATAATTAAGGGTACATTTTAGTCACGGGTGTTTTTAGTAAAAGTCATGACCAGGTCACGGGCAGTAAACAAAATTTCACTGCCTGTGACATGTCCATGACTTTTATTGTATACCCCTGACTAAAACTTTCGGAGGGTGGGGGCTCAGGAAGGTGGCCCTGAGGGTGCCACAGGTGCTGGGGAGGGGGCTGTGGCCTGGGGTGGGGGGCGCTCCGCAAGTGCTGGGGTGGGGGTGCTGGGGCAGGCTCCCTACCTGGCTCCTGGGAAGCGGTGACCCCAGCTCCTAGCGCCACATGCTGCCTCCACTTCACCCCAATCCCTGGTTCTGCAGCTCCCATTGGCTGAAAGCTGCAGCCAATGGGAGCGCTTGTGGTGGGAGGCAGCACGTGGAGCTAGGAGCTGAGGAAGGAGAGTTCCTGTTGCCCTTCAGGGGAGCCCCCCCAGCTAAGCACTGCCCTGCACCCCAACTCCCCCCACCCAGCTCCTGCTGCTGGAGGGAAGGGGGGCCTGAGACTGCCCCAGCAGCAGCCGGTGCACCTGACCCAGGGGCTGCCCGAGCTGATCAGGCTGCCCACAGGCCAAGTGCACCATCCGCTGCAGAAGTCATGGAATCCGTGACCTCCGTGACAAACACGGAGCCTTAACTATAATTGGTATTATTTTGAGATAACTTTGTCAGCAACAGTGGCAGGCTTATTGAAATGACAATAGAAAAACTTTACTTATCAGGTGTATGTTTGCCAAAACCATTATATGTTGCCTCCCGCTGCCTCCCCCCCCCCCCCCCCGAGTCTGTAAAGGACAATGCAGATTTTTAAGTAGAACTAAATTCATATGGAATTTATGCCTTTCATGAAGTTATACTTAGTTCTCTGTGGGAAATGTTTGAAACTGCAGTAGAACCTCAGAGTTATGAACACGAGAGTTATGAACTGACCGGTCAACCACACGCCTCATTTGGAACCGGAAGTAAGCCTTTAGGCCACAGCAGAGAGCAAAAAAAAGGCGCAAACAGTACTGTAAAATACAAAAAAAAAGGGGGGGGGGGTTTAAAAAAAGTTTGAACAAGGTAAGGAAACTGTTTCTGTGCTTTTCATTTAAATTAAGATGGTTAAAAGCAGTGTGTTTCTTCTGCATAGTAAAATTTCAAGCTGTCTTAAGTCAATGTTCAGTTGTAAACTTTTGAAAGAACCACCATAACATTTTGTTCAGAGTTACGAACAACCTCTGTTCCCGAGTTGTTTGTAACTCTGAGGTTCTACTGTAACTACACTTAAACCTGTGGTACTAACTTGTTCTAACTTCTCATAAGAGTCATGTATTTCTATACCTTTCAAAATAAATATCAATTTTTAATTGCTCAACACTTTTGTTTCCTTCCAACTCAAACACTGGCGAAAGAAAAATAAAATAATCACTGACTCTTACTCCTTTCAGTTTACAAGTGGAGACCATACATATTTCCTAACTTACCGTCAAAAGTTTTGTCTAATAGTAATAGCTATTTAACTATTGAGTATTTGGCAGAAAGCAGTATGATCCAGAAATCTGAGCTGTCATTTTCCTTTTGCTTGTTGTTGTTCACGCTTCATGTGGAAAGTGATATTTCACATTTAATTGAAAACCCTGGGTGCCATAACTCAAAATAAATCTATCTTAATGAATAGCGATGAAGCAGTAGGGCATACTTTTCAATAGAAAAGATAAATTCCTTCATTTTCAATATTCCACCATGTACTCCCACATGTGCCAAGTTTATTTTCCCTGCTTATGTTGTAGTTTCAGTAATGACACACCTTTTAAAGTCATAAACATAAGGGTATCCTGGAAAAGATGGTTCCACAATGCACCAGTCTCTGCAACAGCGATCTCTCCGGTTACAGTTTTGAAGTCCACTGCCCATGGGTCGCAAGAGACTGGAAAGCTCCCCTTCCGCATTTAAAACCTCTGTGTTTTTGAAATGCCTTTCCTGATTGGACATCTAGCATCTCATGTTTGTCGTCTGCATCCAACTGCTCAATTGACCATGCTGGCTGCATGTGCACAGAGAGCTACTAGATGTGCATCTGCCAGGAGTAGGCAAGAAGTATTGGCCTCTCCTCAGCCTGTGGGGAGAAGGGTCTCTGCAAGCACAGCCATAGGCCAATCATGTAACTTACCTAATGTCACAAAAGGAGTCTGTGGCAGAGATAGATCTTCTGAATCCATGCCACAACACCATCCTCACTTCCAGCAGCTGGAAGGCCTGTGGAGATTCTAGTCTATCCAAAGACTGAAACAAAAGATGGAATCTTCAAACAGTCCAGGGACAGCATCCATATGGAAATCCCAGTACCCTCTTCACTTCTCAGCAGCTGTGGATCACATGGGGCCTGGAATTCTCAGCAGGGTATTTTCTTGGGCCTTGCTGATGAAGCTTTCCTTACCCCCCCACTTACTCTTCCCCAGACTAAACAAACCCAGTTTTTTCAATCTTCCCTCACAGGTCATATTTTCTAGACCTTTAATCATTTTTATTGCTCTTCTTTGGACTTTCCTCCATTTTTCCTGAAATGTGGTGCTCAGTACATGACACAATACTCCAGTTGAGGCCTAATCTGCACGAAATAGTGTGGAAGAACAACTACTTGTGTTTTACTTACAACACTCCTGCCAATACATCCCAGAATAATGTTTGCTTTTTTTTTGCAAATGTTACACAGTTGACTCTCATTTAGCTTGTGGTCCACAATGGCTCCCAGATCCCTTTCTGCGGTACTCCTTCCTAGGCAGTCATTTTGTATGTGTGCAACTGATTGATTGATCCTTCCTAAGCAGAATATTTAGCATTTGTCCTTATTAAATTTCATCCTGTTTCTTTCAGACATTTCTCCAGTTGTCCAGATCATTTTGAATTTTAATCCTATCCTCCAAAGCACTTGCAACCCCTCCCAGCATGATATCATCCACAAACGTGTACTCTCTATGCCATTATCTAAATCATTGATGAAGATATTGAATAGAACGGACCCTGAACTGATCCCTGCAGGACCCCACTTGATGTGCCCTTGTGGCTTGACTGTGAACCACTGATAACTACTCTCTGGGAAGAGTTTTCCAATCAGTTATGTACCCATCTTATAGTAGCTCCATCTAGGTTGCATTTCCCTAGTTTGTTTATAAGAAAGTCATGTGAGACACTATCCAAAGCCTTACTAAAGTCAAGCTACACCACACCTACCTCTCTCTCTCTCTCTCTCTCTCTCTCTCTCTCGTCCGCCACGCCTCTTCCCCGCCCCGCCCCCCCCCCCCCCCCCCAGTCTTGTTACCCTGTCAAAGAAAGCTGTTAGGTTGGTCTGACACTATTTGTTCTTGACAAATCCATGCTGACTGTTACTTATCACCCTATTATCTTCTAAGTGTTTGCAAATTGATTGCTTAATTATTTGCTCCATTATCTTTCCTGGTAGTGAAGTGATTGGCAATTTCCAACTGTTCAAAAGGAGGATCTGAAAAAACAAACTTTGGATGCTATGTGGAAAGTTTAATTGTAGCTTCTAAATTATGGCTGGCCCCATGGAGATAGCTGACTTGTCTCAGTGGAAACTGCAAAATGTTATTGATTTTGGTAAACATTGAAACACCAGAAAAGAGAGATTTCTACTGGTGTGAGAAGAAAATCTGGCACTGTTTGGTGCTGCAGAGGAATTTCTCTGGCCCCCTCCCTGCTGCTGCCTATACATCACAGGCAGCAGCTTACTGTGCAGTGGGCTTTTGTTGGGTGTACAGCTGGGCCAATGGTGAAGTTTGTAAACTTTTAATAAGCCCTTAAGATCTGCTCTAATGCAGAGATTGCTTTAATTCTTTTTTTTATGCTAATGGATTCCATGACTTTTAACCCAAACTTCGCATGTTAGTGTAGATAATAAATTTTCTGTTCCGTTGCATTCCTTTTCTTATATGATACTGAAACTTAAACCTTCAGTTTTGATGATGCATGCTATGAAGTTACATTTCTGGTCTTCGTTGAATGTTTTTATGTAATGGTCACTATATTGCCAGGTTATTTGAGCTTCTGGAGTTTCACTTTTTCCATGAGATTGTCACTGATAACACATAAACTTAATTGTTATCCTGTGCCTGTATTTAACTTTGTGAATGAGGTTCTATTTGCTTTTGCAATACAGGGATTAAATACTGTAGTAAAGCTAGGTTTCAGAGTAACAGCCGTGTTAGTCTGTATTCGCAAAAAGAAAAGGAGTACTTGTGGCACCTTAGAGACTAACCAATTTATTTGAGCATGAGCTTTCGTGAGCTACAGCTCACTTGATCGGATGCAATAATGATCCGATGAAATGAGCTGTAGCTCACGAAAGCTCATGCTCAAATAAATTGGTTAGTCTCTAAGGTGCCACAAGTACTCCTTTTCTTTTTGTAGTAAAGCTATAGGTGAAGTACACTGTCTAGTTTTGTTCTTAAAGACCTACTAATGCCTCAGGAGAGACAAACGTTTGGTTTAAAAATAACTTTGTATGCATAACTGTGCATGACTTCCCTTTAAATAATGTGGATATATGCATAAAAACCACATATTTAAGAGCCTGACCTGCACTTAATTTGCTTCCTGAGGTTAGATGCCTTTCCTGTGTCACATGACAGTTGTGGAAATAACATTTAGCAATATATAGGCCTTACAGAGTGCTTTACAAACTTCTGTTTTTCTGCTTGTAATATCACAGCATAAAGGTTTGACTTCAGGTGGGGAATAAATGTTAGGAGCAGATGAGGCTCTTGACCAAATGCTGCCTTCATGCAAATACCCTGAGTCATAAAGAATAAATGAAGAGGAATACAGAAATTACAATTGTTTTCTAAATGGGAAGATTTTAAAAGCTTTCTGAGAACTGTCAACAGGCCTTGAATTCCTTGCTCTAAAGAGTACCTCACTATATACTAACATTTTGATGTGACTCCAGTACTCAAAATAAAATATTTAAAATTCAGTATAGTGGATGTTAAATACATTCTCAAGAGGCATTCAAAGGGAATTTAAATCATGTGAAGTTGTTTAAGTTTTAGAATACTTACTGCATGCTGTATTAAGTGCTGCTTTCCTAGACAGTTCTTTGGAAAGTGGATCTTTTAGCTTTAACTGTATTTTCTTTTCTTTTTGTAAAAACTGATCTAACTGAAATTTTAAAAAAATATTTGTGGTGTTTTGAAAACCGATATTTTAAAAATGCCAGCACTTATAAATAATTTTCAGTAACATCAATTTTTGTGGACAAAGGATTTTACATTTCTCAGCAATTTTTTAACTTCACATCTGCTTTCCTCTAGCAGGTTGCTATATACATAGTGAGGAGGTAGTGGGAGGTGCTAGTTCTGGAGATATTTTTAATTTATGAGAAATATCTTGGCAATGTCCTTTTATGTACATTTTATCATCTTCACTGGATTTACATCCTTTGAAATAAATCTATCACTTTCTTTTCTTTGGGCAGTTTTAAGGATTTTTTATGGGATACTTTTCTGCAGATATTTGCTTTTCATTTCTTAACCTGTAAATCTCTCATCTAGTATGTAGACAACTAATGCTCCTGCTGCCTCAGAGCTAAGAATTTTGAAACACATCAGTGAAGAGCTCTTTAGTGTAACAATTCTATTAGTTTCTTCCAGTAAAAACTGAGTGATATCAGTATCTATAGGAACAACTTGTAGCAAATATGCATATCAGTGATATTCTGCATACGGTAGAATCTCAGTTACGAACACCTCGGGAATGGATGTTGTTCATAACTGAACAAAACGTTATGATGGTTCTTTCAAAAGTTTACAATTGAACATTGACTTAATACAGCTTTGAAATTTTACTATGCAGGAGAAAAACGTTGCTTTTAACTATCTTAATTTAAATGAAACAAGCACAGAAACAGTTTCCTTACCTTGTCAAACTTAAACTTTCCCTTTTTTTTTTAATAGTTTACGTTTAACACAGTACTGTACCTAAGCTGGTAAAAATAAGCTTAGGGGGTTTTTCATGCAGGTCCCCACATCTGTACCCTAGAGTTCAGAGTGGGGAAGGAACCTTGACATGGTGGTAAGGAGTGGCAACCAAGTGATTTACCCCATGAGCTTCCCAAAGGCTTTCCATAGTTCCTGCCAGGAAATTAGTTCCTGCATCTGTGAGGATGTTGGAGAGCCAACCTACCCTGGCAAAAATGTCTGCTAATGCCTGGCACACGCTTTTAGCCCTGGTGTTGCGTAGAGCTACTGCTTCCGGCCATTGGGTGGCAAAATCCATGCAAGTCAGTATGTACTGCTTTCCTCTGGGTGTCTTTTTCGGAAAAGGACCCAGAATATCCACAGCTACTCGCTGAAATGAAACTTCAGTGGTGGGGAGTGGCTAGAGAGGGGCTTTGACCTGGTCTTGAGGTTTTGCCACTCTTTGGCATACCTCACAAGACCGGACATAAGTCTTGCCCATTCCCTCCCAGTGGAATGACGTCCCCAAACGGTCTTTGGTCCTGTTCACCCCAGTGTGGCCACTAGGATGATCGTGGGCTAAGCTCAAGAGCTTGACCCAGTACTTAGTTGGAACTACCAACTGTCTCTGAGGATGCCAGTCTTCCTGGTGTCCACCAGAAAGAGTTTCCTTGTATAAAAGTTCTCTTTCTACAACAAACCTGGATCTATTAGAAGAGCTGAGAGGTGGTGGGTTGCTCTGTACCGCTGTCCAAGCTCTCTGGAGACTTTCATCTGCTTCCTGTTCAGTCTGGAACTGTTCCCTTGATGCTGGAGACATCAGTTCCTCATTGGATTGTGGACCTAGGCTTGGTCCTTCTGGAAGCGATGTAGGGGATGGGGCTGTGTCCGTTGACTGTGAACCGCTCTCCACTGGTGCACTTGCATCTGATGAAGTGAGCTATAGCTCACGAGAGCTTATGCTCAAATAAATTTGTTAGTCTCTAAGATGCCACAAGTACTCCTTTTCTTTTTGCGAATACAGACTAACACGGCTGCTACTCTGAAACCTGTATATCTCTTGTTATGGCAAAGACTAGACTCTTTCTCTAGAGACAGTTTTGGCAGATTTGTGGACAGGAACACCATTTTTGCCCTCAGGCACATGGGTTGAACTTTGAGGTAGTAAGTTAAGTTTACTGGAACTTGGTGTTGAGTAATATTGTAGTTACCAAAATGGTGGATTTATCTTGTTGTTTTCTGAAGACAAGAACTTCCGTGGATCTGTTGAATGGTTGTATGAAGCTCAAAAAGCTTATTAAACTCCTACCAGCTAGAAGACTAACACTACAACTCACATCAGATCTTCCATTACATCCAGTCAGTTTCACAATCCCCAAATCACTGCTGTATGTTGAGTTTTGGTTTGCTTCCTTTCACAAGAATGAGTTTAGAAGAATTAAAATTAAGCCATTTGATTGTGATGAGTAAATTTTAACCCTCCTGATTTTGTTTTTATTGTGACCACATGGTACCATTAGGCATTGATTTTAGTCTTGATAACCCAGGGATGGCTGAGGACACTTGTGTAGCTGTTGTAAGCAGACAGTTGCCTCTTGGTAGTAGAAAAGTTCAGAATTTTTAATTTTTTTCACTGAGTTTGTATGCCTTCCATTTACAGCATTAGGTGCATGTTGAATAGTAATCACGTTGAACGCTGAGGGCTTTCCATCTAGAGTTCTTAAAGTGATTTACAAAGGTTGGTTTCGATATAGCCATCTTACATATGGGTAAACTGAGGAACCGAGAAATTAGGTGACTTAACCAAAGTTACACACAGTAGAAGCAGATCTGGGAATACAATTTGGATCTGCTGGCTCCCAGTCTGGTGCCATTTGGAGTAGAATACATTGTCCTTCCTTCAGTAGAAGATGCATTGACAAAGCAGAAAATCTAACTTGGAGACAGACGTCTCCTCCATTCACTGTGGGTAACACAAGAAAACTGTAACATGGAGGATTTATGGAGTTTAAAGGAAATCTTCATTTATCAATTTTGGAAAGTGAAGAAAGGTACTAAGAGTTCTTCTATTGCAAAAGTAGTTTACAGCATAAGTAGCCAGTAAGGACACTGTGTATAATTGTTAAATAATAAATAAATTGCCTTTTATTGTAAGTATAATACAGTAAAAGCTATGTTATCTGGCACTTTACCAACCAGAAAGCTCTAGAAACTGGCATTTCTGATATCCATTAAAAGTCTGGTTGGTGCGGGGCTGGCAGGCTCCCTACCAGGGTCTGTGTGGCTCCCCGGAAGCAGTGACATGTCCCTGCTGCTCCTTGGTGGAAGAACAGCCATGGGAGCTCTGTGTGCTGCCCCCACCCCACATGCTGGCTCTGCAGCTCCCATTAGCTGGGAACTGCGGTCAGTGGGAACTGTAGGGGCGGCACCTGCAGGCGGAGGCAATGCGCAGAGCTGCCTGGCTACGCCTCCACCTAGGAGCAGCAGAGACATGTCGCCACTTGCTGGAAGCCACCTGAGGTGAGCGCTGTCTGGATCCGGCACTCCAAAACCCCTCCCGCGCCCCAGCCCTGAGCCCCCTCCCAAACTCCCTCCCTCCATATAACTCCTAGTTAATCAGAATTTTTGACTTACCGGCACCCCCCATTTCCCCAGCATGCCAGATAACAAAACTTTTACTGTACAAGGGGCGGGAGGGTTAGCTACATTGGCATTGTATTCTGGAAAAGGTAGTTAAATTGAATACATATTTTGTAGGGTTTAAGTATCACAAAATTAAATTTCACAAAAGAAGAACTCAAAAGTATTGTCAAATGGATTCCACAGCTAGCTGTATCATGGACTTACCACAGGGAGAAAAAGAAGTGTTTTTGTAGTTAATGTCTCTGGGAGATGGGGGCATGTTTGCTTTCACAGTCATTTCCAAATTCTCTTTGCAAGTTATATTAATTAATTTATATACCTTTCTGCTATTCTTTGATTTCTAAATCTAACGTCCGTTTCATAATCGGATTCCCAGACTATTTGCAGTGCAATTCTGAGGTGGGTTTTTTTATGTTGTGTACCATAATGGTAATCTGTTGTTACAAGACTGAATATAACTTTCCCTAATGCAAAGATGCCATGTCTAACCGTATGAGTCATGCATTAACATTAGTTGTGGCTACTGCACATCTGGAGGTAAAAAGGATTTTGCTGACTTCAAATATTACACAGGGAATATGTGATTTTCCTTCGGAATTAAACCCTTCAGACAGGCCTTTAATTAATCAATACAGTGTGACTAATTCTTATTTGCATATCACATGTGAGTTAATTTGACCCAAGAGAAGTGCTGACTTGGAATTTTAAGAGAAACTCTGTGTTTTGGGCAAATTCATCATTAACTTCTGTGGGAGTAAGGTGATAAACAGGTATAGTTCTTGAAACTTGAATTCATCATTAATCTGCCTTGGTCTGTGGTTAATGTGACCAACGAGGAATGCCACAATTTTGTGGTTTTGAAAAGTTCAGACTTTCTGAATTCCCCGTGTAACCAAGATGAGATACATTTTGCTTCAGAAAAGAGAATGAATGATCATGCTCTTTCGAGAAGGATTGTGTCTTTGTATGTGTGTGTTTGTACAATGCTTATAAGAGTGGAGTCCCTAGTCCTGAACTGTTTTACAAAACTAAATTTACATGTGCACAGCTGACAAAATTTACATGTGCACAGCTCTTAGGGTGGATTAAAAATCAACTATTTAAAAAAAAATCGGATTTTTTTGGTAAAATGCTTTTTGAAGAGAAAATCTATCTGAAGATAGTTTTAATTAAGATACGTTATAGCTCAAAGATATCCCATCATGGAATAGGGATTATAAATTCTAATTCTTAGTATGAGACAATATATTCATGTATCAGAGTAACAGCCGTGTTAGTCTGTATTCGCAAAAAGAAAAGGAGTACTTGTGGCACCTTAGAGACTAACCAATTTATTTGATCATAAGCTTTCGTGAGCTACAGCTCACTTCATCGGATGCATCTAAGGTGCCACAAGTACTCCTTTTCTTATATTCATGTAATGTTTAAGAAAAATTTTGTAAATGAGTTCCAATAGTTCATGGATTAGGGACCCAATTTTATGGGGTTCCAGGGGCTCCTGTGTCGATTATTTTGGTTAATCTTTCTATCTACGCAGTGGGACTCAGTGCTCAGTCTAGAAGATACCATCAGAGATGCTTAGTTTTATAGTTCTCAAACTGTGGCTTTGTGTCTCCAGAGATAACATGCTTGTTAACAGCAAAAATGTTTTTAAATAAATAAATAAATAGAGGTGAGAAATAACAGACCTCAACCCTATTGTCCCTCTGCAGATTTGTGTAGAGAGTCAATCCCTTATTTCTCTCTAAAAGTACAAAGTTTCAAAAAGTTCAATGAATAGAAGATTGTTGGGGATGGAATAGATCTGGACAAGGAGAAGTCTGGAGATAAATGTGAGAAGAAAAGGACAGGCAGTAGAAACAAAAGTGAAACTGTTTGAGCAGCATATTCCAGAAGTCTTGAGGTCTTTCTGAGTGTAGTCTTAATTGATTTGAGATCTACCATACCATTCTCTCACTAGAAGGGAAAACCTATAATGGCAACAAGGTGTAAGAGAGACCCAGTTTGGGAATATTTTAATGAAGTTCCTCTACCTATGGGTAAGACAGGCATGCATGCAAAATGCAAACAAAGAAATGCAAGGCCTGGTGATGTTCTCCTAATACAGCATGGCAAGAAAACCCTCCAAATATTAATGATTAAGCTGTTGAATTGGAGATCACCTCCAAGTGACTTCATAAATATCTGCTTCAATTACCTTTGGTAAATGAAATAACCAAACAATCATTCATTTTCTGATATAGCTGTAAAACTAATCTGAGAAGTTTTCAAAATAAATCACTTAAAAATGTATAGTGTGTACCTTCTAAAATGAAACCTACGTCTGTCTCTGAGGTGTGAGGAATATGTATTAAGGTTATAACAACCGACAAGAATGCACTTTTATGTAGAAATCCATGATTAAATCGAGTCTTCCTGACTAGTGATTTAAATCATGGTTTAAATCAAATCCACCCTGACAGCTCTGCACTTAAGGGTTCAAGAATCATAATGACACAATTGGTATCAAATGATATGATTTTGGATAGAAGGATTTTGGGACATAAAAAGGGGGAGGGGATTGAGAAATAGAGGAAGGAAGACGAGTCTGATGTAAGCCGATGCAGACTGCTCGAATCAGTGGCATTCATGGTGGAGTCATAGATGACTCCGCTCCACTGTGGTTAATTGTGGTGAGAAGCAGCTAACGGAAATAATGGGAAGAAAAATCTGAAAGGATGGGAAGTGCCTATTTAGGGTTACTCTGCCTGTTAGAGAGTACTATCATTTTACAGTCAATCTAATTCCAGCTTGCAAAGCTGAACTACACAATAATAGTTTTCTTGGTGAGGGGGAAATTTTAGTCTGAAAGAGCCTGTTGACTATTGATTTTTCTTCATCATGAGGTGGTGCTTGAAAACATGCTTGTATTACTGTGGTCAGAACTTCTGCTTCAAAATATATAGTACAATGCCAGGATGTTTGGAATAGATCAGCTGTTTTGAAGGCACAGCTAGTTATTGTATCTTTAACGATCACCACCATTACGGGTTTGGGCTCATATACTGTGGTGATAGAAGTTGCTGACATAGGGGCCTAAATAAAAAGGTGTCCTTGAGTGATTTGTAGGTAGAAAAATAGCAGCTGAACTTTCACCAACTTCAACTTCCCATCATTTATTGTCTCTGTTGGACTTGCATGAGCTAAAGTATTGATGGTTTTAATGCTGTTCAGAAGTCTTTGGTAACTATATGGCATTCAGGGTTGTGAGGCACCATGCCACCACCTGCCTGTGATGGGGTGTCCATCCTATATAAGGCAGATCAGGTAGTTCAGACAAGTAACGTGGCAGGCTGCACCTGAGGGACAGCTATGGACTGAAAAGCTAACTGATGATGAAACCCAGCTGGGAAGAAGCAAGCTGAGCTTGTATAATCCCTGCAAGAGCTGAGAACAGAAGTGGGCTGCAGGGGAAATAGTCTGCAGTCACTATGACAGGGATCTCTGTTTGGGCAAGTAAACACAGGGGGCAGAAGATAGAGAAGGGAAGTAGGAAAGAGTCCAGGGAAATAGCATCAGGGCCTGGGAGCAAGCAGGCTGTAGTTGCTAGATATATGGTCCTTGGGTTGGAACCTGGAGTAGTGGGTGGGCCTGGGTTCCCGTACCAGCCTGTGACGAAGTGGCATAGGAACTGGTCTTGGACTGCAAGACTGTGGAATGGCAGGTGGACAGTTGACCCAGTGGGACTTTGATACCCTGGAAAGGGGGCTGAGTCAAAAAGAGGGAGCGCCTCGAGTCCTGGAGAGAAAAGAGGGAGGCACAATGTGAGGAAGGTGGGAGGATCTGACTTGAAAGACGTCTCCAGACCCAGCCACAAGGAAGCACCCCAGCAGTGAGTGAACCCTGTTACACTCCCTTTAGCTGAGGCAGGCTTGCATTCCTACCAGGGGTCAGCTCCCATATTCCACAAGGCACGAGCAACACAAGTGCTCCCCTCTCAGCTTCTTCAGGCTCTGCTATCCCTCTGCACGTTAGCAATAGGCATAGTCCAACTCGTGAGCCCTGCAGGCATCCCCCCTGGAATGTCCAGCCCTTGTTCCACTGGACACCCATTATTTACAGATTCACTGCTCCCAATGGACCAGGCCACCTTAGCTTACCCGTCTCACCTCAGATCATGAAGCATAGGACTTACTACTTCAACTAAAGTAGAGACTGGTATTAGCTATAGGCTTTTAGCATCTATGTGGACTAGCCACTAGAGGAGCACATAACACACTAAGGATGTTATATACCTTAGAGTTTTGTTTTTTTTTTAAATTTATTTTTGAAGTGATTGCTAATGTCAGTCATATTCAGGACTCACATAATTTGTCAGACCACTCTGTTTATTAGCAAAGCGCTTTGCCAATGCACCCAGATATGTGAGCCCCTCTCTGAGACTCATGCTAACTTATTTATACAATTAAACCAAAGCCAATTTAACATAAGAGACAAAAGGAAGCAGAAACTGACAAAAATACATACATATCTTATTTGCATACTAACGTTTACCAATCTCTTAGCTCAGTAGGAGCTCTAAGTTAATTAGTTTGAGGACCCATTGTCTCACACTCCTTAATGTTTCTCTTCCTGACAACTATATTTCAACAAACCCTTCAAGTAGCATTTCTTTAATGAATTATAATTTCAATATAATTCATTCTACTTTCACACTAGTAATCAGGGTAAAAAAATAAACCAGAGATTCCTCCCCGCTAGCTTAGTGTGGATTTGAGTAGATCATAATATACTTCCTTTGAACAGTAAAATAGTTGTCAGTATTTACAGGTATCATCAATGTCATAAGAATGGCCATACGGGTCAGACCAGTGGTCCATCTAGCCCAGTATCCTGTCTTCCAACAGTGGCCAGTGCTTCAGAAGGAATGAACAGTACAGGTAATCGTGATCCATCCGCATTCCCAATGCTAGGGTCTTCAGAAGGAATGAACAGAACAGAGGTAATCAAGTGATTCATCCCCAGCCTCTTAAGTTCTAGTGCTTACTCCGTTACAATCAAGATTGACTAGTAAATGCAGTTTTTCTAGTGTCTGTTTACAGTAATACATTCTGTATCCGTAGATGCTTTCATATAGCTTAGAGTTGTATAAAAGTAAGATGGAGCTTCAAGATTAAAAGTAAGATGGAGCTTCAAGATTTCTTCTCTGTGTAGCTGAATGAAAATTTTCTCTGAAATTTTAAAAGGGGAAGTGAGAAAATTTGAAGGAAAAGGTATGTGTAATATTTCATATTCATGCTTTTCCATGCGAGTGTTTGATTCCAGCAAGGATAAGTGTGCACTGCCTAAGATACTAAAAGCTAACAGTTTACTCAAGTGGTAGATGTGTGTGCCTTTGGTGCTGAAGGATCACTCCTTGCTGATATCCATGATGTTTGTATATATTCACTGCATGTATGCTGTCCAGTGGGTTGTTGTACGGAACAATACAATTTGTCTTAATGCTAACTCATCTGAGAGGCTAGCTCTCAGCACAGAAATGCTGATCATACGTTACCTATACAAAGGGGATACCAGCCATAAAGTAATTTTGTAGCCAAACTTCATATACAGTGTCTGTTTCGGATAAAGCTTGTATCAGCATACCTTTACTGTATCAGCTATGTATCATGATATCTGTATCATGAGTAAAGGTATGCTGATACATACATGTATGTACGCATGTATCAGCATACCTTTATTCACACCTGGAAGTGTTGTATTAACTCAAGGAGTGGGCAGGGCACAGCTAAATCTTATGGCCACTTTTCTGAAAATTTCAGGTTTCAGAGTAACAGCTGTGTTAGTCTGTATTCGTAAAAAGAAAAGGAGTACTTGTGGCACCTTAGAGACTAACCAATTTATTTGAGCATAAGCTTTCGTGAGCTACAGCTCAAATAAATTGGTTAGTCTCTAAGGTGCCACAAGTACTCCTTTTCTTTTTTCTGAAAATGAAAGGAACCAGGAGTTTCCTTTGGAGATAAATAAGTCATGAAGAGAATGTTTTATATACATATGGAGTTCTGGGAGTTGAAGTTTAGGTATGATTTGCTTTTTCCATTTTAGAGTTACAGGCGTATTTTAGATTAAGGGTTTGTCATACAGAAAAGTTAATCTGAATTAATTAATGGTGTGAATTTGAAGCCAATTAGTTAAACAGCATTAAAGCCTTTTGTTGATGCTGTTATGCAGAATTGAAGTGGCCTTAATTCAGTTTAGGTTAATTCACTTCCAGAGTAAATTAAGATGAACTGAATTAAAGCCACTTTAGTTCTGAATTGTGGGTGGATTTTTTCATTTTACCTCCAGGATATTAAATATAAACTCATAAGGGTTCAAGTAGCCCAACTCATTAAAAGCAATGGCTGTGTTAAAATCCTGAAGAAATTTTAAGCAAGATGAGAAAGGGAAAGCCTTTACAGCACTGATCAAGATACAGTATCTTATGCTCAGTAGATTACCTTGTGTCTGGTGCCAATAGCTTGGAAATAAAAAGGAAAAACCAAAATATACAATACATTTTTATCTTGTTGATTCAAAATGCCTAGTATTCATGTGTTTGTGACTGTAAAGGGGTTAATTATAATAAATGCTCAATTAACTTCCACACTGTTTGAGAATTCTATAAAGGAAGCTAAGTAAGTTGGTTTTCTGTGGTCTAAAGAGAAACATACATTAATCGGGGAGCATTATTTTGATTATAGGCAAAAATTACTTTTAAACTTTATTTTTTTAATTAGCCTTAATACGAGTGCAGTGTTTATGTACTTAATATTTACCTTTGCTACAGGAAACAATTGATGCCCAGTTTTAGCAGAGATAGTCTTGATTTGTGGTTTGATGTCTGTAAAACTGCTTTTGCTTTTTTTGTATCTATGAACTGTGCAATTTGTAGCTTTCTTCTGAAAACAAGAATACAAGAAAGAGGTTGATTGTATTGAAAAGCTTTTGGGACCTTGATGATTTCAGAATTTAAACTGTAGAACCAAATTTGAGGCATGAAAAGTACAGAAAAAAACCCTAACGATGTAAAAAGCTATTGTAAAAACCTATTTTGTGATGCTCTTGATCAAAGATAAATATTGGGTCAAAGCAAGAGAGAGCAGGTTTGACTGAAGCTTTATTTTTCACATCGTACCATAAAAACTCTTTAAACTATTCCATCCACGTTTGTGCGTCAGACGTTTCCCGGGATGCATTATTTCATAAAGAATTCCATAGTATTCGCAACAGCTGGCATATAGTATGTCTATTGGATGACTAGACCTAGGTTGAATGACTTAATTATTAATAGTCCTGTGTCCTCCATATAATTTCACTGTTCAGTTTACATATTGTCATTTAGGACTTGGTTATATTCTCAGGAGGTAATTTGATCAAAACCTTTTCTTTTTTTCCCAAGCAGACTCTTCTGAATGAGGCAGGATTACGTGCATCTATAGTGTCACTTGAAGACTACTGAGTGCGTGCAGTGCATCTAGGGTGAGCCCCATCTCCAAGCAAAGGCAGAAACAAAATGCTAGCTAGTGGGCGCCCTGTAAGGAATTAATCATAATGCATGAAAAACAGGAAAAAGGGGCCCTCATATCTTAATTATTGCTTGATTTAAATGAGACATTTGAGTTTCCACCATAATGAAATATAAATAACTTGGAAAAACCTCTGATTTCATTAAGATTACTCTCCAGAACTTAATGCTTTATTCAAAGATAGGAAAAGATCTCTGCACATAATTTGATAATAATAAAATGTGTGGAAGAAGACAGAGAGCTTATAGGAGCAGTAGAGAAAAAGAAATAAGAGAGATGGAAGTCATAAAAATTAGAGAGCTACCATTAGAACAACATGTATTGCAGTAGCTCTAATACAAGATTCCACTCTGGACTTAAAGATGAATTTGCCACTGCAAAGTTTGTAGGTTTGTTGGGAAAGTATTTAAAGGGGTCTTAATTGTTTTCATTTTAGTTTTCTTAATCTGATATTTAACTAGTAAAGTGGCAATATGCTAATATTTATTTGAAATTATTTTGAGTAAGAATGTTCTGTTAATTGACCCATTATTTGAAACGAGCTTAATTGTAATACTTAAGATGGCAACCTCTTGGATCATGTTAGCTAGCCACATTAGGTGAAATACTAGGTTGGATTCTATTTTAACCTTTTTATGAGAGCAAATTAACCTATACTTTACAGTGAGAATACGTTAGCAGGTGAATGTGGTTTGAGAGGAAGTCTGACCAAGAGTACATTCTTTAATACTAAAAAGCGTTGTTTGGGAAGTGCCGCTACTTGTAATGTGTTACCGTATAGTTCCCGTCTTCACCTCATCAAACCGCTTTAATTTTGGGTGGACGTGATCAGAGCAAGGACGAATGTGGAGTTAGCTAAATTGTGAGGTTTAGGCCCGATTAAACCGGCAGTACCAGTAGGGCGGTCCAGTCCACCATACCAGCGAGGTATTTATAGCCGGTGCGGCGTACCAGAAAGAGGAAGAACAGAATGTGGTGCTGCAGCTCCTCTGGAGCAGCTGTGCCGCAGCAGCCCTTTCACGCAAGGTCTCCTCCATCTGTACAGCAGCCGTGCTGGAGAAGCGACGGCCAAGGGGCTGCCTGGTGGCCCCACGTTCTGCTCCTTTCCAACGGTGGTTCGTGGGAGAATTTTTTAGTGAGGGAATTTTGAAGAAAGGAGTGCTTGTTGAATAGATGGAGGGATGCTGCTCTGTTTATAGAGGTTAATGTGAAAAAGGCCTGGAGTCTTGAGTGACGGAAGAGAAAGTGAGCCTTAAGGATTGGGGAGGGAGGAGTAGGAGGAGAAGCGCGAGCACACACACTTGCAGAGATGTTGCCTTTTATTAAATTGCCTACTCTTTTGTGTGTGAATATGTATGTTTCACTCTGAACACAATGCCAAGGCTCTGACAGAAGAGAGCCATTTAGTTGACATGGACAGCAGCTGCTAGGGCATTTTTTGACTTACATTTCAGTCACACCTGTATCAGTTGTCCTGTAGAACTTCACGCTCCCTAAGCAATGAAACATGGTAGGTTATCAATAGCTAAGCAGGTGGAATGCAACATAACTCTAAGTCAAAGGCAGGGATAATTTTAATTACGCCAGAAAAGACAGACCCTAAAATACATGCTTCCTAGAAGGCCTCATTACAGAACAAATATTAATATCATTACAGAACAAATTAATATCTAGTGGCTAGAAGAGAGGATTGGAAATCAAATGACGTTCTGTTCTCAGAAAGAACGAGGAATACTTGTGGCATCTTAGAGACTAACAACTGTTCTCAGTTCTTATATGATCTAGAGGAAAGTAATTTACCTGTCTGTTTATTCCCTGCTATAAAGTGAGGATTCTGATCACAACTTTGTAAAAGCTTTTTTAAATCTTCAGGGGAAAGGGGATTTGTGATATATTTGTAAATATGGATAACCTCGCCATAGCTGGAATAAGGTTATTAATTTATGGAAAACCAATTGTACACATTACCCACTGAAATGGCCAAATAACTTTTCTGTGATTAAACAGGCAAACAGAAGGGAGAGAATGAGCAAAGATCTAGACTACGGATAATGTTGACAAAAAAACCTTCCTTTGTTATGTGAAATTGTTAACAGTAGGCTGGATGACTCCATATAAGCTCTACATTGTACATGCATTCAGTGCTACAGCTGTAGTAGCTCGTCAGGATGCTGTGCAATACTCAGCTTTCTTGTGTACACATGGAAGGTAATTGGTCTTACAGGTTTGTCTTTTTTTAGTAAAACCACAGCTGTTTTATTTGCTGAGCCCTGTTTTTCACAGAAATTTTCACAACAGTTTTTGCACACACTTCCTCTGCATTAAAATACTAGACTTTTAAGGCTTATGTCTTTCAGCAGAACAGATATGATTTGCCCAATAGTGGCTAAGAGCAGTGTTTCTCAGATGCGGCCACCAGGGGCTTTTCTTGCGGCCACAGCCATCTGGGCTGTGATAGGGTGGGGGTGGGTGGTAAAATAACAGCCTCCCTGTTGCTCCTGGATGCACCGACTTAGTGTCGATTGCTGGGGCTGCCAGCAGGGGTTGGAGACACCTGGGGCACAACGCTGGAAGAGCAGGCAGGCAGTGAATTCCCCACCTTCCCGGGGTGGTGAGACTCAGGCTTTGGTCTTCAGCCCTGGGGTGGCGGGGCAGCAGGTTCTGGCTGATGGAGTTTTGGCTCCAGCCCCGGGCTCTGTCTGTGAGGTGGTAGACCCCAGGCTCTGGCTGCGGTGCTTCAGGCTCCAGCCCCCTGCTGCTTCCTTAAGCCCCCCACATCCAGGGCTTAATTTGTCCCCAGGCTTGGCAGGGCTGAGTAAGTCTGCTGTGAGAAGTGATACTGGCATGTTTGTTAATATCACTTTTTACAGCAGACTTACTAGCTAGCAATAAATAAACTACAATGATTTGGACGTGTCCATGCACATATTTGTTTGTTTTTCCTAAAGCTGATTTAAGTATTTTAGGGAAAAGTTTCAGAGTAACAGCCGTGTTAGTCTGTATTCGCAAAAAGAAAAGGAGTACTTGTGGCACCTTAGAGACTAACCAATTTATTTGAGCATGAGCTTTCATGAGCTACAGCTCACTTCATCAGATACATACCGTGGAAACTGCAGCAGACTTTATATATACACAGAGAATATGAAACAATACCTCCTCCCACCCCACTGTCCTGCTGGTAATAGCTTATCTAAAGTAATCGTCAGGTTAGGCCATTTCCAGCACAAATCCAGGTTTTCTCACCCTCCACCCCCCCACACAAATTCACTTTCCTGCTGGTGATAGCCCATCCAAAGTGACAACTCTTTACACAATGTGCATGATAATGAAGTTAGGCCATTTCCTGCACAAATCCAGGTTCTCTCACTCCCTCACCCCCCTCCAAAAACCCACCCCCATACACACACAGACTCACTCTCCTGCTGGTAATAGCTCGTCCAAACTGACCACTCTCCAAGTTTAAATCCAAGTTAAACCAGAACATCTGGGGGGGGGGGAGGAAAAAACAAGAGGAAATAGGCTACCTTGCATAATGACTTAGCCACTCCCAGTCTCTATTTAAGCCTAAATTAATAGTATCCAATTTGCAAATGAATTCCAATTCAGCAGTTTCTCGCTGGAGTCTGGATTTGAAGTTTTTTTGTTTTAAGATAGCGACCTTCATGTCTGTGATTGCGTGACCAGAGAGATTGAAGTGTTCTCCGACTGGTTTATGAATGTTATAATTCTTGACATCTGATTTGTGTCCATTTATTCTTTTACGTAGAGACTGTCCAGTTTGACCAATGTACATGGCAGAGGGGCATTGCTGGCACATGATGGCATAAATCACATTGGTGGATGTGCAGGTGAACGAGCCTCTGATAGTGTGGCTGATGTTATTAGGCCCTGTGATGGTGTCCCCTGAATAGATATGTGGGCACAATTGGCAACGGGCTTTGTTGCAAGGATAAGTTCCTGGGTTAGTGGTTCTGTTGTGTGGTATGTGGTTGTTGGTGAGTATTTGCTTCAGGTTGCGGGGCTGTCTGTAGGCAAGGACTGGCCTGTCTCCCAAGATTTGTGAGAGTGTTGGGTCATCCTTTAGGATAGGTTGTAGATCCTTAATAATGCGTTGGAGGGGTTTTAGTTGGGGGCTGAAGGTGACGGCTAGTGGCGTTCTGTTATTTTCTTTGTTAGGCCTGTCCTGTAGTAGGTAACTTCTGGGAACTCTTCTGGCTCTATCAATCTGTTTCTTTACTTCCGCAGGTGGGTATTGTAGTTGTAAGAAAGCTTGACAGAGATCTTGTAGGTGTTTGTCTCTGTCTGAGGGGTTGGAGCAAATGCGGTTGTATCGCAGAGCTTGGCTGTAGACGATGGATCGTGTAAAGAGTTGTCACTTTGGATGGGCTATCACCAGCAGGAGAGTGAATTTGTGTGGGGGGGTGGAGGGTGAGAAAACCTGGATTTGTGCTGGAAATGGCCTAACCTGACGATTACTTTAGATAAGCTATTACCAGCAGGACAGTGGGGTGGGAGGAGGTATTGTTTCATATTCTCTGTGTATATATAAAGTCTGCTGCAGTTTCCACGGTATGTATCTGATGAAGTGAGCTGTAGCTCACGAAAGCTCATGCTCAGATAAATTGGTTAGTCTCTAAGGTGCCACAAGTACTCCTTTTCTTTTTAGGGAAAAGTGTGAGAGCAGCCAGCAGCAAGAGTTGGTGGCCGCACTCTGAGGCCACCAAAAAATTTCTCCTGAGAACCCCTGGCTTAGAGCACAGCAGTTTCTTTCATTTAGTCACTGAACAGCAAGCGAAAGATTTTCTAAGCTGGATGTATTACAATAAAACATAATAGCTACACATCTGCTCCAGGAGTTCATAGTTTCAGGATCTACATTTCACAGTTCTTTGTTTATAAATGAATATAATCCAGACAATACTGTTTATTTCAGAAATCCCCACCGCCCAGAAAGGCAATTATCTATTGACTGAAACTCTGCAGTAGATTGAGTGCATAATTAAATAAATAAATAAATTGGCAGGTTTGTTTTAAAATATCCTTGTAATTTGATTTGTAGCTTTCAGATCATGTTTGCATGTTACATTCTTGAATGTGGCAATTATATTATTGTGCACTTTTAAGTTGCAACCTGATTGAAGCCTGGTAATCTCTCTATAAGGTCTTGACATCTGACATTATGATCTAGTCAGATGACAACTACAATTTCTGATGCTCTGTAATTGCACATTTGTACTACTATACAGGAATGGTGTCAAATGTTTGGCTTTCAAGTCTGATCTAACTCATTTGATATTTGTCAGCCATGTGACAAATTCATATCTTGCAAAATCTAAGCTTTGGGTTTTTTTTTTTAAAAAGCACTCCTCACCCCCAAAGTTGCTAGTCCTCGTGGTTTCAAAGAACCTTCAAAACGTGTATATTTATTCCATGCCATCATCCTGAGTTTGCAAACAATAAATGCTATGAGAGGTGTAAGTTCCCCTCATGCCTGTTCTTCCCATTCAGGATTTTAATTCTTAAGGCCTAATGTTGATACTAGAGATGGAGTTGACATTTAATTGTTGATGATTTTAGCAGGTGGGATAAGAAAGGGAGTAAGACAGGGATGGTAGCCTAAATAGAGAGAATTTGAAGTTGCTGCAGGGAGGAAAATGTAGAGGAGAGAAAAGGAGAGAGGGAGAGAAAAACGTAGGGGAGAAGTGGAGAAACAGAGGAGGATATAGTGGTGATCCCAAAAGGGAATCCTATTTTCCCCCCAGATGATACCAAATGTACCATTAAGATGCTTAAATAATAACTAAAGTTTAGCTACTACAGTGATGCATGCTGGCAGACCAGGTGCCAGCTCATGCCAAAGGCCCAGAGCCTCACGGATAGATGCATACCTGGCAACCAGTTTGGCTTACCTGTGGGTTAGTATAGTTAAAATAGATATTAGTGTTTATAAGAATGTGCTTCAGGTTTAGACTTTATGGAATGCTTATAGGATGCTGCATGTATTTAATCTTACTTTTAATATCTGTATCCCAAGGTATAAAGTTATATTGAGTGTTTGCATTGTAAACGTATCGGGGATAGCCGTGTTAGTCTGTATCCACAAAAACAACAAGGAGTCCAGTGGCACCTTAAAGACTAACAGATTTATTTGAGCATAAGCTTTTGTGGGTAAAAATCCCACTTCGTCAGATGCATGGAGTGAAAGTTATAGATGCAGACATAAATATACTGGCACATGAAGAGAAGGGAGTTACCTCACAAGTGGAGAACCAGTGCTGACAGGGCCAATTTGATCAGGGTGGACGTAGTCCACTTCCAATAATAGATGAGAAGGTGTCAATTCCAGGAGAGGCAAAGCTGCTTTTGTAATTGTTGGTTTCAGAGTAACAGCCGTGTTAAATTGGTTAGTCTCTAAGGTGCCACAAGTACTCCTTTTCTTTTTGTAATTGTGTAACTCTCCAAACAGGAAAGGAAGAATTAATTAAGGTAAAGTGCTTGTCTTGCACACAAGATGGCCCACTGAAAGCAAATGAGGCCTTGTTTAGCATCAAAGGACAGACCTTGTTGATTGCATTCCTCACTCCCACCAGGAAGGGGAGGCCTGCACATGCACTTATCCCATCAGCTTGGATTTTTGGGGTGAAGGGGATAAAAATCCCTGACCAGGAGAAACTGGAATCTCTTTACTATCTGGACTTTTAGGGTCAAAGATTCCTAAACATAAGCAAGAGATCCCCACGCTGCTTGGTGTGGTTCAGCCCAAAAGGACATACAGAGCTGTTTATTATAGAAGTTTATATTATCTGTTGAAATCTAAGACTGTAACTCATTTGTGTGTGTATGTTCCCTGTTTTAAACTTGTAAATAACTCTAATATCTTTTCTTAGTTAATAAATCTTTAGTTAGTTTATTACAGGGTTGGGTACAGGCCTTGTCTTTGGCTTGAGAGCTGAGCGCAATTGACCTGGGGAAAGTGGCTAGTCCTTTGAGATTGGGAGTAACCTGAATATTGTTATTTTTGGTGTGAAGTGACATATCTATCACATAGTCCAGTTTGCCTGGGTGGCAAGATAGACCAGAGTGTCCAAGGGGACTGTTTGTGACTCCATGGTAAGACTGTTACAGTGCTTTAGGAGTTCACACTTGTTTCTGGGTTGGTGAAATCTAATTATAGAACGTACAACCAGTTTGGGGTATCTGCCCTGCTTTTTGACAGTATGGTGTGAGGTTGATACTCATGGTCATGAGTCACTCCAGACAGCATGACAACTACACAAAGGTGAGGTTCTACCATGGATCTCAGTCCCAACCCCTCTCTGGTGTCAATGGTTGAACATTCCTCTGTGGATTGTGGGTAGTATATAGTCCTAAATCTGTATCAGGGCCCGCAAACAATAATTAAAAATTAAATTAAGCTCTTTTCACACAATTACTCTGACACCCTGCTGTAGGGAGATGTGAAGTGTTCCATGGGTTAAGCATGCTGCCTATGCAGCTCATCCACAATCTGCTGGGAGGTTGAGTATCTTGATGTTTTTCTTGTCATCTTACAGGCATCCTCAGAGAAATCTAGAATTAAATTATTTAAAGAGTGCTGAAAAACGGGCACTTGCAGTTGAACACCAGTTTGTTCAGTGCATTGCTCTCTTTTTGAGAAAATATCAAATCAAACAGATGAAAGAAAATATCTCCATGTATAGTACAGAAGGTCAAGCTAGTCTCTTGTGAAAAAATCTGTTGCATTTTTCCTTCCCAGTAGTAAGTTGAAAGAGACAGTTATGTTTGCATTTTATCTGAAACTCATTCATTGTTTTAATGATTGAATTCTCTTCATATCTGCTACTTTGTCTGATCTTATATCTGAAACAGCTGTACAGTCGTCTTTGTGCCCTTCCATTCTCCAGTTTGATAATGGCTGTGCTAGAATGCTTGGCATTATTAGAAAAAATCCTACTCACTGGTAATTCTGCTGACTGTATCTCCATGATTAAGGCATTTTTGTGTGTGCAACTGAGCACAATGTATAAATACAATCATATCTGACTGGTACGTTTGAGAAATTTGGCATCCAGAGCCTCATACTGTTTCACTTTAGGGCTCTTCGTTTTAAGAATCCTAGAGGTTGGAGATGGAAAAAGATGCATTCGGCTATCCATGCCATCTTCATGCGAATGCAGCATGTAAAGTATACATAGAATGACTCCTAGTGTAGTTTCACAGAAATCTCAGTCTGCAGATCTCCAGGTCTTGATTTAACTCAGTCTCACTTTTCCTGCTTGTAATTCTGTCAAATTTTTTTGTTAATTAAATTTGTCATCCTCGAAATAATGGTAGTGTAGAGTTGACCTTCAAATCTTTTCACTATATCTCTAATATAAGTAATAACAAACACTTGAATTTATTTTTGTGTGAATTTACACTCCCTCTAATCAAGAATTTGTATAGCTATGTACTAGGTGTCCTTGACATAATGTAATATTGATATGGATATTAAATTGCAACTAATTAAAGTGCAACAGTGTCATCCAATATGACCCATAACTAGTAAACCAGGAAAATAAAAAAGCTAAAACCAACCTCCTTCTCCAGGAACTCATTCTATTCACATTTCTCCTCTGTTTTCAGAATTGTAAGGAAATGTGCATTTGGGGGCATGTCTTGATGGTAATTAGGCCAAGATAGGAGTTCTAAAGGTGTGGAGCCTTTGTACAAAATGCCCAGTCAGCAGCACCTTCTCATTTACACCAACAAGGCTTCAGCTCAAGCATTCCTGCTGATGTTAACTGCAGTAGTATGGTGTACAGAGAGTGGCCCCCAATATGCAAGAATATTAGCAGGCTGGAGATGTCCTTGATTGATTAACTTTTAACTAGGCCAGATCACTCTGAGGTGGCTCAGTCAATAGCTCCTGCTTTTTAGATCACTTATAAATTGTTTTATTTTGGCTTCTCTGAATATTCCATTATGAGGAAAAACAATATTATCTAAGCGTAACTGATTGAGCCCGATTCAGGGAAGTTCAACAGAATTTTAATTTTTTCAATATAGTCAGTCTTCTGGGATTCACAGCTTTTGTTAAATTCTGTAACTCAATTACACCACAGCCCATTGTCATAGCTGTTCAGACCCTCTGAAATTGTGGAATGTAATTCAGTGCCTTGCACTGCCCCTCCAGCTTCCATTTCCTCCAGTATCTGTAGACATTGCGAGCAGTTTAGTCAGATGTTGCGTAATGGAGCACAGATGAAAAAATGGGCTGGTTGCTAACATTGCATGTGAGCCTCGCTGTTTGCATAAACAGCCAAATGTCCTTTCTAAAACTGGCTTAAACTGTTAACTATTTTAACAGTCCTGAAGGTGTTACATTATGCCAGAAAAGTAACCTCCCCCTTTTTTTTGGTCTAGTATAGTGGTTCCCAAACTTTCTCGGGCTTGTGGGGTGGCTTGTAGGGTTGCCGCCCCGAGAGGCGCGGGAATACCTGGGGGCGGGAGGGCGAGTTACACAGCAAACTCACAGCCGTGGCTCCTGCAGCCCTGTCCTGCTGTGCTGGCATGGCTCTGCCACTTGCTCCAGAGTTTGTAACCTGATCCCTGGTACACAGGCTCGCAGTGCTGCTCGGGTTTAACCCCACACCCCAGTACAGCCTTTCCCTGTTGCCTCACCTTACTTTTCACTGATGCACGTAGCTACACATGCTGCCACCGCCAGTGTTTTGCGGTGTAACTGTATCTTCAGTGGCTTACTGCGTTCTCTGCATGGTACATTTGATATGATTCTTCTTCTTGTCTGTGGGTTTCAAGGTGGAGTTCGTGGTGTTGGTTTTAATTTACAATGTCTGCAGTGGTTTAGAACAGGGTTATAATAGGCCAACCTCTCTCCTTGTGCCATACTGCTGCAGGTGAGGTCTACAGAGGTGCTGGCTGAGTGGCAGAGCTACCACCAACGTGTTCCCCATGAAGTCCCCAAGACTCTGAAATTGCTTCCTCCTTGGTCCATCTTAGATCAAACTCGTTAACCTTCCAGTTACGCTTCCCCACTTCTTTGGTAATTTGGGATAGATTCAAGTTTAGAGTGGGGAGGGTTTAATGCATCTTTACACTTTTTATCTGTCATGGTTATAGCTGACGACAATTACAAGGTAGGGTGCTGAAGTTCATGGTGTCTGTGTATGATGGAGTTTTAAAAATGTGTTAAGGGTTTCCAGATCATGGGAAGAGCATCTGTTAATTGATGTGCTGTAAATTGGAAGAAAGAAAATATTTTAAAATGTTTTGCCAGGCTCCTTAAAAAGCAATTCTTATAATCTAAATAGGTAATATATTTTTTGGGTTATTAAACTCCAAAATAATAATTTGCTTGCAGCATGTTTAGGACTTGATACTATGAAAATCTGCTTCTGACATCTGATTCCAGAGGTTCTCCCTTTACTTTAGGCACTGAATTTTCATAATTCCCTGGTAACTTGGAATTCTGTTATAGAACTTAATTTCAGTGTTTGGAATATATTTTGTACACCTAAAAAGAGGTTATTCTTACGGCTACCTGAGATCTATAAGATGCATGGCATCAGGAAACTAGGCACGCAACTCTCAGAAAGGTAGAGAGGAGTTAGATTTTGGAAACTAAATAATTTCATGTGGGATATAATGTTAAAACTGTGCCTTTATACAGAACGTATCTACACTTACGTACACTATCAGTTTTATGCAGAATAACCACTGGTTTATAATAGGAGGTGAATTTTGCTTCTATTCCAATTGCTGAAAACCTTTTAATTAGAATGGTTTTATGTTGTAAGTGGAAGCTCGCTGGCCAGAAAATGTTGATGTTGGCAAATGGTTTCACACTAAAGAGGAGGAGGAGGAGGAGGGGAGAGTAATAGATAATAATAGATATTCCTAACAACATTTAAAACCCTTTCAGTTCAGAAAAGCCAGACCCAGTATTATTTGTTACCAAACTTTATGCAGTTTTATTTTACATGTCTGGTTTGAAGACTGAGGCAGCTGTTGAGTTAGTTGGGTAACAAGTGCTGTGTTCATACGCTAGCCAAATGGCACTCCAGGAATGAATCCATGTAATGCCATCTACATTCTTACAGTGTTTTTCTGATTCTCCCTCTTATTTCTGCAGGAAACAAGGACTTTTTATGGCAGATGAGGAATTCAGCTGTGGATCCTCAAAAATCTAGACATCTTTCACAGCTGACTCTGCTGTTTCTGTATTGCACTGGTTATCAGTTTGCTAAAGGGCTGAATATAAGCTCCTGCTGTATTTTGATTGCTTTTCCAGCTCCGCTCCAGAGTGTCTTTCAGCATTGTTAATACTTTATTTGCCCCTCTGTTCTTTACATTTAGTTGTCCAAAAACCTGTCTAAGTATAGGTGAATAAAGTGAGTGTTGTGGAAGGCATAGCATTTTTCTTAAAAACTTTAATTTCTTTTGATGACCACCTTCAATAAATCACATCAGTTTAATTTCCTCTTACAACAGAAATTTACTAATGGTTAAAATATGCCCCTAGAGAACTGGCTGGGTGCTAGTGCTTTGCATTGCTGCCCAGCCACCAGGGGTTGGGAATGTGACACGATGTATGGAAAGTCTGTCATTGTTCCAAAGTGACCCTTTTGTTTCAGTGTAAGTGAATAGCTGCGTTGTCTTCAGCTAGGATTTTGGCTAGTGTAAACTTTTATGATATGTGATTCTCAAAAGGTTTGTCTAGAGAAGTGTCCAAAATTTTTTTATTGTAATCTTAATCTCCTAAATCTGGAGAATTTTAAAAACCGCTTTAAAATTGGTACTTCCGGTTTCTGGTGTCGCTGTACCTGTTTTCCTGGTGTTGTGACAGTGTCACTGGCTGAGCTGCTTGTAACTAAGGGGGGGTCCGAGAAGTGCAAAGAGAGCACAGCTGGAAAGCACTGGAGGAAAAATTATCCAAGAATATCCTTAATAAAGGTTCAGTTTGGGCTCAGTTTGCGTTGTGGATAAACATTTAGTTTGGGTCCTTGTTTATTGAAATGGAATCACCATTCAGGAGGAAGTGGAAGGGGTAATTGTTTGGGTGTCAGGGCAGCATCAGGTTGCTAACAAAGACTTGGAGGAGCCCCAGGGTAGAGTGAAATACTCAGAATAGGATGATGTGGTACTTGGATGTTTTTTGTTTCTTAAATCTGTTCATAAAATAAATGAACTTTTTTTTAAACACTATAAAGCATTTAAGAAGATTTCAGTTTTTCTGTTGTACTAGGTAAATGGTCTGAGACTATAAGCCCTTTCTTATCTGTTCCAGAATTTTGATACATTGTCTGGTGTTATTGTGTGCTCATTTTAAACATGAATACATTATCAAGGTTTTATTGTGCAGCGTATAATAAACTAAATTTAAACAAGCACTTTCAGAGTAAACCTTTCTAATATTTTAAACTTTCAATTGGTCTCTGAATCTGGTTAATGGGATATTATGCTTATAAAGTGCATTGAGATCTTTCTCAACAAAAGACTAACTTCTGCTGGCAGTTGTTCTACATCTATCATGTGGATGTAATTAGACCATTCTCACATTTGAATCACCTCAAGGGCAGATTGGAAGAGGCCCTGGAGGTTTTTCACCTTCCTCTGTAGCATGGGGCACGGGTCACTTG
Organism: Eretmochelys imbricata; assembly: GCF_965152235.1. Taxonomy (NCBI): domain Eukaryota; kingdom Metazoa; phylum Chordata; order Testudines; family Cheloniidae; genus Eretmochelys; species Eretmochelys imbricata. The sequence continues at coordinate 1,572,835 of NC_135592.1, read as the reverse complement.
CTGGAGGATTCTCTACTCCTTGAAGTCTTTAAACCACGATTTGAGGACTTCAATAGCTCAGACATAGGTGAGGTTTATCGCAGGAGTGGGTGGGTGAGATTCTGTGGCCTGCATTGTGCAGGAGGTCAGACTAGATCATCATAATGGTCCCTTCTGACCTTAGTATCTATGAATCTATATTCTCCTTTACTTTTCCTGAATTGGCAGAGATCTTTAATGACACAGCTATAGTTCAACTACATAACAGATCCTTAATTAGTTTTTCTTAAAGGGAGATTGACACAAGTAATATTTAGCCAAGTAACAGCCTTTATTATACAGCAGAGTAATCAGCAAAAGCTGTCTGTCAGTAGAGGGCCATTATTGTTTTTCAGTGCTAAGAAACCGTTTATTATTATGAATATACATTTACAGTTTAATTACTTGTATTGAAGGAGTTGAAATAGAATTTCCTTATTGCTCAATATCTCCAGAGTAGAAAAGTCTTATGGTTTATCAGGAAGTTCCCTTTGAATCCTGTCAGAAGATGAGAACCCTATCTCATAAAGCTTAATTTTTCTGTACCTGCACTGAGGGAATTCTCCCCTGGCCAGTTGTATGTCCTATACTGCTCTTGTATGCTACTGGGATGGCATATAGAGGCCAGAATGGGGGAGAAAAGCAGTCCCCAAAATCTTGACTTCTGCGTGATTCTTCAGTGTTTCACATACCTCCCAACTCTTGGACAGATTGTACAGGCAGGTCAGTGCACACTTAACACCTGTACCCTTAATTCAAAATATGAAGCACTGGGCTTCATTTTACTTACTTGTCTTATTGTCCCTTCAGGTGAAATGAAATCGTATTCTTTCCTCTAGATCTATGTAGTTTTCTATAATATAGTTTCTATATGGAAAGGCTATTTTATTTATAGCTCCATCCAGTGTTTTTGAGGAAACCATTGAAAAAACGAGCAACATAAGATTTTTATGAAACAGGAATGTTAGCATGAAATCGCTCTGCATTTATTGATTCAGACTAATATAGTCATGGTGAATGGATAATTTTATACAGTTGTGTTTTTACTGTATTTTGTATTGTCATACAATGCCCCCAAATGTGTCTTGCCTACCAACTTCTCATCATTACTCTTCCCTTAAGTAACCATCAAAAGCTTTTACCACATGTCCTGTTTGTGAAGACACAATAGAGCCCCAAGAACTGGCTAATATACCTTCTTGAAATTTACTTAGTTGTGCACTGTTTTAATACTTATTAGTAAGGCTGTGTTACTTATTAGTTGACAGAGGTTAAGACTTTAAAGCTGAAATTAATTTAATAGATTTTTTGTATCTTTATTTAAAGGGGAAATCTACATAAATTATGTAATCTGTATTTCTGTCTTTACCATAAGAACATATGAAGAGGAAGGAATTTTTAAAATAACATTAATAAGATTCTTGAGTATGAAGAGAAAAGAATTACCAGTGGGTTTTGTTCTCTTCTAATAAAACTCTATTTTAGTAGCATCTGGAGTGAAGAATTTTCCCTTCAGGTAATGTTTTAATGGCCTTCTGTACTTCTCCCAGCACTGATTAGAAACTTCGGTTTGTTTTGATCACTCTAATTTATATGACGAAGTTGAACTATCTTCTTTAACAAAACAATTCCCCTTTAGCTACAATTGTAATTCTGACTTACGTAATTTTTCATAATGCTCTAAATGCTCTGGAATTTGCTGGGGGAACTAGGGGATTGGCAACATATCTAGGAATTTCATCCAACTCTGCCATATTACTAACTTTGTTTTCAGGCTTTCTGGTTTCAGTTGAAAGGCCAACTTCCTTCCTTAACGACATAGCTATAGTTCAACTACATAAAAGATCCTTAATTAGTTTTTCTAAAAGGGAGATTGACACAAGTAACATTTGGCCAAGTAACAGCCTTTATTATACAGCAGAGTAATCAGCAGAAGCTGTCTGTCAGTAGAGGGACATTATTGTTTTTCAGTGCTAAGAAACAGTTTATTATTATGAATATACATTTACAATTTAATTACTTGTATTGAAGGAGTTGAAATAGAATTTCCTTATTGCTCAATATCTCCAGAGTAAAAAGGTCTTATGGTTTATCAGGACGTTCCCTTAACTTTTCTCTTAGCATGTTTTTTTAATCTTAGTTTTTGTTCAGTAGTTGTGTACTAAGCTCCTTTTGATCTTAAATATTTTAGCCCACACCAGTTTAGAGATTAGAGACAAAAATGATAGGGTTTCTCATTCTGTGCTCTCGCTTTGCCAACACAGCTACTTTTTCTGAAAAACTGCTTTGGTAGACTCCGCCATTTATTTTCCTGCTTTACAAGAAATGAAGACTAAGTACAAAGAAGTAGTTGAACTTGTAAGTTGTTTTTAGACTCTCTAGTAATACCATTCAGCAATACCATTAAACAGATTTGATGCATTTACACTTTTTTCTTTCCAGTTAAGATAGGAAAATATTTATATATACATTTATTAGGTTGCTACTGGAATAAAATACTTATTACAGTGCAGTGCATTTTCCGCAACTCATCTGCAAAATTCAGTTCTTGGGCTCAGTTAAAAAAAATCAGTTTTAGAGGAGATCAGATGTCACTAGTAAGTTTTTTGTTTGTTTGTTTTTTGTTGTTTGTTTTTTTTATCAATCTGATCTTCATCAGATGTCTGACTTCAGAAATTTTAAAGGACCATTATGATCTCGTCTGACTTCTTTCATAATGCAGACCACATAAATTTCCGAAGTGATTCTTGCATGAAGGATCTACCTGATAACTGTAAATTGAATTAGCTCATATTCCTTTTGAAAGACATTCAGTCAGTGGCACCAATTAGAGGGGACTAGGGGAGCAAAGCCCCCTCCTTCCCTCCCAAGGTTTTTGTGCTTGGTCAAAGTTCCATAGATTGTGGAGTTCACGGGGACCATGACCCTACCAGTTTTAAGCAGTGGTCCCATACTAAATTAATACAATGCTGATAGGGTGATACTGACCATTGCTTCAGCTGTGCTCGGCAGCTCTCCAGCACCACTTTCTACAAGCCATTACCCTCTGATCCCACTGAGAGTTACCAAAAGAAACTACAGCATTTGCTCAAGAAACTTCCTGAAAAAGCACAAGATCAAATCCGCACAGACACACCCCTGGAACCCCGACCTGGGATATTCTATCTACTACCCAAGATCCATAAACCGGGAAATCCTGGGCGCCCCATCATCTGAGGCATTGGCACCCTGACAGCAGGATTGTCTGGCTATGTAGACTCCCTCCTCAGGCCCTATGCTACCAGCACTCCCAGCTACCTTCGAGACACCACTGACTTCCTCAGGAAACTACAATCCGTCGGTGATTTCCTGATGACACCATCCCGGCCACTATGGATGTAGAAGCCCTCTACACCAGCATTCCACACAAAGATGGACTACAAGCCGTCAAGAACACTATCCCCGATAATGTCACGGCTAACCTGGTGGCTGAACTTTGTGACTTTGTCCTTACCCATAACTATTTTACATTTGGGGACAATGTATACCTTCAGATCAGTGGCACTGCTATGGGTACCCGCATGGCCCCACAGTATGCCATCATTTTTATGGCTGACTTAGAACAATGTTTCCTCAGCTCTCGTCCCCTAACGCCCCTACTCTACTTGCGCTATATTGATGACATCTTCATCATCTGGACCCATGGAAAAGAAGCCCTTGAGGAATTCCATCATGATTTCAACAATTTCCATCCCACCATCAACCTCAGCCTGGTCCAGTCCACACAAGAGATCCGCTTCCTGGACACTACAGTGCTAATAAACGATGGTCACAAACACCACCCTATACCGGAAACCTACTGACCGCTATTCCTACCTACATGCCTCCAGCTTTCACCCTGACCACACCACACGATCCGTCGTCTACAGCCAAGCTCTGCGATACAACCGCATTTGCTCCAACCCCTCAGACAGAGACAAGCACCTACAAGATCTCTATCAAGCATTCTTACAACTACAGTACCCACCTGCGGAAGTGAAGAAACAGATTGATAGAGCCAGAAGAGTTCCCAGAAGTCACCTACTACAGGATAGGCCTAACAAAGAAAATAACAGAATGCCACTACCCGTCACCTTCAGCCCCCAACTAAAACCCCTCCAACGCATTATTAAGGATCTACAACCTATCCTGAAGGATGACCCAACACTCTCACAAATCTTGGGAGACAGGCCAATCCTTGCCTACAGACAGCCCCCCAACCTGAAGCGAATATTCACCAGCAACCACATACCACACAACAGAACCACTAACCCAGGAACGTATCCTTGCAACAAAGCTCGTTGCCAACTGTGCCCACATAACTATTCAGGGGACGCCATCACAGGGCCTAATAACATCAGCCACGCTATCAGAGGCTCATTCACCTGCACATCTACCAATGTGATATATGCCATCATGTGCCAGCAATGCCCCTCTGCCATGTACGTTGGTCAAACTGGACAGTCTCTACGTAAAAGAATAAATGGACACAAATCAGATGTCAAGAATTATAACATTCATAAACCAGTCAGAGAACACTTCAGTCTCTCTGGTCACGTGATTACAGACATGAAAGTTGCGATATTACAACAAAAAAACTTCAAAACCAGACTCCAGTGAGAGACTGTTGAATTGGAATTCATTTGCAAATTGGATACAGTTAACTTAGGTTTCCCTTGCATAATGACTTAGCCACTCCCAGTCTCTATTCAAGCCTATTTCCCCATGTTTTTTCCTACCCCCCCCCCCCCCGACGTTCTTGTTAAACCCTGGATTTGTGCTGGAAATGGCCTACCTTGATTATCATACACATTGTAAGGAGAGTGAGCACTTTAGATAAGCTATTACCAACAGGAGAGTGGGTTTGTGGGGGGAGGTATTTTTTCATGCTTTGTGTGTATAAAAAGATCTTCTACACTTTCCACAGTATGCATCCGATGAAGTGAGCTGCAGCTCACGAAAGCTCATGCTGAAATAAATTGGTTAGTCTCTAAGGTGCCACAAGTCCTCCTTTTCTTTTTGCTTCAGCTGTGTGGTCTCACTGGCACTGCAATTTGACCCAGTCAGATGGAGGGGCAGCCAGGCGAAATTTTAGTGAGTGGCATTGTGACCTGGTGCATGGGGTTGCAACACCACTCAGACTTGACCTGTGCAGGGCGTATACTGAAATCTTGGTTTCTGGCACCACTGGCTTGTGCATTGTGTGGGTAAGAGAAAGGAGAGACTCCCCAGCTCTGGGAGGCCTGGAGTGCCTGCAGGAGGAGGCAGGGAAAGCAGGACTGGAATGAGGTCACTGATTAGGAACTGCGGAACAGAATTTCCCCTCCTCCCCCCACCCAAATAAATATCTGAATTGACATCACTGCATCCAGTTTGATCTAAATATGTCAAGTAAAGGAGAACCTTTTGATAAAAAGTTGGAAAATGGGTTCCTTTGGTTAACTACCCTGATTATGAAAAACTTGCATCTACTTTCAGCTTGAACTGTGCTAACTTCAGTTTAGTTATTGGTTCTGTTATGCTTATATCTGATAAATTAGAGAGTCCTCTGCAGTTGTAAAGTGACTATAGTAGAGAATATCTCTAATGTTTACCTTTTAATCTGCTTCAGTAACAGAAAAGCGTGTATAAAATAGCAGTACCAGGGATTGGATTTTTTTCAAATGTACAGTTCCTAGGACAGTGGGACCTGGATTCCAGTGATTGGGGTTTTCAGGCACTACTCTAATACAAATATTAAATTATAATAATACCACCAGAGGAAATAAGTCTCATCCAATCAAATGACTGCTTGGTTGACTAATTTCTACTGATGATGAAGGGTTAGGGGTTCGGGTTAACAGATGATACAAAACTACTCAAGATAGTTAAGTCCAAAGGAACCTTAAAGAGCTACAAAGGGATCTCATTAAACTGAGTAACAAAATGGCAGATGAAATTCAATGTTGATAAATGTAAAGTGATGCACATTAGAAAACATCATCCCAACTATACATATAAAATGATGGGTCTAAATTAGCTGTTACCACTTCAAGAGTGAGATCTTGGAGTCATTGTGGATAGTTCTCTGAAAACATCCACTCAATGTGCAGAAGCAGTCAAAAAAAGCGAACAGAATGTTGGAAATCATTAAGAAAGGGATAGATAATAAGACAGGAAAATATCACATTGCCTGTATATAAAACCATTATATGCCCACATCTTGAATACTCAGTGCAGATGTGGTCACCCCATCTCAAAAAAGATATATTGGAATTGGAAAGGGTTCAGAAAAGGGCAACAAGAATGATAAGGGGTATGGAACAGCTTCCATATGAGGAGAGATTAATAAGATTGGGACTTTTCAGCTTGGAAAAGAGATGACTAAGGAGGGATATGATAGAGGTCTATAAAATCATGACGGGTGTGGAGAAAGTAGATAAGGAAGTGTTATTGATTCCTTCTCATAACACAAGAACTAGGGGTCACCAAATGAAATTAATAGGCAGCAGGTTTAAAACAAACAAAAGGAAGTATTTCTTCACACACTGCACAGTCAACCTGTGGAACTCTTTGTCAGAGGCTGTTGTGAAGGCCAAGACTATAATTGGGTAAAAAAAAAAAAAAAACTAGATAAGTTCATGGGGGATAGGTCTATCAATGGCTATTAGCCAGAATGGGCAGGGATAGTGTCCCTAGCCTCTGTATTCCAGAAGCTGGGAATGGGCGACAGGGCATGGATCACTTAGAATCATAGAAGATTAGGGTTGGAAGAGACCTCAGGAGGTCATCTAGTCCAACCCCCTACTCAAAGCAGTACCAATCCCCAACTAAATCATCCCAGCCAAGGCTTTGTCAAGCCAGACCTTAAAAACCTCTAAGGATGGAGATTTCACCACCTCCCTAGGTAACCCATTCCAGTGCTTCACCACCTTCCTAGTGAAATAGTGTTTCCTAATATCCAGCCTAGACTTCCCCCACTGCAACTTGAGACCATTGCTTCTTGTTCTGTCAGCTGCCACCACTGAGAACAGCCGAGCTCCATCCTCTCTGGAACCCTCCTTCAGGTAGTTGAACGCTGCTATCAAATCCCCCCACCCCACACTCTTCTCTTCTGCAGACTAAATAATCCCAGTTCCCTCAGCCTCTTCTCATAAATCACATGCCCCAGCCCCCTAGTCATTTTCGTTGCCCTCCGCTGGACTCTCTCCAATTTGTCCACATCCCTTTTGTAGTGGGGGGACCAAAACTGGATGTAGTACTCCAGGTGTGGCCTCACCAGTGCCCAATAGAGGGGAATAATCACTTCCCTCGATCTGCTGGCAATGCTCCAGTAATGCAGCCCAGTATGCTGTTGGCCTTCTTGGCAACAAAGGCACAGTGCTGACTCATATCCAGCTTCTTGTCCACTGTAATCCTCAGGTCCTTTCCTGCAGAGCTGCTGCTTAGCCACTTGATGATTATCTGTTCTGTTCATTCCCTCTGGGGCACCTGGCACTGGCCACTGTCAGAAAACAGGATACTGGGCTAGACGAACCTTTGGTCTAACCCAGTATGGCCATTCTTATGACCCCTCTAGCGTGCCAGGCCCCAAGGACCAACACAGTTCCACAGTAGCAGGCCTGTGGGCTCCAAGACAAGAAGACTGGATCCCAGTTTCTCTCTGTGGTTCCCTGCAGCAAATCCAGCCAAGCCAGACTCTCTTGTGGGAGGCATGTACTATGTCCAGGGGTGAAAGTAAAACATAGCTCTTATTGGGTTCGGGCTCCCCCGCGCTCCCCCCCCCCTCCCCGAAGTTACATTTTTTACCCCTACAGTCCAAACTCAAGCAACCCACCTCTCCTGCATACTTCATGGATCCCTCCCATTGCGTGACTTAGATATAGAAAGTAAAACTACTATTACTACTACCAGTATTGTCTGTAATAAAACTTTACTATTGCAATAAGCCTGAAAACTCACTGTCACATTTTTCTCCTTGTCCCTCCTCCTCCTCCAGCCAGGCTGCTGACATGGCTAGGCTCTGCTTTCCACCGGCTGCCCGACGCACTCTGCAGGGGCTCTCCTCTAGCTGGGAGCAGGGGGACTGGCTGAGGGAGAAGCCTCCCTAGGTAGCCTGCTGCCTGCATAAGAACGGTTTAAACTTAGCTGTTCGTTCGGCTGTCTGAACCATGGGATTCAGGGCTATTTCTGGCATCGTTGTTAATTTCACTCAGGGTTGTTGGTGGTGGTGGTGGGGGGGGGGTGTTGTATTCTGCCCCTGCCTTGGTCTTACACAATAGCCATTTGGCCGCACAGCTTAAATCCAGATCTAATAAAAGCCAGTGGAAGGGGAAAACTCACTGTCACATCTGGATTTAAGCTGTGCGGCCAAATGGCTGGTGTGGCCTGGTTCCCTCTTGTCATGTCTCATCTGGGCTCTTGAATCAGTCCAGAAAGCCCCCCTTTTCAAGCCACCTGACACTTTGTTTTCCAATTCAGTTCACAAGTCCCACATGTTGGGGTTTCCTGCTGTTAGATGTTGACTGTGCAGTCAGCAGGGTATATCTTTGTATTGCTGGGTCCTCTCTTGGTTTGGGTTCGTTTGAGCCAGTTCTAGTGACTGTATTCATTTCCCCCAGACAGTGAAGTGATACACACACCGCTCCTGTCTCCTGCACTGTTCCAGGAGCAGTGTTAACACTTTTGCACCCACCTGGTAGCAGTGCAGTGTACAAAAGGAAACTGAGGCATGCCTAGGATTTATAAAAATATTACAGAAAATTCCCATCTCGTCAAACGTGGGATGAGTTGTTGATCATGCATTAAATGTTTAGTTCCATTGAGGCATAGTGGTTGATGACAATTTCCTGGAGGACGGCGTAGAAGTTGGCCAATTTTTTGTGATCTAATGACACATCTGAATTCTTTCCAAGAGGGAAAGAAATGGATAAGACAGTGAGCAATACCTTCATCTTGCAGGTTAATAGGAAATAAGGCTAAAAGAGGGCATTCTCTCCAAAGATATCAGTGGCAAAGGTTTCCTTTGTAAAATAAAAAGAGTTGTGAAGGATGTAATAATATGATTCTTGTAAGGGGTGCCAAGGTACTCCACGTTGATAAATAACTTTAATACTTCCATACCTTAAGCAGTTTTATTTATTCTCTAATAGCAGACTATTGAATTTGCTCAGACTTCCTTTTTAAAACATTAATCATTTCAACAAACATTCTCTAAGGCCTAGAGATTCAGCCCATTGCTCCAATTTATAACAGGAATTCTGAAAAACATGTTTGTGTATAATCTGTGGAGTCTCTGGGGAGGGGAGAGAGGGGAGTTTATAAAAAATTAAAAAGAAAATAAAATTTGCAAAGGAAGAGAGAGATTAGTCTTTTTGTAGTTTGTCCCAGAAGTTCTGCTTTGAAAGAGGGGAGTTTATAAAAAATTAAAAAGAAAATAAAATTTGCAAAGGAAGAGAGAGATTACAGTCTTTTTGTAGTTTGTCCCAGAAGTTCTGCTTTGAAAGAGGTGGCAAAAAATAAATCCATTTGAGTGTCTTGTCCTAGACAGCATTGCTTAATAATACTGTCATTTAAATGATAGTAACGAGGCTGTGAAGTTGACACCTTAAGTTCACATTTTGTGACTATTGTTTGGTTGAAGGCAGCTTTCTGCAGTGCAAGGGTGATAGCATATCAAGTTGTATAGGGAAGGCACTTTTAACAATGGAGAGTGCTACAAGCTCCTTATTAAAAGCTAGGATCATATAGTGGCAATGAAAGCTTAATTTAGAATCTCTCATATAAAAGAATTAAAGTTCCTTTTTAGAGACTACCGAGAGCCAACTGTATTAATATATAACTGGTGGTGTTATCTGAATGGTTGTCTCTGCTTCTGGAGTTTTGAAGGTCTTTTGTAACTTCAGATAGTCTTTTCTAACATTTTTTTTATCCAAATTATGAGGAGGTACAGAATCTACATTTCATTTCCTTTAATCAATAAGACCAGTCTCGGCAGATGTGCTAAAAGAAGTTGCCAGGAAAACCTAATATGTTATGTTGTGGAGATTGCAACTGGACTGCAGCTCCTGGCTTTGGGGGAGAGAAAAATTGACTTGGAAGCTTGACTCATAGATAAAATCTACAAAAAGAAAAGGAGGACTTGTGGCATCTTAGAGACTAACAAAAAGCTCAAATAAATTTGTTAGTCTCTAAGGTGCCACAAGTCCTCCTTTTCTTTTTGCGGATACAGACTAACATGGCTGCTACTCTGAAACCAGATAAAATCTAAGATCGCCTAGTGACAATGATCTGCTGCGTCTCTGATTTGCTGAACAGATAAAATATAGAGCTTTAAAACCTACTTTAAAATAAGGAGGACTTTTCAAACAGTGTATGCAAGGCAGTGTAGTCTTTGAGGAAACAGTAGGAGATGGTTCTCTTGAAGACTCAAGGCAGAACTGTATCATCAAGTGGAATTAAGGTGTCAGTAAATGTACCAAAAAAAATAAAAAGGCTTTTCAGCTAAGAGTTCTAAAACATGGAACCGAAAAGCTTTTGTCTTGCAGTGAACTTTGATTATGTCTGCAAAGTTACTGGAGAAGGAATGTTCCCCAGGGGTACTGTGCAACTGTTCTATAGAAGAATGAAATTAGTCTGCATATAAGCTTGTGAAATAACAAATTGGACTGTTCCTTAAGCTTTGATCCTCTCAAATAATGATACTGCAGTATCTGCAAGATACTTCAAGAATAAAAATTTTAACCTGCTTTTCTGTAGCACTTTCCATTTTAGGATCTCAAAGTTCCTTTATAGACTTTCACTGCACAACATCCTTGTAAAATAAGTATTATCCACATCTTACAACTGGGGAAACTGAAGCACAAAAGGAGGTGGTTTCTTTCTTAAGGTCACAGTCTGTAGCAGAGCCAGGAATACAACAAGTAATTCTGGCTTCTTTCACCTTATTAGCACTGAGTTTTGAATTTAAGATGTACAGAAATTTGCTAATTCTAATACAGTTCCTAATATGGTTTAATTTGAATATTTAATCTGTCCCATTCCGGATACAATACACATAATAAACACAAATTTAAGATTAGAGTTTGGAAACTGAAAAGGGTAAAATCAAAGCATATGGCTGATTAAAAAATGTGTACAGTTTCAGTGATGGAGCGTATGGGAGCTCATATGTTAAACATTCCCTAGCTACATCCTTCAAGTGAATTTGCAAACACAAAATTTGAACACAAACTGAAACTGGGATTAAATTTATGTTGCTGATTGCCTTTTGTTAGTGTTAGTTCTGATCATTCCAGTAATTTTCCAGTTGAAGAAGTAACTAACATTAAGCCTCTACATAATCATGCCACAGTATAATTATGTTCTTCGTCCCTTGGATGAGGAATTGTTTCATAAACTAGCCTTGCAACAATAAAGTTAAGAAAGTGTGATTTCAAAAACAGGAATGTTGTGGTCTGGCCTAGTAATCAGAGTAGGAGTCAGGTCTAGTGAGTGGAGCAGGCATCCAGGTTAGGGGGCAAAGCCAAGGGTCAGCACGAGAGTCAATTGCCAGTTACCAGAGCCAAGAGTCGAGCCAAAGTTAGAAGCAGGAATCTAAGATGAGGGCCAGACACCAAATGCCAGAGTCAAGTGTCAAGTCCAAGTCAGAGCCAGGGCTAGTCGATGATTGGAGGTGAGGAGTAAGGGCAGGGACTGGAGGAGAGGCAAGAATCAAGCATGGAGCCGGAGTACGGTGAGAACAGGAGCAAATGCAACGGTGTGAGGTGAGCCAGAAGCAGAGCAGGAACAGGTTTGGGTGCAGGAGGCAGGCATAAGTAGGGTCTAATGCAGCCACAACAGGAAATCACCTTGTTGTTGCTGAGACAAACTTCCTGTGCCGCTTCCTGGTTTAAATAGCATGGTTGGACCAATCAGTGGAGCTGGGCGATCCCCCAGTCAGGTTCCTATGGGTGGTGTCTTGGCTGAGGCTGTATTCCTACTAGCTTCTCTGCCCACAAGGATTCAGGAGATGCTGTATGGAGGCTAGGATGCTATAGCTGTGTGGGGACTCCCAGGCCTGGGTTCAAGACCTGGGACGTCACAAAGAGAAAGCTAGTGGCAAAACTACTTAGCTTCACACTGGAGGCTGTTTAAACATACTTAAGACTCAGAGAAGGTGTGTGTATATGCAGAAAAGGTAGTAGGAAGGCAGGGAAAATAGCAGTATGGTTAAATGGCAAGTTTCAAGACGCGTTTCAAGACAAACACATGTCTTGCAGAAAATGTAAATCCAACCTTACTTAGTGAAGCCAGTAGAGAGGTGTGTGAATTATGGCAGGTAAAATATAAAATGGAAATTAAGGAAGAATGAGAGGGAATTTCAAGGGCACATAGCCATAGAGATGCATTATTTATATCAGAAGGGCAAGTTATTCTACAGTTGCCCACTACTGGGGTTTTTGCAGCCTACTCTAAAGTGTCTGGACTAGGCATACCACTGATCTGATTCAGTTTGGCATTTCCTGTGTTCTTTCAGATTTTTACCATTACATTTTTCACAATTCATCAACACATTTATATTATGCCTATTTTGCTGAGGCAGAAGTATTTCACTCAAATAACATTTGAATTTTCCCGTACTGTTTTTCCCCCTCATGAGCCATGTACAGATAAATGGAGCTCTTATTGCAAGGCACGTAAAGTGATCTGTAGCAATTGACTTTGCTGTTTTTTCTCCTGTTCTCACTACTTTGTATTCTTTTTTTCTTTTAATTTGAGATGTCTGTGATGCCTTTTATCTTCTGGAAATGCAAACTTTCCATTTTTTTGGCTAATAGTATTTTACATTTGCATAAGGCTTTTCATCTGATAGAATTCCAAAACACTGCACTGACTATGATGGATGAGGTTACCCAATGAAATGCAGTCATCTTTAGGGTGGAAGGCAGCAGGAAGGCAGACATTTAGTATACATCTAAAAACCAGTCTGGAGATAAGAGAGTAGTGTGCGGGTCAAAAGGAAATTTTGGCCAAGGATCTAAGATAAACCCCTACCCTTAAGAAGAGTATCTGGGGTTCCTTAACGTCTGTACAGAACAGACAGGATGTAGTCAATATTTATTTAATTTATTGAACCTAAAGCCCTAAATTTCAGTAATAGCAATTAAATATATACGCAAGAGGACAGCAAATAGATAATAGAATTTTGCCATTGACCAAACTGATAGACATCCTAGATAAAGAGAATAAACTGGCTTTGAAAAGTAAAAAGGTGTCAGTATTAAACATTAACCCCATAATTTTATTTTCAAAACACTTTCATCTAACTTGCCGTTACCTTGAAATTATGTACTCAGCTTTTACTCTTGTAGCATGAATAGTGTTGTGCATAAACTGAGATTTCAGATGCTGTTTGCTAAATATGAGGTTTTGTTTTTAAAAGTATCATTGAAAGGTTTAGCGTTTTAAGTTTGCGCTGTGTAATAAGCCATCTGATCTTGTTTTGTTTTCTCCATAAAACAGAAAAATATGCTGACCCTTTCTTTTTCTCTCTTTTTTTTCCTTTCCCTTTGCTTCAAGGCATTAATACTAAACTATTATTCTCTTGCTGATCCTAGGAAAGATTGTGTGCTGTGGCAACCTGACTGGTGTTAAAGCATCCTGGCTTAAGTCACTGTTGATGAATCTTACACACTAATTAAATATGGGTTTCCTAATATAGTCTGTCTGGCTTGTGTAATTGAATTTGGTGCTCTAAATGCTATGTGGTTAGAATCTAATCAAATCATAACAGTTATTTTCTTTTTTATCTTATTTTCTGTTTTGGTGTGGGGAGGTTGTACTAACTTCCAGATTTTAATTAACATTTTAAAGGTTTTCCACTTGGTCAGGTTGGATGATAATTACTACTTTGGCTAGTCAGCTGCTCTGAATATAAACCGTATGGCTATTATATTAGCCCTAATGAATGTCTTTACATGGAATTTTCACATGTTCCAATCATTTCTAGGTCTTGTACACATATTGCTGATGTAACACACTTATATAGCTTTATTGAAAAAACTGGCCTTCTAGTTGTTTTAAAATTTTTGGATCCTCAGTTGTGTATATCAATTTAGTTTTCACATATTGTAGTCCTAACTACAATAAGTAAGTCCTACTTCTGCTTTTGAGTCTCTTTTTCCTTGCAACCAAATACGTTCCTTACATTAGCTTTAAGAAACAGTGTGGTTCTGATCAATAGTACACCACTAGTGATCAATAGGGTATACTTTTCCTGGGTAGGACTGGGTAATGTATGTGGTGTCAGTTTCAAATTAACTTGACTGACTCCCAGGATTCATTATGCAGATGTATGTCGTTTGTTTTTAATTTTTGTGTCTAAGTGATTAGTTTTCAAGATTCTGTTTTATGAAATAGCAGGTGTTTTCTCCACTTCAAAAAGCTAATTACAGTTAAATAATTATAGTTTTCATGATCTATCTGCTGCGTAAAAATAGCCCAACCTACATAAACTTTGGGAGACGTAATCTCTGCTGACTTTAAAGTATTTACAGTTTTGATGGATCTTAATATGGATTAGTATACCATCCCTTTTTATTACTTTCCATCTTCATCATTAGTACTCTGTATTTGTAAAGTTGAGAGGTTAGTATAAATTCTGAGATTTTGACATATTGAATTAGGCAGGGTGTTGTGAGTAAATGCTTAAATATGATTGGCTGTTGTGAATAAAGTGAGTGAAAATATTTGAGACCTGGAAATAGTTTTGAGAGTTAAAACATTAATCTCTTGTTAAATAGCTTTAGTGTGTAAGGCAGCAAATCAGAGCAGGAAGGTGCTGTCACATCAAATTCAAGGATTTTTCTCCTTAACCTTTGAAACCCATCAAAACAAAGTCCCAAGTTCAACAGTTTAGGAAGGGTGGGGGATCCCACAACTCCCCCTGGAGATGGCAGCAAACTGCATTATGGTAACAGCTTGTTTGGAAGTGTAATTTGATACTATCGGGAGGTCATCTCCAGTAGAGATTGGACTGGGAAGCTTGGTTCTACAAACGGGAACCTCTTTTGGCTCAAAGCCAGCAGCAGACTCATAAACCTCGTTGGGAATGTCTGCATTGCATCTGGAAGTGAACCTCCTAGCCCAGGAAGACAGACCCATGCCCTTGGAGCTGGAGGTAGCATGCTAAAAATAGCTGTTTGGCCACTGCAGCTTGGGCTGAAACCAAAGAGGTTGAATGGGCTTGAGAGCTGCATCATCCACACTGCTATTTTTTTAGTGCACTAGCTCCAGCCCTGTTAGCATGGGTCTGTCTGTCTGGCTGCGAGGCTCGTTCCCAGCTGTAGTGTAGACATACCCTGTGTGATCCTGTCACTAGTGGTGGACAAAGCACCACTTTGTGTAAGCAAAGCTTGCAGAGGCACTGTTGAAGTACACAGGAAGAAGACTTGAGACAGAAGGTTTGTGCAGGTGATACTAATCTTCTCTTTAACTGAGTTAGTTGCCCTCTGCTCAACACTTAGGTGGTAATACATTTTGAATAACCAATATGTTGAACTGTGATTTTTGCATATTTTTGTGAGAGTAATATGGATGAAGGACTGTAAGGTGTGAGGGGGAAGTTCAAAATTTGACTGACCAGAAAAAAAGAATTGAGAGTTCAGTTTTTTAATTCAACAAAATTGTCCTATTGCAAAATAAGATATGCTCCTTAAAGTATTCATGGGACTGATGGATGATGCCTTCAGGAAAATATCAGGTGTTTATATCCAAGTCACTTGACTTGTATATAAATCCTGAATGGCATGATCTTCAGACTAATTTTAACATGTTCAAACAACATTTCCGTTATTTATATTTACTCATAAGTTTCAGGCCTACAATTAAAGATGTAATTAACACTGTGACTTGGTTGCAGTCAGCATGTAGAGGTCTGATTCACCATTAGAAATATTTATGACCTGAAAATCTTTCTGCCAAATGGGATCCAACGTGATGCATTTTTGTGAAATGTTCTGATGTCATTGCCGACGACAGGAGAGGAAATGGAATGAGCTCTCATTAGAGAGGAATGGACTGAAGTTTATACTGCAGCTTTATCTTGAGGGGATGAAGCACTGAACTTAACACCTGGTATGATGCCATGGTGTGGGTGGGGAGAGCATTTGGAGCTGCTAGCAAGGACTCCAGAGGGGCTGGAGAGGCCAAGCTACCTCCTTACGCTTGAACAAATTACTGCCTTCTCTCCCTGAGCCTGAATCGATTTTTCTGAACAGAAGGGCACACTGGGTGAACAGTGGTGCAGGCTAGCTGGGGCCTACTCAGTGGGAAAGGTGGAGCGAGGAAAGGTTTTTTTTGGGGGGGTGGGGGGGGGGAGGGAATTATATATTTTTAAAAATGTCTCGTCTTGTCTGTATATTATTCTTTCTCTCTCTTATCTGTTTAGATTTTAAGTTCTTTTGGGCACAGACCATATCTTACTATGTGTGTGTGCAGTGCCTAGTCCAATGGAGCATTGATCATGATTGGGGCCCCTGGATGTTACAGAAATACAGATAATGATGATGATATCTTTGTTTTAGGCAGTTTATTTTTTCACACATTATTAAACTGACATTCCTAATTCTGTTGTCAACAGTGAAAAAGCCAGCCTCAACCTGACATTTTCAAGTCTGGCTTTTGTGCTGTTACGAGTAAATTCAGTATAGTTACACTGTGGCTCTTATGGAGTGACTTGGCCTCTAAATGCAGCTTCCTGTCCTGCCTTCACATTTTGAATGGCAAATATATACATCTGTTATGAATAAGAACTGAAGATGATGATGCTACTCTGGCCCAATGTAGAAACCAGAATGCAAACACTAGCAAGATGACAAGCCATGTAGAAATCTTTAAAACAAAATCAATCTGTGTTTCATCCCTTTGGATTATCTCTTAGTCACAGAAAAGAGAGATTCCATTCTGTTTTCAGAGTAACATAAGAGACCGAGGGAGTCTACCACTGTTCATTTCAGATTTTATATTTCTTGATGACTGAACCACCTCTCTATGCAATAGTTCTTATATTAGGTGAAACTAATATCAATAAGATGATCATAATTTATTATGATCAGAGACCCTGAGGTCCAGGTTCCCCTGCATGCACTTACCAGATGTCAGATTTCATAACTATAATACTCAGCTTACCCACTTTTCACACTATGACCTCTTCCTCGTCACATCTAGCTTGTCATCACAAAATCTTCACATACAGGCACATAATACATAATTGAATAGGCCCAGTGGCCTGTATGCTGTGAATGTTGTTTTTATTCTTTCATTCCCTGTACCCTCTGCCCCAGATCTGCCAACTGTCTGATATTTAGGGTACAGATGACTGACCCAGAAGAAGATTCTCTGATATTGACATCATTCATTGCTTTTAACACACACTCCACCCACAAAAGGGGAAGGGAGAGTTACTTTCAATATGACTGTGGAATTTGAATAAAAAATAAAATGGTTTATGACCATAAATAAATTTCAGCAAAGAATCCAAAAGCAATACATCTTTTCAAGCATGTAAAATGCCTTTTTCACAGACCTTTCCATAACACCACATTTGTAAGGACCAAATAATCTGCTAAATCAACATGAGGTTAAAAAAAAAAAAAAAATCAAATCCAGTGTAGATGGGTGACCCGGGAAAGAAAGTAAGAGTCCTTGGGGCCTGTAACATAATCTCAGCCAAAATGTTTAATAGTGTGCTGTATTGCCCACGCACCCTTCATGACATGCTTTTTCAGAGGCTCCTGGGCTTTGGAACAGCCTGCAGGTGCAGTTCCGCAAGAGTGAGGATCTGTTCTGACAGTTGCTCAATGTCAGAGACTTCTTCTCAAAGGAGAATGTGGGACTGCTCAATGCATAACGTTGTGCACTTGCCAGTGTGTGGCAGTGAGGGGATCAGAGCGTAATCCCTGTGCTTGATTATTGGAGTAGTTCTGTGAATTTACAGGGGCCGTCATGTGAAACAAAGAGCTGCTTCTGAATTCACTGCTGGTGGCTAATGAGTAAAAGTGAGGTGTAGTGACAAATCAGTAGTGAGCACATGCAGAGCATGGAGCATATCACACACTATAAAGGTGGTGAGGAGAAAACTGTGAATCCTACCCACTGACCAACTATGGTGAGTAGAGCCCTTTAGGGTGCCTTGACCAAGAGCTGTGGGAATTTAAGTACAGCTGCATGTGTATAACACAACGTCCCTTATACGCAAAGATTGAAATAAAGGATGATACAGGCTCTGAAAGCATAAGCCTCTGCTTCTGGCTCAGGAACCAGGTTGCTTAGCTCAAAGGCCATCACACGGTATACACGTACTAGATATTAGGAGGCAGAGACATATTGTATTTGTGTAAGATATATATGGAGCACTCATCAAATAGTAACTATATAGCAAAATCATTACAGTATAACTTTGTTTGAATCTTATAAGACGCAAAATGTCAAGAAACTGGGAAACCACTGTTTGTTTGTCTGTGTTGTGTTTCAGTGAGCCAGGTATTCATTAGAAACATGATTATATGCATCTAGTATGTTATCCTATTAATGCAGAGTGTTTGGCAAGGTTGTAGTTACAACTTCTGAGCCTGTTTATAAAACTCATTTATGTTTAAAATACATTAAGGGGTTGTAATGGCATCAGCCATGCCACATTGGGTTATAATCTTGTCAGATCTTCTAAAATGCAGGATGAGGCTGCCTTTTATTGGGAGATCTTAAAACCTGTATCTATTTTTAAGTGGTGTTGATGATCCGGTAGGCAGCAGTTAGAGTGGTCAAGCATCTGGGCATGGTAGGAGGTACTGTTCTTTTGAAGTTGCTGTTTTTCAGATGAAAATTTAAAGTGTCAACCTTACTCTTGTTAAGGTATTTCAGTGCTTTCCTCAGGAGTAGTTTTGTTTAACCTCAGTATCCTACTTAAATTCCAGCTTGGGAAACTGCATGTTGCCTTTCTTACATTCCTCTTTTAGAGTAGCAGCCATGTTAGTCTGTATCCGCAAAAAGAAAAGGGGTACTTGTGGCACCTTAGAGACTAACAAACTTATTTGCGCATAAGCTTTCGTAAGCTACAGCTCACTTCATCGGATGCATTCAGTGGAAAATACAGTGGGGAGATTTATATACACAGAGAACTTGAAACAATGTATGTTACCATACACACGGTAATGAGAGTGATCAGGAAAGGTGAGCTATTACCAGGAGGGGGGGGAGCGGGTGGGGGGGAAGCCTTTTGTAGTGGTAATCAAGGTGGGCCATTTCCAGCAGTTGACAAGAACGTCTGAGGAACAGTAGGGGGGATGAACAAGGGGAAATAGTTTGATACAATTAATTTAGGCTTGAATAGAGACTGGGAATGGATGTGTCATTACACAAAGTAAAACTATTTCTGCTTAATTATTTCCCCTTCCCTCCCCCCCCACTGTTCCTCACTTGTCAGCTGCTGGAAATGGCCCACCTTGATTATCACTACAAAAGGTCCTCCCCCACCCACCCTGGCTCTCGTGCTGGTAATAGCTCACCTTTCCTGATAACTCTTGTTACAGTCTGTATGGTAACACCCATTGTTTCATGTTCTGTGTGTATATAAATCTCCCCACTGTATTTTCCACTGCATGCATCCGATGAAGTGAGCTGTAGCTCACGAAAGCATATGCTCAAATAAATTTGTTAGTCTCTAAGGTGCCACAAGTACTCCATTCCTCTTTTAGTTTCTGTTGGCTTATTGTATTCTGCACACCTCCTATAAACTGCTGGGTTACAGTTGCTGTGAACTGGTAAGGTTGCTTCATTTCAGTCACGAGTGTGCAAGCTTTATGAAGGTCTGTAAAGCACGTGGAAATGTCTCAGCTTGCTTATAAGGACTATTTAAATGTAAGACACTATCATTTGTATTCCTCTTTTGAAAGATGCCAGGTTGGTATGATTGGCAGGCTAAAGCCCTGTGTAGTCATTGTCACAAAGACCATGAAGCCATTCTGCTACATTGTCTTGGTTCTGGGGTCTTCTTTAAATTTTTTGCAGCTTCCATAAGAACACTGCTTTAATAAAGCTGTTATGGACACATGCTTGGCATTCGGAGGTTTAGTCTGGGGCCTAGTTGGTGACAGCTTGTATGGTCTTGTGATGATTAATATGAAATTTGACACTCCAAGTGTTTTCTGGCACATCCTTTGAGAAGTTGGGAGGTAAAGCCTTAGGTAAAGGGGTACTATATTGCATGTGCCTCTGTCATGCTATTGCAGACCTCTTTTTTGGGAAATGTCTGTGGTTGGTCACGCTTCCTCTTCACAGATCATCTTTACTTTTTCAGTGTGTGCGCCTGTGTGTTCATAGGCCTTCCAGCTATTAGATTGGCGTATGATATCGTGTTATTACCCTCACTAGTTCTGTGAAGGAGAGAAACTGGCAGCGTAAGTAGCAGATGCTTTCTAGTGATAAAGTGAATTGCTAAGAGAGGTTGGGAGGCTCTTTGCATTCATAGAAGTATGAGAGCAGGAGTAAGGCTCATGCTGAGACTTTAAAATGAAACAAAAAACTGCCCAGTGAAGAGACGCATTAGCATGGGTATGTGTGTGGGAGTAATATTTCTGCTAACAAGCTCAAAAGTTGAGGAGAGTTAGTAATTTTAGAAGATTTGTTGTGTATTGTACGTGTGCTGAGGGTAATAAAGTAGGTGCACCTTTTTTAGGAATCTAAATAAATTCATTATACTGTACGCAATGCTGAAAAGTTTTCAGCTTTAAGGGATCCCTTAGGGCTCCTGTTCACAAGCCCTGATTAAGTTTCCAGAATTCACTCTATTTGCAATTTCATTCACCAGAGACAGATTTATGCCCAAGCACCGAATATTTACCTTTTCATTCATCATGCCACAGTTGGACACTTTTTCCTTTATTTAAGGAATTTTTCCTTTATTTAGTCAGAATTTAAATGTACACAGTAGTTAAGCCTTCCTTTTCAATTTAACTGAGCAGCTAGTTTCTAGTAAGAATCCAGCTTATAGTGCCTAGCCTCTATTGTTTAATAGAAAGGCAGGTGCAGACAAAGCACTCAGTGAAACTAGTCAATAGCATGCATCTCCTTGCATGTCTGTGCTCCCAACCATCTCCCAAAAAAGCTGTCCCTATACAGTTATTGTTGTGTCTATATCCTCAGCACAAGCTTTGCAAGATGGTCAGTGTCATACAGAAGTAATTTTTACTTAATTCATTTGTTGTCTTCATTCATCATGATAAAGAGAAATTTAAAATAGGCTAAATTTTTGGATGAATGATGGATCAATTCCATAATGAAATTGATTTTCAACTTTTTGTTCTCACTTGGTGTTTCTCCCCTTTAAGCTAACTTGAAAAATTAAGGATTCATATAACCCCAAATAACCTAAATTCAGCCAGCTCAGACAAACTGATTATACATGTATTCAGAGTAGTGTTCAAGAAAATTGTTTAATAAAATATGGTACTCAGTGCATGATGGTGAATGGTCAAGTTCAATTAGAATTTTGATCAGTGTCTGGAGCTATAAATCTGAAATAAATAAATATACATACACACAGTAAAAAAGCTGGACTTGTTTGTCTTCAATATAAGAAGTATGTAAGCTATTTGCCTTATGATATATGCTGGGTTGTTTTTCCAGAGGTAGAAGAACTGGTTACTTTCCATTACCAGTGACTAGAAATTGCTCCCGAAGAAGCATTTGTATATATCTCTGTTTGCTGGCATCACTTTAATATATCATTACAGCCAAGAACAAATGCTCTATTACAAGAGTGGTAATATTCAAAGGTCTGGCAGTTCTTTGAACACTCAATCCATGTTGAAAATGTAAATTCAATTTTTTTAAAATTGTAATAAATGTATGGAATGAGGCAAGCTTTCCATCATTTTATCTGAAGAGAGAGTGCATGCTGTGGAAGCTGGATGCCATTTGTAGTTCCAGCAATGACTGATTTCTTCCATTAATTTTCTGTACCCTCTCATTCCATTGGAGAAGCTTGTGATGAGTTGTGGACAGATTGTTAATCTCCGTAAAGAGCAAAGGAGTAATGCTCATCTGATTTGTTTCCCAAAATTGATACTTCTGTTTTAAACATTTGTGAAGGAAAAGTATAAAAAGTACTAATAAGGCAAACAGAGGTTATAATCAAAAGTTCAATATGGAAATAATACATATTACATTTAGTGATGCTTTTAAAAGTTGCTTTTCTAATTAAATATACAGTATCTTTGGATAATACGCATTTTTAAGTCTGAGGTTGGAAAGAAAAATGCAGCACACCTGTACAATCGATGCAACAACACCACCTCCCCCCTCACCCCCCCAAAAAAATTTATATGCTATCAGAGTATAGATTTCAGTGTCACTAGGATTCAGAGTAACAGCCGTGTTAGTCTGTATTCGCAAAAAGAAAAGGAGTACTTGTGGCACCTTAGAGACTAACCAATTTATTTGAGCATGAGCTTTCGTGAGCTACAGCTCACTTCATCGGATGCATACCGTCACTAGGAGTTGTCAGCATGGAAACTTGGGAGCAAAACCTTAAAGTCCTCAATTGCCTCTGAGGAGAAAAGATGTTCATTTTAGACAGGCTTGTATTTTGTTAAAATGTGTGCATGATATGTGCAGCCATTTGTATTCCGTTTCGGAGAAAGGTTTAAAAAAACCAAAACTGTTGATAGGGGAAGGTATATCAGAATGAGGTGGCCAGGCTTTGTCTTCAACATAATTTATAGTGAAATATTTGGTAAATTGTTCTGTGTCATCGTGAGTGTTGCTTAGGGGCATTATCAAGAATTCTTGTGAGAAGTATTTTGCTGTGATTTATTTTTGGGCAATAACATTGTCCAGCTCAGCTTGAATTCATAGAAAATATGTACACATTTAAGATATAAAGATTCTGAGTCACTGAAATTTCAGCTTTGCCATTTTGCCAATGAACACTTAGAAATATTTCCTTTTTTAAAAACAAATTTGTTTTCACCTTAGCTACAGAATTATGTACCAATTTTAAAATAGCATTAGAGAGGTTTAGGAGCATGCAATGTCAGGTTGTGCCTGGGGCATGGAAGGGAAACCATAGTTTCTCTTTTTGTCTTTCCTAACAGATTGTGGGATATTATGTTCTAAAACTGAATAAATAGGAGTATTTGAGTTAATTTCTAAGTGGTAATTGTCGAAGGGTTGGGGGGGAGGGGCTGATACTGATGTTAGGGTGGGAAAAACTAATTTGAGGGATTTGCATACATTTAGGCATTCTGATAACATAGTTTTACAAACTTAGGCCTCGTCTACACTACAGAGTTAGGTCGACATAAGGCCGTTTACGTCAACCTAATTATGTCAGTGTACAAACTACAGCCTTGCTCCCGCCAATGTAAGTGCCTTACTACACCAACATCATAACTCCACTTCCACGAGAGGTGTAAGGCTTGTGTCGGTGTAGTTTGGGCGACAAATGTCCATATTGACATTGCAGGTTACTTACATCAGATGTTGGCTGTCATTCTTACTCCATGCTGGAGCCATGAAATGGACAAGAAAGCCGCTCACAGCTCGGACTGTCATCCCAAGGTGGGCGGCGGGCTCTAGCTAGAGCCTAGCTGCCTCCTGGCTCCCCACTTGGAGCCAGGCAGTCCCCAGCGTCCCTGCTCACAAGTAAAAACCCCGTTAGCCCCAAATACATTTTTTTAAAAAGGGGCTTGGGCTTTGAGTAGTGATTGTTCCACTCACATGAAGTTATTGGTTTCAGAGTAGAAGCCATGTTAGTCTGTATTCGCAAAAAGAATAGGAGTACTTGTGGCATCTTAGAGACTAACAAATTTACTTAATGCATCCGATGAAGTGAGTTGTAGCTCACAAAAGCTTATGCTCAAATAAATTTGTTAGTCTCTAAGGTGCCACAAGTACTCCTTTTCTTTTTATGAAGTTATTGGTCGCCTACGATGTCCTAAAAAGTTACCTGGAACACAGTTTGTCACTAGTATATTCTGCTGCTGCTTTTGGTTTTAGCTGTCTTACAAAAACTGTTCTATTTTCAACGAATTCAACAAATTAGAGGGGTAGGGCACTGTAATGGGAATCAGGAGGTCTGGAATCAGTTTCCTTTGATTCTGCCTCTTTCACCTTGGCCAAGACAATTAATCTCTGTCTCAGTTTTCCATCTGCACAATGGGGATAATATATCCACTCTCTCTCTCTCTCTCTCTCATTTTGTTTTCCTCTTGTGTGTTTACATTGTAAGCTCTTTGGGGCAGGACTGTCTATTATTGTGTTTATATACATCACCTAGCACAGTGGGATCCTGATTTTACTTGGGGCTCCTAAGCACTATTGTAATAAAAGTATATAATTTTAATATAGAAGTATTTGTTTTTGTGTGTATGTATGCGCAAAATCTATATACGTATTAAAGCTGCTTTAGAGTTGGCAGATGGGACTAAATCTCCATTATAATTAATTAGCTAGGCTGCAGGTCAGCAGCAAAGACAACTTCATTTAAGCTACCTTGAGAACCCCTGACCCAAAGTATGGTGAATGTTGGCGAGGGGGGCGCTTCATATGGGGACAAGAGCACAGACTTTTTGCAAAGGTCGTGGTGCAGCATTGTAGGGAACAAATTCTAAAATTCTCCCACGATTTCCACGGGTGGGGGTAATTCTAGCAGACATCTCACTGCTAAGGGTAAGCAGGGAAACGAGGGTACATCCACTCCATGCTTGTGGCTTCTGTCCTGCAGCCTGTGTGCCGCTTTTGTTCCCGCACAAAGGATTGCCTAATGGCATGGGAAAGTTTCCTACAAATGGGGGAAGGAACAAAGCTGCTCTGCCACAGAACCTTCGGCAGAGGATTACCGAGTACCTCCAGGAAACTTTCCTAGAGATCTCGCTGGAGGATTCCTATGAGATCTCGGCATGCATCAACACCCTGTTCCTCCACCATACTGATTAGCTACACAAGGAAATGTCTAGCTCACAGACACACAGCCAGTCTTAGGCATTTCTGTGCCCTGAACCCACCTCCGCACTACACAAACCACAGTCACTTACCAGAAGTCTCATCTCCTGCTTCTTGCTCACTGGAGAGCAACTGTTGAGACTAGTTAAACACCTCAGGAGTGGACAACGGTTCCTGGCTGCCTGCCCCACTGGGTGACCCCGCTGGGAGCTGCACATCCTTATCTAACTCCACCTCTTCATCAATAACTTCGTCCTCTGGGTTAGATCCTCTTTCCGCCGCCTCCGTGCACTCTGAAGTATCCACGGGACTCTTGGCAATGGAGGTGGAGTTGCCGCTGAGGATAGCATCCAGCTTCTTATAGAACTGGCAGGTCTTAGGTGAAGCACCTGAGCGACGGTTTGCCTTCCTCGCCTTATGGTACGGCTGCCTTGGCTCCTTTATCTTTGCTCTGCACTGTGTCCCGATCATAGCCCCTTTCGCATAAGCCTCGAGAAATCTGCCCGTAGGTATCCCAATTCCTATGGCTGGAGCACACCTGGGGCTGCATAGTCTGCTATTCCCATATACTGAGCAGATCCAACAGCTCTGCAGTGGTCCAAGCGGGAGAGTGTTTGCTGTGATAACCCGCCATGGTCACCTGGGAAGATGCGATGAGACCTCTCCAAACGGAGCAAACAGGAAATGGAATTTCAAAAATCCCTGGGGCTTCTAAGGGGGAGGGGCGGATAGTTGTTTACTGGGCTGCAGGGTAGTGGGGTTCAAACTGCTGGCCAGAGCAGTGAGGATGGGCATTGTGGGACACCTCCTGGAGGCCAACTAAAGTGGTGAAATGAAGCATGGTGTCTACACTTGCACTTTGTCAACAAAAATGTAGAGGAAAAAGACGTAAATGTCTCGTGCGGGTGGATGTATTTTATCGCCACAACTGGGCATTTTCCTCGACAGAAGGTGCCTCACAGTGTGTACGCACTCGTTTGGGTCAACAGATGGCAGTTTTGGCGACAAAACTTGGTAGTGTAAACAAGACCTTAAAGCCTCAGGGTAATTTGTTGTCTGAGCTGGGATTAGAACTAGGAAGTTCCTGATTTTCCCTTCTGTCCAGTGTCCAGACCACACTGCCACTGTCTCTGATATTATAAGTTAATCATACTGTGATAGGATTATAACTAAAATGGGTGAAATAGGTGTCAGATCGCTCAAATTTTAAGAGTATTATTTTCAGCCTGTAGTTCTCTCCCAAGGATGAAAATCAAGCCTTTCAGATAGGGTGACTTCAGGAGGAAGTGTGTAAAATAATTTAAGTGGAGACAGAACAGAAGAAGCTTGCGCGCACGCAGTCTGGAGATCCCAAAGTGTGTTTAAAGTACATTACTCTCTTTGACTGGCTCCTATATTTCATGTGTTTCCCCTGTGGGATAATTTTGAAGCACAATGAATAGAAATCCTAAATGTCTGAGCTTCTGTTGCAGGGGCTGATAGGATGTTTTTAAGAGGAATCATGGGCTCTGAGAACGGTAGTAACTATTCTTATATAAGAATAGGCTTCAGCGCTTGCCTAAAGCATCTTTGCTATCACTTTATTTTGTGCTTTCTGATTCATGTCACCATTTTCTGGTTGGGTTTCTGGCATTTTGTTTCTCCTAATATTTTGTCTGCCTTTATTCTGTCTTCCCCAGGGGGACCATTTTAGGCTCTGTATAGTAATTTCGTCCTGAATTATTCTGAGAATACAGCCAAATCCTTGCATTAGGTTTTTGTATTTTAAGACCAACTCCTTCATGTCAGTCTATCTTTAAGAGCTTCATTTATACTTCATCTGTACCATGCGTGTTGATATTTATTGAGAAATGTTTAGTGAGTAACATTCCATTTGCTATGGGGGGCTATCTTTACATATTTTACCTTTTATATAAAGTTTCTCAGAACATACAGCAGTCTGAAGTAGTTAACAACCAGATTCATCTAGTTTATTTAAGTGAAATATACTTATTATTAAAGTGAAATGCAACAAATCTAGCTGTGACTCTTAGATGTGCCATTTGAGTAGTGAAACATTTGTTTCAATATTGAGAAATCAGCTTGTCTACAAGCAGTAAACCAATGTGTTCTAACAAATGGAAAATACTTTTTTGTGCTGGAGATTACACCATTTATTTTCATTTTCCATGACATGTCTTTCTCATTATGCTGTAGGAAGCAAATCCAAAGCTTTGTGCAGAACAGTTCATGACAGCAAAAGAGGGAATTCAGTTCAAGGTTTGAGTTTCATAACATTCATACTGCCATAACGACAAAGAATGCTTAACCAATGAGAGCAGTGGTGAGTTGTTTGAGTTTCAGGTTGGAAAATCTGCCATTGTTCTTGTAAAATACTCACCCTTTTTGTGATAAATACTTTATAAACGGTTGGTCACTTGCTAAAAAGCTGAGAGGGTTGCATTGTGGCATCCTCTTAATACTATTGTTATGTTTCTAAAAAATAATTATTGAAATAGCAGACATTGTTGAATGAAGCTGAGAAACAAATTGCTAGGTGGCTTATTGCTAGTACTATACTAAGCACTGCATGTTGTTGTTACATGCTAGTGTTCTTTTGCTAGTTCTGATTTCAGGAGGAAAGTGGAAATGTTAAGGTAATTAAAATCCACTCAACAGATTTCTCTACAGATATAGAGTTAAATTTGGAAATTTTCCTTTTGTCTATTATTTTATTGAAAAGAAACTAATGGAAACTAGGTGTTACACACCTAGAGTACATAATTGCAGATTTGTATTATTGTTGACTTAAAGCTCTGTGTGTTTGACACTGGGTCAAAGTGGATTTTTACACTCAACCTAGCAAAAAATAGCATCCAGTGACGTGCTACAGCCTCTTTTAACCCAAATTATTAATGGATTTAAGGGGCACTCTCTCCCAGATATTGACACAATGAGAATTTTGTTCCTATTCTGTTTGCTTATGAGCTTTCCTAGGACCTACATTTATTAAAGCTATGCAACATTTAAATTAGAGAGGGAAGGTGCAGAGAATTGTGGACAGCCCAGTGGTGTTCTGCAGTTCAAAATTAGTTTTCTGTACTTCAGGCAAGGCATTTATGGGAAGACCAGGTTTCTGGATGCATTAACCTCTGGATATACTAATCTGGTTTTGCCAATTCTGAAATTCACCAGCTGACTGCACTTGAGAGCCAGCTCCCATATTTTGAGTAATTATGTTGTTAAGTGAACTTGAATAAAAATCAAACTAGATATTAAGCCTCACAATTTTCCTGTCAAGACAGGGTAAATAGGTAAGCATTATTGATCTATTTTACAACTGGAAAACTGTGGCACAAAGGTTAAAGAATATCTCATCTAGCTGATATAAAATGCAGTCATTTCTTAACCTTCACTGTGTCTGGAAAATACTTACTTATCAGAAGTAAGAACATAAGAACGGCCACACTGGGTCAGCCCAATGGTCCATCTAGACTAGTATTCTGGCTTCTGACAGTGGCCAATGCCAGATGCATCAAAGGCAATGAACAGAACAGGGCAATCATCAAATGATCCATCCACTGTCATCTAGTCCCAGTATCTGGCAGTCAGAGGCCTCGGGAGACTCGGAGCGTAGAGTTGCATCCCTGATAGTATTGGCTAATAGCCACTGATGGACCTATCCTCCATGAATTTATCTATTTCTTTTTTGAATCCAGTTATAGTTTTGGTGTTCACAACATCCCCTGGCAATGAGTTCCACAGGTTGACTGTGCGTTGTGTGAAGAAGTACATCCTTATGTTTGTTTTAAACCTGCTGCCTCCTAATTTCATTGGGTGACTCCCTGTTATTCTGTTATGTGAAGGGGTAAATAACACTTCCCTAGTCACTTTCTCCACACCATTCATGATTTTATAGATCTGTCATACCCCCTGTTGTTGTTTCTTTTCCAAGCTGAATAGTCCCAGTCTTTTTAATCTTTCCTCAGATGGAAGCTGTTCATACCCTTCATCATTTTTTGTTTCCCTTCTCTGTATCTTTCCCATTTCTAATGTATCTTTTTTGAGATGGGGCAACCAGAACAGCATGCAGTATTCCAGGTTTGCACATATCATGGACTTATAGACATTACTTTACAAATAATTGCTCTATATATTTGTATTGTTATGACAAGCCCCTTTCTGTGATCATTTGTCGTCTTACTTTTATTATAATGATTCTCTGTCCTTGCAGTAATATGGGTAGGGCCTACCAAATTCACAGCCATGAAAAGGACGTCATGGACCGTGAAATATGTACAGTATATGGTAAAAGCATACAAAAGCCCAGATTTCACGGGGGAGACCAGCATTCCCCAAATTGGAGGTCCTGACCCAAAAAGGAGGTTCGGGGGGGTCACAAGGTTATTTTAAGGAGGGGTCACAGTGTTGCCACCCTTACTTCTGTGCTGCCTTCAGAGCTGGGGAGCCAGAGAGCGGCAGCTGTTGGCCCAGCACCCAGCTCTGAAGGCAACACCCCATCAGCAGTAGTGCAGAAATAAGGATGGCAGTACCATATCATCCACCCTTACTTCTGCATTGCTGCCTTCAGAACTGGGCAGCCAGCGTTGCTGCTGATTGAGGGCCCAGTTCTGCAGGCAGCAATGCAGAAATAAGGGTGGCAATACCATCCCATGCCATCCGTACTTCTGCACTGCTGCTGACAGCAGCTCTGCCTTCAGAGCTGGGCTCCTGGCCAGCAACCGCTGCTCTCCAGCTGCCCAGCTCTGAAGGCAACGCTGCAGCCAGCAACAGCTCAGAAGTAAGGGGAGCAGTACTGCAACACCCCCTACAATAACCTTGCGACACCCCCCCCCCAACTCCTTTTTGGGTCAAGACCCCTACAGTTAAAACACCATGAAATTTCAGATTTAGAAAGCTGAAATCATTAAATTTACAATTTTTAAATTCCTGTGACTGTGAAATTGACCAAAATGGACCATGAATCTGGTAGGGCCCTAATTACGCGTCTTCTCTTCACATTGACAGTTCTGATCTATAAATATATGGGAAATCTTGGTTATACTTAGCATTAATGTTTGTATCAACATGGGCCATATAATATGTAATCAGTAGCACCTGGACTTTCATATTACATTCAAGAAGTTGTAATTATTTAACAATGACTCTCTTCTTCACTGTCTCTTAAAGGTCCCACAACACTCATTAAATTGTAATAAATCACCAAAATTGGATGACCTGGTAAGGTCTGAAAATGTGCTCACTGCCCTTTCCCTTCTGGCCTAATACTGTATTTAGCCCGTGAAATCAAATGTCAGTGCCTACAGGATCTCCTCTTCAGTTTATTTTTGAGGAATAATTGAATTGGGATATGCTTTTATCCCACCAAACTGTCAGCATTTTAACTTTAATGTGGCTGCTCTTCCTTTCTTTATTTAGTCGGCTTTCTCTTGAACATGAAGGATTTGAAAATAATTTACCTTTTCCAGTTTGTGCCTGCCCTAGTTCCACTGAGCCTGGAAGAACGCCTGCCTCCTTTTGAGACTGACTGATGCTGGAGAGACAAGCTGGGTGAGGTAATACCTTTTATTGGACTAACTTCTCTTGGTGAGACAAGCTTTCGAGCTTACACAGAGCTCTGAGTAAGTTTCCGAGACCTGAAGAAGAGCTCCGTTTATAGTTGAAAACTTCTCTCACACCAACAGGAGTTGGTCCAATAAAAGATATGACCTCACCCACCTTGTCTCTCTAATATCCTGGGACTGTCACAGCCATAGCACTGCATACGTGAAATGATGCTGTCACTTTTGCATGTTGACAAGGCAGATATTCAGACAGATGTTCTCTGATCATACGCCTCTTTTGGATCTGAGAGTCCTCTTGCCTCTCCAATACTAGGACTGATGCATGCTGGGGAATCTTTATGGCCAGCTAATTCACAAGTGCAGTGAATTTTACATTCACCATCTCCAAAGTAGGAAAATGATCAAAGAACTGGCACTTGTATCCTAATACCAAACAAATGTACAGTGTGTATTCCTTAACATTTAAGAAACAATCCAGGTCTACAGTTGATGAACTCTAGGAATAGAAAGGGAATAGTTTACTGTATTCTGTTTTACTAAATATAAGGTGAGGAATGTCCATTTGGGTGAAATGTGGGTCACTCTGAGACCAGAGCAAAATCTAGCCTTAAAATAGAGAGCACTTTTGCATTAATGTAGCTCTGCATAATGATAGAACACTCTGTGATCATAAAGTAAAAGATGCTGAGAAAAATTAAAAAACTGAAATTTTTACTGATGGAATATTAAGAACACCGCTGCTGATTATGCAGAGTGGACTGAATGCTTAACAAAAAATTTTTTTGCCATGTTTTATACTCTGCCTGCATATATTTTTGTCAGCATCTTGAGAACTGTATGTGACATTTTGAATCTTCTCATATAAATTCTTGATTAATGTTGCATTCAGAAAAGGAAATGTGCAGAGCTGTTTTTTTTCTCCTCCTCACTTAGAAATCACTCTTAATTGACCTGACTGCTATGATTTAAAAATAACCTCACTATTACATTAACCTGATTTTCTCTCTACCTCATCTTTTGGACTTCTTGTTTCTTGGTTTCAAATACGCAAGTGAAATGTGGTTTATAGATGTGTGATAGTGCCCTGGACTTTTTGTTGTTCAGCCATCTTGTGCTGCAGTCATAGCCATAATTCCTCCCTTGGCTGTCTTCTGGAAGGAAGACTGCAGCCTTCCCTGTGCCAGTGCTCCGTTTTCTATATCTAATCAGTCACCCTTTTTCCAGGCAACTTTGAGTGTGTCCTTTTTAATACTGACAGCACACAATGACACACTAAGAATTATTACCCCTGAACTAGCAAAGTGTTAACTCACCAAAAGTAGAAAGAAAAGGAGTACTTGTGGCACCAATTTATTTGAGCATGCATCTGATGAAGTGAGCTGTAGCTCACGAAAGCTCATGCTCAAATAAATTGGTTAGTCTCTAAGGTGCCACAAGTACTCCTTTTCTTTTTGCGAATACAGACTAACACGGCTGTTACTCTGAAACCTGTCAAAAGTAGAAAGTCCTCTTGTCTCTGCAATAGCCTGGCCTGTTTTTGGAATATTGAACTGACACATGGTGCCAGCACTGGTCAATAAAGGTACAAAATGTTTTTTACGATTGTAACTTCATAAAATTGCAGTTTTTCAGCTATGAGATGCAAATGACTTTGCTACTGAGTCTAAACTGGGACAGCTCTACTTATTGCACTCTTCGATGTGGGGTGTTACCCAGCTAGCTCACAGCAGCCTCTCTGAACACCTGTTAGAATGACTGTATGACTGTTTTTTTCTTATTTTACGGCTATTTAAAAGTATTTCAAAGTTTTGAGCCTATTAATTATTAGCTATAGATAAATAGGGATTCAAAAGTATTAGTTTTGGGAAATATCCCTTGAAATGGTGGTGGTGGTTTATTTGTATTGCAGCTAGGACTGTCAAGCGATTAAAAAATTAATTGCGATTAATCACACGATTAATAATAGAATACCATTTAAATATTTTTGGATGTTTTCTACATTTTCAAATATATGATTTTAATTACAACACAGAATACAAAGTGTACAGTGCTCACTTTATATTTTTTATTACAGATATTTGCACTGTAAAAAAAAAAGTAAGTATATTTCATTTCATCTGATATAAAGGCTTTAGTACAAGAAAGTTGAACTTACAGTTGTAGAATTATGCACAAAAAATAACTGCATTCAAAAACAAAACAATGAAAAACTTTAGAACCTACAAGTCCACTCAGTCCTACTTCAGCCAGTCACTCAGACAAACAGTTTTGATTACAATTTGCAGGAGATAATGCTGCCCGCTTCTTGTTTACAGTGTCACCTGAAAGTGAGAACAGGTGTTCACATGGCAGTGTTGTAACTGGCGTCACAAGATATTTACGTACCAGGTGTGCTAAAGATTCATATGTCCCTTCATGCTTCAATCACCATTCCAGACAACATGCATCCATGCTGATGACGGGTTCTGCTCGATAATGATCCAAAGCAGAGCGGACCGATGCATGTTCATTTTCATCATCTGAGTCAGATGCCACCAGCAGAAATATGCTTTTCTTTTTTGGTGGTTTGGGTTCTGTAGTTTCCACATCGAAATGTTGCTCTTTTAAGACTTCTGAAAGCATGCGCCACACCTTGTTCCTCTCAGATTTTGGAAGGCACTTCAGATTCTTAAACCTTGGGTCGAGTGCTTTAGCTATTTTTAGAAATCTCACATTGGTACCTTCTTTGCATTTTGTCAAACCTGCAGTTACAGTGTTCGTAAATCAAACATATGCTGGATCATCATCCGAGACTGCTACAACATGAAATATACGGCAGAATATAGGTAAAACAGAACAGGAGACATACAATGCTCCCCCAAGGAGTTTAGTCACAAATTTAATTAACACACTATTTTTTTTAACGAACATCATCAGCATGGAAGCATGTCTTTCGGAATGGTGGCTGAAGCATGAAGGGGCATACGAATGTTCAGCATATCTGGCACGTAAATACCTTGAAATGCCAGCAACAAAAGTGCCATGCAAATGCCTGTTCTCAGTTTCAGGTGATGTAAATAAGAAGCAGGCAGCAGTATCTCACGTAAATGTAAACAAACTTATTTGTCTTCGTGATTGGCTGAACAAGAGGTAGGACTGAGTGGACTTGTAGGCTCTAAAGTTTTACATTGTTTTGTTTCTGAGTGCAGTTGCGTAACAAAAAAATACATTTGTAAGTTACACTTTCACAATAGAGATTGCACTACAGTACTTGTATGAGGTGAATTGAAAAATACAATTTGTTTTGTTTATCATTTTTACAGCGCAGATATTTGTAATAAAAACTAATCTACAGTGAGTACTGTACACTTTGTATTCTGTGTTGTAATAGAAATCAATATATTTGAAAATGTAGAAAAACACCCACAAATATTTAATAAATTTCAATTGGTATTCTATTGTTTAACAGTGCAATTAATCACGATTAATTTTTTTAATTGCAGTTAATTTTTTTTAGTTAATCACGTGAGATAACTGCAATTAATTGACAGCCCTAATTGCTGCAGAACCTTGTGGCCCCAAATCAGAATCAGATTCCCATTTTGCTGGCACTGTACAGCACATACAACATTTACTCCCTTAAGAGTTTGTAATCTAAAGAGTTAATTTTATGTATCATCTGATGTATTGTTTGGGTTGTGAAAATTTCCAGTGACATTATTAAGTCCAGAGGTTCACGTTATGTACTGTAAG
This sequence comes from Eretmochelys imbricata, assembly GCF_965152235.1. Classification (NCBI taxonomy): domain Eukaryota; kingdom Metazoa; phylum Chordata; order Testudines; family Cheloniidae; genus Eretmochelys; species Eretmochelys imbricata. The sequence goes on along the minus strand of NC_135592.1, from coordinate 1,538,543 downwards.
TTGCAAAGAAACTTATAAGTTTCAGTGCCCTTATTTGTTGTGATTCTTCCGTACACCTCCATATACCATCCTTTTTATAGCCTTTGAAAACAAATGATCATTTAAATTCTTCCACTCCAAGATTTGGACATTCTGATGAAGTACATAACTTTAATTTGCAGAGCTCAGAGAAAGCACACTCACTTGGGTTCAGTGAAGATGACAGCGTACAATAGATTGCTTTGTACCCTTCTGTCAGAGGGATAAAGCAGTAAAACAAGGGCTCAGTTATTTGTGTGCTAGAGGGGCAGTGGTTATCTGGCAATATGACAGGTTTGCTAATGGTACCTGACAGGAGTGTCACAAAGGAATAATTGTTAAGAACCTTCATGTAACATAATACTTAAACACCACAAATGCAGGATCCCATTTGACAATTGATCTAGTTTAGATGCATAACCTATTTGATTACTTCCAATAGGAAGTGTTATCATTGCCTGATTTAATGGGGTTTGGGGCATGGTTCTATCAACAGATATTTATTTAATTGTAATATAATACTTGGCAGTTTAACAGCACTTTCTTAGCCTATCTATAGATCTCAAAGCACTTTTGAGGGATATTATTGTCTTTTTGCAAGTGGTGTAACACAGGCATAGTGGTTGTGGCGCAAGGTGACGCATCTAGTTGAGTGGCTCTCAATGTTTCCAGACTACTGCACCCCTTTCAGGAGTCTGATTTGTCTTGTGTACCCCCAAGTTACACCTCATGCAAAACCTACTTGCTTACATAATCACACATAAAAACACAAAAGTGTCACAGCACACTGTTATTGAAAAATTGCTGACTTCCTTTTACCATATAATTAAAAAATAAATAAATTGGAATATAAATATTGTACTTACATTTCAGTGTATATTATATAGGGCAGTATAAAGTCATTGACTCTATGAAATTTTAGTTTGTACTGACTTCATGAGTGCTTTTTACGTTGTCTGTTGTAAAACTAAGCAAATATCTAGATAAGTTGATGTATCCCCTGGAAGACTTCTATGTACCCCAAGGGGGTGTACCCCTGGTTGAGAACCACTGATCTAGTCAGTGATGATGAGAATTAGGGATAGAATATGAGAATATGAGTTCTTTTTCCCTGACCTGGGCTCACTCTGTTACAGCAACAGCTGCCCCTCATGATTAACGTGACTAGCTGATTTTCTTGATTATTGTATATTTCACTACTCTGATTATTAAAATCTGATTCTCTCAATTGCAGCAGCCAAATACAGCAACAATACTATATAAAGAGAGCTTTGTAGAGAGAGCGTTAATTATTTAAATGATTTCTAAACATAGTTTTATTATCTTAACCATTTTTATGTTTTAAACTGCAAAAATCTGTCAGCATAGATAAGTCAGTAGAAGGTGCTCCAGAAAAATCCATTTCCATAGTAGAAAGCTAAAGACCTTTTAAGGGGGGGTGTGGAATTTTTTTTTTTTTTTAAATGTGTGCCATTTGTTGTAATCTGCCAGAAGCATAAAGGCCACAATATTCAGATCCTTAATTCATGTACTAGTTATCCCATTAGATACCGAAAACAGGTATGCAAAGCACATAGTTAACAGTCTCTAGTTGCAAACGATTTGATCTATTAAATTTCAGGTGATCTCTAACTCTGTGTTCAATTTTTTCACACACCGCTAATTGTCATGGTTGGGACATATATGCTATAAGGAGTTTTGAAATGGAATCACTATGATGACAGTTATCATTTTTGTTGTGGTTCCAGCTTTGGTGGAGCTCTTCTACTTTTAACTGTTTGAGCTAACCACTGGACTGCAGTAATGGGTAGCTCTTGAATTGTGGGCTTTGAGAGTCATTGCACGTGGCATCTCCCAGAACAAAATAAGAAACTGCTGCTGAAGCGCACATGTAGTTTTTAATGGTAGGGACTAAGTTCAAATGTTAGTGTTTTTTTTAAACCTGATAAGGACAGGCTTTACAGAACAGTCATTAGAATCCTGTGAGAATTTGTAAATCAAAAATTTGTATTTTGGATTTATTTTTTTCAATTTGCAAATCTCTAATAGGATTTACGGATCCAAAGTGGGATTTGTAAACTTTCATCAGGGTTTGTAAATCCATTTTCTTATAAGTCAATAAATCAAATAAAGAAGCTAAATCTAAGGGTGCAAGATAAAAGCTTGCAAATCAAAACAATAATTTTAAGACTTCCAGACACAGTTTACAAATTTGAAATAAAATGTCTGGCTTTATTATTTGTAGATTAATAAATACAACCATACATGATTTTCTGATTAGTGATGAACACATTGGTGACGCAGGCAACATTGAATCTCCAGCTGGGCTCTCAGTTGATAATGCAGTCACATGCCTGGATTGTACAGGTTCCCTCCATTACCTGCATGTGAAGCAGCTGCAAGCACTGTAAGATGTGTGTTTGTTTTTAAGCCCAGTATGCCAGTACTTTTTGTGTGCTATCCTGCAGTAGTCTCTCATTAAACTGTAGGCTGTATGCTATTATTCAGTTCCTGAGCCATTCTTCTCATTCTAGCCATTCCCCTAAAGTGGTTTGGAATTTCAGTAGTCCTTAGGCAGCACCGCATCTGTTGTGGCCAGTAATCCTTAGCACGTTAGTACTTCACCTATATTTTCTTACTGTCGGCAGCAGACAACACTAAGATTAATGTTGCACTTATGCTGCTTCATGGGTTTACGTGTTCTTTGACGCATAAATATGGGTTGGCTAAAAGTATTCTGCTCGTAGCTTTTAGTAAAGTTTTAAAGTCTTAACATTTCATCTGTCCTGCCTAAAAGGGGTGAGTCTTGTCACAGAGACTCTTGTTCAATGTCAACAGGACTGGTGAAAATCTAATAATCCAGGAGCCAGATTATCAACTGGTTATAAAAAGGCGTAGCTCGATTGACTTCAGTTTAAGTCCGTGGAGCTACATCAATTTACGCCAGCTGAGGATCTGGCCCCAGGAGCATGCAGCTTTTCTGACCAATCTAGTGCTTTTGAATAAACTAAGTTGTAGTTTCCTTTCTATTTTAGATTTTGCAGAGATGTTTACTGCAGTGAAATGCAGATTAGTTGATATGAGCATCATTTTAAATATTTTTTGCAAGTTTTTCATTATATCGTTTTCTTATATTTTAAAGGAAAAGTGATCAACAAAGACTTGCGTCACTACCTGAGCCTGCAGTTCCAGAAAGGCTCAATAGACCATAAACTCCAACAGGTGATCAGAGACAATCTTTACCTGAGAACCATCCCATGTAAGTATGTAGAGTGCTAGCATAAATTAATCTATTTCAGTTAAACTCACATAACTCAAGAATCCTGTGAGCTTTTTCCCTTTGATCCTGTGTTGTTTCACATTTCCACCCTTTCAGTGAGGATTCCTTTGCATAAAGGCTATTTTTAGGTAGCCTCTTTGTTAGAATCCATATTAAGAAATGTTCTAAGTTAACTTGGGATGCGATGGAAAATTAGTCTATTGATAATCTTATTTTTATATATTAAAGAATTAACAAACCAGCAAAAATGTCAAAATTCCAAGTTCAGAGGACTTCAAGAGTGTCTGTCTTTTTTAAAACTCATTGGTACTGCCTCTAAACACCATTAAAGAATGCAACAAATAAAGATTTCATGTCAGCATAAGAGTAAGTAAACCTAGCGGGAGTGAGACATCTTTACTATAACTAGTATAATATAACTCTCACCATTGATTTTGGGGCAGTCTCTCTCACACACGCACACACCCGCCTAGCCAGTTTTGTGGCTTTTCACAAAGGGGAGATTAAGATCTCCAGGTGACCACCTGTAGTTAGGCTGGATGTTAGAGAAAATGGAAAGGAAGGAAAGGGTATAATTGTAGAAGAGCTGTTTGTGAAGAAGGAGACTGAGCTGGAACACAACCAGGTGGGGTGCACAAGGGAAGTTATGGATGCACTTGTAACATGTCTGAGCCTGAAATTTAGTGGGATGGAGGAGGGACCTATAGCATGGTCCACTGGTTGGGGAAAGGAGGAGTGGTCTTTCTAAATTAGAATAGGCACAGTAGAGTTGCAGAGCAAGCATTAACGAGAGGGCACCATGGGATGAGCCTCACCTCTTAATCCACTGCAGGCTGGAATGGCTGGCATCTCGTAGTATTTTCCCCATCCATAAAGCCCACCTGCTAACATGTCTTCAGCCAGGAATCATTAAGAGATTGCTGCTCCTGCAGCCTGAGTGAAAAATCATTATCTTCTCAATTTCTCTCACTTCAGTCACCCATCACTGATCAGCTTCAAAGGCTCTTATAAATATGGTTAAAATGCTTAATGCTGATTGCCTGCTTGTATGATGATATTGGGCTCTTAGACTTTACAGAGGATAAAATTGTTCATTGGAGCAGCATATTTTAAGCTCATTATCGTACTTAATTACTAAAAAACAAAGTATTCAGTGTACTTTTGATGCAAGAATATTTACAAATTAATTAACAAACAAGCCAAGGCAAAGCTTTACTGAAGTGAATGGCTTTCTGGTGGCAACGGGTACTGTATGGCATGCACATGGCATTCATTACATGACTGATATAGGACAGTTCTGACCAAACATAAGGTCTAAAGCACCTCATTTGTATTCACTACTATGAATGATAATGGATAATGAACACCATTTTGCAATTGTGAAATGCAATCTGAAATTTTTTTTAGGGAGTTATGAGGACCCAATTGGGTTATCATAGCTTTTAGAACCACCACAAGCTGACAGCTTGGATAAAAATAATGTACTTTTCTAGCTTATCAGAGAGTATCTTTCAGTTTAAAGGACATCCCCACAATTACCGAAATTCCTGTCTGTGTGATGCTTTTCGCATTATCATGACATTCCATTTCTCAATTATCCAAAAGCCACGCTGTACTTTCCATATGAGGTATTACTCATTAGAATGACTGATAACAAGTTTTATTTGAAGTATTTTAATTAAAAAACTTGAATATTAAATTAACGTGGCACACATTACATTAATAAAAAACTGGCTGATAGGTCTCAAATGTAATTGTAAATAGGGAGTCGTCATCAAGTGGATGTGTTTCCAGTAGGGATCAGTTCTTCATCCTATGCTGTTTCATATTTTTATCAATGACCTGGAAGAAAACATAAAATCAGCATTGATAAAATTTGCAGATGAGACACAAATCTGAGGAGTGGTAAATAATTAAGAAGACAGGTCATTGTTTCAGGGCGATCTGGATCACTTGGTAAACTGGGCATAAACACTATGTTTTGTAATATGGATTAATGGGAATGTATACATATAGGATCAAAGAACATGGGCCATAATTACAGGAGGAGGTCTAAGCGGGGAAGCAGTGAGTCTGAAAAGATTTGGGTGTTATGGTAGATAATCAGCTGAACATGAGCTCCCAGTTTGACATGTTGGCCAAAAGAACTAACGGGATCCTGGGATGCACAAACAGGGGAATCTCAAGTAGGAGAAGAGAAATTACCTTACCACCATATTTGGCACTGGTGCAATAGCTGCTGGAATACTGTGACCAGTTCTAGTGCCCACAATTCAAGAAAGATTTGGTAAATTGGAGAAGGGTTCAGGAAGAGCCATGAGAATGATTGAAGTATTAGAAAAATGCCTCATAGTGATAGATTGAGCTCTGAGAGTCTTATTTGTCTTACCAAAAGAAAGGTTAAGGGGTGACTTGATTACAGTCTATGAATGTCTGCATGGAGAACAAATATTTAATAGGCTCTTCAGTGTATCAGAGAAAGGTATAAACTGATCTGGTAGCTGGAAATCGAAGCTAGACAAATTCAGAGTGGGAATAAGGTGTAAATTTTTAACAGTGAGTAATAAACAGTTGGAAACATTTACCACATGTCATGGTAGATTCTCCATCACTGACAATTTTTAAATCAAGATCAGATGCTTTTCTAAAAGGATATTTTTCTATGAATTATTTTGGAAGTTCTGTGGCCTATATTATAGGGGAGGTCAGATTTGATGGTCACAGTGGTCCCTTCTTGCCTTATATTAATCACATGTTAAAGTGTTTTTTGTCATAGCATCAGGCATGTAATTTTTTTAGCACATTTTTTATTTACCTATTATTTTGTGACCAGTTTTCAGAGTAACAGCCGTGTTAGTCTGTATTCGCAAAAAGAAAAGGAGTACTTGTGGCACCTTAGAGACTAACCAGTTTATTTGAGCATAAGCTTTCGTGAGCTACATCGTTAGTGTTGCATCCGATGAAGTGAGCTGTAGCTCACAAAAGCTTATGCTCAAATAAATTGGTTAGTCTCTAAGGTGCCACAAGTACTCCTTTTCTTTTTGTGACCAGTGTAATTAATGGCTTGGATCTTGGCAAGTTGATAATGAGTGGTTCTAAGATTCAGCATGCCCAGGATTACACCAGGGGAAGCAAAATATTCACTTCATTTTATGAGTGAAAGAATGAGGAGTTTAAAAAAAAACCAGTGTAATGGAAATGAGGTTCACTTACTGACGGAGCTGTTCACATTGTTCATTGGAGTAAAATTGACAAGTTTTTAAAAGATTGTTGAGGTTAAAGAAGATGGTATGCAATAATGAATCACTGTAATCCTTGCTTCAGGAGAGCGTTAATCACGCTTCTGTTAACTAGAGCTTCCTTGTTTGCTCGACTTGTACATTTTGAACATTTCTGAATTAGCATGACCCGTTTGCTAGATTGCTTTGAAAGTTTAGGTTTTTTGCTATCCAGCATTGTTTACTTTTACTTTTTTGCTCTCCAGCTACCGGATCAGTTTATACCTTTCTCTGCTACACTGAAGAGCCTGTTAAATGTTTGTTCTCCATGTAGACGTTCACAGACTGCAATCAAAAACTCATGCAGTGGCAATATCACATTCCAGGCTCCATGATGATTTACCTACTTGGGTCCCATTGTGAATTATGAAAGCAGAAACAAATTCATCTAATAATATAGAGTACAGGCATACAAATGACTGAAAAGACTGAAATAAATTTGATCCAACCCAATTATGTAATAGGGGATCAGAAATCAATTTTGCTTTGTTAGTGACATCATTAATTACTAAATTTCCAAGAGCATTCAAGAGACATTAAGGAAGTGATACATCATCATAATGGTAGCAGACTATATACAGCTATTCCACAACCCCCAAAAAATTTCAATTAATATTGCTTGGCCCAGGTCTTCACCAACTTCTGTACAGTAAATCAGTCAGGCTCATAGCATGTGTGAACATTTTTCTTCCTCACATCACTTCGTCCTCCAGCTTTTTATTGTCTCTGTCTTCCTCTCATCATAATTTATAATTTCTAAAACTCTCTTCCTCCTAAAATCATAGCAAGATGATTGATGCTCCCTCATTACCTCCAAGTTTCCTGTCTTTTCAACAGTGTGTGCCCGTATGCTGACATAGCCCAGCACTCTATAACACTATCTCATTCTTTAAATAATAACTGCTTCATAGAAAGTTACATACAAGACATTTTCATTGTAATAATGGTTTTGCCTTATCTTTAATTGTTTCTGATTAGGTAACTCCTGCTAGCCATAACTTTGCTTTCAGTTAATGCTCTGCATTGTGAAATTAGGAACACCCACATGTATGAATACCAACACTGCAGAATGGAAATCACTGATCTAACAAGTGAATAATTTGTTTGAGGAAAGAAAAAACATTGATTAGAAAATGCATTAAAAAAGGACAAAAAAGTTATTGAGCTGTGAATAGTATGAGTAAAATACACCTCTCCTTTCCCTGTGAAATAAGGAGACCCTAGTGATGAAATCAACAGGCCCTCCTTTTCTACAGGTTCGGAGGTGTGTTGAAACAGTATGTGATTCTAGGGGTATAATATTGCAGTTCTATAAGTAGCAAAACCAAACTCCAGTCTGATCACTATCATGTCTCCAAGAACAAAGCCCAAGATCTCAAAAATGAGGTCTTAAACTTAGGCTACTAACTCAGTACTTAGCCCAAATAAGTGACCTGATTTTCAGCAGTGGTGCTCACTGGGAGGTTCCGACTGACTTCAGTGGAATAGGCTGGGGTATAGAGCACCACTGATAAATACCCCGAGGAAGTAATTTGCATAGCAAGACCTTTTTAGTCTGTGTGACTTCCTGTCATCTACAAACTTCACTGGGATTTACATGCAGCCCATTAGCAGGCTGGCTAACCTAGTGAGGAGGGCTTTAAACTAGGTTCACCGGGGGAAGGAGACCAAAGCCCTGAGGTAAGTGGGAAAGAGGGATACCGGGAGGAAGCACAGGCAGAAATGTCTGTGAGGGGAGGGCTCCTGCCTCATACTGGGAATGAGGGGCGATCAACAGGTTATCTCAAGTGCTTATATACGAATGCACAAAGCCTTGGAAACAAGCAGGGAGAACTGGAGGTCCTGGTGATGTCAAGGAACTATGATGTGATTGGAATCACAGAGACTTGGTGGGATAACTCACATGACTGGAGTACTGTCATGGATGGTTATAAACTGTTCAGGAAGGACAGGCAGGGCAGAAAAGGTGGGGGAGTAGCACTGTATGTAAGGGAGCAGTATGACTGCTCAGAGCTCCGGTACGAAACTATAGAAAAACCTGAGTGTCTCTGGATTAAGTTTAGAAGTGTGTGCAACAAGAGTGATGTAGTGGTGGGAGTCTGCTATAGACCACCGGACCAGGGGGATGAGGTGGATGAGGCTTTCTTCCGGCAGCTCACGGAAGCTACTAGATTGCATGCCCTGATTCTCATGGGTGACTTTAATTTTCCTGATATCTGCTGGGAAAGCAATACTGCGGTGCATAGACAATCCAGGAAGTTTTTGGAAAGCGTAGGGGACAATTTCCTGGTGCAAGTGCTAGAGGAGCCAACTAGGGGGGGCGCTTTTCTTGACCTGCTGCTCACAAACTGGGTAGAATTAGTGGGGGAAGCAAAAGTGGATGGGAATCTGGGAGGCAGTGACCATGAGTTGGTTGAGTTCAGGATCCTGACGCAGGGAAGAAAGGTAAGCAGCAGGATACGGACCCTGGACTTCAGGAAAGCAGACTTCGACTCCCTCAGGGAACGGATGGCCAGGATCCCCTGGGGGACTAACTTGAAGGGGAAAGGAGTCCAGGAGAGCTGGCTGTATTTCAAGGAATCCCTGTTGAGGTTACAGGGACAAACCATCCCGATGAGTCGAAAGAATAGTAAATATGGCAGGCGACCGGCTTGGCTTAACGGTGAAATCCTAGCGGATCTTAAACATAAAAAAGAAGCTTACAAGAAGTGGAAGGTTGGACATATGACCAGGGAAGAGTATAAAAATATTGCTCGGGCATGTAGGAATGAAATCAGGAGGGCCAAATCGCACCTGGAGCTGCAGCTAGCGAGAGATGTCAAGAGTAACAAGAAGGGTTTCTTCAGGTATGTTGGCAACAAGAAGAAAGCCAAGGAAAGTGTGGGCCCCTTACTGAATGAGGGAGGCAACCTAGTGACAGAGGATGTGGAAAAAGCTAATGTACTCAATGCTTTTTTTGCCTCTGTTTTCACTAACAAGGTCAGCTCCCAGACTGCTACGCTGGGCATCACAAAATGGGGAAGAGATGGCCAGCCCTCTGTGGAGATAGAGGTGGTTAGGGACTATTTAGAAAAGCTGGACGTGCACAAGTCCATGGGGCCGGACGAGTTGCATCCGAGAGTGCTGAAGGAATTGGCGGCTGTGATTGCAGAGCCATTGGCCATTATCTTTGAAAACTCGTGGCGAACCGGGGAAGTCCCGGATGACTGGAAAAAGGCTAATGTAGTGCCAATCTTTAAAAAAGGGAAGAAGGAGGATCCTGGGAACTACAGGCCAGTCAGCCTCACCTCAGTCCCTGGAAAAATCATGGAGCAGGTCCTCAAAGAATCAATCTTGAAGTACTTGCATGAGAGGAAAGTGATCAGGAACAGCCAGCATGGATTCACCAAGGGAAGGTCATGCCTGACTAATCTAATCACCTTTTATGATGAGATTACTGGTTCTGTGGATGAAGGGAAAGCAGTGGATGTATTGTTTCTTGACTTTAGCAAAGCTTTTGACACGGTCTCCCACAGTATTCTTGTCAGCAAGTTAAGGAAGTATGGGCTGGATGAATGCACTATAGGGTGGGTAGAAAGCTGGCTAGATTGTCGGGCTCAACGGGTAGTGATCAATGGCTCCATGTCTAGTTGGCAGCCGGTGTCAAGTGGAGTGCCCCAGGGGTCGGTCCTGGGGCCGGTTTTGTTCAATATCTTCATAAATGATCTGGAGGATGGTGTGGATTGCACTCTCAGCAAATTTGCGGACGATACTAAACTGGGAGGAGTGGTAGATACGCTGGAGGGGAGGGATAGGATACAGAAGGACCTAGACAAATTGGAGGATTGGGCCAAAAGAAATCTGATGAGGTTCAATAAGGATAAGTGCAGGGTCCTGCACTTAGGACGGAAGAATCCAATGCACCGCTACAGACTAGGGGCCGAATGGCTAGGCAGCAGTTCTGCGGAAAAGGACCTAGGGGTGACAGTGGACGAGAAGCTGGATATGAGTCAGCAGTGTGCCCTTGTTGCCAAGAAGGCCAATGGCATTTTGGGATGTATACGTAGGGGCATAGCGAGCAGATCGAGGGACGTGATCGTCCCCCTCTATTCGACATTGGTGAGGCCTCATCTGGAGTACTGTGTCCAGTTTTGGGCCCCACACTACAAGAAGGATGTGGATAAATTGGAGAGAGTCCAGCGAAGGGCAACAAAAATGATTAGGGGTCTAGAACACATGACTTATGAGGAGAGGCTGAGGGAGCTGGGATTGTTTAGCCTGCAGAAGAGAAGAATGAGGGGGGATTTGATAGCTGCTTTCAACTACCTGAAAGGGGGTTCCAAAGAGGATGGCTCTAGACTGTTCTCAATGGTAGCAGATGATAGAATGAGGAGTAATGGTCTCAAGTTGCAGTGGGGGAGGTTTAGATTGGATATTAGGAAAAACTTTTTCACTAAGAGGGTGGTGAAACACTGGAATGCGTTGCCTGGGGAGGTGGTGGAATCTCCTTCCTTGGAAGTTTTTAAGGTCAGGCTTGACAAAGCCCTGGCTGGGATGATTTAACTGGGAATTGGTCCTGCTTCAAGCAGGGGGTTGGACTAGATGACCTTCAGGGGTCCCTTCCAACCCTGATATTCTATGATTCTATGATTCTATGATATCAGAGACCAGGGACCAAACTGACCCAGTCATTGCATAACCTCTGTTTAAAAGGATGATATGCATGATGAGAGACATCCAGGAAGGTGAAAGAGAGGAAATATTTGCCATTTCCTTTTGGTTATGTAGAATAAAATAAATAAATAAAACAATAAAAACTCAGGTTCACCAATGAATCTCATTTGTTTCTGAGGAGTAAGTCTCATTGAAACCTCATGCTATTCTTTTCTGCAATATTCATCTACTGCATATTAACTTCTTCTGACCTGAGATGGTGTCTTTCTAGTGTGTGGGTGCTTTTCCACACTTAATTTATCTTGTGCTGTGGACTTTAAAAAAAATCTTTAGTTAATAAAGTAATTCAAGGAGTTGAAGTGAGTTAAGTTGATATTTAAACTGTGTTTCAACATGCGTTCCTTCACGCACCTAATGTTTCCATTGCACAGGGTAATAGTCAGTTTGTGTCTCCAGTCTGTGTACAGTGAAGTGGCACAATTTGCATGGTATCAAAAAACTGTTTTTAATTAGTATTTTATGACACCGACATTCTCATAAGAACATTTACTATAAATTCTATGAGATGTCTACTGGCAAAAGTTAAATGTTAGTTTTCTGTGAATGACCTAGCAATCAATCTAGACAAAATTGTGAGATGAGAATGTAATTGTCAATTTAAATTTTCATAAGATTAGATTGAGAGGTATAAACTGCTGTCATATACAGAGGTAGTTTATTGGGGGTGGGGATCGAAGGCTTATGAATGTTTCATATCAATATTTGTCATATGGGCACAAAAGCAAAGTGATTATTTTATTTCATCTTTGCCACATTAGAAAATTTAAATCTAATGGAATTCTTGACAAAGTGATCTAATACTGAAGTGCAGAAGCTATTGTCAATTGATTGTATTTTTCACATTGAAACATGATAACTTTAAACAATTTGAATGTTTTGGATGGATTAGTGACTTGAAAAAAAGAAGTTAATTTGCCTTTATTCTTAAGATATTTCTACTTTCTACCCTCAGTATAAGATCAAAAGCCTTTTTCATTTAATAGATGTAGTTAAGATACATGTCAAAACATGTAATGAAAGTCAAAGTTTTCGTCATGACTAATGTTTAAAACTGTTCTAGATTCATTAGAAATTAAGTTTGTCAGGTATCCCATGTACAGTGTGATATGAAAAAGCATATGCTTGTTGCCAGAGTCACAGTTTCAAATGACAAGTTTCAGAGTAAGAGCTGTGTTAGTCTGTATTCACAAAAAGAAAAGGAGTACTTGTGGCACCTTAGAGACTAACCAATTTATTTGAGTATAAGCTTTCGTGAGCTTCAAATGATGTAAGGGTTGTGTGTAACCCTGTAACTAAAAAGCAAGATAGAGGTCTATTTCCTCATGTTTTGTCAGGAGACTCCATTCCTAGGAAAGTAGGAAGTTTTACATAACTAACAGGATTCTGGACTTGACTTAGCAGGTAAATAAATCACCCATTAGCACACCCTCTGAAGGGAGAGTTAATTAAAAGAACCTTGTACTACTTGTAGAAGTACCGGAGATGTTTTGGATTCATTGGCTACCATTCCTATGGCTTTCATTGTATGTAAACTTGTCACCATTAGCAGTTATAACAAAGATCTAAAGATCACAATGAGAGAAAAATTAGAACCAGTGTATATTTGCTGCTGTTTTTCACTCATCCATTTGCTAGCAGATTGTCAAAATTCTAAAGAGCATGAAATGGATGTAAAATTAAGTATTGTCCAAGACAGTTCATAACCTGCAATCATCTGACAAGTTGCCAAATGAAATTCATTTTGTTTCTATTGTAACTATCAAGTTGTATATTTATTATTTATTCAGTAATTACAATAATTTGTATAGACTGGAAATTGAACTTTTTATAGTTTGTAAGTGACACTGATAGGATGAAATTTGCTTCACCTGCATTAAAAAACCCTTTGCAATCAGGGCCAGCTCTAGGTTTTTTGCCCCCCAAGCTCAGGTGGGGCTGAGGCTCGCAGCAGTGCTGGAAGCAGAGGGAGTGATGTCACTTTCTCCCAGTGCCTGCAGGGGCTTTCCCTCCTCCCCCGCCCGACCACGCCGAGAAGCCCCGAGTTAAGGGGTGGCACAAGGCAGCGCAGGATCCAGTACGCAGATGAGGCGGCTCAGCTCCTGCTCCCTAGCTAGCGCCTGGAGCCTGGCAGCTTGGTATCCCAGGGCTGGGGCTTCCCCTTCCCGATGCGGCCGGGGGCACGGCGCCCTCTCCCCATCTAAGTGGCTCAGCTCCAAGAGCGCAACTGCCCTGAAAAAAAAAGGATGCCGCCCCGGAAATGTGCTGCCCGCTTTGCTGGTGCCTCGAGCTGGTCCTGCTTGCCATCTGGCTTTATGTTGGTGAAAGGAACGTGAGCTGAGAGAAAAATCTACCCTCAACTTAGGTTCAGGCCACTAGGCTACAGTGCAACTCTCCTTTCTAAAATGGCTACTATTTATCCTGTATGCTGGAACTATAGTCTTCATTCCTCCGCACCATTTGTATGGAGCGCTAAGGCGGCTGGCCACAAAGATATGGCCACCACTTGCCATTCTCTGTACTGGCCTATGAGAAGCCAGATGATGGTCTAGATACCCCTTCACAGCATGCAGAGAGTGCAGAGGTCCTTCTGTGAAGCCTCTCTGCTTGCAGCTTCTGCTGCACAGCCCCATTAGGTGCTAGAGAGACCCCTGAAAGGCCAATCTCAGCAGGATGAAATTTGCCCTGTTTTCATAGTTTGATACGATTTAAAAAAACACCAAAGCTATTCCATGCTGTTTGAGTTTTATAGGAAGCAAAAAGCATCAGATAGTTGGGGAGTAGTTCCTTTATGGATTTATATGACTTGTCCAGAAAAATAGCCATGATCATAAAACTGTTAGGAATATATATAACTTACATCCCTAAAATAACTCAGAGCAACGAGCAATTGTTTGTATTTTAATAATGAAATCTTAAGATGGGGGCTTGTGTTGCAGGTGCAATTGTAACCTGAATAATAGAAGCGCGGAATTGTAAACTTCTTTGCTTTGTTTGTTCAGATTGAATTTTGACTATTATATAAATGGATTATAATTCTATATATTGGTGAGTCTTTGTTCATTGCAAACCATAATATAGCAAGTGTTCAGAGTTGTTGCCATATTAATGAAAGTTGGAGACTGAGGAGTTCATAACACTGAGAAGTTCTTAAGATTGAACATATCAGAATTACCAGAGGTAAGTTGCAGTATGGGTGTATTGCATCGCTTTCTTGTCCTTCAAACCACTGCAAAGCGATTCCCAATGTTTGAAGGCATCGGAATGTGAAGGGATGTTGACTTCTTTTTCCTAGACATCACTTTTTAGACATGTGATTGATTCATTATTTTCCAGTTGGGAAACGGGATTCATATAACTGGTTAGTCATAAGATTGACATTCATAAAATCAAGGTCCTGCTGTATTGGGATTTGAATGTTAATTCTTAGGAAGTTTAAACTCTGGTATCAAAATTCCTTTTTGTATGCCCTTCATAACAGTAGATATAATAAATTCATGAGGGCTTCCATTTCTTGTTCAAATATCCTTTCTTATTCTTACATAATTTATTGACCTAGTTTCACATACTCCAATGTTCACTTTCATGAGAATGTTCTGAACCTTATCTTGCCAGAGTGGCACTGTAGCTGTGCAAAGCTTCAAATAACCACTGTTTCTTTTTATGTTGAATTCTGCAAGAGAGAGTATTTTGTAAACCAACAGCACTAGACAACTATACAACAGTTTCTTCTCTGTCTTTTCAGGCACTACAAGGGCTCCCAGGGATGGGGAGGTCCCAGGGGTGGACTATAATTTCATTCCTGTTGAACAGTTTAAAGCGTTGGAAGAAAGTGGAGCCTTGCTAGAAAGTGGAACATATGATGGTATGTTACAGAATTTGAACACATGTACCTACAGTCTTTTATAAGAATGGGAATAAAGACCTGGAAGAATTTCATGGTGTTAGTGTCCAGTCTTTTTGTCTTGGGCTTGGTCTAAATTAGCAACTTATGTCGATATAACTACATCACTCAGAGGTGTGGAAAATCCACAACCCTGAGCGACATAGTTATACTGATCTAACTCCTGGTGTAGACTGTGCTGTGTCGATGGGAGGGCTTCTCCTGTTGACATAGATACCACTTCTCAGAGGGGTGGAGAACCTATGCCGATGGGAGAAGCCCCCCGTTGGCATAGGTAGCATCTTCGCTGGAGTGCTACAGTGGTGCAACTGTGCCGCTGCAGTATTTTTAGTGTAGACAGGTCCTAAATTTGGATCCGTGTGCTTGTGAGGAGTAATAGTGCTTTGCAAGGGCAGGGAAGCAGTATTCTCTCCATTGTATAGATGGGATAACTATGGAACAAAGTGGTTGTCTTGTCCCAGCTCACGCTGTGAGACAGTGACCCAGTATTAGAACCCATGTGTCCTGACATGTTCAGTTCACTTTAACACCTGTTGCTTTTTTAATATCATTGTGCTTTTCAGAGTCATCCTAAAAACTTTTATGTATGTTTGGTTGACATTTGCTTTAAATATATTTGTGGTCATAGTTCTGGGTTTTGTGTGAAAAGTTTTCTGTAGCTTTAATTTCTTGCCTAAGAGTTATTACATATATTATAAATTATTCCAAAGTTTTCTACTTTTGTTGTCTTTCTGCTTTTAGTATTTTAGAATAGCCATAATATTTGCTAGAAGCTATCCCAGTTAGTCATTGGCTTTATTTTCATTACTGTTGTAGTGGTTTTGGGTGTGTTCGGTAATTTTTAATGAAAGTCTCTCAGATAGGGATAGGTTTCAGAGTAGCAGCTGTATCCGCAAAAAGAAAAGGAGGACTTGTGGCACCTTAGCGACTAACCAATTAATTTGTGCATCAGCTTTCGTGAGCTACAGCTCACTTCATCGGATGCATTCAGTGGCCACAGTCGATGAAGTGAGCTGTAGCTCACTAAAGCTGATGCTCAAATAAATTTGTTAGTCTCTAAGGTGCCACAAGTCCTCCTGTTCTTTTGTCAGATGAGGATGTTTCTCTAAATATATGATTTTTAGCTTTCATCACTAAGGCCCGACTCTTTTGAATTAAAATGTAAACACAATAGATGCCGGTTAATAGCAATCCTGGTACCATCAACTTCCAGTTAATGGCAACACGTTGCTGTGAACCGATCCCATCCTGCTCACATCAGTGTTAATGTGGTTTGAATAGTTGCAACACTGTGCTGCTTAGGAGCAACTTTTTTAAAGAAGGGCCCCACCTGCAGGTTGGTTTGTGCAGCTGCAGTCAGGGAAGGAAGTGCTGGGGCCTGCCTGTTTTGGCTGCAGCCCTGCAAACCTGCCTGCAGTGAGTACTCAGGCCATCCGTCCCAGCGCTTCCTTTTCGGGCTGCAGCTGGGCAAACCTGCCTGCACACGGGAACCACACAGGACATAAGGGTCTGCAGGCCAGAACGGGAGGCTATGGGCAGGCCATTAACAGGGAGTGGGCTGCAACCTGGATGCTGGAGTTGCACAGTACCTCTCCCTGCAGTCTCCAGGCCACTCCCTACCAGGGGACTGCATGCAGGGAAGGAAGCGCTGGGAAGCACAGAGCATGGGCCCCCCAGACAGCACAGGGAGAGGTATGGTGCAGCCTCATGGGCACTGAGCACCCCATGTCTCTGCAGAAAGCCTTGGAATGCAGGTGGCAGGCAGCCCTGCTCGACATTGGTGCCCTTCCCGCAGCCAGGGTGCACCCAGAGAAGGCATGTCCCAGCACTTGATTTCACTCGTTATAATTATGACTTCAAGTGTTTCAGGTCGCTGATCTGAGTGTCAGCCAACCTGGATCTGAATATATTATAAACATTACTCCTGGAGAGTGAGTTTGTGTGTGTGGGTGGGGTGGGAGGGTGAGAACCTGGATTTGTGCTGGAAATGGCCCAACTTGATTATCATACACATTGTAAGGAGAGTGATCACTTTAGATAAGCTATTACCAGCAGGAGAGTGGGGTGGGGGGAGGTATTTTTTCATGCTTTGTGTGTGTGTATATAAAAAGATCTTCTACACTTTCCACGGTATGCATCCGATGAAGTGAGCTGTAGCTCACGAAAGCTCATGCTCAAATAAATTGGTTAGTCTCTAAGGTGCCACAAGTACTCCTTTTCTCTTTGCGAATACAGACTAACACGGCTGCTCCTCTGAAACCTGTCATTACTCCTGGGGGGATTCTGCGGGACTGCGCACCCGCAGAAAATGGCCCCCCTGCAGATTTCCTGCATTTCCCTGCAAAAAACGGCAGGGAAGCAAAGGGAAGCCGCGTGGTGGGGGGTGACCATGGGCGCAGTTTTGGGGAGGATTGCCCTCCTCCAAACAGGCATGGGGGGGGCACGGGGTTACATGTCACTGCCCCCACTCATTCTGCAAGCGCAGAGCTGCCCAGCTGAAGGAGGCTGTGTCACTGCTCCACTGGCTGCAGCTGAACACCACCTCCTGGGTCCCAGTGCCAGTCATGCTCCCCTTCTGGGTGCTGGGAGCCTTCCTGTTTTCTATTCTGCACAACAGCTAGTGCCCGCGGTGGGGCTGGGTAAGGAGGGGTGGGGAAATGAGGGACGAGGCAGTGGAGAAGGAAGGGGGTGTGTGGAATAGGGCTGGGGGAGGGGAATGTGGGAGAGAGGGGAGGGGGATGGAGAAGAAAAGGGGATAGGGGAATCGCGGGGGGGACGTGGGAGCCCAGCATGCAGCATCCCCTCGGCAGCAGCTGGGGCTCCCCTGTTAAGCAGGCCCATTGAACCCTCACTTTGACAAGCCCTACCCCCCAGTGCCTGGACCCCTTCTGGACCCCCAGCACCTGGGCCCCCCACAACCTGACCCTCCTGCTTGAGCCCATCTCCCCATACCCAGCCCCCTCCTCCTGAGCCCCAACCACCTTCACCTGGATCCCCTGCAGAGTCCCGTTGCCCCTGCCACTGGAACCCTGCCAACGAGCCCCTGTGCACCTAGATCCCCCACTGAGCCACCAGCATCGATTGCCCCAAACCTGGATGCCCCCCACACTTGGATCCTGCTGGACTGAGCCTGCCCACCCACACATGGTGCACCTGGTGCAGAGGGGCAAGGCCCCAGGGTGTTTCTGGGGCAGGCCCAGCCATTGTACTGTGTCAGGGTCTGGTGCAGCCTCACTGCCAAGTCTCTGTACCAGGAGAGGTGGGGGCTTCAGGGTTATCTCCCACCTCAGTGCAGCCAATGGCCTGTGCTCCCCACTGCCATGCTGGAGCCACATTTATTTATTGACAAATATAATTTGCAGAATTTTAAAATATTGTGTGCAGAATTTTTAATTTTTGGTGCAGAATTTTTAATTTTTTGGCACAGAATTCCCTCAGGACTAAAACATATATAGACATGCATACACAATACTGCTTCTTTTGATAGACAAGTACAAATCACAACCTTTC
The DNA here is from genome assembly GCF_965152235.1 of Eretmochelys imbricata. NCBI lineage: Eukaryota > Metazoa > Chordata > Testudines > Cheloniidae > Eretmochelys > Eretmochelys imbricata. The sequence goes on along the minus strand of NC_135592.1, from coordinate 1,519,843 downwards.
CATATGATCCATCCTCTTCTTAATTAAATAGCTGTGGAAACACACATGATCTTTTTTCAGAGTAGCAGCCGTGTTAGTCTGCATTCACCAAAAGAAAAGGAGGACTTGTGGCACCTTAGAGACTAACAAATTTATTTGAGCATAAGCTTTTGTGAGCTATAGCTCACTTCATCGGAGCTCTAGTCAACAACTACACAAAACAGATTACATAATCAAAGCCTGAATTAGGAAATTGTCCGAGCAATGCTAAATCCTTTAATTACTATCACACCTTTTGTACTTGTAATTGTAAATTCTTCCCCATTTGGATATACCATTTAATTTTATTGTATAAAATATCTGCAATCTTAGTTGTGTCCTCATTTTCCCTTTTAATTGTAGTTTGTGTGTATTTCAGTAAGAAAAGCCTAGTGTGGTTCGCCCCATTGGCCCTTCAAGCTACTACATGGTTTCCTTTCCTTCTCCTGTGCACACGCATTGTACTGCCAGGGATCTTTCTCTGCACTCTCCCACTTTCTCCAGAGGCCTCTTCCCTGCCTGCTACCCTGTTCTTCTGGGTTTTGTTTTTTTTGCTTTTACACTTCAGGCCATCACAGTTAGTCTGCTGCTGTGGTTGCTGTTTGGGTCTTCTCTCTCTATTGTATCTCTGTTCATACTAGGGAACTAGGAATATTCAGCCTGTCTGGGTATCTAAAGCTAGGAAGGAAGGAGTAATTGTAGTGCGAGTAGACGTGTGCTAGCTTTAATCTAATTAGTGCAGGTAACAATAACAGTGAAAACATGGCAGTACGGTTCCCAGCATAGGCCAGCAAAGTGAGTGTGCCCCACAGTTCCACAGTGGACTTGTATTGTTCTGAAGCCCATGCCTCCATGTCATCACTACTGTTGTTACCTGCATTAGCGAGATTAAAGCTAGCAATGGTTGGCCTATCTACTGTTACAATAACACACTAATTTGTGCTGTTGACATATCTTAAGTGGCTGCCTGTGTGTGAGTGGTTATGGTTGAAAACTGTTCTAAACATAGGGCCACAGGAAGCAGTTAATATTAGAAATATGTTCTAATATTAAACTGTAGCTGAATAATTATGACCTTATGCGGGTCAGACAAGGCTTTTCTCTTTCTGTATGAGTTACTAAAGTTAATTTTCCTGTTTCCATCCTGAGCAGGAATCCTCAGTCACTGACTAGGTCCATTAATACATTTCATCTTCCTAAAGTATTTAACTAGGCATAGAACTAGCTAAAGTATAGGGGTGATATGGTTAATATCCTTTTGCTCAAGAACCAGATAGGCATGGGCTCTCTTTTTAAAGATGATGGCTACAGTAGCTAAATCAAGGTCTCAGATGTAAACCCTTTTTTATATAACATCATAACCTGGCTCCTCTTAAGTTTTTCTTCTGGATTGAAACCTGGTGTTGAAGGTTTCTAATCAGGAGCAGTGTATTTTAAAAATATAGATATATATTAGTTGTAAAATTTGTTTTTACAATAGATTTAAAACATCCTTGTTTAGGTATCCTTAACTCAAATAAATATTTTTTTTCAAGAAAAATCTGGCGCGCGCGTGTGTGTGTGTGTGTGTATATATATATATATATGCAGATGAAAAGTAAAGTAAAAAGGCTACTTGTATGCATAAAAATTTCCACTAGAAATATCTGTATTAATATAGATTATGTAAATTTCAAGTGATTACTTCAGTGACTAAAGCTTCTTCAAGAGTAAACACATTCTAGAAATTGTATAAAACCTTTTCTGTGTAAAAGATGATGAAACTTGTAAAGAACTATTATGATTTATTGGATATTTTCTTGAGATTTAATTCTTCACTAATATGAAAAATAAAATAAATGAAAAGGTATATTACTGTTAAAATAACCAAAAGAAGGACATTCTTTGACAGGCTCTCTAAGCCAAGCTCTTTTGATTGTGCCATGGTTTTGCAGCACATACAGTATGCACAATTGCCCAGCATCTGGAGATCCCCTCACCAACTAGACTTTAACAAGCCAGGCTAACCCGAAGCTTTCACCTTAACTCCCATTTTCAGTTGACGCCTCATCCTTAATGGTATTTGAATATAGGGGATTTTATTTAATATTTTATGCAGTCAAAACAAAATCTATCTACCAAATGTTAACCCAGCAGGAGTCCTGCTAAGCTCTGTGCTCCACTCCCTAATTAAAATCACATGATTGAATAAGAGGAGAAAACCAGTTATTTAAATTCTGTTTGAGCGTTTATTTTATTGGGAAAAAATGCTGATCCTTTGAACTTATACAACATATTAGAATCAAAATGTTTTCAGTTTTCTCAGGTATAATTCAGTATTGCATTGATTTATTAATAGCTTTATTAGGTAAGAAAATTATCAGCTGAAAACACAGGATTACAGCTCTAAGAAATCATTTTTTAAAATTGCTTTTGTGCAAATAGATATTTTGCTTTTCAGCACAAAATTAATTTGCTTTTTAGCTTCAACCTGCTTACAGGCTGCAGGTTACTCCAGATTAGTTAATTACTATATATATTTGCTATACATTAGAACAGAAATTATTTTGATTGTCAAGGTAATCCTCTACTTTACTCCTACCAAGCTCTGCTATAAATCTCATTCTGGAGCATTAGTGAATGCAAGATAAAATAACAGATCAGTCTCTAGATTTGGAAACGTGTAGGGCAACCACTTTGGAATTAAATGCATTATACCCAGATGTACAATGACAGCATTAGCAGAAGTACAGTGTAGCTGTAAATTCCAGTTTTTGAGCATTCACCAGTTACTGATAATGTTGATGTCTTAAGTAGTGTAGTAAATTACCTTTTCATTCAGGTATTTCACAAAACTGTTACTGTGGCAGTAGAATATGTACTATGACTTGAGCCATTCCTGTGATTGTAGAGATCTTTACCAGATATCACTGCTTCTGTTTTGTACCATCTGTTTCTTAATGACAGGTAATTTCTATGGTACCCCAAAGCCTCCAGCAGAGCCCAGTCCCTTTCAGCCAGACCCAGTGGATCAGGTTCTTTTTGACAATGATTTTGATGCAGAATCCCAGAGAAAAAGAACCACTTCGGTCAGCAAGATGCAAAGAATGGATAGTTCTCTCCCTGAGGAGGAAGAGGAGGAAGAGAAGGAAGCAGTTAATGGCAGTGGAGGTGCAGGTCAGTTACAAGGGGAGAAATTCCTGACTGCAGTCAAGATTTTAATCAATCAAATTGTCACTCTGAAATTTTCAGTTTAACTTGGGTAAAAGCACTGTCACATGATCCGAAAACTAGGTGAAGGAATGTGCAGAGCAAGTGATAATGAAGAACAATGCATTGAAACTGGAACAAAGTGTCCAGTGGGATGTTGCAAAGATTAGTCTGAGATCCTATTCTTTTTTAATATCTTTATTATCTCAAAAGAGGGACAGCCAGCACATTAAATGTGCAAATTATGCTGCATCTAGGCATTTCTTGTAAGTCACCCGTGCAAGTATGGATCTGGCCCAGTATTGTTTACCTTCACAGCTGAAAGAATAAGAGCGTAGGTGATCTGGCTGCAGTCCATTTTAATTTGTCACAAATACAGAATCTTAAAACTGAGGTTATTGGCAATGGTTTCTAAACTGAAGTGCTTAAATTCCCACTATTTACAACCTGCTGCGCTGTTGTTTTCCTCATATCACTCACTGTAGTTGTGGTCTCAATAGTTGGGTCTTGATACACTGAGAGGGATGATGGTGTGGATTCTCTAATGCTGTTCTCTTTGATAGGAAATGCAGTAAGTCGTCTACCTAGATGTGTTCCAGTGTTGTTTTTTTCAGCCTAGGCTCAGACAAGTATGAGGTTAATGCTGTTTGGCAAGGGAAGAACAGAACTCAGTGTGTTCACTTCAGTTTTTTAAAGTTCACAGCAGAAAAAAATGTAGTCGAAAAATACCGATAAAATACAGTGGTGTTTGGCATTCTCTCATACTGAGAGCAAAAGGGGTGGTTCTTTGTGAGCAAAGCAGCATGAAAATCTTAACCGTAACACTTTGCTTTAAACAACTTCAGAAAACAAAGAGAGACATTCAGATTCTTCTGACTGGATGAAGCCTGTTCCTAGTTACAACCAGACAAGCAGCTCCATGGATTTCAGAAATTACTTGTCAAGGGATGAGAGCCTAGAGCCTCTACCCAAGAACTGGGAGATGGCCTACACAGACACAGGCATGGTCTACTTCATAGAGTAAGTAGAAGTTTGTATCTTTATAGATTTAATGTATCTTCCTGAGATGCATGAGCACTGAGAGTCTCTAGTCACAGTCTCTCGAGATAGTTCTGCTGATTTTTATATATCTTCCTCCCTACCCACTTTTTATTCCTGATGTCTTTGCACGAAAATATAATCTTCTGGTTTTGAAGTCACAATCTGTTCTCACTCAGTGATCCTCACCAAATGTTGCCAGTTTTGTGTGTTTGATTTCATAGTGGTTCCTGTGAAGATTATAACAATTCCACTTAGAGAGGACAGTGATGTTGATTTGAGGAATAAGCTGCAGGAATTTTATTTTCATATATGTCTGTATCTATCATAGTATCCCTATTTGGTGTCTCCAGCATTTTCATCCAAGTAGCTTTTCCTTCCTATCAGTCTTCATAGATGGATGCTTTCACAGCTATCTTAGCTACCATATATAGGGACTTCAGTGTCGTGTTTATTTTCATGGGGAAAATGTAGATGGGTAAAGAATCCATGTAAATGCTATTAGTAGGATAGTGTTTTGTGTCTGAATAGATTAGGTGGAAAAGCACAATGGTTCCATCTACAAAGTCAGTTAACTTATTTATGATGTGAATTCTGTATCACAGAATGCACAGCTCAGGTTCTTTGTTACTAGCTGGATAAAGGTCTAATTTTATGTGTACTTTTACTATGCAAACTTTCATTGTAATCCATGGGATTTCCCTTATTCTCTCTGTTCTGCCTGTGATCTCTGGTATGAAATAGAATGTGAAAAGCAGCTACCAGAATGTGTAATAGTCTGTTTCATGAATTGTAAAGCATCAGACTACACTGACGGCTAAGCACAGGCAGAAGTTAAGGGTTTTTTCCCCCAAGGTGAAAAATATCTATCCTCAAAATGATTTTTTGCAGTAGCTTCAATGGTAAATGTATGAAAGCGTTTGTCATACTTTGTAGATGGAAAAAAATATTGGATGGAGAAGAACTTTATGCTGAGACTGTGCTGCCTAATGCAGATGTATAGGGCAGAGTTAGAAATCCCTGAGTAAAGGGTTTATAATCACAGCATCAATAGACCTGAGATAAAGAATGGTTTCTGGATAACTCTGCTCAGTTATGTTACTGTTATCTCAGAGTTAACATGTACCATATGTTCCTGCAGTGCAATGATAAGTACTTCTTGTCATGGAAGAGCAAAATCACTAATCTTGCAAACTCACTGGCAATTTCTTATGTGGTTTGGTTCAGAGTGGTAGCGGCCTTTACATCTACATTCATATTGTGACTTCTTAAAATATCTGTTTTCTGGAATACTTAGGTTGTATTAACTTTTTAACAGCTATAAGATGTTCTTTTACGTCTTATCAGTTTTTCTCCATTACTTTTCCCATGGCTCTTTTCATGATCAACCTATTTTCCAGGTGGTGTCAAACATCTTAAGAAAAGTTTTGTGCTTTTTAATATCTATTTCCCATAATTAAATTTTTAAAACCAGCTAAGGAGAAAGTATGTATTTTGGGTCTGTTCTGATGAGAACCAAAAGGGACAGTATTTAGTGTGCTCTTATTTCATTGGTTCTGTTTGTTCTCTATTTATATATACGTCTACACAGTTCTGCAGAGCCGCTGAATTCAGCTCCAGGCACAAGCTGCATTGACTATTGAGAGATCCAGTATTTTTTGATAGATGAAACCTCGACTTACCTCACCCCCCAACAAACCTGCTACTTTTAGAGTGAAACTGTGGCTGTGAATACATACCTTTGAAATATTTTTTACTGCTCAGAAACGTTTTCACCGCTGTAACCTCCCATGTCCCAGTGGTACAGAAAAGCCTCGAGTATGTTCGTTATATTTAAGTGGTGCCTTTCCTAGGTCGCATTTTTGATGTGACAGAGGTGAGAACAGCAGGTACGCTGATCTAGAGGCAAAGATTTGCACGTGGAAGGAAACTTATGAAGAGAAGTGCTAAGTATAATAGGTTAAATCCCTTCCTTGGGAGTCTTTTTCGTCTCTCTCCCTTTATCTCCTGCTGTTTTTCTGCTCCTGATTGGGTTGTCCTATATTCCACAGTCACAACACCAAGACAACTACTTGGCTTGATCCTCGGCTCTGTAAGAAAGCCAAAGCTCCTGAAGACTGTGAGGATGGAGGTGAGATGTTCAGAATTCTGTCTGTCTGCTATATGTAATGCATGTTTGGATGTTGTTTTTCCTACTTGAAAACCAGACTCAAATGGTGTCCAATTAGCATGTTATCAGTAGAGCTTATGAATGCACAAAGTATGGCTCTGGTTAGGAGTTTTGTTTCAAAGACTTCATTTCTTCTTTGCCATTTGGGACTAACCAGACAGATCAATTTTACCTTCAAATGCAACCTGGAATAGGAGTTTACTTATGCTCTTGTTTCAAGGTCAAGTTCATCTGAAACCAAATAGGATTCCTAATAAAAAATGGGATGTATCTGCTTGTTTACCAACCAAAACTAGTCCCGAGTCCTGTGGAACTGGCTGTCTAATTTCTTTGACTTGATTCATGAAGGGACTTTCTGTGGGATGTGGTAGTAATGAATCCTTAAGCACTTTGGAAAGTCTTTTCCTTATGCATACTACATATTTTATATCAAGTTCATCTTCAGGGAGATCTGGGTTGTTCCTAAGAATGTCCTCTGCACTGATGGGAGAATTAAGTCATTTGGGGATCTTCGGATAATGCTGTTTGTGACTGTCAGATGTCCCTTATGGAGTCACTTCCAGGGTTCTTTACAATTCGATAAGATCTATCATTGCCAAGACAGAAGTTTCTGCCTGAAGTGTATAATTTGTATTCTTTCTACATTATTTTGAAACCATTAGGGTATGGAGTTAAGTGCCTATGGCTTGGCAGCAGTGGTAGAATGACTGGGCTTGAGAGTGGCTTCAGCATATTTTCACTGGAACAATGGAGTTTAAGTGAATTGTGGATACACACAAATTCTGGAGAGCAGAATGACACATTACTTGATTCTAAATTCACTGTAACCACTGAGGGGAAAGACCTGGGCATCTTTGTAGACAGCTCAGTGAACACCATTGTTCAAATGTGCAAGGGAAAAGCCCCTAAATACTAGAATGCATAAATGATGGGCTACAATATAATACTGAAAGTACTGCCTTGTCACTTTATATCAGTAGTAGGCTCTCACCTGAAATACTCTTTTCAGTTTCTGGTTGAGAGAAAGAAGTGAAATTTTATTAGAATAATTGAAAAGCTTTTGAGGACAATGTGGAAAAAATTAGGGATACAATAAGTGTACAAAATAACAAACCGTAAACAAAAGGTAAATCAGGTGCTCCCTTTTACCCACTGTCATAATACAAGAACAAGGGCACTTTGGGTTAAATTGAAGGTAGCAGATTTAAAGGTGATAAAGGTAAATACAATGTATAATTAACCCATGAAAAACTCATTGCCCCTAAAGATTATTGGGGCCAAAATCTTAATAAAATTTTTACAAGAATTGGACATTTGTATGAATGAGAGGATCCAATTACATTAGATAGAATTTTTTTTTTAGAAGAGATATAAATACTCATGCTTTAAAGTATAAGCAACCCCTAACTAAGTTTAGGAAGAAACTTCATTGTCTAGTAAGAGATTTCTGTGCCATCCTCTGAACCTTCTGCTATTGGTCATTGTTGGAGACAGGATTCTAGACTACGAGAACTTCTAAGATAAGTGCTAGTCCCACAGTGAAGGGATGGAAGAGCCTTTGGACTTCATCTGAATTGACCCTTAATTGGGCCAGGTGCAGGAGGCATAAACCAAGCTACAATAGGTGGCTTTATTATAGGAGTATTTTAAAATCTCTGAAGCAGTTGCACATTTTAAGCATCAGTGTCGTCTTATTTCCATTTAGGAGGGAGCCTTAAAGTATATTATAGTTTATAATCAAGATAGGCATCTGTATTAGCAAGTTTGAAAATAATTAGCCTCTTTTTAGATACTAGAAAATACGATAAGATTTTTAAAGAAATCCTCACAATCCTCTCCTATCCCTCTGGCATCTCAACCCTGTGTAAATTAATTTGACTTTAACATTTTCCTGTTTGTCTGGTTTCATGTGGATAATTTTTCAACAGAAGTGCGAGTCCCTGATATGTGGAAGTGCCCTGGAGAATTCATTTTGCCTAAGCTGTCTCATGTCTCCCAGTGATGGCAGAGCTTAAACCTTCACTAAATAAAGCTTAAAGGGGGTGAACGCTGACAGAATTTTACTGCTTCACAGAGTGACAGAGATGTTTGAGAATCATAATCTAAGCAGGGTTCCATAGTTAAAGTGCTTGTCAGTCATGCTTTTTCTTCAAGCAAAATCCTATCAGTTAAATAGAAAAGAGGTAAATGCCAAGCTGCAGTACCAAACTAGCTACCTAATTTTGTTAGTAATGATTCATTGCCGTTGGGAATGTGTTGTTGAAATAATGTGGCTAGCAACTGGTGCTTTAGTTCCACGGAAGGATGCCTTGTTGTTCTGCAGTCACTGTTAGGGGAAGGAGGAGTCTGAGATTTTTGTCCTGTGTGTGGCAACGCTTGGACTCAGCCTGTTCCCCAGTGATACAGAATTTCCATAGCTAATGATTCTCAAACAAGAACGCTCTAATCCTGACCCCTGTGTGTATCATTATCTGTAGCATTCCCATTGATCGCAGCTGCCATGGTGAGTCAGACAGAATGAATTTGTCTGTGAAATAATGTTGGTCTATCCCAAGGATGGGCAAACTATGGCCCGGGGGCTGCATCCGGCCCTTCAGACGTTTTAATCCGGCTCTCAAGCTCCTGCCAGGAAGTGGAGTCTGGGGCTTGCCCCGTTCCGGTGCTCCAGCCAGGGAGCGGGGTTGGGGGCTTGTCCACCCCTGGTCTAGCCCATTCAGGGCTTTAAAGAGAGAGGCTAGTACCAAAACTGTATCAGCATTCAGACCATAGTTGTCACTAGCAAAATCTTGAACTAACTTCCTTCCATCCAGATTCCCATCTCCTTAAGAGAGTGCAGTAGCAGGGATACATTCTTTCCATTTTAATATGGACCCTTAATTACTTCAGTACAATATTTTCCATACTAAATCCAAGACACTTCTAGTCTTACTTTTCAGTTTTCTTGCACCCCAACTGGCTTTTTAAAAATAATGTGTATTCACTATCTTCTCTAATATGGGACAATGCAGGGAACTGATGGGATGGTTGGCAGTAGGTAACTAAGGGTTGCCCTCCGTCATAATTTATGATTTTTTGGGGAGAGTATAGGAACCTACTTGCATTTGTTTCTGTTCACCTCTTGCACCAAGACTTCACACTGTGAATCTGATCTGTGAGAACGTTGGTGGTAATCAGCCTACAGGCAAATCCTGCAGATGCTTGCAAGGCAGTAGTGCAGTGTAGACAGCCAATAAAATAAAAATGTACAGAGAAGCAGTCTCTGCAGCAAACATCTCCTGTGTTACAAGAGTCAATAGGCACTGAGGCAAGACTGAAAACAGCCTCTTATTCTCCTAAATCTATTCTTAATGAAGCCAGTTTGAGCCACTGCCTCATACTGCTGCTTTATTAAACATACGTGAAGCCCCCCACTGGGAGAGGATGGGATAAAAAAAGGCATTTTAAAGAGAAAGATGCAGGACATCCTAATGAACAGCACTTAAACAAATAGTCCCTCTGGGGCATTTGTCAAGTTCCGCTGAGCTGTACTGATACTCATAATTGGTAACATGCTGCCACATGCTAAGAAAATTCCTGTTACCTTCAAGCCTGGGGCAGCCACAAACAACAAACAAAATAATGACACAGAAATCTTACCCTTCAAAACAATCCAGACATCTGAAAGAAAAATAAAAGGCAATTTGTGGTCCAAATGGAACAATATTTCTATTTTGTCTTAACTTTCACACCAAGCTCCTTTTCAAACCGCGTTTCCATATTTACATTTCTGTGCTCAAATTAGAGTAGCAAAGCTGTAGCCACCAGGCCTGTGTGGTGACAGCTTGTTGCAGTCAACCAGTAATGCTCTGGTTCTAGCCGCTACCCTACAAGAATTCAAATTTAGTTCAGAAACGAGGGAGCTTTCTGATTTTTTTCTATGCTGTTTCAGTATGAATGTTTATTTTGTAAAGATTTAATTGCATTTTGCACACCACTTTCAGAAGATGGGATCATTAATTTCCCTCCAGATTTGTTGCTCTGGAGACTTGGATTCAAACGATAACAAACACAAATGGAAATGAGTTTGGGGTGATGTCTTTTCAGTCTTCACTTGTCCTTGTCTCCACTGTACTGCCTCTTTGATCCTGATTCAGGAGCCTAAGTGTAAAGTAGCAAGGAGTGCAGGTCAGGACTGCGGTGCATTGGGAAAGCTAGGTGGGGAGACTGACTAGAATGTTGCAGGTCTGGCTTGAAATGCCGGTGTTAAGGGGATGTGTGTGTAAAATTGGAATAACGAGGGGGTTGCAGGTCAGAATTTAGGTCCCTTGGCAGAGATTTCTGGAAGCACATGACTGGAATAGCGTGGTCCCACAATTCAGGGCTGAGATGGATTGAAAGTGCTTCTTTGGGAAAAGCTTCAATATCTCCTTTCCACGCTATGGGTCAGCCATAGACAGTGCTATCATATAGTTACAGATTGGGGAGTTAAAAACAAAACTTCACAGATGAAACTGGTTATTTATAATTGGCTTAGTCTAATAAAATGAGACCTTTATCTTTCTCTTCCTCCTTTTGTTACTCAAGATATTTTTGTGCTTCACTTTGAAGCTTGTTAAAACTTAATTTTTTTCTTTAAAATGCAAGTCTCCTCCTCCAATGGACCAGTGAGTACAGGGGGGCCCATTTTCCCTCTGGGAAATGCAAGCACTCAATTCATGGGAATATATAAATTGCTTTCATATTTCTGACACAGTCAGTCCATAATCTCTCCACTCATCTTTTTTTCACATGAATGTTGACATTTTCAAATACTTTTCCATTATAGTGCAGAATTTTGTTCATTCTTCTGTTCCAATTACAGAACTTCCTTATGGCTGGGAGAAAATAGAAGACCCTCAGTATGGAACATACTACGTCGAGTAAGTGTTTACACCAATTATTCACTTCATGTGGACATCAGATATGGTAGAGAACAATTAAACAGTTGCTATGTAATAAATGCAAATTGTAATACAGCTCATTTAATGACTATGTATCCAGTGCAAATTAAGAGCCAGTTCTGGTGGCCGTAACTGAATTGTGCACTATTCCTATGTGTTAATATGTAAGATAATGTGTGTAGCTTCCCTTCACACTAAGTAAGATGCATCCATCTATCATCTGGAGGGGAGGAATCAAGTAGTAACCGTTGTCCTGGGCTGGAAACCAGAGTGCAGCAAGTAAGAAGTAGGATTCACTTTGCTTCTCTGGCTCATACATGTCTGTGACTTTTCTTTTATAACTAAGAGTTATGATAGTTTGTTACAACAGTAACTTTATCTGGCATTAATGATTTTGCCCAAATGGTTGAATCTTTCTTAATATCCTTATTATAAAAACTGAAGATGCTGAATGTATGTTTAAAGAGATCAGAGCATGTTTCTGTTCTGAAATACCTTTAAAATGGAGCCTCTCGATTAAAACAGTAGCGCCTGCTATTCACAAACCAATGGGAAATTGCTTTCCCCTCATTCTTGGGTTCCAAAGCAGCACTATGTATTAGAAAATCCCTAAACTACTGTGACTGGCTTGCTCAGCTTCAGCTCAGGCTGAATGAAAACCACCTTCAATCATCAAGAGAAAAATTAGCGGAGAATTGAAAATATTAGCATTTGTTGGATAAATGTTAGTGAGATCTCTGCAGAGCCAGCACTGTTGTTTTAATATTGTCCAGGCTAATAAATATTTTGGTACTTCAGTTCTGCTTTCATGTTTCAGTGTTCAGCAACAAAGACAACAAATACCATGGATGTATGGAAGCAGCATCCACTTGGTGTCAGGAGAAGAAATAAATGTTTGCTTTGCTAAGCAGTTCTCTTTTTACCCAATATTATGGTCTACAGCAGCTCTTCTGAAATGTGCAAAGTGATGTTAAGATAAATAATATGCTTATATTACTCAGAGTTCATCCTGTCACTCCAAAAGCAGCCTCAAAAGTCAAGGCTGAATTGTATAGTTGTTGAGTTTCTGTTTCGAGTATTGAGAAATTAGTAGTTGGAGTATGCTTCAAAGGCTTAATCTTTGAGCTCCTCATGAGGAGATGGTTGGTCCTGCACCTGAACAAGAAACTATGGCATTGTCCTGAATAACTAGTTAACAAGATATTTAAATATTTTTAACCAGGTTTTCTTTCCTGCAGTGTTAGTTGAAATTCCTTTGGTTTTGATAATCTGATTTTTCATCGTAGATGTTTCTTTTAATTTTTCTCTCTGTTTAGATAATGAAAATAGGCTACTCATTTTCACTTTCTTTGCTCTCATGAATTAGCACAATGCTGTTGTGTTTGAGTTGCACATACTACAGGGGAACAAGCTATTAAGATTAGGCTTTGTATAACTTTTTAAATTAAACTTTAAATTTTAGTTCTCAATTGCGATTGTCCTTTGAGAGAAAGGAGCAGAATATATGGATTTCTGTAATTTAATGGCTATGATGCTGACCCTTAAATATATTCAGTGCTGTAGAATTTACCTTGTATGTTTATTCTTAAGCAAAAACAGTAATTTCCAAGAATCACATTTTATTGTATTAGCAAACTGGATCATATTTATTAAAACTACAATAAAAGAGCAAAATCTTAAAGGTACATAAAATTCAAAGAATGCTTTGAAAGAGAGAGAGTCATAACACAAAAATATAAACATCAGAATTTGGACAGTCACAGGGGAATGAAGATTTACCGCCCCAAAAAAAAAACACAAAAGGTTTTTTCAACGTTGAGCTGTCCTTTTATGTTTACTCTTGTGCTGAAATGAAGCAATGTGAGCTTGCACATTACAGCATTCTTTGATACAGTATGGTAATCACTATTAGGGATCTGACAACGTTTGGCAATTGAATCAAGGAGAATTTTGCTGTGCTAAGGAGGTACCGATATCTCAACGTCTGGGGTTTGCTTGGGTTTGAACTTTCTATTAATGCAAAGTTACAATAAAATGTTAACATACTACATTGTACATTACTTATTACTTATTCAGGATCAGGTTAATATTCATAGAACCTGACTAAAGGAGCTGGCTTGCTGGCTGGGGAGCCCTCCTTCTCTGAGTAAGTTAAAAGGGTAAACATATTTCTGAATACCGATCTTCTTTTTGGCACTTCTCTTGTGTACACAGTTGGTGTGAAAGCTTTTCCATTACAAGGACAAGTCCACATTTTACTATACAAGAATTCCATAGGAGAAGTCACATTTTTCCAATAATATGCAATATGCAGTCTGTTTAAAATGTAGATCCTTTATGGGAGCATTAAGTAAGCAGGTCAGGGGATCTCTGGAAAGCTGGCCTTTTTCTTATAAAGTTAATCTCTTTAATAATTTCCTCCGCAAACCATCGAATTTATGGACACAACCACCACATGTGCATGTATGTTCCCCTATCCCTGCAACCCCTCCAAACAGAGTGCCTCCCTAGTAGCAAACATACAGTGAATCCTAACCTGAGTCAAATACCAACTATTCAGTAATTTGTAAAAATTTTCTTTGTGAGCTACACAAATTGAAAATACATATCCACTTTCCCATATAGAGACCCATTAATCTAGATCAATTTCTTTGTCCAGCTCTCTCTCCTATTTTTTCAGCTGGGTTGTTTCCTATCAATATCTTTGTCAATCAAAATTGTAGACATCTTAGAAATTAAATCTCTTGTTCCAGCTTGCTCCTGGGTCAACTCCTCAGATATGCTTAAAGATCTAGATAGAGCCGTCTTATATCCAGATTTCACAATAAGGTGTTTGACTTGTAAATACTGAAAATACAGGATCTTTCTATTATTTACTTTATTACATATCTCTTGGTATGATCTTAAATCAGGATCCAGGATCAGCTGTCCAAACTGAGGAATGTCAGCCCTTACCCAGAATGAATAATCACTTTGATATTTCCTGGGGATAAATTCGTGATTATTAATGAAAATAACTAAGGGAGAGGGCTTGGCGACAGGAATTTTAAAAAGCTAAGGTGGGCTGGATGAATGGGTGGCTTTTATTTTTGGTGAGCTAAATTTATTTTTAACCCAACAATTACTATAAATAACTGTATTTTGGCTACAGTCTTATTTGAGCTTTACCCAGTGTTTGGATGGTCTGTTGTTAACCCGGTTGATCGTATCTTTTAATTGTGATGCGTAATAATAATAAGCCAAATTAGGGAACGGTCGTTCACTAGACTTTGTAGACTTACTCGGGTTTCAGAGTAACAGCCGTGCTAGTCTGTATGCGCAAAAAGAAAAGGAGTACTTGTGGCACCTTAGAGACTAACCAATTTATTGGTTAATCTCTAAGGTGCCACAAGTACTCCTTTTCTTTTTAGACTTACTCAGAACTTCAGAACTCACCCTTTGTCTTTTGTGTTCCCATATGAATTTTAATAGTGCATCTTGCTCTGTTTTTAGTGGCATGACGGGGATAACAGTAGGGGGATGCACTGAAACAAAAAATAGTAACTTGGGGAGGACATTCATCTTACTGAGGCTACACTATCTAGCCAAGAAATTTCATATTTGTTCCATTTCTCCAAATCTTTTATTATTTTCTGCCACAGTGGAAGGTAATTTGCTTTAAAAAGATGTTTGTTTCTCTACAATATTTATTCCTAAAAAGTTTAAAGATTCCTTTACCCATTTAAATTTATGTAGCTGACAACAGTTTGTTTCGGCCCTTTAGGGAATATTAATTTCTAAAATTCCAGATTTATCATAGTTTATTTTGATGCCTGATAACGGCTCAAATTCCAACATCAATTGTTCTGTAATTTTTAATTACACTTCTAGATCCTGCAAATATAACAAGATATTGTCAGCATATAACACTACTTTCTGTTTTAAACATTTTGATGCCTTTAACCAAGGGGCTGTTTCTCACATATATTGCAAATGACTACATTGACAGAACAAGCAACGGGGGGCAACCCTGTCTTGTACCCCTAGACAAATTAAAAGGAGGGGATTGAAGTATACGAGTAGAAAACTGGTTTCCAAAACTAAACCTTACCAAAATCTGCCTGAGGTTCTCCCACTACAAAGGTCAGTGGTTTCTCAACATCCAACAAAAGAATTGCTAAAATTAACACTATAGATGAAATGCAGAGTTCTTCTGACATTACCAGATAGATGCCTGCCAGCAATAAACCCACCCCAGGTGAACACATTTGGGCAAGATGACACTCAGTCTGTTTGCTAGCACCTTGGCATAGATTTTAACAGTCATATTAATTAAAGAAATAGAACAGTATGATGCCCAGTTGCTAAGATCTTTTCTTTGTTTAGGAATGACCACAATTTTTGCTGCTTTCCCTGAATCTGGAATCTCGTTCCCCTGCAATCTTCAGTTAAAATAGGGACCAATGCTTGCTTGTGGAGCTTTGTAATACTCACAAGAAAACATATTGGGACCTGGAGGTTTATTAGATTTTAATTTCTTAATTACAGTTTCAACTTCCTCTGCAGCAATTTACCTGTCAAGCTGCCACATCCTCCTCAGAGCTGAGGTAGCCTCACACTTCTCCATTACTATTTATAAATTCAGGATTTGGATGTTCTGAAGTGTACAAAGTGTTGGAAAAGTTAGCAAAGATTCCAGCAATCTGTTTGATGGCAGTTATTGAATCTCCCTTTTTATTTCTAATCAGAAGGGTGGCTGACTTATCCAGTTCCTTTTTTTTAAACTTTCCGGCTAAAAGCCTATCAGTTTTATTGTCCTTTTCAGAGTATTTGTTTGCTCAGCCACACTCAGTTGTAACAGGTTAATCTACCCTCTTACCTCAATTATTTTCTTATACACTCTTTTAAATCCTGTAGCTTTACGTCTGCCTACCAAAACAGAAAGTTCTTTAATCAAACTCTCTTCTTCAAGAGCTCTTATTTTTTTAAGGTATGATGCTTTCTTTACAAGGATCCCTTTCAAGCATACCAGAGAAGTCTTATATTTGGTCCCTTCCTTAACATTGTCTTCTATATATTTCTGAAACATTTCTTCCAGCTCTTGAATTCTAAGGGAGTCATAAAACACAGCTCTATTCAATGACCACGCCCTTCGTTTTTCCACTAAATTCCAGTCTTAATCTTTAATCTAATATATGCGGAGGTATAATCAGACCAAGTTATAACTCCCAGATTAGCTTTTTGGACTGAACTAGTCAAGGCCCTAGAAATCATATCAATCCTGGGATAAGATCCATGTGCAGCAGAACAGTGTTTAAAGTTCCTGATGCCTGGATTCATCTCCCACCAGTCAGCCGTCAGATCCTCATTTTTCTAAATAATGCAACACATTTGCACTTGCTTCTCCTGAATGCCTTCTGTGCAGGGGTGAAAGTAACTTAAAGGACTTACCAGTACACCAGAGTCCTGAGTGGGGGCGGGGCGTGGCCTCAACCAGAAGAGGTGGGCCCTTTAAATACCCGAGCCTTTAAACCAAGGTTTAAAGGCCCCAGGGCTCCAGCTGTGGTAGGGGCGCCTGGGAGCCTTGGGCCCTTTAAATCACCCCCAGAGCTACCAGCTGCAGTGGTGGCTGGGAGCTCAGGGGCAATTTAAAGGATCATGGTCTCAACCAGGAGAGGCGGGCCCTTTAAAGCCCTGGGTCCTTTAAATCACCCCCGGCAGCCGGGTTCGGGCAGCGATTTAAAGAGCCCGAGGCTCCCTGCAGTGGCTGGAACCCCTGGCCCTTTAAATCACCGCTCGAGCCCTGCCGCCACTACCCCAGGGCTCCAGCAGCAGGGCTCGGATGGTGATTTAAAGGTCCCGGGGCTCGGGCCGCTGTAGGGAGTCCCGGGCCCTCTAAATCGCCGGCCTGGGGAAGCAGTTCTGGTCCAGCACGGTTTACGGGCCCAGACCGGCTTACTTTCACCTCTGCCTCTGTGTACATTTGATCAATCCAAAGTGGGATTTAAGCACCTCATTAGAATCTCTGCCTAGAATAATATTCCCTTCCCTAAAACTTCGCAAGTCCATTAAAAAAACGATCAAAAAAAGAAGCTTGTCCTTGATTGGGAGCATATTCATTGGCTAAGGTGAGAAATTTACCTTTCAAGGACCCCTTAGTTAAAATACAACTGCCCTCTGTATATATGAGTTGTACTGAAACAATAAAAGGGAAGTGTTTAGCCAAGTGTTGCCAACCCTCTTCTACTAGATTGCCCTGGAGAGACACATGGTAGCTATGTCCAAGAGGCATTCAATTGTTTCTCATTTTTCTTCAAGTGAGCTTCCAACAAATAGATTATACTAGGAAAATCCTCTTCCAGTGAGCAGAATACCCTTTTCCTTTTGTTGGATTGTTCAGCTCCTTAATAGTCATGACATTAACAAACTCTCCCATGAGTATCAAGTCTGCACTATAAGGTGGGTAGAAAGCTGGCTAGATTGTCGGGCTCAACGGGTGGTGATCAATGGCTCCATGTCTAGTTGGCAGCCGGTGTCAAGTGGAGTGCCCCAGGGGTCGGTCCTGGGGCCGGTTTTGTTCAATATCTTCATAAATGATCTGGAGGATGGTGTAGATTGCACTCTCAGCAAATTTGCGGATGATACTAAACTGGGAGGAGTGGTAGATACGCTGGAGGGGAGGGATAGGATACAGAAGGACCTAGACAAATTGGAGGATTGGGCCAAAAGAAATCTGATGAGGTTCAATAAGGATAAGTGCAGGGTCCTGCACTTAGGACGGAAGAATCCAATGCACCGCTACAGACTAGGGGCCGAAAGGCTAGGCAGCAGTTCTGCAGAAAAGGACCTAGGGGTGACAGTGGACGAGAAGCTGGATATGAGTCAGCAGTGTGCCCTTGTTGCCAAGAAGGCCAATGGCATTTTGGGATGTATAAGTAGGGGCATAGCAAGCAGATCGAGGGACGTGATCGCTCCCCTCTATTCGACATTGGTGAGGCCTCATCTGGAGTACTGTGTCCAGTTTTGGGCCCCACACTACAAGAAGGATGTGGATAAATTGGAGAGAGTCCAGCGAAGGGCAACAAAAATGATTAGGGGTCTAGAACACATGACTTATGAGGAGAGGCTGAGGGAGCTGGGATTGTTTAGTCTGCAGAAGAGAAGAATGAGGGGGGGATTTGATAGCTGCTTTCAACTACCTGAAAGGGGGTTCCAAAGAGGATGGCTCTAGACTGTTCTCAATGGTAGCAGATGACAGAACGAGGAGTAATGGTCTCAAGTTGCAGTGGGGGAGGTTTAGATTGGATATTAGGAAAAACTTTTTCACTATGAGGGTGGTGAAACACTGGAATGCGTTACCTAGGGAGGTGGTAAAATCTCCTTCCTTAGAGGTTTTTAAGGTCAGGCTTGACAAAGCCCTGGCTGGGATGATTTAACTGGGAATTGGTCCTGCTTCGAGCAGGGGGTTGGACTAGATGACCTTCTGGGGTCCCTTCCAACCCTGATATTCTATGATTCTATGCTGTCGCCCAGTATATTACCCTTTGCTAAAATCAGTGAGATGTGCAACCCCCTCCCCCCCCCAGCTAGGTGCTAGGTCTCTTATATTTGCACCTCTTCTTTAGATAGAACATTTTAGAAAGAGTTCATGTTAAACACACCAGTAATTTTAAAACTCTCACATATATTGCTTTTTCTTTTTTAAAACCTGTATTGTTGTACCGTGATCCTGAATCTGACTTGCTGTACATTTTTTCATTGAGCCCTGTTTTTATTAATATAATGTTTTCTATTAAGACACACAACAGTATTTAATATCTGTTTTTGTTCTCTTATCCTGTTTCCGTCCTTATGCATTCCCCCATGGCCACCTGGTCCCTTGTAGCTTTGGGAGCCTGGCCTTTGGTTAATTCCTCTATCAGCATATTATTTCTGTGCTGGGGTGTGTGGGGAAGTGTCTTCTGTTTATACGGACGTGTGTGTGTGTGTGTGTGTTTCTTAAGAACCAAGCCTTATCTAATCTGATCAAACATCTTTATAACACTAGGCATTATGAGATTATTATACCATCAATGAGTTCACATATTCTTAAAATTTTCCACTGTTGATGACCCTTCTCCAACCAATATACATTTTAGAATGTTTATGATAACTCTATAGTCAAACTTACTTCACCGGGGTGATCTGAGTCTCCTATTTTATTATTAACTTTTGTTATTAATCAATGTAAATTAACTATAATGTTATACCCATTAGGCGTGCTGTATCCACATACACTATCCTGGGTGCTGCCCAGCCCAGCTTCCATTCCATATATTCCTTTTGTCATTATAACCACATGGATAGAATATCCATTATTATTGTAATGTTACATATACTAATTTTGTTGTTCTGGATCTGGACAGTTTATTCTGCTCTCATAATCTGTCCTTTTGTCTTGACAATGTATCTTTTTGAGCTGTTCAGGTTCTCTATGATGTCACTGATTCCCAGTGATTTCTGGGAAAGCCTTTGATCCCATTCAGATTGTTCTGGAACTGATTTAACCATTTCCATTTTTGTAAGTATCTGTTCCCCTTTTTTTGGATCTGAGTTAGACACATCAGTCCTTCCATTTAAAGGACAGTCTAAATGAGAACCCTCATTTGTATTGTACATTGTTCTATCTAAGAAGTGTGGTCACCTGGTATAGTTCTCTTTTCTTTCTAAAGGTCGAGGTTACCAGATCTGGGAAAATTTGTACGGGCTGGTTAAGAATCGTCAGTGGGTCAGCTCTCTCCCTCATTGCCCTGAGAATTTTATCCTTGTTGTGGTAGTGGTAGAGAGAAGACAATCACGTTTTTTAATCTGGAACCTGCTGGAGGCCTGGGGGAAAGGGATCTGTGAGCTCTCCAAATAGGAATGTGATAAATATTGCCCAGTTTTAATATGTCATGGAAACTATTGTCCGTGTGCCCAACAGATTTTTCCCTTCAGTCTCCTCTGGAATATATTTAATCCTTATGTAATTCTTGTATTCTGTTTTCCATGTCCTCCAGCTTTAATTCTGTGTTTTCCTCTTTTTTCCAGTTGTTTCAATTTTTTCAGTTAGATTAATAATGCTGTCCAATTGGTCATTTAATCCTGCTTCTACATCTAATATTTTCCCATTAATTTCATTTTTGTATTTTTATTGTAAGCCTGGAACTCTTCTCTCCTCTCCTCTCCTTATTCATCTTTTTGATTTCTTACAGCAGGTCCTTTAGGTCAGCCTCAGTGACTGGTGCATCTCCACCTGCCTCCGTTAATTTGTTTGTTGCCAGGAAAATTACTCTTTTGTTTTGGGGTGGGGAGGGGAAGAGATCTTTATTGGAGGATTTCTTTCTTTTCCCAAACATCTAGATTTTCTCTTTTCTTCTTGCTTGTTGTGCCTCTTTCAAGATGACTGCTACCGCACTCCCCCTCTGTTTGTCTGAGCTTTCCAAAATGGCCATTGCTATATTTCCTCCCCCAGCCACAATAGTACAATTTTATTTTATTTCTTTACATTTTGTTGCACTCACCCACTGTCTCTGTACAGGATGTTGAGGATCCAGTTCAACATCTCCAAGCTCGGAGTCATTTTAGTAAAAAGAAAAGGAGTACTTGTGGCACCTTAGAGACTAACCAGTTTATTTGAGCATAAGCTTTTGTGAGCTACAGCTCACTTCATCGGATGCATTTTAGTATGTTCTTTAGGCTGATTGCCCTGGATTCTGTTGCTGTTTTTTCTCCCAGAGCCTGGTACCTGCCAGCTCTCTTCAGCCTTCTTTTATTTTTCTTCTCAAAACTGGCTCCACAGGTTTGATGATTCATATTTAAAGCACAGAACTGTGGGTTCACGTTGGCTTGGTTCTTTTTATTCTTCTTAAATTGGTTTCATTTATTCCCCCTTTCTTGCAGAGAGCTGGATTAACCCAGCAACCCTGTATTCTTCCCCCACCCCCCAGTTTTGTTTCTTGAGGCTGCAGCTTTGCAGGGTTGACGGGAACTGTGATGCTTTGCATTATGTACCTTTCTTTTCTGTGTCCTCCCGTTAGAACACAACTGGTTAACTGATTCCTGCATACATGACATAATGTGGAATTTATGGCAAATGAGATAAATGTTTTCCCAATAGAATACTGGTAAAAAACAGACTTTAACAGATTTTGCTGTGGATGCTGAATTTTTCTTCCCATTCAACACCACGTTTCATTTAGCAGGAGGTCCAGTTGTTCTCATTGTCTGGTGTGTGTTCTTTTGAAGACTATCAAAATTATTTGTGCTTAGATTTCAGAACCAAACACAAATTAAATTTAAACTTGAAGCTTGCAGTGAGTGCTTGGGCAGCATCAACTGGTGTCAGTGTTGATCTGAATTCCTAGGGAACAGAGAAGAGAAGCTTGTTCTGTTGGATTGCTAATGTGAGCTGCTCCTACAGCCTGCTGTATTAACAGTCACAACAGGAGGAAGTAGGGAGGTGGGTGATATTCCTTGCATCTGCAGCAGCACAGTGGAGGGGTAGATCTGGGTCCTGCAGCTTGCCCCACTTGCACTGATCCTCTCCTCTGCTCCATACCCTCCTGAATTACTTTGGTGTACTCCAGGTTGGAGGAACACTACATTAGGTTCTCTTAAGAGATTACCAGTATGGCTGCCAATTATTGCCACTTGTGATGGGAATGTTTGCCAAAATGGAGCTGAACAAAAAGCACGTACAAGTCACAGCACAGAGCAAGTCTTGTATGGCAGTGACTTATAGTCACTGTAACTTTGTCCATATTCATACCAGTGTATCCAAAGGGAAAGGGCTTGTTCCCTAGTGCAAATCCCTGGGATATTCAGTCCCAACCAAAGCAGAACATACAAGAGCAAGTTGCAACAGTTCCTACAGTGCTCTACCCCAATGGAAAAAGTCATGAAAGTGCTCAGTGATCTTTAACAGCAAAGAACTGTGATGATGTAAGACATTTCCTAGGGCAGGCATACTTTATGGTTGAGTAATTTATTAGATTTTCAAAATACAGGCTGTACTCAGGGTACAGATGAGCAGAGATGGGTGCACTGTGGAGACTGTGGCTTGGTTCCCAGACTCTTGAAGTTTTGCATCACCAGCACAGTAATCTGCAGTGAGTTGACTGATGGAGGTAAAGGTCTGGTACCTGAATAGTTGCTCTGCAGAGCAGTTACTTGTTAAACCAGATTATCTTCTTTATTGTTACTGATGGTGATACTCACCAATGGCTTTAGTGGTTTTGATATGTAAAGGAGCATGGATGAAAATCTAAAATTGAGAATAAATAATTTTGATAGAAAATTTGGAGAAAAATTTGGTAGTACAGATTTCTGGCCTTCTTAATAATACAATGATTTGTATAGAATTCTAGTTGCTGGAAGCCCAAGGTGGCCCACAACCTTCCTACTTCAGAGTTTTGTAGATTCATAAAACGTGTTCATGAGCCATAATATTCCAAATCCCTGAGGCGGAAGCATTTGCTTTAGTAATTCTGCATGGGTCAGTAGTTCTGTTTTCTGGAATGAGTTAAAAGTAATCTTTTGACATCTTCGTTTTTCAATGAAAAGCTGATAGGCGTTTATTCAGGATGGTGTATTCATTCAGATATGCTGTAGAAGAGACACTGCTTTACTCTTAGAAAGATTCCTTATTCAAGAGATACTCATACCTGTTACATATTTTATTGTGTGCTTAATCCTAATTTATGAAGACAGTGCTGTTTGCAATGGTCTTTATCATGTGAAGGAATAATATAAGGCTCTGTGTTTTGGAGGAAGCTGAAGAATTAGATTCCTTTGCTTGGACAATAAATCCTTGTTGATCACTTCTCCTATGCACGCTCGACATAACTGCTCTTGCCTCTTCTGGCATGATAGGGAGTCTCCAGAGAATTAAGTAAAAACTGGATGACTGCCTAAACAAGAGACTAAAGGAGGGACATTTTGCACCTGAGAACCTTATTACAAGAGACAACCCAGGGCAAAACTTCAGTTTCCTTCAGAGTTCATATTGTATTAAGCAGAAATATTCAACTCACTATGGAAAAAATAGCTGAGCAAAAATTGGGATTATAAGGATTTAGTCAAAAATGATACTTGAGAAAAATCTAAAAACCCAATTTTTCCTCTGCTGTGCCTCATTCAGAGATACCCAGAGGCAAAAATATATGTTACATTTCTGTTCTATAAAGCTAATCTGAAAGTTTGGTCTTTAATTTTTTCTTTTTTAATTGAAAGCCTTTTTAAAAGGTTTTACTGTAGCTGGGGAACAAAGGCAAAAAAAAAAAAAAAACACCCAGCAGAAAGCTAAACTGAGTTTTTTGATGTGGGCTGTTGAGCTTCTGGGTTTCTCATGCAGTTAGAAAGTCCTCCAAGACTTTCACATTAAAAGTATTGCATTACTATTTTTCAGGTAATCCCTCAGTTACGAAATTAGAAATTGATAATCTTGAAGAGCCAATGCTCTTCTTCAGATGCTGCTTTGAAATTATTTGAAGATGGCTGCACCCGTATCTTAGCTGTTCAAAGTGATTTCCTTCCTAAATTCTGATTTCCTTCAAAAAACGAATTGCATAGGAGTAGTTCCATGTAGCTGGAAAATTTAAAACCTATATCTGCATTCTGAATAACACACCGAGCAAGCAGCCCAAATAATGCTGCTTCATTGCACTAGCTTCCATAAATGAATTGGATTCTTGAGCAACTATTAAAAGCTATGGTTTAAGAAAAATGTATATGGAAGGAGTTCTCTAAGATCTATTAGCATAATTGGAAAAGCACTATTGCTGCAGTGCGTAATGAGGTCCTCCAAAGTAAAGTTACCTGTGATGTGTGTACTACTCTGAAGTCCATTTTCTTTCATCTTAGTAAAAAGAACAGGAGGACTTGTGGCACCTTAGAGACTAACCAATTCATTTGAGCATGAGCTTTCGTGAGCTACCGCTCACTTCATCGGATGCATTCAGTGGAAAATACAGTATTTTCCACTGAATGCGTCCGATGAAGTGAGCAGTAGCTCACGCTCAAATTTTAGTCTCTAAGGTGCCACAAGTACTCCTTTTCTTTTTGCGAATAAGGACTAACACGGCTGCTGCTCTGAAACCTTTTCATCTTAGTAGAACTCACTCAGCCACTGTACATTCCTTAGCTCCCAAGCACAGCCTCTGACGGGTTTGGGCCCTTTGGGGTGACACCTGATGTGCTGGGGTTTAACTGAGTCGGCCTGTTCTGCCAGCCTGGGTTCCCTTTACCTGGTCTTGCTGGGCTAGGCTTACAAGCCTCCTCCAGCCAAGCACACAGGCAGGGCCAAACCCAGCTACAGAGAGAGACTGAGATCCGCTCTGCAAAGATTTAGTCTTTGGGGCTTGCTCCAAAACTCTGGTGCCCACTCCCTTTAAAGGGTACAAACCCAAAGGTTTTATGAAATTCGCCCCCTCCCTCAATGTGGAGGGAGATATGCACAACTTCTTGCCCCTTCCCCCCGTTAGAAATTACATAAATTGGGTTATATTATAACCAAGCAATACGTTTATTAATTACAAAAGGTGAATTTTAAGTGAATATAAGAGAGAACAGACAGAACAAAGCAGATTACTGACCAAATAAAGCAAAATATGCAAGCTAAGCTCAATATTCTTAAGAAACAGGTTACAAAATGTAGATTCTCACCCTAAATGTTGTTTTAGGTAGGTTACAAAGTTTCTGTGGTTCAGAGTTCCAATTATTGCTTTTCAGACTTAGGGTGACCAGATAGCAACTGTGAAAAAACAGGACCCGGCGGGGGTGGGTGGGTGGGTGGTAGTAATAGGCACCTATATAAGAAAAAGTTCCAAAAAACTGAACATCTGGTCACCCTATTCAGACTGGACCCCTGTCTTGGTCTGGACTCCCAGCCCTACCTTCCCTTCAGGTGGCTTTAGCGGTCTTTCTTCTTGGGCAGACAGGCCATAGAGAGGAGTCCCCTTTGCCTTCTTCCCCACCCTTAAATAGGATTTACATAAGGCGGGAAGCCTTTGCTTCTCAAACTTGACCCCCCCCCCCCCCCTTCCCTTCCAGTGGAAAGTTACAAGAAGTCCCAGGTAATGTTTCATATCAGGTGACAAGACCCATGTCTCTGCAGGGCTGTGGCAGCCGCTGCTCCTAGGCAGTCTCCAGCATCCATGGGGAGACTGAGATCTTTCACAGTCCATTGTCTCTGCTGATGGCCCATTAGACCTGTCTGGCTTTTCCATTGTTGTACAAGAAGCACTGGTTGGGGGTGACATCCAAAGTAACACATTTGAAATACAGATACGTATTCAATATTCCTAACTTCAGATACAGAAATGATACAGGCATACAAACTGGATAATTGCATTCAGTAAATCATAACCTTTCCAATGATATCTCTCACGGGACCAGTATAAGATTGGATCTTACCAGTATAAGATTGGATCAAAAGAGAGATAATTTGCTTCTTCCTTGCTTCATTGGAACAAAAATTTAGCAGGAAGTCAGTCATTTCATCTTCCAAGCACTGTTTACAAAATGTGTAGACATTGTCTGTTTAAGACTGAATACGCAGTGTGTTTAGCATTGGAAATCTGCTGCAATGGGGCTGATGGGTTACTTCTGGGTTGTGTTCTAATTCTGCCACTGCCTCATTGTGTGACCTCAATCAAGTCTCACAACCTCTGTGTTTCAGTATATCCAGAGAACTTTTTATAGATTGTAACTGACAGTTATGGCCATTTTCTGCAGTATCTTGGATAAGCCTTATTGAATTAAATTTAAGTATCTTAAAAGCTCATTGTGTTAAAAATGCAACTGTTTGTTTTAGAGTGGGATTGTATGTAATTTGTCTAGGAGACATAACTAATGTAAACCTTGGGAAGTGTTATGAGCTTTGAAGCATTCTTTTAAACAATGCTAGGACAAGTATTAACTTGTTAGTTGAGTAGGTTTCCTGGGGGAATGCAAATGCCCACTTCCACCCCGTTTGAAGCTTCTCCATGCAGAGGTGATCTTTGTCTACAAATGACCTATTTCCAGGGTCAGAAGACCCAAATTGCATAAAGGAGTAACTCTCAGGTTCATGAGTGTTCTTGTTCTGAGCAAATGGAGTTATGAACTTGTGGACTGTTCATTGGCCAGAGCACTTGGAGTCAGGGTGATCTCGCGAGTAAGCTTATTTGCATGCTTGTAGGTTCTTTTATTGTTGTTAATGTTCTCTCTGTAATACATTTATTCTTAAGGCAAAAGCGTTTCCTTAGAAAGAGCTTTGTGGCAATTATGCTGTTTACTACCTCTAAGGAGAAAAGGAAAGCTGGTTGGCTTAGTCAGTATGACTTTGCGGGGGAATTTGCAGTGTAGCCATGGAGCTATGTAGCCCAGAAGTACCCAGGAGAGAGGGGGAGACGTGTCTGCTCAAGAGAGGCAACAGCTGTGGCGCTGAAACCCTAAGAATAGGTCCCTTGCAGGACCACAGAGGGGGAATAGAGGCGCAGTTGCCCTCAGCTGCAACTAACCATTTTTAAAATTGTATGAGAATACTGACCCATATCTCAGGGGGCGTCGAGACTTCGAGGATAAAATCTTCGATGGCTTTTTTTAATGGTATTACTGTATACTTTATTTTTTATGCTATACCTTGTATAAAGATTCAATCACCTTTTTTTCTAGTTTGTTTTTTAAAGAAAGTAATTGGATTTAGATACTCCCTCTGCAAAAATATATGAGGAGTATAGGTAATGCAAGTAATAATGACTACCTAATGAAATAAAGCCTTTAAGGTAAAACATATGTCCTGCTCATAAAAACTGTGATGAAATGAGTGTCAAAACAGGTTAGATAAGTTTACTGTTTTCTGGCAAACCACAGTAGACAAAAACCACAGTATAGCAATTAGGCTAGGTGAAGAAGAGCCCATATTCAGCTCTGATGTTGGTCAACATGAATCAGTACATTTAAATAAAAAATCTATTCAATTGACTTCAGTGGGTAAGTACGTACTTGTTTAGTAAGTCCTAAAGGGCACATTCTGTCCCCTGATAAATGCATATGGGAACCGTTGGTGCATAATCAAAGACAATATGGACTGTAATTTATTAAAACTGAAAGCACATAAAGCCTAGGATTTTCAAAGGAGTCTGAGGGAGTTAGGTGCCCAGATCCCACTGAATTTGCATCCCTTATGCTCCTTTGAAAATCCAGACAAAATCTCATTTGTTTTTCATTTTTATGGTGTTTATTTACTACATTTCTTTCAGCTTTGGATAGATTAGACTGGTCTGACTTTCTAGGCTCCTGCACTAGTCAAACTCGAGCTTTGTGCATTCCAGTGCTACAGGGGAAAGTTGGCATTTAAAATATTTAAAATATTTGTTTTTTTCAGTGTAACATTTTCATGAGTAGTAAAATTTAGTTGTTTAATAAGACTGCCCCTTATTTTTGCAACATCTGATTTTACAGTTTACATTACCTGGCAGTGTCTGCTTTAACATAATAGTAAAGTTCATAATTTTTCAACACGTAATTTATGATTACAGATTTTAATTAGGAAAAAGTTTTGATTCTTTTCAAGAATACAATTAATGGAACGCCCCCCTGTGATGGGTTGTCACTCCCAGGGTACAGTCTGGAAGCAGGTGAAACCGCTGACTCCCCTAACCATTCAGCTGGGTGGGTCCCTCTCACACTGCTCTGCTGGTGATTCAGCCAGCCTCTCCAGGCCTTGTTATCACCCAACATGACAGCAGATTGCATCACACACCCAACTGAGCTCCCTGAGTGCTTTACCTAAGCCCCTCAAGGACAGACAAAACAAAACAGCAAATTTCCTAGCTCCCCAGCCTTGCACCCTCGCTGGAGGATAAACTTAGTATTATACCATCTTGCACTGCACAGGGATCTTTCCCGTTGATGTGCGAAAGATATGCACAACAAGCCTGTGTTAACCAAGCTGAGATTTTCCCAGACACTTCACTTAAAGACACACTGGTTAACATAAAACAAGTTTATTAACTACAAAAAGTTGTTAAGTGATTATAATGACAGCAAGCAGATCAAACAGCAAACAGATTACCTAGCAAATAAATAAAAAACTGCAAACTAAGCCTGATATACTAGATAGGATTTGAATTAGCAATTTCTCACCCTGACTGATACAAGCAGTCCACCAAGTTTCCATACACAGGCTAGAAATCCCTTTAGCCTGTGACCAGCACTTACCCCAGTTCAGTCTTTGTTCCTCAGGTGTTTCCAGGTGTTCCCTTGTGTGGGGAGTGAGGCCCTGAGATGATGTCACTCCCCACCTTATATAGTTTTTCCATATGGCTGGAGCCCTTTTTTCAAAGCTAAGTTCCCAGCCTAGTTTGTGGAAAAATACAGGTACCAAAATGGAGTTCAGTGTCATGTGGCCTGGTCACATGCCCTTGCATGTCTTGCTGAGTCATAGCAGCCATTACTCATTGGCTGGCTGAAATGTTCACAGGAAGGCTAAGCTCTTCCATGGTCCATTGTCCTTGTTGATGAACCATTGTTGTACCTGAAAGACTAGTTGTGGGTCTTACCTAGAGTAAGCACATTTGAAATACAAATACATTGTCAATATTCATAACTTCAGATACAAAATTGATACATGTACAGAAATAGGATAATCATATTTGGCAAATCATAACTTTTCCAATGACACCTCATGTGACCCATCTTGTACAAAAAGATTCATAATTATGCCATAATCATATCATATATATATATATATATATATATATAAATAAAATCATCACTGTGATGAATATGGGGTGCAGTGTCACACCTCCATTCCTCCCTCACTAGAATTACAGGAAGTATATTAATCAAGCACTCTTAATGAACTTATATACCCCATAACCATATTCCTCAAAATCTGAGTTCTGAGCTTTTTCATCTTTTCAAGAATTGCAATCCACAACTGAAACAAGGGGAAGGCAGGTATGCAGTGCTGAGATTGCATATACATTTCTTCTAACTGTGTGGAGCGCTTAATGTTCACGTAGTTAATGGAGAACAAAATGGATGCCAATCTTGCGTCTTTATGAGCAGGTTTGAGCATGGGTTCAGCCTATCTAAAGACAAACAAACCTCCTGTATTTTCAAGAAGCCTTGAATGATGGCTTAGCCACTTTCTGTGATTTGATGATTGGAACTCTTCACTAATAACGTTGCACGTCACTTGAAAATGGAGCCAAGTCACAAATTTTGTAAAAGAGAATGGAATTTACTGAACAGCATGTCTCTTTGCTGAAATACATTATTATTAAGGCTTCTGAAGAGCCAGAACATGATTCACTTTGCTTCTATCAGCATCTTACAGGCACTAAAAGCCTCAATGGCTTTGAAAAGTAAATCAAAGTGTCTGGATAAAAAAGTCACTGTTATCCATATTGATTGTAATATTATCTTAGTGTTCATTGCTCCTTGGTGTTTATCTAAGATGAAGCAAAATAATATTTGTACTAAAACCACCTGTAGTTGGTTTCCCCATGAAATTGGAATAAAGCTTTTTACCCTGAAATTCTAACGTGTTTGTATATTTTCAGTCACATTAACCAGAAAACCCAGTTTGAAAATCCAGTATTGGAAGCCAAGAGAAAAAAACAGCTAGGACAGACTGATGTTGGCCCTTCAAAACCAGGTACTTTCAGTAGCTGTTTTTCACTATTAGCTGCAGTATCTTTATGAATGAAGAGCAGTCTCAAAAAAGAAGTTTTCTGGGTATTTTATTTCAAGTAGATCTTCATTTTATGTTTTTCCCATTGGGTTAAATGTTCAGTGTGATCCCAAATAAGTCATTTTTTCCTGACTTCTATTGAGATGAAAACTTGGACTAAATTAACGTGCTTTAGTTTATGGAGTATAGGGAGTCCAGAAGTTAAGTTGAAAAGAACAGTTTTAATCAGCATTTTCACATTTCTGGCATTTTGAATGTTTATTTATGAAACCTTGAAAATGTTGCTTTAATTTAGTTTATTGTATTTAATTCTGTAGCTTTTTCAGAACAAGTTACTGGTTCTGTAGCAGACAGCAGTCAGCTTAGGTCAGCTTGTGTCTGTCACTATCATTAGTAAACTATGCACATATAGCGTTAACAGGCTGCAGTTGGTCAAAGCTCAACTAACATCTGACTATTGCAAGTTGAGTATGCATCTTCATATCTGAGTGTGTATGTATTATTAATTCCTTAAGGCAATATTAGTGTTTCCAGGCCCCTGGCCAGACCATTTGTAGTCTTCCCCCTTTCCCCCCCCCCCCAAAGAAATTGTGGGGGGTTTGGAATGTTTTTTGCAGTTGAAACTGATCTAAGACCTTAAAGTTGCTTAAGCAGCTTAAACCATTCTAATGCTGGTAGTCATCAGCAGCTTGAACATTCCATTTGGTTAGCCAGCAAGAGAGTTGGGAGAGCCAGTCAGAGGGTGGGGGTGAAGCAGCCGCACTGCCCTGTTAGGCTTCTGGCTCTTACCAGTTTTGAATTGGGCCTTGTTAAGAGATTAGAGCACAGAATCAAGGGAACTGGGAATGGAGACATGATAGTTCTAGTTCCAGCTCTGCTGCTGCTCTGCTTTATGGCCTGGGAAAGTCTTTTCACCTGTCGGTTCCCTTAGCCCATCAGTTAAATGTGGATAATATCAGTGGCCTAGCGACCTATTTCACAGTGGTGTTGCAGGGATTAACTACCCTTTGTAAAGTGCTTTGTGCATGTAAAGCATTATAAAGCTGTTTTAATGCACTCTTGTGGTGTATATGCACACAACACATCTGAATGCATGCCTGAACACTTACTAAGGAATATGCATGCTCCAACACAGTTTTCAAATGCTCCTAACATTGTCAAATCAAAGCCAATTTTTTTCAAACTGAGTACAGACACTAACCCTCACAGTGGGTTATAACCATACCTACTTTCAACCTTTAGTCCTTTCAAAACTGTCATTTGATTTTTACAGTGAAAAGGTGCCTGTTTTCCACTCTTCCATAATTTCAGAAGTTGTTGTTGGTTTTGGTTAAATGTTCAAAAATTTCCTCTTGCCCCATCCTGTTTTGCAACCTTATGTGTATTCACAGTCATGTGAATTGGGTATTTTCAACCACCCTTTTTTCTTACCTTGTGAAACTATCTGGACTTACTTATGGGTCATTTCTTAGCAGAATTGCTGATGATGACAGATCATAGAATCATAGGACTGGAAGGGACCTTGAGAGATCATCTAGTCCAGTCCCCTGCCTCATGGCAGGACTAAGTATTATCTAGACCATTCCTGACAGGTGTTTGTCTAACCTGCTCTTAAAAAATCTCCAGCGATGGGAATTCCACAACCTCCCTAGGCAATTTATTCCGGTGCTTAACCATCCTGACAGTTAGGAAGTTTTTCCCAATGTCCAGCCTAAATTTCCGTTACTGCAATTTAAGCCCATTGCTTCTTGTCCTATTCTCAGAGGTTAAGAAAAACAATTTTTCTCCCTCCTCCTTGTAACAGCCTTTTACATACTTGAAAACTGTTATCATATCCCCCCTCAGTCTTCTCTTATCCAGACTAAATGTGTTGACTTCTCTTTAGGTGCAGAACCAGAGAAGTCACTCTTCACCAGAGATCCAGCCCAACTTACAGGAGCCCTCTTACGGACATCATTGAAGAAAAGCACTATGGGATTTGGTTTCACAATCATTGGTGGAGACAGACCTGATGAGTTCCTCCAGGTGAAGAATGTGCTGAAAGACGGACCTGCTGCGCAGGATGGGAAAATTGCACCAGGTGAAGTAGCATTTCTCCATTTCAAGCTTGGCCAAAAGAGAGGGAAGCAGTTGATGGGCCATGGGGAATTAGATGACTCCGCCTACAGACATTCTTTTTGAAACGTTCTTTTTACCTGAAGCTGTTGTTTATCAGAGTGGGGAAAATATTATGCAGTGTCCAAAACCCTCAATTAGAAAAGAAGTAATATGTTAATACAAATCCATGTTTTGGAAATTTGTGAGAGTTCAGTGGTTCTGTCTATTGCAAATCTTGTGCTGCATGTTACAAAAGATTATTGTCAAGCTCCACCAATGGGCCACTTGAAGGATTCCTTGAACCTATTGTGTTCATTTTATTGTTTGTTTGTGTCGGTACTTCCTGTTTGGAGCTCCATTGTGCTGGGCAACACATGTAGAAAGTAGCAGTCCATTTCCCCCAAAGCTTATGATCTAATTTAAGATAAGACTCTACAAATGAGTATAACAAACAGAGTAGAGGAGGGATAATTGGATAATAAATATTTATTACATTGTAGTCCTTAATGAGCTAGCTCAAGGTGATGGTAGTATGAATGTTAAACCTTGCTGCTTATGTGTGGTGTTGTCATGGCATAAATTATAATGTGAGTTATTTTTTACAGTATTTGTTTCGTGAGCTTAGTTTCCTCTGCCAATCGTGGTTAATTGTTCCTAATAAAATTGGAGCTGGTAGGCTGAGAATTTAAAAGGTTGAAATTATACTGTTCTATAATGTTTCTTTCTTTTGAGTCTTCTTAGCTTCCAGGGTTTTGATGCTGAGGCCGTGTGCAATGTAATAATATTCCAAAGACAATTAGTTTTGTTAAAATAGTTACTGAATCTAGAGAAGTATGTAAAGAGATTTTCTCAAATAGTTTTAACATTATATTGGACTGGCTTCTTACGATGATTTGGCCTGTTTTGTATACTTCTCAGTCTAGTATGTATGTTGCCTAGTCACAGCTAAACTATTGTGATTCTGCCTCTAGTACAGTGATACTCAGACTGAGGCTCGCAAGCTGCAATTGGCTCTTTGCAGCACATATTAAAACACACTGCTTTAATTATTAACCAATCAGAATGTTTTTACTATCTTATTAACTAATTGTAATTGATAAAATGCTTGGTCAGTCATTTTGCTCTGAGAATAAATATATATAATATATAAAAACTATGTATTTCCCCCATTATACTGTTTAAATATGAATCTATAGTACTATAGTAAATGAAATAATGAATTTACGCTACTGTGTTCTTGTGGTTAATGCTGATTGTTAATGTGGCTCCTAAACCCCTGAGGTGTGAGTATCACTGCTCTGGTATTTGGTATCAGTTAGATTTCTGTTAATGTAGGCCATGTACAGATTACATCGTACATGTTGATTTTTATAGACCACCACAGTCTTCTTTAGGATTCTTGGAAAGTCTAGCTTCCACATACGATAAAATTTATACGTTTTGTCTAGTGTACAGTTTTTACCATTTTAAACACATTTAGTCATATGGATACTTTCTTGAGTTTTCCGTTCTTTTCAACAAATAATTATTGCTACAAGATGAATAATTTGTGTGACTATTCCGTTGGTATCAGTATGTAATTTTGTTTTCTAACCTGGATTAGATTTCTTAATGATCTAGCTTGAAACTCATTTGCTTGCCAAGAGAGGCTTGAGGAACTCCAGTCACCAAGTAACTGGCCTTCCATTGGAGCAGTGGATTGTTTAGATTAGTTTAGTTGCTCCTGTGCTTTGTGACAAGAGGCAACCCAGTGTTTCCATTTCTGTACAACTAGTGCCATGTTTCTTGCACCATTGTGGTCCATTTCCATGACAATGACATCTTTTCAATGGTTCTCTTATGTGTTATCTATTGTCCTCCTCTTTTCCTTCTTCCATCAAGTGGTATGCAGTCAGGGGCTTCTCTAAGAGTACAAAAAGAAAAGGAATACTTGTGGCACCTTAGAGACTAACAAATTTAATTGAGCATAAGCTTTCGTGAGCTACAGCTCACTTCATCCGATGCATCCGATGAAGTGAGCTGTAGCTCACGAAAGCTTATGCTCAATAAATTGGTTAGTCTCTAAGGTGCCACAAGTACTCCTTTTCTTTTTGCAAATACAGACTAACACGGCTGCTACTCTGAAACCTGTCATTATCTAAGAGTACAGGTTTTGACATCTGCACAACATGCCCAAACCACTTCACCATTCTTTCTTGAATCATTGTCTCTACAATCTGTTGGCCAGTCCTTTGTAATCATCAGCCTTAGGGACTTTAGACCACCACAGACACCAAGTATTCTCCGTAAGCCTCTCTGATGGAATGTATTGTCTTGTATCCGCATTGTTTCCATAAGTGTAACTTTACGTGGACAGATAGTTATCCTGACTCACAACCGCAGGCCCAGGCTCCTCATTCAATATATTCAGAGCAACTCATACCATGTACAGGGTACCTTTATCTGTCACTGGTGGAAGTGTCTGGTAGTTTTGGATTCCCCAGATTTGGGAGCAGTGGGCCGTTTTGCTACACCCACCCCACTCATTCAGCCAACATCTGTCCAAACTGACCGTCGCAAGGGTGATAAGTTAAGAGCTAGTTTCAGAAGTTGCTGATGTGCCACTGCCGGCAGCTATGTTTGTATGCCAGGTCCTTAGAATCATTCAAAATATTTCCTAAAATTAAAATATAAAAATAAAAATTAAACTTTATAATAATCCTTTGCACTCACGCCGCACCATTTTTGCAAGGATCTCCATGTGCTTTACAAATCCCCTGTTAAGTGGTTTTGTTCTCATCTTACATGTGGGTCACAGAGAGGTGGAGTCATATGGCCTAAGTCGCCCATTGAGTCAGTGGCAGAGACAAGGATAGATTCCGTTCTAACGACTGAACCTCACAGCCCTTCTTAAACATGTAAAATAGATGGAAAGTGTGTTAAGGATGTGGAGGTTATCTTGCAGAGGGAGCAGAGCTTGGGAAGACATGCTGATATGCACAGAACAGTGGGTGCTCTCTTCTCTCACTCCTCCTTTCTGTGGCAACCTTGGTGTGAAAGGGAGGAAGAAATAAGGCAAAGGTAAAAGGAAATATAAAAAAAATACTTGTGAAAAAAAGTGTTAGAAACTTAGTGTGTTAGTGAGATGTTTAGTCCTGAGTATTTGAGATGTGTGTAAACTATACATCTTATCTTTCTGTATGGAGAAGACAGGAGAAGCAAGGACAGCAGGGACTGGATGCTACTAGCTATTCCTTCTGTGTAATAAGTAGGAATTTTTCAGTCCATGCATCATTCACAACTCTACTTTGATTCCATAAAGGCAATACACTTTTCTAAACAAAAAAAGAGAGGGGTGTACTTTCTCTATGCTGCTGCTGCTGCTGTCTGGAGAATAAGATCTAGTGGAACATTGCGTTTCATTTCCATTGCACAAATTCTGTCAATCACTGAGCAACATTTTTCAGCTCAAAGGCTATAAATAAGATGAGAGTTTTTTGCTGGTAGTTGGACGTGATGCCTATGCTTTAACAAAACTTTTTCAAAATCCGTGTCACTTCAGTGGCTTTTACTTTCTAGTGGTCCCATACATTGCTGCTAATCCACCTGCAGTATGTGTTTCATAGATTCATAGATATTTAGGTCAGAAGGGACCATTATGATCATCTAGTCTGACCTCCTGCACAACGCAGGCCACAGAATTTCACCCACCACTCCTACAAAAAAAACCTCACACCTATATCTGTGCTATTGAAGTCCTCAAATTGTAGTTTAAAGACCTCAAGGAGCAGAGAATCCTCCAGCAAGTGACCCGTGCCCCATGCTACAGAGGAAGGCGAAAAACCTCCAGGTGTTGCCTGTCAGTTTTTCCTACCAGGCATTTGTAAGGCAAGGAATCCAATAAAGAAAGCACTCAAAGCACATGTAGGCAACACTTGCAGTGAGAGTGGTTCCTGTGCAGTATGTGCAGTAAAAATAAACGTTGGTGATTCTAGCAAATCACACACTGTGCTCTGCTATGCTTGAAGTGACTTAGCAAGGATTTCCTGTTTTGTGGACAGCACTTGTTCTCATAAGCTGCAGGCATTTGTAGGGAATGTCTGTGCTTACGTGTCTTTAATGCGCACATCCCTGTACTATGAATTCTCTTGAACTGACAGCTGTAGGTTATGTTACTGTCTCCCCAGTTTAATAAAGGAACAGAATTTGTATAGCTTACTCTTTCTATTTAAGTATATTTTCCCCCTCCATGATGATGCAATACTGATGCCATCATAAAGTTCTTAGTCCATTGCCATGAAATACAAGCTCCACAGCATGAAGAAAAAGGAAGCAAAACTTAACATCGACATCTACTTCCTGAGCAAACGCAAGAAACAAAATATCCTCCCCTGAGGGCTCACTATCTATAACCCTCTGATCACTACATACAACTCCAAATATAGTGAACGGCTCTGCAGAAGGTCTTCAGAAAAACTGAGGAACCGTCTCCTGCACTTCACGTACTCCAGAAGGGACACCTCAAACAAGAAATCAACACATACTCCCATACACTGGAAAGAAAAAATCAGGAAACCTACCTGGAGATCATGAAAGAAACCCAAAACTATTAATTAAAAAAACAACAACAAACAAAAACCCCAAACCTGGTGACAGTTGTCCAGCACAGAAACAAAGCGTGGAACCAGCTACAACAACTCCACAACCCACAGAACACAAACACTGGGCAAAACCATGGCACCAGGACCCACATGGACACTACACAAAACCCCAACATCATTGATTTATTAAGACTATGCAACTGGAGCTAAATTATCTGTACTCCCCAAGTGTTTGAATGACTGCCCTACCGCAGAACCTGATACCATACTAACGTGGAGAGCTAGAAGAATTCTTTCGTTGACTCCGCCTCAAAGAATTCTTTCACAGTAATGACAACACCACCCTCACCTACCACATCCCCATCAACAGTAAGAAGAAAAAAAGAATCATCTGACTGGACACCCCAAAGTGGATGAAACCACACACTTAATTATTACACTGATTGCTTCAGGAAAAAAATTGACACTGAAATCCTTAACAAAGATCACATCCACCACAATCTCTCCACTGCAGAGAGGACAGCTATGCAGTCCCTGAAATCCAACCACCAGATAGTGATCAGATCAGCAGACAAAAAGGGTGCCGTCATAGCTCTGAACTGTGATGACTGTCCGTGAGGCTAGCCAACAACTTTGACACCACCTACTATACAGACCTCGAAGACCACCCCTCACTACAGTTCACCAGGGAACTGAAGGATATCAAATCCTTCCCCAAACAACTCCCAGGAGAAACTCTACAACCTCGTCCTCCAGAAACCTATCCCAGGGACCTTCTACGTGTTTCCCAAAATACAAAGTAGGGAACCCAGGTAGACCCATCATATCTGGCCACAGCACACTTACTGAAAGAATATCGGGACTCATAGAAACCATCTTCAATCCACTCAGCACAAAAAGGACCAGCTTCCTCCAGGACACACCCTACTTCCTACAGGAACTCTGCAATGTTAACAGTCTCCCTCAGAATACCATGCTTGCCTTTATGGATGTCACCTCCTTACACACCACCATCCCTCACAATGACAGCATCTCTTTCTGTCTCTGATATCTACCCAAAACACATCAGCAAACTCATCTGTTTCATCCTTCACTCATAACACATCCCTCACTCATAACAATGTTACCTTCAATGACAAACACTTTGTCTAAACCATGAGAACAGCCATGGGCACTAGGATGACTCCCCAGTATTCCAGACTCTTTATGGACCACCTTGAGGAAGAATTTCTGGACAAATGCATCATGAAACGAATGATATACCTGAGATACATCAAAGGTATTTTTATCCTCTGCGCAATGAGCTGCACTCCCTCATAGATTTCCACCACAACTTCAAGAACCACCACCCATCCATCAAACTCTCTCTAAAACAATCCCCCACCGGCATCAATTTCCTGCATACCACAATCAGCTTCAACAATGGGACCCTACAGACAACTATATAGAAGAAACCCAAGATCACTAAGCTTACCTTCACAGATCCTGTAACCACCCCAGAGACACTAAGAAATCTGTTATCTATAGCTAGGCACTTAGATACCACAGTATTTGCTCTGAGGCGAAAGTCCCGGATACACACATTAACACCCTTAAAACCGCCTTCATCAAGCAAGAACACTTTACCAAAGAAGTAGATCACAAAATACCCCAAGAGAATCTGCGTCAATATAGGAAGGAAAAACCCTCTGACTGCACCCTGCTAGTTATCACCTCCCACCCACACTGGAACCCAAACCAGGGTATCATTAGAGTTACAACTCATACAACACACACAGAGAAGGTGGAAGTTGCCATACAAACTGTAAGAGGCTAATTAGTTAAGATTCCACCTTGTATTTAGTTCTGACACTCTGAGTACTTTTCCCAGACCTGAAAAAGAGCTCTGTATAGGTCAGCAGCTTGTCTTTCACCAGTAGAAGTTGGTCCAATAAAAGATATTATCTTACCCATCTTGTCTTTCTGGTCTGTTGCCAGGCAGACATTGTACTGGATGCCACATGCCCTATTTACATTTTTTTAGTTGCTTGGCAGTGTCAGATATTTTGATAGCACTTTCAGTAGCGTGAGCAATCCTGGGCCTTTGCATCCTGAAGTGTCCACTTAAATTCTTTAATAATTTCTGCAAAGAAAAAGGAAAGTACAAATTGTACAAATATATATACATATGTTTTAATTGAGCAGGAAGAGGGTTGCTTCCCACATAAATGCTTAAGGCTCAACTTTTCTGTTAGGAAAACCAAAATTTGTTGTCGGCAGCCTCACACACTCAAATGACCCTATAACAACAAATCTATGTACACACGTGCAGCTTAGCCCTTGGCCACGAAGCCTCCCGATGAAGGAAAAAATCACAAGGAAGTAGGTTTTGATTTTCAGTTTCTGTAAGCCCTGGTTAATAAATAACAATGAATAATAGTAAAAAAACGAATTCCCTGAGTGGCCTTTATAAGAAACAAAAAAATTATTCAGGAACAGCCTTTTCCTTTCAAAGGCACATGCACTAATCACCATTTTAAAGGACTGGGGTGACTTCAAGACTAATAACATCTGCTCTTTCAATTCTTGATTTTTTTTTTTTTTCTACTCTCCTTTTCCAGTTTGGGGCTGGGATGGGTCGCAGCTGCTCTTCATTCTTGCAGGATTTTCTAATTTTGGATTCTGGTTTATCTTAACCATGCATGACATAACAGCGGGGTTATGTGACATTGCATATTATTCTTGGATATTTAAATTGCTTACAAGAGGGCTGTGGAACCATTTGCCTTAAATCTTCCTTAGCTGTGTTGCTTGTTCCTCCATTTTTCTTAAGTTCTATCTCTCTCATTTAATTTAAATTTAAAAAAAGTATAAAACAGCTTGTCAGTATATAAGTGCAATATGCATTCAATTACCAAGTTATCTGAATGAAACACGTCCTATGGCTTGCATGTGGTCTAGTGATTAGAGCACTGGTCTGGGACTTGGGAGACCTGAATTCGATTCCCGGCTCTGCCTCTAGCCTGCTGGGTGACCTTGGGAAAATCACATTTGCTCTGTGCCCCATATTGCCTATCTGAAAATTAAGATAATGATACTGATATCCTTTATAAAGCACTTTGAGATCTGCTGATGAAAAGTGCTATACAATAGATAGGTGGTGGTATTTATTCCATTAATACTTCTGAATATATGGCCTTCTCCCTGGAAAGTAACCATTTATTTCAGCTCTACTTCTGCTTTTTATAGCTATACATAAGTATATACTCTTCTGTATAAACAGCTTCATAAGGACTTATTCAGTCTCATTTATTGAATGTTTCAGAGTAGCAGCTGTGTTAGTCTGTATTCGCAAAAAGAAAAGGAGTACTTGTGGCACCTTAGAGAATAACAAATTTATTTGAGCCTAAGCTTTCGTGAGCTACAGCTCACTTCATCGGATGCATTATTTATTGAATGGTCTCTGCTCCCTGTATACGTGTAATGTAAAAACAGTGCATTTTCTCTGCCTGAGAGCGAATTTGGATCCAGGTCTATGTTGTGAATTGTCGCTGCCAAAAGTAAAATGCCAAATGTTAAAACTGACAGCGGAACAGCAGTAGGAATAAATAAAGCAACACAGAATGGGCAAATGGGGAGGCAGGAGAGGTGAGAAAACCCTGCACAATGTGAGGAATTAAGCACATTGTGGATATTAGTTACATTGGTTTAATTAAATTTGTCTCTGGAACCTATAATTTATACTGCCTTCACTAAGATGTGTTCCCATACCTCTGTGTATTGGATAACCACTCTTACTGTTCTGGTAAGAAAATAACTTTATACTTAACTTTAATACTAATTCAAATAACAAAAGAACTTAGTAACTAATTCGTAACTCTGCTGCTGACCTGTTCTTTGACCTTGGCAAGCTACTTTTCTTGTCTTTCATTTTCCCAATATGTAAAAATGAGGATGGTACCTTACCATTATTGTATAGTGCTTTCACATCTTCATATGAAAAATGCTATGTCTGTACATATTATAATTATTGTTATATAAGAGTTATTATTTTGGAGACAAAGAAGCCTAAGTGTCAGAGGAGTAGCCATGTAGTCTGTCCGGTGGCACCTTAAAGACTAACCGATTTATTTGGGCATAAGCTTTCATGGGTAAAAAACCCACTTCTTCAGATGCATGGAGTGAAAAGTACAGATACAGGCATAAATATATATTGGCACATGAAGAGAAGGGAGTTACCTTACAACTCACTGGAAATATTTCCATGCTCAAAAATGTACACATGCTGAAACAGACTTCCAAGATGTAACACTTGCTGCTATTTAATATGCACAGATGAGAATGTATTTTCAGTCAAAGCAAAAGCAAAATACAAAATTTAGAGAGGCGCTCAGGGAACAGTGTGTAGAATCTTAATTTAAGTTTAGCCAATCCAATAGAAACCAGAAAAAAAATCTGATTCATTCTGGATTGAGTTTAGACTGTTGTATAACATGAATTAAAGTATAAGACAGCTACTTTCACTAATGTATGCACTGTTTCCTTTTCTGAGGCGCATATAGTGTCATTCTCTAAATCTTTGGCAGATTACATTTTATATATTTAGAAGAGTGTCTTTTTAATTTAGTAGTCTATATTTCAACTGAGAGAAAAATCTTAGCCTTCTGGTAGTATATGGCTAAGGGGAATGACATGAGCCCCTATTCATTAATATCTTAAATAATTGCCCATAAACTTGCTTTGTAGTTACTAAGGGGGTGGTCAGTGTTTCATTCTGCGCCTTAGATTAGAATATTTGAAAAGTAGATATGGTTTAGTTTCTGATTTTAATGATGTTGAACTCATTTTTATAACAGGTGATGTCATTGTAGACATAAATGGCAGCTGTGTCCTTGGCCATACCCATGCAGATGTTGTTCAGATGTTTCAGCTAGTTCCTGTCAACCAGTATGTGAATATGACTTTGTGTCGCGGTTACCCGCTTCCTGATGACAACGAAGATCCTGCTGTAGACATCGTTACAGCTACACCCATCATCAATGGCCAGCCAATGACCAAGGGAGATATCTGCATAACCAGCCAAGATTTAATACCTGGAACAGTCATTTTAGACCAAAATGGGAAACCGGGTCACATTTTGGTTAATGGTCGCCTGAACAGCCCTTCCATGGACCCAAAGGAACAGAGGATATCCGTATCCACTCCAGGAGGCTCCCAGCCAGAACTAATCACTATTCCTCTGGTCAAGGGCCCTAAAGGATTTGGGTTTGCAATTGCAGACAGCCCTACAGGGCAAAAAGTGAAGATGATTTTAGACAGCCAGTGGTGCCCTGGCCTTCAGAAGGGGGATGTAATCCAAGAGATTTACCATCAGAATGTGCAGAACTTGACGCATCTGCAGGTGGTGGAGGTGCTGAAGCAGTTTCCAGTGGGAGCCAATGTCCCACTTCTTATCTTAAGGGGAGGTGGGTAGGAATGAAACTTTATTATAATTTATCCTGATATGAAGGTGTTTAGAAGGTGATATCTAAGCTTTACTGTACAAAGCTTTAAAAAGTAGAAAATGGGCTGTCAGCTCAATTCTCTACCCTGCTCTAGCTGTAAACCATGCCTCTGGTATTGAGCATGTTATTAGTTTTATGTTTTACTGCAGATTTGATTGTAGACTGCTGCTGAATGTAGTCTGTTCTGGCTCTTCAGGAAATATTAGGGCAAAGGTGCACATCCCACAGTCTGACCTGAAGATAGCAGGGAATAGGGCTTTTTCTTTCTCCTTTTGAGAGTGGTCCAGAGACTCTGGCTTATACTATGAAGGTGATCACAGGTGTCTTGGAGGGAAGCATCTTTAAGGTAACATTGGCCTTGCCACCTGGAACTCTGGAAAGTTCTCCTTTTTGTGTGTATTTATCTCTCTTAATTGCTGTTCATTGCAGATCAGAACGTCTCCTCTCCCCATAGACTAACTGGTAATTAGCGTGCATTTGCCAGAAGGCTCAGTCTGATGGCTGCCAGACAGGATCCTTTCTCTGCAGTTTCCTGGTTATTAATGAGCTCATTGGTGCCCTCTACAACTTGTTTATTCTTCTGGTTTTTTTATATCTGTTGTTTGATTCCTGAGACTATTCATACTGGTATTACTTATAGTGACTTAATACTTAGTACATTGCATTTTGCTGCCATAAGATATCTTGCTGACATTACTTCACCCTTTATGTTGCCAACAGAGACAAAGGAAATGGGTACAGGCTGTTTTATCAAAGACCCCCACAGCGGTTGCTGCTGATGCACACTATATAATCTCAGCCCACAAAATAATTGGCCCTTTTTGAGGATATGAGATGCAGTAACCATAATAATACTTTGCATTTATATGGCCTAGTTTGTCCAAGCATCTCAAAACACTTAATTATTCATAATAATGTTGTTTACACACATTAACAAATTAATCCTTCTGCCCCCTGGTGCCTCTGAACAAACGGAGACCCACAAGTTAGTGATTTATCCCAGGTCACACAGTAATTCAGCTTAGTCAGGAAGAGAACCAAGAATTCCCCCTTCCCAGTTCTCTTCTCCAGATCATACTCCTAAGGGATGTCTCTGTTCTCTGTTTCTGAGCAACTGATGTTTTTATTGGAATGAACTCTAGAATGTTCTTCATGTGAGTATTCTATGCAAATGGGGCATCTTTTCTTTTATCTTGAG
The DNA here is from genome assembly GCF_965152235.1 of Eretmochelys imbricata. Taxonomy (NCBI): domain Eukaryota; kingdom Metazoa; phylum Chordata; order Testudines; family Cheloniidae; genus Eretmochelys; species Eretmochelys imbricata. Next base: position 1,476,469 of record NC_135592.1, on the reverse strand, counting down.
AAACTTTTATCTACTTCACTCTTTTGTTTCTCTCCGCTTCTCTGGACACCCTGACAGCACCTTTCAGTGCGGCAGATAAACCATAGTAAAATATCATTCCCATACCATTGTTTATGCCCATCTTGCTGTGTTGTTGAGATTTTAGCATTCCACTGAGAGGAAAAATGCTGATCTGATTTGCTTTTCCTGACTAAACAAACACAACATTCACTTCCCCTCTAGGGCCTAGTGTAAGGTATAGGCTCACTACCTATTAATACTCTGTGGATAGTGTGCTGGAGACCAGCATAAAGCTACATCTTTTCTGCTGAGAGGCAGAAACCAAGTCCAATGTTCATTTCTGCGTGCTGGGAGGGCAGAATTCAGTTCAACTGTAGCTTCTTCCATGCTGACTAGTGGTCATAAAGGGTAAGAAGGACACTGTGCTGAGAGAGTGGACCGTGCTCGTGTAGTCAGTTTAGTCACCAATCCTGAAAGCCCCCTTCTACCCTCACCACCCTGAATAGACCATGAGTACTAGTGACTATAACCATATCTGCCAACTGCTCAAACAAAACACTAAAAGTAGAGAGACAAGTAAGACATTTGCCTAATTCCTATTAACGTGATGTGGAAAGAAGAATAGGCAAGGGCCTGATCCAAAGCCCAGTAAACAAATAAATGGATTCCCATTGACTTCAATAGTTTTTGGGTCAGAGCCTGTAAGATCAAGCCAACTGTCACATTGACATCTCCTTTTTATTAATATATCTCCATCTAGAAAGCTACTAGAGATTCAGCATTGTTGGCCCTGTGGGAAGCATAACAGAGCCTTGTTAGTGATGACCTGTATTATAGAAACTTGTTTGCAAGGTGAGATGTGACCCTTAGAGCCCCTTTCAGGCTTCTTCCAGCCTCAGGAAAACCACCTCAAAACACAAGCCTAACATTTGCAAAGACACCAAAGTCTTCACAATATTAGCGTTACCATTTCCAGTTTGACTAGCAATGAGGGGAAAAAATCAGATTTCTTTGGTAGTAAATAATGTTCTACTTGCCAAACTCATTAACTTGCCTCAGCACATTAATCGGAGTATGTATCCTCAAACCACAGGCCCTGGCAGCACGAGAAATGTGTGGTGTTTCATTTTAGTGCTGTTAGTTGCAGTTTAAGGGACCTCTGCTAGTTGATATTGTTGGCCAAGTAAATATTCACTTAGAATTTTAAAAGAATTATAGAACATATAGCAAACCTTGTGCCTTCACAAGGGGAGTGAATGTACAGTGATCAGTTGCAAGCCAAGAATAAGAGCTGAGCATATTGGCTCTGTTCAATGTAAAATAGTGGGTTCTTAATCATTAAAGTTGCTTCTTATATTCAGATATTTTCCTCTGTTTTCTTTAGGTCCTCCTTCACCTGCTAAAACTGCCAAAGTGGTGAGTATTGATGTCATCCACATGATTATATTTATTGTGTTTAGTGTGGATGGACGGACTTGATTTTCAGGCACACAATAACAGATTCATGGGTCTCCATGGCAGCCTGTTAACTAACTTTACTGCTCCGTGAGTTCTTCTGTGTGTTCAGGCACAGGTGTCCTCTGATTGCCAGACAGGCATGGAGTGTGCTACAATAGACACATCTGTGATCTCTAGACCATTTATACAAGATGCAGGGGGCTCCTACAGTCTATGCCAGGCTGTCTGTGGTTTTTAGTTACCCTGTTACAGATTGCTGTTGATTTTTTTTCTCATTGTTTGGCTGGAGGTTCTGCTTATTATCTCTCTAAGGATAATTTTTTCAAAATGCTATTTGGCCACAAACAGATCTCCAGTGTATCTGGTGAAATTCTCTATATTTACCCTCTACCTCATGGGAATAAGCAAGATCAATTCTTAAGGATCATAGTTTATTATGTACATCACATCAGGTACATGAAACGGATCCTCATTTCATTGACAGTGATTGTTAGTGGGGAGAGAGAGGGAAGCTGCCTTTGTGTGTCCTGTCTAGGAACTCAAATAACTTGATTATTGTGGGTTCTGCTTTTTTTCCTTCAAAATGTACGTTTTTTTATATTGATAGACAACATAGGAAACAAAGCAGCCTTCAGCACATCTGTGACTTTTCTTTAAAGAACCTACATTACTTAAGGAGAAGCTGGATCAGTCATCTCTCACTATCAGAGTAGGAATCATTTCCAGGATTCGTGTTTCAGGGAAGAAAAAGTAAGGTGCAAAAGAGCTTGATTGTGAGGCCGCAAGTAGCATTGGTGGTCTGTAGGTAAACGCCGCATTGTAACTCCAATGTCTTCATGTTCTCAGATTTGGACACTTGCACCTCACCTGAAAACATGTATTTATTTTTTAAAAATAAGTAAACCCATAGTTTAACATCTTCCCATGTGCTTACTTTATTCCATTTTCACAACCGGCTCTCTCACCCTGATCTCCTTGTAGGAGTCTGCAGTGATTATTCTTTATCAAAGCTTTGTTGCCTGATGCAAATTAATTTCCCTATGTAAAGGCTGTCAGGATGGCTGTTGAAGGGAAAACAACACATAAAGTTTCATTTTTCTCTTGCTAATTGCCTGCATCGTGTATTCAAATTTTCTTTCATAAGTTTGCATTTTACTTTCTTGGGAGAATTTTGTTTTGTTCTATGAGAAACCTCCAAAAATGAACTTCAGTGTTCCCCACTTGAATGCCTAGTTTATCACCATTCCTGTTGTGTTTGAATGGGCAGTCTATATTTTCCCAGAGTCATCAAGGTGTCTGTATTTCTGATATTCATGGTTGCAAAAGATTGGTCCACTAGGAATATCTTTGATTTAAATTGGATCTGGTGGAAAGAAAATTGTACGGCCTTTGGCTTAATGAAATACACTGGAGGTAAGAATAATGGTTGTTAATAGGGATCTGTATTATGATGTTGTGGAAGAGACTGCTTTTCAGCATGGGGTTCATTGTATGCCCTTCTAATGGTGGTGGGGGGGATGGGGAAGCCTTCAGGAATTGAGTCATTTCAGCAAGAAGAATTCTTGTGCATTGCAGTTCACTGCATTTTAACAAAATCTCCATTCCCAAGGTATAGAAGTAAATTCTTTCTCCACCATGGTTGCACTTTGCAAATACATTAATTCATTTCTAACCTGAAGCCAAGGCTGTTGCTGACAGTTAACAGTGGAGATAACATGAGGATGTCAGCTCTCCACATTTAAAACAGAGCATATACTGCAAAAAAATTGCTAATTTAATTCCTAAGCAGAAATATAGCTGCTAAAAAGACATTCCCTGAATAAAAACTTTGCAATATAAAAATGCGCTATGTGCAGACCTCCTAAAAATACTTAGGAAATAACATTACAGTGCATGTGCAGTCGCCGTTTCCCTGAACGAAACCCAATGCTCAGTGGCATTAATTCACATCGTGAGCTAGTTCAGTTAAAAAAGGCGAGGGTCTTATGTCTATAAACATGTAAAAAGTCTCAAACTATTGAATCCTCTAGGGGATTTTCTTCTGCTCTCAAAGGGGCAGACCTGAGTCTAGCCTAATTTTGTTTGTGTTAAACACACACGTGCATTGCCACACGGAGACTTTTCCGCCTAGAGCAAACATTTAAAGTCATCTTGCTGTATCAACCTTTGGAAATGAGGGTTTGAAACCACAGAGATGGCTGTAATGTCACTTCTACCTGTAGTCCTTCCTGCTGTAACATCGAAGGGAGGAATTCTAATTGTTTCAAGTTTCTTAACTTTGTTTAATTCCTCCTGAATATTTTCCTTCTTATTCAGGGAGATTTCCTTCCGAGCAGGAGGTGTTTGTTTACACGACTTTAGAGAGAGGCAAACGAGCAGAACCTGGCTTGCTTGCAAAATCAAAATCTCAGTTCTGCGCTAACCAATACTGAGGTTCTGCATAGAAACTAGAACAGGGCTCTAGATTTAAAAACTTCCAGGGTGCCGCAAGTGGATGAAACTGGGAGCACTGATTTAGCAGAGACCATTAGCGACAAGTAATAAGACATCAGAAAATCAACCTTAAACTTATCCCTTGATTTCCTGCTGTATCTCAGGGTTCTTTTAGGATTCAGATTTTAGAACACAGGTGGATATTTGTTTTCTCTACTGCAGCTTCGTAGCTCAGATGTTCAGAAGAAGTGCCTCTATCTACCACTCAGTGGGTTTGTTCGACTACTGCAGTTTGGTGAATTCCAATTCATTACAAAAGTTAGACGTGCTAAACAGATCCACTTCTTTTGAAAACCTGACACTGATCACTGGAGGAAATGGTTGAGAGAGTTCATGCTTTTTCACGTGCACTAATCCCTTACTTTCTAGTTTGAATGAGTTAGTGTAGAAAGTGCTCAGTTGTCATTATCTTGCAGAAGTTAAGTAGCTGCAGAACTCCTTATCTCTATGCTGTCCATCTGTACACTTTTCAGAGATCAGCACCTCCGTGACGGGGCAAGATTTCAAGATAGATACTCAAATTATTTTCAGTTGTAGTGGCCAAATTAACCTAGAAGAGAATCCTTGATGATGTTTTCCACCTTCAGATGGAACAAATGAAATTAACATAGTTCAGTGACTCTCCGGAAGAAGATTGTCTTTTTATAGACATATCTCCCTGCATTTCACTCTGAAAGCAATCAATCAGCAGTTATGTTCAAGGACCACTTAATGAAGTTTGTAGTTAGTATAATTTAAACTGACTGACTGGGGCAATGTAGACCATGGACTCAAACTTTTTCATAGCATGGAATGCATTTTAATAGTGGCTTGTATTCACCACCTTTCCTGTTCACAATTGCATAGTTACCTCTTCTACAGTTCATGGTTGCTTAATATTCCTATGATAAATGCAGCAAATACTTACAAGGAAAACTGACATTGGAGAAGAACTTAATGTATTTTTAGCTTTCTGATGCAATTTGGCAGTTTGGAATTTGGAGAACCAGCACCTTGTGACCAGCCAGCTCTCTGCAGCCCACCTGCAGTGTTATGCAGACCAGAGTTTGGGAAATGCCAGCCTAAAAGATGATCTCTGAGATCCACAACCTTATTACCAAGTAAAGGGAGAAAAATAAAAGCCTTATACTCTGTGTATGTTGAGTTCTTTTCAGTTGTGTGTACCAAATAGCACTGAACACAAGAGGAGTTACAATACAGGCAATGTACATGGGAAATTACATACACTTGCTCACACTCTGAGCATGAGCCACTTCAAACACTTTGTTTCCAGGCCCATTCTCCAGTAGAAGAGTTGTCGTTTTTTCAAGTTTTGAACAGGCTGAACAGAAGCATACTCCCAGTAGGATCAGAAACCCCTATCTTACAGGGAGAAGCTGGACTGAATTGGAGTAGATTATGCAGTTGCATGCCATGCATTACAAGTTTACTGTTTTTTCTCACCTGTTTGTTGATAATTTTGAACTTAACATACTTTTCTTACTCTGTTTTTTTTGTTTCAGAAAACAGATAAGCAGGAGAATTCAGGAAGCTTAGAAGCTATCAGTGATTCCATTCCACAGCCTATGCCATTCCCACCTGCTGCTGTGAGGTCAGGCTCTCCAAAACTCGACCCTTCAGAAGTCTATCTGAAGTCTAAGACAGTATTTGAAGACAAGCGTAAGTACACAGGCCTCTTATGCTGGGAATATGCTGTAGCACAGCAGGATGTGTTCTGCATTTCCTTCATGTGTGTCCACTTGTAAACACAAGTCTTTAAACTTGGTGCTCCTCAGGGCATATTTAGAAAGACTATGAGGAAGTAAAACGACCATAGTAGTTCGTGTGATTATATCCTAGCTAATGATTCCATTGGAAATCACAGCTCAGCAGTCTGTCTGTTTTGTGTGTATAACACAGTCTGTTTACTAGCAAAGATTTACAAACTGTGTATGAGAACAGATGCAGATACAGAACTGCTGCCTAGCTATGATTTTAAATGTAATAGTATACAATGGATAAACCAAAGCCATTTGGCATGCCAAACATGCCATATAAAATACACTCCTGGGTGAGCTGGTAGGGATTAAAGTACCCCCATAAATGACCAATCAAGAATATGTTTTATAGTAAATAAGGGGGATACGGTGTCAGCAGATGGGCTGCAACATGAAAATAAACTGTTACATAACTACAAATGAAGCATAGCAGTGTCACCAAGGTCACAAACGGCTTGTTGCCTGTGAATTTCCCACTGTAAACAAACTTTCTCCCCAGTGCAGTGTTTCAAGCATACATTTCATTATATAGCACTTAACTGAAATGCTATAAATATGCTCTTAATTAGATTTGTGTTGTTTGTCTAAAAGGTTAGTTCTGGATAAAGTGGTAACTTTGGAGGCCCAGGAAAAACAAACACAAGTTCATTTTCCGAAGCCAGGGCATGGAGTATGGCACATCTGTACTTTATCTTAATCTGGTACCGCAATAAGCTGCTGCTTCTTTTCAGTACATCTGACTTGAGAGAAAATTAACCTTAACATTTTCCCTCAGTAACACTTATTACCCAGCAATAAGTTTCATACATGAAATAGGAAATCAGCAGTCAGGTTCTCTGATGTTGACCTAATTAATATTAGATAACTGTCTTCAACATTTAATTTCCATTTTCCCTATCAGCACTTTTTTCTAATTTTGCAAACATGAGCTTTGAGAATTGGATAGTACCAGCCCTGCAAAGATACCTTGTAAGACATTTCTTAAGAAATGCTTCATTGAAATTTGAATTTACTTTGGCTACAGACGGGCTCATATGCAGCTGCGACACAATGAAACGACATTTTCTAGTTACTCAGAAAAAGTGTCCTGTTTAACAATTGAACCACAGACAGCAGCAGCCATAGAGAAGAGCAAAAACAAAAGTTAAACTAAACAAAGTGGAGGCAAATGCACAATTTAACATATTGAGGGTTAGTTAGTAAGACTTGATTGGAAAGTAGGATAGGAAATTTGTATATCAAGTCATATATGAAGTTATATCTTGGTGAATTTGAAATGATGAGAGGTGGAAGTCACACTATATTGCTGCACCATATCTTGTAATGTTTTTGAGGAGTTCTTGCCAAATTCGAAGATGTTCTAATTCTAAGCAGCTGAAGTAAACTAGATAGTTCAATTGTTTGTCAAATATGGTCCTGTCTGAGATGAACTCTAGATTGATTGATAGATTCCAAAGCCAGAAGGGATGATTGTGACCCTAGTCTGACCTCCTCTATAACACCGGTCATAGAACTTTTTCAAAATAATTCCTAGAGCAGATCTTGTAGAAAAATATCCAATCATGATTTAACAATTTTCAGTTACGAAGAATCCACCCCGACCCTTGGTAAGTTGTTCCAATCACTAATTACTCTCACCATTAAAAGTTTACACCTTATTTCTAGTCTGAATTTGTCTTGCATCAACTTCTAGCCATTGGATCATGTTATGCCTTTCTGTACTAGACTGAAGAGCTCATTATTAAATATCTAAAAAAGAAAAGGAGGACTTGTGGCACCTTAGAAACTAACAAATTTATTTGAGCATAAGCTTTCGTGAGCTACAGCTCACTTCATCAGATGCATGCAGTGGAAAATACAGTGGGGAGATTTATATACATAGAGAACATGAAACAATGGGTGTTACCATACACACTGTAAGGAGGGCGATCACTTAAGGTGAGCTATTACCAGCAGGAGGGCAGGGGGAACCTTTTGTAGTGATAATCAAGGTGGGCCATTTCCAGCAGTTGACAAGAATGTCTGAGGAACAGTAGGGGGGAGGGGGGAGAGACTACAAGCCCTCAGGAACAGTATCCCCAATAATGTCACGGCAAACCTGGTGGCTGAACTTTGTGACTTTGTCCTCACCCATAGCTATTTCACATTTGGGGACAATGTATACCTTCAAATCAGAGGCACTGCTATGGGTACCAGCGTGGCTCCACAGTATGCCAACATTTTTATGGCTGACTTAGAACAACGCTTCCTCAGCTCTCGTCCCCTAACGCCCCTACTCTACTTGCGCTATGTTGATGACAGTTTCATCATCTGGACCCATGGAAAAGAAGCCCTTGAGGAATTCCACCATGATTTCAATAATTTCCATCCCACCATCAATCTCAGCCTGGACCAATCCACACAAGAGATCCACTTCCTGGATACTATGGTGCTAATAAGCGATGGTCACATAAACACCACCCTATACCGGAAACCTACTGACCGCTATTCCTACCTACATGCCTCCAGCTTTCATCCAGACCACACCACATGATCCGTTGTCTAGAGCCAAGCTCTACGATACAACCGCATTTGCTCCAACCCCTCAGACAGAGACAAACAGCTACAAGATCTCTATCAAGCATTCTTACAACTACAATACCCACCTGCGGAAGTGAAGAAACAGATTGACAGAGCCAGAAGAGTTCCCAGAAATCTCCTACTACAGGACAGGCCCAACAAAGAAAATAACAGAACGCCACTAGCCGTCACCTTCAGCCCCCAACTAAAACCTCTCCAACGCATCATTAAGGATCTACAACCTATCCTGAAGGATGACCCATCACTCTCACAGATCTTGGGAGACAGGCCAGTCCTTGCTTACAGACAGCCCCCCAACCTGAAGCAAATACTCACCAGCAACCACACACCACACAACAGAACCACTAATCCAGGAACCTATCCTTGCAACAAAGCCCGTTGCCAACTGTGTTCACATATCTATTCAGGGGACACCATCACAGGGCCTAATCACATCAGGCACACTATCAGAAGCTCGTTCACCTGCACATCTACCAATGTGATACATGCCATCATGTGCCAGCAATGCCCCTCTGCCATGTATATTGGCCAGACTGGACCGTGTCTAAGTTAAAAAAATAAATGGACACAAATCAGACGTCAAGAATTATAACATTCAAAAACCAGTTGGAGAACACTTCAGTCTCTTTGGTCACTCCATTACAGACCTAAAAGTTGCAATTCTTCAAGAAAAAAACTTCAAGAACAGACTCCAACGAGAGACTGCTGAATTGGAAGTAATTTGCAAACTGGATACAATTAACTTAGGCTTGAATAGAGACTGGGAGTGGATGGGTCATTACACAAAGTAAAACTATTTCCCCATGTTTATTCCCCCACCCCACCCCCCACTGTTCCTTAGACGTTCTTGTCAACTGCTGGAAATGGTCCACCTTGATTATCACTAGAAAAGGTTCCCCTCGCGCCCCCCCCCCTCCCCCCCCCCCCCGCTGGTAATAGCTCACCTTAAGTGATCACTCTCTGGTTACAGTGTGTATGGTAACACCCATTGTTTCATGTTCTCTATGTATATAAATCTCCCCACTGTATTTTCCACTGAATTCATCCGATGAAGTGAGCTGTAGCTCACAAAAGCTTATGCTCAAATAAATTTGTGAGTCTCTAAGGTGCCACAAGTACTCCTTTTCTTTTTCCGAATACAGACTAACCTGGCTGCTACTCTGAAACCTATTAAATATCTGTTTCCCATGTAGACACTTACAAACTATACTTAAGTCACCCCTTAACGTTCTCTTTTGGTAAACTAAATAGATTGAGCTCTTTGAGTCTATCACTGTAAGGCATTTTTTCTAATCCTTCAGCCATTCTCATGGCTCTTCTCTGACCCCTCTCCAATTTATCAACATTGTTCCTGAATTGTGGGCACCAGAGTTTGACACAGCGTACCAGCAGTGGTTGCATGAATGCCAGATATGAAGGTAGGCTGTCTCCCCTACTCAAGATTCTCCTGTTTATGTATCCCAGAATCGCATTAGCCCTTCTGACTACAGCGTCACACTGGGAGCTCATGTTCAGCTGATTATCTGCCACAACCCCCAAATATTTTTTTAGAGTCACTGCTTCCCCAGTTAAAGTCCCCCATCCTGGAAGTATGGCCTACATTCTTTGTTCCGACATGTATACGTTTACATTTAGCTGTACTAATACATATATTGTTTGCACCCAATTCACCAAGCAATCCAGATTGATGTAAATCAGTGACCTGTCCTCTTCATTATTTACCATTCTCCCAACATTTACGTCATCTGCAAACTTTATCGGTGATGATTTTATATTTTCTTTGAAGTCATTGATAAAAATGTGAAATAGCATAGACCCAAGAACCAATACCTATGGAATCTCACTGGAAGCACACCCACTCAATAATGATTCCCCGTTTACAGTTACATTTTGAGACCTGTCAGCCAGTTTTTAATCCATTTAAAGTGTGCCATGTTAATTTCATTAATCATATTACCCTCGTTTAATTTTTCATTAATCAAATCCAGGATCAGCCACTCTATTGTCTTGCCAGGGATCAATGCCCGGCGCACCGGTCCATAACTATCAGAGTCATCCCCTTTTAAAAATTGGCACAATATTAGCTTATTTGTAGTCCTCAGAAACTTCCCCAGTGCTCCAAGCCTTATTGAAAATCAGCATTAACGGTTCAGCAAGCTCATAGCAAGCTCTTTTAAAACTCTCGGTTTCAAGTAATCTAGACCTGCTGATTTAAAAATGTCTGTCTTCTGCAGCTTCTGTTTGACATCCTCCAGAGATACTAGTGGAATGGAAAGTGTTATCACCATAAGATGAGTCTGTATAATCTGTTTTTTCCCCAGATACAGAACAGAACTATGTACTGAACACTTCTGCCTTTTCTGCATTATTTTTGATAATTCTGCAATTTGCATCTAGTACTGGACCAATACCATTGTCAGGATTATTTTTGTTCCTAATGCATTTTAAAAACTCCTTCTTCTTATCTTTTACTCTTATTCTGCTGGCCATAGATCCTTGTGTCCTTTTGCCTCACTTGTCAGTTTTCTACAGTTCCTAACTTCTGATTTATATTCATTATTATCAACTTCCCCTTTCTTCCATTTTTTATATATTTTATTTTTTATAACTGCCTTCATTTCCCCTCTAAACAAGGTAAGCTTTTTAACCAGCATGGCCTTCTTCCTCAGTAAGGTGTTCTTAAATGATTCCCAATTACCATTCACTTTTCTGGTTAAATTCTTCTTCCCTGCTGATTTGGCTCATGATTGTTTTCAGTGTTGTGAAATTGGCCTATTTGTAGCAATTATAGACTGCATCTTAATCTCAATCTATACAAACATCATGGTAGGAGGTGTTTTGGTCCCTGTGAAATGGTGTTAGAGTGACAGACATCTGCAGCTGTTTCTGGACATACTCATCACTCCACATGCTAGGAGGATAACATCACTGAGGAATTGGTGACATTTCTTACTAAAACAATCTGACCACTCTGTTTTGTCAATGGAAAACTACAAGCTTAGAACTGGTTGCACAACTGTGTTGATTAAAGAAAGATGTAAACACATTTTAATCTTCTTTCCAATAATCAAATGTAACTTATCATGCACGTTTCATATTTGTCTTAACTAGCTCCAAACACAAAAGATTTGGATGTTTTCCTGCGAAAACAGGAGTCGGGGTTTGGCTTCCGTGTGCTCGGAGGGGATGGACCGGACCAGTCAGTAAGTGAATTAAGTTATCTGTTACCTGGACTTTGGGAGCTTCTGCTGTAGCTCCTTGCAATGTCTCCTTCACATGATCATTTTAATTTTTTCCCCATGTTGAGTTAAGTGGATAAGCTTTATTTCCATCTTCAAATAAACAGCTATACTGTATGTTGATATCATATTCACCTTAAACAGATGCAGTATGTTTTTATACTGCTTCATTCCTGGTTCAGGTTGGCTTTCTCAAAATGCTATCAGAGCTAAGTTGCTGCAAATTTGGTTGCAAGTGGGTGGTAGATAATCAAGAATGGAAGGCGCAAAGACATTTGGCGGTGTCTTTAAACTTTAGAGAAATAGTGTTCATAGTACAAGTTCACACCAACCGACAAACTGGGAAAATGGGGCATGGTGTTACGGGAGGAGCTACAAATCTGACTTATTCAGTTGAGCCCAAGGGACTTTTACTTGGCAGGGGAAACTTGGGGCAAAATTCCATTTGGTCCCTTGCCATGAAAGCTGTGAAGTCCCTACTGTCGCTCAGTATTCAAACACGACCTGGGACAAATTTACAGAGTTTGGGGTGAGTGGGGAGCTCATCACCTTGGGAGTGGTCTTCCACAAATTGAGGTGGCAGCTCAGGTCAATTTGTCACATGGAAGGAGAGAAATACAGTACCCCAAATTCCTACAGAGGGAGATAGCCCCATGTTCTAGCAGTGAAGGAACTTGAACAGAAATATTTCAGCAGTCAGATGTTGAGCTTCAACAGGGTAAAAAGAGTAAAGAAACTGGGCAGGCTGGTTTAGCTATCTTTTATTAAGTGATCAGCTGAGTCCTTTGCCAAAGTCAGCAATTGTTGGATTTCTGCAAGCATCACTGGGGTACTCCTCCATAGCAACACTTGTGACTCAATGGCGAGAGAAGGGCCTCAGTGACAGGCACATTAAAAAGTTATGGTTTAGATTAGATCTGGGGGAAAAACCCTTATCTGCATGTTTGGCACTTAACTTGCCCACGTTCATCCTGGTAGAGCAAACATGCACTGCATCTGTCCAGTGACATCTGAATGTGGCCTGGTTCTCAACAGAATGCCCATGAGTGACTGCAGTGAGGACCTACAGCAGTAGTTAATGAAACAAGTTGAGTGTGAAGCTTTTTGATGTGTTGTGTTAGACCAGATTTAAAAAAAAAGAAACTGTTCCGGCTAAATAGTGATTTAACTCCAGTCCCATTAAAATCCAATGGAAGAAGATAAAATGGTTTGTTACCTTTCTTCCCTTTCCTCTTCATGGTTGATTTCAGTCCCCCCAAGGCTCTCAGTCACTTTCTGTTTGTCTAGAATCTTTCTTGGCAGCAGCAGTTCTCCATCGAGCCTTTACACCATAATTGTTCTATCCTGAGAATGCTCTCAAAGATGGGGTTGGCACCAAACCTTTGCACATTATAGCACCTAATCTTATTAATGGACTTGGCACCAATGCACACTGGTAATGCTCAGTACAACATGCATGTCAGTTTAACTGGGAAATAAGCAAGTGGAGAAGGCTTTCTGGCTACCCCAAAAAGATCACCCCCAGATTTGTTACTGTCTTGTTGCATTATTATGCTGCAGAAGGGAACAAAGCAAGGAGAAAATTATAATCTTTTTTAAAATAGTTTTTGTAAGTCTTTCTCTTCTTTTGGAGATTGGACATCAGATATGGTTTTAGGTCACCAATTAGTGAAGTTTTTTGGCTTCACTCTAGAGAGCTGTCATACAATTTGACTCAGGTGGCAGTGTCTGCTTCAGAGAGGAGGATGGAGGCAGATTGGCAAAGACATGAACGGAAATTCCTGGAGTTCCTATTCATGCTATTCCTGGCTTTAGGAAATCCTGCCCTGTTTCTCACTTGCCAAAGCACATCTTCACCAAGAAAAGTAGAACTCTGTCCCTGACCATATGGCAGTGACTGATCCTGTCCTGCCAACCTTCAAAGGTGCTAAAGCTTTTGGGATACAGACACTGATCGGTAGCATGTCCTTTCATATGTAATTAAAATGCATTCTCCATTCACATCTGAGATCCAATGCCAGTTTGTTTTCTGACGTGCATTTAAAGGAAAGGAAGAACAGAGTGCTTTTTCTAGAGGAAATAATATGCAATTTTAGATTTTTTTTTATTGTATTCTGCTGTTTTGTTGCTATAGTGACTAGCTGTATTGGTAAGAGTCATAGCAATGCCCTGAGTGCAATGTGAAGATGGGTTTTGGAATGAACCTGCTCTCTGCTGCTTAACGCTGGACACCTGCTGGACATAATTGTTTTTAATCTTTCACTTTAAACTGAACTTTTTTCTAGCATCTAAAACTACTACGTGTTTCATGCTCCTGTCTCTATCATTTAGCTGGTGTTTGCTTGGGAGGAAAGGTGCAGGCCAAAGGGGTGTGAGGGCTGCAGCTGTTTAAATTCATCCTGTGATCACCAATACTTGCACATTGCAGATTTTGAGTGTTGCAGTTTCTGAGGAGCTGTGTTCTTAGGCTCTTTGCTGAACTTTAAATTCTACACTGGAGTCACCTAGCAGGTCTCAGTAATGATAGTGTGTCTTTGTTGTGTTGATTGAATGACACAGGCATTTCTTTTCAATAATTTTTGATGCACAGAACAAATACATAAATAACACACACATACACTAAAACAGCAAGACAAACAGGTAAGTGTACAAATACAGAGCTTAACCTACTCATGAGGTGGTGACCGTTCAGTTGATAGGCATTCATGAATAATACAAGGCAGTAATAAAAATAAACCTTAAAATAAGATGAGCATTAAGTTTGAATGTCAGGAAGCTGGGACTGTCACAGTGTGCTCATTTCTACACCTGCAAATGAGGTCGGTCTAGTATTGCTTCTGTAGCGTGAGTTTCTGCTAGATTTAGGTGGGGGAAATACATTTTTTAAAGGAAAGCCTGCAAAAAGTCCCTCTTTATCTGGGGATTCAAACATGACACATTCTGTGTGTTCTACACCCCAAGACCAATGATGACACTTTGTTGACAGATATATATTGGGGCCATCATCCCACTGGGAGCAGCAGAGAAAGACGGCCGACTCCGAGCTGCCGATGAGCTAATGTGCATTGACGGCATCTCTGTCAAAGGGAAATCACACAAACAGGTCCTGGACTTAATGACCAGTGCTGCGCGGAATGGCCAGGTGCTGCTCACTGTCCGGAGGAAGATCATCTTTGGCGGTATGTGCCAGGTGTCCAGACTAAACCCAGTCCCGCTAGGTTTGCCGGAGTCTGGTAGCATGGCCATTGGCACTCTTGTTCCTGGACTTAGTGTAAAGGCATGTTTCCACAGCCATAATCAGGTGATATAAAGCTGTACCATGACAGAACTACTAGTACATCAGGAATGATGGAAACTCAGGGTGTCACCTCCACTTCTGGATGAATGGGGTAAAACAAATTTGTATCAAGCAGATGTTCTTGGAGGGAAGAGAATGGGATAAAAAAGGGAGCATCCGTTTGCGCTGAGGCACTGGAAAGCACTGTAATAGTGATGCTCTCTTGTTCTATAGTGCTTTTCATTGGAGGATCTGAAAGTACTTTACAAGCATTCATTATTAAAGCCACTCATGGCTCTACATACTCTGGGCAGTGATACAAACTTTCTTTCTGCATTACAACACACTACATTCTGAGTTTTGTTAGAATTTGTGCAGCAGGCTTAAGTGTATTATTTAATTCAGTGCAGAAATTAATTTTATAGTCAGAGAAGTGTTCTGTAGACAGTTCAGTGGCAATGGAATGTACAGATATGGAAACTGAGGTACAGAAGGGTTGTCGTGGCTGAGATGTCACTGACCACATCAGTGATAAAACTGAGAACAGAACACAGGAGTCCTGGCTTGCAGTCCCCTGTTCTCATTAGTAAACCCCACTACCTTTCATGGCTCTTTCAGTCAAGATAACTAGAAACATTCCTTATAA
Organism: Eretmochelys imbricata; assembly: GCF_965152235.1. Lineage (NCBI taxonomy): Eukaryota > Metazoa > Chordata > Testudines > Cheloniidae > Eretmochelys > Eretmochelys imbricata. Next base: position 1,461,019 of record NC_135592.1, on the reverse strand, counting down.
ACTGTGAAAAAATAGGAAGTGTATGACTTTCATAACATCTTCCCTTTCACTGTCAACCAAATGGGGGCAGCATGGCCTAATGGGCTAAGTATGAGTTTGTGAGCCTAGAAAGTCCTAAATTCTAATTCCAGGCCTGTCACTGACACACTGTGCATTCTTTGACAAATCAAGTGACGTCTGTGTCACTGTCTGTAAAATGGGTGTGATATCTACCTACCGCACAGGGGTGTTAGTGAGTTAATATTGTCATGGTGTTTCTCCCAGGTGCCAAATAGACAAACCAGGAGGGGGCAGGGTTTCCAGTCACACTGTATTTGCATGTAGACTGCAGCCCTTCATGAGTCTGTCTTGCTCAGTTTTTGTTCAAAGTGAAAATACGTACTGTATTAAATTAGGTATTATCCGCCTAGTAACTACAGGTGTAATATATTGGTGCTGTACCTGGTGGCTGCTGCCAGCCTGTCGTAGCACGGTGCAAGGAGAGCAGATTGAGCCGAGCACAAAAAGAGGCCATCTAAAGGCTCAGAAAAGATTAATCGGAGGAAAAGCAATTTTCTGCCTTTGCATCTCAAGTTGCATTGCTTCCCTGGTGAATTCTGACAGTGTAACGTGTTCCTGAAAGAGAGGGTCTGATTCAGAGATCTTGAAAAGCTTACGTGGCTTCGTCTGCATCAGGGCCGCCTCTGCCTCTGGTCTCTGTTTATTTCTCGTTTATTTAATTTAAAAAGAAAGAAAAAGAAAAATCCCTTCATTTTACAGCTTTATTTTCCTCTGAATTTCCTGATGTGGCATGGTCCTCACAGGCAGTGCTTCAAGACTGGGATTTTGTCAGTTTTCCATCGAAGAGGCTGGGCTTCAACATTTGAATTACCCTTTAAAATATTGGTACACGTTTTGAAATAGGCCGTTGGTTCTCTGCAGTGAAAATGGCAATAGTCCCAGTTTTAAAGTGGGTTTCTGCTCTTGATCTTGTGCTTAAACTATACAGGAAAATAGTGCTGCCAAAAAGAGTCACTAAAGGGACAACCAAGGTTAGGCTAGCGTTATTAAGGGCATCAGCAACTGAGCACGACCTCTGAGCTGCTGTACACCCAGACTGTTCCCTTCTGAGTTATAAGTGTGTATTGCAAACATTAAACTCTCCTATTACACATTCTTAAACCTCTGTAGCAACTTCAGCCCGAAGTGTAAATGGTTCTACCCCGTATTCTGATTCCATCTGGTTTCAGTTGCCTTCTTAATAAACCCCCGTGGGGAGGGGAAGTGCTTCTCCATTCTGTTAGTGATCTGATCATGTTTATCCTTGTAGTTATCCAGCTCCACAGCACTCTTACTGATTCTACCTTATACTTTATTTTTGTGGTGTTTGTAGTTGAGAAACAGCCAGAAGAGGAGGAGTCGCAGCTGCCCATTTCCACTCAAAATGGATCTCCCCGGCTGAACCGGGTAGAGGTCACAAGCAGACAGTCCCCAGAGGCCTATGATGTCCTGCTACAGCGGAAAGAGAATGAAGGATTTGGGTTTGTCATCCTCACCACAAAAAGCAAACCTCCTCCTGGCGGTAAGGGCTGACTCCTCTCTGTTGGTGCCACCTGCTCCACTGATGCCTGACTGGAGGAGATTAATTGGTTTAACTCATAGTTAAGCAGTTATTGCCAATGGCATTCAGGGCTGGGGACTCCTAGGAGATTCTTCTTTCATAGGATGGTGTTTGTTTTCCATGTCCAACCACCTTCTGTGCTGTGATCTGTTTCACTCGTCGTGCTGTTCACAACTTCAGTGGCTAAAGGCTAAGTCTGTCTCGCTCACAAAAGGGAATATGGTTTCTCTCCTTTGTACATTTTGTAGAAACTTTTGCCTGTGCAACAACTGAAGTGGGGGTGGGAAATCACTCCTTACCAGTACAGGGGAAAAGAGAGAGAAACATATCCTTGTGATTTGATGACTTTCAGAATGTGTAAGGTGCCCAGACTGTGATAAGTGTGGGAATGGATGCACCGGTGTAGTCAACGGTAAATGCAGGTAAACAGAGTTTACCCACTTCTCATTTGGGGAATATGGAGCTTAGTTTAGATTAGTTTACCCACTTTTTTTTACCACCACATCACTGGATGCAGAGAACAAATATGCACACACGTACTCTTTACACTCTCGGTACAGCAGTGCCCAGTAGATAAAATCAGCTATTGGGTAGTTAGTGCCTGGATAAATCTCTTGCTAATAGAAGTATACTTACAAACTTAGACCTGTGAGATCCATTCAGGGGGTGTAGGTTATTACTCAGGTCTCTGGCTTTCTCAGATCTCAGTATTTCGAAGAAAGCAATGGAGGAATTAGTCAGGAGAACATTCTGTATCTGCCTTGTGACATGTTACAAACCAGAGATATTATCCTAAGCAACGTAGCGTATCTTAGGGTTCTAACTTGTGGATTTGGCTGATGGATCAGTTGGTAAGATAAAGAGCAGAGTGGACCAAGTGAAAATAAGAAGGTATCTTGTAAGTAGCGATAAGAGACAAGCTGCTTGAGGGAGGCATCTGAAATTCTCCCTAATTAACAGAAAGATTTCTGACCCCTAGCACTAGAGTAATTTAAAAGAAGTGCCCATTCTTTATAATCAAATACATTTTGTATTGAATGTGATCCTGGGTGCCAGACTCCCAGAGCTTGCCAGGTAGCAGTTATTAACACCACCTCTGCATAGACAGATGTGCCTACCTTTCATAAACTGTTGACCTTTATGAGATGGCTTCCACACTTTTCTCAGATACTTTTGGCCAAGATTTGAGTAGTTCAGTTTTAAAACGAAAAGGTATGGTCAATCTATAACTAGGCCTGTTGGCTGGCATTGTTCCCCTTTGTGAGAATTGGAGGGATGGCTATGGTTCTCTCAGTTCATAGAGAATGAAGAGCTTACAGCCAGGCTGAGCCTTGTAACACAAAAGGGATGCCAGACAGCTCAGTGGATTTACCCAGGGCACAGCAAGTTACTTTCTTGTTTTTTCTCCCTGAGATGTGGACACTCGGGTATCTGTACCCCAGTGATCTGAAATACCTTACTTAAATCTTTTGTCCCCTGCTGTGAATCAGTTTCCCAGTAACTGCCCTAATGATCCCAGAGCACTTACTATAACAATGACTTGAATGTTTGCGTGTGAGTAAAGGGATGCCCTTTCTTCCAGCCCAGACTATTTACATTGACATTTTGCTCTGCCTTATTTCTCTGTTTATTATACTATGAAAAAGCAGAAATACAGACAAAAGCAGTGACTCTGAAAGAAAATCATTGTCTTATTATTTTGTTGAGTTTACATGATACATATTTTGACTGAGTGATTTGAAGTCTTGGCTAAAACAATATATTTTTAATGAAATTTAGAACAAAAAAGTGCAAAGTATCAGTGAAGGTTGTGAAAGAGTAAGCAACTGTGGCATTGAGTATTGCTACAGTACTAGCTCAGTACTCAGAAATGCTGACTTCTGTTCTATAAAATCAGTTGCTATAGTAACACTTGGGACAGGAGCTGTCACCCTCTGATGCTGTGCTGTGATTATGTGACCTGTGTTAGCGATATGAAAAACTAACTCTTTGGACTGGTTTTCTGTTGCCTTGTCAGAGTTGGGTGATATTAGAAAAATGATTATTAACAAATAAGCAGAATTGTACTGTGTAATCCTGGTACTGCATCATTAGAACATTCTTGTCAGCATACCATCCAGAAATTCTTTCATCAAGTTGAAACTGCAATGAAAGTAGTTGGGTGGTTTTGTTTTTATGGGAAATAACAGAAGATAACTGGATCCCTATTTCAGCATTGGAAGTGCTAAGGTAACAGTCCCAGGCTGTTTTTAATGCTTGTAAATAAGAAACATTGGTATATCAGTGTATTGCATTATGCTGGAACATCTTTGCAACATCTCACGTAAGAATGGCCATACTGGGTCAGACCAGTGGTCCATCTAGCCCAGTATCCTGTCTTCCTGCCAGGCCAGATGCTTCAGAGGGAATGAACAGAACAGGGAATCATCAAGTGATCCCGGCCCTGTCATTGAGTCCCAGCTTCTGGCAATCAGAGGTTTGGAGCATGGGGTTGAGTCCCTGCCCATCCTGGCTAATAGCCATTGATGGACCTATCCTCCATGAACTTATCTTGCTCTTTTCTGAACCCTGTTATAGTCTTGGCCTTCACAACACCCTCTGGCAAGGAATTCCACAGGTTGACTGTCCGTTGTGTGAGGAAAGACTTCCTTTTGTTCATTTTAAACCTGCTACCTATTAATTTCATTTGGTGACCCCTAGTTCTTGTCTTATGAGAAGGTGTAAATAACACTTCCTTATTTACTGTCTCCATGCCAGTCATGTTTCTGTGGACCTATATCATTTCCCGCCTTAGTCGTCTTTTTTCTAAATGGAACAGTCCCAGTTTTTTTAATCTCTGCTGTGTTGGAAGCTGTTCCATGCCTCTCATCATTTTTGTTGCCCTTCTCTGTACTTTTTCCAATTCTAATTGTCTCTCTTTGAGATGAAGTGACCAGAGCTGAATGCAGTATTCAAGGTCTGGGTGAATAGGGATTTACATAGTGACATTGTGATATTTTCTGTCATATTTTCTATTCCTTTTCCAACGGTTCCTCACATTCGTTTAGCTTTTTTGACTGCCGCTGCCCAATGGGCAGCCATTTGCAGAAAACTATCCACGATTCCCATCGTTTTGTATATATAGTTGGGATTATGTTTTCCAATGTACATTACTTTGCACTAGGGTTGTCAAGCAATTAAAAAAATTAATCCCGATTAATCACGCTCTTAATAATAGAATACCATTTATTTAAATATTTTTGGATGTTTTCTACATGCTCGAATATATGTATTCTGTGTTGTCATTGAAATCAGAAGTGTACAATACTCACTTCTTATTTATTTTTATTACAAATCTTTGCACTGTAAAAACAAAAGACCATAGTTTTCAATTCACCTAATACAAATACTGTAGTGCAATCTCTTTATTATGAAAGTAAACTTACAAATGTAGAATTATGTAAAAAAACCTGCATTCAAAAATAAAACAATGTAAAACTCTAGAGCCTACAAGTCCACTTAACCCTACTTCTTGTTCAGCCAATCACTCGGACAAACAAGTTTTTTCACATTTGCAGGAGATAATGCTGCCCTCTTCTTGTTTACAAAGTCACCTGAAAGTGAGAACAGGTGTTTGCATGGCATTGTTGTAGCTGGATGCGCTAAAGATTCATATGTCCCTTCATGCTTCAACCACCATTCCAGAGGACATGCGTCCATGCTGACGGATTCTGCTCGATAACAATCCAAAGCAGTACGGAACAACGCATGTTCATTTTCATCATCTCAGTCAGATGCCACCAACAGAAGATTGGTTTTCTTTTTTGGTGGTTCAGGTTCTGGAGTTTCTGTGTCAGAGTGTTGCTCTTTTAAGACTTCTGAAAGCATGCTCCACACCTCATCCCTCTCAGATTTTGGAAGGCACTTCAGATTCTTAAAACCTTGAGTGCTGTAGCTGTCTGTAGAAATCTGATATTGGAACCTTCTTTGTGTTTTGTCAGATCTGCAGTGAAAGTGTTCTTAAATCAAACAACATATGCTGGGTCATCATCCGAGACTACCATAGCACAAAATATATGGCAGAATGCAGGTAAAACCATGGAGCAGGAGGCATACAATTCTCCTCCAAGGAGTTCAGTCACAAATTTAATTATGCTATTTTTTTTTTTTTTTTTTTTAAAACAAGCATCATCAGTATGGACACGTCCTCTGGAATGGTGGTCAAAGCATGAAGAGACACATCAATGTTTAGCATCTCTGGCACGTAAATACCTTGCAGTGCTGGCTACAAAAGTGCCCTGCGAACAACTGTTCTCACTTTCAGGTGACATTGTAAATAAGGAGTGGCATTATCTCCCATAAATGTAAACAGGCTTGTTTCTCTTAGTGATTGGCTGAACGAGAAGTAGGACTGAGTGGACTTGTAGGCTCTAAAGTTGTACATTGTTGTTTTTGAGTGCAGTTACGTAACCAAAAAAAATCTACTTTTGTAAGTTGCATTTTCACGATAAGGAGATTGCACTACAGTACTTGTATGAGGTGAATTGAAAGATACTATTTCTTTGTCATTTTTACAGTGCAAATATTTGTAATCAAAGGTAATATAAAGTGAACACTGTACACTTTGTATTCTGTGTTGTACTTAAAATCAATATATTCGAAAATGTAGAAAAACATCTAAAATATTTAATAAATTTCAATTGGTATTTTGTTTAACAGTGTGATTAAAACTGTGATTAATCAAGATTAAATTTTTAATTGCAATTAATTGTTTTTAGTTAATCGCATGAGCTAACTGCGATTAATTGACAACCTTACTTCGCACTTATCAAAACTGAATTTCATCTGCCATTTTGTTGCCCAGTCACTCCGTTTAATGATATCCCTTTGTAACTCTTCACAGTCTGCTTTGGACTTAACTATCTTGAATAATTTTATATCATCTGCAAATTTGACCACCTTCCTGCTTACCCCCTTTTCCAGATCATTTATTAATGACTTAAAATGAACCCACTGGGATATTTTACACAAGATAATTCATCAGTTAGTTGTAACTCTACAATCCTGTGATGCTTTCCTCTTCTCAGATAACTTTTACATAAATTATATTAAAAATGTAGGCCTTAAAAGTGGGAGAAGAAATTAAAGACAATACAATTAAATCTTTAAATGGAGGTAAAAATTGAGAGGCATCAATGTCTGCTCCTTTATAGCAAGTAACAAGTGTTTGCTAGCTCATTAATTACAAGCCTGAATGGTAAATTAAGGTCAGATTTCTGATGACTTTCAGAAAGTGTTTTGAGATTTGCTGTCATAGTTTGAAATGCCAAATGATAATGTTAAGTACATAATTCTGCACCCCTCTCTCTCCATTCACCATCCGTTCCCTTTCAATGAAGCATGCTTGGGAGAAATAATAAAGACATTAGGAAGAGGACAGAGACCTTCTCCCTCCACTGGGCTTTGGGTGCACATAAGGGATTTCAGGTGAAATTTCAGTTATGACGGGGAAAGCATCAGTGAAAGGGATGGCTGGAACCAGTGAAGATCTTTGGTGACAGTCTAAGATAGAAATGTGAGCACTGGTCCAAGAGCCATTGTGAGAGACTTTAAGGATCCATACAGAGGGGAACCATCTTTGCTACACCTTCAGGGATCCAGGTAAATTAAAGGCAGCTCTGGTTGCGTGGGAAGGCAGCACGCTGACAGATGGGCTTTGATTTAACGTGAAGTTCCTCTGGCACCAATGTATCGGAGCTAAGGCAGCACAATGAGCTGAGGTTTCTGTTTGCTCCCTACTGGTGCATTGGCCTCACGTGAGCTGTTGAGTGCAATTTGCTGTATTGACTTACAGATCAACCACCACCAACCTACAATTTTCCATTAGCATCACTCCAGATCTTGCTAGTTGTCAGAGCCTGTGGGAGCTGCTGGGAAGTAGAGATACTGGCTGATCTCTGCCAAAAAGAAGCCTGAAGAAAAGTATTGTATTTCTGAGAAAAGGATGCTCATATTTTGCTACCAGTGGAACTTTCCTCTGCCCGTTGGAGGCTTTTTAGTTCTGCCCCCTCCTATACCCAGCCCATTGCTTGGTCCGGCCTGGGGAAAGTGACTAATATGAATGAGCCCCTTAAAAATACTCTCCCTCTCCCTTACTTTTCGCTTCCCCTTCTCTTTCCCAGTCCCATTGCTCTGGCCCCTAAAGGAATGTATTAAGAAGAGTGGAGTGAGGTGAGCAGCCTGGATAAGCTAATCTGGAGAGCTGGTTAAAACTTACTATATGGAAAACACCGGGGGTTATGGATGCAGATCCATCTTGATGTGGAAAAATTGGAAAGAGTCCAGTGGAGGGCAACAAAAATTATTAGGGGACTGGAACACATGACTTACGAGGAGAGGCTGAGGGAACTGGGATTGTTTAGTCTGCGGAAGAGAAGAATGAGGGGGGATTTGATAGCTGCTTTCAACTACCTGAAGGGGGGTTCCAAAGAGGATGGATCTAGACTGTTCTCAGTGGTAGCTGATGACAGAACGAAGAGTAATGGTCTCAAGTTGCAGTGGGGAAGGTTTAGGTTGGATATTAGGAAAAGCTTTTTCACCAGGAGGGTGGTGAAACACTGGAATGCGTTACCTAGGGAGGTGGTGGAATCTCCTTCCTTAGATATTTTTAAGGTCAGGCTTGATAAAGCCCTGGCTGGGATGATTTAGTTGGGGATTGGTCCTGCTTTGAGCAGGGGGTTTGGACTAGATGACCTCCTGAGGTCCCTTCCAACCCTGATATTCTATGAAGCCCAGAAATGCAGAAGTAGGAAAAACCTTTGTCCAGAACCTTTACTTCTCTGGCTCACCTTTGCATTCTGTCTGACTACACCCAGCACCACTGTCATGAGCCACATTGTAAAGTAAATGAAGTCTGAATGTTTTATTTTTCTTCCCTAGTATTGCAAGGTATTTGTACTTGTATCACAGGATCAAAAAGCAGTCTGTGCACCTATATTTACCATTGCTGCATCAAACTCCTTGTATCTATTCCTCCCTCCAAAGGATGCTTCAGTACTTCTAAGCAAGCAAGCAAGAAAGAAACCAACCTATTGCATATGGCAGAACAAATTGCCTCAGAGAATCCTGATGCATAAGATTTTATTCATTCTGTGCAGATGTGATCTGCTTCCTTTAAAGGTTTTCGTTTAGGCATAATAATAGCTCTCATGTGCCAGGGGGAGGCTCTTAGTGGCTTTGCCTGGTTAATATTTTTCCTTCACTCTGCTGGCTTTGCATGCTGTGTGGGGTTTGTTTTGTTCCAGTGGATCTGTCATAGTTGGCTTGTTTTATGTATAAAACTGTCTGGCTAGCTGTAATGAAGGGAAAATGACCGTGGAGATGGAAGTTTCTTAGGACAGTGTGCAGCATAAAGCTGTTTGCAGACCTTTGACTTTGCACACTCGATACGAGAGCAGAGAGATACCTGGGAATTGGAAATGGAACACGCCTATCCCCATGTATCCCAGACTGGAACTCCATACCGTGCCACTGCCTGGTCCCACGTGTAGTTCCTGAAAGAGGCGCATTGGTCATATCTAATGAGACTGACCCCATGGCTAAGAGGAGGATCAGTCAGGCCAAGACTCCAGCGGCGTCTGAACAGGACAAATGCTCCTTGGTACCAGTGGGCTGGAAGGGTTCCCATAGTCACCTTTAGGAGCCTGTAAAGTTTCGCCCTTTCCCACTCATCTGCTCTTTTCTGTTTTCATAGTGGCCCTCTTCCCCACTCTGCCAGTGATACCAGCTTCAGCAACCTATTAATCCATGCCACTTTGATGCCTAGCTCCTATGGTTCTACTAATCAAAGGCATTATATAAGAACTGGGTGGTATTCCACACTGTATACACAGTGTGTTCCATAGAAATGCATACTCCTTTCACAATTTAACTTCCACTTTTTATTTGCTATAACATTATATTAGCCATATTAATTTTATTATATATTATACATGTATTTATGGATGGACTGCCTTTCTTGAGATGCTCTGTAGGGCCACTGCCTTCTCATTCACATCCCTCTAAAATACCCTCTTTCGTGGCAATGTTTGTTTGAGTACTTGGGGAATTCTCTGTCTAATTTTTTTCACATTGATATTAAAACACCTGGTCAGTTGCCTAATACCTTTTGTTACTTCCCTTATGTCTGAGTGCCTTTTAGATGATAAGGGACCATACCTTCTCTCCTGTTTGCACAGCACCTCGAACATTGTGAAGAATCTAAAAAACGCATTCCAGTAACGCCCAAATATCCTGTGTATAGATTGACATCCTGCTCAGCACATCTGACGTAGCTCAAATAAGCCACAAAGCTGATATATTTATTTTGTTTAATTCATTGGCTCAAGTAAAATTTGTTTTAGATGGAAAAACTTATCATTCAAATTTTAACAGTACACGACCCCTTATGACCTATTCTGTTTTAGTATAAAAACTGTACCCTGTACAAACCAGACGGACAAATCAATGAGTGGGGAATCATTAACTGTTGGTTGTCTATTGATAGCCAGGCAGTGGTGGAAGTTGCTACTGGCAGTGGTGTCACCTTGAGGAGGTTATCGCAGAGCCATATGGCCTATAATTTCACACCTGCTATAAACTGAAGGAGGCATGGTAGGAAATTTATCTTGATAACCTGTGTTTCATAATGGCAAACTTTAAGATTCGTTTAAGGGAGAGTATGCATAAGTAACGTTGTGTTACCTGTAATCTGCCAGATTGGTGCACCAAGTAACCGCTTTGGAAGTGGAACCAACAATGCTTTACAATTTTCTCTCCATTTTATCTAGTTATAGGTTTAGCCACACAGAGCAAATCAGAGGAAGTAGTCTTTTCCCATTCCTCTGACCGTTTCTCTGTTTACATGCATCCCTATTTGTCTTGCACATCAAAGTGGCAGGGTTGATTTATTGTCATTCGCTCCAATAGTGCCTCCTTCCATGTATGCAATGGAGAGAAAACTCTGTGAAATTATATGATGCCCTTTTTTGCTAAGGCTCTTGATTTTAGCTTGCTCTGATTTAAGGGTAATGAACCTTGGCTGCCAACAAAATGAAACACCACTACAAGATCCACTTCTTCTTAGTACTCAACCTGCGTGGCTCAGACAGCCAGTATTGCAGGGTGTGTGGAATTCTCTATATCAACCCCACCTGCTGCCTATTGTTAGCCAGATTCAAATGTGCAGGTCAGAGTGACAATAAATAGCTGGTTCCTCTCAAGTTGAACGCACTCCATGGTAAAGCCACTCTGATTTATTTGAGATAGGTAACAGCAGTTGTTTACATTTGGAGTGCTTCATATAAATGAACAGGAACAGCAGCTGCCTATTAACAAGTACAGTGTATGCTGAAAACGCTGACATGCCTCTTCTTGGTTCCCTAGTGATTCCCCACAAGATCGGGCGTGTTATTGAAGGGAGCCCAGCTGATCAGTGTGGGAAGCTGAAAGTGGGAGACCGTATCTCAGCTGTGAATGGGCAGTCAATCATAGAGCTCTCCCATGACAGTATAGTGCAGCTGATTAAAGATGCAGGCCACATGGTTACCCTGACTGTCGTTGCTGAGGAAGGTAAGAAAAATGCCTGCTTATTTCTCCCCAGTGCGGATACCAATGGTGGCACAGCCTGCAGGGTGCGGCGTCCTGCCACATGATCACCAAGTATTTCTGTAATAAAATAGATACAAAGCCCCAGAGTCTGGTTTTATATCTTCTTAAGTTAACAAGCTGAAAAGGAGGTGGTATAAAGACGTCGGAGGTTTTAGGAAAATAATCTACCTAGTGAGTGACGGATTGTGGAGCTCATTTCATTTGCTTGATGGAAGCTGGGCACAAGTGCAGAGGAGTGGGGGAGGGGAGACACATGCAGAGATGGTTTTATTGAAAAGACAAGATTCAGGCATTATGAGAATCAGTGCTGTGGTATGGAGACCCCTCCACAGAAATCGGAGAGAGAGACTGCTCCTGACAGGAAATATTCCCCATCCAGCTCTAGCACTTCTTAGCGTGAAAAAGATCTGATCCTTCAAGTTTTAGAAGGGGGAAGAAATTACTGCACTCTGGGATGTCAGTGAAAAGTAGAGTTGAATTTTCTGAGCTTACTTGGCATCCTAGCGTTGTGCAGCAGGAATTCCCGTCAGGAGAGCCTCTGCCCCAGAACTAAACGGTAAGTTCCTACGGTGCTATTGCCTATGCACGTCCACAAGGCACTGCGAGTAGCATGGGGCAGCTCTGCCTCGGGGGCCCTGTTGCCAAACAGAAGTCAAGCACCCTAAGGCCTAGCGAATATCCAGTTCTTAGACATCCTGCCCTGCTGGGCATTTTCAGTGTTTTCCTCTTGCTCTGTGAAAATGCACAGATTTGCCTGATGCTGCATTTCCAGGACACAATGGAAACATTTTGTGGCCCTTAGTTCTTCTAAAGATACATTTGGAGAAAACTCGCATCCTGATCGCTGTTTTTTCTGCAAAGCCTCTCAGGTTGCTAGCAAATTCAGTGCACAAAACAGTGAAATCCTCTAAGCAGCAAAATGAATATTTGTGATGCCAAAGTCCCACCTTCAGAAATGGCATTTTCTAATGAAAGCTCCCATACAACTCTGCTCTTAATATTATATTGTTCCCTACACAAATAGTTCACTATAAATGTGTAAAATCCAATCGTTTGAAGAGAGAGCTTTTTTCCAGTCCTGCTTACCACTGCATTTTTCTGGATTGCTGCTTGTAGGTTTAATTAAAGTTGCTATAATTATTTTGCAAGTAAGATGGGTTTCTCCACTCTTAAATAATAAATACTTAAAGCTAGTATGTGGATAAAGCCAACAAATGATTCCTTCTCATTTCACATTCATTGCAAATATTTAACATGGTATCTTGGCCTTTCATATAGAATATCAAAGACTTAATTTACCTGCTTATTAATGCTTGAAACAGAGAGGCTCTTTTTATTTATAAAATCCATTATATTTCAATGACGCTTTCATGATTATCAGATCAAATTCATTTCAGGCCACAGGGATACAGCTCAACGCAATCACCCTGCCTTTAATGCGGTTGGAGTTTAAGTTGAGGTTCCGCTAAGTCCATTTCTATCTAGTTTTTAATCAACCTTGTCTCTGAGATAAATTGCCTCTGCCATTAATATCTGAATGTAACACCCCTTTTCACACACCCTGTAGAAACCCTGATCTTAGCTTTTCTCCATTCCTAAGTCATATGGGATTTGCCAGATAAAATTCAGAGATAAAACATGGACCTGAGTGAGAATCAGTGTTGGGAAAAAAATGTCAGTAACCGATTATAAAACCAGCCCAAAGTGACCAACAGGAGAAGCCATGTGGCTTGGAGATTTATGTAATGTTTGGAGGAACTACAGAAATCCATGTTGCTCATAAACAAGAGTAAATTACTGCTTCTAAAATAATCACTGGTTTAAGTTTGGGGAACGTAGTTCAGCTAATGGCACAGCTGCAGTAAGCACCAAGTTCCAGATCACAAAATACTCGGCAGGCACTATCCTCCTTAGAGCAGTCAGACCCTGGGGAAAGCCAGGGCAGACATTAGATCATGCAGACCTCTCAATCAGTTACACACTCTGGGAAGCAGGTTGGGCTTTATAGGGTTGGATGCCTGGCTACTGCTGCCACTAGTTAGTTGCATTGTGAATAACACTGAGGGGAGAGAGAAATACCCATTTAGCCGGAAGCTATTCAGCACCATAGTGCTCAAGCCCGGACTGACTTTGCTGTTCCCCAATGTATCTTCTGTGCTGACCTCTTAGATTGGCAGTGAAAATGCTACAATGCAACTCTCATCCCTCCGCTGCTCCCCTCCAGCTTTCACAAATGTGTATTCTTTACTTTTCATCCTTTGTCCCAATTGTCTCTCTAATTCTAGAATAAGTGAATTCCGCTCCATGCTCCAAAGACATTTTATAACAGCCCCTAGTCATGTACTATCCAAAAACATGGGAGAGCAGGATGAGTGGAGGAGCTGAGAATTCATGCAGACAGATGGCCTTTTTCTTACCTGTGCTTATTAACTAAACCTTTGAATGTATGCCAGGAATAAATGTTGACGTTTGTCTTGGGAGGGAAGAAAACCTCTTCAAGGCATGTCCTAGCAATAAGGCCAGACAGCCCTGTGATGAACTCTGCAGGGTCTGGTATAGCTGAGAAATGCTGCAATCTAATTTAAGAATCTGTACTGAGAAGCAGTAATATGCTTTCCTTTACTTCCAGGTGCATAATTACTTGTGTTTTTCAGTTATTACCCTGAAATGCATTTACCTAACACACTCCTAGCAACAGTGGGCTGGAATGCCTGTGACACTTTCCATTATAAGCCCTTATTTTCAGGGTTTGCAACTGAACTATAAATGTTCATTCCAGGCTAAAACTTGCCCTTTCGGGTTTCTGAGTGCATTTTGGAGGAATATGGTTTGCTCTGCTTTTTGAGTGGCAGTCACTTCGTATTTCAAAATATGGTGAGGTTTTTTGTAAGTCATTTGATCAGACACATACAGTAAATGTGTTCTCTGTGTCAGAGACAGGTTCGCTTTGTGAAGGCTGCTAAGAGGGATTTTGTTAAAATGTCATTATAGGTAAATTGCCTGTTAAGGCTCTTTGAAGAGAGGGAGAACATTCCGATATTCCAGTTCTGATTAAAATATCTCCTTTAATACAGTTTCAGGAACCATTTGTAAACTTTCCCTGAGAGTTTACCTGTGATAGATCTTCTCCACGATGGATTAGCAGATGTGACTCTCAGTAGCGCCTCCAAGAGCCCTGCTGGGTTGGGCTCAAAACCTGTTCACAGTGGAGCTGGAGTAGGGGTGGGGGAGGCATCATGATGATCTTTCTGATGATTTGTTAAATCACTATCAAATACTTTTTTGGGGGGAGGGACGATCCACCCTGTGGATTTGTCTAGTTCTGACACTGCTCCTGCCTTTACCAGGTTACAGACAATCGAAATCTTAATATGTGCTGTCATTCCTAGAATAAAGTAGTTTAGGTTAGCAGAAAGTTCCTCCATGGGGAGGATGAACTTCACCAAATACCCTGATTTATGGAACTGAATCTAGAAATCTCCACTCCTCCGCTTCAGCGCAGCATCAACCTGGCATGTGACTGTCACGCAGCACAGATCTGCCCAGTAGCTTATCCTAAGGGAAACGGAAATTCTGTTTCTCCTAAAATTTTACATTAAAAACCCTGCATTCTCACTCTGGGCACCTGACAACAAGAGCTGCTGTTTACCTAGAAGAGTAAGAAATGCTCAGAACAGCAATTAACTCTCTTGTGCTGTTTACTCCCCTCATACCACACAGTGTATTTTTAGAGGTCTGCTGTAATTCTGTTTTGTTTGACGTTATTAGAACACCGTGGCCCCCCTTCAGGAACCAACTCTGCCAAACAAAGTCCAGCCCCACAGCACAGACCTATGGGAACAACACAAGCCAACTCTGCAACAGCAGACAGGTATGATGCCTTTGTTTTCAGACAGATGGGAACCAAAAATGAACAAAGATTGAGCCTGGCTGGTGTGATAGCCCCAGCCTAAGTCATCCTTGGGTGAATCCGTGCACAGAAGTGAAGGGAAGGAGGGGCAGCCAACTGTGGGTCACATTCCCCATATCCTGCAGCAAGCCCTCATCTAGGTGCATGAGTGCATCATCCAGGGCACTGCCCTTGACTGCATCTAAAAGGCATAAATGCTCCACCGTTCTGGGTACCTAATGAGGACTTTAAATTGTGAGGAATTGTTGCCTCAGTAATTCCTTTATCAGCCTGGCTCTTATAATCTCATGTAACTGTTAGTGTTCATGCTGTGTGCTGTCTTTAGCATGTGTTGTGGGGAACTGTAATCGATACACAGACTATGCTCACTCAGAGCTGAAGACTATCCCTGTTGTGTTACACAAGAGGGTATCTGCTGAAGGGGTTGAGGAGAAATTAGAAATGTCATTCTTGTATGGCTAGGCTGTTCAGTGACCTGATAAATCAGGAGGCAGATATCTAAGACCAGCTCTGATCAGAGATGATGCTCCATCCCTTCAGCACTTTTCTCAGACCAAGGGGTGATTACTTAAGTGGAAATCACCCAATAAAACCCCAATCAATAAATGGTTCATAAGATCCTGGGAAAAAGAAAAGGCGTACTTGTGGCACCTTAGAGACTAACCAATTTATTTGAGCATGAGCTTTCGTGAGCTACAGCTCACTTCATCAGATGGATTCAGTGGAGCTCACGAAAGCTTGTGCTCAAATAAATTTGGTTAGTCTCTAAGGTGCCACAAGTACTCCTTTTCTTTTTGCGAATACAGACTAACACGGCTGTTACTCTGAAAAAAGATCCTGGGAGACGGTGTCAATGGGGAAAACGTTTACAGGGATACATTGGCTGTGAAACAGAGTATCAGTTATGTAGCACAATGAAGAGATGGACATGGCTGGATTTTTCACCGATTTTTCCCATATTAGCATTACCATTATTACATAATAATTCAGCAGTACCCTACTACTGCAGGTTGCTGTTTGGATGATCTTTTCTTACCTGCTTCAATTAAAACAAACATTTAAAAATTACAAGTTTTCTTGATGCTGTCATTGCACAGTTTAAAGCCATTCATAGCAGTTCTGTGGTCTTTTTCTGGATGGTACACACTGATATTTTTTAATCATTGTGATGATGGCAGAGAGTCTGGGATTAAATCCTCAAGTGATTCATTTCCTGGATTTTGCATGTTTGTTACATTACTCAGAAGTACCTGATCATGTTCTGTCTGTGTATGAATTGGGGAGACTTCATTCTTAGGATAAACTAAACATTATAAACTGTTGAAACTGCCTCACTTGTGAGGGAAGAGAGAAGGGTTCCCTCTAAATGAGAACAGAGGGTAAGACTGAACTGCTCTTTTTGGTACTCTTTATAATCCTTGGGTTCACAGAAGACACCAGTGTCAGATGTCCCTAACTCGGGAATTAAATAGCTGATGCAGCTCCTTGGTGCCAACCAACAGACTGACGATTGATGATCGTCTGTTGATGTGCTGCAGTAGGTTAAGGTTATAAATAACAGATGAAGAAACAACTATTAAATACCTTTTTAATTGTATAAGCTTTGCATAAGAAAACCATATTGTTGTACAACTGACGTTTCTTGCTGGTCCATCCAATAGTAACTATTGCAGATTAATTCAGTTTCCATGTAAATGTAACCTGAGTAACTTAAGCTTTCCTTCCATCAATTTGCAGGGGAGTCACAGAAGATGAAGCTGGAAGAGAACTTTCCAACAGTTACAGGCTTCCCTGGCCTGAGCACAAGCACTTGCCCCAGCCTGATGGCGGTGTTCTCTCCATTGTAGGCAGCCGTCATTCTCAGGTAGACACCTATCCTGAGGAGCCAAGAGTCTCTGCAAGATCCTGGTGGTACTGAGGCCCTAAAATTCAACTGCCTTGTATGCTAATAGTATAGGGCAGGAGTAGGTAACCTATGGCACTCGAGCTGATTTCCAGTGGCATTTACACTGCCCGGGTCCTGGCCACCGGTCCAGGGGGCTCTGCATTTTAATTTAATTTTAAATGAAGCTTCTTAAACATTTTAAAACCCTTATTTACTTTACATACAACAATAGTTTAGTTATATATTATAGACTTGTAGAAAGAGACCTTCTAAAAATGTTAAAATGTATTCCTGGCGCGCGAAACCTTAAATTAGAGTGAATAAATGGAGACTCGGCACACCACTTCTGAAAGGTTGCCGACCCCTGGTGTATATTAACCTTTCCCTTAGGAGATACGGTGTTGAGATACTCTTTAGGAATGTTGCTGACTAGGCATGTGTCAAACAGTATGGGAGGATGTTTCGCTAATAGTTAGTATTTTAATGTTGTTATAAACTTAGTTTAGTTTAATATTGCTGATCATTATAGTTATAAAAGAAACAACAAACCTTTGAAACAGAACTACTGTAACCTCTTGGGAACATTCTATATGGATAAACAGTTCATACATATTTAAGAATCTTAGAATTAAACTGCTCTGCAGATTTTGGCTGGGTATAACTCAGAGGTGGGCAAACTACGGCCCGCAGGACCGTCCTGCCCGGCCCCTGAGTTCCTGGCCCGGAAGGCTCGCCCCTGGCCCCTCCCCTGCTGTTTCCATTCCTCCCCAGCCACACAGGCAGCGGGGCTGCGAGCTCCTGCCGCTCTGGAGCAGCATAGTAAGGGGGCAGTGACAGCGCATGAGGGGGCTGGGTAGGGGGTCCCGGAGGGCAGTCAGGGGACAGGGAGCAGGGAATGGTTGGATGGGGCGGAGGTTCTGGGGCGGTCAGGGGTGGGGAACAGGGGGAGTGGGGTCCTGGGGGGCCTGTCAGGGGTTGGGGGTGTGGATAGGTCGGGGCAGTCAGGGGACAGGGAGCAGTGGGGGTTGGATGGGGATGGGATCCCGGGGGAGACAGTTTGGGGCGGGGGTAGTCTTGGGACAAGGAGCAGGGGGGTTTGGATGGGTCGGGGGTTCCTAGGGGGGACAGTCAGCGGGTGGGAAAATGGGAGGGGGCGGATAGGGGGTGGGGGCCAGGCTGTTTGGGGGGCACAGCCTTCCCTACCCAGCCCTCCATACAGTTTTGCACCCCAGTGTGGCCCTCGAGCCAAAAAAGTTTGCCCACCCCTGGTATAACTCCACCTCATACCAAATCATATGATGTGAGTTTGTGATGAATCAGATTCAATTGCATTTTGTGATGAATCAGATTCAATTGCATGTTATGATGAATCAGATTCAATTCCATCCCTTCATAGCTGTGTATTAAAACCTGTCTAGTGTGTGAAACTGAAAGGATTTCTCTGGTTTTATAAAATACCTTTCCTGAAAATGTAGGAAACTAACAAAAGTTAAAATTCCTCAGTCCACAATTGTTTATCTCATTTCTTATGCAGAGTCTTGGCTGTTCTCCAGTAGAACTGGAACGAGGCCCTCGCGGTTTTGGATTCAGTCTTCGCGGAGGAAAGGAGTACAACATGGGCTTATTCATCCTTCGACTTGCTGAGGATGGGCCTGCCATCAAGGATGGAAGAATTCACGTGAGTGTCAGAGACACTGATGAATTCAAACAGGTCGGGCTCCTCAGGATGTTCATTACCCCGTCAAAGAATTTGCTTCCCTGCAAGTGGTTAATGTCTCACTGCACACACAAAATGGTTATTTACACTGCTCCAGTCTAAGAGTTGTAATTGCAGAGATGTAGCAAACTGTGTTGATAGTTTTAATGTTTCAGGAAGTAAAAATCCCAGCAGCATGTAGGGGGAAAGAAACGTGCTCTCTCTCAAAAGACATAGCCTCTCCCAAGAAAGCTGGACGCCATCTACCCTAAAGACATAGTAACAGATGTTTCTGACAATGAATTCTTCTCTATAGACAGTAGTTGGCCAGAATGAGTGCCAAACAGAATTTTTGGAAACCCAGACTGAAAATAGCACAATGAAATGCAAGTCTGTTGGAAGGTTCCCAGAGTCCAGGTAAATGTGGGTTTGTGAGAGCACCCAACCTTTGTTTTTAAGCTGAGCTTTCGTTGTTCAGCATGGAATTTTAAAATGTTTCCAAACCAAGTGCCTTCCCTACCAACGTATCCTAATGTTAATTCTTGTGTGTCATGTCTAAGAATCCCGCTGTTCAAATATTGTCCCCTAAACAAACCGAATGTGTGCAAAGGGAGAAGGCAGTGTCACCGCAGTTGGAGACTGTAGCGGGGCAGTGACCCTGCTCTGGCCCTGAAAAGGTTAAAAGCCAGCCCTTGCAGAGGGCTGGGGCTGAGAGCTGATAAGAACAGGCTGATTGGGAAGGCAGCCACAGCCGGGGCCATGCCCCAATCAGGCCACAGCTGGCCTGAGAAAAGAGCTGTGAGCCAGGAGCTGAGGCAGTCTCTCTCTAGCTCTTGAGAGAGAAGGACCTGGCTGCCTGGGAGAGAAGGGTACTTGAGACAGAGCATTGCTGGGGAAAGGGTGGAGGAGTTGGGGAGCTCCGGCCTCAATAGAGGCCTGTGCAGGTACAGGGGCTGGGAGGAGCAGCCCAGGGTTCGGCAGAGGCAGCTGGTTCAACCTCCTTGCCAATGATGTGTGGTTTACAGACTGCAGTCTGCCCCAGTGAGCGGGGCCTAGACGATGACTGGCAGCAGCCACTGAGGCAAGGTGGGGATAGAGGGTTGGGGGTTCCCTTGGGAGGGGAGACCCAGAGTGTGGGGACACTGCCAGGAGGCAGCATCCCACGGTAAAGGGCACCAGGATCTGGGAGGGACACGGGGCCAGCGGCAGGCAAGACACTGGCGTGCAGAGGGGCGCTCCGAAGGCTGGAAAGAGCTAATTCCCAGGACAACTAGCAGGAGGCACTGCACCAATGAGTCTCATCTCGCTACAGAGACCAAATACAGTTCTGTAATTACTGTCCATAAAATGACTTTGTACTGGCTGAAGCATGGAACTGAGCATCAGGGACTCTTAGTTCTGATTCCATTCCTGCCAGTGACATGTGATACAGCCCTTTACACAAGTCACTTCACTTTCTCTGTCAGTTTTGTAGTGTGCAAAGTGAAGGCAGTAATAGACTACTTTTGAGGGCTGATGTCAGGCTTAATTGGATGCAAAATTCAAAGAGTTAAGTTTTAATGTGCTAATTCTTAGCATTTACAGTCATTAGTTTTTCTTATGCTTGGGAGATTGCTTGAGTCTTATAGTGCTGCTTCTGTTTTCTCTTGTACTGCTCTTTCAAGTGGGGTTATGCTAAGCTCCAGAGCTTTGCGTTCAAGTCACCAGCATGTGAAGACTTCCCAGCTGCAAATAAACTTGGACTTTAATTGGAGAAATTTCACAGCAATAAACAGAATCAAATATATACAATTCCCTGAACTCTGCCTGGGTTCAGCTTTATAAACTCCCAATCTATTGGGGGGACACAATATAACTCTTCGGGCTCTGTTCTCAAAAATGACATCAGCACACTTATCTGCTTTCTCCTGTGGATCATCTGTGCCAAGAACGGGTGGGCTGTAGGGTAAATTTGACTGTGGGGTATTCATAATAAAACAAATTTCAAATATTCATCTTCACATTGGAACTCATCGTTCTTTCATTATACTTCTATGTGACATCTGCATTTCTCCAAAGATCTGGTAGGCCAGGCCAGATAATTGTGTAATAAGATCTCTTCCTCCTCTCACCAGAGAGAGATAGGAAAACAAAGCTGTGGTGTCCTCCCTGTTCCTCTTCCCACGGCACTTTACCTAGCTGATCACACCCAGCTCTTTCCTGTCTCCCTGCAGGTGCTGATCACCTTCTGGTCATCTAAACTAGGGGATTCATGGTTTTAGCAGGGCTCCTCTTCCACAGTAGCAGTCTGTATGGAGCAGCCCACTTTTATCTGCTTCCTGCCCCTGCTAGAGGCAGGTATTGTTCCATTTCAGAGCTCCATGCTGACTGACATAGAGGGTGCAGTCTTGGCTAGGCTGTTTCCCAGGGGACCTCAGTGAATTAGCTGGGTGCCTGCACTGTATGGGAGAGGCATATTCAGCTGTGTTTAAAAGGCCGTTTCCATACTTGAAGCAGTAACAGTTTCACACCTGAACTATAGCACCCTGAAAAATGAGTTCATAATGGGACAGCCTCATCTCCTGTGCCTTGGCAGCAGGTATGTGCCCCCACCAGCCCTTGAAAGGGACTTGCTTTCCATGTCCACTGGGCTGATCATGCATATACCCGGATAAAATTGGGAGCTCTCCCTCATCCTAGTGCAACTGCACCAGAGGTGGCAGCCATGGAAGCACTCAAATAGGCCGACACCGGAGTCCTCTCTGTACCAGTGCTCCCCTTGTTGCTGCTGTCACTGGAGCCAGATCCCGCTGGGAATCTTGAGTCCTGAGGGCCAGCAAGGCTGAAGAGGTGTCGTTATTATACTCCATGTGGTGGAAAATATTTGCAACCATCTCCTTCATGGTACCTGATTCTTGCAAGGACCACTTCTCATCGCTGCTGTTGCAGAGGTCAGAGGGATGAATAGATGCAATGCTCAGAACAAAACATAAGGAGTGATGTCAATGACAACTGAGGGAGCAGGTTCTGGAAACAGGAGGTACCTCTAAATTCTTCCTGGCCAGGACAGAACGTTTCCGTGCCTAGATAAGCTTGTACGCTAGTCTGTGCTCTCCAGGCTTTCCCAATTCAGCCACTGAAATGGAACTAGGCCTTTCCCAGCCCCAATTTAAGTAGTACATTTGGATACTGACACAAAGGAGTTCTAATAACCCAGTTTGCAGCTGGTTTGAACACTAGATGGTAAAACGCACCTCGGCCCTGTGTTTTTCCAAATGGCTGTATGTCGTCGTCCTCATTCATTTATTATTGTATTAGTGCTCCATGATCATAGGGTTCTATGTGGGACTATCACCTTCAGTAATGTTTTATGAAACTGATCTAAGTAAGATACATGCTCTTTAAACTGCAACTTTTATGCAGTAGTGACACCTAATGGAAAATCAGTTTAATTGCAAGATGGACCTCATAATCTTTCATGGGTTAGAACCCAAATGCTTGGATATTCTGACATCCATTATCTGATACGTTTGTAAATTTGCATCAAAGTCCGTAAAGCTGATATCTCACTAGTCGGGACTGAGCTAGTATTGTCGTACAGTGATCTCTCTCAGAATAATAAATCCTTTCCTTTATGAGCAACCCTCTCAGCTATATTAATATAAGGGTGTTTGGTTGTAATTTTAGAGTAATTACCACATACACATGATTTTAAGTATCTTCATGGTGCAAGTCTTTATAACAGAGCATCAACAAATTACTTTTATGGAGTGAAGATGTACTCAAGAACATGGATGTATTAAACATTTATCAAATGGAAAATTCATTTCAAGTAACCTGAGCCCTTGTAGGGAAGCCAGCTTGGCAGAATATCTACATGAAGAATTCACTGAACAGCCCAATGGCTGAATTACATTAATTGTATATGTTAGTGGTTGTACGAGAGTGGGTTTCAGAGAATAGAAGGGACTAGGGAAAAGAAAAGCTTGAGTCGAGCTATGGCTTTTCCTATATTGAATAAGAATCCAGTTACAGTAGCTGTGCTTCATGAAGTTTAACCTGGCTGGTATTGTCTTTTCAGGTTGGTGACCAGATTGTTGAAATCAATGGCGAACCCACCCAAGGTATCACTCATACACGAGCCATCGAGCTGATTCAAGCAGGAGGAAATAAAGTTGTTCTTCTTCTGAGACCAGGGACTGGCTTGATACCAGATCATGGTAAGTTACAGGTTGTGCCAGTTTGTCCCGAGGGGACCGGGGGAAGGTGGTAAATAGAAATGTGTGTTGATTAATGTCTAAAGAGGTTGGATGCTGTTGTGTAAGCACTGAAGCTATTCAGCAATATCCTTCCATTTCTGCTGACTTTCAAGCTGCCTGTTTTCATACAAGCACAAATAATGTGACCAGGAAAAAAAAAAAAAACTGTTGCCACATAATAATTTTACTGAAAAACCTTGGAAAGTCGCCATGACATGTAATGTTGTTGCAAGTATTCTTTAGGCCATGCTTTGTTCTGATGCTCCCATCCATCTCCAACTTGATTTCTGTGTTTCTCTACACATATTATAATTAAAGACATAATTTGATTTTACATTTGAATAAAATCTCATATGGTATTGGGCTTCTGTCACGCTTCACAACCAAGATGATTATTTTTGTGGGTGCTTCAGTTTCTCTTATGAACTTAAACTGTAAAACGTTAAAAAACAAAACTTCTGAACGAGTGAAAGTTTTGCTCTTGGAATAGAAAACTTTAATTGTGACACTTGTTTTTTGCACATAAGGCAGCAAAGCACAAATCCCTAAGCAAATTGCTTGGGCAGAAATGCCTATAAGAGCTTTGACTGAGTTCAACTGCAGGGCATGCTCCAAAATCAAAGCTATTTGTGGCTGTCACAGTATTTCAAAGCAGAGCACATTAAGAGCAAGAGAATTTATTCCTCCCCATGCCAATTCTATCCTTTCAACCCTTCGCAGCTGCTGTAAGGCTTTAGACAGGAAAGTATTTAAACCATGTAAGGATCCTTCTTATAGCGTAACAGCTCTGTAGTAAAATTGGAATGGTTAGATACAGAGCCACTTTCCCTTTGTAAAAGCCCATGACTTTCATAAACAAATTAAAATCTGACACCTTGAACCTTCAAGCATAGTGTAGCCTATGCAAGTTTGTAGCATTCTATTATATGTAGGCAGGACTCGACCTCCACTTACAGATGAAATTGTCTAAAAACGTTTTCCTATATTTTTCCCTTCTCCCCACTGAGCTAGAAAATAACTTAAAACATCATGGTCCTAAAATACACTGCCTGGTTCCATCAGAGCAAATAGTACAAAGAATAAAAGCAAAGTATCTCTGAACTACAGGAAGACTTAGTCTTGTTTTTATCCTTTTTGTTAGATCCCCTCAATTGTCTTCTATTGAGATCACATGTATCTCCTACTGAGATAGCCCTTATGCTAGTAAGGCTTGGTTAATTAGTATTTTGAAAACTTAAAACAGATCTCTTGAGATACTGCTGAATTTTTAGGCTAGGCTACCCTCTAAGAGTGTAGTAAACCTTTGTATGCCTTGTGTGTCTCCCCTAAAAATAAATATTAAACACATCTGTGCCCATAAACAAGAAAGGAGCCCCTCTAAGTGAATTCCAGGTCTCTCTATTGACCGTAGGTATTTAAGCATACAATTACAAACCTAAGATCTGTTTTGCTTTTTCATGCAGTTATAAGTATTTGGCACAGAAGTGTGCTGCCTTTCATAACAATAGCAGCTGTCAGTAATATTCCACAGCTCCCTCCCCCACAGAATTCTGCCAGGCCTAAGTGCAGCAATTTAGTGGGGAGGGGGGTGGCTCTTCCATACTATCACCCTGTTGGCTCTTGTGTTCTGCATTTGAATCGTACACTTCTAGTGAAAGCTTTTGCTTCCTGTGATTTTTGGTATATAGTCCTGGGCTTTTTCTCTTCCTTATTCAGGTCTGGCTCCTTCCAGTTTGTGCTCCTACATGAAACCTGAACAACATTAAGGCTTTCAGTGCTTTTCTTGGTCTTTCCTTAAAGACTTGGTAAATCTGCATGTCTTGTGATTCACCTCTTTTTTTTCTTTAAGTACATTGCTATAAATAGTAACCTCACCTTCTCCCTGTTTTCAGTATTCTTTTGGTATGAATTGCAACAGTGTAGGATAGGGATTTTTAATTCTGCTGCGTGAGGCCTATAGCTATGCTGAACCTCACAAGCCCTTACCAGCATTCTTAGCCTGTATTTTTCCCAAAAAAGTTGTTTTCTGTGAGCTAAAAATTTAAGTTTACAGCTGAATGAGGAAATCTCCTTTGTTTAGTGTGTTATAGAATATAAGTTTGTTGTTTTTTTTTTTTAAAAAGTGTTTAGATCACGTTGTGGAAGTTCATTACATTAAGATATTTTAGATAAATGTTTGTGAATATTGGTTAAGTGATTTTTTGTCACACCATTGTGCTGCTTCACTTCCAGGTGATCAAGATAGTTTTAATCCATCATCCTCAAATATAATATATGATGAACAGCCACCATTACCCACCTCTGCAGTATGTGATTTACCAGTACTGGAAGACGCTTTAGCGAATGTTCACATATCTGAGAAACTGGAAGAAGCTAAAAACACTGTGCCTGAAAAGAAAAGCACTTTAACTGAAAACCAGTCTAAGCCGAAACATATGTCTTCTACCCAGGAGCATATGAAGAGATGGGACCAGCCTACCAGTTTAGATTTAGTAACTGATGACGACATTAGAAGAGAGAGAGCAGAGAGTCCAAAAAAATTGGGCACATCTGGGGAATTGCAGCAAGCAGGGCTCCACAGTCCAAGAAAAAGTGAGACACAAAACACACACAGCAATCTCTTAGACCAGTGTGAGCAACCCAGGAGAGGTGGGAATACACACACACAAATCAATTTAAAAGAAACTTCCAGAGGAAACAGAGGCAGATCTGCCAGTCCCCAAAAGCATCCCAAAAAAGAAGAAAGTGGGGACAAGTCAGACAAGTTACTAGACTCTCAAGATAAAATAGCTGGTGGTGATGGTGATGTTGAGACTAATGAAAAATCAGGAGTAACACAGCAAGACAGAAAGCAGAACATTGCTGGAAAGAAGAAGAAGTGGTCTCAAGAGAGAAAAAACCCAAGAGCAGATGAAAAGACTCTTCCATTAAATAAGGCCAATGAGCCTAGGAAAAGAGTAGATGAAGATGAAAAAGCCAATACTGGAGAGCCAACTTCTAGCGACTTCAAAACTGCAAGTCTTTCTGATGTTTCACAGCTTTCCAAGGGAAAAAAAGGTAGGCTCCAAACACAAGATCCAGTTATTCTGAACAAAGACCACACAGAAAAAGGTTTGGAGCCAACTGATGAAACCAAAGATGATGGAATTTCAAAACCTGAATGCAGCTTTCCAGTTAAGAAAGCACCAATAACTCCTGGACCTTGGAAGGTACCAAGTGCAAGTAAAGTCACAAAAGCAACAGGTGTCACTGAAAAACGGGTTTGACTGAAACATTTTTAGAACATGTTTTAATCAGGTTTCTAATATGGTCAATTAAAAGCATCTTTTTTCCACAAAGTTGTCATTTTTCAGAAATTAACTCCAGGGGCTGGAAAGTACATTTGATTTGTTCTTAAATTAACTAAGCTGCATGAAGGAGCTCTTCCATAAGCTGCTGTCCCCTCATCCTTTGAAGGCAGTGTCCTGCTGCTCTCTCAACATTGCACTGCTAAGGCTTTCTCAGATAGTATTGTGAGTTTCTGAACAAACTTTAATGCCTATATTGCCAATGTGATCATGACTCACTTCTTGTGCCAAGTTATCTACTGTAGCCAATCAATTTAATCCTCCTGGTAGGTTTTCCCCAGACTCAAAGCCAAGATTTTGTTTGAAAATAGCTATTTTCTCAAAGGCATGTCGCATGTTTATATAGGGGAATAATTAAGACTTCTCACAACTTCAGTAAGAAGGTGAGTGTGCTGGTTCTATCAACTCTAGGGCAGCAAATGAGCCACTGATGCTGCCCCACTGGATTCTTTTTCTTAAAGTTCCTAATAGCCCATGTGAAATTTAAAAGGATAATTGCATTTTGGTGTGATCTATGGGGTTAGTTTTGCTTTCTAGGAGCAAAACAAATTTGCTTAATTCATTTAAGGTAATTATAGTAACTATCTGCAAAACATGTATTGCTAACACATTTTGAAGACTAAGTGGTGAAATCCTGGCCCTGTTAAGTTACTGGCAAAAACACCCATTGGCTTCAGTGGGGCCATGATTTTATCTTGTCAGTTCTTTGGATATAAGGAATGGATGTGGTGCTATGCTTTCAACCTCCCTCTGGTACTGTATGTCAAAGCACCACATACGGTATGTTTTAAAAATACTTAGAAATGTCCCATCTTTACCTGTAAAACTAAAAATTGATATGTAAAAGCAGTATTTGAAACAGAAAATCCTGCTGTTGCAAACTCAGACAGAACCAACCACCACCAACAGCTTCTTAAAAAAAAGTCCCTCTTACCTGTGCCTACTATTAGAAATCTCCTGTTTTATTTGTGTGTAATTGCTTTTGGTTGAGTGAGAAATAGTTGACATACAGGGTACATGAGACTTAATATCTATTGTTTGGGCTTCAATATGTATTTAAATAACATTGAGGAATGTTAAGATATTTTTATATCAGTTAACTGTAGGACTAGCAGTCTGCAGAAATTTCATGGTTTGATTTACTCAATAGCATTAATGGATTTGATTTCCTGACCTGTGCTAGGTTTTCAGTGACTGCAAATAAAAAAAAAAAAAAACAGTAAAAGGGGCTGGGCCAGTTCACAAAAGCAGAGGAAAAAGGTAAGGAAAGTCAAGATCAGTTGCTGTACCCTTGTGTTAAACTAATCTGACTTGCTCATTAAAAATATAATTGAACTGCTGCTAAGTTGATTAGCCTCCCAAAGCTTAAAAAAATCAGTTTTGACTGGAAGCTAGAAACTTTTGAAATAGACAACTACTCAGCAGTAGGCTTAAATGAACAGTGCTTTAAAATCTGTTTATTTTACAACATCTGAACTGTCCTCTGCTGCTTCACATTTTATGAATCCATCAATTTGCTGTAGCATAAAGTGTACAAATCCTCAATATTGTAGAGTTTGACTGTGAAAGTATGAGTTAGCCTATGTAGATATTAATCCTGTATTCTTGGTTGATAAACCTGTGGGATCCTCTTAAGTTGTATGCACTTGTTTAACCATTGAGAATAGTACCAAATTCAGAAATTTAATACCAAGATGAATTAGCACCACTGAAATTGTTATCAGCAAGTACCCATCCATCCAAATGCTGTTTTCTAATTGTTAACGTTGTGACCTGCTTTGGTGTCCTCTGTTTGTGAGTCTTTTCCAGAGAACTTGTACCTGTACTTACTGTATAAGGTGACTTAGCAATGTGGCCTTGGAATGCTAAGCAACATATGGATGTACTGGATGTAAATGTTTATATATTGTACAGCACCTTTATATACACACTGAGGTTCTGACTAGAGAGACCTGTAAATCGCTCATTATTTTTTATATAGATATATTAAAAAGAAACTCCCATTCACAGCCTGTTCATTCTTGCACTTTTAAATGTTAGCTGTAGACTCATTTTACAATGATGCGGTCTGCATTAGAACTGTTTTAACTAAATATACAGCCCTAAACATCCATATTTTCCACTGATAAATTGCCTTTGTCATCTGAAAGTTACCTTACCTCCCTTTAAGTGTAACATACTCAGCCACAGTCCTGCAAAATATAGTACCAGCTGTTTGATGGAGTTTGCTTCCATGGATTTATTTGTATTTTAAATGTCACTTTTTACATTTTTACTAATTTTCATTGTACAGAAAATAGCTTTGCATAAACAATTTACTACAAAAAATGACCTATGTCATCGTCCCTTTATGGTGTGAGATGGAACAGTGGATTTAAAGGAATCCTTTTCTCTCAGACAATATTAGTCCTATGACTGACTTACTATTTATTGGAAACTAGCAAAGTCACCAGCTGCACTTACAGCATAACAATTTCTCCTAGGGAGGTGGCTTTAATCTACAAATGGTATGAGGAAAGAATCTAACCTCCCCATAATGAGATCTCACATTCCTTCCTCTCAACTGGTTTTCACCATCAGTCCTTACCCCAGAGAGCCATTTACTTCTTTGTCCAAGGTTCCGTATCAGGAGTGTTACATAAAAGGCACCTATCCTTTAAGAGGCTGTGCATTAGAATAGGGGAATCTTCTTCTGTTCCACTTTTACCACATCTGACTTCTACTTACCTGTGTAACAAAGGTAAGGTACTATAGAAGTAGAAAGCACTAATATTTTCCAGAATGCTTTAACAGCCCTATTGACCTACCTTGTCAAAACTAACCAAATCATTACCAAAGATTTGAAGTGTTATATGTAAATTGTTACTCTATTCAGTTTTCTAGCTGCTACCAGTCTTGTGAAAAGTGTTTATATACTGATGGTGCTTTACAGAGCGAGCTGTTGTAGAGAACAAGTGTTACCATATTCCCTCTAGGAGAATGCTTTGCTTGTTCTATTAGGGCTTATCAATCAAGAATAATGAGTTTGAAGAACACTTAATTATAAGAAAACTCTAGTCTCTCCTGGTGCGTGCAGCAGAGTGGCTTTAATGTTGCTGTGCAACTGAAAGTTTAACTGCTAAGTGCCCTTGGAGGCAATATCTGTCTTGGGTGGACTGACCTTTCATGAAAGGCTGCAGTTGCACAGAATAAAGGTCCAAAGCAGACTTGGCCTCTCTAGCCTAAAGGCACTTATTTAAATGTTTTGTTTACTTGAAGCTACTACACACATGCACTTGTCTGTCAAATGGGGCACTGGAAGAAGACTGAAAGAGGAACAGGGATCTGCTCTAATATGTAAAGGTAGACAGCAGAATTTTAAACTCTACTCCCTAACCATCCAAAACCTGGAATGTTGTTCTGGACAGTTATTAGGAAAGTGAGTCCTCTTGTCAAGGCTTTAACACCCTATTTTAACAAATGAAGAGCTTATTTAGATCTTAAAGCAGTAATTGGGAGTCATAATACTGACTGACTGCAGTGAAATTACAGTCTCATGTTAACTGAGAGGAAATGGAGAAGCTGCCACATCAAGTTAGTTGTGTAACAGAGCCAACCTGCTGCAGTAACTTATCTATCCATATAGAAATAGGCTTTAACAGGACCACAGACACAAGCTATTGTATACAGAATCCCATATAATTGTTTTCCTACTGTTTTGAGGCCCCTCCAAAATGTGTGGCTGCTGCATACTTTAGCCCCTACTTAATAGGGAAATGCCCTTAGAACAGTGTCACTCTGTTGGACAAAACAAGTTTTGTTTACTTAGTGTGCAAGGTCTGGGCTGCCCTCACAAGTTAAACTAGTTTATTCTGTAGGCTCTGAAACTAAGCAATGTAAGAAAACATCTTTGATACATAAAGAAATATGCCAAAATTTAGAACCACCTCTGTCTCAAGCCAATGTCTTGCTTCTATCCAGTGTCCTGATGATTTGATAATCCTCACAGCCTTGAGGGCAGGCTAGTTCATGGTTTGATTTTCCATAACTGAAAACAGAGGTTAGGAATTGGTATTTATGAGAGACTTCAAATAAAAAAGCAAAACAAGAAGTCTCTTGAATAAATTACAGCCATTGTAAAAAAGGGAACATGCAGCTGCTAGGCTTTGAAAGACTGAGTAAAATGCATATTACATAATGGTTTAGGCATGCTAGTAAACTAACAATTGAGGCAGCCAAAAACTTGTAGTTTTAGGACTGTCAAGCACACAAGCAGGTTTTTGGGGTGTAGTAATCTGAATTTATTCAGTCACCATTCCTGCTGTCCTAACACATGAGTGGGTTTGCCCCAAAACACAGATAGGAGGGGGAACACAGGTGAAGCAACTGTACTAATGACAGTAAGTTAGTGGCAAAACCAGAATTAGACCCAGGTCTTCCATAAGTCAGTTGGGTACCAGTCTCCTAGAACATCCTCCTTGCCATCTCAAATGGCAGCTACACTTACTCTGATATTGAATCCAAGAAGATCACTTATAACACCTGAGATGGCAGACAGGATCACAACTCGTGTGATGTTGTAGATTAAAGGGTTCATAGTCAGGCCATAGAGTCTAAATGGTGTGTCTAACTCCTGTAATGAGAAAATGGAAGTTAGATCTGGACCCAGTTGTAGTCACCAACATTTCCAATTACTCTGATAGCCTGCTATACCTCAGACAGACTTCTGCCAACCAGAGCCTGCAAAATCCATTGGGTATATTAGATAGGCATCTCTGCCTCCTCAGGGCTGAAGAATTTCACTGACCCTATCATAGAGGTTGAAAATCTTCCTTATGGCAACACTTAGTAGGCTGGTTAACAGTTTAGAATTTTAACTCTGGGAAGCCTCCTGTAGGTGTCACACACCAGGCTCCTTCCCATCCTGTCTAGTAATAAATGACTGGAATCCTAAAATTCTGCTGAGGGAGAATGAGGAAACAAGACAGTACAGCCGGTATGACAAGTCAGTTCTCCACCTTCTTATTCTTATGCACATTACTACTGTTAACACCCAGCACCTCAGTCATAGATAACCCTATTGTGCGAGGCACTGTATAAAGACAGTGTCCTTTACCCCAGAGAGCTTACAGGCTAAGACAGACAACTGATGAGAATACAAGGAAGAAATGAGATGACATTGGTCAGCATGACAGGCACTGACTGATCTCAGCACACTAGAGACCTAACTGTCTTTTTTGGTAGGCAACAAGAGTTAAGGATAGGAACTCACCTTCAGTAGCTTTGTAGACAGTTTTAAAACATTGTTCACTAGAGAGAGCTGTTCTTTCTTGTTTGGCTTCTTTTCCATCTTTAAGTATAAGTTGATCTGTGACAGAAACAGGTATTAGAGCAGATTTTACATTCAATCACTTCACCCAAGTCACAGCTGTTTACAGCACAGGGACCAGTCAGTTGTGAAGACCTATGCAAAAAAGTCACTACCCTGCCCATGGAATGGTGCTTACTTGCAGTTTAAGTGCAGCAGTAATAGATTAACAAACATCCAATTTTCCCCAGAGTGATAGGGTTCTTCTCACCCCCAGCTATCAACCAAAAATGAACAACATTTGGGCCTGGATAACTGGCTTTTTTCTTTTAAGCCTGCTGTAGGAGGAGCTGCTCTATTATGAATAAAAAAATTCAAAGGGGTCTTAAAAAAAGCACTAAGCTGAAATGAGGGAGGAGTTATTTGAACCACAAAGATCACTTTCATACTAGAAAACAGAGTACTTGTGGCACCTGAGAGACTAAAATTTGAGCATAAGCTTTCGTGAGCTACAGCTCACTTCATCGGATGAATTCAGTGGAAAATACAGTGGGGAGATTTATATACACAGAGAACATGAAACAATGGGTGTTACCATACACACTGTAACCAGAGTGATCAGTTAAGGTGATTACCAGTAGGAGAGCAGGGGGGGAACCTTTTGTAGTGATAATCAAGGTGGGCCATTTCCAGCAGTTGACTAGAACATCTGAGGAACAGTGGGGGTGGAGGGGGGAATAAACATGGGGAAATCAGAGTAACAGCCGTGTTAGTCTGTATTCGCAAAAAGAAAAGGAGTACTTGTGGCACCTTAGAGACTAACCAATTTATTTGAGCATGAGCTTTTGTGAGCTACAGCTCACTTTTTCATAGATTCATAGATATTTAGGTCAGAAGGGACCATTATGATCATCTAGTCTGACCTCCTGCACAACGCAGGCCACAGAATTTCACCCACCACTCTTACAAAAAAAAAAAAAACTCACACCTATATCTGTGCTATTGAAGTCCTCAAATTGTAGTTTAAAGACCTCAAGGAGCAGAGAATCCTCCAGCAAGTGACCCGTGCCCCATGCTACAGAGGAAGGCGAAAAACCTCCAGGGCCTCTTCCAATCTGCCCTGGAGGAAAATTCCTTCCCGACCCCAAATATGGCGATCAGCTAAACCCTGAGCATATGGGCAAGATTCATCAGCCAGATACTACAGAAAATTCTTTCCCAGGTAACTTGGATCTTACCCCATCTAAAACCCATCACAGGCCATTGGGCCTATTTACCATGAATATTTAATTACCAAAACCATGTTATCCCATCATACCATCTCCTCCATAAACTTATCGAGTTTAATCTTAAAGCAAGATAGATCTTTTGCCCCCACTACTTCCCTCGGAAGGCTATTCCAAAACTTCACTCCTCTGATGGTTAGAAACCTTCGTCTAATTTCTAATCTAAATTTCCTAGTGGCCAGTTTATATCCATTTGTTCTTGTGTCCACATTGGTACTGAGTTTAAATAATTCCTCTCCCTCTCTGGTATTTATCCCTCTGATATATTTATAGAGAGCAATCATATCTCCCCTCAGCCTTCTTTTAGTTAGGCTAAACAAGCCAAGCTCCCTGAGTCTCCTTTCATAAGACAAGTTTTCCATTCCTCGGATCATCCTAGTAGCCCTTCTCTGTACCTGTTCCAGTTTGAATTCATCCTTCTTAAACATGGGAGACCAGAACTGCACACAGTACTCCAGGTGAGGTCTCACCAGTGCCTTATATAACGGTACTAAAACCTCCTTATCCCTACTGGAAATACCTCTCCTGATGCATCCCAAGACGACATTAGCTTTTTTCACAGCCATATCACATTGGCAGCTCATAGTCATCCTATGATCAACCAATACTCCAAGGTCCTTTTCCTCCTCCGTTACTTCTAGTTGATGCGTCCCTAGCTTATAACTAAAATTCTTGTTATTAATCCCTAAATGCATGACCTTACACTTCTCACTATTAAATTTCATCCTATTCCTATTACTCCAGTTTACAAGGTCATCCAGATCCTCCTGTAGGGTATCCCTGTCCTTCTCTAAATTAGCAATACCTCCCAGCTTTGTATCATCTGCAAACTTTATTAGCACACTCCCACTTTTTGTGCCCAGGTCAGTAATAAAAAGATTAAATAAGATTGGTCCCAAAACCGATCCCTGAGGAACTCCACTGGTAACCTCCCTCCAACTTGACAGTTCACCTTTCAGTAGGACCCGTTGTAGTCTCCCCTTTAACCAATTCCCTATCCACCTTTCAATATTCCTATTGATGCCCATCTTATCCAATTTAACTAATAATTCCCCATGTGGCACCATATCAAACGCCTTACTAAAATCTAAGTAAATTAGATCCACTGCGTTTCCTTTATCTAAAAAATCTGTTACTTTCTCAAAGAAGGAGATCAGGTTGGTTTGGCACGATCTACCTTTTGTAAAACCATGTTGTATTTTGTCCCAATTACCATTGACTTCAATGTCCTTAACTACCTTCTCCTTCAAAATTTTTTCCAAGACCTTGCATACTACAGATGTCAAACTAACAGGCCTATAATTACTTGGATCACTTTTTTTCCCTTTCTTAAAAATAGGAACTATGTTAGCAATCCTCCAATCATACGGTACAACCCCTGAGTTTACAGATTCATTAAAAATTCTTGCTAATGGGCTTGCAATTTCTTGTGCCAATTCTTTTAATATTCTTGGATGAAGATTATCTGGGCCCCCCGATTTAGTCCCATTAAGCTGTTTGAGTTTCGCTTCTACCTCAGATATGGTGATGTCTACCTCCATATCCTCATTCCCATTTATCATGCTACCATTATCCCTAAGATCCTCTTTAGTCTTATTAAAGACTGAGGCAAAGTATTTGTTTAGATATTGGGCCATGCCTAGATTATCCTTGACCTCCACTCCATCCTCAGTTTTTAGCGGTCCCACTTCTTCTTTCTTTGTTTTCTTCCTATTTATATGACTATAGAACCTTTTACTATTGGTTTTAATTCCCTTTGCAAGGTCCAACTCTACTTGACTTTTAGCCTGTCTCACTTTATCCCTACATATTCTGACCTCAATAAGGTAGCTTGCCTTACTGATCCCTCCCTTCTTCCACTCCCTATATGCTTTCTGCTTTTTCTTAATTACCTCTCTAAGATGCTTGCTCATCCAGCTTGGTCTACAACTCCTGCCTATGAATTTTTTCCCCTTTCTTGGGATGCAGGCTTCCGATAGCTTCTGCAGCTTTAATTTAAAATAATCCCAGGCCTCCTCTACCTTTAAACCCATAAATTCTTCAGTCCAATCCACTTCCCTAACTAATTTCCTTAATTTTTGAAAGTCAGCCCTTTTGAAATCAAAAACCTTAGTTGCAGATTTATTTTTGTTAATCCTTCCATTCAGTTTGAACTGAATTAGCTCATGATCACTTGAGCCAAGATTATCCCCTACAACCATTTCCTCTATGAGGTCCTCATTACTCACCAAGACCAAATCTAAAATAGCATCCCCTCTAGTCGGTTCAGCAACTACTTGCTGAAGGAATCCATCAGCTATCGCATCTAGGAAAATCTGAGCCCTATTATTATTACTAGCACTCGTCCTCCAGTCTATATCTGGGAAGTTAAAGTCTCCCATGATCACACAGTTTCCATTAGTATTTACTTTATTAAAAACATTAAAAAGGGCTCTATCCATATCCAAATTAGATCCCGGCGGTCTATAGCACACCCCAAGCACTATCCCAGGGGAGGCTCTAATAGTTTTCTTCCCCAATTTAATTTTTGCCCAGACAGACTCAGTCATATCCACTTCCGGTATGCATCTGATGAAGTGAGCTGTAGCTCACGAAAGCTCATGCTCAAATAAATTGGTTAGTCTCTAAGGTGCCACAAGTACTCCTTTTCTTCATGGGGAAATCGTTTTCCTTTGTGTAATGACCCATCCACTCCCAGTCTCTATTCAAGGCCAGTCCTTGCTTACAGACAGCCCCCCAGCCTGAAGCAAATACCAGCAACCACACAACAGAACCACTAACCCAGGAACCTATCCTTGCAACAAAGCCTGTTGCCAACTGTGTCCACATATCTATTCAGGGGACACCATCATAGGGCCTAATCACATCAGCCACACTATCAGAAGCTCGTTCACCTACACATCTACCAATGTGACATATGCCATCATGTGCCAGCAATGCCCCTCTGCCACGTACATTGGTCAAACTGGACAATCTCTATGTAAAAGAATAAATGGACACAAATCGGACGTCAAGAATTATAACATTCAAAAACCAGTTGGAGAACACTTCAATCTCTTTGATCGCTCGATTACAGACCTAAAAGTTGCAATTCTTCAACAAAAAAACTTCAAAAACAGACTAACGAGAGACTGCTGAATTGGAATTAATTTGGAAACTGTACACAATTAACTTAGTCTTGAATAGAGACTGCTGGAAATGGCCCACCTTGATCACTACAAAAGGTCCCCTCCCCCGCTCTCCTGCTGGTAATAGCTCACCTTAAGTGATCACTCTCTGGTTACAGTGTGTACGGTAACACCCATTGTTTCATGTTCTCTATGTATATAAGTCTCCCCACTGTATTCTCCACTGAATGCATCCGATGAAGTGAGCTGTAGCTGTAGCTTTATGCTCAAATAAATTGGTTAGTCTTTAAAGTGCCACAAGTACTCCTGTTCTTTTTGCGAATACAGACTAATACGGCTGCTACTCTGATGCCAGAAAACAGTAAGCCCATGGAGGGTGACCTGCAGCTGAGATACCTGTTCAGTGAGCAGGATTGAAATATTACTATATTTTTTGTTGGTTTCAGAGCCCAATGATGCCAGGCGCAGTAGAAAAAGGAGGAGGGCTGTTTCCCAGATGAGGAACTCCCAGTTGTAAGCTGCATTCAGGAATGTTTTATGCCCTTTTAAAACCTGTATTAAACAAAACAATGAAATTGGCAAATAAACTGAAATGTTCCTATTCACCTACCATAAACACTTCTATTCAACACATAGAAGCAGCTATGGCCTGTGTGACCACCATAACATCTATCAGCCAAAGCAATTTGCCACCCACAAATACATGAATAAAGGTAGGACAGTAATTAAAGTGAAGACAGACCAGTTTATATCAGCCTGATTAATATATTAATAATCATTCTCTTTATCCCTGCTATCTGATAGCTAGATACTCTGAAGAGTGCTGCCCAATGTAAATGCATTTTGATTATTAAAGGAAGTGATTGCTGAGGGAAAGGCTCATCTAAACGACACTGGATCCCAACATTACTACACTCAATGCAAAGCCAAAGTCGAGAAGGGCAGTTAACTAGCGAAAGCATAAGCATTCATCTGCAGCACAATGAAACCGTTCTGCAAACTGTTGCTAACAACTATACTTAACTACAAAAGGAAAAAAGCCTCTCTGAAATCTATTTAAGGACTAAAATCCACCTTCAAAGCAGTTACCAGTTATACTTGACAGGAATTTTTCCACTGGCTTTTTATTGCTTACAAAACATAAATGGGAGTCTCACCTGTGCACAGCATATGAAAGCAATTGATAGAGCCAATAAAAAGATTGAAGAGACAACTACATCCACAGATCGCTGGGGTCCTCTCCTCTGTGGAAACAAACGTTTAATCAAATCTGAGAAACCTTTTGAATTTCAGTAAAATATAGCAATAGTTTTTCGCTACCCAGGAAAAAGTTGTAATATCCTCAACTCCAGCTTCTGCACCTGGAGTCCACCTGCAACCTTCCACCAACTTTGTTTACACCATTTGCTCTAGTCTGTTAACATTTAAACATACTTGCACTCGTTGGATCATGACTTGCCTTTAGATAGGAGCGCAGTGATAACCAAATTTTAATATTCTCCACCTTCTTGAGTCTGAAGTGGGGGATTTCATACTTCCTGGCTTTCCGGGCAGATGTTATATGACTAAAAAGTTTGGCAAACAAAAACCGCTGCAAAGAAAAGTGTGTCAGTAAAGAAAATCCACATTGTTATAGTCCAATGTTAGCTTCCATATGGTGCTTAATATAATATGTACATTAGTTGCTAAACAAGTTATTTGTGCTTGCCAGTGGTAGGAATAACATTCCTGTATAAGAGGAAACCATGACAACTTTAATAAATGAGAGATACTAAAGGATACCACTCATCCCAGTATTCCATATCTATATTAACAGTAGCAAACTGGCAAAACTGTTAACCACATTCCCCTGTGGAAGGATGTAATAGATACAAACACACATCCTTATGACCTGGGCCCCATCAGAGGATTTGTCTTCAGGCCAATCAAGTCCAGCCAGGCAGCTGTAGTCTTCACCAGGAAATAATGAATGTGACCCCAAGTGGGACACTTATTTCTCATTCTAAGAGAAGTCTCATAACTAGGCTTCACAGTACAGGTAGGGCTAATACCTTTTCCTAGATTGCTCCAATTTGCCTCAGACTTTTAAGATAGCAAGTACTTAAAGGTTAATTTCCTTTCAGCAGTACAGAGAAAAAAAGCAAGCTTTAAAGACTAATTCACGGTGGACGTTAGTCTTTGTATCTCAGGGGAAGAGACCTGCCACAGCACCTCAGGTATAAAGATATCCCAGCATTCCCCAGGGTCTTACTGCTCCCAAACATGTCTCAGCAGCGGCTTTAAGAGGGGAAGCAATGACAGCAGCTTGAATGTTGCAATAGAAATGTATATGTTCATGAAAGGTAACAGCACATTTGGACAAACCTGTTTGTATGTTCTCTCAGCAACACACATCATAAAGAAAAACATCCAAGTCAGGCAGAGACGCTCAAGGAAGTTAATCACAGCCAAGACAATGACGGGGGTGATGGTAGGAGCCCCACAAAAGATATTCAAAAGTTCCTTCACTGAAATGGATTGCAGCTGTTCAAGATTCTTTGTATGGAAGAGCCGGTAGAGGAAAGGAAGACATGCTAACCCAATGGTGACAACGTTTCCCAGCATCTGATAGCCTACTCCCTGCTGATAGGCATTAACCTGGAGAATAGGCAAATATCATTAGCACTATACAAGCTACAACTAATTTTTAAAATTACTGTAAGTACAATGTTAAACACCAATAGGGAAAATCCTCGAATTCTAAAACTCGGTTAGGCAACCCAAGTACATACGTAACCTCCTGCTTCACTAGACATGTTTAAAGAAACAGTATTTGAAGTGGCTGTAAGATAAAGTTCAGCCATTACACACTTCATCTCTCTACTCACTAAACTCGGTACACAGCAAATGAGCAAGATTAAACCAGAAAACATACTAGAAAGAAGTTACAATGAAAAAGTGAAAATCCAAAAGTGTGACATAAAACGATTCCATATTATGACATCACTTCCTCCCCCTTAGAATGACCTGTCCATCCCCCCTTCTCCATAGCCATCTCACCTACCTTGAGTAGGAATCTCACTTCTGAGAAAGGGAAAAGAATGACCAAAATACAGCAGCAGCCATGAGCCACTAATTTTAATTGCACTCAAAAGCTTCTAGGTCCCTGTCGCTCAGAGCAGGGAATGATGTCAACATGACGTAAGCATCTACTGATGAAAGGCACTATGTAAGAGCTAGGTATTATTTTACTGTTATTCTTAGACCAGGAGTCATACTCTCTGCTTCGAATTCATGTATTTTCTTAAATCCCTCTGCAACTACTAGTTAAGAGTATTTAGGGCCATCTTTAAAAAAAGGTACTTGGACTTGTACTGTTTGCAGATAATCACAATTTAGGGCATTTCTACACTATGTTATGTAAAGCAAATTATGTAAGCCTATGCACTACAGCATTCCTCCTGCTGCTGTAACTTGCCCACTATGCCGACCTAGTAAATCCACCTCAGCGAGATGTTTTAGGCATAGGCTGACGTAGTTTGGGGAATGCACTGTCTGTATAGACATTTACTTGCATCCACCTTTTGTCTGTCAAGGTGTCTGACAGCCAAATCTATGAAATTGACAATGTCAATTTCACTGCTGGTAGGGTTCTTGTTTTGAAATTGAGTAGGGGGAGTTCCAGTTGTGAGCTCCAGCTGTCAG
This sequence comes from Eretmochelys imbricata, assembly GCF_965152235.1. Lineage (NCBI taxonomy): Eukaryota > Metazoa > Chordata > Testudines > Cheloniidae > Eretmochelys > Eretmochelys imbricata. The sequence continues at coordinate 1,421,331 of NC_135592.1, read as the reverse complement.
CATGAGAGCCTGGAGTGTGGTCTCCCTGCAGAGCTCCCACCTGGGCTCTCAGCTCCCCACTCTGCAGGGAGCTTGCTTCATGGGGAGTGCAGAGCTGAGAGCCTGGGTGGCAGCTGGGAGCTCTGCCTGGAGCTTAGGTCAGTGCGAGTAATCCTGGTGAGGAGACACCGCTGACAAGAGGGTAGTGTGGACAGGAAAACTAGTAATTTATTGCTGGGGCTGTAAATCAATCTAACATAAGTAGACTTAACTCTGTAGTGTAAATATGCCCTTAGAATGGGGGGAGGGGGAGAGGAATCAATCCTTACTCTGCTCATGATAATCCCGCTGATCTCCAGCACAGACATGTCCACCTTCTTGCACTCACTTCCTTCCCAGATCAGGGCACTTACTTTTGCAGATGCAGGGCTCGTATTCTGAAGCCAGAACAAATGGTTCTGGAGAAGAAAATGCAACACTGATACAACATACTGAAAACATTTCTCAACTATCTACAGGAAATGGTTTCAAAATAGGCAGCATTTTTACTGAAAATGTTTGAATACAGTTTTAAATTTCAACATTTAAACTATAAGCTATTCAAGGAAAAACTATCTGCATGTATATCCAACAGCATCTAGCACAAGGCCCTGATCCGGATTGTGGCTCTGAACATAAGAGCGGCCATACTGGGTCATACCAAAGGTCCACCTAGCCCAGTATCCTGTCTGCTGACAGTGGCCAATGCTAGGTGCTCTAGAGGGAATGAACAGAACAGGTAATCAAATGATCCATTCCTTGTTGCCTATTCCCAGCTTCTGGCAAACAGGCTAGGGATACCATCCCTGCCCATCCTGGCTAATAGCCAGTGATAGACCTATCTGAGAATGTATCTAGTTCTTTTTTGAACCCTGTTACAGTCTTGTCCTTCACAACATCCTCTGGAAAAGAGTTCCACAGGTTGACTGGAAGCTGTGTAAAGAAATACTTCCTTTTGTTTGTTTTAAGCCTGCTGCCTATTAATTTCATTTGGTGACCCCTAGTTCTTGTGTTATGAGGAGTAAACATCACTTTACTCCACACCAGTCATGATTTTATAGACCTATCATATCCCCCCTTAGTAGTCTCTTTTCCAAGATGAGAAGTCCCAGTCTTATCAATGACAAGTTTCAGAGTAACAGCCGTGTTAGTCTATATTCGCAAAGAGAAAAGGAGTACTTGTGGCACCTTAGAGACTAACCAATTTATTTAGATGCATCCGATGAAGTGAGCTGTAGCTCACGAAAGCTCATGCTCAAATAAACTGGTTAGTCTCTAAGGTGCCACAAGTACTCCTTTTCTCAGTCTTATTAATCTCTCCTCATAGGGATGCTGTTCCATGCCCCTAATAATTTTCTGCCCTTTTCCAATTCCAATATCTTTTCTGAGATGGGGTGACCAGATTTGCATGCAGTATTCTAGATGTGGGCATACTATGGATTTATATAGAGGCAATATGGTATTTTCTGTCTTATCGATCCCTTTCTTAATGATTCCTAACGTTGTTTGCTTTTTTGACTGCTGCTGCACATTGAGTGGATGTTTTCAGAAAACTATCCACAATGACTCCAAGATCTTTCTTGAGTGGCAATAGCAAATTTAGACCCCATCATTTTATATGTATAGTTGGGATATTTTCTAATGTGCATTACTTTGCATTTATCAACAGAATTTTTCTGCCGTTTTGTTACCCCGTCACCCAGTTTTGTGAGATCCTTTTAACTCTTCAGTCTGCTTTGGACTTAACTATCTTGTAGTTTTGTTTTATCTGTAATACCCCTTTTTCCATATAATTTATGAATGTTCAATACTGGTCCCCATACACACTCCGGGGGGACACCACTATTTACCTCTTTCCATTCTGAGAACTGACCCTTTATTCCCACCCCTTGGTTTCCTATCTTTTAACCAGTCAGGGATCCATGAGAGGACCTTCCCTCTTATCTCATGGCAGCTTACTTCACTTAAGAGCCTTTGGTGAGGGACCTTGTCAAAGGCTTTCTGAAAGTCAAAGTACACTATCCTGTCCACATTCTTGTTGATCCCCTCAAAGAATTCTAGTAAATTGGTGAGGCATGATTTCCCTTTACAAATATCATACTGACACTTTCCCCCAACAAATCATATTAATCTGTGTGTCTTGTCTGAGAATTCTGTTCTTTATGATAGTTTCAAACAATTTGCCTGGTAAGAAGGTTAGGCTTACTGCCTGTAATTGCCAGGATCACCTCTGGAGCCAATTTTTAAAAATTGCCATTACGTTAGCTATTCTCTAGTCATCTGGTACAGAAGCAGATTTAAATGATATGTTAGAGTAATTCTGCAATTTCATATAGAGTTCCTTCAGAACTCTTGGGTGAATACCATCTGGTCCTGGTGACTTATTACTGTTAAATTTATCAATTTGTTCCAAAACCTTCTCTAATGACACCACAATCTGGGACAGTTCCTCAGATTTGTTATCTACCAAGAGTGGCTCACATTTGGGAATCTCCCTCACATCCTCAACCATGAAGACTGATGCAAAGAACATATTTAATTTTACTCCAACAGCCTTATAGCAGTGGTCACCGACTGGTCAATCGTGATTGGTCGATGCCAGAGGATCTCCCAGTCGATCGTGATCTCCAGCTGTGCAGCGAGGCTGCTGCTAAGACTGGCTTCCTGCCTGCCCCAGCCCCATGCCGCTCCTAGAAGTAGCTAGAGCGGCCCTGCAGCATGCTGCTCCTGCCTGTAAGCACCACCCCCTCAGCTCCCATTGGCCGGGAATAGGGGGCTGTGGGGGCAGCATGCAGAGCCACATGCTGCCCACCCATCCCTCCCCGGGGCCACAGGTGCACATTGGCACTTTCCAGGAGTAGAGTTAGGGCCGAGGTAGGCAGGGAGCCTGCCTTAGTGGCAGACACATTGCGACACCAACTGGGAGCTGCTAGAGGTAAGTGCTGCCCAGTGGCAGGCTGCAATCCAACTCTGCTGCCCCCTACTGGAGCCAGCACCCTGTACCCCCTCCTGCACCCCAACACTCTGCCAAGCCCAGAGCCCCCTCCTGCACCCAAACTCCCTCCCAGAGCTTGCACCCCAATGCTAAGCCCAGAGCCCCCTCCCACACTGCAAACCCTTCAGCCCCAGCCCAGAGCCCACACCCTCTACCAAACCCCTATCCCAGCCTGGTGAAAGTGAGCAAGGGCGAGGGAGAGCAAGTGACAGAGGGGGATGGAATGAGTGGGGCAGGGCTTTGGGAAAGGGTCAGGGTAGATCCTGGGTTGCCCTTAAATTCAAAAAGTGATCTTGGGCATAAAAGGTTGTAGACCACTGCCTTATAGTCTGATTACTTCTTTAACATCTCAACCAGTGGGGCCACTGGATGATTTAGCAAGCTTCCTGCACCTGAGGTACTTAGATTTTTTGTTGTTACTTTTTTAGTCTCTGGCTAGCTGTTCTTCAGATTCTTTTTTGATGTTCCTAATTATATTTTTACACTTCACTTGCTAGAGTTTATGCTCCATTCTATTTTCCTAAGTAAGATTTTACTTCCATTTTTTAAAGGATGCCTTTTTGGCTCAATTTTTTACTTTATTTTTTCAGCCATGGGGGCACTTTTTTGGTCCTCTTATGTTTTTTAATTTGGGGTACACATTTAAATTGAGCCTCTATTATGGTGTCTTTAAAAAGTTTCCATGCAGCTTGCAGGGATTTCACTTTTGGCACTGTATCTTTTAATTTGTTTAACTTCATTTTTCTGTAGTTCCCCTTCCTGAAACTAAATGCTACCGTGGTGTCCCCTCCCCAGAATGTTAAATTTATAGTCACATTTATAGTTAAATTTATACCAAGCGGTTCAGCTATATTCACCTCCTGGAACAGATCCTGTGCTCCACTTAGGACTAAATCAAGAATTGCCTCTCCTCTTGTAGGTTCCAGGACTAGCTGCTCGAAGAAGCTGTCATTTAAGGTGTCAAGAAACTTTATCTCTGCATCCCATCCTGAGGTAACATGTACCCAGTCAATATGGGGGTACTTGAAAGCCCTCATTATTATTTTTGTGGCCTCTATCTCCCTCAGCATTTCACAGTCACTCTGGCTGCTATTACTACTAATAAAGGGATATTACAGGCACTGAAGACTGAAATGCTAGATCCAAAGAGTGATAAGCTATGATTAGTGCATATGCACTCCCCTGAACTAGGAGAATATAAATAGTATCTTCCCACTTAAGTTTTAGAGGCTATGTTGATGCTTTCGTAGCAAGCATTGCTGGGATCCTGAATTTCCACACTATTTCCATCGGGATAGTTTTGCTACATAGAATCAGCGTTCAAGTCTATATGCCAGAGCATTCCTGCATCCTGTCCAACGCAGTCATCATTTATTTTTACGTTCATATTTAACTAAGACAGCCAACCAGAGTCTAGGTACTGATGGTAACTTTTTATAAATCCTAAGCAAGATAATTATCTATGCTCATTATTGAATTTTACAGAAATGTCCATCTGCTAAACTGTATCCATCCTCAGAGGAAACAGACACTAGGCCATGGCTTTTTTATTCCTTTTGACCTGGCAAAGGAAACTTCTAGCAAGGTGTTTGCACAAGTTACAACTACAGAATTTACCTACTGTGTTATTTTAGAGGGTACAAGCTACATCAAAAGAAAAATATTTCATAGGCTCCTCTTTTATTGCAAGTGGTTGAACAGACCTGTTGGAAAACATCCTCTTTCAGGTCCCGTTTACTTCCTTTTACATTCCCTTCCTCGCTGTCACTGGTGTAGGAAGAACGGCACTCAGGCCCATGAAGCAGGTCATCCCAGAGCATGTCCTCTGTCTCAGAGTCATGGCGGCTGCTTTCAGAATCTCTCCGAGACACACTGCAGCTCTGGGACCCACCGCTAAAACAAGACCTTGATTCCTTTAAAGGAAAAGGAGAAGTTACTTTTGTAAACTTCCATACGGAGCCTTCAACTACAGAAATCAGCTTTTAATCTTCAAGTAATATGTTCTCAAGCCACGCTGACAAGCTAGAACAGAAAGGGCATTTCTACACAGGGATGCTTTTGCAACATGAACTTACAGCAACAAACTATTAATGTTTTCCCACCTTCAGAATAACACGCTAATTTCATGAAAACTCTGAAGGCCAGGAAAATGGAACCAGAATTTAGAACACATTTTAGTCCTCATTGTGGGACAGAGTTTAGTGAGAATGTATACAGCTGGGGAGGAGACTTATTTCTTGATTTCTATGAAAAATAAAATTTTTAGAATGATGCCTGATGTTTACTCCAGTACAATGTTATCCTCCCAACAGCCAAGTCTCTAATGAATAGTGATTAGAGGCCTCTGAGCATGCTGCTGCTGCCAGTAGAATTTCATAAACTGAATGAAAAGTCCAAAATTCAAAGCACTGAAAAGGTACAAAAATTGGAGTTTTTAAAATGGTGTCAGTTACAAAGCTCGTTAAAAAAAATCAACTCTTACCTGGAGAACACAATCTTCATCTAAATTCTTCCCTGCTTTACAACCTGGAAATACTATAATCCCAAATACACAGTTGAGGGCCATGGAGTCTGCCTGGTGGTAATTCTGAATGGTTATTGGCCAGTTGTCTAAAACACATTTAGCCTGTCTCCCTTGGTACTGCAGCAACCACTATGCCTTTCAGACTATGCAGCCAGTAGACAATGGGGTCAAATGAAAGCACTTCACATTGGAAACTAATCTCACACACTTCTTTTGTGCTGTAGTCTATTATGATCCACAAGCAGGGAGTATTGTGTGTCATATATGAATGCTCACAGTTTAGTTTTTTGCAGATCTGACCATAAGACAGGGCTGTATAAAAGTATCAACAGGGGAATGACGAGTGGAGAACCAAGACAGCATTGAGTGTGACAGCCCAGGATTCCTAGAAGACTGCTTAAAGCTCTGAAATGAAGACTGATCGACAGCTTTGCTCCTCTGGAACTGTGAACAATAAGTTAAGTCTGTCTGTGGAACACAGAACCTTCTCAGAAGCTGGTCCAAGACTGTGAAACTAACTCCGCAAGGAGCTAAGGACCATCACAAACCTCACCACTTTCTGTTCCAAGTGCAACACATAGCAACAGGTATATTTAACAAAACAAACTATCAAAATAAGACATCACTGCACACACTTATCCCTCTGGGCAGAGGGAGAGAGAACAAGTGATGTGTAGTCACATGCTCAATGCACTACTGGAAGTCATTCAGATACTACAGTGATGAGCACTGTATAAAAACCTGAATAGAACAGATGTACCACTCTGCCCACCTTAAATGATGCAAAGGTCTCTGGTATTTTATAACCCCTACCTGACTAAAGGCTGTTGAGTCTAGTTCAGATTCTACCACACTATCGGACTCTCTGGTACCTTTAATGGCTTGACTGACCTGTCATAAATAAAAAAGGAAAAGTTAGTTGACAGCCAGTAACAGTAAACTTTGTGAAATCTTAAGGTAATCAAACAGAGCTACCTGTGAAACCGACTGGTTTGAAGTAGTAAGAGGTTTCCTATTCTTGTCTTCATAGCTATTGTCACTGGAGGCCCCTTCTACACTTCTGCGTAACAAAATCCTCTGCGCCATGGCTTCAGCATCCTCCTCACTTGACAGCTCATCAGAAACGCCACCTGTATGTGTGCAGCCATCCTGGAAGAAAAGCAACCATCTAAACAAACTAGAAAATGGGCTAATAAAACTAAGCAGATCTGCATCAAGCGGAGTATCTGGCCAGTATTACCATTGCAATGTTGTGGTTACCAACAGTGTGAATTCTAGTCTAACACCTTAGCCAATGAGAGAGAAATTACATCTACAAGTACAAGCAGAATGAGGAGTCAAAGAATCACACAAGTTCTGCAACTGATGGGCCAGGCCTGTCTCATTGCAGCAGTTGAAAGAGGGGGAGAAACATCCAACCTCTCCAGCAACTAAATCAGAAAAGGAGATAATTCAATTCCTGGTCTCCTCCCCCTTCATTTCCATAGCCTGATGCCTCAAAGGCCAGCAACATCCACAAGTCTGTGTGTAACCCTGGGCATAAGACGTGACTGTTGTCATGAAAGCTGTGCCCCCATCAACCAAGTCTATTCCCTCCCCGAATGCCTCCTTCATGTATTAGAGACTTTGGGAGCAATGCTGTTTCCTTCACATGTTCTTGTCTAACTGACTCACCAATCCCAAAGCCCTTCACTTTAGTGCTTACACAGATAAAACAAGACTTTGGTTTTTAAAGTCACATACAAAAATTCCATCAGGTGAATCTGAATCATCTCCCAACAGAAGGGCAATGCACTGAATTGTTTGCAGGGCAGATGTTTTACATGGTAGAATTTTGAATTCTATTTGCTTTTAAATCAGCAATGGATTTCCATAATCAGACCATCCAAATAAACAAGCATTTTCAGTATAAGGAGGCCTCTTTTATTCTTCCCACAGGTTTCCATATTTACCATATTTGTGTTTTATTGTAAATTAAAATGGAGTTTATATTTACATCTGACATTAAGGTGCCAGCACCAAGTCAGTCATGACTGAAGAATCAATGCAGAAAGGACTCAATCTTACCCGATGACTCTTCTCCCCATCTGAAAGTCTGTCTCTCTCTTTGAAATGCAGCAGCCTATATTCGGATCTGGAAAGTCTGTGCTTAATGCCACTATACACAGAGCTCACACCACTTTCTGTTTCAGTCCCTTTATCAGCTACCAATTTCACCCTCCTTAACCTGGGGAATCAAAACGCAACAGAATGGTCTGACTTCAGAGCAAAGCTCTTGAAAGGATAATGTAAATTTACTCTGTCACTTGCCTGCCTGGTGCAGCATTAAGCAATAGCTGAGAGGCTACAGAATTCTCAATTTCAGGCACTTCACAGCCCTGTCTCAGAGGGAACAAACCTACTCCATTGTCGAATGCCAGCTCCCAAGTTTCCTACAGATTCTAAATCCAGGGGGAAGGCAGGATTCAGGAGTAATTAAGTAAAAAAAGTAGTTAAAGGAGAAACTAGGTACCTTTTAAAATAGTAACAAAAGCTGACAGCTTAGATCAGAGGTTAACAATCAGAAGAGTAAGTTTCCAGCTAAAAAACAAAAACTCAGCTGGGAGTGGGGATAGGAGGGATGAACCCAAATAGTGCATCTTCCTTTTCCCTGATTTTCATTATGTCTTAAAAAATACTTTAAAAAATTATCTGATCAGGTTAAACAAAGGGTAAATTGACTTAACTGAGCAAGGCAAGGTAACTAAATATGGGACCTAAGGGGAAGTGGAGTACCTATGCTTAGGAGGGTCACTCACACCAGCTGGAGAGCGCCTCTAACACTGCACAATTGTGTTTCTAAAATAGGCTACCAAAAATGATCCCCTATCCAGAATAAGGACAAATATACGGACTCCTAAGACGACAGACTTCCTCCGGTGGCAGTGTTCCTTGGGTTTCATTTAAGAGCAGCTGTAACTTGTGCAGCTTTGGAATGTGTGACTTCATAAGCGTTCTGTTTGTTTTCTGAATGTTCAACTGTTCGTACACTACCATTACAAACACACACACCCTCCTGGTGCAGCATACACACCTCCTGCGGAAGAGCAGGCCAAACAAACTGTTGATAATGGATGTAGGTTCCAAATGTTTATCTCCTTTATTGGCTTTGTCAGAGGAAGACCAGCTGCCAGCATCTCTGCTCCCATCACCACCCATAGGTTTGCGGAATTTTCTGTTTAAAAAACAGAGTGTGGAGAGAATTTAATTTGCAACAAAGCATCTTTATACCCTAAAAAACACGTACCAAATCCATACACCACTCTAGCTGCTCTGTCAAATGAGTCATGCAGAGACTGGGGTCAATCCCCCTCAATATGCACAGGTAATTTTTACTAGCATCAGCTGGAATTATGCTTATGTCCCCAGGGGGAGAATACACACTAGTACCACAAAGGATTTAAGTGGAAAATTATACAAGATAAACATATGGAAAAACAGTCTCTGTGGAAATGTTATAAGGGTAGTAGTTACAGCCTCTCTCTCAGCAAGAAGGCTGCACTGAGACTGACATTGCGCCGTTTTAAATTAAATAAAAAGAGCTGCAATGTCTCCCATACAACAAAATAAGGGCAAGAAACATCCCTCAGAGGCACGTCATCCTTTGCCCCCTCTGAAGGTGTGTGAGAAACCACTCCCTTAATGCAAGTGTAAAACACTGGTCAAGCTCCCAAGGCCATAAGCGTGATGTCATTTGTGGAGCACACACCACTGGCCACAGAAAGAAACTGGACCATCTAGGTTCCATTAGAAGAACAGTCCAACTGCAAAGCATAGAATAAAGGGGATGTAACATGGCCGGACTTCCTGACAGAGTGATAGCACTTATGAAAGCTGTGAAAGGGGAAAAGAAGGTGGGCTATCCACAATCAAGCATATGGTACATATCATATCCCTGCATTTTACAGTCACATAAGATATTTACTTAAAACAGCAGCAAACGAGACCTTTATCCAATAAGGTAGTGGTTCCCAAACTGAGGTTCGTGAACCCCTGCGGGTTCGCAAAGTGTTAGGGGGTTCTCGGGAAAAAATTCCCAAATGGCAGACAAAGCTGTCCCTAGGGACCCCAGGTAGCACGGGGCCAGCAGCCTGGAGCCCCTGGACTTCCAAGAGCTAAGCAGATCAAAGCAAGCATATCTATCACACTGAGGAGATTTAAACTTCAAGACTCCTTATAAGAAATGGAAAGGGAGGTCAATTTTTTTTTGCTGTTTTTAAAATAAAATAGGCAGCTAGTATTATTTTTAAAATTATTATGAAGAACAAGTTTAAGCTTCGTTGTAACATGCGTTGTTTGACTGGACTGCTCAAGACCTGAATGCTTGTGTAGGAGGAACGTGTAAAGGAGAAAATCCCAGGAAATATTCATTTTTAGAAGGGGGTTCGTGAGACTTGACATTTTAGTGAAAGGGGTTCACTGGTTGTTAAAAGTTTGGGAACCACTGCAGTAAGATAATGTATCATATTACTCTGATTCCTACAAATGCATACAATTAGTGCGCTGTTTCATCTCACCTCCTCCTCCTGCTGCTGCCTCCATTGGTTCCTGGGGGTTTGTTGATCTGGGTGGACACAATCTGACAGTGAACAGTTCCCATCAGTAGCATAAGGCACATTGGTCCAATGATTTCACTTGCACTTGCAACAGGTATCATGAAATACAACATGACTGCTATAACTGAAAAGGAAAAATTGGATCAAATGCAAAAGCTACACTGGGAATTTCCTACCTAAGGGTGAAAGGGGCATGTCTCAGTTTTTATTATTGTCCCAATGATTAATTTTGTTCACTTTAAAAGCTTTTGCAGATATTAACTCCACCCTCATCTTGTTATGTGGCCCTTGTACTACTTCTCTGAAATTCCTTCTTTCTTTGCAATGTGATTTGTAAGTATATTAAAACAGAAAACAGAACCACAAAAAGGATCAAAAGTGTGTGTCAAAAATTACTTTCCTCTGCCAGAATGTGGCCTATGAAAGCCATTTACAATCTTCAGAGGATACAGTTCCAGCTCACTTCAAGAAATGACTATTACAGAAGCTGGACTGATACAAAGGGGAGTTGCACGTCAGGATATACAGTACCTTCACTAACTAGGTTCTTTGGCAAAGAAGGGTGGAGTACGCAATTTCTCCACAGAACAGATCTAGCATGTGCGGTGGCAAAGCAGGTTTCCCCCACCCTGTGGCCTCATTTCTAGCCTGGAAGATCATCTCAAAAGGAGGCAAGGGGAGACCAATCCCAGCATGAAGGACCAGATGTCAAATATTCCTGGAAGTGCATGGAAAAAATCCACAGGGACCAGGACAACAGTAAAAGGCTGCTTAAATTCAGATGTTTTAAGGCCAAAAGGGACCATTATGATCATCTAATCTCCTGGGTGTAACAGGCCAGAGAATTTCACCCAGTGATTCCTGCATCAAACCCACACCTTCTGGTTGAGCTAGAACAGGGCTTCTCACACTGGAGGTTGGGACAGGGGGGTCACGAGGTTATTACATGGGGAGGTCACAAGCTGTCAGCCTCCACCCCAAATCCTCCTTTGCCTCCAGAATTTATAATTGTGTTGAATATATTTTAAAGCGCTTTTAATTTATAAGGGTGGGGTCACTCAGGCTTGCTATCTGAAAGGGGTCACCAATACTAAAGTTTAAGAACCAATAAGCTAGAACGTATCTTTTAGTACAAACTAAAAATGCCTGAACTATGGTGCCCTCAGCAGCTTCAACAGAATGTACTGGAAATGCTAATCCCTTCTTACCTAGATGCCTATACAATGCTGCCCTTCCCTTCCTTCCCCCACCCCACACACAAGAGCACTTCCTCATCTGTAAAATGGGGCTAAATTCATTAACGCATGTGAACCGAAGCACAGACTGAAGAGGTCTTCCAGGGGGTACATCAACTCATCTATATATGTGCCTAGTTTTACAACAGACTACATAAAAAGCACTAGGTAAATCACTACAAACTAAAATTTCATACAGATGACTTGTTTATCCTGCTCTATGTACCATACATAGAAAAGTACAGTATTTATATTCTAATTGATTTATTTCATAAGTATATCGTAAAAGTGAGCAATTTTTCAGTAATAGTGTGCTGTAACATTTATGTATGTCTGATTTGGTAAGTAGTTTAAGTGAGGTGAAACTTGGGGTACACAAGACAAATCAGCCTCCTGAAAGGGGTACAGTAGTCTGGAAAGGTGGAGAGCCACTGGATTAAATGACTTGTCCAAGGTTACACAGGAAGTACTGGACAGGAATTTAACCCAGATCTCTCTCAATTATATGAGCCCTGGTAAACTGCTTCAATCACAAGACCATCCTTCCTCCCTTTTGCTGAATCAAAGTAAGTCATTTAAGCACCCTTATGGTAGGTCAGAAGGTGGAACCCAAGAAGCATGCTGCATGGAAAGCTGTGCAGTGTCTGCAGATAATGCTCAAACACTTCAGAGTTGCCTCCTTACCATTGCAAATGGCATTAGTGAACAAGAAGAATATCATGTTTTTTATAACCACAAATAAATTATGGCACAGCACCCTCCAATGCTTACCTTGCATGAGGTAAAGCACCAAAAGCCACATAAAAATACGCTGGGATGTAACCTGTATCCACCAACGGCTGAATAATGGAAAAAACACAACCCGCACAATCCCCTTTCTAGTTAGTGACGTCCACGGGATTTCAGGCTTGGCTTTGGCAAATGTAGAGCCTTGAAAATAAACAATGTATAGGTACTTCAAATGGGAGTTATAGCTAATGCTTTACTTGTAACTAAGGCTAAGGTTTTGTAACAGAGGTCATGGAAATCACAGAATCCATGACTTCTAGAGACCTCCCTGACATTTTTCCTTCAGCCCTGAGGCGGCAGGGATGGAGCTGTCAGCCAGCAGAGGCTCTCCTGCAACTCCCAGCTGCTATTGTGGGAGGACCCCACAGCTCCCAGCCACCAAGTGTAGACCCCACAGCTCCAAGTTGCTGCCAGCTGCAGGGGAAACCCTGCACTCTCAGCCACCACTGGAGCCCCAGCAGCAGTGGGTGCTGGACCCATCTCCCTCCCCATTTTGTCCCCAAAAATCAGGGACAGGTCACAGGCTTCCATGAATTTTTGGTTATTGCCTATGACTTTCACTAAGTATAACTGATAAAATCTTAGCCTTACTTATAAACTTCTTCCCTAGTCAAGGCCAAACTCCCTCTAAAATGCAGTATAATTTGAAAAGGGAAAAAACCGAAACGTCAGCCACTCACCAGTTCCTTCAATCCAAAATCATATGAGCCCCTTCTCCTCCTCTTAGCCCACTTGCCCATTCCCAACTACCTATTTTACGTAAGCTGTCATCCACAACGCAAACCCACAATGACCACCCTTCACCACCACCCCCCCCGAAGACATTCTCTACTACCTCAGCCCTTAGCTGATCATGCTGTGGTTCCAGCAAGCCTCCAGTCCCTCTGCCAGGTGTCACACTCTGGGCCTTCTGGGTCCCCTAATGCTAACTTCTAGCACTGCAGACCCATGATCTAAATAGCTCCCCTTTCAGAAACCAAACAATAGTATTAAATTATGTCAGACCTAGGTAAAAGGTAAGACATTCCTCCTCCCACCATTGCATAAAGCAGAAGTGTATGTCACATTTAACCTGGGGGCATTTGGTACAACCTCTATTATTCAAAGGATACCTACCTCTGATTAAGTCAACATCTATCAGGTCAGGTTGTATGTGGCCCTTTTTTTTGGGTTTGTTTTTGAAGCCCTGCAAATTTAAAAACAAAGGATTATTAATTTTTGTTGTGAATACGAAAGACTGTCTGCATTTCCTTTATTCTGATCTCTCCAGAAACCATGATGATCTCCAGTGCTAACATCAGGAACCTCATTCAGTACTCCTAGTGCTCTTCTGGAGACAAGTTTATTAGTCAAAGATCCTAGTTATATTTGTTTATTTTAGCTCTTACTTAATATTTATTTTGAAACAAGAGCTGCGCCCTGCAGGAACCACAGTTAGAGCCACTATTTCCATTTACTGGGGGTAAACAGGAAAGAGGCCAGTGCACCTGTGATTGGTCAGCTGACTCCCAGTTAATCTTAAAAGAGGACACCTGAGCCCTAGAAAGGAGATAGGACAAGCCAGATACAGGAAGCATAGGTAAGAGCTGCCTGAGACTCAGAGACCAGAGCAGCAAGGAAGAGCTGGCAGAAGTTGCTTGAGAGAGCTTCAGGAGACCCAGTGGAGAGACCTGAGCTCAGATGGGAGCTGTAACAGGATTACTGGTAAGGAATTACCAAAGCTGGAAACCCCTAACAAATGGAAGGCTTGGGCAGTGACCTCTTGGAAAGATCCAAATTCACAAGCAGGAGGGTTGTTGCAGGAGGGCAGATTGGCAATGACATCACTTGTTAAAGGGTATAAAAATAAACTAAGTGTTCATTGCTAATACCTGCCTGACCAAGTTGGAGCTGACCAATATGGGTCTAAGCAGCCCTGGGTTTAGCCAGTTTGTAAGTATCTTGATCAAACGCTTATAAATGTTTTGTTACTGTTTGGATGTAACAAATTGCTTATTTATTAGGCATATTTAGAGAAACAGGATACATGCCATTCAGCTTTTGGATTTAATAAAGGAATTTGTTAAATTGGAGCTGTGGTAGTAGCCTGCATAGACACCAACACTTACCACTAGTCATTGAGTAATATCTGAAAATAGATTGTCAGTTCTTCAGGGCAGGGACTAGGTCTTTTCATTTGTTCTATAAAATACCTAGCACTTTTGGTAGTGTATAAAATAACATTCAGATTGATTTTTCTCAAAGACAAACTACTGTACCCTAAGTACACCTAGGGCCTGCAGCGCCTTTCATTGCTGGTCTTCTGGGATTTGCATGAAGCAGAACTGGTGCAGCCACATCACAGGGAGCCAATAAATGGCACGGGACAAAGAGCAAATTAAAGGACAACTTAAATGAAAAAGTTACCTTCATCTCAGTCTGCTCTATAGACTTTTCCCATATCTGTTGGTCATAGGCTCCAATCTGGAAAAAAATTCACATCACAACCCTTTAATTTACAACAAACCAAAACAGGGTTGATAAAATTTGATTTAACAACCTGATTTTTTTAAATTTAATACAGGTAAACTTAAAGTTAAATTTGAAATGACAACCTGTGTTAAGACCTAAAATCACCAGTCTATTAAAGTGACAAATATAAAAATATTTAGTACATATTTCCTTCCAAATTTTTTAAAAAGTCAAACTACTGAACTGCTGAAAATCACTGGCTAACCAGTCCAAGTGCTAAACCAGCTTTTGACAGCAGCAGGCTCTTCTGCAGGCAGATAGATTTTCTTCATTTCAGTTCTAGTTCAAGTTCAGTTTAATGACTTGACTAATTCATTTGAAATTAAGAAACCAGTTGGGAATTGAAAAAGCAGGAAAGCTTGTTTTCCTAGGTGTGGGAGAAGGAGATACACTAGTTATAAAATCCTGAACTACAATCAGTTCAAATACTTTCTCAGCTAGTTATAAATTCAAGATCTGATTTTTTTAATCAAAATAGTACCCAACAAATTAGTTTTAACTAAAAACAATTTAAATGTTTTGTGCATGAACAATTTCTGATCAACTAGAGCTTGTCACTAATCACAATTCAAAATAAATCTGGTAAATGAGGTAAACTATAACACAGCTTAAATGAACATGTATAGATGTAGCCTAGCCTCCTGGCTTGCAAAGAGAAGCACCAAATGTAGCATATGTAACTTTATTTCTATTTAATGGTTATATTTAGTTGCAAGTAAACATTGTAATGCTTACAAATTAGAGTCTACCTTTCCTAAAGAAAGAATTACAAAACAATTAAAATAAATTACTGAAAAATCAAGACTTCCTTCTTGAATTAAGAAAAGGAGTACTTGTGGCACCTTAGAGACTAACCAATTTATTTGAGCATGAGCTTTCGTGAGCTACAGCTCACTTCATCTGATGAAGTGAGCTGTAGCTCACGAAAGCTCATGCTCAAATAAATTGGTTAGTCTCTAAGGTGCCACAAGTACTCCTTTTCTTTTTGCGAATACAGACTAACACGGCTGTTACTCTGAAACCTGTCTTCTTGAATTAAATGATTAAAATAATTCACTAGTTTAAATCAAAACAATTTCAATCAACCCTGCCCAAAAAACCACAAAGAAAAGATTAGAGACCATTATACATTAAAGCAGGGGTTCCCAAACTGGGGGTTGGGACCCCTCAGGGAGTCACCAGGTTATTACATGGGGATGTCAGAAGCTGTCAGCCTCCACCCCAAACCCTGCTTTGCCTCCAGCATTTATAACGGTGTTAAATATATTAATGCTTTTAATTAGTAAGGGGGGGTCGCATTCAGAGGCTTGCTATGTGAAAGTGGGCACCAGTACAAAAGTTTGAGAACCACTGCATTGATGTATGTATTTTGTAGCTCAAATATCACTTTAAAATAACTTAAAACAAAATGTCATTGTGCACAGTGTAAAATTTAAAAAACAATGCTGCAAACGCAGTATTTTTTTCAAGATATCTGGGAACTGGAAACATTAAACAAAACAAGCATGCCTTGTGCTAGTATAAACAAACATTAATAGTCACAACCACCACAGGGAGACAGGTGTCCCCCATCCCCCGTTTACGGGCTGAGAGAATGAGACAAAGGGAGGGCCAGTGATTTGGCCAAGCTCCCTCTCCTAGCAAAGCTGGGGCAGAGACGGACGCTCTCGCTCAGCACCAGGAAGAGCAAAGGGGGGGTTGCAAACTGCAGGGCTGCCACACGGGCGGCTCTTCGCCCTACGACTGACCTTCTTTTGGTACCAGGCGATGGCATCTCTGCCACGTGCGGCCATGTGGCTCCCCGGCCCGCGCCCAACGAGTGACCTAGAAGGGAACAAGGCAGCGCGCTGCCCTCACACACGCCGGGTCCCGACGCGCGGAGAGGAACTGGCCGGGCGGGCCGGGGCGCGGCTGCACCCGGCGCCGGAGCCATCTCCGAGGCGGGCAGAGCCCAGCTCCGAGGCCGCGCCCAGCGGCCTCCCGTCCCGCGGGACAGAGCCGTCCGCCCGACGGGTGGGAATGACCTTTGCTCCCCGCCCCGCCCTCGCCCAACCCCTCCAGCCCCTCGCCCTCCCACGCCCCCCGCCCGCTCCCCCGCCCCGCCCCCACCCAACCCCCTCGCCCTCCCACGCCCCCCGCCCGCTCCGCTCGCCCAACCCCCCGCCAACCGCTCGCCCGCCACAACCGCTCGCCCCCCTCGCCTCCTCCCCGGCCAACCGCTCGCCCCCCCCAGCCCCCGCTCCTGCCCCTCCCATCTCTTCCCAGCCCCGCCTCTCAAGGGCAGGTCCGGCTCCAGTCTGCCCCCCTCGCGGCCCCCCTCACCCCCAGCCCAGCCCAGCTCCGGCCTCGCCCCACGCGCAGCCCGGCGCCCTCCCGCTGCGGCTGAACGTCACCATGGAGACGGCAGCCTGCGGAGC
This sequence comes from Eretmochelys imbricata, assembly GCF_965152235.1. Taxonomy (NCBI): domain Eukaryota; kingdom Metazoa; phylum Chordata; order Testudines; family Cheloniidae; genus Eretmochelys; species Eretmochelys imbricata. The sequence continues at coordinate 1,404,247 of NC_135592.1, read as the reverse complement.
GAGGCGAGGGACAGCGCGCGAGCGCGGATTGGGAAAACGGCTCTCGACTGGCTCTGCCTGGCTCCCCCACGGCCCGCAGCGGCCGTCGAGCCGAGTCACCGAACGCGCTCGGCCGCAGGCAGCGCCAGCCGAACGCCGACCCAGGCTGTCTCCCCAGAGCGCCGCCGGCGCCTGGCCCAACTCACCTGCGTGGCGGGCGGGGCGGCCGCAGCCCCCAGCACCATCGCCCCGGGGCCGCAGTGCCTCAGCCCCGCCCACCGCGAGGGACCGGCGGCCGTTATTCCTTCAGGCGGGGCCTCGAGCGGGCCCCCGCGCCGCTACTTATGTCCCGGCCGGCGCTGCGCGCCCCGCCCCCGAGCACGTGCCCGGCGTGCGGGCAGCGCCCCCCCCCCCCGGGCCCGTCACCTGGGCGCGCGCACGCGCCGGGGCGCTGAGAACAGCTGACCAGTGGGAGCCGGGACCGCGCCCGGCCCCGCCGATCCCCCTCCGCCGCCCGCCGGCTCCAGCTCGGCCTCCCGTGAGCGTGGCCATGTCCCTGCTTCTCCGCAGGCCGCAAGCCGTGCAGTGAGTGTAGGACGCTGTGCCCCAGGGCTCGAGTGAGGACGCGCCCTCCAGCCACCGGAGCGCACGCTGCCGGAGTCAGGGTCCGAGGCGGATTAGGGGTGTGTGGGGCCCTGGGCCAGAGCAAGTGGGGCCCCTCCCCACCCCTTAAGCCTGCAGGCCCATCCCCCCCATCCGGTGCTCCGGCACCCCCACAGCAGGAGCACCCGTCGAGGGTCCCCCCGATTGCCTTGGCCCCCTGGCCCAGTGATTAATCCGCCCCTGGAGAGGATGTTCCCGGAGGGCGAGCCTGGTTCCGAACCAGGACCGCGGGCCGCAGGCACAGGTACACAGAGGCGGGTACAGTGCCCTCCTCAAGAGTAGCAAACAGAAAATCATGCCTCAGCTATAAGCTTTTACTTCTGATTTCCTCCAGAGCTTTTGTTTTATGTTGTGTAAGGCACTGAGTTGAACAGGAAGATGAGCCTTCGTGGTAGCAAAAATTGTTCCAAAATAGCAAGCAACTTATACCACACTACTCCTACAAAAAGTGATTAAAGATCAGATCTAAATTGGGCACAGGTAGGTGTTGTATAAGCTGGACCTTGCATATACAGTAGCTCAGTAACTGAAACAAAAGGATCATATAGCAAAGCTGCCAAAGAAAGGAGACCTCAGTCAATGTAAAACCTGGAGGGGCAAAGCCAAAGCCCAAAGGCTTCATCCCCAGGCAGGGGGCCTGTTATCTGAGCCCTGTCGCCCAGGGTTGGAGCCCTTGGGCTTCAGCCCCAGGAGGTAGAGCTCAGGCTTTGGCTCTGGGCCCCAGCAACTCTAAGCCAGCCCTGGTGACCCCATTAAAATGGGGTGGCGACCCACTTTGGGGTCCCGACCCACTTTGGGAACTGCTTGACTAAGCCATTTGAGGTTACTATAGCCATTAGCCAAAGTGTTCCATCTCCAGAAATAGCTCAATCTTCTTGTCCGGATCTCAGACGCTTTACATAGTTTACAAACACGGTCAAAATGCTGTATGGTTGTAAAAGTAAGCATCCCATTTTCAGCCAAGATTTTGCTAATTAAGAAAATACAAGCGTTATAGAAACCACGAAATACAAAAATAGTCTTTAAATAGGTTTAAAAAATCCTCAAAAGATAGCAGCCAAAAATGTAGGACAAACTAGATTCTAGAATTTTTATACCTACTTTTAGTTAGCATTTGTTATATATGATGTGTATTGTTTAAACTTGTACATATGCCAGAAACCCTTTTAAAAACATTCAGAATTCCCCTTCATTAAATTAGTTTAATCACTTGTGTTTTCATATAGGTACAGTTCTATCAGCTAATGTCAATTTCTCACTTTCCTCCTCCATCATTCTAACAGTTTAGCACTCTGAAAAGTAGTTTGGGGATAAAACTTAATTCAGTCAAGTCACTAAGGTTTGTTTTTTTAAATGCTGCATAAGGTGAACTTAACTTTCTCCAAACAGCAGAGAGAGAGTTATTAGCATGAACATGCTCTTTCAAGTAATTTAGATCCAATAGGGACAGATTTTCTGAGGGGGGGGGGGAAAAAGAGAAACACTGGTTTGTTAAATTTTTAGGAGGATGTTCACTGTGAAGTTCAAGTCATTACTTGTCATTTCAGCAGCTTAACCCTGAACAATATTGTATTTTTAATTATGACCTTCAGTTTAATAGTGCATAGCTTTTTCATGCCTTTTTCAGTGTTTTTAAGCTACTGGTCTAGCATTGCCTGTCACTTATGGCTCTCAGTGTTTGTAACTCCAGCAAAAAATGGCTACTCTGATAAAAGTCCAAGAATCTTGGGCAAACCATACTTATTTGAATTTAACTGCCAGTCACCGTATTTGCAAAATACATTTTCAGCATGTCAAACGATCCACAAGCGGCTCTCAGGAGGAAACTATTCTCTATTTAAAGTCTATAGAACAATTTGGGATCTACACATTGCCTGAAAAAAGTAATTCTGATCAATCCAATAGCTTAAATAACATTGCACAGCCATCAAAACTATTGCTGCTCTCCTTTCCAAAGGCATGCACACCTGAAACTATGCTATCTCATGAATAGTTTACTGGTCCAGATGAGATTCTGTGGTGTGCCAACAACGGAAACAGTGCTCTAAGTTTGCATGCTTTCGCATGAAAGTTAGAGGACAAACTATGATAAACGTAAGTTACGCTATGCTGCTTTGCCACATACAAATAACACCATGAGTGAAAAGCCACTATTTCACAGAACAAAGTGGAGACAGTGTTCTACAAGTTTTACCTGCTGTTGTGGTGGCCAGTCAGTTCCCTGTAGGTAAACTATAGATCAGCAGCAGTCCTGCATGTGCAGATGCAGCAGAGAATTTCCTCCACTTTGAAATACTGACTCAGTATCAATTCAGATTTTTGCAGTACACCTTTACTAATGTTAAGTAAGATATCCAGGGATGCACAGGGACTCCTGTAGGGAGAGAACTACTGTTATACAGTGTTCAAACTGGGGTAGATTGTAGAGGGATTGGGATAATCCATTGTAGGGCTATTTGGGATTTAACAAACTTTTAAAAACATGCCATTTGGTACAGTTGGGTGCATTCTAAAGCCAGAAATTGTCTCCAGAATACTTTGAAAGAGCAAGAGATCATCAACATCATCAACATCCCTGGCAGGGATGGTGTGTTGTATCTGGAGACAGGATAGGGAATTGTAGCAGAGGCCTCATAACTTAAAAATCAAACCTTGCAAAGGTTTTAGTTCCATTAGAGCTGTTGGCCACCTTTCCCCCACTGCCATTATATGCAACACATAGCAAGCATAGTTTCTCTTTCTCCCCTCCTAGATAGAAGGTCCAGTGATTGCAGGCTTTAGTTTTCTCCCTTTTCATTAGGATATGAAATTAAACATTTTATAATAGTTGCTAACTCTGTCTGCTTTGAAGTAGCTTAGATTTTGTTTTTCTGGACTACTAAGAGATTGTAACAACCCCATTCTGAGAGTATGATGTTACACACACCCAGCATTTAGCAGACATTACTAGAAAGATCCCCCTAAATTTCTTCTGTCCTTACGTAAGTTGTCTAACTGGAACATACACCTGATGGGGCCATTTCCCCATTCCCATCCACAAGCTACCACATTTTCCTGCTTTTAAAAGCCAATTCTCAGGGTTCTTAGTTTACCTGTACTTGCAGCATGCTTCAAAGTGATCCCAGTGCAACGCTAGCTAACCACTGGAGATAAAAAAGGAAGGTGAGAGGAGTCATGGGGACAAAATCAACCTCTGATACTGCCTGCATTACCGATCTTTGAAGAAAGCATTCAGAGGTACCTCGAGGAAAAGATAGTTTTATATTGTAAACATTTGCAATTGCTCAGAAGACAGTTACTGCTATTAATTTAAAGAAATTTATATGATGAGAGACTGAAGTAAAGGACGAAATCAGGTTTATTAAAAAAATACTTTACAGGAAAAAAATCTATGCATTCCATTGTACTATTTTACAAAGAAATAGCTTAACAGTTTGACACGCTTGTACAGTCAGCTACTAAAAGAAATACACTGGTTAGAGGATTATTCACATAGAGGTTCTGTTTACACTACACATTATAAAAACCTCTTTAAAACTTTTCTGTTAAATGTCAATAAATATACTAGGGTCGCACAAAGCAAACAGTCTTCCAGGCAATTGTACATGTCCTCTGTATGCAGACAACTTAGATACATTTAAACCCACAGAAAATATATTAGCTGCCAATCAAATTAAATCACAAAATCATATAAGAAATTTCTTTACATGTTGTACAAAGAAATTAGAAGTATAAGTATTTCTTTAGACAATTGAAGGGTGCTATAATAATATTAGCTCCTCAGCTACATGTGCTATTTGATCATAACAATTATTTATATTACTGGAAGGTAATGTAAGGCCATAACATTGTTGGGAAATCTTCTTTTAGACCAACGTAAGTTAATTTACAGTACAAGCCTTCAGGTGAAAAAAAGGTCCCTTTTCAGGAGCTGAAGATAATATCCCTCCCACACCTCATGCCCTTTAAAAACAACCAATATGGCTACATACACTTAGCATTTATAACAATAAATGTAAAGTGCTTATCACTCAGTAAAATTCAAGCATGTGAATGGCAGAATGAGCAAAATGAAGGTCTTGAACTCCCATCCATCCTGCAGCTCTAACAAAATAGAATTATGTCAAGAGACTGGGACTAAGTACTCATGTAGGAAAACAGTTGACAGATTAACTGTTTTTCTATGTGGCAAAAGGTATAGATTAATAACGACTTTATTACATATCCCCACAGAACACTTTAGTGAGTGGTCCATCTTCTTGGAAGAAAACATGTCAACAATAGAGCATTGAACTATTGGTTTCACAAAGTACTTTTAAAACAGGTCAAGTTTCTGCACAGAAAGAATTAGGACACCCAAGGGAGAGGAAAATGTGATATTATAATTACTTGGCCCTGGCCCTTCACCTTTATCCCAGTTTACAGTTTTCCTTCGCTGCTAATAAAGGAATTGTAAGCTATGCTTAAAACAGAAGCCAAGCCCACGCTTCCATCTTAGGCTATGTCTACACTACCACAGTAAGTCCACCTATGCTATGCAACTCCAGCTATGTGAATAACATAGCTGGAGTTGACGCACCTTAGGTCGAGTTACCACGGGGTCTACACCGTGGGGGGGTCGACGGGAGAAACCCTCCTGTCGACTTACCTTACTCTTCTCATCGCGGGTAGAGTACAGGGGTCAACTGGAGAGCAATCTGCAGTCAATTTGGCGAGTCTTTACTAGACCTGCTAAATGGACCACCAGTGGATCGATCGCTGAGCAGTGATCCCGGCTGTTGTGTAGACCTGCCCTTAGAGCTAGTTATGCTCTCTAGTATCATGTTCCTGGACTACTGCTGTTAAAAATCTGACTTGGTTTCAAGGTGAGAGAGTATTCTAAATTTCAGTTCCAGACATCAACCAAAGCCATAGGTTTCTAAAAGACAGGGCAGTGGAGCTATGATGATTTACCTCCCACCGAAGTCAATGGAATTATTATAAATCACACCAGCTGACCTGATATATGAATGAATTCTAGAGGAATATTATCAAAATGTGACAAAGACTGTTCTGAAATTTATTCCATCTTTATGTATAGTTCTATTTCATCATATCCATAAGTCCTCAGTCTATTGACAGCTGTTGCTATAATGATATATTCTTGCCAATTGAATTTGAGATATGCTTGCATAAAGAATATAGGCATTAGACTATCACTGAATTTAATGAACTATCTTCTGAAATCTTTGAGTGAGTGATAAGTCAATCAGAAATTGCCATTTTCCACCAATTACTTGCAAATATTTTACTCTTAAAACTAGCCAAAGATTTGACTTGCCCAATATTATATTGGAAAAATTAACTTGTCCATCTGTCACTTGATTTCTCACAAAGCATTAAGTATGACATCTGTATTCTTCATATTTGTTATTCAGTAATCCATTTGTAGTGCTGACCAGTTTAGAGTACTGCACATCCGAAGGTATTATTCCACCTGTAATTCACTGATTTCAGAATTATAGATACAATCTAATGGGCAACAGATTTAGCCATGGATTTCATATGCAATTTTCCATAGCTATATTTAGAGATGAGCTGGATTTGGAATCAAGCTTGGAAGAAGTGTGGTAATTTTGGATTTTGCAAATGTTTCAAAAGTTGCATTAGTACTTAAGTAAAGATTAAAATTTGTACAGGCAAAATTAAGAAAAAGTTATAAGAAAATTAAAAGCTTCATTAAATTTTTTCTGAAACAAAAATCTGCTCATCTCTACCTCAGGCTGACAAATAACATCAAAAGAATAGCAACGTTATCCAAATCATTCTATGACTAATTTATAATGAAGAGGAGGACATCAACTTGACTTTAGGTTTTGAACTAGTAAACTGAGTAAAAGGAAAGTATGGTACAATGGTTAAAGACATTCAATCCACAGAAGTAAGAGTGAGAAGCATTTTCTTGATATTTTAGAAAGAACAGATTATTTCATACAAGTAGGACACTGTTTTGAAAGCAGTGTGAAGCACTCTGCTGGTCTATTGTATGCATTAGTTTAAAAGCATGCTATTTAATATAATTTACAGAGAGATACTTCCAATACCCATTTACAAATTATATGTCTCTCTTTTCATTTTATTTCAAGCTCTAGAGGAATACAAATAAAAAATAATGGTGCATAATGCGTCTTAAATTGTGAAGCTTTTTAGCCTAAGTATGTTTAATTTTTGCATTTTAATATATAGGGATGAATAGCTTTTCCTTCAATTGTAAGGTCTTTGAAGATATGTCAGTTCCTGAGTGATTATACACAGTGCTGACTGTCAAGGGACAATCACCTTATTAGTTAACAATGACTTAGAGATGATAATACCATCTTTGACATGGCCAATGAATAGCACATGGAAGACAAGCAGAGTGAGTTAAAAAAAGAAAGGGAGAATAACACTAACATAATATTAACCAGCGGGAACATGAAAGAGGCACTGAAACCAATATTGCCTGTGAAGAATTTTACTTTGCACAACCCATTAAAGCTCTATAAAATTCTTCTCAACAAAAAAGTGGGAAAAATGCCAGAGAACAGAGGGCCTGTTTCTGAACCAGCTTTGATAATCTAGAATTTTTGCTAAAATTAAATTATACCCCTGCATGAATCATATTACTTTTCATAAAAGCTTTCCATTCTAACACCTTATTTACACAGATTACTAAACAAGTCACCACCACTTCAATCTGTAAATTAGTCTGAAATATTTTCTAATTTGTCTTCACTTTTGTACTGAAGACAATACATACATATACATATATAAGGAGTAATACAGATTCTAACTAATCACTGCAGTATTTTCTGATGATTATTTTGCTATCAGTTTAAAATTGTGACCTCTATATTGAGGTGCTAAGATGCATATAAGTCTACACAAAACAATATTGCACAAAGTAATATTTATAATAACAGATTAACATATTTCAGAACCTTTTTAAAGAGAAGATTCATAATTGATGCACCCAGAACTAATAACACAGCATCTTTTCTTTTCCTTATTCTAACATAGTGTTAGAAATCTCTCTCCTACCCCAGTGAGGATTAGAACAAAGAAGTTGTCCAGGGACAACTTCAGTGGCACCAAAATCAAGTTTGTATCCTAGGTGTGGGGGGGACTCTTCTTTCTGATGACTAGAAAAGACAGTTGTTATATAAGTGGTGAGTGAAAGTCAAATACAGATCACACAAACATTCAGAAATATCATAAGACTGTAAAAAGAACTATGTCAGCAGATGACACTCAACAACATATTAGCTTGTGTCACTGATGTTTCAAACACAGCACCAGGGTACCCAAGAGCTACAAGTGGAAACAGCAACCCAATGCCATAATATTTTATTTTGAAATAGCAATACAGAACTTCAGAGAATAAGGACAACCAATATAAATCAGTTATCACTGACCCAACTCTATTAGATTAAGTGCATCAGTACCAGGGAGAGGATGTTTTCCATCAGATGCTTATTGTGAATTTATCAAAACAAGCTGCCAAGGTTGTTAGTAATTTAATGCTTTAAAGTGCTCAGACAAGAATGCAGTTACCTCCATGAGACTGCCTTTAAAAAAAAATTAACACTAGAATTAGTCATGTCCAGGAAAGATGTATTTAGGAAGCAAAATCTTCACATCAAACATTACAAGCAGTACTATGGAAAGTATTGTGTCTAAGTGATTACATTTCAACAGGATAAGATGTCACACTTCACCCTTTTATGAACTGTTTAACAATTAAAAATTAAAAGATCTATACATCTAGTAATTTTAGTATCCACCAGGAATTTAAGGACAGACCAAAACATCACTGATCATCAAAAGTGCTGTGCTTTCTCTTTGATTTTAGCAATTAAAATCAGATGGGGGAGTCTTCTGCAGAAGCCATCCTTTTATGGTGAAGGCTAAAGAAAAAATTAAGCAGGGGGGTTAGATTTTCCAAGATAGTTCAATGACTTTTAGTGCTTGGAGGAATTCCATTCTGATTCTGAAGAGGAGATACTGAATTATTACCTCATTTAAACAGAAAGAAGTGGTAGACCACTATTACATGCTGTACTATGGGAGTAAAATACAACTTGAACTTTTGCATAATCTGTGTAAAAAAGATATGCTTGACATTTTGGAATGTCACCTTTCTTTATAGAATTATAGGCAAGATTTCTCCAATAAAACATAAGCAAGTTATAAAACTATAACTTCACATCAAAATTTTAAAAAGTTGTTAAAAAATGTTTGACTATGTACATATCACACAGACTCTTCTGTGTGATCCTGTGGATTATGTTGCTGATCAGATTCTAGTTTAAAAACTGGAAGAGGCTGGGCCACCTGATCTGGTTGCAGAACAAGTCCCGATATTGATGAAATTGAGGAGCAGGATGGTGCCCCTGTTGTAAGCTGCATTTCTACACCTGGTTCCTCAGACTCTGTTTTTACACTCACACATTGGGGTTCACCTTCTGATTCTGTCTTTTCAGGGATATTACTGTTCATGTTTGAATTGCTTTCTGCATTTTGAGAAGACTTCCCCACAGGATGGTACTGTTTGAGCCTTATATGCCAGGCTAAACTGCAGACTGCTGACACTGTTTTGAACTGATGAATGACATTTCTAGGGATGAAGTAGATGTCATTGTCACACAGCTGGATTCTAGCATAGCGAATGCCTTCCCGTCTCATTTGGTTTAGCTTGGCTTCATCCACCCATTGAACACACTGAGGGGAAGAAAGGGGAAAGTTACTGCTAAGCTGTATGCAAGGTCCAAAGCTGGGCATACACTTAGATTGAAGAGTACACTTTCAGTCCAGCAACCCATTAGACTGTGACTACTCTTTAAAGAATACAACTTCAGTTAAGAAGCTACTTGCGGCAAGAACAAATCTTTAATGTTTCATTATGAAGTGCTGTGCGCACCTATGAGGTAACAAATAATGACCCATTGCCACAGCATTATGGGGTCACAGGCAGGTCTTAAAACAAGAATTAGAGCTTCAGTAAGAAGCTTTTGACCTGGCATTACCAGACAGAGCTGGGTGTGGTTGGTCTGGCACTAGGAGACCAAAACTTTGTTTATGTCAGAAGGAGTCTGAAGCAAGTTGGGGGAATGGAAACCCAAATTATGTGAAATTCCTGTAACCCATACTCAAGACTTCTTGGTTCCTTGTCTCATGAAGGAAGGAGCTTTGTGACACTTGGTCATGCTAGGATCAAAACCCAAGACTATCATGTGGTGAGCCTACCACCACTAAAACAAGAACTGGAGATAAATAGCTCTAGTCACAAGCCTAGAACCACTATTTCTACCTTTATTTCAAACATTTGACTAACACTAATTTTTTAAAAATTCATAAATATGCTACTTTTGAAGCTATTTCCAAAATGCTGGAAATAAGTTGCAACTAAGGAACACAGTACCTGTGACACTGGAGGTTCATGCAAGTCTAACTGAAGTCTCTGTACCACATCAGTGAAGTCTTCAGCATGGAAACAAACCACATCTTTGGTTATTCGAGGTTGGACACTCCTAGAGATGAAGATTGTCAAGACTGAGTTTTAAAGAATTTGTGGTTACAGCTCTGGAAAGCAAGAGTTACCATAAAGAAAATACCTATTATATAGTTTTCTACTGGGTAATAAGTCCCTCAGCATCACAACTAGTACAGTAACGTTAGTATATGCATATTCTTTAGACTCCACAGATCCGACCTCAATTCCTGAATTGCTTCATTTTCTTTGACTTGAACTTTACATAGCAAAAGAGACTGCACTACGGCTCCAGAGGGGTAGGTTCAATTCCAAATTGTGTGACTTTTGAAAAGTCACTCTGCCTCAATTCTCCTATTTTATAATTGGCCTAATATCTATATTTTAAAGGAATACTGGAAAGAAAAATTTGTAGGACACTCAGATACTATGGTGATGGGGACCATATAAGTAGATATTGCTTGTTCAATGGATTTGAAACATAGGGCAAGGGAAACATTGGCACTGTTTATTTAATCTTGGACAATATTGTTGCTGATGACACTGTTCCTGCTGTCCAATTTCTACTGTAATTGCTACAGACAACATTCCCAACTCAAATTCCCTGTGATTTCTTCCCAGGACTTAGTTACCAGCAATGCCCTGGATCCAGGAGGTAGAAAAATATTGTCGGTACCATCACAAATGAACAATTGACCTGACAATATTCTGTTTATGTAATTGAGCTTATAATCAATTAGGAGATGAAGGAAAAGACATGCAGGATGCACCAGATACAGTGGCCTACACTGCATATCATGCAAGTTATCTGCAAAATACTCCACGTTAACACAGTTTTTGTGCTGGACTCAGGAGGGAGAAGGAAGTAGGAGTAAAAGTTGCCAGAGTTATGTATTTACTAGATTATGTTTTACAGACTTTACACAGCATTTGAATAGTCACAAGTCATTTGGTTTTAAACAATTTATATAACTAGGCTGCTATTCAACCGATACTTCACATTTTCTCCCTTTTATAAAAGGAAGTCAGTCTCAAATACAACGGGAGTGGTTACAAAATTCAGTCACACTTACCATTCACCAAACTGTACAGCTTTCAGCACTCCTACAGCAGCTGTACTCTGCCAATCAAACCCCTGACCTACATGATCAGCATGGGCTCTTGTTCGGTCTTCAAAGAGAACTTCACGGGGCTCACTGGTCCGAGGTAGGTATTGGAGGTTTTTTATTTCGTTCATTGATCTATAAAGTGGGGTGAAGAGAGGAGGGAAAAGGATGTTCCAGACTACTCAGAGATGAGATGAATGGTACAGCTTTCCTATCTGTACATGTATTAAGGTAATTTTGAAGAAATACTACTAGTGTCCTGTAGCATTCAAAATCCAAGACCAAAAATGCTCTCTTTGCTTTTGCTATATGTATTACGTATCAAATTGGTATTCAAAGATTTAAGTATAGTTAGTGCTGCAGATTTGTCATGGCATTTTTTTTTAAATCAAAAAGTCACAGAGCACTCATGGTAAATTTAGGAAGAGTCATGGATTTTGTGACGGCTCTGAGATTTTTGATAAGATACCCTAATAAATGAAGGGGCATCACCCACCTCCAGCAGCACCCTCCAACCAAGAACTGCAGCCCCCATCCCAGCCACCCGCCTGGTGCAGAGGGGAGGACTGGGGTGGGGGGGATGGGACTGGAGAGTGAGCCACCCTGCACTCATCCCAGCCAGCAGCAACTCCCGTATATCTGAGGGCTGGGCCCCAGGATTGAGAAGGAGCCTGCCTTACACTCACCTCATGCCTGTGCTTTAGTGGCTCCTGTGCCAGGTGGGGCTGAGCCTGGCTCCCTGCTCTGGGCATTGCGAGTTGGTATGCCAGGTCACAGTGCCACGAAGGTTTAATCCACCTCCTATCCCCACCATGGCGGAGGGACGGCTGGGACAAACCTGAACAGTTCTTGGACCCTGTGCAGCCAATTGCAACGCCTGGAGCTGGGAGCCATGACCAGCCCGGCAGGACATGAGCTGCTGGTATGGAGTGAATCATAGACATTAAAAAAACAACAAATGGGAAAATCATGCTATACGTGATTTATGTCCTGCTGTTACAAATCTATAGCCCTAATTAGTCCAGATAGATTTAATCCAGATTGAGGAAAAGACAACAATTAAAAAGGACATTAGGTATACTATATATTTGGAAAAATGTGAACTCTTTAGTCGACCTCTGAACAGTCACATTGTGATGTTTTATTATCCTTTGAACGACAAGAATTGTGCCATACTTAAAAATTCAATTTAAAATACAGATGCTTAAAAATATTAAGTTATCTAGAGAGAACACATTGGGTTTTCTGCTTAAAGCTGTGATGAAAACATGATTCCAATTATTTCTCTCCCCAAGATTGGTTGCGCAAAACACTCCACAGGAAAATTGAAGGGAAATTTGCCTCTTGGATTTCAAGCAGCTGGTGGGAGGTAGATGTTAATGGTTTTACTCAGAACTTGAAAAATTACAATTTTAGAGATTAAAATAAAAAGCAATTTAAACAAAATTAACACTACTAACAATTCATTTATAACTGCAGAGTTAGATTGTCCATTTGGAGTTTTCTTGGACTCTAGAGGATGGACGGCTTTGTCAAAGCAATTTAACTACTGCTGTGTAGTTAATCAAAGTGTTAGACAAAAAACTGTCATTGGCAAGAGCAATTTTAAAGATTCACAATCAAAGCTTTTTTATTTTTATTTTTTTTAAGAGGACAAGAATATTTCTCTTTGGCAAAAAAATTATACCCTTCGTTTCCCCCACCCGGTTACAAAAATAATGGCATAATTTTGTACTTGCTGGCTTCAGCACAGCACTGAAGATGTTTGTCATTTGCTTCTGTAACACAGTGAAGGGAAGTCATGAGTCATAGTGATATGGTCCCTCAAATAGTAACCTTTTAAAAAAAATTATAGTGGAATGCAAATCCAGAGAAAGGACCTTACCCATGCAACATTTCAATGAGGGCAGCTGAGGAGATTTAAGTAGTTAAGAGAATATTCCTCTGGAGTACAGTATTCCTTGAGAAGGCAACCACTACCAAGACTGCTTAAATAACTAGCATTAGGACCAGCCTTTAATGCAGTGTAGGGACTTCTGTCTGTGAAAAAGCTAGTATTTGGTGTACTTCTCCAACGCAGTGCAGAAGTAGGAAGTAGACAACAGGAGATGGATCACTTAATGATTGCCTGATCTGTTCGTTCCCTCTGAAGCACTTGGCACTGACCACTGTTGGAAAACAGAATACTGGGCTAGATGGACCACTGGTCTGACCCAGTCTGGCTGTTCCTATGTTCAGGAACCCAAGAGATCTGTCAAACAGGCAATATATAGAGCTGTCAATGTCGAGGAAACCTTGAACTCAACTGCACTTATATGGAACACAGGCAACATGTTAGTTTGGCTTAAATAACTGGACTGCTTGGTTCTACAGCAAAAGGAATGAAGTCACATGGAAAATTTAAGAAAGCCATGAAGTTTACCTTTTGAAAAACTAATTTCACTCACAATGAGGACCAACGTTAAGACCTTAGAATAGCTAGTACTTTATCTAGCTGTGATCTGCTTTTCTATTAAAGGAAAATAATGTTACCGGCGCCGTTTGAATGGTGATTTTGGCATATCTGCTGTCGGGATCATCTGTTCTCCTGGTCTCACCCACATTATGGGGCCATCATCACTTTGTGACCTGCACTGAAGCTGGAGGCTAGAAAGAGTGCCCCAGGGCAAAGTCATCTAAAAACACAAAAAGCTATGTCAAATGGACAACAGTTAAAATTTTGATAAGCACTGGCTCAAGTTCATTACCAAGAGAACTATACAGAAAACAAAGCTTATTGTTAGAGATGAAATGTTATATTCCATCAATGATATAGTTAACTTATTCAGCTTTTAGAGAGTAGGCCATTGTGAAACAGACACGCAACAAGAGCCCAATAATTTCTCCAGTTAAATGACTGATTGCTGTAGCCTCTAAATTAATCTCCTTTCAGTATCTACTTCTTTGAACAGAGAATAGATTTTAACAGCATCCTTAGTAAGGTAATTTGAAAGTTCATCACCATCTGAATGGAGAAGCTGTACCTAAATTCTCTCATTATTTAGCAACTTGAAGTTGTAAGTTAGAAGTGTTAAGACATTTATGTTTGATAATAAACAATTTAAACAAAATAAAATTACTACAACAGTCTAATGCTCACTCTCAGAAATGGAGATTCCTCCAACATATCAAGAAATTCTGGGAAGTAGTCACCAACTTCTTCATCTACTGCTCCAACAAGACTTATCTGCCGCATCGGACCTGCTCTGTAGGTTCCACAGCAGTATGTTCTATTGACCTAAGAGTGGTCAGAAAGAGAAAAGACAAAATGAGACACATTGTTCCATGCCTGGAAACTGAAGTTTATTAAATCAGTGTTTCAGACTGCACTGTAGTTTACATTCAAATCCAGGACTCCTTTACATACTTGAGAGCAGTTAGTATCTTTAGAATACATGAAGAAGCTGTTCAATGTCAATACACACCAGAGCATGAGCACCTCCAGGGGCAAGGGGGGAAAAAAGAATTTGACTCCAGAAAACATAGTGCTAGGCAGCATACCGATAAACATTATGTTGTTTTCTTAGCTGAACAGCACCAACAGATACAAAAAGCCACTGAAGCCAGCACAAAGAATGCTATGTTTCATAAAAATGCCTTGTCATATTTTCTATCAATAAAAATTCATCACAAACATAAATAATTGCTTTGACACTGGGTTAGTTTCTGCCTTCAACTGTATGTGCATAAACCAGAATACATCTTTGCATTTATCAATAAAGCGTTAAATTAAGTTTAGAGGATTTAAGAGCAGTATTCTCTACAGTGCTAGTAAGAAATCAACTTTGTTTTCTTTCTCCACGATAGTACATGACTAAAATGTAATGTTATTTAAAAAGCCCCATTCTGCAATACCAGAATTAAAAGCAGATAATGAGAAAGGAGATTCACTCATGTTCTTGCATTTTGCTCATGCAAAGCAAACACTCAAAGTAAACAGGATGCTAATGGGGGAGCAAGGACTCAAGAGGTTGCACTGATGTGCCCAAAATATTGCTCTATTCTTGGCGTAGATGAATTTGATTTCAAAACTGGTGTTGGCCAAAAGAAGAGATGCATTCCCACTCACAGAGTGGCAGCAGGAACTGGACATGTGCCTTATACTGCCAAACATTCACGCTGTCAGTATATGTGACTCCACTTCAGGTTTAAGTGGCATGGGGAAAAGATGGCTGAACACAGCAGCTGAGCACCCACAGAAGTGGGTGGAGAAGGCGTTTAGAGATCTCACGCTCTCTCTCTCTCTCTCCACGCACGCACGCACGCACACACAGGCGTGCAGAGGAAAGGGAGCTCCACAGAGCCTCTCACACACCCAATTAGACACCCCAACACCCAGTCTCAGGGCTCTGTGTCTGGGGCATACATTGAGACTGTTTGTTCTCAATTCTCCACCCGGGGTTTTGGGGGTGAGGCTGTGGGCTGTCCTGATGGTGTCTAACCTGCACTGCCCACCCTGATCTCAGTGCTCGTGGCAGTAACAAAGCATGCCCACTCTCAGCTCTCGGGGACTTAGTGATGTGTCTGGTGTGAACTGAACAACCCCTCTTCTTTGGTCTCAGGGCTATTCACCTGAGTCATGCCCATTCCCAGCTCCTGTACAGTTTTACTGATGTTTGGCTGTAATATGAGCCCAGACCTGATCTCAGTTCCCCTCTGGCTCAGCACAAAGGGACTTAGGTGTGGCCACCCCTCACTTATTGGAAGAACAATGGGATCCCCTAAGTCTGAGGTAGGTGCTTAGGCTCCCTCTTCAATGAATGGGGAGAGACAGGCACCTAAGAATGGGAACTACAAAAGCCAGCATGCTAGGCAGGGAGCCACCTAGCCTAGCCACTGGGAGAGGCTACCGAGGGAGGGAGGGGGCATTAAGCCCGGCCTTTCACAGAGCTTGATCCTTATCTCTGCATGCAATCCACAGCCAGGAACCCGTCTCCTGGAGTCAGGTGACTTAGGTGCCTAACCCCTGTCTTGTGAGATTGTCAAGTTCCTGCCCAAAGCCATACAAAACCAGTGGGTGGGGGAAGGAGGCAGAAACCTGCTGTCTACCCCTTATCCCACTTATTTGGGTCCTCAGCTGGGATGTGGGAGACCCTGGGTCACTTCCCCATCTGCTTCATGAATAGAAAGTATGTAAAAGGGGGTCTGGCATCTCGCAAGTGAGGGCCTTAATTGCTGAGCTAAAAGGAAGTCTAGTGTGAACTGCTCTTATTGACACTGTTACACTTCAATTAAATATTAATTGGGCCACAGAAGCTGTAAAACTCAGCCTGTAGTCCCTTGCTTTGGGGATTCTCCCAGACTATGGGAGTGTATGAGTCAATCCCCCTTCTGCTTGATGAAAAGAGGGTTGAGCAGTGATCGCCTACATCCCCAGTGAATGGCCTAACTGCTGGTGTATCAATTATTCTGCTGTGGGGCTCCCTCAGTCTTTTCTCTTGAAGCTGTTCCACTTTACTGAACTATGAATTGGGCCAAAGCAAGGCTCATTTCTGCATGCCCTGGGGTTAGGGTACTTCCTTGGGATGGTGGTAGTGCTGGTCAATCCCTTTCTGAGGCGAAGGGATTTGCACCGTAAGTGTCTTTTGTCTTGAAGCTGTTCCACTTTAATTAATTATTAATTGGGCCAAAACAAAACTCATTTTTAAAAAGCCCTGTGTAGCTTGGTGGTGCAAATACTTGGCTAGGAGGGTAGTGGTAATGGTTCTGGTTCTAGGGTTGCCAATTTTGGGCGGACGTATTCCTGGAGATTTAATCACATGACATAATCTTTAATTAAAGGTTGATCTTTAATTCCTGGAGACTACAGGCCAATCCTGAAGGGTTGGCAACTCTATCCTCTTGCTGTGGGGAAGGAATGTGCACAGCAAGCTTCTTTACTCTTGAAGCTGTTCCACTTTGATTAACTCCTACTTAGGTCAAAGCAGTGTTGCTCTGTAAGAAGCCTTCTTACAGCCCCATGATTAGTGTACTCACATGGGGTGCTACAGATGTTGGGTTAATTCCCCTCTTGCTTGCTGAGGAGAAGGGATTTGAGCTCTGAGCTCTTTTCCGTCTCATGCTGTTTCACTTTAATTGACTATTAATTGAGGCAAAGCAAATCTCAGCTACACTACCCTGTGCTTAGCCTGGTGGTGTGGGTACTGGCCTCATGTGCTGAAGGAGTGCGTTCAGTCCCGCTCCCTTACTCTGAAAAGGGAGTTGAGCAGACACTGCATTGCCTTTTCTCTTGAAGCTGTGTAATAGTTTAATGAACTATTAAATTGTCCACATCAAAGCTGTTCTGTAAGCAATGCTATTTAGCCTGCTGGTCAGGATGCCTGTCTGGATTGGTGGTGGTGGCGGCAGCTTGATTCCTTCTCTATGCTTGATGAGAAGAAAGGATTCAAGAAGCAGGCTGCTTTTCTCTTGACTCTGGTTCACTTTAATTAACTATTAATTGGGCCAAAGCAAGTCCCTTTCACAACAGTTCCTGCATAGCCTGGTAGTTCAGGTACTAGCCTCGGGTGCTGGAGATGCTGGTTCAGTTCCTCACCTTGGATTGAGGAAAGAGGTAAGTAAAAACTGCCTCTCCTCTTGACACTTGTCCCCTTTATTTAACTATTAATTGGGCCAAAACAAGCCTTATTCATAACACTTGCTGTATAACCTGATGGTTCAGGTACTAGCCTTGGGTGCTGGAGATGCTGGTTCAGTTCCCTGCTCTGGGTTGAGCAGAGATTGCCTCTCTTGACGCTTGTCCACTTTAATAAACTATTAAATGGTCAAAGCTCCCCCCTATGAAGCCCTGAATAGCCTGGTGGTTTGGGCCCCACCTAGGATGTTGGAGGACCTGGTTCAAATCCCACTCCTCCTTTCTGAGGAGAAGGGATTTCAGCTCTTGCCTCTTGAAGCTGGTCTACTTTAATTAACTAGGAATCAAGCCACTCCCTGAGCTAGGGTCACTCTATAGTCCAGTGGTTCGGTGCTTGCCTTGGCAGTGGGAGATGCTGCTTCAAATCCTTCCTCTAGCTGTTTCAAAAGGATTGGAGAAGGCTGTCCTGCCTCCCAGGAGGGAAGTGGGAGGTTCCTGTTTAGGTCCCCTTGCGTTTGCAGGAGGCCCTTGTCCTTCTGGAAACAGAAGGGGGTTTGAACAGAGATTGCTCACTTCATAGGTGGGGTGAGGAGTGGGCCTGGGAGGAGGGAGGGGTGGTGGCTGGGGGGCTAGCTGGGAGGGTCCCTGGGAGGTGGGAGAGCCTTGGTCCAACCCCTTGCAGAGGAGGGGTTGGACCTGGGGTCTCCCACTGCCCGGGTGGGTAGCCTAGCCACGGGGGACAAAAGAGTGATTCGCTTTTTTAATGTAGCTCAAGGAATATTTAAATAAAACAGCCCCAGAGGCAACTGATATGTGTTGTAAACCCCTTACCCACAACAAGGATTGAACCAGGGTCTCTAACATCCCATACAAGAGCCCCAACCACTACACCACAGAAGGCAGCTCTTTCAGGA
The DNA here is from genome assembly GCF_965152235.1 of Eretmochelys imbricata. Lineage (NCBI taxonomy): Eukaryota > Metazoa > Chordata > Testudines > Cheloniidae > Eretmochelys > Eretmochelys imbricata. The sequence goes on along the minus strand of NC_135592.1, from coordinate 1,385,464 downwards.
GATGTCCTTTGGCCCAATTCATAGTTTAATTAAAGTGAAACAGCTTCAAGAGAAAAGAGTACTTCTCACAAGGCAGCAGGAGGAACTGAACCAGGATCTCCCACACCCCAGTAGCATACACTAACCCCTATACCATACAGGGCTTCCCAGACTAAGCTTGGCCCAGTTAATAGTTAATTAAAACAATTTCAAGAGAAAGAGATCGCTCAACTCCCTGCCCCAGAACAGGAGGCACTGACCCACAGCCTCCAACAGCCAAGATAAGTACCCAAACCCCACTATCACGGAGGGCTTCTTACACTTGACTTCTGCTTTGGCTGTTACTAGTTAATTAAAAGTGGAACGGCTTCCAGAGGCAAGACCAAGGCAGCCCCACATTAGAATAACTTATAGCCCAGTAGTTAGAGATAGGTGATCACTTGAGGTTGGCAATCACTGCTCAAATCCCTTCTCATCAAAAAAAATCACAGGACTGGAAGTCTAAGTAACTTTTAACTTGTTCTTTTCCTATTTTAGCCTGTGATCCTACCTCATTTTCACTGGCATTCACTATGTTAGATGTCCTATCACCACCAACCTTCTTGCTGAAAACTGAAACAAAAGTCATTAAGCACCTCTGCCATTTCCACATTTTCTGTTATTTCCCCCCACTTGAGTAACAGTCCTACCCTGTCCTTGGTCTTCCTCTTGCTTCTAATGTACTTATAGAATACATTAGAAAGGGGATTGAACCAGACTGGCCCACAACCTAGCTGAGTACCCCAACCACTGCACTGTAGAATGATGCTCCTTGTGGCCCAATTAATATTTAATTATTTATTTAAAGTCAAACAGCTTTAATAGGAGATGAAGAACAACTCACATCAGGGTAAAAGGAAGGCTCAATTCACCACCTAACCACATGAGATTACTGGTTCTGTGGATGAAGGGAAAGCAGTGGATGTATTGTATCTTGACTTTAGCAAAGCTTTTGACACCATCTCCCACAGTATTCTTGTCAGCAAGTTAAAGAAGTATGGGCTGGATGAATGCACTATAAGGTGGGTAGAAAGTTGCCTAGATTGTCGGGCTCAACGGGTAGTGATCAATGGCTCCATGTCTAGTTGGCAGCCGGTGTCAAGTGGAGTGCCCCAGGGGTCGGTCCTGGGGCCGGTTTTGTTCAATATCTTCATAAATGATCTGGAGGATGGTGTGGATTGCACTCTCAGCAAATTTGCGGATGATACTAAACTGGGAGGAGTGGTAGATACGCTGGAGGGCAGGGATAGGATACAGAGGGACCTAGACAAATTGGAGGATTGGGCCAAAAGAAATCTGATGAGGTTCAATAAGAATAAGTGCAGGGTCCTGCACTTAGGACGGAAGAACCCAATGCACAGCTACAGACTAGGGAACGAATGGCTAGGCAGCAGTTCTGCGGAAAAGGACCTAGGGGTGACAGTGGACGAGAAGCTGGATATGAGTCAGCAGTGTGCCGTTGTTGCCAAGAAGGCCAATGGCATTTTGGGATGTATAAGTAGGGGCATAGCGAGCAGATCGAGGGACGTGATCGTCCCCCTCTATTCGACATTGGTGAGGCCTCATCTGGAGTACTGTGTCCAGTTTTGGGCCCCACACTACAAGAAGGATGTGGATAAATTGGAGAGAGTCCAGCAAAGGGTAACAAAAATGATTAGGGGTCTGGAACACATGACTTATGAGGAGAGGCTGAGGGAACTGGGACTGTTTAGTCTGCGGAAGAGAAGAATGAGGGGGGATTTGATAGCTGCTTTCAACTACCTGAGAGGTGGTTCCAGAGAGGATGGTTCTAGACTATTCTCAGTGGTGGAAGAGGACAGGACAAGGAGTAATGGTCTCAAGTTGCAGTGGGGGAGGTTTAGGTTGGATATTAGGAAAAACGTTTTCACTAGGAGGGTGGTGAAACACTGGAATGTGTTGCCTAGGGAGGTGGTGGAATCTCCTTCCTTAGAAGTTTTTAAGGTCAGGCTTGACAAAGCCCTGGCTGGGATGATTTAATTGGGGATGGGTCCTGCTTTTGAGCAGGGGGTTGGACTAGATGACCTCCTGAGGTCCCTTCCAACCCTGATATTCTATGATTCTATGAAAACTGTATCTCAGATGCTATTCTAGGTCTTCTCCTAGCATACAAATTTCCAAGCCAATCTGGCTCTGCATTTGCATTTTAGAGCACTTTGAAAGCTTGCTTTAAAGAGAAATACTACTGGCAGCCTGTGTGTCTCCATGCCTGCTTGTGTTTCATGGCTTGTTCCCAGCCCCCCCACTTTGTAAAGCCAATGTTAACATCTAACACTGCTGGATTATTGGGGTCTGGAGCTGGGTATTGGTCACATCCAGGGAAGGCAAGCGACATGTACACACTAGGTGAACATTGCTCATTTCCCCCCACACACTAGCTTTGGGAAAAGAAAAGTGATTTCTTCCCATCCCACAAACCAGAATGAAATATCAGCTATGGTGTATCAGTAACCTAACTGCAGGCTCTCATTTTTAAGCCTGCTCCTATTAGCTACAGTGTGAGCAGTTTTGAAGGCAAGAAACAGAAACTCTCAGACATGATCACACATCAAAGATGATCTGATAGTCTAGGAGGTAGCCCCATCTCTGCTAGTTGATGGCTTTATAAATTAGGACCATTACTTTGAATTCATGGTATGAAAAGACCTGACCAAACCAGAGAGTTAAAGAACCAAGCCATGGGTGAATCAAGAAGTCCTTGCTCAGTATGACTATCAACATTTGAACTGCATTTTTTTCCAGAGTCAGCAGCCTAGGGCTCAGAGGTATCTTTATTTTTCTGTGTAGTAAGAAGCAAGTAGCTCTGGCTAATGTGCACTGCAAGTTGTTTGCTAACTTGCAAATTGTTGCTAACTTGTTTGCTAATTTGCAAACAAATGAGAATCTGCAACCAACATGGACCTCTTTCAGCCAGCACCTGAAACATGCAAATGATCAGTCACTCATAGGGAATCATGCAACAGTTCAGTATCTTTAAGCATCCTTTGCCAACAACAGATGAGCCATAGATAGCATGCGACATCTTGTTCCTAACATGATGGTCCTGCACCTGCTCCAGCCCGGTAGCTGTAAGAGTACCTACGCAACAAAGAGATGCAAATGCAGCAGGGAAGACTTCAGGTACGCCCATGCATGCAACTGGGGTGGTGATGAGCACAGCAACAGAGTATCGAAGTTGGTAAATGCAAAGTAATGCACATTGGAAAACAATCCCAACTATAAATATAAAATGAGGGGGTCTAAATTAACTGCTATCACTCAAGAAAGATCTTGGAGGCATTGTGGATAGTTCTCTGAAAACATCCACTCAATGAGCAGCTGCAGTCAAAGAAGCAAACAGAATGCTGGGAATCATTAAGAAAGGGATAAATAATAAGACAGAAAATATCATATTGCCTCTATAAATCCATAGTACGCCTACATCTTGAATACTGTGTGCAGATATGGTTACCCCATCTCAAAGATATATTGGAATTGGAAAAGATTCAGAAAAAGGCAACAAAAATTAATAGGGGTATGGAACAGCTTCCATATGAGGAGCAATTAATAAGACTGGGACTTAACAACTAAAGGGGGATATGATAGAAGTCTATAAAAATCATGACTGGTGTGAGAAAGTAAATAAGGAAGTGTTATGGACTCCTCCTCATAACACAAGAACTAGGAGTCACCAAATGAAATTAATAAGCAGTAGATTTAAAACAAAAGGAAATATTTTTTCATACAATGCAGTGTCAAGTTTGTGGCACTCTTTGCCAGAGCATGTTGTGAAGGCCAAGACTATAACAGAGTTAAAAAAATAACTAAAGTTCATGGATAAGTCAATCAATGGCTATTAGCCATGATGGGCAGGGATGGTGTCCCTAGCCTCTGTTTGCCAGAAGCTGGGAATGGGCAACAGGGAATGGATTATTTGATGATTACCTGTTCTGTTCATTCCCTCTAGGGCAGAGCTACTCAAAGTGGTGGTCCACGGACCAGAGCCATTAGCTGCCGGTCTGCGTGCACATTGGAAAAAAAAATTGCCGGTCCCCCACATCAGAAAGCTTGAGAAGCACTGCTCTAGGGCACTTGGTATTGGCTACTGTCGGAAGACAGGATGGTTAGGCTAGATGGACATTTAGTCTGACCCAGTAAGGCTGTTCTTATTGAACACATCAGACACAGATTCTGAGGGGGGAGTAGAAACGTTTCAACTATCTGCAAATTACTGTGAGTAAATATAGCTCAAAGGGTGTTGCATGAGATGTTCAGTAGCTCATAATTATAGGCGGGGTCCCAGAAGAACACATACTTATACTTTCTTATTCACATGGTTTATTCATACCAGATTTATTCATACCATATTCTACAGCCTTTCTACTAAGACTCACTGTTATACATGTATTGTCATTGAACTCAGCTACAGTAAGAAGATAAGCACAGTTGTACCATGTGTGATTTAGACTTATGTTTCTGGCTGAGTAGATAACATCAAAAATATATATTTTTGATGTTGAGGGTTGAGGCCTTATCTGCATAACTTCACAAAAATAGACAGAAAAACTTCTCTCAGATCAGTCCCTTCTAATAATAATTATTTTGTTGCATTACATGGTACAAACAAGCTCATACTTCACGTGACTACAGACTTGCCTTAACCAAAGGCAAAGAAAGCACAGGAAAATGCATAAAATAGATCACCTGGGGCTAAATCTTTCCCAGACTGCCCAAAGTAGTACTATTTTGAGTAGATAGTTGCATCATAACTTGTATTTAGAAGCTTTCTGCACATTTTGGTCAAAAGTAAACTACATTTCTATGAGTTATGGCCCTTTTGGTGACTGGGTGGGGCAGGAGCTGCCTCACAATACATAACATAATTAAGGTCAGGCTTGACAAAGCCCTGGCTGGGATGATTTAATTGGGGATTGGTCCTGCTCTGGGCAGGGGGTTGGACTAGATGGCCTCCTGAGGTCCCTTCCAACCCTGATATTCTAGGATTCTATAACCCCCACCTACCACTATAGTCACTAGCACTCTGTTGTGACCTTGTCCATGGTTGGAAATAGGCTACAGCTCTATCATTCTCCAGACTTTATTAGTCCTTTGCCCTAGCTGGGATTTTCTGCCATGGTGGCTGCTCCCAGGGAGGCCACATCAGCACAGAGGCCCCAATTCTGAAAAGCATGTATACAATGTTTAAGTGCTTCCTGAATTGGGAAGGGCTAGCAGGATCCAGACCTGCCAGTCTCAAGGGAGTTAATGTTACTAAGCATGCCCTGACATTCCAAGCTCATGTAGACATCCCCCACCCAACTCAGTGTCCATGTCTCTGCCTTTGACCTTTGGTGTTTTCTTCTGTTGATCCCAATTCGTGTCAGAGTTACAGAGGTGGTTCCCAACAAGTTTATAGAGTTTGTCATGATATATGATTACTCTTGGGTGTAATTTAGTCTAAAATTCCCTTCCCTATCCCCCCCCCCCTTACTGTCCACCCCACTAGTCACAATCCAAGCACAGCAGAGCACATGCAAGGATCAAAGTGGCACCTTATAAGCTAAGAAATTATTTCTGTTTTCAGTTCTACTTTTCTTTTCTCTTCTAATTTTCATCTCCCTCTGAAAGCAAAATACTAGCTTTGCCTCTTAAACTTGCACTTGTAGTAGGTATAATGTTTGTTGCATTATTATTATACTAAGCACTAAGCTTTCTGGCAAGCCTCTGCCAAAGAAAATCAAATTTGATCATCCCAATTTCATATGCTGAATGCAGACTGGACTGAGATGTCATTTATCCAGACTCTGGAGTCCAGTCTGCACTAAGAAACTGAGGGTGTAGTCATAATTTACTAGTTGTCCAGGGCCTTACTGTCCCATCCATTTTATTTCTTTGGAGTCAGACCTGGTTTTGCTAAGGACTTTTAGTAACTGAATGGGGCCTCTACACCTCCACCCTCATGAGGGGTTTGTAAAGTTTTGTTTTCCCATGGAACCTTCTTCATTATCTCAGGTTGTGTTCCGTATGGACAAAAAAAACAAACCAACAACCAAGTGAAAGCAAACAGCTTAGAAACTGCACTTGATTAGATGGATATAATAAATACAGATAGCAGAATCAGACTAACTTTTAGTAATAAACAGTATTTGTTTATTTGTCCAAGTAGAATCTTGATATTCCAAGATTCCTATTTAACAGAGTCTCGTTATTCCCCTATCCTATCAACTGCACTTCTTTGGCCAGATATTTTTAATTCTCTTAATGGTAACTGAATTGCACTTCAAATTATTGTCTAGGCTAAAAGTTAAAAAGAACAAACCTGGAACACCCTACAAGGTGTGCTTTAGAATCAATGCAACTTGCTAATACAATTAGCTGAACACTGATGTTGGCTAGTACAATTACTATACTACTTTATATGTGGAATGAATCATGGAAGTCAACCAATGGCTACGCAGGTGGTGTCGGAGAGAAGGCTTTGGACTCTCTGACCATGGGAAGGCATTCCAAGAAGGAGGAGTGCTAGGCAGAGATGGGCTCCACCGAACGAAGAGAGGGAAGAGCATTTTTGCAAGCAGGCTGGCTAACCTTGTAAGTATAGCTTTAAAACTAGGTTTACCCGGGGAAGGAGACCAAAGCCCTGAGGTAAGTGGGATACTGGGAAGAAGCACGAGCAAGAGAGTGGAGGACTCCTGCCTCATACTGAGAAAGCGGGACGATCAGCAAGTTATCTTAAGTGCCTATACACAAACGCAAGAAGCCTGGGAAACAAGCAGGGAGAACTGGAAGTCTTGGCACAGGCAAGGAATTATGATGTGATTGGAACAACAGAGCCTTGGTGGGATAACTCACATGACTGGAGTACTGTCATGGATGGATATAAACTGTTCAGGAAGCACAGGCAGGGCAGAAAAGGTCGGGGGAGAGTGGGTATTGTATGTAAGAGAGCAGTATGACTGCTCAGAGCTCCGGTATGAAACTGCAGAAAAACCTGAGAGTCTCTGGATTAAGTTTAGAACTGTGAACAACAAGGGTGATATTGTACTGGGAGTCCGCTATAGACCACCAGACCAGGGGGATGAGGCTTTCTTCCAGCAACTAACAGAAGTTATTGGATCCACAGGCCCTTGCTCTCATGGGAGACTTCAATCACCCTGATATCTGCTAGGAGAGCAATACAGCTGTGCACAGACAATCCAGGAAGTTTTTGGAAAGTTTAGGGGACAATTTCCTGGTGCAAGTGCTGGAGGAACCAACTAGGGGCAGAGCTCTTCTTGACCTGCTGCTTACAAACTGGGAAGAATTAGTAGGGAAAGCAAAAGTGGATGGGAACCTGGGAGGCAGTGACCACGAGATGATCAAGTTCAGGATCCTGACACAAGGAAGAAAGGAGAGCAGCAGAATACGGACCCTGGACTTCAGAAAACCAGACTTTGACTCCCTCAGGGAACTGATGGGCAGGATCCCCTGGGAGAATAACATGAGGGTGAAAAGGAATCCAGGAGAGCTGGCTGTATTTTAAAAGAATCCTTATTGAGGTTACAGGGACAAACCATCCCAATGTGTAGAAAGAATAGTAAATATGGCAAGCGACCAGCTTGGCTTAACAGTGAAATCCTTGCTGATCTTAAAACACAAAAAAGAAGCTTATAAGGAGTGGAAGATTGGGCAAATGACCAGGGAGGAGTATAAAAATATTGCTTGGGGATGCAGGAGTGAAATCAGGAAGGCCAAATCACACTTGGAGTTGCAGCTAGCAAGAGACGTTAAGAGTAACAAGAAGGGTTTCTTCAGGTATATTAGCAACAAGAAGAAAGCCAAGGAAAGTATGGGCCCCTTACTGAATGAGGGAGGCAACCTAGTGACAGAGGATGTGGAAAAAGCTACAGTACTCAATGCTTTTCTTTGCCTCTGTCTTCACGAACAAGGTCAGCTCCCAGACTGCTGCACTGGGCAGCACAGCATGGGGAGGAGGTGACCAGCCCTTTGTGGAGAAAGAAGTGGTTCGGGACTATTTAGAAAAGCTGGACGAGAACAAGTCCATGGTGCACTGGATCTGAGGGTGCTAAAGGAGTTGGCAGATGTGATTGCACAGCCATTGGCCATTACCTTTGAAAACTCATGGCAATCAGGGGAAGTCCTGGATGACTGGAAAAAGGCTAATGTAGCGCCTATCTTTAATAAAAGGGAAGAAGGAGGATCCGGGGAAACTACAGGCCAGTCAGCCTCACCTCAGTCCCTGGAAAAATCATGGAGTAGGTCCTCAAGGAATCAATTCTGAAGCACTTAGAGGAGAGGAAAGTGATCAGAAACAGTCAGCATGGATTCACCAAGGGCAAGTCATGCCTGACTAACCTAATTGCCTTCCATGATGAGATAACTGGCTCTGTGGATGAGGGGAAGCAGCGGATGTGTTATTCCTTGACTTTAGCAAAGCTTTTGATACAGTCTCCCACAGTATTCTTGCCAGCAAGTTAAAGTAGTACGGGCTGGATGAATGGACTATAAGGTGGATAGAAAGCTGGCTAGATCGGGCTCAACAGTTGTGATCAATGGCTCCATGTCTAGTTGGCAGCCAGTATCAAGCAGAGTGCCCCAAGGGTCAGTCCTGGGGCCGGTTTTGTTCAATATCTTCATTAATGATCTGGAGGATGCTGTGGACTGCACCCTCAGCATGTTTGTAGATGACACTAAACTGGGAAGAGTGGTAGATACCCTGGAGAGTAGGGATATGGTACAGAGGACCTAGACAAATTAGAGGATTAGGCCAAAAGAAATCTGATGCGGTTCAACAAGGACAAGTGCAGAGTCCTGCACTTAGGATAGAAGAATCCCATGCACTGCTACAGCCTAAGGACTGAATGGCTAGGCAGCAATTCTAGAGAAAAGGACCTAGGGGCTACTGTGGACAAAAAGTTGGATATGAGTCAACAGTGTGCCCTTGTTGCCAAGAAGGCTAACGGCATTTTGGGTTGTATAAGTAGGGGCATTGTCAGCAAATCAAGGGGCGTGATCATTCCCCTCTATTCGATATGGGTGAGGCTTCATGAGTACTGTGTCCAGTTTTAGGCCCCACACTCCAAGGAGGATGTGGAAAAATTGGAAAGAGTCCAGCAGAGGGCAACACAAAATTAGGGGGCTAGAGCACATGACTTATGAGGAGAGGCTGAGCGAACTAGGATTGTTTAGTCTGCAGAAAAGAAGAATGAGGGGGGATTTGATAGCTGCTTTCAACTACCTGAAAAGGGGTTCCAAAGAGGATGGATCTAGACAGTTCAGTGGTACCAGATGACAGAACAAGGAGTAATGGTCTCAAGTTGCAGTGGGGGAGATTTAGGTTGGATGTTAGGCAAAAACTTTTCACTAGGAGGGTGGTGAAGCACTGGAATGGGTTACCTAAGGAAGGAGATTCCACCACCTCCCTAGAGATTTTTAAGGTCAGGCTTGACAAAGCCCTGGCTGGGATGATTTAGTTGGGGATTGGTCCTGCTTTGAGCAGGGGGTTGGACTAGATGACCTCCTGAGGTCCTTTCCAACCCTGATAGTCTATGATTCTAAGCCTAGATTCTCCTCTGAGAAATCAAGTCTATGGCTCATAAAGAAGTTGAAAGCCATTTGTTTGCATCTCACATAACGCAACAAGCTGATTTTAACACACACACACACCCCCAATGGTCAGAATATCCACTCCTGATGAATTGGCATCAAGCTGCAGCTCTAGTGGAAATTGGCTAATTTTTTCCAGTATTGATTCAGCTTTTGAAAGTCTCTGTATATTAAAAAGAATCCTTCAGAACCATTTGCTCAATTTGAGAAGTCATTAAACGAGGAAAAACTTCAGAGCCAGGGTAGATAAAAATCAATGATTTAAATAAAAAAAAGCAGATTTTTTTAATTTAAATCAGATTTTTTTGCTAAAATGTTTTTTCCTCAAAGAGCAATCTAAAGAGTCTTAATTAAGACATCTTTGAGCTATAATGGATCTCAACACAGAATAGGGATTATAAATTCTAATTATATAGTATGAGACAATATATTCAAGTACCACAGTAACAGCCGTTTTAGTCTGTATTCGCAGAAAAAAAAGGAGTACTTGTGGCACCTTAGAGACTAACCAATTTATTTGAGCATGAGCTTTTGTGAGCTACAGCTCACTTCATCGGATGCACACTGTGGAAACTGCAGAAGACATTATATACACAGAGACCATGAAACAATACCTCCTCCCACCCCACTCTCCTGCTGGTACTAGCTTATCTAAAGTGATCATCAAGGTGGGCCATTTCCAGCACAAATCCAGGTTTTCTCACCCCCCCCACCCCCCTCCAAAAACCACACATACAAACTCACTCTCCTGCTGGTAATAGCTTATCCAAAGTGACCACTCTCCTCACAATGTGTATGAAAATCAAGGTGGGCCATTTCCAGGACAAATCCAGGTTTTCTCACCCCCCCACCCCCATACACACACAAACTCACTCTCCTGCTGATAATAGCTCATCCAAAGTGACCACTCTCCCTACAATGTGCATGATAATCAAGGTGGGCCATTTCCAGCATAAATCCAAGTTTAACCAGAATATCGGGGGTGAGGGGGGGAAGGGGTAGAAAAAAACAAGGGGAAATAGGCTACCTTGCATAATGACTTAGCCACTCCCAGTCTCTATTTAAGCCTAAATTAATAGTATCCAATTTGCAAATGAATTCCAATTCAGCAGTTTCTCGATGGAGTCTGGATTTGAAGTTTTTTTGTTGTAAGATAGCGACCTTCATGTCTGTGATTGCGTGACCAGAGAGATTGAAGTGTTCTCCGACACGTTTATGAACGTTATAATTCTTGACATCTGATTTGTGTCCATTTATTCTTTTACGTAGAGATTGTCCAGTTTGACCAACGTACATGGCAGAGGGGCATTGCTGCACATGATGGCATATATCACATTGGTGGATGTGCAGGTGAACGAGCCTCTGATGGTGTGGCTGATGTTATTAGGCCCTGTGATGGTGTCCCCTGAATAGATATGTGGGCACAGTTGGCAACGGGCTATTACCAGCAGGAGAGTGGGGTGGGAGGAGGTATTGTTTCATGGTCTCTGTGTATATAATGTCTTCTGCAGTTTCCACGGTATGCATCCGATGAAGTGAGCTGTAGCTCACGAAAGCTCATGCTCAAATAAATTGGTTAGTCTCTAAGGTGCCACAAGTACTCCTTTTATTTTTGCGAATACAGACTAACACGGCTGTTACTCTGAAACCTGTCATTATGCAAGGCACTGCATTTAGCCGTATGGAGTGGAAATCTATCAACTGCATGAAAAAACTTGTACAAATACATACAGACATCATCTTCCTTTCCAAATGCAAACAGATGGACATTGTACCAAAAGGACTGAAGGTAAAAAATCCATTACAATCTACATACCACACAGACTATGCTGACAGCTTGTGCCACACGCTCTCAAAGAAACTGCGGAATCACCTGATCAACATCCTCTACAGCAAACGGAAAGATTAAGAATGAGCTCTCAAAAATGGATACTCTCATAAAAAACCAACCTTGCACACAAACTTCCTCTTGGCTGGATTTTACTAAAACTAGACAAGCCATTTACAATGCACACTTTGCTTCTCTACAAAAGAAAAAGGACACTAAACTTTCTAAACTACTTAATGCTACAAGGGGCCACAGCAATAGTTCCCTCAACCCACCCAGCAATATTGTTAACCTATCCAACTATACTCTCAGCCCAGCAGAAGCAGCTGTCTTATCTCGGGGCCTCTCCTTCTGCCCCTCCACCCCCACGAACATGATACAGTTCTGTGGTGACCTAGAATCCTATTTTTGACGTCTCCGACTCAAGGAATATTTCCAAAATACCTCTGAACAACATACTAATTCACAGAGGCCTCCCTACCAACATTGCAAAAAGAAGGATTCTAGGTGGACTCCTCCTGAAGGTCGAAACAGCAGACTGGACTTCTGCATACACTGCTTCCGCCGACGTGCACGGGCTGAAATTGTGGAAAAGCAGCATCGCTTGCCTCATAACCTCAGCCGTGCAGAACACAATGCCATCCACAGCCTCAGAAACAACTCTGACATCATAATCAAAAAGGCTGACAAAGGAGGTGCTGTTGTCATCATGAATAGGTCGGAATATGAACAAGAGGCTGCTCGGCAGCTCTCCAACACCACTTTCTACAAGCCATTACCCTATGATCCCACTGAGAATTACCAAAAGCAACTACAGCATTTGCTCAAGGAACTTCCTGAAAAAGCACAAGATCAAATCCGCACAGACACACCCCTGGAACCCCGACCTGGGATATTCTATCTACCAAGATCCATAAACCGGGAAATCCTGGGCGCCCCATCATCTCAGGCATTGGCACCCTGACAGCAGGATTGTCTGGCTATGTAGACTCCCTCTTCAGGCCCTACGCTACCAGCACTCCCAGCTACCTTCGAGACACCACTGACTTCCTGAGGAAACTACAATCCATCGGTGATCTTCCTGATAACACCATCCTGGCCACTATGGATGTAGAAGCCCTCTACACCAACATTCCACACAAAGATGGACTACAAGCCGTCAAGAACACGATCCCCGATAATGTCACGGCTAACCTGGTGGCTGAACTTTTTGACTTTGTCCTTACCCATAACTATTTTACATTTGGGGACAATGTATACCTTCAGATCAGCGGCACTGCTATGGGTACCCGCATGGCCCCACGGTATGCCAACATTTTTATGGCTTACTTAGAACAACGCTTCCTCAGCTCTCGTCCCCTAACGCCCCTACTCTACTTGTGCTATATTGATGACATCTTCATCATCTGGACCCATGGAAAAGAAGCCCTTGAGGAATTCCACCATGATTTCAACAATTTCCATCCCACCATCAACCTCAGCCTGGTCCAGTCCACACAAGAGATCCACTTCCTGGACACTACAGTGCTAATAAACAATGGTCACATAAACACCACCCTATACCGGAAACCTACTGACCGCTATTCCTACCTACATGCCTCCAGCTTTCACCCTGACCACACCACACGATCCATCGTCTATAGCCAAGCTCTGCGATACAACCGCATTTGCTCCAACCCCTCAGACAGAGACAAACACCTACAAGATCTCTATCAAGCATTCTTACAACTACAATACCCACCTGCAGAAATGAAGAAACAGATTGATAGAGCCAGAAGAGTTCCCAGAATTCCCCTACTAAGGGACAGGCCTAACAAAGAAAATAACAGAACGCCACTAGCCGTCACCTTCAGCCCCCAACTAAAACCCCTCCAACGCATTATTAAGGATCTACAACCTATCCTATCCTGAAGGATGACTCAACACTCTCACAAATCTTGGGAGACAGGCCAGTCCTTGCCTACAGACAGCCCCCCAACCTGAAGCAAATACTCACCAACAACCACATACCACACAACAGAACCACTAAGCCAGGAACCTATCCTTGCAACAAAGCCCGTTGCCAACTGTGCCCACATATCTATTCAGGGGACACCATCACAGGGCCTAATAACATCAGCCACACCATCAGAGGCTCGTTCACCTGCACATCCACCAATGTGATATATGCCATCATGTGCCAGCAATGCCCCTCTGCCATGTACATTGGTCAAACTGGACAATCTCTACGTAAAAGAATAAATGGACACAAATCAGATGTCAAGAATTATAACGTTCATAAACCAGTCGGAGAACACTTCAATCTCTCTGGTCACGCAATCACAGACATGAAGGTCGCTATCTTACAACAAAAAAACTTCAAATCCAGACTCCATCGAGAAACTGCTGAATTGGAATTCATTTGCAAATTGGATACTATTAATTTAGGCTTAAATAGAGACTGGGAGTGGCTAAGTCATTATGCAAGGTAGCCTATTTCTTCTTGTTTCCCCCCCCCCCCCCCCGATATTCTGGTTAAACTTGGATTTATGCTGGAAATGGCCCACCTTGATTATCATGCACATTGTAGGGAGAGTGGTCACTTTGGATGAGCTATTATCAGCAGGAGAGTGATTTTGTGTGTGTATGGGGATGGGGGGGTGAGAAAACCTGGATTTGTGCTGGAAATGGCCCACCTTGATTTTCATACACATTGTGAGGAGAGTGGTCACTTTGGATAAGCTATTACCAGCAGGAGAGTGAGTTTGTATGTGTGGTTTTTGGAGGGGGGTGGGGGGGGGTGAGAAAACCTGGATTTGTGCTGGAAATGGCCCACCTTGATTATCATACACATTTTAAAGAGAGTGGTCACTTTGGATGGGCTATTACCAGCAGGAGAGTGAGTTTGTGGGGGGGGGGGGGGGGGAGAAAACCTGGATTTGTGCTGGAAATGGCCCAACTTGATGATCACTTTAGATAAGCTAGTACCAGCAGGAGAGTGGGGTGGGAGGAGGTATTGTTTCATGGTCTCTGTGTATATAATGTCTTCTGCAGTTTCCACAGTGTGCATCCGATGAAGTGAGCTGTAGCTCACGAAAGCTCATGCTCAAATAAATTGGTTAGTCTCTAAGGTGCCACAAGTACTCCTTATATTCAAGTAATGTTTAAGAAAAGTGTTGTAAATGAGTTCCAATAGCTCATAGATTAGGAACCCAATTTTATGGAGTTCCAGGGGCTTCTGTATAGATTATTTTAGTTAAATCTTTCTGTCTACCCAATGGGACTCAGTGCTCAGTCTGGAACATACCATCAGAGAGGCTTAGTTTTGCAGTTCTCAAACTGTGGATTTGTGTCTCTAGGGATAACATGCTTGTTAACAGCAAAAATGTTTTAAAATAAATATACAGAGGAGAAATAACAGACCTCAACCCTATTGTCCCTCTGCAAATTTATACACACAGAGGCAATCTCTAACCTCTCTCTAGAAGTAGAAAGTTTCAAAAAGTTCAATGAATAGAAGATCGTTGGGGGCGGAATAGATCTGGACAAGGAGAAGTAGTCTGGAGATAAATGTGAGAAGGGAGGGATAGACAGTAGAAACAAAAGTGAAACTGTTTGACCAGCATATTCCAGAAGTCTTGAGGTCTTTCTGACTGTGGCCTTCATGGATTTAAGATCTACAATACCATTCTCTCACTAGAAGGGGAAACCTTTAATGGCAGCAGGCCGTAAAAGAGACTCAGTTTGGGAATATTTTAATGAAGTTCTTCTACTTGTGGGGAAGACAGGCATGCGTGCAAAATGCAAACAGTGCAACAAAGAAATGATCCTTCTTAGGAGGATGCTGTGTTGAAGATGATGAAAGGAACATGTCTGAACATGCAGGATCTTCAGATTGGTAAGATTTTTTAATTTCATACTACTTTCTTAAGGACTGCCTGTCTTCCTTCTGGACTATTCTTGAATTCTCATGTTTGAGCAAAACAAAATAAATAAAAAAAATAAAAATAAAAAGATTATATAGTAGTTACTCTATGGTGCTATCATTTTAGATGCAGTTGTGATAAAATATAAATAGCTGAAATAGGAAGATCCTCCTTTTACAATTTCACCTTTAAAGTAGTACTGAGTGTCATTGAATGCAATGAGTAATACTAATAATTAAATAACTGCATTGACTTAATTTTGTTTAGGAGAATCCATCCTCAACATACAGGATTCTGAAGCCTATCCAGCTTCAAGATCACCCATCATTTTCTACAGTTTCAGAGTTATCTACCAATGATAGTGTTTGTCACATCATGTATGTCACATGACCACAGTATATATCACCTGTAGCAAAAAGAAAACTCTCCATAATCCAGAAATCACCATAGATAAATTTGTGATAAAAACCAGCAGATTGCATGCTCCCCCCCTGAAATAAAAGGGTAATTGATTTAAAAAATTGCCCGGTTTGTTTATGCAACAAACTCTCCTTTCCATCTGATTGAGAACCCACACTTCATTAACATGGTTCAGTCATTAAGACCACCCAACAGAGCAGATGTTGCAGGTAAACTGTTGGACAAAGTGTATAAAAGAAATTTAGCAGTGTGCAAAAGGTCTAGAGGGTAAAATTGTTAACCTGAGTCTTGATGGGTGGAGTGATGATGATCCTGTTGTATGTGCTTGTAAGACAAGAGAAGGGAATGTCTTCCTTACAGAAACAATTGATACATCAGGAAATGCACACACAGCAGAATACTTACAAGAAGCAGCAGTAAAAGCTATAACAAACTGAAAAAAAAATTCAAATGTCTAGTATGCAGCTTGGTCACAGACAATGCTACAGATGTATGCAAGACGAGAAGTTATTTAGAAGAGAGTCCCAAGCTAATAACATACAGTTGCAGTTTTCATTTGATGCAACTCCTAGCCAAAGACTTCAGTGTTCCAGAAATAAAGGCTAATGGAAGTATTTTGCAATTTCAACAACATAACCACTCTGTA
This sequence comes from Eretmochelys imbricata, assembly GCF_965152235.1. Classification (NCBI taxonomy): domain Eukaryota; kingdom Metazoa; phylum Chordata; order Testudines; family Cheloniidae; genus Eretmochelys; species Eretmochelys imbricata. The sequence goes on along the minus strand of NC_135592.1, from coordinate 1,369,044 downwards.
GCTGCTGCTCAAAAAAGTGGGAGGAACCAAGCTAACTCTCCCACAAGATGTACAATGGAACTCAGTAGTGGACCGTTTTGAGCACTAGATCAAGAACTGGCCTAATGTGATGACAGTTTGTGAACAAAATCGTGAAAAAAATAGATGGCACTGTCACAGCCAAAGTTCTCAATATCGGGCTTAAGAGAAATGTTGAACTCCTGCAGACCCTGAAGCCTATTTCTGTAGCTTTCAACAAAATGCAGGGAAATAGCTGTTTTATTGCTGATGCTGTTGAAATCTGGAAGGAACTGAGTGAGATCTTAAGAGAGAAATATGCAAGGAGAGAGTTAAGTTATAAGCATTAAAAAATGAATGGGAGAAGCACCACCTCCAGCTCATTTTCTTGCAAATATTCTCAATACATCAGAGTCAAACCTTAACTACTGAAGAAGAGGAGTTAGCAGTGACATGGACTTCCAGCAATTATCCCTCCATTATACCAACTATAATAAAACTTCAGAGCTAAGGGTGAACCATTCAAGAAATAGATGTTTGCTGATGTTTTAAAGAAAGTCACATCAGTGAACTGGTGGAAATCAATTAAGCACTTGGATTCAGAGACTGTTGAGGTGATAGTCTCACTTTTAACAGCAGTAGTTTCTTCTGTCAGTGTAGAAAGAATATTTTCTTCCTTTGGACTAATTGATTCAAAATTGATAAATTGTTTGGGACCTGAAAAAGCAGGAAAGCTTGTTTTTCTTTTCCAGATTATGAACAGGAAAATGAAGGTGAAGATGACTGAGTTAGCTGCAGAAGCCAATATTTTAAGTTTTTCATGCTGATCTGGTTGACAGTCTATTTAATTTTTTTTTTTTTACACTATTTTGTTTAACTATTTTAGTTAACAATTTTAACAAAAACAAATCTGATTTAAAAAAACTTGGATGTTTAACTAAATTAAAATGTTTGTTTTGTTAAAATATTATGTTAGCTGTTGAAGAAAAAAAATCCAGACTACATAATGTTGTTTTAGTTAAATAAAAATTTTAATGTCTGGTGAGGTTCTCCTAATACAGCATGGCAAGAAAATGCTCCAAATATTAATGATTAACCTGTTGAATTGGAGATATTTATGAAATCATTGAGAGGTGAACTATCTGCTTCAGTTAACTTTGGTAAATGAAGTAACCAATCATTCATTTTCTGATATAGCTGTAAAACTAATCCAAAAAGTTTGCAAAATAAATCACTTAAAAATGTATATAGTGTACACCTTTGAAAAATGAAACCTACATCTGAGTTGTGGAGAATATGCATTAAGTTATACCAAACAAGAATGTACATTTATTTAGAAATCCATGATCAAATAGAGTCTTCCTGACTAGTGATTTAAATCAAATCCACCTTGTTCAGAGCTAGTATGGGAATAGAATAAAGCAGAAGAAACTAAATTCTTGTTCTGGGCTGTTACTCTGAAACCAATCTAGCAGTAGATTGAAGAAAAACAAAGATTTGGAGAATATGAAGTCCCTAGGCTAGCCAAGATGGGGTCAAGTCAGAATAGCGAAGTAGGCGGTACAGTAATTTATACCAGCTGAGAATCTGGCCCTTTAAGGTTCACCTTTAGATCATTCAGAGGTTCATCAGTATTTTGCAGGTTCTACTGATGAAGCCAAAAGGGACAGGCTTTATCTGGAAGTGATATACACTCACAAGCTGTAGTTTTCTCTGAACGAAAGCAAGGGAAAATTTCCAGCTGACAAAAGACAAACATCTGACTGATACTTATTCCAATCTGAAGAAAAAATAAAATAAACCTAGATAGTGTTATATGTTACTGCATAAATTATAATTCCGGATCCAAATCTTGAAATAAACGTTTTTATTTCTGATGTACAAAATGTTAAATCACACTAGTTTCAAAGAACCAAGTATATTGCTGAATTATTTCAAAATTTGACAAGTTTCTTGTAAAAAAATAAAAGAAAACAGCTAATTTTTTAAAGTGTTTTTCTACTGTATGTGGGCCTTCTGTTTTAAGATTTATGGAACATGAAGTAGGTACCACTTACCCTTACCTTATGTGCCAGCTAACAATATCTTTCAAGAGACCATCTACTAGCTAGGGATTTCCAGACTGCAGCATTCTCCAGCAGCTATTCTTCCTCAGCCCTTATACTGGGGCTTGCAAAGAGGAAGATGAATGTGACCCATTAAGAGCACCCCAATGCCAGCTGGCACACTTGTCATGATGATACCCAAAAGGTGCATGTAATATCACTGGAAAAATAATAACTCATTGATAATTAATATTCTTGTGTGATGTATGTATAGTAAACCCAAAAAGGACTTCATAGATATGTATTTGATAAGCAGTGCCTAAGCCAGGGTAGTCAGCAGGTGGACCACAAACAAAATCTGGGCCACCAGACATTTTTGAACAGACCACAAAATATTTCAGTTTAATTATTGGTTTTATTATTATTTTCTCTGGAGTCTGTACCTTAACTATACTTTAACCAAGAAATTTGGGCCTTGATAAAAAAATTGACTACCCCAACCTAAGCCATGCCTGTTCCAGACTAAGGAATGTGTCTTCAATGTAAATTAAGTAAAGTGTGACCAAAGAGAGGCTCAATTATAGACATGGCAAACAAAGACATCAGGGGAACAAGCAGGGAAAGAGGACCACTTATTCTCAACTGGGGACAGAGACTGCACCTCCAGGAAGTCTTCCTGCCACTCGAAGCAGGGTCAGTGAACTTTGGGAAGATGTAAGCAGAAAGAAACACTATTTTGGCATCTTCCACCAAAAGAAACAAACAAAAACAGCACCACACATACAACCTTTCACAAAGCTTGAAGTGCCCGGCCAGAAAGTCTGGTCAGCCATGCTGGAAAAGAGAAACTTCTTCGAACAAAAGACTCTAGTTTGTTAAATCAGGTTTTAATCTTAGAAATATATTTTTACTTTTGTTTGATTGTAACCCTTTCTATTACTTACACTTGGTATCACTTAACCCATCCTTTTTTTTAAATGCTTGTTTTACTGAATTTTTTTATGGTGTTTTGATTAAACTAGTGTTTGTTAAACTGGTGGGCCCTGTCTAAGAAAACAGCAAACTTTTAAGTGTTCAGCAAGAGGGCTGGACACTACAGGGCAGATGGTTTGGGGGAAATTTAGGACTGGGAAGCTGTTGCGGTCACCAAGCAAGGAATAACCAAGGCTGGTGGAAGCAAGGGCAAGGCTACTTTGCTGTGAGCATGTTGCTGGTGTCAGGGCTCTGAATCTAGGCTGCACAGCACAGAGACAACTAGGATTACAGTCCTGGTGGTGAGATAGTCCCTTACTTGTCTGTTGAACCCCAAAACCGTCAAAATGCAGAAGTGATGTCATGTCAAACGGAGAATCCTCCCACAATGGGAGAATCCCTAGCAGGTAGCTTACAGCCTGTCTGATCCTTTTGTGGCACATGAGCAGTGTCATGGGACAGAATCTGACCTGTAGCCCACAGTTTAAACAGGTCAGTGGTGATGTCAAACATATGGAATGTCACTTCACTGTGCAAGTTTTATTTATGCACTAAACATACCATAGGAAGTTTGGGTGGCCAAAACACAGTTTAATGATAGTGATGCAGACCGTGTCTGCTAAAGGAAAAGGAAATTTTAATGTTTAGATTGGCACCCAGCCAAACTCCAGCAACAAGACCTGTCTCAACTTTTGAGTATAGTTTATTTCCCAGTGAGACTTTGCTTGTTGGTTACTTTGTGCTTGCCTTCTTGTGATCTCTTAGATATGTACCTTTCCTCCCCTCCCCAAAAAGTCATTTTCACTTTACACAGCCTCATCCCTCTTCTTTCAGAGGCAGATAAGTGACTGGGTCATTTGTCTGTGCACACTAACAAGATGACGACCAACCATGAGAGCATGCTGTCCAGAAGGAGTCCCTCTTGTTTTTAACTTAAGCATTTGCTTCTGAGCAAGCATTTGTGACCACCTCACCCTCAACAACTACAAGGTCTCACTGCTTTGAGTTAATTATAAAATCACTAGATGGCAGTTTCTTCATCCCACTAGGTGCTTGGGCTAGAGTTTTAGGCACCCTTTTAAGTGGGACAGAAGGTACTAATAATCTCACACTTAGTATAGCACTTTGGTGTTTTAAGAGTAATAAATGTTGCTTAAAGTTATTCACTCCATACTGGTAACATGTTGAGTAAAGAGGGAGTTTAGGGTTCTATCTTGGATCAGCTTCTGACTTATAATGGACCAAATTTCATTCTTTACTCTCCCTTCAATGGTGGTAGCAGTGTGATGGTGAGGTTAATAAAAAAAAAAAGAGTAGAACTAGTTATAAAGAACTATCACAGTGTTTATTGGTCTTATGGAATAGCTGCATGATTAGCATGGGAAAAGTGGGTCATAGAGGAAGGAATGAGTAAGCATAAGAATGACAGACAATTTTAGATATTCTCTGCATTAATAGGGATTAGGTCTTCACTTGTTTCTGAAATGCATCATTCTTGACTACCCCCAAAACATATCTAAGTTTCCACTACCTGGAAAAATCAGTAATATTTACCTAGTTGTAAAGTAGAGGAGGCTAAGGGTATTGGTGTTCGTAAAGCCTTAAGCCATTTGAAAGGAAGGCACACTAGAAATGAAAAAATATGCATGTTCTAGGAAAAAGCTATAGCTTTTAAATTGTATATTAATTAGTGGTTTAAATTTAAATTAAATTGTATATTAATTAATAGTTTAGACCTCTCCTCTCCCCCCATTGGCACAGATGGAATAAGCAGCACACTTCCTCCTAGCATGTACCCTCCAACATCTACATAAATCTAGAGTCTGAGATTATGCCTCTTGAAGTTAACTATTAATTGGCCAAGGTACTCTAACATGCTCTTGACACTTGAATGAAAAAAAAAAAAAGGCAGTTTAAGATACACAATGCAGTTGATTTGACATTTTGGAAGCCAGCCATTTGAGTACTTGGGCAGGAAGCTGAAAGTAAGAATACAAACAAGCTTACTACTTGAAAGCAGAAAGGTGGAAACAAGAACAAAAGAAATTTGGTTAAGCCATTCCAGTAGGTTTCTTTTCCCCCCGCATTTGGTGAATGACAATCATTTAGAATTAGAGAAGTAGTGTGGACATTAAACAAGTCTTGCTAGCTTTTAAAAACGTGGTAAGTCTAATTAAGTTTCACATAGAAGCTTAACACAATATATTTTCTGTAAGAAGTTTAAATTGCCCAATAATTAGCACATTATGTAAACAGAACAAGCTTTTGTTCAAGAAAGTAAGAGCAAAGTTAGTCTTGGACATTTCAGGAGGCAGTCAAATCAGATATAGAGAAGGTAGTTTTACAACACTCGTGTTAACATCTGATGTGCTGATATTTTAAAATAAAAGGCAGGTAAGAAAAATTATAATCTCATCTCTTTATATTGTTTGTGTTGCAAGAATGGGCAGAACGGTCTTATTTCTCTACACTCTATAGCGATAACTGATTGAACCCTTAAGTATTTCCTTAAAACAAAAAAGGCAAACTATTAACAATTAACTCATAGCGGAGGATATTCAGCTGCAGGAATTAAAGTATCATTGTTATATCTAATACAGCATCCCCAACAGAGTTTAAGAGAAATTGGTGAAAGGAAGCAAAAATAAAAATGAGAAACATTCAGGCTTTACATGAGCAAAAATATTTCATTTCAGATATACATGTCTTACACTGCAAAGAAAATAAACCATCTCTACCAAAGAGGGAAGATGAACAAACTTAACCCCTTTGCTTTTAGGGAGTGAAAAAAAAATATATATATAGGCTTCCAGATTGCCTTACAAGGCAGGTGCATTCAACCATTGCTAGCACTAGTCTTCTCTCTTCACACAGAACTGGTTTCAAAGTTGGATTTAGAAACATTTAGTAAGATTGGTTTTTAACTAGTCATGAGAGACAGACAATGCAATTTAACCCATGTTAAGACATCTTGTTCTCACTTCCCCAGAGAGGTCAGCAAGAAGCATTTGCTCTCTAGAGTTGTTTGTTTTAGGTACCCAAATCAAAACTAGTTCTCTGAAGAGGGCATCTTCCTATTTTGTGGGTCAGCTAGCTTTGAGACAGTGATGCTCACTTACTAAAATAAGTTATTCACACCCCAGATCTAATACAGTTCTGGAAGAACTTGCTGGAGCTGATGTGCGCCAGAACAAAATAGAATTGCTAACTAGATTCAGATTATAGAATCTTTATTGATCAACATGCCAGAAATAACGGTAAGATTCTCAGATTCTAGGTCAAGACTTTGGTGCTGGAAGAAAATGTGTTGCATATTTGAAGAGCAAAAGTTAACAAGTAACTCCAGCTACCCTCTACCTCACCAAAAATAGATATTTTCATGAATATTTGGTTCAGGCTGACACTTTGAAGAGTACAAGCCTCTTTCAAAGGCCCAAATATAAGCAGTTTTTTAGATCTCTGGAGTTTCAACTGCAAAATTCCACTGAACTGCACTGTCAAGATGTTCAACTAAGCCAATTACATAGGAATATACTACCATAAGTTTAAGTTCTGCAGAGACATTAATTTTAAGATCCTGTAAATAAAGTAAATTCTGTACATAGCCTAATTCCTACTACAGCAATGGCCACAATACACAAGCTACCAATCTGGGCAGTTTTATTGCCAAATGAGTAGAGAGACTAATGAATGTGCTTTTAGGAAGCTTCTTAACCCTAGAGGTGGTCCCTCCACATCAAGAGGTAGATATTCACAGGACCGTGTTACAAAACTTATGCCACCGTGCTCTCTTCTGTAGACACAGAACTTCAGTTCTCTCTAGCACCTTTCAAGAACAGTAAGTTTTAAAAGTTGTAACTGCTTTCTATAATTTAGAAACAGTTTAGGGCTTACCTACATGGTCCCATAGTAATCAGACTACAGACAGTGTAAACTGCAGCATGCATTAGCATACTGTGCTGTAACTCTCCCTTAGGGACCTGACCTAGAGGTACAAACTAAAAGGCTCCTACTTTGCATTAATGGATTCCTGTTTTAGGTCACACTAGCAGCATCCACACAGGAGAGTTAGTGTGTAGCACACTAGTGTATGCTTCAACTTACAACCCTGTAGTCCTAACTGCTGGGCTATGCAGACGCAGCTTTTTAGTCAAACATACAACTCTACATTCTCACGACAGCTTGATTGATGTGACAAAGCTAAGTGTGTACTTTAAGAATTTAGAGGTTGTACATTATGCTTCTGGGATTGTGTCAAACTGTTTTCTTCAGGGCTTGTCTGGTTTTTATGGTGTTTGGATGTGCTGGGTGTAATCCACTCCTTACTTCTCTTCCGCCTGTAGCTTAGACAGGCTTCACTGCCGTTTATAAATTGCTGTTACTTTGTCCTACTTCTTGCTGATCTCATCTGCATTCCCCTCCTCTTCATCAAGGTCTGCAAGTGCTTGAAACCTGTTCTTTAATTGCAGAATGAAGGCTCTCTCTATTTCAGGGGACTTTAGCTTGTCAATGTCATAACGTCTGTGTCCCTTGTTCGGTGGTCCCACACTTCAGTTTTAGCTTGATGGAGGCTGTCACAAGGTAGTGGTCACTGCCAACATCTCCCTCCACCCCCTCTCACTTTCACATCTGTCAGTGAGCCTCACCATTGACCATATCATGATCAATGGCCAATCTGGTTCTTATCTCTACCATTTGGAGAGCACCATGTCAGCTTGTGAATTTCACAATGTTCAAAGAGGGTTCCGCCGATGATTAGGTCATTCATATTACAGAAACCAACAAGCCTTTCTTCTTTTTCATTCATGGTGCCACACCCATGTCTTCCCATTGCTCTGTCATCATTTGTGTTGTCCTTACCGACCTGGCATTCAGGTCTCCTATGATGATAATTAGGTCGTGACATGGGTCCTCTCCCTAACTTTGCCTGTAGTTAAGGTAGAATTTGTTCTTTACTTCTTCATCACTGTCATTTGTCAGAGCATATCACTGAATCAGGGTGATATTATGTTTCCCTTTCAGTCTGAGTCTCGTAAGTCTGCTGCTGATGGATTTCCATTCAGGCAGGGAATACTCCACTCCCTTCTTCAAACAGGATGCAACACCCTCATGGTGTTGTCCATCATCCCACCCAGAAAACAGTAAAGTTTCTCTCAAGGCTGCTGTTAATCTTCCTGATCCCATTTATCTGCTCTCACTGACACCCAGGATGTGTAAGCTGTAGTTTCTCATCTCTGCTGTGACCTGAGCTAGCTTCCCTGTTTCATATATTGTCGGTATGTTCCAAAAAACAAGTTTGGTTTTTGTCTTGGTGTTGAGCACTTCAGTCTTCATGCCAGTGGCTTCCTTTCAGCTTTCACCACTGGACAAATACCATGAGTAGTATAGCAAGGCATATTAGGAAGTCAAACTCCTTGTGAGAGTGGACAAACTGCATTACGTTGGCAATCCGGCAACACAAGGAGAGGATGCAGCTGCTTGTGATGATGAACAAGGAACTGTCTACAAAATGACATGGCTTATCAGTGGTAAATGGAAGACACCAAACACACACTACTCAGAAACAAGGACACCTACTAGCAACTGAAAGAGAAGAAACGCACTGGGCATTTCAAAGAATTGCTGAACAGGGAGACACCTAAAGAGGAAGCAAACATCCAGGAGGCAGAAGAAGATCTTGATATCAACAAGACACCGCAACTAAGGAAGAAATAATTCAAGCCATCAAATTTTTTTTTTTTTTTTTTTTTTTTTTTTTAAAAGGGAAAGCTCCTGGCAAAGAAACTTGAATGCAGAATTGTTCAAGGTAAATCCTAAATTAGCAGCATCTATAGAATCATAGAAGATTAGGGTTGGAAGAGACCTCAGGAGATCTAGTCCAATCCCCTGCTCAAAGCAGGACCAACACCAACTAAGTCATCCCAGCAAGGGCTTTGTCAAGAGAGGCCTTAAAAGCCTCTAAGGTACATAACAGTAAGACTCAGATGGCCTGACCAGCTTAAACACCTCACACGTGTGTCATTTTTTTCCCCCCCAATTATAATTGGAAAACTAATGACTCACTGATCTTTATTACTGCATGGTGTATGTATTGTTAACCTACAAAGAATGATATAAATGTGCAACTAAGATGTGTTTTAACCACGCTTGTCAAGGGAAGCCGATAAATACCTTTTTCCAGACCAAAAAAAGGGGCCAACATCCCAAGCCAGGTGTGACCAAGGACAGTGTGCTATTCATTTGTAGCAAAGATTGCAGAAAGATTAACTGCATTGTAAAAAAATCAAAGGTGGGAGGAGAAGCCATCATGGCATCTACACTAGACAGCATGGTACCTGCACTGAGCAAAGGAACTTTATCTAGGAATACACTTCAGAAGAATAAATTTCAAAGGTTTGATGACTAAAGAGGGGAGAGAAAACTTATTTTATCCATCATCTAAGGAAGGAAGGAAGGAAACCAAGGTCTTTGAGCTCAGTGTGTTGAGTCCTGGCTAAAGAATGGGTTGGCTAGCCATCCTGGAAGAATGACTATGGTGAGTAACACTGAACAAAAAACATTTGTTAAGTGAGTTTTAGTCTTAGAAGTATATTTTTACTTTTGTTTGTAACTACTTTTATCCTTCTTCCTTATACTCAGAATCACTTAAACATACATCCTTTTGTTAAGGAACTTGCTTTAACTTTTACCATAAGCCAACTCAGTTGTTTGACTGAAGTAGGTGGCTTGTCATCCCACTAATTGAATAAGCTGCTGTGTACTCTCTTTAAAGCAGCAAACTTAATAATGGTCTGTGGGTGCTACAGTCAGAAGGGATTGAGCACTGCAGAGAAAGATGTTTTTGAGGAGAACTCAGGATTGGGAGGGTGTTAGTATCAGCCCTGCAAGGAGTAACCAGTCGGGTGGAAGCCAGGGTGAGATCACTGTGCTGCGAGCATGCTGATGTCAGAGTTCTGAACCAAAAATGCACAACACAGAGGCACCCCGGGTTACAGGGCAGGTTTTAACAAAATTCTTTACTGGACTGGGCTGACCTGTAGAACATCAAAACTGCTCCAACTTTTTGATTCAGTGGTCATAGTCCATTTATGCATTCATTTAGCTGGCAATTTCAACCATCAAGGGTTATTGTAGGCACTAAAAATCAAGCAATTGAGTTGCTAGAGGGTACAATAGCAAAAAAACTGCAGACAAGACTTCTATGAATCTTATTTCTGTAGGTTAAATAGTTTTCTGACAGCAAAGCATAGGTTACAGATGTCAATATTATTACAAACATTTAAGTTCTTGCTGCTGAGTAGCCATTTGTGTTTACCAATTCCAGACCAATTAGAGTTCACTCTGTGCATGGAGTGTTGTAAACCCTCTTTAGCGCTGTCAACACTTCAAAACACTTATCCCTTGACGTGCACACATTTGTCCTAGCTCTCATTGAGCCAGTACGAGTATACCAGCATACCACGGTAGCATGGGTAAGGTATATACTCTGTTTCAGGCAGGTCTGTACTTGGCCCAGCTAAGCCATGCCTCTGCAGCTGCTACCCGTGCTACTGCAGCTACTCTGGTATTTACACCCATGCTAGCTTAATAAGAACTAGCAAAAATAGCTGTACGCAAGCAGGGGGTGGAGTGGGGGAGGGAAACCCCTACCCTGTAGTATAGGCATAGCCAAAAAGTCATAATGGTAGCAGGGAATGCACAGATCTGGCAACACGAACTGAAAATTCTGTTAACACCTGCTGAAAGACTAGCTCACAGCTAAACGTGCTTTGGCATAAGCAGATAATAAATATTGTTTCATTAGGTAAACCTCACCTCCATTTAAAATGTTTAAGGAAGACAAGTTTGGTATTTTATTTGTTCACAGGAATAGTTTTTAGTCTCAAATGGGAACACTGAATATAGATTTGGCCAATGCTTCTACCAGAGTCGTCCTGTTTTGTCAACACTCTTTTCTTCTGTGGTGTTGCCTCTTCCCCATCCCAAGTACAGTGGGCTAACTTCTCAATCTTTAGATTAAAAAACCACAACTAAATTTTCAAGTCGTTTTTTACAACATGGCAAATATATGCATCCTCTGGCATGCATTTCTTAGGTGGCTTCAATAGACCTGGCTTATTTTGCAAGTTAGGTAACATGCTGTTGTGCTCCTGCCTCTTGTAAGGTTAAATAGGATTTTATAAGGATAAAAAAACCTTAAAGGAATAAAACCACCACCAAAAACAAAAACTATGAATGTCAAAATCCAAGATGCTTTTTGTTTTGCATGTTCCTCCACGAGGTCGCGCCACCTTGCGACCTCTCTGTATCAGCCTTGCCTGCTCTCTCTACTGTAGAGAGAGCTTTAGAGATATTCTAATATTTACAATTCTACTTTGTATACTTATTGTAGGTGGAAATAGGAGACATTGAGAAGCCTGAGTTAACACAGCACATGGACAAATCCAGTAACTCACTAGTAAAGTATGAGCTGTGCAGATAGATTGAACAAAAGCGTGATGTCACTAATTTACAAAGAACGAAAGTAATAAGGCCTCGGAACATCAACTGGAGAAACAGAAACAGGTTAGGTCATGAGTAGTATATAAATTTGACTCCTGAATGGGTAACTTTATGGCAAAAGGACCTGTTGAGAACTGGATATCCTACAGACTCAAATATTTAGCTGCAAAATGATCCAACATAGAAACAGCCTTTGAAATCTGAGTCTGGGGCAAAATCCTGATTGTTTTTGAATAACTGGTTCCTAGCTTTGTTATTGGCTCATTCAACTCAAGGCTCAGGGAAAGGCAAGCTTCTTTTCCAGCTTTATGTGCTTTACCAGCTCAATTTAAACAATGGGCCTTGCTTGAAAAAGTGTTTTTTCAGAGCAAATTAGATGTAGCTGATTTCCCCAAGCAAGACTCCTAAATCAAAGTTAATCCAAACTAATCCTGTATTCCTCATCTATCCAAGACTCTTGCATAAAAAACAATGAATTCTAGGTATAAGAATGGAGACTGGGCCCACAGAGGGATAATGCAAGTCTTCCCAGATGGAATGCCTGCCAAAAAGTTAATGGAAAGTTAGGATTCCAAATAAAAGACGGAGATTAGGGGGTTGGGGGGGGGGGGGCGCGAAGTGGACGACAACCACCAACGATTAATAAGCAGGCTAGGTGATGTGTTTGAATGTCACTGGAGCACATCCCCACTTTGAGAGTGACTTTACAGGTTAGCCAGCATCATCTAGTATGGCCAACATTTGTTTTGTAATATGAATTTTAAGTGGTTTCCAGTTTGTTTTAAATGCCAAATTTTTCCTACAACAAACATTACTAGAGCATATGGAAGTCAGTTATGTTTGCAGGCATCTATTACAGTCTTGTAAATTTTACTTTCCTATCACAAGTAAAATACTGATGTTTACTGATAAAAAGACAGGCTAACAAGTGCCCAGAATAGCAAGTTCCCATGACACTATTACTGTGTTATATTTTAGATCAGGACTGAAGCAGATTCTCTCGGGAAAACTAGAGTTTGAAGTTACTGTATAAACAGTCAAACTAAGTTATATTGACTTTATCAGAGCTTGAAAATATCTACACAACACAGGTGATTAGAAGCCTATTGCTGGCAAATAGAGGGCCTAAACCAGGGGTGGGAAAACTTTTTGGCCTGAGAGCCAAATCTGGAGATGGAAATTGTATGGCAGGCCATGAATGCTCACAAAATTGGGATTGGTGCAGGAGTGGGTGAGGCCAGAGGAGTTCAGGGTGCGGGAGGGGGGCGGAGGGCTCTGGCTGGTGGTGCAGCGGTTTGGGGTGCAGGAGGGTTCCCCAAGTGGGGAATCAAGCAGCTTGTGGGGGAAATCAGGGTTGGGACACGGGATGGGCTCAGGCTCTGTGTGGTGCTTACTTTAAGCAGCTCCTGGAAGCAGCAGCACGTCCCCCCTCCAGATCCTACATGGAGGCACTGCCCCATCCACAGGCGCTGCCACTGCAGCTCTCATTGGCTGCAGTTCTCAGCCAATGGGAGCTGCAGGGATGGCACTTGGGGTGGAGGCAGTGTGTAGTGTCCCCTGGCTGCCCTTACCCATAGGAGTCAGAGGGGGGACATGCTGCTACTTCCTGGAGCCGCAGCATTCATGCGCAGCCCCTGACCCCACATCCTGGCTGAAGTGGGGCAAGCCCCAGATCCTGCTCCCCAGCAGGAGCTCAAGGGCCAGATTAAAATCTGCTGGCAGGCTCGATGTGGCCCGTGGGCTGTAGTTTGCCCACCCCAGCCTAAACAATCCATCTCTGCAGTTTTTAAAAAAGTTCCCATCCCTTATGGATGTGCGACTTTGCTGCTGTTCTTATTTTTCACAAGCAGCTGCTTAAAGTTAACAAAACTGGTTGATTTTAGTGCTACTATATGTTGCCCAGGGGAGGCTTCTGAAGTCTCATTTTTAGTTGCTGCTGCTTGTGAAAATTAGGAACAATAGAAAAGGCAGGTACTGGACCTATTAACAGGGAGAAGGATCCACTAAATGGAAGGCTGGGAAAGGAATAGCTTAGTAGTTTCTCTCAAACTGGGGTCCTTAAGGGAACTCCTCGTGGGCCACAGGCCTTGCTGATCAACTCAACTCCCCCCGCCCCCAGAAGCTACTGAAGCCAAACCAGGAGATTTTAGGCACTAAAAGTTTGATGGGGCAGTGGGGCTAAGGCAGGCTCCCTGTCTGTCCTGGTCACACGCTGCTTGTGGAAGCTGCCAGCACATCCCTGTGGCCCTGCAGGCAGCTTCCCGAGCGCTGACTCTGTGGCTCCCATTGGCCATGAACTGCAGCAGCGGTGCTTGTGGGCAGGGGCAGCATGCAGACACCCCCTGGCCTCCCCTTCTTAGGAGTCACTGCCAGAGAGATGTGCCAGTCACTTTTGGGAGCCGCCTGAGGTAAGTGCCATTGGGCTTGAACCCGAACCCCTCACCTCCTCCTGCACCAATCCCAGCCCCCACCCCACATGCAAACTCCCTCCCAAGGCCTGCACTCCAAACCGATGAAAGTGAGTGAGGGGGGCAGAGAGAGAGGTAGGACCAGGGGTTGGAGGGCCCCAAAAATGTTTAAATCAAAGTGGGGGGTCCCTCGGGTTGCTAAAGTTTGAGAACTACTGTCTTAGTACAGAGACCTCTGTACTAGTCAGTAGGCTCTGGAATGGGGATTAAGATTTTAGAAATTTCCTAATCAGACATGAATGCAAAAAAGATAGAGCTTCCCCAAGTACAGGCCAGGGACAACAACCTGGTACAAATACCATCATCTTCCCCAGTGGGTGGGGAGAAGATGCTTCAAGATAAAATCCATGGATATTTGTATCACTCATCTCTTGTCCATCAGTATAAATCCAGAGACTAACAAAAAAAATTGTTGAATCTTCATACGTTTAAGAGCATTTACATTACCTGAGTGTGAAAATTTGAAATAGTCGTCGTTTCTATGTCCTTCTTGCCCAGGATTTCCATTTTCACTGGAGTGTTAGGGAAATTAAAAGCAAAATAATCCAGGAAGTCTGGCAAATAGGCAGCTGCCCCATGTACTATGGCTAAAGCATAGTAGGCTGCATTTTTCTCATTTTCACTGAATGACAAAGCAAGAAATTCTTCTGCAAATCTCTCCATCTCCACTGGAGACAAAAATGAGAGTTCATCCATGTAGGCATGAAGGACCAAAGCACCACCATTAGACTGATGTTCTTCATGAATAAAGTTACTAAATTTAGTGCCAGTTTTCAAGAAACTGCTGCGAACAGAGTGCTCTTGGTGAGTCATAAATGGTGTCTGAACTCCCTGGGGTACCCGATATTCCTGCATTCCCAAATTCAGTCGACACAGCTGCTCATCTTTCAGGTACCTGAAGGATTCCTTGTTCACTTCTGAGTTATCACTCTGTCCTTGAGTCAGAATCTCTTTGTTGATGCGAGTAAGTCCGGCACAAACTGTTTGTACTTCTTTGTTGTACATTTTAAGGCGTTTCCCTCTCATATCCTCCCGGTGTTTCTTTTTTTTCTTTTTCTTTATCTTCTTCATAATAAGACTGTCTGCTTGCTGGGTTTTGCCATTTTCATCTGGAGTTTCTGGCAAAAAACAAAAACAATGGGAAGATTAGAGTTCTACAGTTATAGCAGATTTATCCAAAAAGGAATTAAGAAAAATGCAACACTTCCTAAAGCCACTTTTTTCAGAAAACTATTAGCGGGTTTCATATTGGTTGAATTTATTATATTAGCATGTCTGCTTTTGGATTGGCATACATGTAACAAAAAGCTGCATTTGATTACATAAAACACTAAGAAAAGCAACATCTAGTTACTATACAAAATCTTGAATGAAGAAAATCTGGCAGAATCAGAAACTGGAACATTTATTTAAAGAATCCAAAACAAATGAGGAACTATAAGTATCTTTGTTAAGAAATTTTGATTTCACTAATGACATTTTTAAGCTAGCTATTTATTTAAAAAACTCAGAGGCATCCTAAGTGCATCTTACAATTAACACAATAAATCATTGCAATCTAGGAAAGACTAGAAGCTCCACAAAATAGAAACCAAATAAGTGAAAGAAGTTAGTGTGGGTAAGAGTTAAACATTTAGGTCCCACTCTCGCAGGTGGTGTGCAAGCAGGCATACTATGCAGAGCAACTTGCAGATCTGGGGCCAGGACAAGAGCGTGAGGAAGGAAAGGTAAAGAAAAAACAAAACCCATCACCACTCTAATGTGGTAAAAAAGAGACTATTAGTACAAGAGTTTATAGTAATATTTAAAAAGAAATGTTTAGAGCAAATTAAAGGAAAAAATTACTAAACTGACTAATCAAAGTTAAGTCTTCAAAGCCAAAAAAGCCTGTGGAAACATCTGGCAGGAAGATGGAGAAACTGCAAATGAGCCCAAGTTACACTAAGACGCATGAGATTATTGTCCTTCAGAAAAAAGACCCACACACACACACCCCAAACGCTTTATACACTTCAGTAATCTACTTTCAATATGAGAATGCACATTCGAAATGTAATAACTTGAGTCCAAAATGCAACAGACCTTTCTCTGAATGTAGCATCAACCTAGTTATTTCAAAACATAACTTGCTGGAAAAATATTATGATGTTAACATTCCCATTGTATGGATAAATTCCATGTTGTGTGTAGGTTTCAGAGTAGCAGCCGTGTTAGCCTGTATTCGCAAAAAGAAAAGGAGTACTTGTGGCACCTTAAATTTGTTAGTCTCTAAGGTGCCACATGATGTGTGTAGAGGCTAGAGGGGAGCAGAAGATAGGAACTGAAGTACCCCTGTTACCCCATGGTCCTTGCAGTTCTTGGCCTCACTGCTGAATGCCAGTTAGTTTAACAGGGTGGTAAGTGATACAGGACTGAAGTTGAGACCCAAAAAACTTATTTCATAAAGGGGTCAAAGCCAATTAGACAGGAGTTTGTTTTTTTTTAAATCCCTACTAAGCTTGCTGGATTCACACTGGTGAAAGGCTGTGCAGCTCACTGGCAATGCCCTAAGGCTGCCAATAAATATATGATCCAAAGTCAATGGAAGGACTCCCATTAAGGGCATGATCCAGAGCTGTTGAGATTAAGTGCTAACCTAGGAGTGGCTCCTACAGATGCCTATATTTAATATATCACTTATGTGGTGTTGACTTCACAACCAACATTAAAGTAGGGAATGCAAGAATTAATGCTACTTGTGCAGCTTCAGTTCACCCTTCACTTGTGCATATACAATATATAGTCTTCAGTTACATGATCACATACTGTTTCCCACATGGATTATCTGGATCTAACCACAGGATCTTCACACATGCTCCTTACACTTGTGCTAAAAGAGTAACTGGTACTGAAGGGAGTGTGCCTGGTATACCCCGAGAAGGCTGTGATAGGTAGACAGTAGCAGCCTGGGATTCAGGATGTGGGGAACTGCAGAAGCAGCCACCTCCATCCCTTTTCAGCCCAATTCTCCCTATCCCTCTTCAGACCCAACCACATTCTCTATCTATTCTCAGTCCCATCCCTGACCCCACCCCATTTTTTCTCCTCCAGGCCAGGTGTCATAGCTGCCTATTGTGGCTAGCAGGAGAAACTGCAGTTGTTACCCCCAGCCACATTGGATGCCTGAGAATCTCGGCGAGAAGGCTGTAAAAATGCATGGGTGTCACAAGAGATATGATACTTGGCAAGATCTTTGAATTCTTAGGTTTTCAGATTCGATTTTGAGGATGACAATCAGAAGCTTCCAGATATATTTGCCTGTTTATTACAGTTAACGCAAGGTGGTTGATATAGCTAGTCCAAGGGAGAGACCTATGATTAAGGCTACTATTTTGTCATGGAGATCACTGAATCCATGACTTCCAAAGACTGTCATGACTTCAACCCCAGCAGCTGGGAGCTGCAGGGTCCCACCACCTCCCACAGTGGCAGGGAGCTGTGAAGTAACCCTGCCGCCTGAGGCAGTGGGCCCCCCCAAGCTCCCAGCCCCCCAGGAAGGGGACAGGAGGACCCTAGAGCTCTGAGCCCCGACAGGTGGTGGGGACCGCAGAGCTCCCACCCTACAGCTGCCCAGTCCCTTCCCATTGTATCACGGATATTTTTAATAAAAGTCACAGACAGGTCACAGGCTTCTGTGCCTTTTTCTCTATTGCTCATGACCTGTCTGTGACTTTTACTAAAAATATCTATGACAAAATCTTAGCCTTACTTATGATCTATTAATGGGACTGTTTGTAGACAGCTAGCTCCTTTTTCTCCTACCCATTTTATGATCTGCATTGTTTTTGTTTTGGGTGCACAAATGAAAAAAATTAGCAATCATTCAAGTCCTGTATAATTGAACTACTTTGGTGCGATCACTACCATTGCTGTTTGCTCCATCTTGATGTGTATCGGCAATTCTCAAACTTTTATATTGGTTACCTCTTTCACATAGAAAGCCTGAGTGCTACCTCCCTTATAAATTAAAAAGAACTCTTTGTATTTAAGATTATAATAAATGCTGGAGGCAAAATGGGGTTTGGGGTTGACAGCCCATGACCCCTCATATAATAATCTCACAACCCCTGAGGGGTCACAACCCCCAGTTTGAGAACCAGATGTATATAGTTTTATAGGGAGGGAGTGATCAGAACATAGTTATCTGACTCTTATAAAACTCGGAGAATTGCCAAAACAGATCATTTGTTACACTGCCTGAAATCAGAGTGACTTATTTCACATCAACAATGCAAGTAACAGTAATTACCACTTAACCAGGATGGCTGCTTAAATGTATCAACCTCAGTCTGCTGCTAAAATTGTTATGTGACTGGAAGATAAAATGGAAAATATTAGCCATGGTAACAGTATAGGGCTTTGTATTCCGAAAACAAAAACGTATGGACTTGGCTGAAACTCATTTGTATTCCCACTCGATTCACTTGCGTTACTGAAAGTTATAGAACAAAACAAATAGTGCCCCTAAATAAAATTTATTATTACTATGATCTACAAGAAGGAAGACCATGGCTACAAATTCCTATAAACTAAATTTAAAGCTGTAACAATCCTGCCTTAGTGACTTTAGAAAAAGCTTACAATACACAAAATATTTAATAATTACTGTAGAACCTTCTGAAACCTGCATTTTAGAGCTTTTCTTAGGTAGATTGCTAGAAATTGATGGTTTAAACCTGCATTATAGTCCTTTAAAACCAAGAGAATACCAATTTAATGGGTAAAACCAGTCAAAGCAAAGAATTAATTTTAATATTAAGTTTATATAACTATTTTTGAACCCTTGATGTATCAGTCTTTTGTGATGCTGCTGGTTATGCTTACCTTTTACATAGTATCTTACAAACAGCAAGTATAGCTGTTCCAATATTATAGATGGGGAAACAGATTGTGTCATTTTCAGTGTTATCCAATATCAGTCAAACCTGTTAGAACCAAGGGTGTTTATTTTATTTTAAAACTCCCAATCCACTACTATAGCTCCGTCTTTGATTTAGTCACAGGTATTTTCAGTAAAATTCATTGACAGGTCCCAGGCAATAAATAAAAAATAATGGCTTGTGTCCTCTCCATGATTTATAGTAGAAATACCCATGACTAAATCGTGGGGCGGGCGGGGAGAAGGGAAGGAGGGGAGAGAGAGAGAGAGAGAGAGAAAAAGATTACAAAAATGAGTCTCACTGGCCATTTTAGAAAGAGAGAGAAGAAAGCAGAAGCAGAAAGCTGGCAGCAGGAGGGGGGGGAAAAACGACTCCACATTCCAGAAAAGTCACATGCAGGACGGAAGGATCCTGGACTCCCTTAAAGACTCTAACTTAAACTCAAAAAATGCTCAACAGTTGAGAGTACTTTTACAAAGCCTGTGTGTTATGTGCTTCAACACATGTGTGTCCCTGAAGGAGGTAAACAGTAAGCCAGAGTACTCACAAGTCTGGAGAGCTCTGGGAAATGGAGTGCCTATGCAGCTGGGGCACCTTGGGAGTCAGCACTGGTCCTGGGGGCTTAGGGGAACTAGGCCAGACGGCCCCACTTCTATGAAGGGGTAAGAGTTTATGCCTGGGAAGCATGCCAGAGAAAGAGGGTGCTGGAGCCTATCCAGTTCAAGGGACGGCTTAAAAGCACATGGGTCCAGCATATCAGACCCAAAGACCACCAAGGAGTATGTCCAGCAGGGGAGCTTTCCCAGGCCAGTAACACCTTTGTCTTCCAAGACCAGAAAGTAAGAATCTTTGCTCCTAGAGGGACTAGATATTTAGAAATCCAAGATGAGCCAACATAAATTGTAAGGTAATTTCAAGCCAATAAAGGTGCTAAATCTACTTATTATTCACTTAGAAATAAACACCAACATACTCCTGAAGTCACATTTTAGACTTTAACAAAAAAACCACAAATACACAAAAACCACACACACTTTATTGAATATTTAGGTGTTTTACTATTGCCTGAATGCAAAATGCTCTAAGAGGGATTTACTTCAAACAACATAAAGCATAAGCTATATACTTTTGCTTAGTGTTCTGTTTTACATTTAAGAATTCCCATTGACTACTGCACCAACTCTTTTCAGCCTTTATCAGCAGCAGATACCGTAAGTTAAACTTATTTTAACTGCTGCACTTACACTTAACCTTTGCTCAATATGGTAAAAAGGAGTTTCACTATTATATTGACAATGCATTTGGAATGAGACATGGCCTGCCTGGTGGCAATACTTGACAGAGTCATGTAGAATGTCTAGTTTGAAATGAAGAGTTTAAACAAAGACTGCCCGTTCATCTAATAGCGGGAGAGAATTCTTTGCACACCTCAGTTAAGTAGTGGATTACGGTTCTGGTCCTGCACTCCTGATGTCAAGAGGAAACAGAACACTGCTGGTGATTCTTTAACTAGTTCAATACATGATAATGTTACTAACATGTCAACTTGTAGTTGGATACACTAACGTATCTAGTCATCACTTCAAGATGCACTGTCTTCAGGGAGATGTGTTAACGGATAGCTTGGATGGTCCATCAGCTCAGCCTAAAGTGAAGGGAACTTTTAGAACAGAAAGGAGGAAACAGGAAGTTGAACCAGACCAGTCACAAATTTATGATGGAAAGTAAACTATTTTATCGGTACACTAGAAGAAGGAATGTAAAATCCTCACTCCCAAAGCAGGAAAGAAAACCCACTCTTGCTAGGATGTATTAAGTCCAATTTCTTCAGTATTTCAGCTTTCATATTAGAAAAAGCAAGTTTCTAGCCTTTATGATTCCCAGTGAGAATTGATACAGTGTGGTTGTCCTGATTCTGCAAAAAGACTGCTCTCCAGTGCCTCTGAGCTTTGCCAAGCCACAGCTTGAAATTCAGATTCTGGTCAGTTTCACAGCCACAATCCACCAGTGTTCTGCAGTATTAACAGAAGTAGTAAAGAAAATCCTGTCAAATCTGGTCATTAAAGACTTGACTTAGATACACAGGAAGGAGATCTGTTGAAGATACATTTTTATGCTCTCTTTACAGACCAAAACTGAACAGCTGCTAGTGCTTTACAATTGTGTAAAAGCCTCCCTTGTTTCTCTTTATGGTATTATGAAATGTTTTATACTTACTGCTGAAATATCACCCAAATATCTCACAGGAGAAATTTATAAAGGTAACCCATCCTAGTATCCTGGTATTAAAGAAACAGCACACATGAAAAGCACACTCAGCCAAGTTGTTTTAAAACTAAACATTCCCAAATCATAATTTTAAATAAACAAACCTCATAGTTGGATACTATTCATAACAATTATTCCATCATCAAAATAAAATTATGGGAAAGAATGAAATGACAATTAAATTTTCTCTAAAAGTGCTTCAAGAAGAATTCATACACCATTCTGTTTGAATTCAGATATCTAATGCACACTTCTATACCCACTCAACTTTGCAGTCTATAGAATTAAGTATTTAAACTGAGCAGAAGTCTTTTACTAATTTGCATGATAAAATTTTACAAATATACCCTCAAATTACTAGAGGGTTTCAGCATAACATCTTGATGCTTCAGCTCTACTACTGGAATTCAGACCCACAATATGGAATTTTCATTATTAGCTTTCATAGATAAAAAGCAAGAGGTTGTTTTTACTATCTTAAAACTTGATAATTTCACTACTCAAGTATCCATTTAATGTCCAAGATACTTTATCAAGTAACAGCTTTTATTTCATGCATAATCTAAAATGGACCTCTAGAGTATGGTCCAAGAGCATTATTGTAAAAGCCATAATAGTTTGACATGTAGTTGCCCAGCTTTCAAAATATTTGCTCTGAGGAACTCTGAAACCAGGAATATTCTAGTAAGGCTTCTTAAACTAATGCTTACCACAATGTATTGCTATCTTGGATGTTATTTGCCTGGGAAACCTTTAGTTGTTATGGAGCTTGTCATGGAGAAACAGTGATAGCTCTCCTAAATAGAAATATTTATTCCCCACCAAATATGCAAGTTACCCTAAATGATGGCTCTATTAGTCATTGCTTCTTACTTTCTAGAACTCCAGAATTAGTATCGTCCAACAAAGAGCTTATGTAATTCAAGGTTCAAAGATGTGCAGCAAGTAACTTCAGAATAACTTCGTAGGTTTTCCCACAAGCCATTCAGGGTACATTTACACTGCAGCTGGGCAGCGTGATTCCCAGTGTAGGCAGACAGACTCCCACAAGTTCTGCTCAAGCTAGAACACTAAAAATAGCAGTGCGGACGTTGCAGTACTGGGCCGCTAGTCCAAACCATCACCAAGTCACCCAGTGTTTGCCTGCCACTGGCCACCCAATGTTCACTATTTTTAGCATGTTAGCTTGACCTGAGCTAGTTCAGGTCTGTTTACCCATACTGGAAATCTGACCTCCCAGCTGCAGTGTAGACTTACACTCATAAAAGGTACTTGTTCAAGAATTACAGATTAATAAAACTGTTAGACCAAGCAATTATTAATGGTACCTAAAAGTGCTGAAAATATAAACTTAATTTTTCCAAATTCAACTCTCATGGGCCTTGAAGTCAATAAAAGATATTATTTGTCTCTCTAATATTCTGGAACCAATATGGCTACAACACCACTGCAAACAACTGCTTGGAAAGTATTCGTTTTTTGTTTGATAAACTAACAAAATAATGCCAGTAGACAAGTTCTCATAAGCAATTCTACAATAAATTACAATGGGAAGAAAGCATCTGTATCAATATATTTATGTTTTCAACTTCCAATGGATTTAATTAAGAATTTTAAAGGGCAACATCACAATACTCTACCATACAGAATCTGGTACAGAATGCACATTAAGTCCATTTACCACAGGAGTCTGAACTCACTATTTAGTCTGAATGAGGATATTCTCAAGTATAAACACTTCAATATCCAAACACAAAGAATAACGGTACATTTAATCAGTTAAGTTCAGTTTAAGGTCTCTAGCAGTACTTTTTATATCAACGACTATTAGGAAAATAAGACCCTGAACAGTAAAGTTGTAATTAAATCCCTATTCCTCTGCTCAGAGTTAAGCCTTCCTTCTCCCTTAAATATTGTGATTTATTAAATGGAAGCCAAGACTGACACAGAGACTAACTCCAATATTAGAGCGCTAACACCACCGTGCCCCGCAGCCCCACTGAAAAAAATATGGTGATACAAAAACTTTATAGATGGATGTCAGCAGGGGAAAGTGGTGTTCAGTTACATAATCTTGAAGTGATGCTGGGACAAGTGGTCTAAAGCTAATTGTGCCACTACAATCCTTTATTTTAAGTCTCTTTAAATAAGATCACTTACCTAGTTTGAAGCTATGACTTTTTCCTAGCATATACTGCCCATGCACCAGCTAAAGGACTGAATGTTAGAACGAGAGACCAGGCTCTTTAATCTTACACCTACTAGTTCGCTTCCACCAGGCCAAGCAACAGGCAAGTTAAGAACTACGGCCCCCCGTTCCTGAGCTCTAAGGAAGGCTGCCGAGGCAGAATATGGGGGTCCTCTATAGCTACCTGTTTGCCTCTTATCAGGCTCGCCGAGCTGCCGGCGAAGAGACACTGCACAGACCTGGCGCCCCTTGTTTGTGAAGCACTACGGGCGATGCTGGGCCCAGCGCCAGGAGCAGCCGAGCCAAGCCGCGAGTCCGCCACGGCCCGCAGCAGCCCTGCCTGGGCTGTTTCACACGATCGCTCAACCACGCTCCTGGGTGAAGGCGTCGCCGGGGGGTAAGGGGGAAACAGCCCCATGGGCACCTCACACCTCCGTCCGCCCCGAGGGCGCCCCTCCTGAACACCCCCAGCCCCTCGCCCGGAGGCAGGCGAGCCCCAGACCCTTGCCCGCCGCCTTACCTCGCTTGCTGGGCCGCCCAGCTGCCCCGTCCCCAGTGCTCCCCCGCTTCCCCTTGTGCGGCTTGGCCCCGGCGGGATGGCCGGGCTCCGAGTCCCCAGCGGGGCGATGGCGGTGGTGGTGGTGCCGCTCCTGCTGCGGAGGTCCCTGCGGTAGACTGAGGGGAGAGAAGGTGAAGAGCCCCGCGGCGGCGGCGGCCGGAGGCAGGCCGGCCGGGGGCATTGGCTCCGCCGGGCTGGGCCCCACCAGGAGCGGCTGGCTCAGCCTGGCCCGCTTGCCGCCGACAGCCTCGCCAGCTGGTCCCCGCCGCCTCCTGCCGCCACCCCGGGGCCGGCCGGGTCGGTCCCCCGAGGGTAGCGGGGGTGACTCCTCTGGGCCCCGGGATACGGCGCGCACCGCAGCGACCTGCGCAGCCATTTCACAGGCTCCCTCACACACATTTAAATGGCCCGAGCGCCAGCAGCCAACGCGCAGGCGCCAAGTGACGCCTCATGGGAACTGTAGTTCCACCTGCAACGTCAGGCCTTGACGTCCGAGTCTCCAAGCGCATGCGTACACGCAGAGCCTGCTGGGAAAATTGTGCTGGGGTTCTGGGAGAGAGAAGCGTGCGGCAAGTCACGCAGGCTGACCCAGTCACGTGGGCTCCTGGGGAGCCCAACGGTCATAACGGCCCAAACACCCGAAAGAGGTGAGGCGCGTGCGCCGCCCACACGGCTGTGCTGCCGTCGGAGCCGGCCTGCCTCGTCCCCGCCTGCCCCTTCGGGCTGGCCTCCGCGCCTCCAGCCCCACACGCCTTCCCCTCAGAGCCGCCTGGCGCTCGCGGTTCCGCCGCGGCCCGTCGCTCCCTCTCACGGCCAGCCCCGCCCACGCTGCCGCGAGCCAAGGGGCGCTGCGCTCTGAGCCCCCCGCACGGGCCAGGCCTGTGCCCGCAGGTGAGGGTGGGATGGGTCCAGCGTGTCTCACACCGCAGAGGGGCGCGGTGCGTGTTCGCTGAGTGCGGGCTGCAGCCGCCTGGGCGCAGCGGCGCCACGGTACGTTTCATCCACCCGGGGTGAGCGTGGATGCCCCGTTCAGGTTTTGGCCCAGTTATCACTGGCCGTGCAGCCGCCCGGTGCCCGCACCCTGCTGTTCAGCTGCGGGGTTTACAGCTCTCCTCACGCGGTGATTCCGTGCGCCTTAGGGTGCCCGTAGCGCCCCGGCCAATTTAATGTAAAAACTGTCTCTGGCCTTTAGCTTGATTCCCTGCTTAAACTCGCAGAAACTATCTTATCTACTGGAACGAATAGCCCAAAGACTGAAATACTAGGTCACCATCCGACTCTTCAGTTAATCGCTAGAGGGGGCTCAAGAGTTTTCTCACATTAGAAAAGGCTTTAATTTAAATTACTGGAACCGAAGAGAGTAAACCGAGAGGTGAGCAGAACACCCACACATTTCTCTTACCCAGTGCAACCACACAGTTGCTTAAGAGAAAAAAAAGAGTTTATTTGATGCTACATGGGATCTTTCTCTGCTACTCAGGATAATATCAGGTTTCAGAGTAACAGCCGTGTTAGTCTGTATTCGCAAAAAGAAAAGGAGTACTTGTGGCACCTTAGAGACTAACCAATTTATTTGAGCATGAGCTTTCGTGAGCTACAGCTCACGTCATCAGATGTATATCGTGGAAACTGCAGCAGACTTTATATATACACAGAGAATATGAAACAATACCTCCTCCCACCCCACTGTCCTGCTGGTAATAGCTTATCTAAAGTAATCGTCAGGTTAGGCCATTTTATAACATTATAAACATTTTGAATTGTTATGAATTATAACATTCATAAAACAGTCGGAGAACACTTCAATCTCTCTGGTCACGCAATCACAGACATGAAGGTCGCTATCTTAAAACAAAAAAACTTCAAATCCAGACTCCAGCGAGAAACTGCTGAATTGGAATTCATTTGCAAATTGGATACTATTAATTTAGGCTTAAATAGAGACTGGGAGTGGCTAAGTCATTATGCAAGGTAGCCTATTTCCTCTTGTTTTTTCCTACTCCCCCTCCCCCCAGATGTTCTGGTTTAACTTGGATTTAAACTTGGAGAGTGGTCAGTTTGGACGAGCTATTACCAGCAGGAGAGTGAGTCTGTGTGTGTATGGGGGTGGTTTTTGGAGGGGGGTGAGGGAGTGAGAGAACCTGGATTTGTGCAGGAAATGGCCTAACTTCATTATCATGCACATTGTGTAAAGAGTTGTCACTTTGGATGGGCTATCACCAGCAGGAGAGTGAATTTGTGTGGGGGGGTGGAGGGTGAGAAAACCTGGATTTGTGCTGGAAATGGCCTAACCTGACGATTACTTTAGATAAGCTATTACCAGCAGGACAGTGGGGTGGGAGGAGGTATTGTTTCATATTCTCTGTGTATATATAAAGTCTGCTGCAGTTTCCACGATATACATCTGATGAAGTGAGCTGTAGCTCACGAAAGCTCATGCTCAAATAAATTGGTTAGTCTCTAAGGTGCCACAAGTACTCCTTTTCTTTTTTCAGGATAATATATGTACCTTGAGACACAGCGTGCTATGTCGTACAGGTGCCACTACCCACACACAGCCACAAAGCAGAATACAGAGTATTGTAGAGATGCAAATCAGTTACAGTACCTTATTTGGGCTGGAGCCAGCTGAGTTTGGCAAGTCTACTGTAACATTTGTCAAGGCATTTTAATTGGATTGTAAACTCCCTGTTTGTCTCTCATACAGTGGTAGTCATGCTAACAGCACTTAAAAATCGCAAGGTGGTGATTATCTCACTATGTACATGAGTCTGTTATGTTATGAAGAGCATGGGAACTCAGAACATAGTCAAAAGAGAACAGATATCAGTCTCCTGCCCTGTCAGTCTAACTTGGCGCCTCAGCTGGTTAAAACATATACAAGAAATGTTGTTTTGGCCATATTGCCCTACTCTTTGCATCCCCCCTCTGGCTTCCCTCTCTCTCTCTGTCACACAACAGCTACATGTATGCACTTTCAGGATTTGTCTGTCCCCACCCTATCTATCATCTCTACTAATACTGATGTGTCGATTCCTGCCTCCCAATGATGCCAGCCTCCATTGCCTTGCCTACTAGTTAAATTTTAAAGCAAGCATCTTTGGGCTTACTTCTGTGTTGCCCTTTGTGCTTGGGAGGAGCTCTCTAAACTCGCTATCTCATAATCCTTTAAATTCCCCCCTAAAATTCTCCTTTGCCATCATGTCTGTGAAAGACTTGACAGCTATTAGGCCCATTATGCTATCAATACTGTTTTATTGTTTCCTTGTAATCCTCCATTTGTCTATATCCAGCTGTTGTCTCTTGTATTAGATTAGGGCATCTTTCATCATTGGGGAAGGAACCATATTATTGTCTTGTGTTTGTACAGTGTCTAGCAGTGCACCGTGGGGTCCTGGTCCATGACTAGGGATCCTAGGCGCTACAATTATAAAAATAACTTCTATGGGAATAAAAGGTATGGTTCTATCCTTGGAACACAAATGAAAAATGAAGATTTGATTTTCTGTAAAGGCCTATCTACATTACAGCAAAAATGAAGGGATAAAATTACAAAACACTGAATATTTGTAAAATGGATGGGACTTAATTTGGTTATATAAGCAGGCTAAGGCCTTGCAATGTCCATGACTATGTGTAACTAATGTAATTGACTCAGTTGTGTTTGTGATACAAATGAGCCCTTAATCTGTTTGGTTACTCACATTTTTGCTTTCATGTAGATGGAGCTCCCTATCCATATGACTTTAATGCTAGTAATGAGAGTCTAGCTATTGGTACTTCAATAAACATTAAATTATACTTTATTTTTTATTTATACAGTTCCAGCATTGGTGCAAGGCACTCTAAAGATAAGCATGCAATATTCAGTGCTCTTTAAACTTGTAAAAAAAATAAAAAATAAAAACTGGTATGCTGGATAAATAAACTTTATTTTGTATAGCATCTTTCATACACATCATAAAATGCTTCACCAATTCAATACTCCACTGAGATTTTATGTCATACTTCTAGTTATTACTTTGTCAATATTTTTAAAAATAAAAGGCTAGCTGTCAATTTAATTTGTCCGATTTGATACCAGAATCATTTTTTATATTGTCTTAAGGCTGCTCTAGTTTACACTAGGCCTCAAGCAGGCCCAGCTGTCCCAAAATTAGAAGAGCACAAAGAGGTCTTGCAGCCTTCTTTGTTCTCCTCCCATCCATGCTTGTCCCAAACATAGGATCAGCTTAAATGACAATCAAGTCACAGTACTTGGGAGTTCCCTTATCAGAAACCAGTTACATCCAAACTGCCTGTGGTTGTAGCATACCCTTTCAGCTAGTAAAGAGTAAGTTCTTCTCTGTGTAAAGGTGCAAAACAAAGGGATTCAATTTAGTTCAGTGGCATTAGCACTTTGGAGATAACTAGGGAATACATACAGTGAATTGATCATAAATTAGACATATGGTTTCAGTAATTTTTGCTATATTAGAAAATAGTTGACTTTGAAAAAAAATGCTACAGGTACTTCTAGGGCTGTATACTCAGCATTTGATCCACAAAGCAACTTGATATCAATGAGCTCTGTACATTCTGTTATTCATCACTGGGTTTTGCTGTGGACCAGAGACTGCATATGTGGCCCTAAAAATATCTGCAGTATTTGTTTCCAAAAATCAGCTTTTTTTTCTGGAAGAGAGCAAAACATATTAATCTGACCCCATATATTAGCAAGAAAACAAGCTTTCCGATTTTAGGGGGGGAAGTGTTCAGGTTGGGGATTTAAGTGCCAACTGTCAGCATGGAACTTTGTGTTGCATTTTTTAGGCGAGTTACAGACACATTAAAATTTGCACCATGAAAGCCCAAACTATCATGCACTTAAATTTTGCTTGATGTGGAATTTTTTCAATAGATTATGCAGTGTTTACACATGCAAGTTTGGTTCCTATATGAACAGTCAGCATCTTAGTCTTCCTCTTTGGATGGAAACTTAGAAAGATAAATTATCTGATTAATTCAAATGGAAATAATCATAATGTTAATACAATCATTAAGAAAATAGATGAGTTCTGAAATCTGAGAGCCTGATTCTCACTTAGACCCTGACTCTACAAACACTTAAGCACATGCATAACTTTAATTATGACTACACATGAGTAAAGTTATGCATGTGCTTAAGTGATGGGAGGCTCTGAACCATCATTTTGCAGTGGTGTCACTTGATTGACTTAATTGGGACTTACTACTGTGACAGGAGAATCAGGTCCGTTGTCATATAATAAACTATAAAAAAAGGATATAAATTCTCCAAAAAATTTTTAGCCTGTTTTCAGAAACAGTTTTATAAGGAAAACATTTTTCCCTGAAATGTTTTTAGTTTACATCCAGATATGTTTTTAGTTTACATTAACTGGAAGGGTCAAGCAGCTTATGTGCATTTGTGTATCCCTCTTTATACAAAAACCATTTAGGAGAGCTTGTATGCTATTCTCTGGTCACAACCAGACTTTCTACAGCGAAGATCATTTTTAGTGCTACTGTTCTGATAGCAATTCTGTAATGTGAAGAGCATGTGCAGCATGTTGGAGGGATATGGCAAATCTGCAGTATTGCAAACCACATGCATCTGTAAAGTTGAATTAAATATTCCAAGATGGTGGAGGATTTCTTGGTCCTTTAGGTTTTGAAAATCGATTTGTAAAGCCTGGGAGCAAAAACAAAATATTACAAGAATACAGTAAATATACTACCTATATTTTATACATTGCTCATATAATTCCATAAGAGATTTGTTTCTGAAGAGATTTGGGCTTTTACACAATATGCAGCATATTACTTTAGTCATGTTAATTGAATATAATGATATTAAACAAAGAATGATAATGTTTATATAAGACAACTGCTATGCACATGCAGTTATATTAAGGCACCTCATAACCTAGAAACCGTGTCAGGATTTGACTTTATGAAGTCTGTGGTAATATTAAGTTTATTCAGCAAAAGTACTGTCAGGTCAATGATCTAATTCAATATGCTGTCTTCAACAGCATCCAATATTGGGTGCTTTTGAAACATAAATGCAGTAATTGTGCTATACTATACTGTGGAAGGATGTTTCTTTCTGATCTCAACTTGGGATCAGCATATGAGACATCACAATTGATAGCTCTTAATTTTAGTCTAGCTAGTGAGACTGTGGATGCCATTTTCACATGAATGTTCAAATTCTTCTTCAATCTTGAAAATCTGTGGTTTTAAATAATATCCTGCGCTTGTGAGTTCCACAGATTAGCTGTAGCAACTCTTATCCTACAAATAATAGAATACAATAGTACTGTATAAGGATGTCTGGTAGCAAACAGGATAATTGAAACAAGCATATTAAGAGCATATCAAGAGGATTATGCCAAACATCCTGTAGCTTTTGCTGGTCCATGAGTTACATGACATTAGGCAGCAGCCACTCTCATTAGCCTTTCAATGTGAAAGAGTTAAATTGTATCTTCTGCTGCCTCTTTTGCCACATTTATCTTGTGCAACATTTTGCCACAGAGCAGCCAAATGTTCATTGTATGTGCATCCTGTGTGTTGATACACAAGTAATATTTATGTTACAGGGTTTCTGGTCTGTCTAATTTTATCTTTATATAAGGCATAAGTAGTTTATGAATAAGTAATATATATATATTAAAAATAAACTATTTTAAAATTATTAAGTTATAAGGTCACTTCAGCTTTAATCAAATCTGTAGTCTTAATTTTTATGCACACGCGGTTGCAATAAAATGACACAGACCACCAGGCAATTGCTGCAGGGCCTGGTAAGAAGTGTTTGCAATCATAATTAAGGCACATATTAAAATTACTTTTGCATCATACACTTACGCACCCATTTGGTGATTCATGTCACTTTCCTTGCCCTAGCTAGTAGCTGGGCTCCATATCTCTATCTAGTCTTTTAAAAGTCTTTGTAGTTAACATAGCAAAAAGTCCAAATAGAAAGGAATGATGTGAAAACATACCGAAGCTCAGGAAAGAGCTGGAGTGGTTTGACTGGGCAGATTCTGGTGGTTTTGCCAGTGAAGATGGGCTACAGATGTCTAGAAACACATAAGAAAACTTTAGCAGCAGATGGCCGCTTTAATTGCCTAAAAATGTCAGATATCAGAGACAAATAAACACCTTCTCACCTCCTGTGAGGGGAGGCTATATGCAGATTGTTACTTTAACACGAGATGTAATCTCCCTAACATACAAGCTGTATGGGCATGCATGAATAATGAAGATGTCATAGTCCAATACACTGGGCATCTTGTTTGCTCAGAGTCAGTTTGAAATTTTAAGCTATCCAAGTTTTAAAACAAGTCGTTTTAATTTCACAGACTCAGCATGGAGTTAAAGTGACCATATAATCTTAGAGAGAAATTCCTTATTAATGTATGAAACACAGGAGGGAGTTGCATTCCTTGCAAGATCCAAGACAGAGGCAAATGTGACTGTATGCCATCTTTGCTTTTCCTTACCCCCACCCAGTCATGGGGCCAATTTAGCCTATGGCATAATCTACTGTAGCCTTGAGTTTGCTCTAATTTGCATCCACTACAATAGTCTCCCAGGCTGGTATGCCATCTCATAATTCCTAGAGTACCTCAGCATTCAGGTCACCACCCCAACATGCCTCCTACTCTGGAGCTAGGATGGGGGAATGACATAGAACGGAATACTCTGGATGTATGCCACTTGGGAATACCCCTGTGCTGGAGGAAATCCACAACCAGTTTGTTAAGGCAGTTTTCCACCTGCTTTGTGCTACTAGAGTGATGGAAAGCAAATGGAACTGAGACCAGGATCTGGACTAGGAGTGCCCATCATAATGGGATAACAGAGCATTGTGAATGAAAGACTGTCTTGGCAGCTGCAGTTAGAGAATTGTCCATCATAACCAGTGCTCAGTAAGAGAATATCCCTGTGGATATGGAGCCTGATCTTGCAGAACCTTACTTACACAAGCTGTCATACTGTTTTTGATAGAATTACTTTTGGAGGAATAGTATAGGATCAGACCCTACACTAGTCCTCCAAATGGTGGCAAATGAAGTGATAATATAAATACTAATAATACTCTTAATTCTGCTACAGATAAATGCTTTGCTATTACATTAAATCAACACATTTGTTTTACAATATGTTTTTGGCTGTGACTAATTTAAAAGTAGATGGATCAAATGTTAGGATGCCTGCAGTTTTAGGTAACACTTTTCATATGACAACACCTCAGAATGCATGGGAAAGGCTGGGCAAAACAAGCCAAAAGATTGATTAATTTCTATGCACAGGAAGTGGGATGACAGGCCCATGCTGATTTCATATACACTAGCAACCTTGATCTTGAGTGAGCCCATTAGCATAATGGCTACATTGAGACATATAGATCTTTAATTAATTCAGTCTGTTAAGTGCATTGAGATGTCCAAAAGAAAGGTATTAAAGAAGAGCAACAGATTATTCATCCAGTCAGCTGGTGAGTACCCTCAGCTCCAATCAAGAGCAATAGGAGTAAAGGAGCCTCAGCATCTTGCTGGTTCAGGTCCTAAAATAGGTAACAGATCTGTTTGCTACATTACATATACCCCACCAGACAGACAGACAGACTTGTTGATGATCAAGAGACTTACTCTTTTTCATGTTACGTAAAATTTTCAAGCTCTGTAAAAAAAAAGTTTTTAAATTAAAGATTTTGTTGTTGAGAGAACTATTTGCATTAAGCTGGAGATCAGTGCCTGCTGGTGAAGAGAATTCACTGCTGAACAATCATGCAAAACAGCATGCATATATCATGTCACAAATGCAGAATCCTACAGTTTCCTTTGTTTGCTGGCTTACCTTAGCCAAAATGTAAACTTCCCAGAGTGTACAGTTAGAGCTGTTCAAGCTATACTTTTCTCAATAACTCTTCCCTGCAGCAAACACATTCAAAGGCTAAATGAGGGCATTCTCTAGAGTAGCACCTGAGATGGGGATTGTTGAGGAGTGGAGTCTGTCCCTTAACTGGGAGTTGAGGCCCTACGTGAGCAGCTTTTCTGAGAAGAGTTGGCATGGTACATGGAGAACTGATCGCAGTTAGGCAGCCAGTTACATAGCTCGACAGATTGCTTTTGTTCCTGTTGTGCAACTGTGAATCTTTTCTTCTTTCCTGCAGCTCTGTTTGCAGTGTCACCACAGAATATACTGCCTGAACGCATTCTCTTGTCATAAATACAAGAAGTCTCAAACCCAGGACTCTTTTCTCCTGTCATCTACATGAGGTAAGTGATAAGAAAATAACAGCTACCGCAGCTAGAAAGCTGGAACTGTCTTTCCTTCCCTTTTTCTCTCTCAGATATCTTTACCTTACTCCTCCTGAAGCATTTCACAGACTCTTTTGATGACTCTTCAGAAGCTTTATTTCCTGAGTCCCCAGGGTTGCTAGTGGAAGTCCTCACAGTAGGCTGCAGACCTAGGAAAAGAACACACAGCAAAACATTTCCCGAAGACCACATGCACATCCTCCTGCTTCATTTCTAAGCATCCTGTGTGTTATATTTACAGTCTCTTTATGCAGCAATTCTTGAAATTGGTGGGTTTTTTTTAATGTTTTGCCATTTTGTTTGTAATCTGCCGAGCAAATCTCCTAGTTGCAATTTTTTTTACATCCATTATATTCTCCTAAGGGAAGTAGTGGAAGCACCATTATGTGGGATATTTAAAGCTAGACCAGGAATACACTGTGAAGTACAACTAGCAAGGAGTGGGGGACAGGGTATGATTAGAGAGGAACTCCAAGACTCTTCCATCTCTGATTTCTGGAATCGTCTTTATTCAGTTAGCTACAGGTTTTTCAGAGAGGAGATTTTATTTGCTTGGATACCTGGTCTGGTTTCCTTCAGCTAATCCTTTAACTGAAATTATTGTGCTAAATCTCTGTTACAAGTGAAGAAGACATTACTACTTA
Source organism: Eretmochelys imbricata (assembly GCF_965152235.1). Lineage (NCBI taxonomy): Eukaryota > Metazoa > Chordata > Testudines > Cheloniidae > Eretmochelys > Eretmochelys imbricata. The sequence continues at coordinate 1,335,147 of NC_135592.1, read as the reverse complement.
CTCTCCTCATTGGCAAGAAAGAATGACTCAGGGGTTCTTTCAGGAAGTGGAGGAGGGGAGGAAGAGCGATCCCGTTGTTTCTCTGAGATATCAAGTGTGACACAAGCATGGGAAACAAAACAATACAGTTTATTAGCTTTTTTAAATCCTGTGTGACACGGTCAGACTGGTCAACTTGGGTATGACGCATGACAACTTAAGAGGCATTGAAATGTAACAAAGACAACGTACTTATATGTGAATTTCAAGATGTACTAGACCAGCAATCATTAACCCATTTATCAAGGATAGATGCTAAGTGTATTTGTCTGTGTTTATCTGTATCTTGTTAGAAGTTTAACAATGTAACCAGATTAGTTTGTAGATGCTAATTCCCTTTCATGTCTTAATTGCATTATATTCGGCATGCAGATGGTTCAATAAACCTTAAGATCAAAGATGCAAGATAATGCAGGAAACTAATACTATTTACATTGTCTTCAGCTTAACTATCTATGCTATAATGAACTACTGTCTAATTGTCTTATGTGAATGAATGCAACTGGTTTACCTGTGTATGCTTAGGAAATAGAGTAGCTTCAGAGCAAAAATCTGCACTGCCTATTCTTCATTGGGGGAAGGCCTTGCTGTGACAATTGCTGTGAGGAGGCTTATCAGCTTGCTAGAGAACTATAAAGGAAGCTTCAGGCCTGATCCTTTTCATCTCAGTTCTGCTTAAACTTTAACAGGGAAGATTTAAGCCATAAAACTGAGGTTTCCGAGTTTACCTGGGAATTCTTATGGAAGAGCTTCAGCAGATGCTACACCTGGATTGCCTGTCTATTGGATTATAATCTTTTAAACTGATTCCAGAAAGACTTTTACAAATAAGCAGCCTTACCTTCTCTGCTATGAAACTGACCTAAGGACTTTACACATATTTGTATGTATATTGATCTTCTAACCTTTTGCACTTCTTTTCTTTTTATTATGAAGCCTTTAGTTTTAGTCACAAAAGGGTTGGCATCAGCATGATTATTAGGTAAGATCTGAGACTCTCATTGACCTGGGAATCAAGGTCCGGTCCTTTGGAACTGGTGAACCTCACATAATGGTGAATCAGGTTTTCAGTAACCACTCACTCACTATATTAGACTTCGCTGTCTGGATGGAAGTCAAGGGCTAGAATGCTTAAAAGGGACTATTTGGCTTCTTGATGACCAACCTGTTATTATAGAAGCTGTTTTGTTACTGGCTTGGTGAATCTAATTATAGAATAAACTGCCAGTTTTGATGATCGTGTGCCCTATTCCTTGCAGTCTGCCTTGAGTGTAACATTCTCAGTGTGGCTCATCCAGTCCAGTTCCCATATCAGCATGCTGAGCTGGACTGGGCTGACATCCCCTATGGTGACCACAGTAATGCAATCAGTATAAATCTACAATCCTTCCCAAGAGAATTTACAAGTGCCCATTCCCAAGAGAATGGCAGAGAATGTTCCCAAGGCAATAAAGAGTCTGAGAAGGAAACAATGACAACTCATTTGCCTGATAAGACTGAAAGAAACAGTAGCACAAAAGGATACCAGCTGATTAGGAGATATAAAAACTAACACTAGCTTGGTTGATTCACTAGTTCGTCATGTGTACAACAAAGCTGTTCCTCTGGGCATGGAGCCTAGGGACTTTTACAAAGTACAGTTTGGTACAGTTACAGTACACTACTGAGTTACCTACCAAACAGACAGGTATCTCAATGGACTCAGTGACCGTAACATCAAGATAAACTGTACCTGATCTGGAGCTCCGGAGCTTCACACTCTGGAAACAAACAAAAAGGGAAAATACCTGAAATTCCAAAAGCCAAATGCAAATCTTTATATTGTGAGCAAGTAGGCAATGAACAGGAAATGATGTTGTTACAAGCACTGAAACACCCACATACATACACCTCCTACTAATGTAATGGAAGATGAGTTCTATATTTCTTATACTCTTGTTATTAATTGAATCTATGTTTCAGAGGAAGGATGATCGTGTGGTTAAGACACTGGCTGGGGGGTTCAATTCATGGTTCTTCTGCAGTCTCCCTGTGTGACCCTAGGCAAGTCACTAACTCTGTCAGTCTCTCTTCCTCATCTCTAAAATGGAGGCAACAATATTTTCCCATCTCATATGGGAGCTGGGAAATTCATTCATGGTTGGGAAGGACTCAAGCCTGGTCTACACTTCAAACTTAGGTTGACATAGCTATGGCACTTGGGTAGGAAAAATCCGCATGCCCGAGCACCATTGCTATGCAGACCTAACCCCCAGTGTAGATGCAGCCAGGTCAATGGAAGAATGCTTCCATTGACATAGCTACTGTTGCATGGAGAGGTGGAATTCCTACAGCAATGGAAAAACCTCTTCTGCCGCTGTAGCACCGGTGTCTCAGATGCTACTGTGAAGGGGACCCAGGGGTGGTGGCTGGAACCCGCCTTCAGGGAGGCTAGCCCCCAGCTCCGCCCCTTCTGCCCATGCATGCCTCCCCCCTGTGGCCAGAACCCTGAGACCCCCTGATCTCCTCTGCAGCCAGAGCCCCGAGACGCCCTACCCCACCCTGCCTGGAGAAGCCTGGAGCGCCTCTCCACATTGGCCAGAGAAACCACAGGCTGGCTGAAGCCCCGAGGCTCCCCACAACCTGCCTGGAGGTGCCTGGGCCAGCCGCAGCCACTCCGCGCCTCTCCTCCCCAGACTCCAAGCTGCCCCAGGGAAAAGAATCTCTTCCCGAAGATGCTTTTGATATGCCCAATGCAGGTTCCGGGGTGGCTGAGGAGGTGGTATTTGCTACTCAACTTCCTGGGTTCATCAGTAATCTCTGGAGTCCAGGGAGATTACTGATGAACTCAAGAAGCTGAATAGCACATGCTGCCTCCTCAGCCACCCCAGAACCTGCATGGAGCACAATAAAGCTAAAACTTTGCCGGCAAACCCCACAACCAGGGGTCTGGCGGCCACAGCAGTCTCCCCAGGCCTATTATACCAACCACCCATGAGGGGACCCCATAGATACCAAGACACATGTAAAACTGGCGGCTCGGGTCACTTATGTCATTAAATATCCTAGAGCACTTTTCACAAGGGGGTTAATTCATAGTGGAGCCCTAGTCAAATTTCATTACATTCCACTTTCCTAAATTCCCCCTGCAGTTTCAGATAAGTTATTCTTCACTTGGCTACTATGCCACCCCAGAATTAGCTGCATTTCAGGGGTGAGTTAGTGACACCCATGTAGACACTTGAGGTGTGTGTTTATCTCAAGTTAGCTAACTCAAGATTAAGTCCTAGTGAAGACTAGGGAAATTGGTTGTTTTAACACAGGTTAACAGGTTAAAGTAAATCCTAGGCTCCCCAGTTGTCTTTACCTTGACTTGTGAACTCATGTGAAAACTACTAGCTACTTTACCTTGTGTTATCTATCTCAAGTTAAAAACACACCCTTTTTTCCTAGTGAAGATGCATTCTTGTAGAGAGCTTTGGGATCCTGCAGGAAGAATGGTGCTATATAAATGAACATGGTTATTTTTAATTGGTTAGGCAAGTTCATCATTATTTATGCTTGTAATACAAAAGGGCAATCTCCAAATATTTGTTCGTAACTAAGTTTCCTAATTTCCTGATAGTCCTTGTTTGCCACTTCACATCTGTTGCATTACAAGTTGCTGTTGGGTATATTTTTAAACAGCTTTCTGTGTTAGCTACATTAATATAGGATCCCAGTTCATTGCTTTCATGCTGATGGGATAGCTACACAGTGACTGAGTGACTCATGTCTCCCTCTGCACTGTCTCCTCTCCCCATCCCCAGTGAAACTCTGGAATGTATTTTGGTCCTTATGATTGTAGACATTAATGTGGGGGCTAGTGGTACTTCTGTTTTCTCTTAAACAACATTGGCTACTACCCTAGTAGTCTGTCATGACAGCCTCAACTAAGATCACTTCTGAAGATTGAACTCTGAATCTGAAATCTGCAGTAGTTTAAGAAAAGCACATGCCATCCAGATTGGTGTATTCCTTGCAGAAGCAGGGAGCATTACATGGGGATCTGCATAGCAATATTGCTGTAGAAGAGATAAAAACGTCACTTTAGTTACCTTACTTGGTCTCAGTCTTACTGAGTCATCAAATATCTTTGGCTGAGACACCCCACTCCATTCTGAAGAGGTTCCAATGTTTATATTTCTTGGTACAGGTTGGTGGTTTGACGTTGCCAATGGAGGTTGACCTGGAAAGAATTAAATGCAAGAGGGATTTTTTTCACTTTCTGGGTAGCCCAAGTAATTCGTTGTTGGATTCTGTGACTCAAGCATTGAGCAAATCATCAGAACTGTCACCTCTTCTTAAATTAGCACTTAAATATTTGCACTTACCAGTTTCATTGGCCACAATAAAGGACTCTGGGGTTCGCTCAGGCAGAGGGGGAGGAACATCATCGTCTGGATCTGGAGAAGCTTCTAATTAAAGAGACAGGGACAGTTATTTGGATTTCTTTGGACAGTCCTGCCATTACCACAATACACAGCTAAGAAGGGTCCCTACAAAGCTGTGCAGCCTTGAGAACTGACTCACCCAAGTCATTTAGTCCACCTCAAACATCTAATATAAACCAATTGTTGACAATCCATCTTCCCACCAAGAAAAAAATCATCACCATTTTCCCAGGCTGTAAGGGATACCCCCATAAGCAATCCACAGAGCTTGAATCCCATCCATCTTGAGCCCTGGCAGCTGTTACCCAACCAGGCACCATAGATTGTGATCAAAATCTTCTAAAACTTTATTTTTAAAATCTAGGTATATTCCAATATGATTTCCACTTGCTCTAGATAATTATAAAACTGTGTGCCTGCTGTGTCAGCAACAGAACACCCACTGTGGAGCAGGATCAGTTCCTGTGCATGTTAACCTGCATAAACTTAAAATTAACATTGTTACTACTAGGTGGCAGTTGTGTTGGTAGCTATGCCAACCTAAACTCCAGTATAACACCTTCAGTCGGGGATTAGGGGTCTGAAATCCCACAGAAAGCTGGAGAATTTCCAATGATGGAGGGACCTCAGAGCACTTTTGACATTTGGGTCCTAAAGAGCCTGAACAGAGCAAAGGTGGTTTTAGTTTTATTTATTTTTTACTCCACACCTACAGCAATTCCAAAGTAACTGACAAATATTGCACTGATACCATTGACTTGGACATGAAGAGAACAATCCTGTACCCAATGGAAACTGTGGAGTAAACTTTATGTGGGCAGAATGTAACTTTTCAGGCTTAAGTTCAGCCAGAACACCAGGAGTGAAATCCTGGCCCTATTTATCTCAGTGGGAGTTTTGCCACTGACTACAATAGAGCCAGTATTTTCCCCAGGGTTCCCATCCAGAATTCTTTCAGAAACAGCTATGGAATCTTTAAATGACTGAGGGAAGGGATCCTTAGAGGAGTCACTAAAACCACTTCCGACAGCTCCCTTGGTTTTCCGTGGAGTGATCCAATCCAAGTACTAATCAAACCCAACCTTGGTTATCTTATATCTGCCGAGGTCACAGCCTGAGGTGACGTGGTAGCATAGAGCAGAAGTATTAGAGGGATTCTGATGGTCATGCTACCCCAGAAAATTATGGCAATTTCTATGGAAAACTGAGGCAGAATCAACAGTTTGAAGCCCAGTTCTACCCACCACTCTATGGTTGTGGTTTCTACTGAAGTCAGAAGGAACATTTGAGTCCTTTGTCCAACTGACAGGTTTCAGAGTAGCAGCCGTGTTAGTCTGTATCCACAAAAAGAAAAGGAGTACTTGTGGCACCTTAGAGACTAACAAATTTATTTGAGCATAAGCTTTCGTGAGCTACAGCTGAAGTGAAGTGAGCTCTAGCTCACGAAAGCTTACGCTCAGATAAATTTGTTAGTCTTTAAGGTGCCACAAGTACTCCTTTTCTTCTGAGTGGGAGTTCTGGATTTGGAAACAGAACAGGCTGCAGGAAAATCCTATGTGAATTTCAAAAAGGTATCACACAACACAGGGTAAGACCCCGGAATAAGTGAGCTCAGATGGCAACACTGCCAAACAGCTTACTCTGCAAGGATGCCTGCCTACCATCCATTGGGTGAACATGCTGGGACAGAGATGTTGTCACTGGAGGACTGGCCATGGTAGAATCCAAGGGCTGGATTGTGGAAGTTGCAGCAGGGAAAGAAAGAGAAACTGTTTCATACAGCTCCGAAAAGTAGTCAGTAAACATCGGGGATCCTGGATCATCTGAAGAGAGCGAAGAAAAGTAAGGGTCTTCCGCCGAGCAACAATGTGAGGAAGGATGTGGGCCACTGCTCATGTGCCGCGGGGCAGCGTCTGCCAGTCTGCTCGAATGGTTCAGTTCAACAGAAGAAAAGTCTGTCTGCCTCTTAACCTCAAAGCCCACAGAACTGCAGGAGTTTGGTAGCCAGGGGTCCAAAGAGGGTACTGCATCCCCTCCATCCAGTTCCTGGGTGTCTCTCTGTTGCAGTAACTCAAAAGGAGTTGATTTGGTTTGTATTAATGGGGCCTTGACACTAGGGTTTCCCCTACATGCAGCTGTAGATTTCAGATTCAGAGGAAGCTCCTCAGAAAAACTGCTGATCAAGTCTAAGCTGTGATGTTTCTGGAGTGGTTCCCCAGACAGCAGAGTGTCCCATTTCACAGCGGCACCTGCATTCTTGCTGCTGCTGAAGTTCAAGGCCCCAGAAGAAAGGGCTTGTCTAATGGGAGAAACACTGTGCCCATAGTTGTCATGTACTGTTGAGGGCCTACAGCTTGACGCATCAGTCAGTGATATTTCCCCTTGTACCATATGATCAGAACTTTGATGTAGCTCCTGTTCCCCTCGTGCTGAACTGCAATAAAGTACAATTATATGAGAGCAGAACTATTTACTGCTCAGAAATCCCCATTACTCTATAAGCAGAGCTCCACAGTGTTTTAACCCCAATGTCCATACAAGAGCAAGTCCCCAACAGTCCTTGCCATGTTTTTAGGGGGAAGCTCATCCTGTGCATTGAGCCTACACAATGCTTGTGGACCAATGAAGTCATGATTGAGCCTTACTTTGAGGGCTTAAGCCATGAATAAACCTGTGCTAGCCCCTCTGCATGGGTGAATTTTACCAAACAGCAAAATAAGTGTTTTCCTGATCAAAACAGAAGATGCAAATCAAAATCAATCTTTCTTCTAAAATATATTGAAAAAGAGACCCATATAAAATGGACATTGGGTACCTGAATCTTTGTAGGCAATTACCATGTCCGTGTCTCCCTAAAAAAGGGTCTATTTTTGTTTCAGTGTTTTGTGTGCGCTTATTATGACCATTCTCTACAGACACACACAGGATCTAAGTGCTAGAAGAACAGCCACATCGCCAGCTGATTACATAATGTTATTTCATCCTGGAATTGGAAGTCACTGGTGCATGGCACTTGCACCATGTGTGTCTAGATTAGACCTGCCCTTACCAGCTCGGTAGTGTCAGAGAATAAGTTTCTTCCAGTGGGCTCAGAAGCGGCTGGAGCCTTGGATGGTTTGTTTGAATCTATTGAAAGAGAAGGTTAGCTCATATTATAGCAAGACTGTCAAGGAAGCATGCAGGCAATTCACAAGGTTTCATTTCACTTTGTTATTCCTGGTGATTGGCTCTGCCAACTACCTCTGCCTACCATTGATTATTTGGAAATGGAAATGCAGGAACAGCAGAAACAGACACTGTCTTATTGGAAGATGCATTACATATGTTTTTACAAGAATCAGACTCTTCCCCAAAAAGTTTGCAATGTCTGTGCAGCTGGCTGTGCTTCTAGGACCCACCTGCTATCTGGCTAGGTGGAAGTTGGTTTTGCTTTTGACACTTTAGTTGTGCGCTCATGCCCTTCTTTTGGTAAAGTGTTTTCAAAGGACAGCCAGGTCTCTGCAACTGAGAAGGTTTGGCCAAGAACTGTAAAACCACATCCGGACTCAAGTGTTTCTCTGCTTTCTGTCTCAACCTGGACTCACATCTGCACCTAACCATGTGACTGTCCACAGCACAAGAGAAGGAAGCTGAACTGCTCAATCTGCTCAACCAAGTCTGGCTGAGAAGTCTCTGCAAATACCAATTTATTACAGCATGTCAAACTCAGGTACATATTTTAAAGGGTTCAGTTTGAAAGTTGGGCTTTATTGTGGAGTCAGTCTGAAGACCTTTGCTGAACATGCCAGATATTTTTCATTGTAAGCCCTATTTCCACCCCCTTGTAACTGAAGTTTTTCAGTCTGAGTCTGTTTAGAAATGCTTTTTTTTTTTTCCCCTCAAGACAGCCAGACAAGCCATGTTTGAGGTGGAGGGCTCTGAGCAATTATAACAAAGAAAGGTCAGAATTAAGAAGTGTTTAACTCTGTTTGGGATGTTACAACTCAAATATGACTTGACCACATAATTTTAGACTCAGACACTTCATCCTACATCAGAACTAGTCCACAGGGCTTGAAAAGATGTGGCTGAGGAATTTACATGTATGTTTTCACTGTACATTTTAGCCTCTCTTCTTCCAGGAGTTAGCTGTAATGGGCATTATCTAGCGCAGCTCCTATCTACTTTGTTGGGAGCAGAACCTTTTGTATGTCTTTGACTTGTGTTTTGTTCTCTTAAAGTAGATTTTTCTCAGGGGAATTCAGGATCTCTTTTATATTGTTAGATTCTAGTCAAAGCTACCGGAGATGAATAAAAGAGGTGCAGGGCCCAAGCCTGGATTGACAGCTGCTGCTGCCTATATGGCATCTCTCAAAGCAACATGTTAATACTAGCTTTTGCCTCTTATCGCATCATCCATCCCATTTGGCCAATGCTGCCAGTTTGACCGCCCACCTGTCCAATGAATTCTGAAACTTTCATCTGAAACATGGACAGCCTTCTTGAACTAATCCATAAGGACACTATGCTCTTCTCCTTTTGATCCCTCCTCAAGACCCAGCTCTGCTGGGATGCCTACAATAAATCAGCCAGTCGAGATTGACAGTTTGGGGAAAGTCAATACTTTATTCATTCATTATAATAAACAATTAAACAAAAAAGCAAACAGAGCCCTCCTCTGCATCTTGCTACTGTAACACGGATTGCATAATGAAGGGGAAGGCTGGGCTTGTGGTCAAGGCACTTGACTGGGATTCAGGAGATTTGGGTTCCATCTCTGGCTCAGACTTCCTGTAGGACTGTAATCTTTCTGCCTCTGTAGAGGGTTAGTGAGGATGAATGCAATAATGTGCATGTGGTGCTCTCATACTACAGTTTTGGGGACCGTACATGCACCTACATAGATTGGAGCCCCTTTGCGCAACCCTAATATAACCATTAAATGTACAAGAGCAGCAACTGCATTCCTTTATTGCAAATCACTTCCCAGTTCAGCAGGGCTTGGAGGAGTTTGAATCTGAGCTAACACATCTCAGCCATAAGAGGACAGCTAAAGGCAGTATGCATTGGGAGGACAAATCTTACCTCTGTGGCAACAGAGTCTGACTGGACAGAGAGCACTTCAATCTGTCTTTTAAAGAGTTCGATCACAGCATCGTAGACCAACTCATACTGTTCCTAAATAGAAAACAGAAGAAACACAGGAGATGCAGGTATCCCCGTTACTCACATCCACTTCAGACAGCAGCCAGTTCATCTGAACCATGCAACATATTAGCTCTTACAGTGCTGGAAATTCCAGTCCTGGGATTAGGTGAATTCTCAGAAGGGGTTGTAGCTGCTGTTTTCAAATGGTCAAGGTTTGAGTATGTGTTAATAGCAACTGAACAAACATGTTGTGTACTGAACTTCCTCTTCAATACATCCCAGTTGAAGCCAGCTTCACTTACTGGATAGTAACTTGTTTCAGCATAGACAATCACAAGTAGTAAGCTACATCGTCATGTACTCATTTGGTTTCTCCTGATTAGCTTCTTTTGGGAGAGGGTTTTACAGAATACAAAGCAACATGCCTGCTGCACCCAGGGGCTTACCCCGCAGTGTAACAATACAAGTTTGGTTCTTGCAAACCCTGAAGAGAAGTCATGGGTCTGGTTTTATAGCAAGCATTTAGTGGCAATGACCTGCTTGGAGCTTTCTGAACATACCTTGGTTTGCACTATTGATGGCCTTTGTGTGCGCATTTCCTGGACCAGACTAAAAATACTGAAGTTCTCTGGAACAATCTTATAAAAGAGAGATCACGAGAAATTAGAAATGGGCCTGAACCAAAACCACTCCCAAATGGTGATGCAGTTCAGACCTGGATCCAAACTTCAGCCCCATTGTTACAAGAAATCTTTACTGCTTGTGATTTCTCCTTTGAGGAGGGAAATGATTCATCAACACATATCCTGTCCCATCTTCTACTCATTAGGAGGCATCCCCTTCTCTGACAACAGCATGAGACACAAATACAAGTTCCATGGGGTGCAAAGAGAAGCTGAATTTATGGCAACCTGCCTCCGATGAAGTGAGCTGTAGCTCACGAAAGCTTATGCTCAAATAAATTTGTTAGTCTCTAAGGTGCCACAAGTACTCCTTTTCTTTCTGCTCTGAACTGTGATCTAGATGGATTTTAGTGTCACCATGATGCAGAAAATAGCCACTCCTAGGATCCTGTGTTGAGACAGGCATTCATTCAGGAATTACTTCACTTTATTTTTTTACTTCATTGCTTTTAATCTAGTTTTAGAAACCTGAATTTCTTACACTAAAGGACAGAGGATCAGGACTGCAGCCAGGCACAGGATTGCAGGCAAAAAGCCAGTTTAACAACTGGTGTCAGAGCAGTGGTAAAGCACTGTGACCTGCAGTTCAGGTAGGAGGGTAGCAACAGGAGAGAGGCTTTTATTGGCTCTTTATGTTTTAGATTGTTTTAAGGCCTCAGGAGTGGTTCATATCAGCATGTGGAGAGAACACAAGTCTGTGAGGAACAATAAACAGTATGGAGGAGGAAGAGACAGGATGAAATTAGGACAACATGAAACAGTATGGAGTTTATTAAACTCATCTGACACTTAACTAATTAGCCTCTCACAGTTTGTATGGCAACTTCCAACTTACCTTTATGTATATATATTTCTTCTTACTATATGTTCCATTCCATGCATCCGATGAAGTGGGCTGTAGCCCATGAAAACTTATGCTCTAATAAATCTGTTAGTCTCTAAGGTGCCACAAGTACTCCTGTTCTTTTTGCCTTCAAAGAGTTGGGCCAGCACAGGTGCTGGAACTAGGGGTTCTGCCGCACCCCCGGCTTGAAGTAGTAATAGCAACCCAAATACATGGTTTCTGCATTCAGCACCCCCACTGTAAAAATTGTTCCAGCACCGCTGTGGGCCCGAGAGAGTTTATGAGAGAATTAGCATGTGAAATATACTCAAAGGCAGCAAGAGAATTTGCTATAATTGGGAATATGATTCAAAAAAGACTGAGCCAGACACAGGCACTTTGAGGAGCAGAAGAGCCCAGGGTAAAAAGCAAGCACTGGGTAGGCATGCAGGAACACAAAAAGACTGATCCCAGGCACTGCTGAGATACTCACCCCATCCTTCAGCAGCTTCCAGGTATAATCAATGGCACAAATAACTCCTGTTCTCCCACAACCAGCACTGAAATAAAAATCGGAGCTCTGAGATTTGAGGAGGGGCTTTGTCTTCACTTATTACTTGACATTCAGCTCTATTTCTTCTGTGTTTTTATTCATGGATCAATATTGTTATTCTGCAACTGATGCAAATCCAAGTCCACATTGCCTACCCATGCACTGTATTTTCTGACCAAAGACAGACCAATCATATCATATCATATATATATATCCTATCAGTTCCATCCCTGAGCCGGCCTCCAATGATGCCTTAAGGAGGGAGCTGGCTGCTGACTCCAGTGCATTGCCCTGTTCATTTCAGCCATGTTACTCTAGAAGCAGCACCTCTAGTGCCTTACTGACTCCCACAGCACGCTGCAGAGCAATCACTTCCACACAGGATTGCAATCTCTGCAAACCGATGTGGCAGCTATTCTGCCCTTGGCAACAGAAACGTAGATTTGCCAGACTGTGAGAGAGCATTGGTCCATCAAAACCAGTACCCTCCCTGCATCCATCAGACAACGCTGATTGATGAGCTGCAGGAGGATGAAAAATCCCACGTTGCACTTGAACAAATTCCTTTCATAAACTCTATGTGATCAGTTGATGCATGGGGACTGATTATATTTTTCTTGGTATGTAACTACAAATATAATTGTACATACAAATCAGCCAGCTTTTTTTCTACATCCAACCATTCAGTTTGCTCAGATACAGCTTCTGGCTTTAGAACTTACTCTCCTCAGACAGGGGATTTGACCTAAGACTTTAAAAAGTGACAGGCTTTTTAACCCCCACCTAAACAGAAAGAAAGAATCTATTCCATTCACCTGGGGCTAAATAACAGCATTTCCCTTGCCAGTAAAACCTCCTTACCTGCAGTGAATACAGATGGGGATGTTGTCACCTGCCTGGTAGCAGCGCATCTCCCAGATAAGCTTAAGGATGGGGTTGATGGAGGAGGGTACATCATGGTCTGGCCAGTTTTTATAATGGAACTGATAAACAGTGCGAATTACCTGTAAAAGAGAAGAAAGAGGAGGAGCTAAGGCCAGGAATTCTGTCAGTTTTACATGAGGAGAAAGCCCCATGTCTCAGATGTGCCAGTCGGTACAGAGCCTACAAACAGGTGTGGCCATTCCAAGATCAAAAAGGCATGAAAAAAGGCAGTCTGTGCTACACCCCCACCAGGCCCATTCACACTATATTTCCGACATACACCCTGTCTGCCACTCCGCAAATGTTCTCTTCGGCCTTCTTCATTTTACACGGCACTCTCTGTATTGCCCGCTAATAGTTTCTAGAGAGGAAACAGTGAGGCAAAGGCCTGGTTTATGCTAGGAAATTAGATCTACATAACTGTAAAAAGAAAAGGAGTATTTGTGGCACCTTAGAGACTAACCAATTTATTTGAGCATAAGCTTTCGTGAGCTACAGCTCACTTCATCGGAGCTGTAGCTCACGAAAGCTCATGCTCAAATAAATTGGTTAGTCTCTAAGGTGCCACAAGTACTCCTTTTCTTTTTGCAAATACAGACTAACATGGCTGTTACTCTGAAACCTATACAACTATGTTGCCCACATCCCTGAGTGATGCAGTTAAACTGACCAAACCCCAGCATAGACAGCACGAGGTCAATGGTAGAATTCTCCCTTTGACCCAGCTCCTGGTTCTCAGGGAAGTAGAGTAAGAAACGCTCCGCGTCGGTACAGTAGAACTTCAGAGTTACGAACACCTTGGGAATGGAAATTGTTTGCAACTCTGAAACGTTCGTAACTCTGAACAAAACGTTATGGTGGTTCTTTCAAAAGTTTACAACTGAACATTGACTTAATGCAGCTTTGAAACTTTACTATACAGAAGAAAAATGCTGCTTTCCTTTTTTTTAAAAAAAAAAGTAGTTTATGTTTAACACAGTACTGTACTGTATTTGCTTTTTTTTGTTGCTGCTGCTGCCCGAGTGCACTTCCAGTTCCAAGTGAGGTGTGCGGTTGACTGGTCAGTCCGTAATCCTGAGGTTCGACTGTCGTGTTTTCACTGAAGTGGTACGGCTGCGCCGCTGCTGCGTTTTAAAGTGTGGACAAGCCCTACGTTTTTCTTATCCAGAGAATATCTCAGCTAAAACAGCTGCAGAAATTAGGGTTTGACAACTTGGCTATTTTTACTTTTAGTATATAATCACTATGGAATAAAAAAATAACACGCTGTGGAATATTGGCAGCTCCTTCAAAGCTTACTGTAGAAACCCTGTATTTCCTGCAGTCAACAACGGTACCGTTTGATTAGAATAAGCGCAGTAAAGCCAGTTAGATGCTCTCCCTGCCTGGCCATTTCCCTACTTACGTTGTTCAGTGTCACCTTTAGAGTCCGAATCACATATTCAGTTTTCTTTTCCTCCAATTCCTGCAGAAGCAATACATTAGTCACTTTCTGCAGATACGTGGCACTGGTTTCCATAAAGGGTGCCACAGATTGCGGAACACTTGTTAGGCAGGATGGAAAAGGCTGATGTACTTACACAAGTGATGGTGAAAGGACCACACCGGAGTGGGGAATTGCCCACCTCAACCCAGTACCGCTCACACTTTTTCTATTATAAAAAGCAGGAAGAGTCTGTAGTTATTTGTCTCTACACCTGCCTGCCATGTCTCCTGCCTTGTCTTCCCCAATGGACAGTTATTTGTTTCGAAATGCCTGGCTTTTGTTGCTGAGCTGACTCTTGTCTCCTTCTTCCTTGGGGCTCCCAATACACGGTTTCTCCAGAGAGACAGCACCACTTTCTGATGATTCAAGCACCTGCTTGGCTGCTGGAGTGAGCCACCAACATCACAGTGTGTGATCTACAGAGACCTCTCTCTCTTGCAGAAGCTAATCTCACTCTCAGAACCAGTTTGGAGATGATTGAACAAAATTGTGTGCATTTGGGAGTCTCCAGAGATGAACTATTCACTGATTTCTGAATATGAACTAATTCTTTGTGAAACCCAATGGAAATGCACATTTTTCCTCCCCCTGGTGACACCAAGACACTGGCTCCATGCTCCGACACATTACTCACCTTCCCCATTTCAAACTCCATGCAAGCCATAACCACAATCTGTAAAAATAAAGTACATAAAAGCCTGAATGTCTCTTAATCAGGGGAGAAAGGCAGATTTTAGATAGGATAGTTAAGTAGCGGTCAGGGATATTTATCAGTTGTGAGAAAAATTATTTTGGGCCATCATATGGCTCTCTTACTCTGATGCTTCTCAGCTAGGCAAAATCTGGGCACTGTTCACAGCATGGGTGCCAGAGACCTTTCAGCTCCAAAGCTCTCCCATGGAAGACTGTCATGAGACAATACTCATCCATCATGCTGTTTTTGATAAAGACTCTCATGAAAAATGCAGTGAGCATGGTGCACAACTCATGACCCTGAAACACTGACAGCACATACCCATTATCCAGCCAGTAACACAAATACACAGGGACTTTATAGCAAAGCTGTAAAAATACATAACAGAAAGCACCAATCTGCACCTTACCAGTACTTCATATTCCCAAATCATCCTCCAGAAGTCAAGAACAGTGGTGGAGAGAGGACCCTGGGTAGCTATATAAGCCCTCGGCCCATATACCCCCTAAAATGAAATTCAGATTGCATGTGAATATAATATTTGTATGGGCACTAAGCATCCGAAGAGACAGAGCTAACTATAATTTAGAACTGTACTGCATTTACATGAAAAGACTAATGTGCTTTAATGACTAGGACAACTGTAGTTCCTTCAGTTTTTTGTCTGGCTCTCTGAAAAGCTATGTGTTTTAGCCCCTGCAATATTACTAGTTGGACTGACAGTCCAGTCAGCAGCTGACTAGCAGAATCTACCCTTCTCTACTGATAGTGAGAGATGGGTTTGGAACAACCCTCGCCCCTCACTTCCAACCAGCATCAATTTTTTTCTATTTTTCGGGGGAGCTTGGTGACAAATGTTCAAAATACTGATCTGGTCCATATTTTGCAGTTGGGCATATCCCTACTTGTTAATATCCTGGTCTGGCATCCTTTGTAATGGTCTGTACCCTGTACAAAGTGGTTAGGCAACATTCCTTGGCACAGATGGAGGGAAACATCTTTGCTTCAACCACAGCAAGGGGAGAGGTGTTTACAAACAGAACAAAGCTGGAGGGGTGGAGGAACGAGGTACTGACTTGCCCCTTGTTTCTTGCTGGCCACAGATGCCTCGAGTTCTACTGATGTAATTGGGTCTCAGCACTGATGTGGGTGCAGAGCTTCCTGTCTGAGCAGTGGTGTCAGAGGCCTTTGCTAGTGGCAGACAGTGTAGAGTCACGCGCCATTGAACACATACACACAAAGGAATATAAAGCTGATGGGGGACACAGGGCTCTGAGCTTGGAGCTGTGATGTGAAAACTGCTCCCCTCCCCAAAATCATGCACTTCTCATATACCAAAGCCTGGCTTCCTGGACGTTTTAAGGGGTGTTGATATGGAGGGTTCTCAAAGGTCTCCTTAATTTCCTGCCAATTTCATTATCACCCCCACCATGGTGAGCAACCCCATAGCCAATGAGGATGGGACGGAGCTCCCTCCAGACTCTGGTACAGCTCTAGATGTATGTACTTATTCTATATCAGCCTGCCACTGTCTGCTCACTCCTTGCAGCACTGCCATGGGAGCTGCCTTTTCACAGCTCAGTGTGATGCACTTGGAAGTATGTACTACAAACCAGGCAATACCTTGATGAAGTTGGCATTTATGTAATGAGAATCTTTATCTGATGTGATGAGGGAGAGCTCCACTCTGCTGTGATCAACTGCAGGGGAGAGAGAAAGGAGTAATTATTGTTCTTATTGTATCACATTAGAGCCTAGAAGATCCAAGTTTTGTAGATTTTAAGGCAAAAGGGACCATTATGATCATCTAGTCTGACTTTCTGCCCAGCATAGGTAATAGAATTTCTTATTGTGATTCCTTCATCAAGCCCATATCTTATAATTGAGCTAGAGCACATTTAAATCAAGGCCCATTGTAGTAGACGTTGTACAAGTACATAGTATGACAGTCTCTGCCCTGAAGAACTTACATGGAATTAATGTGTCCCAGAGACATCTCTGTCTAAGCCTTGCTTTATGTGGTTTCTCTGAAGTTGGACAGCATGCACATTATACAGCAGACTTTCATGTAACAACTTACCTGATAAATAAGAAAAAATATTTTCCCCTACTGAATAACCTACAAATCCCCACAACTATGTATATACATTAAAATATTAAAATGTGACATCTTAAATATGAGTCATGGCATTCAAAGCATATTAGGAGTTGGTCTGTGGAGGGTCACATGGATATATGCACAGGTATGTCTATCTGATGAGCGTAGGAGAGCATGTGCTTATGTATGCATGTCCTGATGTGTGCTGCATAGCCTACATTGGTGTATGCATGCCCATACATGCTAGGCTTACATACTGATGTCTATATCCACGTATGTACTGGGCAGGGGAGGAGGGAGAAGCTAGTATGACAATAACTGGTAAGAAAGAAAGCCTAACTTGCAAATTTGGTATTTTCAACCTACAGGGTAAGATGTCCTTGTATCGATTTTTCTTGATGTTTTCTGGTTGCTCAGACGCTGCAGTAGGGTATATTCTGTCTGATCTGTATTTTGTTGATTGCCTTTTCAGCTTCTGCGGTAAAACAATGGAACAGATTAAAGCGAATGATGTACAGGCAGCACAGTGCTAGAGAGCATGTCTGACGGTCCCTAGGGGGCCAGACTCACCACCACAAAGCAAGGTCTGCACAATTAATTCTTTCCTGATTGGCCTCTCTCGAGGCACTTAGCATGAACAGAGCAACAGTAGCCACTCGAGAACCATTTTGCAGCCAGGACTTCTTTGAAGACCAGAAAGTCTGCATGCTGAGCTGGGGACGCTAGAGGCTCTGACACAGGCTTTTGAAGTGCCTCTTTAGAAAGTTATACATTTATATGGAACACAAAACTTCTGCCGTACAAACTTATCATTTTCAGCATAGATGCCAAGCAGACAACAGACAATACTGACATTAAGCTATCTCCAACAAATGACAAGCAATTCACTTTTCTCACACTGTAGCGAAGAACTGAAGCATCTTTGTCAAATAATCTCTGGTTTGTGGTACCACCTGAATTAGACTGAGCTGTGCAACAAGAGGAACTGAAGAAAAGCAATTGCAGGTACTGCTGAACAGGATTCTAAAAAAGCCAACACATGGCTCCAAGAGACCTCTAATAAGTCTCTCTTTGGTAGGGTAAGGCTGCTGCATTGTGGATTTTTTCCCCTGCTGCCAGAGAGGTTATATGGAGTTTTGCTGGTGCAGTGTAAAAGGATTTGTGATTTCACTGGGCTGAGCCATTAGAAACACACCCTTTGCTTCACTACACATTGGCCTTTAAAAGTACTAAACATTTTATTATTACTGCCCCCATTTCTTAATGGTAACATCTGGCCCACTGTGCTCGGTGGTATGACAGACAAGGAATTAATGCTGCTGAATTTCAAACCAGACAATGAGGGATGGTCCCAACACCTCTGTGCTTTGAAATCCTGAAGTCTAGTGCTCACCTTCCT
Source organism: Eretmochelys imbricata (assembly GCF_965152235.1). NCBI lineage: Eukaryota > Metazoa > Chordata > Testudines > Cheloniidae > Eretmochelys > Eretmochelys imbricata. The sequence goes on along the minus strand of NC_135592.1, from coordinate 1,316,909 downwards.
ATTGCTCCTGGAGTTGTGTTATTGTGCAGATCTTTTGTTGCTATGGAATGATTCTAGGAAATGATGGCCTGTTCCATGCTGGCCTTAGTTCTGGCATTTCTGCCCCTGGCAGATCCTAGAGTCTAGTCTCTGGGGAGACTAATGCAAGGGTGCCTGCCAGAGGATTTGAGTGAGGAGCCTCCATCCTGTCTGACAGAGCTGATGCTTTCTTATGCCCTTATAGCCCATTTCATGGTAGCTCTGTGGTTACCTCTGGGATTTGGAGATGAAGAACAGCAAATAAAAAGCTTTGGGCTAAAAGTACAAGGTCACTCAGGCTAATGTTCCCCTTTAGAAGGAACATGTCAGAAAGTTCCTGCTTCAGTTACTGGGGCATGCTGGATGGGCAAGGGGGAGGCTGCACAGCTTTTCTTTGCATTTAATATGCATTGAATTACCAGCTGAGGCTGCTCTCCGACAGGATGTGGAAAGCGTGGCTAACCAATCAGGCATTAGGGGAAAAACAAAACACATTGGTCTCATGACACTTGGACAAAAATAGCTCTGTGGTCTGGTGCGGGAGCACTGAGAAGCTGGCATCCCCAAGGGAAAGATGCACTTGGAAGGTAGTTTTCTCCTAAAAACTAACAGGTTCGACTCATAGGTTTATAGGAGCAGAACTCTGCATTTGCCCTCTAGTTGAGGGATCACCCAGCAGTTTGCCAGAAACTCATGAGAGGCAACTAAACTAATTTGCATCAAACAACTGGATAGCAGCACACTTCCTATTTAATAAAGGAGGTGCAGCCCATGAGGACTACAGTCCTAGCAAGCAGTGCTTTCATGATCCCACTTTCTCTGCTGTGTATTGTGCAAGGGAGAAGGTCAAGGTCAGAGCTAGTATCCACTTACAATTCTGTTACATTTTCAAAGTAAATGTAGTCCTTGCACACAGACGACTGCGAATTTGGAGAAATTGAGCGCACATTTAGGGATTGCATTAATAAAAGGAAAGACTGAGTTTGGAACATTTGTGAAAGGTATAGAAAAAGAAACTAGAGAAAGTGTTATTTACCCTTTCATACAATACAAAACCAGGGATCACACAATGAAATTTAAAAAAAGGGAAATACTTTTCCACACAATGTACAACTAACCTGTGAAACTCATTGCCATGGGAAGTTGTGGTGGCCAAAAGTGGAATTGGGTTAAAAAAAGAACTAGATAAGTTCATGGAGGATAGGTCCATCAATGGGTATTAGCCAAGATGGTTGGACATTACCCCATGCTTGGGGAGACCCTAAACCTCTGACTGCCAGAAGCCATGAATGGAAGACGGGGGTGGATGACTCCATACCTGCCCTATTCTGTACACTCCCTCTGACGTTCTGGTAAGGGCCACTGTTGGACCGAGGACACTGGCAAGATGGACCATGATCTGACCCAGTATGGCAGCTCTACTTTAAGCCCCATTTATCTTTTAATCAATGTGGACAGAATTAGTCACAGTACAAATAATTACTCAGAACTATTATTCAAACAGCTACTATTCATTAACAACTCTTTCTCCATCCCCAAATAAAAAAAAAAGTTGTTTATGTGCCTGTTAGCAGCAGCAAGAGTCCCAGCCAGACATCCCAGGAGGCTGAAGTTCCCTGCTTACATGCAGGGGCCAGGGCAGATGCTGTGCAGACATGGCACCAGCCTGCTTCAGGCCTGATGTGGAGGAAAAACCAGCCTCTGTGGCACTTCTGCTGAGACTGCCAAGGAAGAGGCCAGTCATGGTGGTCATTTCAGTAACACAGAAACATGCCCACTAGAAAGCAGACTTAAACCCCAACTCATTTCACGGCACTGAACAGCCATCAGGTGGTAAGAGCTTTCCATCACTACTAAACTGGGTTGGATTTGAAATCAGACTTGAAGGTGAAGCTTCTGTATCTCATGACCAATCTCCTGAGACAACGAGTCAGCAACACTCACTCTCAATTGTTTCCCTCAAGCTGTGAAGCCCACTGGTTGCACAGGACTCTCAAGCAGAGCCCATCCACCCCATCCCAAGGATTTGGGAGCCTAACAGTTGAATACAGTAGAGTCCAAAGGTAGAAGAAAACACTCTGCCCAAGAAGTTTTCATTCACCGTGCTTCAATCCACACACCTACAAGACCTGGGTTTCAAAGAGCTCTCCAGTCAGAAAAGGGGGAAGGATTCCTTCTTAGCAGGTCCACCTGCTTGTGGAGATGTACAGGCCCTGTGGTACCATGAGGAATTGCCATTGTGTTTTGACTTATGGCTGAGTGAAGCTAGCACAGAGCTGCAATGAGGCACAGGGAGGCAGTGAGCTGGTGTGGAGGAGACTGGTTTCAAGGCCCACACTCTAGACCTGTTATGGTCCTGTTTCCCTTTTGCCTGTTGTTCTGGACTCCGTGAGGTGAGTGACTTTGTAGTTTTTTGTACACACTTGTGGCTTTTATTTTGGTTGGATTTGGGGTGTCTTGTGACAAAGAAATCTGCAATGTGGGGTTTTGGAACGAGGACTATGGAAGGAGTTATAATTAATTTTATTTCCAGTTCTTTTTCAGACTGATCTTTAGGGAGCAAATCCCACTCCTAACAGTTTAGTTCAGGGCAGCATTCAGAATGACAGTGTTTGCCTCCTTCACTCTTTCCTTCGGGCGCTCCTTAGCAACTAGCCACATACACTTACAGCAGCCAGCAAACATAATTTCCCACTTTCTCCTTAAAACTCACCTTTCCCTAGAGTCCCTCATAAATTCATCCATATAACCCTAGTGTAAGTAAAACACCAGACCTCTGGATCTACACACAATACGGGAGGCCTCATAGCCCCGTCGCCTTATTACGTATTGCTTCACCACAAACACCCATCTGGCTTTGTCAGATTCAGTTGACACATTTCATAGGGGCTTGATTTCCAGAAAGCGTGGCGCACTTGTCCTCTGACGACCAGTGAAGGCATCTTAAATTGTGAACCCAACATTACCAGACACTTTTGAGAATCTTGGCCTGTGTCTTTACTTGCTCTGAGGCTGATCCAAAGCCTCTTGAAGGTAACAGAACAACGCCCCTCAACTCCAAGTGCAGCACCTTGTCCATCTATGCTGCTATATGTTAAATTTTAAATGATAACATTACTATCAAGAGAGGTTTCAGTAACCTAGAGACCTGTAGCCTATTCCCTAAGCCATCCAGCATCTCTCGCAATACAGATTAAAAGGACATGCTGTGTGGAGGCTGCAGACAAGCCCTAACAAGAGAATAATTCTGTACATGGAAATTCAGAAGTTTTTAGACTAAATTAACTTTAGAGTCAACATTAACTTTAAAACATCTGATGAGTTAAGGAAACAGCTGTCACTTGTCATGTTGTTCTACAGTCAGAGGGAGACAGGAGCATTGTCATATATTTGGGTAGAATGAGTCAGTAACAGGGCTGCAGAAGTCACAGGACTCTTACGTATCAGACCCACATTAACAGGAACATAGGGGGAAGTCCAAGTGCAGGGGAATAGCAGAATGTTCTCCCTGGATTCCAGATCTGTAACTCCCCTAAACCTGCTGCAGATTGCACCCAAGGCTGGACTTTGTGGGTTGCACCCCCTTTAGTGCTGCCCCCCACTTCCAGATAATGTTTTTAATGAAGGGGACTAGAGCCACTTGGCATTGAAGGACCAATACTTCAAGCCACAACTCCAAGCCAAGTTAGTTTCTAGTCTGCATCTTCTGTCACCACTGAGCTTGACATGAGGCAACTTGGCAGGCGGACGGATTCCTGCGACGTTGCAAATGCGAACAGCCAGGGTTAAGCTTCTCAGCGTGAGGCTGCCCCAGTGGAACATCTGGGCACAAATCAAGTACTGCCACTGGCACCAGCCGTTACACAATTTGCACGTGCAAACAGCTGTTTGAACGCAGCGGGCGTCTGCAGGGATAATGGACACAGGCCTACTGTTGTGGCTCATGCATGGCAAGCAGATTTGAAAGTTTGGCCCTTACCAGTTTTCTTCTAAGGATCTTAATTCACAGAACAGCTGTCTGGACGATCCTGGGCTTTGGGAAAGGCCTTTCCCAGCACCAGAGAAAACACTTTCCTACCTACTATTTTTGGCAGATTGCAGGCAGTGCAGAAGCTACACACCCACTTTCCCCAGAGACCAGCACATTCATCCTGGCCTGACGCCCCCAATAGCTCAGCCTCCCTCACACGATACAGCACAAGCTTTAGAGACTGAGTGGGGAAAGTCAGCCACCGGTGACATTGCTTTTTTCCATGGAACAATTGGACTGTTACTGCAAGGTACTCAGCACTCAGACTAATCACTGCTCTCTGACAAGAGGCACCTGAGAACCGGAGATAGTCAGTGAGCAACTGACATTTTCCTAAGCCTTTGAAGTGACTCCTCTCTAGGAAGACATAGTGGGGGCTGGCTCATGTGGGGGCCACCTGAGCAGACTGGATTCTCACCAGCAGTCTTGGCTATGCACAGCCCCCTTCCCTTCCCCTGGGACGATGGAAGGGGACTCAGGTCACTAGTTACACAAGTGCCTCCGGGATGCTGAAAGCTTGTGGCTGTGACAGCATCACCATCCTTCTGAGGTTTCTAAGTCTTGCTGAGCAATAACAGTGGGGACTCTGTCCTAGAGCACCAGGGACTAACCCGAAGCGTGGGGTTAGTATGGAGGCCAATCTCCAGCTGGTATGTCCAAAAGCAACTAACTAGGTAAAACCCCAAATAAGATTCCTGCGAATTCCTAGGACTGGGTCATTGTTAAACATGAGATTCTGGATTTACATGACAATCCCTCCACACTGATAAGCCCATGCCCAGCTGACAAAGATTGGGGCCTTGAAAATAGGTGCATTAAACAGAACTATTACATTATGATTGGTGTGGAGAAAGTAAATAAGGAAGTGTTATTTACTTCTTCTCATAAGAACTAGGGGTCACCCAATGAAATTAATAGGCAGCCAGTTTAAAACAAACAAAAGGAAGTGTTTCTTCACACAATGCACAGACAACCTGTGGAACTCTGCCAGAGGATGTTGTGAAGGCCAAGACTGTAATAGGGTTCAAATAAGAGCTAGATAAGTTCATGGAGGTTTGGTCCATCAATGGCTATTAGCCAGGATGGGCAGGGATGCAAAACCATGCTCTGAAGTGCCCCTAGCCTCTGTTTGCCAAAAGCTGGGAGCAGACAATAGGGGATGGATCACTTGATGATTACCTGTTCTGTTCATTCCTTTGGAAACACCAGGCGTTGGCCACTGTAAGAAGACAGGATCCTCAACTAGATGGACCATTGATCTGACCCAATATGGCCATTCTTATGTGACTCCGCAAGGAAGCCTTGAGCCCAGCCCCCTGGCCAAATGTATCCCAAAGGGTCCTAAAATGTAGATTAGGACAAAGATAGTCTATAGCAGCTTTTGCTGCTGGTGACCTGAAGCAACAGGGAACTTTTATTCAAGGGGGAGAGAGAAATGCCAATACTACTACTTGCCGTGTTAGTCTCGCCACGCTGGTTCCCGGACATGAGGGGGACAGTGAGTGAGGCAATACCTTTATTGAACCAGGTTTCAGAGTAACAGCCGTGTTAGTCTGTATTCGCAAAAAGAACAGGAGGACTTGTGGCACCTTAGAGACTCACCAATTTATTTGAGCATAAGCTTTCGTGAGCTACAGCTCACTTCATCAGATGCATACTGTGGAAACTGCAGAAGACATTATATACACAGAGACCATGAAACAATACCTCCTCCCTGCTGACAAAAAAACTTGAAGTGGGAGGAGGTATTGTTTCATGGTCTCTGTGTATATAATGTCTTCTGCAGTTTCCACAGTATGCATCCAATGAAGTGAGCTGTAGCTTACGCTCAAATAAATTGATTAATCTGTAAGGTGCCACAAGTACTCCTTTTCTTTTTATTGAACCAACTTCTGTTGGTGATGGAGACAAGCTTTCGAGCTCTATGGAGCTGAAAGAGGTTCTGTGAAACTCAAAAGCTTGTTCTGGTTACCAACAGAAGTTGGTCCAATAAAAGATTAACAAATATTACAGCATATGCATTCATGTTGGATAAAATGTGCGTTTCCATGCGAACTGCTACAGCTCGAGACCTCAGAAGTTGCCAGTATGGACCGTAGCGATGCAGAGAGCGGACGGACATCCTTCTTTAACACCTCCAGTTTATTACTTTTTTCCTCTTTCCTGCTCCAACTATGGCCCCAAATGCCAATATGAAATAGTGACTAGACCAGTCCCTGCAGGAATTTGTCAGGGAATTTCTCTGCAATCAGATCCCTTTTCTGGGTTTTCTTCCACATGGCAAGATGGGTTACTGGTGTGAACCATATTGAGTGGTCATCTGAGGTACCCAGTGTGTATTTCAGTTCTGACCCACATGAGTTCACACTTTTCTCTGAGATAGATGGCTGAAGGGAAAAGGCTTTTTCAAATATTTAGAGACGTGACCCCCCACTGGTGGTATTAGGAGTGGAGCATCTAATCCCCCTGCAGCAAAAATTAAACTACATTCCTATGAGTCCATTTGCAAATTAAGAAACAGGAAGCATCGAATTGTTAAACACAGCTTCACTTAGGATGGAAACTATTAAACTGCTCTTTTCTCTTTAACACTGTTTCTAGATCCATTTTTGTTCTAGACTTAGTAAAAAAAACAAAGTGTTACATGTAATCATTACATCCCAGTTGAGAATTTGCTTCAACAATTGAGAGTTTCCCCATAAAATTAGCTTAGACTCAGAAATGTGCCTGTAGGTGACTTACCAAAAACTCGTTTGCAAACTCCTCTCTGTTAAGTTTCCTGCTTTGGGCCCTGTCCAGGTTTTGCAGCAGAATCTCTCTTTGGTCCATGTTGTGTGACAGGGAGAGACTGGTCCGGCGAAGCAGAGGATGGACATGTCAAGTGCATATCATAACGGAAAGCACCAGCATGGAGAGCGCCTGCTGAAGGCTGTGGTTTACTGACTTCATTGCAAGTCTTAAAGGAAATTAGTGCGTAACAGCCCGTGTGGTCAAAAACAAAAAAACAAGATTCTTAACTCAGGGCCCTAGTGCCTCCTTTTCAGAGTGTGAACTACTGCGCTCATTTCTTTATGGAAAGAGGAAGCTGGGTGGTCTCACTAAGCTTACCTATGCAGTTTTCTTCAACATCAGACTTCATCATATCCGTCTCTGAAGTCAGCTCCACTCTAAGATCAAAGAGCCATATAACGCAGATAGAAAAAAGGGGAATTGCATTGGCTGTGCAAACCAGGGCAGTATTGGCCACATTCACCAGCGTTATCTGTAGTTCTCAGTCTCACCGGAAATGTCCCTATGCTGATAAACAGCCATCTAAGAGAAAGACTTGACAGCCCTCTCTCCAGCAGTGCAGGTTCTTAAACACATTAGTCACACCTTAGGTCCAGACTCCTCCAGCAAATCCTGAAATGCTCAGAGGTCACTGCATTTTCAAATGGCCTGGGATGAACTCTGGAAAGCCACATCAGGATCAAGGATTTACATTAGAATGTAGAAGTTACACAGCTATCCACAGGGGCCACTCACTATGAGACTGTGCAGGTCCTGGAACGTAGGCTGTTTGACTGACAGTCCTCAGAGCTTCCATCCCAGAAAATGGATCTTTAGTCCACCATTCCATTAGGGATAGTCTGGCCGCAAACAGAAGCCTAACATCTCTCCTTGTATTTTTAGCAAACTACTTATGGTTGGAAAGCCAGTAACTCCCGTTCCTCTTTGCGGTAGGAAGATGCTGCCCCCAGCTGTTTGTTGGCTGGGACGTGTACATTCTGGGCCCAGTAAATGCTGCGTCGCACAGTATAGGGAAGTAATGGACCGCCTCCTTACATGAGACATGTACATTTGGACATAATACCAGAGAAGATACTGTAGGAACAACCCTGCATTGGCCTTTGGGGATGGATTGGATGTGACGTAACAAGGCTAACAGAGGTTTAACTGCCCAAATTCTGTGAACTGGTGATACTGTTCCAGAAGGGGTCATCTAATTTTCTGGAGTTAGGATTTCTCAAAACCACAATCAGAAAGCATGACTTACTGGTAACAGTCTCTTGTAAGTGGGCGGCAGCAAGAACAGTGAACTCACAAAGAGTTGCATTTAGGAGCTGGACATTTCCTGTACAGACTAATTTGCAGCTGGTCTCAACTCAAGATGAGAACCTGCTTTGTACTTTAGGTTTATGTACAGGTAAGAAAAATATTTCACATAGCTAATTTCTAAAATGTGTTTTGAGAACCATGGCTCACAGGTGTGTGTATATGTTTATTTCAGTTTTGAACCATCACACATCTCATACAAACACCTGAGCAGACTCAAGACTTTTCTGCTCTGGGTTGTTTTGCACTGAGGTGGCTTCATTGGTGCAAACACATGCCACACCAGTGCAAAAAAGAGACCGTTTCAAATTGGGGTAAATTTCCCTGGTGCCAGTCACTTTTTACATGAGTGCAGGTAAATGGCTTGAAATGGGCATATCCATTCATTTCTTGCTTTATAGGTTTGTAGTATGATGTGAAATTTCACATAGGTTAAGTTTTAGGCCCTTTGAATTTTCTCTGTAGTTCATGTTTGGTTTCTTTTCATATATTTTAATAGCATGTTTCTTAAATTTGTCTATGACAGTCTCATTTTTGTCAATGTGCATTTTAATAGCATTGTGAATCTACACAAACCTTGGCAGAAAGGTGAATCTTGAATAGTACATGCGGGTAGTTTTATTCAAAGAAATGTTTAGGGTTAGGAGTAATTCCTTTCCTTTATTATATACAGCACTTAAAAATTGTACGTAGATTAGCATATAAAACTCTCCCACTGAGGTACTTGCAGAGCCCCGTATGTGAAACTATGGATTTATTCCTGAGATGAGTGGAGGGCAGTGTGTGGTGATTATGAGGGCTATTACCTGGTGAGATGGATTTGAAAGGGGAACCTCCCCAGATAGCTGATAGATAACATGTTGTGCTTTGTTGAGGATCTGCAACAAAGCAACTGCTACTTTAAGGACAGAATCTTCATGAATGTTCCTAGATGGCTGAAATGTACACATTTTTAACTGTTAGCTCTGAGAGTGTGCTGACCTGTTCTCTAGCCATGCCCCTTGCTCTTCTCCCCGCCAATGGCTCCCCAAAACGTCTGATGAAGAAATTTGATGAGAAACATCAGAGCCCCTCGGTCAACATTTACCAAATTTCAGCAGTAAGAAGAAATTCACAAAGTTGACAGTTTTTGTGCCATCTGGGTACTTTCATGAAGAGCCTGCTGTTTGTGAAATAAACCACAGCCATGGAGGAGACACTTCTATATCTAGGAGTACCCGGGAATTTATACATAAACAGTACATTGTGGATCGTGTAAAGCAGCTGCACACACACAACCTCAAAAGCCAGAAAGTGATAGTCATTTAATGGTCCATACCTTCTCCTACCCTCTGACTGCCAGCACACCCACCATACATCATAGACAACAATAACTCTTCCCTGACCTGCCAACATCCCCTGACTCAACCATGAACAAGTGTGTTTCCCCAGGCAGATAGTATGGGTGGGAGGATCTGTTCTGTTTGCAGTGATGAGAAATTGTTGCAGGGGATGCCAGCATGGTTGGCAGTGTTAAGGCCCCAGTGTGTTGTGGTGCATGCTGTTTGTGTTAGAGCTGATGTACACGTCTCTGGCCAGAGTAGCAAAGAGTATGTAATGTTACCTGACAGCTTTTAATTTCTTTGTTTTTGAGGTGGGTGTGTTGTTAGGTATGTTACATGTGCAGCTACCTTAACTGATACACAACATAGTGTGCTTTATGTATGATCTTCCATATTGTCATATCCAGGCTGAGCACTTGCAGCTTCAATAGAAGTCAAGGGAACTGTGGATACTTAATAACTTTGAAAAAAAGGGACACCGAATTTAAAACATAGAAAAAACATCTTTCAGAGCTGTAAAATACACAGAACCTAAAAGCGTAGTCTAGATTGCACAGACCTCTCTGCAGAAATGGGTCTTTGCATGGTCCAGACTAAGAATTCACTATCTGACACTTACAGACTCTGTGGAAAAAGTAAAATAAGGAAGTGTTATTTACTCCTCATAACACAAGAACTAGGGGGTCACCAAATGAAATTAATAGGCAGCAGGTTTAAAATAAACAAAAGGAAGTATTTCTTCACACAAAGCACAGTCAACCTGTGGAACTCTTTGCCAGAGGATGTTGTGAAGGCCAAGGCTATAACAGGGTTCAAAAAAGAGCTAGGTAAGTTCATGGAGGATACGTCCATCAATGGCTATTAGCCAGGATGGGCAGGGATGGCATCCTTATCCTCCGTTTGCCAGAAGCTGGGAATGGGTGACAGGGGATGGGTCACTTGAGGATTACCTGTTCTGTTCATTCCCTCTGGGGGAACCTGGCATTGGCCACTGTTGGAAAACAGAATACTGGGCTAGATGGACCTTTGGTCTGACCCAGTACGGCTGTTCTTAAGTTCTTATGACTTAAACACAGCAAAGACAAACAGTAACCCTGTCTACTGCACCAGCTGGTAGATGATGATTCAGGAACGTATTGGTGTGGAATACAAAGGCCATATACAGATATAATGACTGCAGTGGAACTCACTGTAACTGAAGGTAATGATTCTTTAAACATTGTAATGTCTCATGAGATTCATTAGTTTTATGACTTGACTGAAAAAAAATGGGATACCTGTAGTGATTTAGTTACTTGTATTTGATGTCAAATGGGAATGAACAATACTGCAGTTGCAAAACCAGAAAAGGGAAAAAGTAGTAATGAAAGCACAGCCAGAATGACATCAAAACAAGAACAGAGCTGCTCTGTGTGGCTCAGCACCTCAGTAGCAAGAGGTATTTTGCAGTTATACAGAAACACTGTTTGTATTCCAGTGGTATCTAGGATATCCAATGGAGATCAGAGCCCCCTTGTGCTATGCACTGTACATATACACAGGAAGAGACAATCCCTGCCCTGAAGAATTTACAATCTAAATAGACAATACAGAGTGAAAGGGGGTACTGTTATCCCACCCCCTTTTACAGTTAGAGAACCAAAACACAGACAGAGCACAGGCTTGTCTACATGGTGCGACAATGTGCACTAGAGAGGAGTGAATTGTAATGCTCCTTATTTTGCATTCACACAGTACTAGTACTACATGAATACACACTAGAGAACTTTTAGTGTGCACCAGCAGGGTCTACTTGTGCCAGTTAGTGCTCTTTAGAATTCAAACCCCTGTAGTGTGCTTTGCCATACCGTACAGACAAGACCTACCTGACTTGCCCCAGGTCCCATGAAGTCTAGGGTGGAGCCAGGAACTAAACCCAGATGTCCTGAATTCCAGTCCAGGGCCTTAACCACTAGGCTAACCAACCTCTTTTCTTAAGTGATGAGAGGAAGAGCTGAAGTTTAAAAATACATGGTATCCCCTTCAATCACAGAATTCCTGATGTAGTAGCAGCTTCACCTTATCCTAACAGATGATTCCTGATCCAGAAGGCCTGAAGAGGAGCTGTGTGTGACTGGAAAGCTTGTCTCTCACCAGCAGAAGTTGGTCCAATAAAAGATATTACCTCACCCACCTTGTCTTGCTAATCCTCATTTTATTCAGTTTTAGATAAATACGTATGCCAAAGCTGGCACACATTTGTCCAGAGATTCATCTCAGTCTGGTGTGGTGATGAAAGCATATGGAGGCTTTTGTACTGTGAACTCACTGATCAAGGATCAATAGTACGTAAATGCCTCTGCCTTTCCCACTCTTTCTAAACTCAGCAGTGAAGCCATGCAGCCTCTTGAGACTAATCCTTGGAAAGAGCCTAGAACTAGACAGGGATATCTACAGCAAAGTCTGATTGGGTAATCCAAACAGTGCTTCACACCCTTCTGTGTATTGCATCTCACCAGAACAACTACATGGTTCCATTTCAGAGCCTCTCTCCACACCCCTTATTACTCTCACCAGCCATCCCGGTGAATCCTGCCTAGGGAGATCAGTGACTGTCAGATGTCACTCAGCCACAGGCTCTAATGTCTACTACACGTGGTACAGAAAGAGCTGTCCGACCAATATCATCACAGCAGCAACCTGGTGCTTCACTGTGGAGACCTCCTGGAGAATCAGAGCTATTATTGCCAAGCTTCAACTCGCAGAACGAACAAATCCACCCAGGTGTTGAGAGCAGAGGTGCTGACCCCAGCAAAAGAGAACTGCACGTACCAGTTACAATTAACAGGTAGTGTTTTTATTTCAGTGTTAGCTTCACGGACTGATTAATAAATAGGCAAAAAAAATCTGTAAAATACATGTTAAACTCCTCTCACACTAAATTATGCCTACTAAATATGGACTCCCCCAAAAGCAGAAAGGAATCAAGCTACATGGGCAGGATATTCCATAATTGTCTCACTGGGTTTACTGAACTTTCCTGTAAGACATCTGTTACTTGCCTCGGCTGCTGCCAGGATACCTGACTAGATGGACCATTGTTCTGATCCACTATGGAGATCCCCATGTTTCTATTTAGAAATAAGGGCAACAAATGAGACAACAGAAGTCAGCACCACTGTTTGAAAAACAAATGGTAACAATGTGACTTGTGCTCCTAAATTCTGTGGGCATTTTTGAAAAAAATCTCCTCCAGTCGAACTTGTGCTTGTTGTATTAAATGTTTCGTAAAAGCATCTTTTACCTGCAGATCCGGTATTTCCACAGTGGCTACTCAAAATGATTTATTGTCCTCTTTTGCTTTAGTAGTTGGATCCCAGTTCCATGAGCTATTCTGCGCTGGTTGTTCCTGGTTATTCTAGTAGCATCTTTAATTATCATTCAGAGCAACAGGACATAGAAAAGTGGTGAGTTTCTTTTAACTGTAAAGACAATTTTCATTCAGTTCTATAGCACAATTAACAGTGTTACAATTCTCTACCAAACAGTCAAGCAAAGGATGCTTGTGTGTAGAATTCTATATAAAAGCTAGGTATTAAAATATTATTAATGTGCATTTTACAAATATATGCTCAAATGTGACTTGAGAGACTAGGCAGGTTTTTATTTTTTTATTTGCTGTAAATATTTTATAATATTTATAAAGACAATTTCCATTTCTACTGAAGCTTTTTAAACCTATCATCAAGAAAAAAAAAAAAAAAGCTTATTTACTAAACAGAAGCAGTTTCCTGCTTCTGCACTGCTGGAAGCTAGCAGCTCTCTCAAGAACACTGCTTCTGTGTACTGCCAGTAGTGTGCGCTCTGATATACTTACTCCCAAGCAGTAAATCTTTGATCCCCAGCTCTTAACATATGGTATACTAATTTTCTGAAGTTTTTTAAGTGTAAAATTTTAATTGCTTTACATTTCTGTTCATATCAATGGAACTGTTTTCTCATGTGGTTTTGGCATGAGGTTTAAAAACCAAAACCAAATACCAAAATTTACCAACAGAAGTTGAGTCCTAAGACTAATACTGTAGTGAGTTGCAGCTCTTTGCTACAAAAACCTGATACTTTGCTCTTGTGATACATCATAGTCATGACACCGTACCAATTGTTTCCTCTTCCTTTATATACCATAAGCCTGGAGATAATTTGATTAAAATATGGATACTTTGAATTATAAAAAAAACTACCAGTAAAATCGTATTAACAAAATCAAAGGTACCCACGGATTATAAATTTGTCCCAAATCCTTGATAAATGAGAATGTCATGCTTCTTTAAGAGTGAGCTGCCTGCTTGTAGCTTGACCCAACCATACCCTTATTCACTAAAAGAGATGCCCATTCAAGAAATATTTAAGAGGCCCAAATTATTCATGGATCATGAGTATAATTCAAATCTGGAACCTGCATGGGAATCTAGGAAAATTATTTTTCCATAGTACAAGATTCAACGCCTAATGTGCCAGGATGATACATCTATAATTATCCTGCTGATCTTCTGTATACAAGGGCAGGTAGCTATGCAGCATCTATCCTACCTGACCACCTGCTGAGTTTCATACAGGGCTGCTCTGAGTGGGTTTGAGTGCAGGGTACAAACACAGTCAGAAAGCACATTACAATAAAAATATCCTTTGGTTTTAGATTAAAACAAACTGAAATATTTTGTTTTTAAGACTTCATTTCCAGAATCTTTGAAGTGCCCCCCTCCATCATCCCACCAAGAGAAGATCAGAGAGACTCGCATGGTCTTTGGTGAAGTCTAATTTCCAAGCCATCACCAGCAATGCGATATTGCCTTCCCCCGGGGCACAGGAGGCTGCAGTCATCTGGACCTGTTATCAGTAGAACATCTGGACACCTCCAGCACACTGGGTCACCCAAGAGACCACACTTCTCTATACACCATTCAGCATACAGGAAGCAATGTCTTGATAAACTCTGAATACACAAACTGTTCTAGCAACAAAGACATATGCAAAATCCACAGTTTCCAGTCACATTTATAACTCTCTCTTTTGCATGTAAGCTGCACTCTATGTTCCAAAAATGCTTCTGACAGATGCTGTGCACACAGAACAGGTTCAGTTAGCTTGTGCGCTCATCACATTAATCTGAAACCTACATAAGGTTCCTAGACAAAGAATGCCTGTGTGTATATTTGGGATCAACCCTTCCCAGCCAGGCTTCCCCAGATCCAGGCCAGAGTACCTAGTCCTGCCCCACCAGGAATCACTGCTAGGAGACAGGGTCAAGGGGCTCCAACTCCATTAGCCTTTAAAAAAAATCCACTATGCCAAACTGCTCCACCTTATGCAACTTCCTAGTGAAACTTCTCCAGCTGACAAGACCCAAACACCCAGAGTGAGTCAGCAGTGGCAGAAAGGAGAAGACTTCATACTGGGAACCAGATATGAGAGGAGCAAAACCCCCTAAACTTCCTAGACACGCAAAAGATTCTGTACCAATAGTGAAAATCTCAGATTGAGTGTCCCTGGACAGACAGACAGCAAAGCAAAGCCTTTGGGGGATTTCAGGGTTAGTTACAGATTAGCAAAAAACAAGCAAAATGGCAGAGTTATTGGATTTTTGTCACAAATCCAGTTCGGAGTACTTCTGCAGAACTCTTGCCTGGTTTTCTGAGTGGCAACAGATCTCTCTATCCCCCAAAGAGACATTTCTGTCAATTTAAATTTTGTAAAAGCAATCCTTCTTGTAACTGTAGAGCAACAGAAATGTGTGAAAATTCTAAGGGAAAACCACCATTTTAAAACAATCATTGACCTGCAGAGTTTGAAACCCAAACATGGTCACACTAAGCCCCCTGGCCTGGAAACTAACTCTACGCCAGTGAAACTGATGCCATTGTCTAAGTAGAGAGAAATGCAGATAGCAAATAAAATGCTTAAAAATGACAAACTGGATATTGATATTCTTTCCCTTCCAGTGATCTAGGGTGTGTTAGTAACAGAGAGAGACACTTGTTTGCAACCTGATTTTTAAATGACATCTTCCCTTTGAGAGGCTGTAAGGGCAACTGCCCTATTAAATCAACTAGCAGCACAGCTACTTTCCCTCAAGCCAGTTCACACCCTGCCCATCCATGTTTCCCAGCATTATACTAGGCAGCCGTCTCTGGCTCCCTCTCCCTTCGGGGTTGCAGGATAGGAGTTCAGCACCAAAGCTGGCAGAACAAACAAGTGTCATTGTGAGTCCTCACACTTAAAAGTTGCATTTACAGCCTATGTTAGAGGGAAACAAAATCAATCCTACAAATTATTTGTAAATAAATGAATAAGTGCAAGAACAAGAGAGCCACATCTGGTGTGGAAGAATAGCTACGTGTTGAGATGTCCCAATTACTGACTGTATCGATCTTCAGGGCAGAGGGAAGTAGAAAGGCTGATGGCTGGGAAAACGGTTTTCAGAAAACAGTTTAATAGTTTTAAGTCAAGTCACTGAAAGCTGCCATTTCATTCCCTTGGAGGCAGTGTAGCCTTTTCCATCAGTTTCCAAAGTTCTCCTAAAAAAATTGAAAGAAAGAATTAAAAACAATGGTTAAAGGAACTAGCAGTAAGAGAGGTGGCCCAAGTGCAGGATGGGGAAACCAATTCTACTCCCAGCTTGCATGCCAACCTTCCCTCTGGCCTGGGCCAAGTCACTTCATCTTTCCAGGCCTCAGTTTCTTCAGCTGTAAAATGGGGAACCCTACCCCCACAAGGGGGTGAGAGAAAGTGTCTGTAAAGCCCATAGGAGCTAGAAAGTGCTAAATATGATTAACTTTTATTCCTTATGAACTTATCTAGGGCAGAAATGTTAAGACTCGCAGGATGCTAAGACAGCGGTGAAATCCTGTTGAAGTCAATAGGAGGCATACCATTGACTTCAGTGAAGGTAGGATTTCACCAAGATGTTTAACACAGCAGTGCTTCAGATACAGAGACAACACCTGAAACATAGGACTACAAGGTGGAACAGTCTGGTGTTTTTGGGGTCAGTGGCCAGCAATGCCAGGGCATGCCCCAGGATGGCATGTTGCAGGGCTGAGCAGGCAGGCTGACAGGGTTAGGACACCTCCTTGGAAGTGCAATGAATGGTGCCCTCAGAACACTGGGTCACACTGTAGCCAGTGCAGACAGAACAGAGCCACAAGTGTCAACAGAAGAACTTCAGTGATCCTTGAGCACTCACCCAGCCACCATGGGTCTCGATGTATCCTCTCACTTCACGGTTCCCATTAATCAGTTCCACAAGCTGGATTTGACGAGCCACAGCTGGAACTTTCCGGGAAAGGTACACTAACAATTTCACAGACACTGCCAGAAAAGCTCTCTCATAGCCCAGCTCAGGATTCAGGCTGCTCCAACTCTTGCTGAGAGAATCCACCATGACTCCAAATTCCTCTACCTGGGAACACCAAGAGGAGGCTTTATAAAATACCACTGTTAAAATAAGTCTTGGTTCAAACCCCACAGGGTTACCCAGGCCTGGCTTGCTCTGCTCTATGATTGAGGCAGGTGACCCCCCTTGGGCAGTGCATTGCTTGGTACATCTAAGTCAGACTAAGATCTTCAGGGCAGAGACTATATGTACCATGTGTTTGTACGGTGCTACTGTAGTTCACACAGTAGTGCTGGGGGAGGAGGAGGGACAGTTTCCAATTTAACTAGGACTGCAAAACGTTTGGAGCTAGAGGTGCATGAGCATTCGTATTGAAACTGGGCCAGGACGAGTTCCAGCCTCAGACCAGGCTCATGTCAGGTCAGCTAACACAGGCTGGGGCTGTTCAGACAGCTCCCCTTCTTCATTCTCCTTCCCTGTCCATTGTCCAAGAGCAGCCCCTCCCATTTCAAGACAAAGCATCCTCTCACATAACAGCACTTCAGTTAAGAAAGGAGGTGCTGGGGCTCTACAGCATATTGCAGAAGATGGGTAGACCCTGGCATAAAGAGAGTGCTTGTGCATTACCTTTCCCTTAGCCACCTCGGCAATGATGCGCTGGGCAGGCCGCTCCAGGTCCTCGTTATATTCATCTCCCAGTCTACGCAGATGACTGGCAATAATAACCGAATCAAAGGTACTTGAAGCTTCTGCTCCCGCAGAGAGCTGAAGTTCTAAGACGGCAGAGAGAGAGAGCAGGGAAAGGGGGTACAACCTGCAGGTCAAGTGGTTGAGGTGAAGAATGCCTGTTTCATATCTAAACTCCTTATTTTTTAATTTTATATTACATGAAAAAAATTGGGTTAAGAGAATGTGAAGTCAGGCACACAGAAGTTAGGAAATGCTAGATGAAGATTCCCCATGCAACCTTAATTTGGACCCCTTGTGCATATACATTATGGGACGATTTTAATTATGTTATCACAGAATATTTCCTAATAGTTCCTAATTAAAAAATCCAAAAGACTAAAAACCAGAATTTCTATCATGTGAAATCATACTGACACCCGATTTGGGTCATCAGTCAGGTTCAGATCTTTAGATCCACAGCACAGACCTGTACCACTTGAGTTAACAGAGTAACTGGTAACAGAACTAGGCTGAGCATGCGGTTCAGGCACTAGGCGAGACACACAGTTTGCCAAAGGGGTTAACACAGCTATTTGTTGACAGTAGAGGAACACACACAACTCCTGGGTTCAAATCTAGGTTCTGAAGGGCAGTGTGTCTAATGGTGAGACCCTTCTGCCCTTGCCCCTGGCCTCCCACAAGTCTGACCCTCTCTGCCCCCTTGTCTCTTTGTCCCAATCCCTCCGCCTGACATGGGTTCATGTTCCAGTTCACTACCCTTTCCAGACCCTAGTCTCATCCTCCTACCAACATCCCCAATGCCCAGCTTATTATTTCCTCCTTCTCCAGGCTTCCTGGCAGACAGCAGGGGGAGCAACAAGAACGAGAGATTCTCTGATTTGGTGCCCAGTACCCCAGCAGCCCCAGTCAGCCGGGAGCAGCATTTGCAGAAAAAATCCTGCTTATCCCCTGCACTTCCAGGCTGGAATATGCTCAGTACAGGCAGAATCTTAAGCAAATTCACCTGTCAAACCATTTAGTTTCTAATAAACGTGCAAACTGCAATTTTTCAAAGGCTTAACAATTTGGCCAGTTTGGGCTCTTTTGCCACAGGGACGGTAAAAGACACAATCCTGACACAAATGTGCCCTCTGCCCAAGTTTCAAGTTCCTGCTCCAATGCAGGATGGCGCTAGAGCTTCTCAGCGGAACGATTTAAAAAATTTAAGATGGGCAAAACACATTTCCCTAAACACATTCGAAGAAATAGCTATTTTTTCTTGACATTTTCCAAAACAGAGTTCAGCCTGAGGCAAATGCCCAGCACTGAAAATTTCAATCCAAATTGTTACAACTTTGGCAAAGTTGTAAGCCACTGAAGACAGGAAGCGTTGGGCAACTTTATCTAGCGCAGTTGCTAGCTGCTCCTCCTGTGCCTGGGTAAGTCCTAGTTGCCCTTTCTTATTACATTGCTAAGTTGCTTGCTTATTACTCCAGATATTTGGGTATTTTAATGCTTAGCATTCCCCAGCCCCCTTTAGAACTCTGGTTCAAACCCCACACTAGATTCCACAGGTTCAGGAAAACTTAATTTGAGCTGCAGCCATTCACCAGGCTGTATTCACAATACTCCAGTCAGTGGAAATAGACTTGTATGTGACCCATTAGCCCAATGGGAGCTCAGCACAGGGGACAGGCAGATGGGAGACTCTCCCTCTGGGCCAAACTTCCCTTTCCTCCTTCAGCTCCCTCCTCCATGCTTCCATGAAACCTTTGAGAAACAAATGCTGCTTGATGCTTACAGCACCTCCCACTTGCACCAACTCTCAGCCACTCTCTGGGCCCGATTGTCTTTTGGCTGGGTCTGAACTAGGCTGTACACTCCCCGGGACGGAGACCACACCTTTCCTTATTTGTTAAGAACCAAGTACAGTGTTGGTACTCGATACATTAACGATAACTAGTTCTTTGGTTACCAGGACCAGTTACACTTTCCCCATCACTATTAAGACAAGTTATTTTTATGGAGATTTGGCGAGTGAAAAAGTTACTGGCATTTATAACTTGAATCCAAAAATCCCAGGTGCGCTACAGACTATTACAAATATATTTAATCTGCATGCTTGTGATGCAGCCTGGACTTTTCAATGACAAGCAGTCAGGATCTCCATTTTGCATCTCATTGGACAGAGTGTCCTTTCCAATAGCATAGTTCTCCGTAGTCCCACATCAGGGAAATGGTTCAATGTGGACTGAGAGGGAAGGGCAACACCGCTCCTTGCAGTCACCTGGAGACTCTCATGGAAATACTGACCCGTCCCAACCCTGCTTCGCTTGAGACCTGCCAGCCCAAACTGCAGCCCTCGTCCCTATCCATTACAGGAACACCCCCAACAGGACATTTACCTAGAACCTTCAGCCAAGAAAGCCTCCTGCCTCCCTCCAGAGATTTGGTCCCAGGTGACTTTACCTGTGCATGACTCAGCAGAAGAGTCTGTCTCCAGACTGTGGAAAGCAGTCCCTTCGTCTTCCCCTAAGAGATCAGAGAGAAGTGCCTCCACAATGCACTCGGTTTGCTCCTCAAAAGTCCTAGGGCTCTTCATTTTAATACGTCCCCCCCCGGGATTATCTGAAGTTCAAACAGAAGCCAAGCTGTCCCTGCAGCTATTCCTCTTCCGGGTAACGTTTGTGCATAGAACCTTTAGAAGCTTTCTTCCTTTCTGGTCAGCTCAGTATGCGTCACACACTCCAAGGGCAAGTGCCTTAGGGAGACTCCTCCTCCCTTGGGCAGTAAAGCGCTGACAGGCTATTTCATCCCTCAGTCTTGCTCCCATGCACTTGAGTGTGGCAAAGTTTCACAATAACCATTTACTGTAAAAAACACAGCTGTCCAGAATGAAGTTTTTCCAAAGTCCATCATTCACCAAGGGATACCCTACCTAGGACAAGTCTAGGACTCAAAGGTCATGTCTACACAGAGATTGGAACCAGGTTACCTGCAACTGTGTAAACATGAGGAGTTGCTGACAGAGTACAAGGGTGTTTTTGCTGATAATTTCATAATGCAAATATGCTCCCAGCAGCCAGAGGTGTGGCTAAGTGAGCTCAACTCACACAGGAAAGGTCCTGCATGCTGGTGATAAGAGACACCCGACTACAGTCTATGCTTAAACCCAGCTGCAGCTATAGCAGGCAGCCTTATCTGAGGTTTTGCTGGTGTGACCATACCTACTGAATGCTTACTTACTGCAGAGAACAGATCTACAAAGATTGTCAGTGGACTTCACAGCAAATTCTGCGCTGCTGCTCCCAAGGTAGCAAGAGCAGCCACTTCACCAGCACAGGAGGGGTTTTACGGCTATAAGGGAAGAAGCCATTCCCTAAGTGTGGGAGGTCTAACCTGGTGTGGCTCTTAACTCAGAGTCACAGGGTGGACACTGAGGGTACATCTACACTGCACACAAAAACAAAAGACAAAACGCCACGGCAGCAAGTCTCATAACCTAGGTCAGCTGATGCTGGCTTGGAGCTAAAAACAGCTAGCTGTGTGGATGTTCCCAGTTGCACTGATGCCCGAGCTCTGAAACCCAAAAGTGGGGGCTCCAGCCTGAGTGGGCACTTCTACACTGCTCTTTTTAACAGTCACATGAGCTCGCGTCAGTTGCTGGGGGCTCTGAGACTTGCTGCCATGGGTTCGTTTGGTTTTTTGTTTGGTTTTTTTTTTTGGGGGGGGGGGGGGGGGGAGGGGCGGCGCAATGTAGACATGCCTTAAGAAGGAGTTGGTTCAGCCCACCCGTGTGCCTCATTACCCATCTCACAGTGGCGCATGATAGACGACAGCTGGTCTCTGTCAAGAGAGGGGAACAGGAAACTGTGGCATACAGTGTAACAGCAGCAGTGAGCAAGAGGCTCCTGGTGCAGACTACAGGGGAAAAGAAAAGAACTCCAGGAAGGGTTGGGAGTGGCCTACTAAAAGCAGACAGTTGAGCTGAACTTCACAGACTCTATCTGGAGACTCTGAAGTTAATAAACCCACCCCTAAGGAGCGAAGGTTGAACAGAGAGAAGCCTGTGTGTAGTTTACTGCGGGCCGTGAAGAGGAACACTAAGGGTATGTCTACACTGCATACTACAAACGGGAGCACATCGAGTATATACACTGCATGCCCCTCTAGCACAGGTATAAACAGCAGTGTCCAAACACTGTGGTATGTACCCTACCCAGCTCTCTGCATACCCAAGCAGTGCCTCCCCCAGCTACACTGCTATTTTTAGTAGTGCATCGTCCTGCTGCTGAAGCCTTTCCATGCCACCATGAAAGGCTCTGGAAGCAGGGAAAGGCTAGCTGCCAAAGCCATTAACTGACATGCACAGATACACACTGCTGCGTGGACACAGCCTGGTTTTCACTCTGGCACATAGCTATATGTACAGTACTTGCTGCTGCCAGCAGGGTGCAGTGTAGACACAGCTAAGACAAGGAACTGAAGAACCACTCAAGGCCACAAGGGGTCACTTGGGAGACAGCTGCCTTTACAGGGAGTCCCGGGGCTTGGACTCCTCAACAGTCATGCAAAGGGTCTGGAAACTGTATATTTTTATTCTCCTTCTTTGAGAGTCTCTCAGACATCAGCTGGGGAATTCATGGGCAAGAACAACCTGAGGAGGAAACTTATTTTCGAGCTTAAAAAATGCATGTTTTCAATAAATTGAACAGGTGAGAATGCGTAATTCAATTCCAATAACAATCACGCTGGGCAGTTAGGACATCATTGTAACTTGCTGCTTTACTCAAACAGATCAGACAAAAAGGAAAAAAACAAGTGAAGTTTTAAGAGAAAAAGCCTGACCAGGAGTTGGCCAAGGACAACTATAAGAAATCCACGGAGATAAACATCTAAAAAAATAAAGAGTAGACAGAATATACCCTACCTTGGTAGAAACATGAGAATAGTGAACAAGGAAAGCCAGAAAAGGGGAGGGAAAAAGAAATAACAATACTGAAACACAAGGCTATGCATGGCTGTGAGAAATATCCAGAACTGACAAGCTGCCCCACATGGATCTAGTGGGAAATTAATAACTGACCAAAGCAGAGGAACGTAAAGAATACTGTGAATGAAAGCTACAGCAATAAAACCAGGAACATGATACACCACACTGCTGGACAGAGCACTTTACATAACCGTCCTAGTTAAAAAAGCAACAAGTTTGGGTAAAACCTGGTTTAAAAAAAAAAACAAAACAAAATATTCCTCTTGTAAATATATAAGTTAGCTATGTCAACTGCAACGGTGCAAAGATTAGTGTGAGCAGTAAAGAGTCAGCTAGCCCAGTGACCTACTCAGGCTGTGCCATATTAATTCATGCCCACTGTGGCCTTAGGAGAACTCACTCACTCTCAGGTGTTCTTATAGTTCCATCACCACAGAACCTAAAAGCTGAGGTGAGAATTCAGAGAGGCAAATTCTTCCTCTGCAATGATGTATTTCAGTTAGAAAATACATTAGGTTTTTTTTAAATAAAAAATCCTGATTTTTAGAAAACAGGTGCTCTCCCCCACGTCAAATCCCTTTAAAGCAGAGCTCCTAACCCTGAAGGGACGCTCCCCACAGAATTGCATCCACCGATGGACAGATTAAATCCCTTGAGAAGAGAACCAAACCAAGCACTGGAAAATTCTCCCCGAAACAGAGCCAAGGAGTTATTCTGCCCTCTCTGCACCTCTTAACACAAGAGAAGCAACTCCAGGGTCAAATTCTCAAAAATGCTTTTCACTGGTTACCCATAATTCTAACTAAACCTGGGGCTGTGCCCACCCTGACTTGTTTGTTTGTTTCTGGTCCTGAGGAAGTACGACTCACAGTCACAATTCCTAGTCAGCTATCAGCTCACTCCATTCCCAAAGCTCTCTAGAGAGATCTGATGCCAATATTTAATCTCTCTCTTACTCATGTAACTAGCACTGGAGTTGCTCCTGCTTCAGTGACCACATCAGAAGCACCATACTGATGATCCATCCCCCAGGCTCCAGAGTTGTGAGATCTTGATGTATTTTGAATCTCTCCCATGCACCTGTTATAATGCAGTATGTGAAGAAACTAGCTACACTCACATCATAAGCTGGGCCACACACTATTCCCACTGGCACTAAAGGCACCTCTAAGGCAGATCAGGAGCTGTTCGAGGCTCTTACAAACAGTTTAGAAGAAGAGCAATTTAACTTCAGTAACACCACTCTAAGCTGTCGAAAAGATCTTCCCTACTCCCCGAGTGAGCCTGCTCTGAGCAGGGCCTAGAGGAATCAGGATTTCAGCCCTAGGACTGTCCCCATTACAGTCCTTAACACTGAGATAAAGTGTCGCAGCGCCTCAGTCCTCTCCTCACTCTGCTTCACTGAAACCTGCATCTCCGAGTTCTCGGTCTCAAGCACCAGTTCCGTTAGGAAGAGACAACCAGACTCATCCTGGGCACTGAGATAGGCCTTCCATGGCTGGGCACCAGCTTTGCTCATAGCAATAGTCTGGATGTGGACAACCTGAAGTGCAGTCTGTATGGTGTCTGGGTGAGCAGCTCCACGCCAGGGCAGAGCCTGCTGGCAGTTCACGTCCAAACTCAGCCAGGTCTTCTCAAACTGCTCCGCAGTCAGGTGTGCCTTAGGGATTAAAGTCAAGCCAGCTGAGTCGGAATGAACCTGGAGAACTTCCTTATTCCCTTCTGAAATCAGTGATTCTGAAATCAAATATGGAACAGGGTGAGAAACGGCACTGGGAATGCTGCCCACAGTATCACCAAGACCTATCAGCAACACAAACCTGGGAAGTGTAATGCCTCCAATATTCCAACAGGGTGAGCACACTGTGGTCAGCCAAGTGTTAAGTGAAAGGCTCAGACCCCATAAGAGCCTTTTGTACTCAAGGCTTCAGTGCTAAAACCTGGGATCCTCCCAGAGGATCAAACATAGGAAGATTTATCAATGGGGGAAGGTATTTTTCTAGCTGAATGTGTGACTACCTGTTCCTGCAGTCATGGGAGCAGCACAGTGAAAGCCTCCACAGCGAGGCTCCATTGCCCAGTTAGCAGTGACAATTGCCCAGCATGCTTTCCCATATACGGGCACCAACGTGTTAAACTCTGAAGCCCATTTGTTCACAGGTCGCTCAGCCTGATCCTCCAGGAGTCCCAGAGAGGGATCAGACTTGGGGCTGCACAGCACCCGCTTCGCTTCTTCCACGCCAGCTTGTAAGAGACGATAGTAGAACAGCCCCCGGTCCCGTACCACCATATCAGTCTCTTCCTCTGGAAAAACGAACACACACACGTTCACTCAGGGCATGCTAGAACTCATAGATCAGACGTCAATGGACAACCCTTAGCTGGTACATACCAACAGGCTCACACCTGTATCCTGAGTGCTGTCCATTTCCTCTACCACTTTGCAGAGCTAGGGGCCAAACAGCAGCAGGAGTAGCAGCAGCTAGGTGGTAAATAGGGGCAAGGGCAAAGACGCAGACAGGAAGAGGGCTAGATTCTGCATTTGCGTCCACATAGAAGGATTTCAAAAACTTATTTTAAAACTAGTCCGGATTTTAGAGCTGAGGAGTTTCTACCACAAAATTCTCCATCTGTCACTGCAGTGTGCGCGCGAGTCCCCAGCAGGGACACACCCACCTATGCAGTAATACAGCAGGTGCCCTGACAAATTTAACACAGGGCTGCAGGCATGAGAGTGTCAGCAAGATGTACCCACCTATGCAGTAATAGAGCAGTCGCCCGAGTATGTCCTGGCATTCAGCAGGACGAAACAGGAAGAGTCGGACCAAAGCTGTCAGCAACTCCATCTTCACTGCTGGAAATGTCTCTGATCTCACATTCTCTACAAAGTCCTCCAGAACATAGGGAGCACTGGGAACTCTCTCCCCATGCACCCCCAGGAGCCAGATCAGCGCTTGCTTGCCCTGGGGAGTCAAACAACAACACCGGATACTCAGAGCCAAGCCACTCCACACCGCACTTCTAGTGCAATCTGTGACCAAGGACCTTTGACACCAAGTGGCAGAAGGCACTGGGGTACATAGGAGTACAGGGATCGCCTAGGTTCACCAAAAGGGGTCATGTGGTGGCCATAATCATTGCGAGATGTATGTAAGGAAAGCATGAGGAGTTATGTATATGTGCTGAAAATTATGTTCTCTAGGTTTTGTAGGTAAAGGCAGGTCACTCAAAGATACTGTGCCTTGAGAGAAATTTCTCCAGACAGGAGATGGGAGACCTGGTGGACCATTGTGTACCGTGGGTCTTACAACAGAAGTTTAACATATTAAATCAAATGCTAAAGAAGAGCTTGCGAAGACTTCTGAAGGAAATTAATAGGAACAGCTGTGGGAGGGGTAGAAACCTATTTTCAGGTAAAGATCAAAGGTCTGGTCTGGAATATCTGGGGCTCCACAGAAACATCCTGGCATCCTTCAATCTCTGAAGACATGTGGCTAGTAAGACTGAAGTTATGAAAGGGGATCTCAGCCATCCTGGCTAAAAACACTGAGAAAAGGACTTGGAGTAAGCTATCCTGTAGGAGACGGGGAACGTCTTGTGAGTTAAGTTTTGGCTCTAAAAGGCACATCATGTTATGATTTTCCTTTACATGTAACCATCTGTTTTAATATTTTTATTTACTATCATTTGAACCTCTGCTCTTTGATAAAGTTATTGTTTTCACTATAAATCTATTTAAGTGCTGTGTGTTAAGTGGAATGGGGATCCTGAGTTGAATCCTGTGGAAGCAGTTGCACACTGTTCTTTTGGGAGTAGCAAAGCTAAGTTCTGTGAATGTTCAGGGGAACAGGAGCTGGTTAGTCCAGAAGGGTGCTTGGAGGACTCAGGGGTTGGTACATGCCTATTGCTAACCTATAGAGAGAGTGCAATGCCTGCGGACACCTGGATGGCAGTGTTTGTATTAAGGGAGACTGGTGCAGCAGGCACTGACAAGACTTCCTCACGCTAAGGGCAGGAAGTAGTGAAGTGCCTCATAACTCTGGGTACCCCTGAGAAGAATCTCTCCACCACTGGAGCATCAGGTGGACTGGGAACCCCTGCCTGCAGCTCACCAGGATGCCTCTCAGCTCAAAACTGTTAATTGGAGAGAGGAGTATTCAAGACAAGAGTCTCCCTATACAAACAAAGGAACACCCAGCACTTAATACCAGGCTTTTCATCTCCAAAGCACTGGACCAACGCGAACCAACCGCCTCACAACAGTCCTGTGAAGCAGGACTATTGTAATACCCTTTTACAGACCGGTGAACCACAGCGGAGAGGAGATGGGACATGCCCAGGCAATAGCATGATTCCATGTCAGAGCTGGAATAGAATTCTAGAGTCCTAGCTCTCAGGCTAATTCCCCAGACCACATTTCTGTATGCCTTAAATACCGTGGTTATCTGGGGTTAAGGGAAGTGGTGGGATCTCCGTTGTCCTAGTCCAAAAGGGGCCACGTACTAACAACTGGGCTGACATCACCGTACCGAGGAGGGGCCTGCAAACAGCGCTGCTCTAAACTGCCAAGCAGCAGGTGCTCACAGATTCAAAGGCCAGAGCTCCCCTGCACCCCATTGAGAAGTTCTTCTACAGCCTAGGAGCTCCCATCATCCAGATGCTCTTGAGATTCAGCCTGAATTTGACTAGGAGGGATGGGACGTAACTGAACAAAGGCATACTCCCTCATCCCACCCCAAATGATTCCTCTCCCTCTGTGGTGCTCACACCCTTCAAATACTTGTTTGGCCACTCCAAGCACAGCTGGCTCTGTTTATCAGAGTTCTACATGACAGGAGAAGGATCGCCATTTGGTTAACTGCATGAAGCCTCCCTACCTCGCTGTCCTGCATGGCCTCCTCACAGCTGGGCAGAGCCTGGCACACAGCCTCAGTGCACTGGGGACACAGCCACACCAGATCCCGAAAAGCCTGCACCACAGCTGCAGTGGAACAGAATGCTCAGCATGTAACAGCAGCTTTTTAAAGTCACCACCCAAGAGAATAATTCACCACCTATCAGGTCTGTCCGATTCGGAGTGAGCCAGGTCAGTGCAGCACTCATTCATGCTATTTGGAGCACTTTTCTCCAAAGCCTCATAACACTGGGGGTTGCCATAGTAAATGTAAAGCCTTTGTTTCCCCCATCCAAAATTAAATGTTTAAATGGCAAAGATTGCTTCTTTGGCTGCAGTGAAGCAATCTTCCCCAGCCATCCCCTCTCCTTGAGAAGGCAGACTGACTGACTGTCTCACAGTGACAGTGATTTAAGGTGAGTCTCATCAGCACTCTACAGCAACTGCTGCCAACTTATAAAACTTACCAAATGAATTAATTTTCAGAATGTATTTGCGACTGTAAAAACCTGCGATTTTGAAAGCCCATAAAAAGTGGAGCAAAATTATTCAAAAGAAGCGAGAGAAATAGTAAATTATGTTAGATCTGAAAGCAGCAGGAAAATCAGAGACAGCAGAGTCAGTTACATCAGTGACTGAAATTACAAAAGTGGCAGAGACTAAAGCAGTCAGTGGGAAACAACTTCAAAGTCAGAACTTTCAACCAACTTGACCTTTATAAAAGAGCCATTAAAATCTCAGTACAGTCCCTCACTCCTTGAGCTAGCAGATTCAGTCCATATCACACGGTGGATGGGGCCGTGTCCAGTCCCCGCTTAAGCACAAGGAAGGTAGCTAAGATGGGAGAAGTTATAAAGTCCAGACAAGGAAGATGCCAACCAGGTTAGAAGCCACACATGATTATCTTGCGGTCACCTGGACAGGGATTTCCCAAATCCCGGCCCAGAGTTACATAACTCTACCAAAACTAGATGTTCTGGTGGTGAGGCCATTTCCTGGAAGAGTGAAGCAAGCAAACCCGAGAACTCAGCCAGCAGCAAACCCTTACCTGAAGTGATATGTTCTTGCTTAAGCCCTAGGAGCTCCGTTAGAATCCCCACACACTGCTCCGTGTACGTCCTGGCAATGCTGCCTGAGGAGGCACCAAGGGGAACAAGGCAAGCTTTGGTCAGAGAAACAGACAGGCATGCCTACACCATCCACCACAAAGTCATGTTAGAGTGATATTTTACCTCATCTGAAAACACCTGTTAGCCTGCTATTACGGCAGAGAAACAATCTACAGGTTGGTCCTGCTTTGAGCAGGGGGTTGGACTAGATACCTCCTGAGGTTTCTTCCAACCCTAATCTTCTGTGATACCACTCACTACAGCCAAAAAAATGAAAAAAAAATCCTAAGGACAGTCCTCTAGTTCCCTCAGCACACACACAAATGAGAGAAAGCCTGGTACACCTAAGGGAAAAATCCATTCACAAATAAAAAACAGATATTTTAAATGCAACGTTAGGGATCCCAAACAACTTTAACTCTGCCCCCCTAGCACTACCCAGAAATTTAGAGCCCACCCATCCACCCCACAGGTTCATTACAATTCCACGTTTTCATACTCACTAATAAGATGGGTGGTTGGGTAAAGTCCCCTCATGTGCACATCAGCGAAGCCCAGCCTACCAGGAGCCTATGGCTTGCGAGCAACTTAGCGTTTCTGGGGCACCCCGCCCAGGCAGAGCAATTGTGAAATGCTCAGCACAGCACAGGCTCAGGAACGCATTCGTATTTCTGGGGATCTGGCTCAGCCCGGGGTGTGGCACACCGGGACGGCTCTGACCCCGAGTGCTCTTTCGTCACTGGCCTAGGCTTGTTTCAGTGGAGAAAGACCTATTTGAGAGATTTCAGAGACAACCCCCAGGTGTTTCTGAAGCAAAAGCAGAGCTCTTACCTATGGCGAAGATGGCCCCCTGGGCAAGCTCAGCTGACACATCAGTGCAGTAACTCTTCAGCTCCTCCAGCACCTGCTGCACATTCTCATCATTTACCAGCTCACACAGCACCTCCATCTTCTGGGATTTGATGTAATGGGGCTCCGAGTAGGAACAGAAGAACTTCTTGTAATAGCTGCTAAAGTGGCCAGGCAGGCTTCCCAGGATCTGGCGCACATGACACAGGGCAGTGAAGCAGAGCTCCCGGCTCTCGGAGTTGCAGGCCGCCAGCAGTGGCCCCTTCACTCTCACTAGTACATCTGTCTGTACCTGTGGGAAGTCCTTGGCCAACACCAGAAAGAGTTTGGTGGCTGCCATCACAACACTGGGGCTGCTGCTCTTGAGGGACCCGTCTAGTAAGCTGAGGATGTCGAAAAGTTCTTCCTCACTGCGGGGTTTGTAGCGCAGCAGGAAGGCCAGCACCTCACTCTGTCCCCACTGGTCTAAGTCAGACATTCTGCCAAGAAAAGTATCACGGTAAACAGGTCACAAAATATGCAGCACTACACAAGGATCGTTCCAGGGTAGAGCCTGCAGCTGTTGCACTTTGTATGGTTTCAGTACACCCACCAGTTGCCAGGTTTGTACATGCTGTTACCAGCGTTCTCTCTCAAGGGAACCAATCAGTTCACATGCACATTGAAGCTGAACTCTGTCTCAGTCACTCACACCTGCCCTCAAGCACTAAACCAGAGAGAAACACTGAGAAGGTGCATGGCTAGAGCAACAGAGAAAGGATGCCATTCCCTTGACCAAACCAACCCAGACCTGTCTGAAGAGAAGCTGATTCCTTCAGACACTGGACACCATCCCTGCCACATTACACATATTGGGATGCAGTGGGACAGACAGGCTAGAACAGCTGGTCCTACACTGATATGCCCCAGCTGTTAGGGAAGAAAAAAGTTATAGATAAGCTAGGATACAACTTGTAAATCTAAATAAACCAATAGTTGGTTACATATTTCTCCTGGAATCTCAGGTTGGTTCTCTGCATCACTGGGAAGGCCTCATATTTCACATGTGACAGTGAGGTTAATCTGGCACTCTCCTATAATTTGTGGGCGAGAGAACGACTTACACCACTGGAATTTATTTCCAAAGCCTCCTCTCAGCTCTGCCAGGAACTGTGACATCTGCTCTGCTGACATACAGAACAGAAGGGGATTTCACTAGAGTGAAGCTTCCAGCTTCTCACACAGAGAGCAGACCTTTTGAGAAGGTGGTGGGCTATGGGCTTGTTGATGACAACTCCTCCTTCCCGCCTCAGAATCTCTTCTAGAGCCCTCAGACAATTCACCACTACAATGGGATCCTGGTCACGAAGCAAACTGTATAGCTCATTCACCAGCACACCATCTGCAGAGACACAAAGGCACTTAGATCATCAGAGACTCAGAGGCACTGCATCCATTCAGGCAAGACAGTCACCGTCCACGAGCAGCCTCAGGAATATGGGGACCACGACACAGGGCCTGGGAGGGAAGAATTGTTACCAACAAACTACAAACACCCTTGACTTTCCAGTAACATTACAGTATGGCATAGGTATTCTCTAAAGAGCCCTCTCTACACAATATCACTGCACGGGTGGCAGTCAGGTGCTAGAGGAAGAGGCTCACACATACCACAGAAAAAGAAGCAGGAAAGGAAGAGTTCCAGCCCAGTGAGGAAGCAGATATAAAAGGAGCATTCCTCTGTGGAAACTCACCCTGCCAGATCTCAAATGCCCAAGAAGCAGATCCCATTAGGGATTTACCTTATGTTCACAGGCTGCCTGCCCTCCCTCCCTCCCTTCCCCTCCCCTCCACTCCTATGCCAACGCACAACCAAGTGAATCCGGGCCAAACAGGGAGCCTTGACTCTAAAGAGCAGCATCTAAATGAGTTGTATGTATCTTATCTAGTAATGAATGCTCTAGGACAAAGTATGACCATACCCCCCCTTCCTCAAGTGCAAAATCTGACTACTTACCCACTTCGGTGTCACCTTGGAGTTTCTGCATCTTTGCACAGCCAAGAACAGCTACTCTCCTCACATAGGACGCTTTGTCTCGCAGGCCATTCAGAATGGGCTGCTGGATGTACTCCTGTATGCCAGGCATCCTATGAATAAGTATGTATCATGCTAGATTCATCCAAAATTCCTCAAGATATCCTATGGTGCTTCCCCCATCTACAGCAACCACTTTTACAAACCAAGGGCTTTCCTCGCTGTTCTCTTCCAATAATTCCCCTACATACCGGTAACCATTTCCCATTCTGTGCACATCTCTTTTGCATCTTTTAAAATAATTATGCAGCATAATGAAAACACTCAAGGTATTTCTGTCATTTTTGAAGTCCTGAGTCCCCATCCTCTGTGTGTTTAGAATGCGCAGGCACTGCTATTCAGATGAATACATTAGAAAGCCAGAAGGGATCACTGTGATAATCTAGGCTAACTCACTGCATAACACAGGCCACAGAATGATCCTGAATTAATTTTCATTTGGCCCAGAGAATATCTAGAAAACCATCTCATCTTGATTTAAAAGTTGCCAGTGGAGAATCCATCATAACCTTTGGTAAATTATCCCAATTGTTAATCACCCTCAATGTTAAGAATTTACTCCTTACTTTTAGTTGAATTAGTCAAGATTCACCTTCCAAACACTGGATCTTCTTATATCTTTGTGTGCTAAACTGAAGAACCCATTTCTAAATATTGGTTTCCAGGGATTTGTAGTTTGTGGTCAAATCATCCCATTTCTTTAAATAAATTCAAGGAACGCACTATAACTCTCGGTCTGTGTCTACGCTATGCACCTTTTAGTGACACAGTTGTGCAGCGTAGCTGCTGCTTGTCAGCAGGAGAGAGCTTTCCACCAACAAAAAACTTCCACCCCCAACCAAGGGCAGTAGCTTTGTCGCAAAAGAGCTCTCCTGCCGACAAAGCGCCGTTCACACCAACGCTTTTCATCGGCAAAACTTTTGTCCTTCGCGGTGGCTGTTTTTCCCCACACTACGGAATGACAGCCCTTTTGTTGTTCAGGGGCCAGTGCAGACCAGCGGGGCTCAACCTATCTGCCACTGTGGGCTGCATCCAGGGCTGGCCGTGCGGTTCTCAGGACCTGCCATGGGCCGCGGGGGCTGCGGGCGGCCCGGGGGCTGCGGGCGGCCCGGGGGCTGCGGGCGGCCCGGGGGCTGCGGGCGGGGAACCGCTGCTCGCAGACGCGCTTTCTTTCGTCCTCTCCGTGGCCCGTCCCGGAACCCCGCCTGCTGGTCCGCATCCTTCCCGAACCGCCGCCGCCAAAAGCTGGCTGCCCCAGCGCCCGACCCAGAGGGGCGGCAGCCTCCCTTCCTTGACGGAGCGCCCCGCGGCCGCCAGGCCCGGCCGGCGGCAGCCCCGACCTCTGGGTGACGGGCACGAGGGCGGGACGCCCCGGCCAGCGCGGCCCCCGCAGCCGCGGCCACAGGAAGGGTCCCGGCCCCCGGCCCCGCCAAGGCGCTTCCTTACCGGAGGCCGCACAGGCTGCGGAGCGCGAGGCCGCGCACGGCGGGGCTGGGGTCGGAGCAGTCTTTGCGCAGGGTGTTGACGGCCAGCAGCGCCAGGCCGGGCTGCAGGGCCGCGTACGTGCCCATGTACCAGTAGACCAGCTTCTTCTGCACGACGTCCCGCGTGGCGCCGGCCTTCACCATCTCCGCGAAAACCCCGGACACGTCCGCGCCTTGCGCCATGCGCCTGCAACCGCCGCGCGGGCGGCAGAGAGCGAGGCCGAGCTCAGGGCAGGGCAGGGGCTCGCGCGCTCCACCCCCCCCCCAGCGCCCCACGCGCGCGCTCTCCCCCCCGCCCCCTCCCACCGCGCGGGCGGCAGAGAGCGAGGCCGAGCTCAGGGCAGGGCAGGGGCTCGCGCGCTCCACCCGCCCCCCCAGCACCTCCCCCGCCCCCTCCCACCGCGCGGGCGGCAGAGAGCGAGGCCGAGCTCAGGGCAGGGGCTCGCGCGCTCCACCCGCCCCCCCAGCACCTCCCCCGCCCCCTCCCACCGCGCGGGCGGCAGAGAGCGAGGCCGAGCTCAGGGCAGGGGCTCGCGCGCTCCACCCTCCCCCCAGCGCCCCACGCGCGCGCTCTCCCCCCCGCCCCCTCCCACCGCGCGGGCGGCAGAGAGCGAGGCCGAGCTCAGGGCAGGGGCTCGCGCGCTCCACCCTCCCCCCAGCGCCCCACGCGCGCGCTCTCCCCCCCCGCCCCCTCCCACCGCGCGGGCGGCAGAGAGCGAGGCCGAGCTCAGGGCAGGGCAGGGGCTCGCGCGCTCCACCCTCCCCCCAGCGCCCCACGCGCGCGCTCTCCCCCGCGCCCCCTCCCACCGCGCGGGCGGCAGAGAGCGAGGCCGAGCTCAGGGCAGGGGCAGGGGCTCGCACGCTCCACCCGCCCCCCCAGCGCCCCACGCGCGCGCTCTCCCCCCCCGCCCCCTCCCACCGCGCGGGCGGCAGAGAGCGAAGCCGAGCTCAGGGCAGGGGCTCGCGCGCTCCACCCCCCCCCCCCCCGCGCCCCACGCGCGCGCTCTCCCCCCCGCCCCCTCCCACCGCGCGGGCGGCAGAGAGCGAGGCCGAGCTCAGGGCAGGGGCTCGCGCGCTCCACCCTCCCCCCAGTGCCCCACGCGCGCGCTCTCCCCCCCGCCCCCTCCCACCGCGCGGGCGGCAGAGAGCGAGGCCGAGCTCAGGGCAGGGGCAGGGACTCGGACTCGCGCGCTCGACCCCGCCCCCTCCCACGGGGGGCGCGCGCACGGGCCGTACCGGATCACGCGCAGCAGCACGTTGCGGAAGCGCAGCCGGTCGGCCTGCGCGTGGCGGTTGGACAGGGCTCGGCGCAGCTCCGCCACGGCATCGTCCGTGCCCCAGTGCGGCATCCCCGCGGGCCCGGCGCGCGCCGAGCACCGCGCTGTCGTGATGTTGTTCTGGCAGGCACCGACCCAGCCGGCTCTGCCGGATCGGCGCAGGAAGTCCCGCCCCAAACCGACCGCGCGAGCGGTAACACCTCTCACTACGCACGCGCCCTGAACACGACCTAGAGGGCCGCCGTCGCACTACGCATGCGCAGCACATCCTACGTCCTCGGAGAGTACGGCCCCGCCCACCATACCAAAAGAACGCATGCGCCTAATCGGCTCTACGACGGTGATGCACGTCGCGCTTGCGCAGTGTCGCTCGCTGGCGCTGCCACTCAAGTCACCGGCGGGAACTGGACGTTCGGGAGCAATCAGGGTGATCGGGTGAGGCAGAGCCTGACCGGATCGGAACAGGGGGCTCGCTCTGGATCCACCCCCCTGCCCGCCCTCCTCGCCCCGGATCCGCCGCACCACCCCCGTTGCTCCGGATCCGCCCCCGCGCCCCCCCCGCCCGTGCCCCCCGCAACCTCCCGCCCGCGCCCCTCGCCCCGGATCCACCCCCCCGCCCCCCCCGCCCGTGCCCCCCGCAACCTCCCGCCCGCGCCCCTCGCCCCAGATCCACCCCCCCGCCCCCCCCCGCCCGTGCCCCCCGCAACCTCCCGCCCGCGCCCCTCGCCCCGGATCCACCCCCCCCCGCCCGTGCCCCCCGCAACCTCCCGCCCGCGCCCCTCGCCCCGCACTCTCCTGCCCCGCCCTCGCTCCGGATCCACCCCGCCCCGCCCGCGCCCCTCGCTCCCGACCCACAACCTCCTCCCCCCACCCCCCTCGCCCCGCAACCACCACCCGCGCCCCTTGGTCCCGCCCCGCCCTCACTCCGGATCCACCCCCCGCCCGCGCCCTCCCCCCTGTCCGCAACCTCTTCCCCAGCCCGCGCCTGTGCCCCTCGCTCCGGATCCACCCCGCCGCCCCGCAACCTCCCCCCAGCCCATGCCCCTCGCTCCCGACCCGCAACCCCCCCCACTGGTGCTCCTCACTCCCGACCCGCAGCCCCTGCCCTGCCGGTACCCTCACTCCCAACCCACAGCCCCTCCCCACCCTTCCGGTGCCCCTCACTCCTGACCCGCAGCCCCCAGTAAACTCTGCTGATGCCCCAGAACTGCAACCTTGGGGGTTTTAATGGTGGAAATGTGGCTCTGTTTTGCAGTGCGGTGTCCTTTGCCAGCCAGGTGCCCAGGCCATGAATGGGGCTCTCATCCCAGGCACGCCCATTGCAGTGGATTTTTGGAGCATCAGGAAAGCCAGCCATGCTCGTGTGTTCTTTCTCTCCCACATGCACTCTGACCACACAGTGGGGTTGTCCAGCACCTGGCACCGACCCATCTACTGCTCTCCCATCACGGGGCGAATCCTGCACCACAGGCTGAAGGTAGGAGTCAGCCCACGGGAGCAGACTGCAGCTCGGGAGGCCAAGCCCAGGGCCATGGTTTGCATATCCCTTGGATAAAACCGAGCGTCAGAAGGGTCAGAACACAGTTACTGTGTTTGCTACCCAGGAGTCTGTGATGAGGAAGGGGCGTCTTGGGACCAAGCTTTTTTTTGGGGGGGGGCCGCAGGCGCAGTTTAAGAATCATTGTTTTTCGTAATGAACGAAGAGCGAGTCAGACTGAGAGTGATCTGGCTGCAGAGCTCTGCCCTGCGGCTTGCTGAGGAGAATGGAGCCCGTCCCTCAGGAGACGCTCTGGTCGGATTGCGGCACCCGATTCCTGGAGCAGAGCATTCTCTCCCATGGGGCCAGCCAAGGGGGCCTCCTGCCCAGGCAAAGGCAGCACAGGTCAGGGAACTGCCTGGGTGAATAGCAAAGTATAGCCCAGGGAATGGGGTTGGGTCCCCAGGGCAGCTGATCAGCTAAGTGAATGGGGAAGGAGGCCTCATCCTCCTGTTGGGAGGGAGCAGGTCAGAGGCCGCCTCCACCTGACCAGCCCTGTGCTTCCTTCCAGGTGGCGGAGCGCTGGATCTGGCCCCTGGAAGTGGGGCAGAGCCACCTGGTGGCTCTTGATGAGGTTGGTAAAAGGACCATGACAGTGACCCTGATAGATGCCAACCACTGCCCTGGCTCAGTCATGTTCCTCTTTGAGGGCCCCTTTGGTGTCATCCTCTACACAGGTACGAGCCCCCAGGGCCCAAAGACCCCCTTTGCCTCCCTGCCCAGCTCTGAGTGTGTTTTGTTCTAGGGTCCTTGCCAGAGCCCTGAGCTTCCACCACAGGTCACCCCCTGACGTTTCCCGCACACCCCGAGCCCTGCCTCCTGTCCCAGGGTTTATGGGCTCAGAAGGGGAGTCCTACCAGCACCGCCCCTTGGGGAGAAATTCAGGTCACTCAT
Source organism: Eretmochelys imbricata (assembly GCF_965152235.1). NCBI lineage: Eukaryota > Metazoa > Chordata > Testudines > Cheloniidae > Eretmochelys > Eretmochelys imbricata. The sequence goes on along the minus strand of NC_135592.1, from coordinate 1,280,292 downwards.
CAGGCCAGGGATCAATCTTGCATCATTAAGGTGGCAGCCTCGGCCTAGAGCCAGCAGGCGGTGGGGCTTTGGCAGGCAGAGGATCTAAGGCAGGTCTCTGCCGTAGCAGTGCAGCGAGTGGACCACCAGGCTGGACTCCCACAGTTCTGTGTGTTCGGGGTTTTGTCTTGTGCTAGGTGACTTTCGTTACACTCCCACCATGCTGCAGGAACCGGTGCTAAGGAACCAGAAACGAATTGATGTTCTCTACTTGGACAACACAAACTGTGACCCCCTGGGCGACCTGCCCTCCCGCCAGCAGGCCACCCAACAGATCAAAGAGCTGATCAGGGCCCACCCAAATCACCAGGTCAAGATTGGTGCGTAGGCATCACGGCATGTGGATGGGACTGGCTCCAGAGCTGGGGGCTGACGGGAGGGAATTGCATTAGGAGGGGACGTGGGGTGGGAGAGGTACGTTACCTCGCTGCACCTGGGTTGTGCATTTGGACTGGCTCAGAGCACAGATGTAGCTAAGTTTCATTCCTTTGAGGTGTGCTGCGTGGAGCAGGTGGTGGTTTTCCTTCCCCCTCCAGCGTAGATTGGCAGGGCAGTGCCTGTCTCTTGCTGGGTGCTGGGCCCAGTAACCTATAGGCCCCACGCCCTTTGCTCCCGTCCTGGTAATGATCCTTTCTTGCTGCCTTTGCAAAACACTGTTTAGGTCTGAGTTCCTGAATCCCCTTGTTTGCTCCTTCCCAGGGGTCTACAGCCTGGGCAAAGAGTCGCTCTTGGCGGACTTGGCCTTAGAGTTTCACACCTGGATCGTGGTGAGTCCCAAGAGACTGGAGCAGATGAAAGTGCTGGGCCTGGTGGACGTGTTCACTGCCAAGGAGGGAGCTGGCTGGATCCATGGTGTGGACATCTCTGAAATCTGCTGGGAAGCCATGATCAGCTGGAACCAGCAGCGCCCCACCATTGCCATTCTCCCCACCAGCCGTCCGGTGAAGATCCCTCACCCCAGCGTTCACCTCGTGCCCTATTCAGACCACTCCTCCTTTCCTGAGCTGCTGGAGTTTGTACAGTGGCTGAAGCCCTGCTCCATAGTTCCAATTGTCAAGAGAAACATGTGCCTGCCATACCTGGAGAAATACCTGAGCTCTGACCACAAGGCATCACCTGAGCCCGGGATTCCAGAGTCTGGGCAGAAGTTCACGCAGCTGAGAGAGAGCAGGGAGCAGCAAAGAGCCACGGAGCCCCTGAGAACAGCTGCCCAGCAGCCTGTGCCTAGGAAGGACTCCTTTGCATCCCCAGAGAAAGGTACAAACTGGCTGGAGCATTTTGGGGATGTGACGATTGGCCAGCAGAACTCCTCGGAGCAGCCTAGGGACCCCGACACCTGTTTGCAAGGCGGCTCTGTGTGTTGCAGGGGGGAGAGGGAGGGAATCAAAGTGGAGTTATGCCAGCTGCATGGTGCCCAGAGGCAGCTTTTTTCAGCACAGCCCAATACACAGACACCTGCCAGAAGGCAGCCACTGCCGCCCAAGGACACCAGTGCCCGGAGGTCCCAACGCAGCACAGAGGGCACAGAATGGCCACACACGAGTTCTTTATCCTGGCGAACAGGAAAGAAACACACCTCCCATGCCAGCCCATGCCAGTCTCCCCTGGGGGACTGGGCCCCCTTAACGCTGGCCTCCGTGCAGAAGAAGGTAGCTCTCCCTTCATATAAAAAGAGTTTAACCTGCCTTCAGACTGAGGAATTTCTTCCTCCAGGAGCAGCTGGTGACTGTGGCAGCCTGGCCAGTTGGCCCCCTGTGGCCAGCAGTCATGTTGCCCGTGGGCTTGCGGAGGAGTATTTGCTTGCTCCATTAAACACCCTAAAGCAATACTCTGCGGAGAGCTTTGACCAGCAGATTGAATACTATTTCAGGAGAGGGGAGGGGCCCTAACAGCTAGCGCATGTGCAGCTAGCAGCAAAGGTCCTGTTCTCACAAGTGTTGTGTCAGTGTGTGCCGTCTGCCAGGGCTGCTCTGAGCCAGCCAACAGGAGATGGTGCAGCTCGGGGCTTTACGCTGAAAGCTTGAGAGGACAATGGCAGAATTTGCAGCAGCTCCTAGATTCTCTTTTTATTGGTTTCTTGAACGTTCTAAAATTGCAAGTTTGTTGTGTCATTACTGGCCACAGTATGAGGATGACTCCCAAGGACTATCTGTGATTCTGTCCGTGTCCTGGGGCGTTACCCTGGCACTCGTGCAAACGCAGATCCCAGGAGGACACTGTGTTCGCTGCACCTTATGGCAAAGGGAATTGGAATGGTTCCTGGGAGGTGAGCTGCAGGGGGCTGGGCGTGAGCTCCCAGGCCTGACTTTGCATTCATGTTCCTATGAGATAAGAGAACCATTCTCCTGCTTGACAGCAAAACAAGAAGGAAGTTTGAGAGCCCTATCTTCTCCCCCTGCTGTTTGCATTCCTAGCTGCTGACACAGATTGGTGTGTGCTAAGCTATCCTAGGGACTTGGGAGCTTGTTTAAAAGAGACAATAAAGTGAAGAGCTTTCAGGCCTCGCTGAGGCTGTATTTAGAGATACTAATATCACAGGCTTGTGGGAGGCACTCCCGGGCAACACAGCGTCCCACCCTGATTGGGCCAGCTTGTGGTGGGAGCTGTAAATGCTCTCTTGTGTTACAAACTGGGACAGGAGGAATTCTGTGAATTCCAAGGACTTGGGTCTCTGGTGCCCTTTGTTGTATTGTTTGGATTCTCTACGTTCATTTGTGAACTGTTGTTTCTTCTCTCTCTGACTGAAAAAAACCCTCCAGCCCTTGACCCTTGTGCCCATGTCAGAGAGTCTGCACCTGGTCAGACCAGAACGACAGCCCCTGGCAGTGTGCAAACTCCAGGCTCCTTCGCTGGGTTAAAAGTCACGAAGTCTGTGGCTCTTTCAGTGCTGCCAGTGTTAGCCATGCCGCCAGCCGAGATGAGAACGTGCTCGCTCTCTTGCTGGGTTAAGCTAGATTCTGAAGGAAGCGATTGCTGCCTTTTGGTTCTGCTGAGCTGGACATAACCAGCCTTGCTCTCCTTGGCGTGGGATTTAGGAACAGCTTGGCTCAGCTGACCTCAAGGTGACCCTCTGTGGGCATTTCCTTTACTTGTACCTGCTTGGGCAGGTGGCACCTTTGTAGTTTTCTTAGACAGGTGTCTGGCCTGCTGCTTTGTGCCTGTGCTGGCAGCAGGCGGGGTACAGGGGAGATGGCAGCCTTCAGGTGCTCAGTGAGCGACTCCTAGCCTGGAAGGGTTGAGGTCCCTGACAGGCTGTACCCTGGCGAAAGGGCTTTGCTGTCACCCCCACATTGATCCCCTGTACGAGTGAAGTGAGGGCTCTCAGCGGAGTGGCTGTCTGCCCAGCAAATCCCCTGCCGGGGCACTGATAAGCAAAGGCCAATTTCTGACACACCCGCTGGATGTCAGGGAAAGGTGTGTCCTTCAGAGTCACTGTGAGCCCTCCCAGGGTCCCCTCTAATTTTGTTGTCTGGTTGCTCCTTGCTGTACAGAAGGAGGCTGCTGCACTGACCTTCCCTCCCTAGTGCCTGAGGAGCATCTGGTGAATCGCTGTGTCTGGGGTAAGCTCTGAAAATGTGTGGAGAAAAGTGTTATTTGTACAAAACTCAAATAAACCAAGCTGAAAGAATCTGGCTGCTGTCGTGGTGCTGGAATAATCAGCCTGTCCCATTCTGGCCTTCCGGTTGTTCTTGGGAAGGCACACAGCTGCAAGCAGCCGGAGTGTACTGCTGGATAATCTCCGGTTGTTCAGCTAACCATGCCCCATGATCCTTGTGCCAGCGGAGCGTCAGCATGGTGTTTCCAGGTGTGCGTGCTGCAAAGCCCTGGCTACATGGTGCCGTGTTCTCTCAGACGGGGCTTGGCAGGAGCATTAAAAACCAAGTAAGGTTTCCAACTAGCACTGTGTCTGCTGGGGAACTTAAGTGTCCAAGGAGGGACCTCGCCAGGATGGGTCTGATTCCCTCCCTGCCAGCCGCCCGTAGAGCTGCCGCTCAGAGTCTGTGCTGGAGTCACTGGAACCTGCTCCTGGAGACCGAGACCCGCATCAGCCTGTGATGTCTGCGAGCTGGATTACAAGCACTGAACTCAGCCCAGACTGAGGCTGCCCAGCAATATCCTTGGGGCCTTAAGGGCTGCTCCTAACCTGCACTACATGAGGCAGATTGTAGCCCCATGCAGGGTATGGTCCCGCCAGGTGGTACTGACCGGCCCTTCCCATCACAGCTGGCTCCCCACCTCTCTGGGCTGCAGGCCATGCTAAGGTGGGAGGGGCTTGCTGTGACCAGCCCTGTGACAGAGCAGGGGAACGAACAGTGGCGTAACACTCCCATGTGCCATCCCGGAGGCGCCACTCACCGCAAGTCAGCCACATGTTTGTACAGGTTCTGCGGGCCTCCCTGCAGTGTGGTTTGGAGGCGCACCTGGCTAGCGCTGGATTACGTGTGTTGGACCCCAGGTGCGAGGCATGCAGTAGTGGCTGAATTCAGCTTTCATCTAAAACCAAAACTTGCTCTCATGGTTCTGAAGAAAATCTTGAGCCCAGGACCCATGGAGGCAGTGGGGTGACGTCTGCCCGAGCCTGCAGGGCAGCCTTCTTCGGAGGGAGGCTCAGCAGACACAACACTAGAGCCAGAACCGGGCAGATCAGGCCCTTCCTGCTCGGGCAGGACCCCCTGGGTGAGAGAGGTTCAGGCAAAGTGCTGAGTTTGGTGGGATCGGCTGCCCCTTGGTGGGGCTCACGCTCCCATTCTCCTGCGGTCTTGCGGCTCCACAGGTCAGTTTTGGATGATGGCTCCCATGCAGCATTCGCTTGGGGCACCAGAATGGGAGGTTGTGTTGACTGCCTGCCTTTCAGGACAGGCTTCGCTCAGCAGTGGAACAGGTGACAATGATGTGTTTCAATTGTCCACCAGGCAGCTGCGTTCATCCTGCCCCTTGAGCCGAGCAGGGTGGGTCACACGGCAGAGCTACCGTCTCAAGCTAACCGAAGGCTCAAGGAGACCTTGCCGCACTAGCTACACCCAGGTACCCGACAAGGTGACAAGATTTTCTGCACAACTATGAGGGCCAGAGAGAACGATGGCACAGCTACACTACAACCTGCTGCAGGCGCAAGTCCCGTCAGCATGAAGCTGCCGCAGAACATATGTTGCTTGTGTGTATGCGCGCTTGGCTCCTCGCATCGGTGCCGCGCGTGCTCACCGGGAGCGCTTGTGTCAGTACGCAGTGAGTGCACCCAGAGAACATCTGGCCACTATCCAGTGCCCTGTCTTTTGGTGGTTTGATAGTGCACGGCAGGGCTGAACTGAGACACGCAGGGGTGACTGGGAGCGTGCAACTTTTCCCATCCCATACTGTTGCCTGTACCCTGGAAACACCAAGCTGAGGATGTCACTGTCCCCTGGCAGGGAGTGGCAGGGGCAGGGATGCCATGTGGAATATTGGGGGAGGGGGGGGTAGAGAGGACTTGCAATGGCGGAGTCCCATTTTCCAGGCTCCTGTTCTAACCACTAGACATGTCCCTGCTTTTCTGAGTAGCTGTGTAGTTCTCTTCTGCCATATGCTGTAAATGACCAATGTGGTTTGAGCAGTTGCAAGGATCCTGCCCTCAGGTTTACAGCCCTGGCTGTTAGTCCCTTGCAGTGATAGATAAGCAACCTACCCCTTGGTGAATGGCTCAGCCAAGTGCTGTCGCTGTGCTTACTCTTCAGAAAGTTAACCCACTTCTTTCCACCACCCAAACCCAGTGAACGTCCTACAGGCTGAGCGTCTGCTCCCAGCGGCTGAACGTAGTGAGAAGCTGCAGCGAAAACTCTGGGTTCTGCTACTGGAACATAAAAGGTATTTCCTGCCATTTAGTGGACATGACTTCAATTACATAGGAGCAGGGGAACCTAAAGCCTCTCACACAGGTCTAAAGGGTAGAAAAATTTTGCAGGAGAGTCTGAATAATGGTAGAAGTGAGGGAGATCTCCACCGCAAAGCTGCCTGTGTGTGAGGCACATTCAAGGGCTTCCCAGAGTGCCAGATGGGTGTTTCTGCTTCTGTTGGACCCCAAGGCGCTTTTTTCTGTGTGACAGCTGCCGCTTTCTGGGGAGGGCCTGTCGTGCCTCCGTGGGTCACAACTGAGACTACCAAATTCAGGAGAAGCTGCTGGGGAAAAGGGCTAACACACCCCAAAACTGGTGGTTATTCTTCTATGAGATATACCAAACCAGCAACAAAATAAACTTATGTCTCACCACATTGGCTAACAAGAAGTCAGAAATGCAGCCTCTTTAGGTATTCCAGTCCTGGATTCAACACCCAGACACCAGATTTAAAGATGGGTGGTTATTTGAAACCAATTTTGTCAAACAAAAGGGTTCTGATCCCAAAGGACCAGCCACATACCCAGGTCAATATATAACTCAGATCTTCCCCAATAATCATGCTATTGCCAATCCTTTAGTATTTCAAATCTAAAGGTTTATTTATAAAAGGAAAGAGAAAGGAAAGTGAGTTTAAAATTGGTTAAAGGAATCAATACATACAAAAGTTGCAAAGTTATTGGATCAGGCTTGTAGCAGTGATGGAATAAACTGCTGGCTTGTTAAGTCTCTGCTTGCTTCCAAATCATTGGAAAGTCCTCAGTACCTTGGTTAGAATGCTCCCGTTAGTATAAATCCATAGTCCCGAGGTTTGAGCAGGAAAGAGGCAAAATGGAGGTGCTTCCAGGGCCTTTTATAGCTTCTGCCAAGTGAAGAGAATCCCATTGTTCTCACTGTGGAAAATTACAGGGAACAAGATGGTATTTGGAGTCATGGGCAAGTCACACATCCACACATGCTTCACTTCACATGCCATGGCAGTGCTTTAACATGGCTTGTGTGGTCGCGGCAGAGCACTGGGAGAGCTCTCCCAGAGCTCTAAAAAACCCACCTCCATAAGGGGCGTAGCTCCTAACGCTGGGGCATTGTCTACACTGCTGCTTTTCAGTCCTGAAACTTGCAGTGCTCGGGGGTGTTTTTTCACACCCCTGAGCAAGAAAGCTGCAGTGCTGTAAAGTGGCAGTGTAGACAAGCCTTTAGTCATAGCAGAAGTCATTACCCATACTCCAGGTAGAACATTCACAGGAAAGTCCATTAAATGTAGGTAGGCATCTTCCATTGTGAGTTAAGTGTTCTTTGATGGGCCATTTGATTTGAATAGTTCTTTTGCAGTGTGCTGGCTAAACACCTGGTTGGTGTTTTCACAGGAGCAAACATTTAAAATACAGGTACATAGTTAATATTCATAACTTCAGATACAAAAATGATAAATACATACAAATAGCATAATCACATTCAGCCAATCATAGCTTTTCTATTGACACCTTACTTGACACACTTTGTATAACATTTCTTGCAATTATATAACAGCAGTAGCAACACTGATTTACATGATCATATTTTAATCAGATAACGTCATAGGGCCCCTCCAGTGAGAGCATGGTCAGAGCCAGGCGCAAACATATTTTATGGGAAGAGTTGGAAAAAGCCACCCTGGCACCCCCACTGCCAGCTTCTAAGACACTTTTGATCTCTTATCCCATGAAGTTTCCCAGCTGTGGAAAAAAAGGCCTGCATGCTTTTCCCCTGTAACTTTTCTGTTCCTAACACTGTTTCAACTCCACCCAGAGGAGAGCAAGTCCAGGCAATGTGCCGCTATGTCATCTCAACCTGCTCTGACAGCGTGGTCCTGAAACCCCTGTGGCTGCCTGGAGCCCTGGCTACACTTATTGCTCATAGACATGCCACAGTGATAGCAACAGCCCTGGTGGGACATAATGAGTGTTAGCACAGCCATGAAGCGAGGGTCCTGCATCATGTGGGTTGTCCAGCCTGGCCCATGTCATGATGTTCGCTGTGTCTGAATGTTGGAGCTGAGATTTATGCTAGCTGCCGTGCTGGGGACTGGCTGTGCCCTCCCATGCAGTGAGCCAGCCCCAGGAACAAAATGTGAAATACAGCCTTTTCTATAAACATGCAGTGACCCAGAAAATCAGTCATTCAGGGATGAGCTGTGATCAGCTTGCCGGTCATGCCAAGGAATGAACTGGCCACGTGTGCGTTAGGCTAGCAGGACTTTGGTTCTAAGAACAGATGTAAAATAGTACATCCTATAAGTTCTGCAGCAGCCATGGATCCTTTAAGATAAACTCATCCCTCACTGCCCTTCCCATCTGGGTCTTGAGCCACTTCCTGAAGACGTTTTAAATGTGGCTCAGAACTTCATCAGGCCAAAATGGGTTAGCCAGCCAGTGAGAACACGTCTAAAGGGTGTTAGAACCATGCTATGGAATGTGTTTGGTGTTGCCTACATTTGGCATGGTTGTGAGACCCCATACTCCTGTGTTCACACCCTACATTCTATTGTCATAATCTTTATATGAAGATTTGTATCTTTTGAAAACGTATAATTTGCTGGTCATTATTGATCTGATAAATTGTGTGTGGCAACACTGAAGTTATAAAATTCCACTGTATGGTGTTAACACATGTTCCAAACAGTGGTTGGCAAACAGGTTTGTCTCAAATAAAGGAATATGTGGTCTGCTTAACTTACACATAAGCTGTAAACAGACTCATCAAGCAGGAAGGGCAACAAAAGAATCTCCCAACAGGTGAGGAAAAAACAGAAGCCAACATCCTTCCCCATAGACTCCTTGTCTCCTGACGCACACACTCTCTCTCCTCTCCATCAGTTTGCTACACCAGAAGGGACAAAGGAAACAGCCACTGACCCAAAAGTTTGGTCAGTAAGAGCTGCTGAGAGCATTCGGTGAGAAAGCTTTGCTTTAAATTTAACACAGTTTGTTAAGTTAGGCACCAGCTGTGCTTTAGCTTGTTTTTATTGTAACCGTTTCTGACATTTAATGCCTCATTAATTGTACTCACTTAAAATCTCTCTTTGCAATTAATAAACTTGTTCTATTGTTTGATCTAATCCAGTGGGTTTAAATCAAAGTGTCTAGGAAACACCATTGGGGGTAACAAGATGTGTGCATATTTCTATTGATGAAATGATGGACTTTATATAAACTTGCATTGTCCAGGAGAGGGCTGGGCAGTACAGGATGTTCACTTCTCGGGGAAAAGCTAAGCCTGGGAGTGAGTTGGGGTCACTGTTCAGTATAACCCAGGCTGGTAAGAGCCAAGGTGTGCCTGGCTGGCTGCAGCACATAGACATGGTGGGGAGTGACTTGCAGGCTGGAGGCTCTTTGTGAGCACTCCAGACTAGAGGCTACAGCAGCAAGGCAGTGTAAAGGGCACCCCGGGTTAAATGCAGGTGTGATGCAGCTACTTATTAGTCTGGATTGTACCCTGGGTATGTCACAGTGGTGTTAAAAATGCCCGCACTCTGCCATAGTACACGAGCTGAATCAGTGAAGGAAAGCACATAGGATGCCGCTCTGCTGGTGATGCAACAGAGACACTGGTGTAGACAGAGCATTTTTACCACCACTTTTCACAGTAGAGGGCTGAAAACACTTCAGCTCCGGCTACACTACCCACTTGGCTCTCATTGGTGTATCATTGTTGAATGTTGCTGTAACGCAGATTCTGTTTTTTCTATTGTGGATACAAAATTTGTGTAACTGGAAGAATCCCACTCCCCACCTTTGCAAATAACACTGATTCAGGGAGTTTACATAATTTCCTGTACAACTTGTCATAGGTTCACGATCAAGTTGAGCTAACTTAAAGCAAAAATTCTCCCCTTTATGTCATTTCTTGCATCTGAGCCTCCACTTTCAAATCTGCACTGAGCAAATAATACTACGGGCAGTTAAAGGCATTTCTTAGTCACCTTCATAGTTATCACTAAAGAGGAGCATTTAGAGCCTCCTATAAAACACCAGCTGTCTAAGGTTTTCTGTTTGATAAAGTGTTGGGTGCATCTGTGACTGGCTCAGTCAGGCCTGGGGATTTCTCTGGGGAAGTTTCCACAGTGTTCAAAACCCGATTCTTATCTAGTTTCACTTTACAATAGACCAGGTGCCAGCCACAGCACATACAGTCCTGCAGTGACAAGTGACTAGTTTGGGACAAATCTTGCTGCACAATGATCGTACTGGTCCTTAACTAGAAAGTCCAGGCCCCTGCGGACAGCTGACAAGCTGATGAGGAGAATATTTTCATGTCACGTACAGCCTCTGTTGGTGACAGGCATGGGGCATAAGGTGCCATTTGTGACCCAGTCTGTGGTTTCCAGTCATTATTGCCAGGGAATGGGGGGTGGAAAACATTCTGCAGGAGATAAAGTAGAGTCACTTCCTTTTCACATAGCCTCATGGTTGCTCATGTGAGGCTGGGGCATTGTGTCCTTCACTATGGACACGGAGGAGGTTCAGAATTGCATGGGAGCAGAGCAGAAAGCAGCAGAAAGGTGGGTTTCCATGGGTCCATCTTTCAAAGAACACTGAATTCACCTCGTTAAGAGCCCAAGCCAGAGCCCATTGAAATCCATGGTGAGACTCCGATGGACTTCAGTAGGAGTTGGCTTGGGTCCTAGATATAGCATGCACCATAAAATCTTACTCTAGTACTGGTAGCACAAGTAAAGAAACGTGGACCATAGAAACAGCACTCTCCCCCCCCCCCCCCCCAATTCTGCCTCGCAGGACACAGTCTGCCACAAAGACAGCCTGCGGCAGTACGTCACAGTGTGATTTTGTTAGTGACAAAGAATCAAGATGCCAGTTGGTATTTCCTGAATCTCAAACCCCCTTAATCAAAGACTAGCACCTCCTAGGCCCTGCCCAGGCTCTGACCTGAATGTTAGCAACTGCGCCAGCCTTCATTAAGGCAGAGTTAAGGTTGCCCTGTGCTGCTCTGTGGCCTTCCAGAATGTGGAGAGCCACTAGACTTAAACCTCTGTAAACTAGGAACTAGAGAGTCAAGGGACATGCAAAGCAACCTTAACCCCTGGCTCCGGCCACAACCACTGGGAATGGTTCAGTGGGGGGACATAATAAGTAGCCTGAGGAATGCCTGAGGATCCCCTTGCCCAAGTGACAGCTTTGCACCACAAGCTCTACGCTCTACACCATGGCAGCATACCAGGTTTTAAAGCGGTTTGCAGACCTGTGGATTTTAGTGCACTTGGACAATGGTAAGGAGCTGATTTTGGGGCAGGCTGAATTCCTGGAGCCCTGGAACCAAACGCCTCGGAATTTGCACCACAAGGGCTCTTTGCCTTCCCATGAGCCCCTACACCCACCTGCTCCCAGGAGCCTCCCTCAGCACTTGAGAGAGGAGAAGCCCCCTGCAGTCCCCTAGAAACAGGAGCCCCTGCCTTCCCCGCAATGACCCATGCACTCCCAGGAGCCTCAGCCCCCCACCACCCCTGCCTCCCACCCCCATCCCACTCCTTACCCCCCTGCTGCTGAGCCTCGGGCCCGGCCAGCCTGATGCCAAGATCCCAGTGTCAAGAGGAGCAAGAACCGCAGCTGCTGCAGTTTTGGCACCTTGAGGGCCCAGTACTTAAAGTGGGCCCCGGGTGTCATGCTGCCCATGCTCCTGGCCACGTGGCCTGTGTGCCAGAGTAGGGAGATTGCTGTACAACTCCCCTGTGCACACCCACAACTTCCAGTTGCAACGTGCCAGTGTTTAACAAGGGGTATAGTGCAACCAGCAAGGCAGCAGAAAAACTAGCCCAGCCAGGTCTAGGTGGCAACCCCAACACATGGTTAAAAGTGGCTGGTCGTGGGTGGGCACCCCCCAGCTCCGTGGCCTCTACAGTCTACCTGGTTCCTTGTTATGCTATCGCAGGTTTCAAGCCAGACTCCCTATATGGGTGGATTTTAGCGTACCTTGCTTATTAACGTCTACTTATTGGAGGGCCCTACGTGAGGAATCCTTGACCACAACACGCACCGCCAGCTCATCCCCCAACCCTGGTGTGGCACAGCACTATCATGGTGGGGAGCAGCAACACCCCAGATAAGACTGCACCGAACTTTCCTTCTTCACGGGGGAAAAGGGCTGTAAACAATTCCATCGTTTGGGTTATTGCCCCACTGCAAACCCCATCACCCGCCGAAAACAAATCACAAGACTTCTGCTTCCTAATGTGATGGGCACCATGGTGAAAACCAGCTCAGTTAAGGGGTTGTCTACACTCAAAAGTGGGGCCACTTTAACTAGGCCAGTGCAGTTAACGAGGCAACGCTCGGCTCCGTAAGCTCTGCCCCCAAGCCCAGTGTGGCTGCAGTGAACCAGTATGAACGTCTAGTCTGGTTTGGGAAGCAAAACAAGCTGTGTGGCTAGCCAACACCTTGGGCCTGATAGACTTGCATCCACACTAGGGCTCAACCCAGTGTAACTACAGAGGTAAAATAATTACAGCCCAACTGACAGTTAGCCCAAGATACCGTCTCTAGCGCAGCACAGGCCTAAGCCTTTGCCAATAAGCTCCAGGCAACAGTGTGGGACGGGACTGGGCAGAGCCTGGCAAGAAGACACAATACTTTGGCCTAGTGGCTTTGCCTTTGATACAGTGTGTTGGTACTGGAGCCAGCTGATGTAAGTGAAATGATCGGGTATGTCTACATAAGGGTGGGATTTAATCCGAAGAATTCGCAGCCAAAGAATAAAGCTAACATCGCAAACAGTCTCCTCGATGACTGGACCGTGATGTGTAAGCAGACCTTGTCACCTTGCTGGTGAGTTTCACGACATCGCGCGAGCAGTGAGACTAGGGCCTGGCACCCGTACTGCAATACCAGAATTCAAAGCAGATCACAAGCAAGCAGATTCACTCATGTTCTTGCATGTTGCTCATGCAAAGCAAGCAGGATGCTAATGTGGAGCTTGGACTCAGGTTGCACTGATGTGCCCAAAATATTGCTCTGTTCTTGGGGCAGATGAATTTGATTTCAAAACTGATGTTGGCCAAAAGAAGAGATGCATTCCCACTCCTCACATGGCTACGGAGCTGGGAATGGCCATTGGGCTGTATGCTGCCAGTGGATGTGACTCCATTTCATCTTTCAGTGGCATGGGGAAAAGATGGCTGAACACAGCAGCTGAGCACCCAGAGAAGTGATCAAAGAAGGAGTTTAGAGCTCTTCTCTCCACCCACCCACACACACACCCTGCAGGTGTACAGAGGAAAGGGAGATCCACAGTACCTCTCTCACACCCACAGACACCCCAACACCATACAAAACCAGCTGGGGGAAGGCGGCTGAATCCTGCTGTCTGCCCCCTATCCCAGTGATTAGGGTCCTGATGTGGGAGACCCTGGGTCACTTGCCCCATCTGCTTGATGAGCAGAAAGTATGTAACAGAGGGTCTGGCATCTCTCAAGTGAGTGCCTTAATTGCTGACCTAAAGGGTAGTCTGGTGTGGGCTGCTCCTATTGAAGCTGTTCCCCTTTAATTGTACGAATTGTGTGAAGCAACAGCAAAGCAAAAGAAGCCTGCTATGGAATGGTAGTTAGGATAGCACTGCTGGGCAGTTGGCCACCCTGGTTCAAATGCCACCTCTTCTTGCTGAGGAGAAGGGCTTTCAGCAGGGAGTGTCCAGCTTCTTGAAGCTGTTCCACTTTAATGAACTATGAATTGGGCCAGTAAAAGGCTCAGAATTGCTTGATAGGTTGCTGGTTTGGCTGCTGACCTCAAAAGTGCAAGAACCTACTCCAACACCTCTCTCAGCCTGTTAAGAATGTGTTTGAAGAGGGAGCTTCTCTTCTCTTGAAGCTGTTCCACTTTAATTAACACTTACTTAGGTCAAAGCAGTATTGCTCTGTAAGAAGCCTTCTTAGAGCCCCATGATTAGTGTACTCACATGTTAATTCCCCTCTTGCCTGCTGAGGAGAAGGGATTTGAGCTCTGAGCTCTTTCCCAGTATTCAAACCCCTGTACCATACAGAGCTTCTCAGGCTAAGCTTGGCCCAGTTAATAGTTAATTAAAACAATTTCAAGAGAAAAAGATCACTCAATTCCCTGCCCCAGACCAGGAGGAATTGACTCACACCCTCCAACAGCTCAGGTCAATACCCAAATCCCCCTATCATTGAGGGCTTCTTATACATGACTTCTGGTTCAGCTGTTACTAGTTAATTAAAGTGGAACGGCTTCCAGAGGCAAGACCAAGGCAACCCCCCATCAGAATAACTCATAGCCCTGTAGTTCGGACATCCTCTTGAGAGGTAGGCGATCACTGCTCAAATCCCTTCTCATCAAACAGAACGGGGACTGAACCAGACTGGCCCACAACCTAGCTGAGTACCCCAACCACTGCACTGTAGAATGATGCTCCTTGTCCCCCAATGGCCCATTCGGTTTTGGTAGCCTTCTTGATGATCAGGAGGTGGTCCCTCCTGACAGGTTCACAGTTTCAGAGCAAACTTTTATTACAGTTATAAAGCAAAAACTTAAATATTACCTTACAGCATGTGATAAAGATATTTAAGGGAGATTAATGCATACAGACACTTACAAGCATTTCATAAAGTCTACACACATTGTTATAAGTCCAATACCACACCTTACCTGTGCTAATCCACAGGTGAAACACACTGTCCAGCACGCAATTTGTCAGTGCTTGGCTGAGGCCTAAAGCCTTGGCAAGAGCTGACCCTTGGTTTGCCAGTGTCACATAGAGAATAAGCTACACTGGCAAAAGCATTCTTTTGTCAGTACAAGATGGGTGTACACTACGAGGAGAGAGAGCAGGAGATGGGGATAGTTATACTGTGATATTTAGACCAGCAAACTCTTTCTAGCATATTCAAGGCTTAAGGACCAGATTCATATGAAATCACACTGAAATCACAGTAAGAGTGAGAAGTTACCCCTTTTAACTTTAAGGCATGAGCATGATCCTGGCCAGGCTTTTAAGTGAATTTCTCCTCAAGAGATGCCCATCCGGAGACCCTGACAATCAGAACCCTTTTCTCTCTCCCTTCACTGTATTCTAGACAAAGACACAGAGAGTTCACACGGCAGCCCGGCACCCACAACTCACTGGAGAATTTCTCCCCAAATGACGCGTCTTTTGTCTTATGCGGACTCTGCACTGAGGTGACAGTTGGAAGAACCAAAGGGCCCGGGGGTGTGGTGGGTCTGTACTGACTGGGGGGGACGGACAAAGGGCTCAGGGGGGCTTCTGTACTGCCCAGGGGGGACAAAGGGCCTGGGGGGGGACAAAGGGCCCGGGGGGGTCTGTACTGCCTGGGGAGGGGGAAGGACCTGGGGGGAGGTCTGTACTGCCTGGGGGAGGGG